>NW_025764437.1:1200000-2400000 GCF_021365365.1 Ilyonectria robusta | reverse complement strand
TCAGACAACCACGAGCTAGGGCAGGCTCTAACTTAGCCGCGACTCCACCCGAAATGGAAGGGAGCGCAGAACCAACCGAGAACTCAACAGAGGGAAAGGCACGTAGAGGTGGGAGTGAGTTGGGCAACCTGTTTCCTGTGCTTCACCAAGTCATCTAACACTTCCAGCGGCAAGGCGGAAAATTTGAATATACCGCAGAGCCATCTCCTTGGCAGTCCAAATGCTTGTGGGGCGCTGTGGACAAGTCGGGTTTCAGCCGGTATGCGGCTCAGTTAGCAGATACTTTATCTGTAGCTGAGCTGACACAGAAAATTTGATATCCCTTAACGATCTGCAAATCCTATGCTGTCCCACAAGCATTTGGACTGCCAAGGAGATAGAAAAGTCTAGGCCTTAAGGGTTTTGCTTCAGGCTGGGGGCGTCGGTAACGGAGAGAATGGTCGTCGAGGCGTGTTGTTGTACATGAGGTGGTTCTTTTGGCCAAACGAGTGTACGGTCGGTGACGGAGAGAATGGTCGTCGAGGCGTGTTGTTGTACGTGAGGTGGTTCTTTTGGCCAAACGAGTGTGCGGTGGAGGATTTCGTAGGCGTGGGAGATCTCCTTGAAGTTCTCCTCGGCAGAGGGGTTGTGGGCGTTCTTGTTTGGGAGGAGTTAGGTTTCTGACAGAAGCCGTGGAATAGCCATACAACTCTCGCAACTTATAGCGCCCTAAGCTTCTGGTATCTACAGCACTTATGTTAGGGGTGTGGCCTCAGGCCATAACCCCTAAGGGTTATTCTAAGACCTAAACCCAGCCCTCCAGCCCCCCTTACAACCTTAGACTCATACACACACACTTTTTGCACTGTGCCTTTCCCCACAAGTCTCACAGGTTCTCATCCAGGCGCTTATTGCGCTATTCTACGACTTTATTCAAGTTTTCTTTTTACCTTAAACATCACTCGATTCTTTTCAGCATTCGCAATAAAGGGTAACAGCAAGATTTACTTCGACGTCACCTAAGAAGAGCCCCGTTATACAGAACGGCAAGCCTACCTCAACCAGTTTATTACCTGCGCTAAGCTCAAGTCCCTCGAGTTTATCGGCATCCTCAGCATCTTCTTCATCTTCAGCCGCTTTTTTATTTTCAGTCTCTTCTTTATCTTCAGCCGCTTTTTCATCTTCAGCCTCTTCTTCATCTTCAGCCGCTTTTTCACCTCCAGCCTCTTCTCCATCTTCGTTCGGAGTTCTGAGCTGGAGATCTGGGTGGGTTTTATTCGGATGAGGCGATATGTCGACGCTTCTCCATCTTCGTTTGGAGTTCTGAGCCGGAGATCTGCGTGGGTTTTATTCGGATGAGGCGATATGTCTACGAAAGAGCTGTTAGCAAAGAAAGACAGCAATAACGGAAACATACTCATTCCCGACTCGGAATAACACCTCTCTCGCTTCTGTGTGCTGCTCCCATCACCGAGCCCGGGACGGAAACAAGCGGACAAGATCGTTCCAAAAGAGGCGAGCGCCAAGGTCATTGTAACCAAGGAGAGATTCGAACCCTGCGAATAACTCCAATCGTCGTTGTTGGGCCCTTGAGAGGCGAGCGCCAAGGTCATTGTAACCGAGGAGAGATTCGAACTCTGCGAATAGCTCTAATCGTTGTCGTTGGGACATTGCCGGCCCTGCATACCCACAGGAGCTAGCAGGCCTGACGTAAGACCCTCAGCCTCGCCACCGAAAATATTCATTCCCAACTCGGAACAACACCTCTCTCGCTTCTATGTGCCGCTCCCATCACCGAGCCCGGTCCAATCCCTTGCACAGCGCAGACCAGTGCGCAGAAATCGGTCCAATCCCGTCGAGCTTTCCATCAGCATTCCTGCTACAATCAATTCGCCGCTCTAGCACCCGACGTCACTCAACCGAGCTAGATCCATCCCGCAATACTCGACGCAACCCTCCGCACGCACCCGGGACGAGAAGCAAAACTTGTTCCCAGAGTAAAAGAGGTTGGCTCCGATGTAGTTCCATCTCTTTGAAACTAAGAGGGGAGCAAGAAGGTCTTCAGGCTTCTGTGCAAAGGTGACGCTCATCTTACTCTTACCCACGTAAAACCGGTGAAGCGGAGATATCTCCCCTCTGCAGTTCAGAGGTACCACTATCGGCTGGTAGTATGGATCGAGGCGAGAAATTGCATGGACCACCTGTCCGTCGAAGACCAGAACCATACGAAGAATCTCAACCTGGAGGTTGGAATCCAGCTGGTCGAAAGGAAAGATACCCTGCACCTCCACCGTCAAGAGCCAGTCCGAACCTCTGCAACAACATTATCCCCAAGACCGGCGAGAACTTCCGTGCTCTCTGCACTGGCGAGAACTTCCGTGCTCTCTGCACCGGCGAGGATCTCCGCGCTCTCTGCACCGGCGAGAAGGGCTTCGGCTATGCTGATTCCGTCATGCTCCAAGGTGGTGACTTCACCCGTGGCAACGGCTCCCAGTTCTTCGTTACCACCGTTGTCGCCTCGTGGCTCAACGGCCGCCACGTCGTCTTCAGCGACCGACCGACCGACTCACACGATGACTCACATAGGTCACCCTCGCCCCGGAGTACTACTTGCGGCTGGAAGTCTCCTCGTGTCATCAAATCCCTCCTCGCTCCTCGCAAACCGACACTTTTAGAACCCCCCCACCCGGACCAACCGCAATCATGGTCAAGGAAACCAAGCTCTACGAGACCCTGGGCGTATGTTCCAAACCCTGCCCTTTTCCTCAGCAGACCACATCTAAACTAATCGTCTCCAGGTCACTCCTACAACTACCGAGCAGGAGTTGAAGAAGGGCGTGATTAAAAAGTAACCCACTTTGGAGTTATTTGCAACCCAATGTGTGGCTGAACCCGTATTTTACACCAAAATCAGAGCCGATTGACTCCACTTCCTCTATCATCTCCATTAAGTCACGGCCTCAACTCCAAATCCATATTCAGGCCCTTCCCATTGAGACCTACACTTGTGATTATGTTTCAGTGAGTAATGTGCACTCCCGGAGGGAAGGCCAAAGGATCTGAACCGAGCGAAGCGAGCTGCTGCTGTGAAAGGTGTATTCTTGGTGTTGGAGTACATATTCAGCTACAAATTGGGTTGCCTGCACAGGCTATAACGCCCTAAGCTTCCAGCACCTACAGCACCTACAGCGCACTGGGTCGGGCTTTTACTCCTTGGAGTTGACAGCACCACTTCCGAAACCAGTAGCCTTAAGAGCCTTAATAATATTCAGGGAGTTCTGGTTAGCGACCTTGCCGAAGACGACGTAGCGGATGTTAAGCCACGAGGTGATAACAGTAATACCAAAGAACTGGGAGCTATTGCTACGGGTAAAGTTACCACCTTGGAGTATAAACTCATGGATAATACAGTAGAAGGCGGAACCAGCATAGCTGAAGCCCCTCTTGCCGGTGTAGAGAGTGCAGAAGTTCTCGCCGGTCTTGGGGACAGTGTTATTGATACGGCCGGGCTGACTTTTTAACGGTGAAAGTGGAACCAGTATAGCCGAAGCCCTTCTCGACGGTGCAGAGAGCGCGAAAGTTCTCGCTGGTCTTGGGGATAATGTCGTTGCAGAGGTTCGGACTGGCTCTTGACGGTGGAGGTAGGCTTGCCGTTCTGCATGACGGGGCCCAGGTGACGTCGAAGTAAACCTTGCTGTTACCCATTATTGCGGATGCTGAGAAGAATCGAGTGGCGTTTAAGATGGAGGAGTTTGCTTAGCCGACCACACAAAATCGGTTGGTGTGTGGGATCCCTCAGGACGCTCACACAGGGTTATTCGAGGCTCTTCTCATTACCTCGAGGAAAAGAAAAGCGATGATCGTCTACATCTCGACAGGGATATTTAGCTTCACTTAGAGGTAGTATGCTTGTGGATTATAAGGTAGTTCAAGGAAAATGACGTCGAGTTCCATAATTTACTCTTGTACGAAGCTCTCAGGGGAATGGTTTCTGACAGAAGCCGTGGAATAGCCCTCTGTTGAGTTCTTGGCTGGTTCTGGGCTCCCTTCCATTTCGGGTGGAGTCGCGGCTAGAGCCTGGTGCTTATGTAACAGAATATTATTTGCACCCCCTAGCGGTGCAGCTACGGCTGCCCATCTCTGCGCCTTCACTTACAGAATCGCCGACAGCCCCGCGATCGACTCGAATTGAGTGAGATCGTATAAACAACCACGCATACACACACCCAAAGACAACCGTAATGGCTTGGCTCTGGGCTTCGCAAACTCCTGCCGCAAAGGCACCCGCGCCCGCCGACAAGGAATCGGCCCCTCCATCCCCAGCCTCGACCTCGGCCTCGATCTCAAATCCATCCTCCTCGCCCTCGTCCTCAAACCCATCCTCCTCGCCCTCGTCCTCTACGACATCCAACCTGTCCGACGACCCCGAAATCCAAAAGTTCCTCGACCTCTTCGACACCAAGTCCCAGCCCATCAACAAGGCCTCATCACAAAAACCCACCGACCAATCCTCCTCCTCAATATCATCCTGGCTCTCCGCCCGCTCTTCACCTTCTGGTTCGGCCTCCCGCGCCGGAGCTGAAACGCTCACCGAGGCACCCCCCGGCGATGCCCTCTCTGAATCCCTCCTCCCCACCGACTTGAGCTGTCGCACAGCCTTTGACCAGGCATGGGCATGCAACTCGATGGGCGGCCAGTGGAACGCCATCTACCGCTACGGCGAGATGCGCTCTTGCAGTGAGCACTGGGACGACTTCTGGTTCTGCATGCGCATCAAGAGCTACGGCGCAGAGATGCGTGAGAACGTCATCCGCGCTCACCACCGCAACAAGAACTACGCAAAGTACGGGCCTGGAAAGCCAAGTAGCGAAGACGTCTGGAAGAGCCGCGAGGAGAAGGTGGAACCAGGGTCTGTCTTTAAAGAACCCATTGAGTAATCTGCCGACATAATTTTTATTGCAGCTACAGATTCGGGATCAGAAGAGAATGGGAGGAGGAGCAGCTTGCTTTTGTACATTAAGGTAATATGGTCTTTCTTGTCCACAGTTGGCAAGATACCTGCCCAGACCACGTCTACCATCACCCATTCATGCATGAACAGAGATACTCCTTTCATAATGAACCATATTTATTCTCGCTTCCACGCTCCTCGATTCTCGAACAAAGCTATATTTTCCATGCAACATGAATTCCAGTTGATGGTAGACCAGAGCCGCACTTACTCTTGTAACAAGTGCTGATCGCCATGTTTTGAGAGGGAAGCATAACAGGAAAGCATAAAATTCGGACAAGTATCGTGATCACATAACTTCTTACGGAACTAAAGTGCTGGTAAATAAAATAGGTTACTAATCTTTACTAAATTTTACTTCATTTTAGGAAAATGCTAATGTCCATTTATTGTTGAGTGTTTAGGGACTAAGACAGTATTTTGAAGTGTGATCTGAGAAATCGATCTAAATTTTCGTCAACCTACTTAGTGTAGCTTACTAACCATCACCACAACGATGCCTTCCCAGAGAGGGAGATGTCCTTATTCGTTCATCACAAACCTTGACATTGACATTCACATTACAAGCGAGTGGAGAGTTTGGTTCATGTGTATTGATCCATTGATTCATTAAAGTACAAACCCAGGTAAACCACCGAGCTTTTCCCTGTTCGTGACCGTGAAATGCGTTAAAAAGCAAAAGGAAAATCTAATCTCATCATCCCTTGAGACCCCTAGCCTCCGTGTCGTAGACGCATGACCAATCTGGAAGTCGAGACTGATGTTGGGGTATCAAAGAATTTAGTCGACCTCCTCGACGGTAGGGCCGTCATCACCGGGGCGGGCAGCGCCAGGGCCGCCAGCACCAGGGAAGCCGCCAGGGCCACCGGGACCGCCGGGCATGCCACCGGGCATGCCAGGACCACCCTCGCCACCAGCACCGTAGAACTTCATCATGATGGGGTTGGCAATGCCCTCGAGCTCCTTCTGGTGCTCCTCGTACTCCTCGCGAGTGGCCTGCTGGCTCTCGTCGAGCCAAGCAACGACCTTGTCGATCTCGGTCTTGAGGGTCTCCTTGTCGGCGGCCTCGATCTTCTCCTCGACCTTGGGGTCGCTGAGAGTGTTGCGGAGAGAGTAAGCGTAGGACTCAAGACCGTTCTTGGCAGCGACACGCTTGCCCTCGGCCTCATCCTCCTCCTTGTACTTCTCGGCATCGCTGAGCATGCGCTCAATATCCTCCTTGGACAGGCGGCCCTTGTCGTTGGTGATGATGATCTTGTTGGACTTGCCAGTGCCCTTCTCAACGGCGGAGACGTTCATGATACCGTTGGCATCAAGATCGAAGGTGACCTCAATCTGGGGAACACCACGGGGGGCAGGGGGAATGCCGGTGAGCTCGAACTTTCCGAGGAGGTTGTTGTCCTTGGTGCGCTGGCGCTCACCCTCGTAGACCTGGATAAGGACACCGGGCTGGTTGTCGGAGAAGGTGGAGAAGACCTCGGACTTCTTGGTGGGGATGGTGGTGTTGCGGGGAATGAGCTTGGTCATCATGCCACCAGCAGTCTCGATACCGAGAGAGAGAGGGGCAACATCGAGAAGCAGGATCTCGCTGGTGGACTTGGAGGTGGTGTCGCCAGACAGAATGGCGGCCTGGACGGCAGCACCGTAGGCAACAGCCTCATCGGGGTTGATGGACTTGTTGGGCTCCTTTCCGTTGAAGTAGTCGGTGATGAGCTTCTGGACACGGGGGATACGGGTAGATCCACCGACGAGGACGATCTCGTGGACGAGGCTCTTGTCGATCTTGGCGTCAGCAAGGACACGGTCGACGGGCTGGATGGTGGATCGGAAGAGATCCTGGCAGAGCTCCTCGAAACGAGCACGGGTGATGGAGGTGTAGAAGTCGATACCCTCGAAGAGAGAGTCGATCTCGATGGAGGTCTGTGCGGAGGAAGAGAGGGTTCGCTTGGCACGCTCGCAAGCAGTGCGGAGACGGCGCAGAGCGCGAACGTTGGAGGAAAGATCCTTCTGGTATGAGTTAGTATTTAGTCTTGATAATTTAGGGCTTATATTTAGGCTTTAATTTACCTTGTGTTTCCTTTTGAATTCATTTACGAAGTGGTTAACCAGGCGGTTATCGAAGTCCTCACCACCCAAGTGGGTGTCACCAGCGGTGGACTTGACCTCGAAGATACCCTCCTCAATGGTGAGGAGAGACACATCGAAGGTACCACCACCAAGATCGAAGATCAGGACGTTGCGCTCACCCTCGATCTTCTTGTCAAGACCGTAGGCGATGGCGGCAGCGGTGGGCTCGTTAATGATTCGCAGGACGTTGAGGCCGGCAATGAGACCAGCATCCTTGGTAGCCTGACGCTGGCTGTCGTTGAAGTAGGCGGGGACAGTGACAACGGCGTTGTTGACAGTCTCACCGAGGTAGGCCTCGGCGGTCTCGCGCATCTTGGTGAGGATCATGGAAGAAATCTCCTCGGGGGTGAAGGTCTTCTGCTCGCCCTTGAACTCGACCTCGACGATGGGCTTGCCGCCCTTGTCGATGATCTTGAAGGGGAAGTGCTTCATATCGGCCTGGACCTCAGCATCGGCAAACTTGCGGCCGATCAATCGCTTGGCGTCGAAGACGGTGTTCTGGGGGTTCATGGCGACCTGGTTCTTGGCGGCATCACCAATCAGACGCTCGGTGTCGGTGAAACCGACGAAGGAAGGAGTGGTTCGGTTGCCCTGGTCGTTGGCAATGATATCACATCTGAGGCGCGAGTTAGCAGCTGCACAACATAGCTGAGTTTCGGAGTTGGGGGGAAAATAGCACTTACCGATCCTCGCGGAAGATACCCACGCAGGAGTACGTGGTACCAAGATCGATACCGACGGCGGGACCCATTGTGAATGAAAAAAGAAGATGTGACGGGGAAAACGGGAGAGGATGTGCTTCAAATCTAGGAGAGGTGTTTGAAGACTCTGGGGGGTATTGGGAGAGTGATGATTTGGAAAGAGAGAAGTTTCGGTGCAGTGGTTGCGAAAGGTTCTAAATAAAGGCGGCTGCCAAGGTTCGATGCGGTTCTGCGCTGTTCCAAAGGAGCCCACACCAGCTTGCGTGCAGGGGCCCGGGAACCCTCTAGCAGGGCAGCGAAGCAGCTGCGAGCAGCTGGAAGAGCCGGTGGGCCACCAGAAGGCCCCAGCAACGAAGCAGCCGCCCCCAGGCGTACCAAAAAAAACACATTGATTGCCTACGGGGGCTTCTGGCAACTTCCTGAGCCCCTGGTATTTCTTCCTCGGCGCGATCCGTCTGTTCGCCGCTCGTCGCTCACGCTCATCTTCCCTGTGCTCCTCGTTGATGTCATGCCCGTGAAAAATTCCATCGCGGGGCAGCCGGCGGCGGGGTGTGCGGCCTGGGCAGCACAGAGGTGCCCAGTACCTCGGCGCTCAGGCACGCACAGCGGTCGCACCGCCGCATTTCAAGGGCGCGGCCGCCTGGACAGCCTGACGAAGCCAGCGTCAGCTTTGTACCAGGTACATTGCCCCACCTCCGCCAGGCTAGTAGCTTTCCAGGTTCCCTTTGATTCTTGCCTCGCTGCCCCTCCTTGATTCCATGCCACTTTTGCCTGTGCTGTGCCTGTGCTGCTCTGCGTGCTCCGAGCTCTGTACTTTTGGCATGCGTCTGCCTCCCTGGCTGACCTGACTCCGACTCTGGCTCTGGGCTACCCCTCCACTCAACATCTCAGGTTTGGGGCGTCATGATTTCTTGGGTGGCGACGGGCCAGGTAACCAAAGGGGAATGCAGTCCATCAATCATCCATCAATCATCAATTCATCAGCTACGACGTCACGGACATAACGCGCAGTGGCACGTTAGCCGCACTCTACTTTGCATTCTCTCCCAAGCCTCCCGCCCTGTTCGAAAGCGGCACTGCAGTTGGTGCTGGTGCTGTAATTTAGACGCCTGTACGTACATGGTAGCACCGCGGGCTGTACTTTGTACAGGTATGCACTCCTGCGCGGGTTGGATGGCTGCACTGCCCCTGGTTTACCCCCCCGTTCCCTCCCTTCTCTCGCAGCGCATCTTCTCCCTGCCTGCTTGCCTGCTTGCCTGCTTGCCTGATACATACGCGCCTAGCTTGCTCCTGTCGGCCTCGCCAGACAAGGAAGCCTGCCCGGCCGGATACCATGACCAAGCCAGTTACCAGCTGTCAAAAATGCATGTTGCCTGGGATTTTTCCTCATGGGTCTTTCGCGGGGCTTCCACAGCGCTCTGTGGGTAGGGGGGGTCCACTGGGAGGGGGCGGGGGTTGCCACTGGGGTCGGTGGCGTGGCAACCTGGAACTTTTCGGCGAGCCTCGCTGCCCAATGGAGTGGCGGGGCAACCAACCCATCTGGATGAATCTCTGGCTCGCACCTCTGTCTCTTGTCCCTTGGGATATTGGGGGCACGTCATTGGGGGGGGGGGGGGGGAAGCCCCGTTTGCGTGTTGTTGGGAGCTTCGGGATCTCTCACTCGCGGGGTTACACGTCTTGACTGGCGCCAATTCACTGCCGCTGATGCTGCTACAGCTGCACGACTTGCGACAAGCAAAGTCGGGGCTTGACGAAATCTCTCCGGCGCTGCTGGGAGGCTGCGGCTGAATTGCTGCAGACTCCCCCTCTGTGGCTTGTCCGCCACCCACTACGTTGCCAAATCGATCGCCCTGTGTGCTGCCTCGTTGCCGTGCGCGCGTTCTGCAGGCAACCAACCATCAGGGTAATAAAGGGCGATGAGGCCTTACGCGGATGTGTGAGGCGGGAGACACTGGGAGCGAGTGGGATTCCAAGTGGGGTGGACATGGTCAGGTATCATCGCCGTCGATGAAGTCTGGTTCCATGTTCAGGACAGCTTCATTCCCAGCCCTGTGCATTGCCTTCTGAACTGGCCGCGTTAGAAGATGCAGGCGAGGGTCCACAATGATGAATTGATAATGCACCCGCCCTGGTTCTTTAGAGGCCATCGGCCCGTTCCTTTCTTCCCTTTGGCGCGCCGGAGCCAGATGCAGCTGGCGGAACCACAACCACCCAGCCCAGCTTCACCACGCGCCTCGTCCGCGAGCCACGACTACATGCCTCAATACTTCAGCCATAGCCGAGGCGACATGTCAGAGAGAACTAAGACAGATGGCTGATGTCTGAGACAGCCAAGGCATCGCTCGGCGCAAAAGGACATCACACGCACATCGGGCCTGGGGCTATCCGGGAGGGCTTCATTTTCAGTTTCGCTGCCCAACGTAATATCTAATGCATCTACCTACTCTATCCGAGTGCAATCGCCCATGTCGTCCACGTAACTATCGCACGATGCCGCCAGCACACTTCTAGATGCCGCCTAGATGCTGCCCTAGATACCAGGATCATGGCACCTAGCAATGTCCGAAGATCGATCTGAACTACTTCGTCGTCGTCAGAGAACAAGATGCACGCCCTATCTACACAATCCAACATCAGGCTTCCAGAGCCCAAAATGCGTAATCAACCTAACAACAGGAGCAAACGATACCTTTCCCCGATTGCCTACCTTGCTTGATCTCCCTCTCCTCATAGTTCACACCTCAATGGCTCGCCACGAAGCCGGCCAGATCCTCCTCCCTTATCAACACCATCTGCTTGTCCGCCATCTTCATCGACCCGCCCAACCAACCGTTCCAGATCTTCTGCATCACGTTATCCCTGCTCATCAACTTGCTCCCCCGCAAGTCCTCCTCATCCCCGTCATCCACCGTCAGCAGCAGCCGCTCCACGGAGGCGAACCCATCCACGACGTGCCAGAGACATCCGAAGATTTGGTCACTCTCCTGCTGCGGATAGCCCAACTCCCCGAATGCGCAAGCGACGTGCCGCACCCGCCGAGTGTCCTCTCGCCGCATAAAGTACACCATCGGTGAGTTGAAGCCGTACGAGTCGTATGCCTCCAGCTCCCCCCTCAGATAGATGGTATCCAGCGCAAAGTTGAACCACACACGCGCCGGACGCGACACGGGTGTGTCTGACAATAGCTTCGAGATGCGCCAGCTAAATGACAGCTCGTAGTGCTGCAGCGCCAGGTACCGCGACTCGCGGTTAATCTGCAGCAGCACTGGGACCGCATCGCCGTGTGTCCGCTCGTCCAGTTCTCGCCGCCGCTCAGGCAACCGCTCGTCGCACTGGAGACAGCATGCGACGATGGTGCGCGGCTGGATCAGGCAAGCCCAGATTCTTAAGCGCAGCTCTGGAGGGAGCATCGCGAACCGGGGAAATGCGGTGAGCGTCGGCGTCACCGTCGTTCCGGCCGCGGGCGACGACAGCCCATCGTCAAACGTGCGGAACTCCAGCCAGAACCGCGGCTTCGGGCTTTGCTCTTCTTCGGCGTCACTCATGGTCACAATTTATTAAAAAGGGCGACCAATTGCGCCCCGAAAGGAAGAAAATAAGTATTATGGTCGAGTTGGAGCAGTTGTTGAGAGACGACATGTATGGCCAAGGGCGAGACAAAATAAGACGCATCCATGTCCGGAGGCTGAGCTACGTGCCGGTCTGTGGTCAGGCGATTATCATGCTGGCGAGTCAAGCTGCTACCACGTCAACCAACTAACCCGGTAGAATTGCATCCCAATTTGGGCTGCTACTGCTGCGTTTGATAGATGCAACACGGGGGCCTATATAGCCAGATAATGCAAGGGATTGCTCTCTTACACGAGCCGCGAATTCAGCATGAATTGGTCCTGAAATCGCCGATCTCGGCATTCTCCCGGAATTGAACTCTATCCGGAGCAAGTGGCGATAACACACATCCTGAAATCAATGACTTCTAAATGCTCTTTAGGAGTCCATGAATGGTTAAATTAAACGAATTAAAGACAAATAATGGGTATATCTATCAGTTGGAACGGCCATCTATAGCTTTGCAAATGCCATTTGCTCCTCCATCAGTGTAAGCGATAGCTCATCTACCATTGTATCAAATCCCACCCATCGCTTAGTTTTGACCGACAGACTTCTCAGGCGATGTGCCCTCTAACCACCCCACCCTACTAGAGCGCTCCAGTCTTATTTCTTCCTCTTCTTCGACATACTTCTTCTCGCTCCTCACCAGGCTGAGTAGATAGCTACCTCTGACTATCGCATCAGTCGGCTTTCCACCCTCTCCCATGGGGCCCTGGTCGAACTTGACATTCCCAAGGCACGCGGCGCATACAACAGCCTGGTATGAAGTAAGCATACTATACATCTGCGGGGAGGAGGTGCACGCTTACCAGTACGATGAGAGGCGTGATGGAAACAAATGCCCAGACGACACCCATCTGGAATCCGTGTCAGTTATCATTGCATCCGAGGCTCGAATTGGGGTAGAAATTACCTTTGCATTGTGTATGGCTTGGTCTCTAATATCCTCCGGTAGTGACTGAATCTTAGAGAAGTCGCTCTCGTTCGAGTCAAGGCCAGATGTGTTGTTGAAAACTGTTGACATTATAGTCAACCCGATGGTACCTCCAAAGGGAATAGCGACCGCCATCAGCGCAATGACTGAAGCTCGCATGTTCTTAAAGAGGCCAATTCCGTGTAGCGGTGAGGCCATGAATCGCAGGCCAGTGCCACACCCAACCAATGCCATCATTCCGTAGATAGGTGCGAGACGCTCCGCGTATATGGACCAACCTAAGAGACCAATACCAATGGCTTCAACGATGGTTCCCAGAAAGACAGACGGGAACGTCATTCGGGGCCACTTGTTGCACATGAAGGAGCAAATATAGACGCCGGCTGCGAGTCCAGGAAGAAAGTAAAGAAGCTGAACGCCAGCCTTATCGGAGTCGTAGCCCTACTCTATGTTAAATCCAACGCCAATAGGAACTTCGGGCATACATACTCTAACAGCAATGAAGTAAATGTTGCAAAAGTACAGCACCTAAACAGGTTAGCAACTGTTTGGACTAGAGGCTTCTTTGAGAGACTCACTGCATACATGCCAACGCCGGTAGCACACTCGCAGTAGAAAAGCAGGATAATGTCTCTATTTGAAAGTAACGCCCACGGTAGCATAGCCCTCTGCCAGGGCATTTTTTCTGACAGGTAGTTTCCGGGCGCAAGGAGAAACTCCCAGTAAACGAAACCGCCTGCGAAGATGCAGCCGATCACAAGAGGGGTAATAACGGCAGCGGATGCCCATGGGTAAGTTGCACCACCCCAAGTCAGTGCCAGAATAATGAGACCAAACCCGATAATGAACAGAAGCTGGCCGCCCACGTCGATCGTCTTCAGCCTCGCAGTGAACTTTGTCCTCCGTCCAGTCTCGACAGTTTCGTCTAGTTCGGGGATGGGTTGAGGGCCAAGTAGTTCCTTGCGGAGAAAGAAGAAGATGACGACCAAGGCCACTACGGCAACAGGGAGGTTGATGGCAAAGCACCATCTCCAATCCGCACTGGTAAGATAGCCTGGTTTCGCTTGTCAGCCATACTTGATGCTAAACTTCAAAATAGGGAATACCAACCACCAATAACGGGGCCAAGGGCGTATGATGCGCCTCCTACCATCGAGAAAATGGCCCAATTCTTTGCGTTTTCCTGAAGTGATACTTTATCGGCAAGAACAGTTCGGATGCCGACATTGATACCTGCTGCAGAGATACCTTGGAAGCCCCGGCCAAGGAGGAGAACCGGGAACGCGCTGGTTGGAGCAGCAGTGCAAAGTGTACTGCCGATGAGCATCAATATGATGGCAGCATTGAGAGACGTGTTCCTCCCAAAGACATCTGCCAGTTGAGACCAGAAGGGAATAAAGGCGGCGGAGGTCAGGTTGAAAGCAGAAACGATCCAGTTCAGCTGTGAAACTTCTCCAAAGTCGCCAGCGATCCATGGCAGGGCAGTTGCGATGCTGTCCAATTAAGTCAGTTAGCCAAGTATTCAGAAACAGGAGGAAGAATTCGCACATTGTCGAGTCAAGAGACTGGAGGGCGAATGGCCATGCCAAGCAAAGAATGAGCCTCCATCGGTATTTCCTTGCTGCCTTCTTTTCCGTCTTACACTCTAAGCAAGGCACATCTGAAGGAACATCGCGATGAGCACACGCCACTTGGTTTGTAGTTCCGGCTGGTTGTGCTGTTGAATCCCCTGTTGTCGCATTTGGGGTGGTGTCTTTGTTCCACCATTGTTTAATTTGTTTATAAAGAATGATACACATTCTCGATAGGAGGGGGCGTAGGGTGTGATGAGAGGCTTGAACAGAGAATGGTGTCCTAAAGGGAGCAAAGGAAGTTTTATCTTTGAGTCTGGCTATGAAGGATACGACATGATAAGCATAATGGTGACGTTAAGCAGAGTCTTCTACAATGTGGGGAGCAGAGGCTGAGACGAGGGCAGAGCGCATGTCTCGAATGGTTTTCCCATTGCAGAGAAACAAGAGGACACGAAGCCCAATCGCGACCACGTTCAACAGCAGGGGCACATCGCCAGATAATTCAGATGCAACCTGGCGAAGGCTGTGTCCGTGAATAAGCCGGAAGTGGCGCTCGAATAGCTCTCCTAAAATGGCAAGGCGGTCCACGTGATCTCGAATGGGTGCCCATAAACAGACTAGCTTTGACCTGACAGCTCGAATGAGATACCGCTAAAAAAGGCGCTCTGAGGCCGCCAAGAGACCATCGACTCACAGGCCGCCAAGGTAATTAGGGATTGCGCAATGTCAAGTTAAGGCAGCCACTCATTATCAAGGAAGAGTCGATTTCTTAACTGCTGTCCTCGCTCCCTGACTACTTGGCCCCGGGATCGTGTCTAGGGAGAACACGCGTCTGGACAATTACCCCTGCTGTAAGCGGGCGCAGTAACGACGTCGTTTTGAGGCAGGATTCGGGAAGGGAACCCCAGACGCCACGAGGTCATGTCTACTTACCCCGGTTTCCCTGTTGCCTGATTACATCACAGGGATCAAATATGTTCATTTGAGTCTAAGTGTTTTATGGTCTTAGCGAAAGATAAGGAAATAACCTTTAATGTCTAACTTACCTAACCATGATTTCAGTCTCGGGAAATCAAGTCCCTTGATTTGCGCAATGGGAAACTGCCCCGGTCAGTCGCAAGGGATCTACCACAAAGGCACTTATATAATGCTTGTGGTCTGTACATTGTGAGTTAAGGATTTTCATTTTAGCATAACCGCAATACGTACCAAAGCCTAGATACCAAGCTTTTAGCAAATTATGCGACAAATGAATCAGCAAACTGAGAGACGGGAACTCAGAAAACCTGCAACATAAAGAATCAGGTGCTAATTCTCAATGCCCCTTTCATTTTTAGGCACCTTGGCTATTATGATCTAAGTACTATTTCTTAAGGAAGGGGCATGAAACCGTCTACGCACTATAATTTCCCCTAATCGTGCACGACAGGACTCCCTGCTTTATATGGTCAAAAGCAGTTTCTCAATTTTACGAGCCCTAGTCGTTAAACACCCCGTGGTTCAAGTCCAGATGTTCCAGAACGGACAAGTGTGTAGACAGGAACTCAAACGGATTGCAAAGACAGACTCAAGGCCGAGGTAAATGCTCACCAAAGGTTCCAGGGTCTGGGGAGACGCTTGATTGTATCCAAATAAATAATGAATAAATAATGAGTACCAGTACTCACCTATCTGGGCAGTACGCCAGCTATCATTGTGTACCCATTTTTTCAGTCCCGCGGAAATTGGGTGCTGGAAAGCTACTACATCGTACGACTGATGTGATGTGGTGGGTACCGGAACGAAAAGAGAAACTGTGACAAATGACACCACCAACAAGGCACAATTTCACCCTTTGGAGATGCCGGTAGTACCAGAGCGGCGATGGAAATATCCGCGGGCACGGGTCGGATGCGTCTGTATTCATGGTGGCAAAGTGATAGCATCCTGAGGTGTCGGGCCGGAGGTCCGGGGGTTACCTCCGGCCATCCGGGCCCTGGAGTGGGTCGGGGTCAAGGTGTCCTGGGCGATGGAGAAGGTGTAAGTTCGCCAGGAAAGCCTCTGGTAGGTAACTCACCAACCATGTATACACCCCCTGGACATTGCCACCAATGCGTCGAAAAATACGTATTTCATTAAAATATTAATGTCGTGGTTTGAAACTCTCTTTATTTTCATCACTTGTTTGCCGTATCTTGATGCGAAAGATAATCTACTGGAGCACAAGTGGTGGATGACACGGGTTCATCGGCAGGACCCCACGAAATCTTCAGGCCGGCTCCTTCCCCCAATTACGATAACCAGCACGCACCCCTCCAACTCCAAAACCCAGGATTAGCTACCCAATGTTACACATCAACTCTCGCTTGAGCAACACAGTTCATCCCGCCACAAGGCACAACCCACCACTCAGGCATTCGCCCAGTAACAGCTGCAGTCAGGCACACTCCACCACGGGAGCCAACCACGTTCCCGGCGGGCAATGACGAAATAGGTGTCGCGGCGTGCGGTTGGCATTCAAAAGAAGGGTCCGAAAGGAACGGGCAATGTTTGTCTCACTGGCGTCCTTTGGGCCGAACCGAGACGGGCCTTGATTGTGCCACCCATCCCAAGGCTTCGCAACGGCACGCTCTTCGCCGGCCAGGCCTCCACGCTCCGTTGGTCCTCGGGAAAGCTCTAAGGTTGAGCTTCCTTCAGCCGTGCTTTCGCCACACTCCTCGTGCCCCATCTGAGAACCACTCCCCTCGGAGCGCGGGGGACTCCGGTATCGTCACGATCCTCAAGCGAGACGGACGGGGCACAGTTCTTTCTCGAATGGCACAGGACTCGACGCTTTGGATCCAGATTACGATGCTGCTTCGGCGAGACCGGCCTGTGAGCCGTGAGCCGTGAGCGAGTGCCAACCCAAGGCCCCTCTAATAAGCGTGCTACTTGACACCCACCCACACGATTCGGATGGGCAGCCATGCCTAGTAGATGCCAATAGGCCGTTTGCGATGGGTCAGCATCAAGTTCAAGCCCAGTTCAGCTCCAGCTCGGTTCCAACTACGCTCGTGACGTGGGGGGCCCGTGATGCTGAGAGTGCGCATCACCAAATGGCTTCCTACTGAGCGCACAGTATGCAGCCTTGCAGCCACGCCGTCAGCCACCAGAAACATGCATGCGCACGCGCACTCGCAACCTCAGCCTAGGCATGGCACATGGGAGACAAAGGACTATCTCGTGCTACCACGCCAAGAGATCAACCGCCTGTGCGCATTCATCCCCACGGCCATGCTCATGGGAGGCATGCATGTAATAGGCAGCCTGTCGCCATGGTCGCAACCCCAAGTGCAAGTCCCCGACTCGGACGGGCTGGTGCACCTGATTTCCCCTCATTGCACATGGCATCGTGGGGTTGCGCCAGAGGAGAGACGCTCTTCTTCCCCTCACCGGTCACCAGAAGTTGCACCGCGAGCTGCACCGCGAGCTGCACCACGCAGAACAACACCAGCGCCTCCAGCCAGTCCCGCGTCATCATCTATCCATCTCCAACGTTTCCCGGAGCCGCGCCCAAGTGGACCGTCTCCAGTTGACCCCCCGGTCCAGGCCTAGCCCCAAAACCCGGCGTGTTCCTTGTTCGCCGTCACGGCACTGGCTCTAGTTACCGTTTCTCGACATCCCGTCGTCCGAAGACCAGCGTCGCCGGCCACTATACTCGCAGCGCAGGCCTCATTTTCGGAAGTCTACCGTGGCGCCCCCCAACAGCCGAACACACACGCTTTCGGTGTTGTTCCTGTACCTTGTTCCTTTTTGCATGTGAGCCATTTGTCCTCGGGGTACGCAATCGCACCCAGACGCTGTGCAGTGTACATTCATTACCGGAGCCTCGTGTTGCCCTCACGCCCTCCCCTGGTCATCACCACTCCCTTCAGCCTTCAGACGCTTTGTCTAGTTCTCCGGCCTGTCGGCATTCTCGACTCCCTGCCGATTTGACTCGGGGAATTCTCGCTGTCCACGGTAGAGGCGCTCTCTGGTTCCGTTCTCGGTAAGTCGTTGTACCTGGCCCTGTTCCCAAGATAGTTCCCTGCACCCATCTTCGGCAGTGTGACAAGTGCCACCCCCATCCACCCACCACGTCTCGTTGTCGGGCCTGCGGAGGACCTTTGCTGCCTACCGTCCTGACTACCGTCATGCCTACTCGACGGCCCCTTGCTTGGTGTTCGGCTACCCCCCGGCCGATGCGGAGGGTGTGCGGAGGGTGTGCGGAGGGTCCACTTGACTCTTGTCTAAGTCAGCGAGGTCACAATGCTTTGCTTGCTTCGCTCGAGTTGCTTTATATCGATCCCATATCCCCTCTCCTCTCCTCTGCTCTGCTCTACTCCAACCCTTCAACCTTTGTCCTTTGTCCATAATCACTCTTGCCCCTCCATACCACGGAATGCACGTGTAATGCCGGCCTATTTTCTGCAAGATTGTCATTACTTCTAGCGCACCGCTCTCCGCGGCCTCAACGTCAGCACCAGCGTCTCGCCTCTCTATACATAACGGCGACCATAAAACCGGATCACCTAGGCTGACAACATGACTCAAGTTCGCACCTTTGCTCTTCCCCAGCCTCTAGGGGAGAGACTTGCTGAGCCAACTCCTACATCTGCCCCCATCACCTCAACCATCTCTTCCGCCACCCCTCGTTTCCTCCCAGATATTCCCGAACTCCCTCAAGGGCGAGACTCCGTGCCCAAGGTCAACGGCGACTACAAGAGGGTCCCAATGGCCACGTACAACGATACCAAGAAGGAGGGCGGCATCACATTTTCCGGCCAGGACAAGCTACCCAAACTTCCCATCCCTGACCTAGAAGCCACTTGCCGCCGCTACATCGAATCCCTTCGCCCCCTTCAGTCACCCCGAGAGCAAGCAGAGACCCAGTACGCAATAGACGAGTTCCTAAAGGGCGATGGACAGGATTTGCAGGAAAAGCTGAAGCAGTATGCTCAGGGAAAGACCAGCTACATCGAACAGTTCTGTATGCACAACCCACATGCCCCCCTCCTTGACTTACTATCTAACATCGAACAGGGTACGATTCTTACCTCAATTTCGATAATCCCGTTGTTCTCAACCTGAACCCATTTTTCCTCCTGGAAGATGATCCGACACCCGCCCGCAACAACCAGGTGACTCGGGCCGCGTCCCTGGTTGTGTCTTCGCTTGAGTTCGTCCGAGCTGTACGCAAGGAGGAGTTGCCCCCAGATAAGATCAAGGGAACTCCCCTTTGTATGTATCAGTTTTCCAGACTCTTTGGAACAGCTCGAGTTCCCACCGAGGATGGCTGCCAAATTGAGCAAGACCCGGAGTCGAAGCACATTGTCATCATGTGTCACGGACAGTTTTACTGGTTTGATGTTCTGGACGACAACTCGGACCTCATCATGACGGAAAGGGACATTTCGATCAACCTTCAGACCATCATCGATGACGCCACACAAACCCCTATCCAGGAGGCTGCAAAGGGGGCTTTGGGTGTCTTGAGTACCGAGAACCGAAAGGTGTGGTCAGGCCTGAGAGATGTCCTGACTCGCGAGCCCACGTCAAACAATGCAGACTCTCTCAGCATTGTTGACTCGGCTCTCTTTGTCCTCTGCCTCGACTACACTGAATCTGCCGATGCCGCAGCTCTCTGCCAAAATATGCTGTGCGGAACCAACGAAGTGGAGAAGGGTGTCCAGATCGGCACCTGCACCAACCGGTGGTACGACAAGCTTCAGATTATTGTCTGCAAGAACGGAAGTGCTGGAATCAACTTTGAACACACTGGCGTGGATGGACATACGGTTCTTCGGTTTGCTAGTGACGTCTACACGGATACCATTCTTCGATTCGCGCGTACCATCAATGGCCAAGCTCCCAGCCTCTGGGCCTCAACAAGCCCCGACCCGTCCAAACGAGACCCCGAGAGCTTTGGCGACGTAAACACCACCCCTCGCAAGTTGGAGTGGGACATGATCCCCGAGCTGAGTGTCGCCGTTCGCTTCGCCGAGACCAGACTGGCCGACCTTATCCAACAGAATGAATTCCAGTGCCTGGATTTCGGCCACTACGGCAAGAACTTCATCACATCCATGGGATTCTCGCCCGATGCTTTTGTGCAGATGGCTTTCCAAGCCGCCTACTATGGTCTATACGGCCGTGTTGAAAGCACTTACGAGCCTGCCATGACCAAGGTGTACCTGCACGGCCGCACTGAAGCTATCCGAACTGTCTCAAAGGAATCGGTTGATTTCGTGCAGGCTTTCTGGTCAGAGAACCCGGCCGAGGCCAAGATCGAGGCGCTGAAGAGGGCCTGCCAGAAACATGTCGCAAACACGAGGCAGTGCCTGAAGGCCGAAGGTTGCGACCGTCACCTTTACGCTCTGCTCTGTGTCTGGCAGAGGAGCATGGACGACGAGTTGGACAGTGGCCTTAGCAGCACTGGTTACTCTAGCCCGATGGATGGGTACTCTGAGCGAGGTGTCAACTCGCCCATTGGCAGCCCTACCAACGACTCGATTGGCTCTGTTGATGGCGTGGAGCTGAAGCCCTCGCGTGAGCGAGGGTACAGCACCAATTCGCGGTCGCGAGACCAGAATCCTCTCCCGCTCATCTTCGCTGACCCCGGCTGGGACAAGCTGAACAACACCATCCTCTCTACATCCAACTGTGGAAACCCAGCTCTCCGACAGTTCGGCTTCGGACCCACGTCGGGAGATGGATTCGGCATCGGATACATCATCAAGGAAGAAGGCATCTCCATCTGCGTATCGAGCAAGCACCGCCAGACGGCTCGTTTCGTCGATACGCTCGAGAGCTACCTGCTCGAGATCCGCCGCATCTTGCGCATCAGCAACCGCAAGATGTCCACCATGAAGGCCAGCCGCGCCCGTGAGGCCGAGAACGCCATGCACCACACCAAGCCCACCAACCGGCTCAAGTCCCGTGGGCGCCCCATCACGGCCGTCGACAGCATTCGCTCCAACACGGGCACCACGTCTCCCACCAACGAGAGCAGTGCCTTTAGCGAGGACGATGAGATCGGCGGATGTAAGTTGCGCCACGCATATCAGACACGATTGCAGTTACTAACCTTACCCACAGATGGCTTTTTCGACGCAGGCATGCTTCTCCAGGCGCTCAAAGCCCGTAGTGTGCAATTCGATGTAGCGGAAACGCGTGCCTCGGAGCGAGCCGCGGTGCAAGCCCGCCGGCGAGATGTGGGCAAGAAGCTGAGGCTGATTGACTACTAAGCATCCCAATCAGCCGTCATGTAACGGGTGTTGCATGTTTGTCTTGTCTCTTTTGTTTTATGTACTTGGTTAACGATTCAGTTTTACGGTCTTGTCTTATCAGGCGCACACATGTTGTCTTAGGGGATTCGGGGAACTAGGGGGTTCATGCATAGTTCATGTTTCATGGAAAGCGACAGAGTTGTGGGTTGATCGGCCTGGCGTAGGTGCAATTCAGAATTTGTATCGAGCACTGCTGCATGTTGTCATGTTTCTTGGAAAGCTGTTTGGTGTGATTGGAAGTGGAGCATAGGATAGATGAGGAGGAACATGAAGGAGAAATTAACTGTCGTATTGACGCAAGCAACAAAGCAATTATCTCCATGCCATGAAAGTGTGCTTATGTGAGCCAATTTAGCAGTAGACAAAGTAAACCATGTTTCCATGCACCACCAACGTAGAGAATTAGGGGGCCAGTGTCTCAAGTGGTTCCTTTCCACAGTCACGCGAGAGCCAAGGGACGATGATTGAAGACGCACAATATATTCAGGTTCTGCGTGGATCAAAAGATACCTATGTAAAAGGGTATACATGAAATTAGGTCAAAACAAGTCATCATGGGCCATCATCTCTGTTCCTCCGTGCCTCCATTCCCCGGAACGATTTAGAGGGTGTCGAATTCTTTTTTATTTTTGCACTTTGAAATAAAAGAACAAACCCATCTCCCATTATTTGGCGTTCAGAATGACAAGATCTCTATCCAACTCCAGGCCATGATGCAAACAAAAAAATCCCAGATGACAACCCAGCAAACGCCTCCAACACAACAGTGAGCCGCTTTCCGCGGCAGTCACAGCCAGTACCGCATCTCTCTTTAAGCAAGCTCGTGGGTGTCGCCGCGGCCGTTGCTGCCAACGGCGTTGGCGGGAGCCTCGTGGATGACGGCCTGCTGAGGTTGGAAGCCGGGCTGGCCTTGCATCTGTTGGTTGTACGAGGGCGAGGGGCTGGTGGTGGAGTGAGCCATACGAGGATCGTAAGTGCCAGGAGATGAAGGGTTCGTCTGGCTGTAGTCGGGAGATCCGGGCTGGTTCTGGGGGTAGAACCCAGGGACAGCAGCCTGGTTGTACTGCTGGGTGGGAGTTGAGTAGGCGTTCTTGGGGTCGTAGTATCCGGCCTGGCCCTGGGGCACAGGGTTGTAACCGTTGGGGCCAACGCCGGGCTGCTGCTGCATGTTGGGCGACTGGTAGTTCGGGGGAGCCGTGGTGGCGGCTGCGGCCTCCTTCTTCTTCTTGTTGCGGAGGCAGAACCAGATAGCGGCACCAGCGATGGCGAGGGCACCAACACCGCCGACAACACCGCCGACGAT
Source organism: Ilyonectria robusta (assembly GCF_021365365.1). Taxonomy (NCBI): domain Eukaryota; kingdom Fungi; phylum Ascomycota; class Sordariomycetes; order Hypocreales; family Nectriaceae; genus Ilyonectria; species Ilyonectria robusta. The sequence continues at coordinate 2,377,473 of NW_025764437.1, read as the reverse complement.
GGGACCAACGGGAGTTGAGGAACCACCGCCGGAGCTGGAGCTGGTCGATTCGGAGGCGCTACCGGATGTGTGGGAAGGCTTAGACGAGACAGTCACGGTAGGGAGATCAGCGGATCCAGAGGTGATGACGCTGGCACTGGAAGAGGTATCGTCCTGGGTGGTGTACACTCGGGCATCGCCGCCACTGAAGGTGGTGGTGGCCATCCGGGCGGTGGAAACATTTTGGCTGTTGCACCAGTAGTCAGACACACCGCCGGAGAAGGAGATAGTGTTGCAGTATTGAGCGGAGGCCTCGGTACTATTCGTCTAGTCAGTTTTACCCATACACTTGAGGGATTGAGGGTTGTCGGAGGTAAACCTACCACTTCAGGGTCAAAGCATCAACATCGCATCCGCCGGTACACTGGCTCGAAGAGAAGTAGCCAGCGTAGTCGATACAGGCGAATCGCATGTTGCACACACCATCGGCACAGCAAGCGACATGGCCCTCATCTTTCGTTATGCTGAAGGCGCAGGTGTAGGTGCCAAAGCAGGTATAGCCGGCGCCTTCGAGGCCGGAAATGTAGCCGCAGGTGTTGTCGGGAGCATAGAGCAAAGTGCCCTGATCGGCTCGTCGCAAGAGGTCGTACTTCGGTGCCTCAGTCGGGCGAGGGCTGACACCGTTGTCGGCGAGGGAGACAGCAACGGTGGGCTCGGAGCGAACCAGGAGGTGCCTGGCATTGGCGGTGGCAGCCAGAGCCGTGATGGCGGCGTATGAACCAGAAACCTTCATCTTGAACGGTTGCTCGAATCGAATCGACTAATAGCTTGAATTGATGGCACCACCGATATGCTTGAGAGGCAGAAGGGGGAGTAGACGGAGAGGGAAAAAGGCTTGGCCAGGCTGCGGCTGCGGGACATTGATTATAAGACGGGCAACGGAGCGGAGAAAGCAGCTAGTAGAGCAGCAGCGAAGGAGCCATCCGACGGAACATGGCTGGGGTCCCTTTCAGCCATCTCGGGCTCGGAGCAAGGAGCATGGGCTGGCCTGGGGGCATCGTTCCTCTGGGCGTGGGTGTTGAGCTTGGGCGCAAGCGTGTGAGTGAGTTGTGTGAGTGTGGTAGTGCGGTTAGTGTGTGAATGAGCACCCACCATCGTCCACTCAGCCTTAAGCTAAGAGTTTCTCTAGTGGAATTTGCCTCGATTCACCCCTTGCCCATTGGGCGTCGGGACGCCGGGGTAGGCGGCTGGAGTTGCTGGGGGTCGTAGAGCCAGTGACAACGCTGTGTAGTCGATAGTGGCTTGCAGAAGCTGAACGGCCTTGGACATGGCGGCCCCTGGCAGTGCAGCAACATGACATGGATCAGCCCGGAGCATCTGGACGCCTCCAAACAAGCTTCGTGGCTCTGGCGGACAGGGTGCTGGAAGAACGAGTCGAGACTTGGCTACTTGGGGGCCAGAGCCAGACCAGACTCAACTCTCACAGAGTCACAGCTGCTGGCCGAGAGGTAACAGGTAGATAGCGGTATTGCGGCGCCGCCTGTGACGCTGGCTGCAAGCAATACGACTGTCTACTTTGGGCAACCCTTAGGAGGCACACAGCCTGGGCGATCGTAGCTGGGGTGTGAATCCTTGGGACGCCCTGCGGAGAGTCAACCAGGCAATTGGCAAATTACTGGGAACAGACCCGCCTCCCGAGTACTGTGCTGTGCCCTGGGATCGCCATACAACAGCACAGTATGGAGTACGGGCGTCGACAGCCTCTGTTCTCAGCCTGTGCTACATGTGTAGTAGCGCCGGGAAATCCTTCCATCGCCTGTCCGGACGCCAACACCAATCGTCCACGAGCACGACTGAGAGATTGAGGTCCGCACAGCCCAAGCCAGCATCCCAGACTCGAAACAAGCGGCCGCCAGGGCTACAGTGGAAAGCCAGGACTAGAACCAAGGACTAGCGAGAAACGGGACACCTCGACGGGGCGGCTGCTGCACGAGGGCGGCTGGCGGTTGGTCGGTTCATCTGTATCCCAAAATATCCCCGGTCGTCGCCTGGCTGGGCGTCAGCATCAACTCCGAGTTGACCCAGCTCCGAGCCTAGGGCGTCCGGTTTGATTACCAAGGGGACGGTGTCGCTGGGAGATGGTCAGATTGTTGCTTGTAGGGCGAAAGCGTGTCGGGTGCTTCCCGCCCCCCTCCCCGCCGCGATATGCGTCTTCCAAGGCGGAATTAAAGATTTTCGATTTTGTCCTCCTCTGAAATGGAATAATCGGGTCCACCTCCTCATCCTCCTCATTCTCCTCCTCCGCTCCCTGGCATACATAGTACGGGATTGACCAAGACCTGCATCACCGCACAAAGCACACCCACATCCACACTCGTCCGGCTCAGCATGCCGAGACATCGAATCCGTCCACACGGGTCACCGCAGGACGCCATATTGGGACTGCAGAGTGCACGCCGTCGACGCCCCGTGGGACTCGTTGCAGAAGCGTTGGCGTCTTGTCTCTGGGCTCCTGGCATAGCGTGCCAAGAAGCCCGAGGGTTGTGGAGATGGCGCCAGCCACTGATGCTTGGCCGTCAAAGGCGGCGCCTTGCGCCAAATTGGGTGGAGATGACCTCTGGGGCACGATACGACCCAACGTCAGCAGTAGCAAGGGCCGCCTCGACACGGATCGACCGGTTGTCGAGTTGTTGACTGGCTGTTGTTGACTGGCTGTCGCTGTCGCTGTCGCTGTCGACCCAGTTGACGACCTGGCCTGGGATATCCCCCCCCCACTGCTGGCCGCTCGGGGCCCCTAAATCGGAGAGATTATTACCGCGGGACTATCAAGCAAAGACATCGAATGAAGGTTTGCTGCGGGTTGGTAGGTGGAGGCCCATCAGCCCTGCCACTCGCGAGACAGGCTCGTCATGAGCCTTGTAAGGTGACCGCCTGGCAAGGTACTCGTAAGGTTGAAAGCCTGGTAGCGTAGCATTTCCGAAGCGAGCGGGGATCACGGGGCTGACCGACGTTGTGGCCACTGCAGCCACAGCGGCGGAGCTCGAATTGTCGGATTATCGAAAGACAAACAAAGAGAGGTGAAGTCGAAATGACGAAGCGGCGTGTAAGCCCACTGTCGCCCTGGCGCACTTTATCTCTGTTTGACAGCATGAATTGACGAGAATGTCTTCCGAAGACTCGGATGATGACGCTTCCTACCTACCTTAGGTACCTGGTTTCCGCCGTGTCTGTGCGCTATTGATAGGCCAGTCGCGCACTGTAATTACTCACTGCGCCCAGAACTGTCACAGCACACGTCAGACCTAGCAGTCCCATCTTTGAAACCCACGGCCGATGGATGATGCAAGGAGATGTCTTACCAGGACCGCGTGGGTTCCTGAATTATCCACATGCCAAGACAATTCAATGCCTACGGAGTACCTAGGATTCCAAAACTCTTGGCCCAATTGCGGCCCCGAATGACTGGGCACATAGCATTGACGGCATTGACGAGGGGAGGGGGAGGAAGAAGATGGCACCACTATCCGCACTCGACACTATGACAGTATATGCATGCGAAGAAACAGCACATAACAAGACCAAGATTGCGCTTTACCGTTGTACAAGCAGTACAATTTTAAATAAAATAAAATCCCCATTTGTTCCCTTCATAATTAATTGCCCGCGTTATAGGTCGCCCCGCGTGCCGCGCTCTGATCTGATGTGGGGTAGATCTCGCGTCTAATGAACCACGCCCGCAAACCACACCGGCGAACCACGCTTTCACATCGCGTCTATCGAGTGCACGACAGGATGAAGCCGTGAAAGCTCCCACCTCTAACAGAGGCATGATGCCGTAAACGTACAGCTACGCCTCTCCCATTCGCAGGCCGAAGGCGCACTGTGCGTCCACATTGCCAGAAGCCTGGAACAACGCACCAACCTGACCCCAAGTTCACGTCACTCGCGCACAGCATCCCAGTCTCACAGGCCCTCACTTACACACACTCACGCACTCACTCGCCCGCTCACTTTCACCCTCACCCTCACCCTGACGCGGTATGCCCTCCTCTGAGTGTCCCCCTCGTCCCGTCTTCCACCACCGCCCTCCATGACCGACCTCCTCCACATCCTCCCCTCCTTTCCCATCCCTCCCTTCGCCGCCCTCCTCCCGGCCATCGAGCATCACGGCCTCACCACCACCGACCTCCTCACCCTCCACCCCGCCGACATCGCCAAGCAGACTCGCCTCCCTCTGCTCGACCTCAAGCGCTTCATCGCTGCTGTCCAAAACTCCCTCTCTGACGACCTCGCCGCGCCGCAGCAGCCGCTCCTCCTCCTCGACGTCAAACCGGAGACGGAACCTGCTTCCACTTCCGCCGACGCTGACGCCGATGAGCCTCCACCTCCGGCCCCGGACCCCGTCCCGGCACCGGAGCCCCTCCAGCTCCGCTACATCAGCACCCTCGACGATGGCCTCGATGCAGCCCTAGGCGGTGGCATCCCCGTCGGTACCATCTCCGAGTTCGCCGGCGAGAGCGGCGCCGGCAAGACCCAGGCCCTCCTTGCCCTCTGCCTCGCCGTCCAGCTGCCTCCTCCTCACGGACTCGGCCGCCACGCCCTCTACATCTCCACCGAGGCCGCCCTCGCCACCCGCCGTCTTGCCCAGATGCTCGACGCCAACCCGATCCTTCAGGCCGCGGCCCCGGAGGACCGGCCGTCACTCGACCGCATCCACAGCGCCGTCACCCCGGACCTCGAGACCCAGGACCACATCCTCGAGTTCCAGGTCCCCGTGCTACTCTCGCGCCACGACATCGGCCTGCTTGTCCTCGACTCCGTCGCCGCAAACTACCGTGCCGAGTTTGAGCGTCAGGGCTCCCACGGCTCTAACATGGCCGCCCGGAGCGCTGAGCTCGTCCGCCTGGGCGCCCTGCTCCGGGACCTAGCACGCCGTCACAACCTCGCCGTCGTCGTGGCCAACCAAGTCGCCGACCGCTTCGCCTCCTCTGCTCCCATCTCGCGCAACCCGCCTCCTAGAAGTAGCGGCGCTGTCCAGGAAAGCCCCCTGGCCTCGAGGAGTATGCCTCCCCCGTCCACAAACTTCCCCAGCACGCCCTCGTCGTCCATCCCCTTCTCCCTCCAGGACCCCGATGGGCCCCCGCCGCCGCCCGCTTTGCTGCTCGACTATCAGCAACGCTGGTTCACCGGCTGGGGTGACGAGCCTCGGGCTTCGTACTCCTTTAAGACGCCCAGTCTAGGCCTCGTCTGGACAACCCAGATTGCCTGCCGGGTCGCCCTCCTCAAACGTCCTGTTTACGGCCGTACTCGACACGCCGCGCCGATAGATGCAGACGACGATGCCGACTTGGCAACGCCCACCCTTAAAAACTGGCGAAGGTGGATGAAGGTTGTCTTCGCGCCACACACAGCTGCCTCTAGTCAAGGCTTGGAGGACGCCGTGGAATTCGAGGTCACCATGGGGGGCTTGAAAATGGTGGTAAAAGAGCGGCGGAAGTCGCGGAAAAAGTAACATGAGCTTGGGAAAGGGAGCTGCGGTTTAGATATTTCTCAATCCTGATTGCTGGAAGCAAGGGGTCTAGATGGAGTCGGCAAGGTCACAAGACGCATCGGACGAATATCATATAGACGACGCTTAATCAATTAAATTTAATCGATAAAGAACCTTGCCTTAAAGTGAGAGACTACCTATATTCTAAACGCCCTATCTTCGTTGATCCCACATGTACATGAATCGAGGTATCATTCTACCACTACCGCGGGTGCGGGAACTCATCCTCCATCTGTAACCGCACGCCAACGTTCATGCTGATGAGTTCCTGCACAAGCAACTTTGCCGCATACGGCATCGTCATCTTCGTCACCTCTCGGGTACTCTTGCATGTGTGACAGTAACCCTTGTATCCAAACAGACCGCACTGCTGACAAATGTCAATTTCCGTTCCGTCGGAGCTAATCATCAGACGCTCCAGGAGAAGCTGCGAGGCGCCATAGGCAATCAGACAATCACGCTCCATTTCACCCAGTCTCAGACCACCATCTCGGGAACGACCCTCGGTAGGCTGTCGGGTCAAGATGGCTCGGGGGCCGCGAGATCTAGAGTGCATCTTGTCTTGCACCATGTGTTTCAGACGTTGGTAATAGATAGGCCCGTTAAATATGTACGCTTCGAGCGGCTCGCCAGTGAGACCAGATGTGAAGTAGTCTTTGCCCTCCCACGAGAAACCGTGATCAAGGAGCACCTGACTCATCTCTTCGACTGGGTGAGATCGGAAGGCATCGCCAAATCCGTAGTCCGGACGGCCATGAATAATTGACGCTTTACCCGTCAGACACTCGAGCAACTTTCCGACGGTCATTCGAGAGGGGAAACCGTGAGGGTTCATGATAATATCGGGGGTCAGACCAGTATCGGCGAAAGGCATATCTTCCTGGTCGACAATGATACCCACCACACCCTTCTGACCGTGACGAGATGAAAACTTGTCTCCGAGCTCAGGGCGACGGGTCTGTCTGGTCTGGACCTTGATGACGGTGGTGTCCTTCTCGGTCTGTGAGATCATAACCTTGTCGATGTATGCCGGGTCTGGAATTCGGTATGAAACAGCTGAGTCACGGTATTCACTAGGCCCGCGATCCATTCCGATCCCAGTGGTCGTCTGATCAAGGGGCGTCTCCTTCTTCACCATGGCTTCACCAGAATGGATTTTATATCCCACGATTGCCAGGCCGTCATCATCGAGGGCCTCATGCTTAGCAATACGATGCTTGACCTTTCCTTCTCCCTCGTTGAGGGGGTCGCCAATTCGCTCTCTCCGTCCGTTCGGGTATTTCTGGAGCTCTGTGGTATACTTTCTGAAGACTTGACATCGCCCAAACCCTCTATCAAGCGAGGCTTTGTTGAGAACCAAGGCATCTTCAATATCGTATCCAGAATAGGACATGACAACAACGGTAGCGTTTTGGCCTGCGGGAAGCTTGTCGTATCCGATGAGCTGGATAGTTTTGGAGATGACCATCGGCCGCTGAGGGTATACGAGTGTGTACAGCAGGGTATCGATTCGGTTGAACTGGTTGTATGCGATTGCTCCAATGGCTTGTTTACCCATGGCACATTGGTAGGTGTTTCTGGGGGATTGGTTGTGATGAGGGAATGGAATCAGACCAGCGACTGCGCCCAAGATTGTGAAAGGTTCGATTTCCAGATGAGTGGTGGTCTTTGTTATTTGATGCTCGTAGAGGGTAACAAGAGCATCATTCTCCTCGTTCACGTCAAGATACTCAACGATACCATGGTTGAGGAAATCGTCGAAACTGACTTTTCCAAGTTGAAGCAGACGGAGGTGCTCTGGCTTCAACTTCTGCTCGCCATTCTTGACAATGATGTAGGGTCGACAGATTCGTCCTTCATCGGTGGCAATGTGAACGGCACTGAAGTGAGTGTTGATATTGATGCCGACAAACGGAGATATCCAGCCCCTTCGGCGCATTGTTCTAAACTTGTGCGCGAATCGCTTTGGGTACCGCGTTAGTGCGAATGGTGTGCCGTTAACGTGGATGATGTAGCTTCCTTCTCGGTGCATCTCGGCTCCGGAAAAGTTGCGAATGGGCTCAACGCCGGCATCAAGTGTAAAAATCCACCGTTTAACTGGTTCTTCATCAACATTGGTAGTAATGTGTGTCATCAGAGCCAAGTTCTTGACCAGACCACAGGCTTCTCCTTCAGGTGTATCAGAAGTGCAAAGCATGCCCCACTGCGACGGTTGAAGAGCTCGGGGACCAGACACCTTTCGAGTCTTTTCAAACTGACTGCTGATTCGAGTCATCATACCAAGCGCAGCGATGTAACTAAGGCGGCTCAAAACGTGCGTGACTCCAGCACGGTTCATGTTGAATCGCTTCACACTCCAATTGCCAGTCTGAATCGCTCGGTTGATTCCAATTCCGATGTTGTTGGCATGGTTGCTTATCATATGGACAGCATCGAGAGGAACTGCGCGATTGTTCTTCTTGAGGAACTTGTCAATCGACATCTTGACCTCGACCATGAAACGCTTGAACAAATCTTCGAATAGTAGGGAAAGAAGCTGTCCAGCAAGTTCCAGTCGCTTGTTTCCCACGAAATCTCGGTCGTCGACCAACTTGGGGTTGTGGGCAGCCATGAGAACTTTTCGAGTCATCATAGCAACGTAGATAGCCTTGGGGTAGAAGTCAAGGCCTTCAATGGGAACATGGGCAATGACGAGGTTTGCAAGAGCGTCCAAGCCTTCCTCGACATGGTTACGTCGCACTTGTGGGCCGAATTGCCCCTTGCGGGAGCCCATCTTGACACGGGCGCCAATGTACTCCAGTGCTTGGTGCTGAGTATGAATTCCGACTTTTGTTGCTTCGTCAAAATTGATGAGAAATTCGTCCTGGTATCGTCCGTCGGATCCGGCTACAAGCTGCATGATCTCGTAATCTGAAAGTCCACCCAGGGCCTTGAGGATAATGACGATCGGGATACCCTCCACCAGAACATTGTGGGTGAGGAGAATTCTGTCCTTCTTCAACGTGACATAGGTCTTTGACTTTCGCTCGTGGGTCGAACTGGTGACAGATGCTGAGATGATGTTGTTCTTCTCGTCGGCCTCGACAATAACTCGGTTCTTGCTGAGCTGTTCCTGGATCAAGATGACCTTCTCGGTGCCGTTGATGATGAAATAACCACCCGGATCTAGGGGGCACTCGTTCATCTGCTCCATCTTGGTGTTGGTTGCGCCGCTCAGCCGGCACTTGGAGCTGCGCAACATGACAGGCATCCGACCTAGAGGCACTCCCTTCCTCACAATCCTTTGCTTGTCTCGGATGTACGCAATATCAACTAGAATAGGCGCCGCATATGTCATATCTCGGAGACGGCACTCCATGGGAGTAACCTCGGTGTGGGACTTGGCATCTTTCCAGTCTTGGCGTCGGGGACGATCGACTCGAATATCGGTAAACCTGGGTACATGTAAGCAAATATCCCGGACTCTTCATCCAGGCACACCTACTCAAGCCAGAAGTTACTGTCCACATCGCTGCGGATAGTTCGGTTGGCCCGCACGATGTCTTTGATTTCTTGTTCGACGAAGAAGTTGTATGAGTCAATGTGCCTTGATTTGTGTCAGCCAGCGGTATCTTGAGGTTTCGGCGCATGCGAGAGGACTGTCGGTACATACTGCTTCACAAGGCCTGGGTAGGTTAGCATGTGGGCTGGAACTACTGGGTGTGGCACCCTTACCTTTAACCTTGAGGAAGGCTGGGAGGAGTTGGAATTTATCCTCCTTGGTGGAGATGGGATCAGTAAGCTTCTTGCCATTGTAGAAGGGCTCCAGAAGGGCCTCGAAGCCATCGTCTACCAAAGGCATCTTGAAGGTCACCGGAAAACAGACATCTAAGGCGGGAGTGTCGGAGTGTCGTTGACCAGGATTCCTTTTTTTGCCAGCACCTGGCGATAGCTTCGCAAAAAGTTCTGCCCCGCGGTAAGGTAATAGGTGGAGCCGGCTTCTTGGTTGCGCCGCGGTGGGGGACGACCACCTGCCGATAAGATAAGAGATCACGTGTCACTGGCGTCAACATGCCAATGTCCAGGGTAAGGAGACGATTTTCACTCGCATGCACCCGCTTTTTTGTCCTCTGCCTTCATGTTATTATTAATCTGCGGTGCATCTTTACTGGCCCCGTGTTTTAGACTTGGGCTCTATGTTACAAGTGATAGAACAAGGAAGATCTAAACTCTAGGGTACCTAGATATAGCAATGTGAAGGCTGTACATTCGGACGACATAACTACCAAGAACAAGGTCCTCAAAGAGGACCCCCATAGAACCACACCACCATGAGAGACTTTGAAGACTGAGGCGACGAACCTGCTGGACGCCTTGGTCGGTGCCTGTTAGCTGCCTAACATCACGACTACCGCTTATGAGCCTTTCCAGCCTGCGCCGCCAAGGGATATGTCCAGCAGAGCCGAACGGGCTACTATGCGTAGCCGAGCAAGCGGGCAGTAACGATGGCCAGAAACAACAACGACGGGAGGGCGGATCCAATGCTTTGGACGAGGTTGTCAAGTTGTTCTCGGGTACGCAATCGAGACACACGTCTCCCCGGGAAGCATGAGCCAGGTGTAGCGGGTAGATGAGTATAAGACGGATATGGTTGGAAGGGATGAGTTGAGACTTCGGGAGCTTGATTGCCAGAGTTTGTAGAGTCTAGGCGGTTAGATCCAATCCTTCCTAAGAGATTCATCGATTTTATTTCCCTAACCCAAGCTACTGCAGCAGCTCTGTTTCATTCTTGCTGGCTGGTTTTATTTTGAACTGTTCTCATATATCACGCTAACTATCCCATCACTTGGGCCTCTGAGTTGGCCGTTTTCTGTCAAACTTCCTGTTGGTGAGAACCTCTTCTGTCTCTTGTCTGTGATCTGTGTGGAATGCGTACCCCACCATTGAATTTGGCCTGTACTACAATATGCACGCCCAAACTGTATACTGGGAACAAATCAATAGCGTCTTCGTCATGAGGGTGTAAGAGAGGACGGAGTGTGGCCGAACCGAGAGCCAATCGACGTCTATTTTAGGGTAGGCGATTTGTACGAGGGTCTCGACCGAACAGCGTTTGACGGTATTAGGACTTCTCCGCCCCTGGACGATGCAGGACCAGTCATGTACCTACTACCAGCTGCAGGCTGAGTTGGCAGATGCCACAGCATTGCTAGGGTGGCGACTCAGAGTCAGCCGTGCAACCCCTCGTGTCTGTATTTTCCGAAGACCGGGATTTTATTGGATTGGTTCGACGGTAACTCCAAGATGTCGCAAGCACGTCACATTGCGGCTCGTATTTGAATTTGTCAACTCTGTCGTGTAATTTGTATACAAGAGTTGATGACGAGTTTCGGATAGAGTACTTCAACGCCCGGAAAGTGACAACAACTCCGCAACCCCAAGCGGCTTTTCTTTAATGTCGGTTTTCGATTGCGCGGGGTAAAATTGACTCCGGCATCGCTGACGGAGGTGGCCAGATTAGCTACGTCCGACAGGGCCTCGTTCGCCTTGGCCCATGGGGAGAAGAACAAGGGTGTTGGTTGCGTCCTTGCGCAGAAACCCAGCCCCCGCATGTGCGGCAGCCGCACAGCCGTCACACAATGCCGGCAGTGGCATCTTATTACGGTGAATCGGTTGTCTCTGAGGCTAGGACCTTAATTCTAGAGAGATTGGCCTCGTGGTAGCAACGGTCAACCGACGGTCAACCTGCATAGTACACCCGCGGGATCGCTCTGTGGCCCGTGGCCAGTTCTGGCCGGGGTTGTTGGCAGAGACTCACGTCACGGCGTTGCGTCTTTGGCGTCTGTCCTGCAGAGCGGCAACGAACCAACCTTTATTAGCTTGGCGACGGCCAGCTGCCTCTTTAGTGTGGCTGGATCGGACCCTGACTCCTGAGTTGGGGTGGGACGGCAAGGTGGGCGAACCAGGCGGGCGAACCAGGCGGGCCACTGGTAGCGGCGTCGTGTAAAAGTCGGTGAAGGGGTTGAGGCCCTCTTCGAGGGGGAACGCGAGCGGGCACCAGCCAGGAGAGAGTACAGAGAAGGCGAGTGGAGGAATTCAAATGGCCTCGCTCGGGGCTGGCAGCTCGAGCTCCATGCTTCCATGGCCCAGCCACTGGCAGAGTTGTCGGCAGTGAGGCTTTTTGGTTAGGACTGTTTCAGGAGGAGCAAACTCGATGTACTATGTAATAATTACCTCCTCAGTCGAGATCGCCCCCACTAGGAATCGATGCGAGGCTCTGTTGCAGGCATAGGTTTGGGGGAAGGAGGGGTTTTGCTGCAATGTGATGTAAGAAGGATATGATGTGCGTATTCGTCCATCCAAAAGGATTCCTGGTGGCAGCGAACCCACCAACCTTCCAACCTCCTGGGCAATGGATGCATCCAGGCCAGTGCTGCGGCATGCACGACGGAACGGGTGGATCGAGACCCCGACCATGCCGAGCACAGAAGGCCCAAACCGTGGTGAACGGGGCGAAACATGACAAAGCCATGATCAAACAGACTCAGCTCTCGAATCAACTGTCTCAAGTGCACAGGCAAGCCAAAGAAGCGCTAACCTAGGGAACCACACCGGGATGGCCCACCTGCTCCCAGCAAGAGTCGCCGACTGCGCTAAGCATCATCGCCCGATTAGGGTCGGATCCAAAGACAAGCCACCACCACGGCTATCCTGCGATGGCCGACTCAACAGGTCCGTGGATGAGGCGGGTGAGTTTTAGGCCATCGTGGAACGTCGCGTGGATGTAGGTCCGACGCTCAGGAGCGGTGAGCGAAAGAGGGCATGGATCGCCGACTGTCAACGAGTTGTGGTGGCTAATAAAGGGAGAAAGAGGCTGAATGAAGCCCTGTGGTGTACTCCAACGAGGTAGAACGAGCTAGCAGAGAAAAGAAGGATTCAATGGCGCCTGTAGCTACGTAGTACGACGTAGTTTTGGCCACACGTGAGGCCGGCGAACTGGGCATTCCTGATCATCGGGATGGGTAAGAATCTGGGGACTGGTCGCGGCGACTTTAGCCCTGCAGTTGTATTTGGTTTCTGTGTGACGTGCATGTGGAAAGAGGAGTGGCAGACACCGCCAATCAACGTCCAAAGGCCACGAAGGAGGCGCTCGGAGCAAGTTGGCTGTGTGATCTTGCCAGGGGATTGAGTGGCCGTGGGCGGTTGGCGTGATGCGATCGGGACGCGGCCGGTGCTGTCCAAGGGTTGCGTGCGTCCTGGCAAGGCCAATGTGGCACACGATATTTAATTACCTTCTACAAAGCACGTAGTAGATCTGGGTACCCGCTTCCAGCGCAGCAGCACATGGGTCTCAGTCTCGGAGGAACCATTGTGTGTCAAACGCCTTCGAGGAAATCTCGAAGTCGCTTGCCGGCGAAGACCCTGCACGGCTCGGCGCCTGCTCCGTCTGGTTCGCGTACTCTCGTACCAAAGCAGCTCGTCCAGCCGAGAAAAATTGGGTGCCAGGGGCGAGGGGGGTTTAGCCAGATGCCGGGTGGCTTGGAAGATGGAGGAGATCCGCGCGCTGACACAGAGACACGAGCCGGAGTGGCAGCAACCAGAGAACAGAGAAACCAACGCGACCCTGACAGGTGTATCGCCCAATAAGGAGAGCAAGGATCTTCGGCAGTTTCCACTCCCATGTGGATGCCACTGGACATTTTCCTCCCTTGCCTCCATGAGTATCGAAATCACCACGTCAAGTGGCTGGCCCTTGGCAGAGAAAAAGCCACGCTGCGACGCTCTTCGACATCCCACAAGTCGAGGCGCACTACTGTAGCTTTGTCCGGGACCCGGCATGGCCCAAATGCCTCCAATTCCCCATCGGGTGCTTAATCCCTGGAGCCGTCCGATTGCGTCGGCCTGCCCACGTCCCGTCATGCCTCCGGGGTTTATCACAAGCCATTCATCCTAGGTGTTAGGAGAGCAGGGGAGGGTCGGCACCTAGCTGCGCGGTGTAGGTAACCACCGCGGGCATCGCAAGTTGGCTGACAAGTTGGCTGGCAAGTACATAGCAAGTAAGGTTTGCCGCACATATCTAATTAGTATGTCTCTGTGTCTGGTTCAGTGTCACATACGGTGACACACCCCGTACTTCGTGCCTGCGTTGAGGAGGACGGGCCGCATGGCGGATGGTGTATGTCTCAACAAAGCCGTGCCCCTCTCTGCGCCGAACCACGTTCTGAGCCCACAGCCTACGAGAAAACCGGACTTTAAAGAGCCGAGGCTTCGGACCTATTAAATCGGTGGCGCCTTTTGCGCCGGCCGGATCCTCAAGCTGACCAGAGCATCAACAGTACAGCTGGAGAAGGGAATAATGGTAGGACGAGATCAAACACGTTTATTTGTAAGTTAGAACTGTTACACCTGGAAGATGGAGGAAGACAATTTGACTTTGACGCTTTACGGGAGAGTGTAATGCGCGACAAGCCTGCCACCCCATCCGTGACCCTGGGGTCCATTTTGTTCTTCTGGCCCGCTTGAACAGGGTTCCACTGTGACTGACTGACCCTATTTCGTGGCTTGGTTTAGGCGCCGATGGCCAATATGGGTCTCCTGGCTCACACTGTCTCTGTCTGAGTCGCTGGCACCCAACGTGTGCGCAAGTGAGTCCCCATACTCCATACAGCCCCGGGTTAGCTGTCGCCGCATGCTGCTGTTTGCCACTGCTGGCAGTGGTAAGTACGGGGTTCCCTGGGCATGAGGTTCCCACTAATTCGCCGGGACTGGTGAAGTGAAGCTCCCATGCTGAGCGTCCCTAATAAACCTTGCCCTGACTGCCCTGATGTCTAGTCCCGGCTTGCCCTGGCCCGGACCCCGTTTTGTCCGATTGCTGTCCTATCCGGTTTTGTGTCTCCTCCAGTCCTTTCCTGTTCCTGGTCGATCCTGTTGGTGCCTTGTCCTGTCCTGCGACCAGACCCTGCGTCCTCGTCCCAGGTTGCCCACTACCCGTGTCCACAGCGCGCGAAACCTCCCCACGCCCACGCCAAAACGCCCGCGTTTCCATCTTTTCTTTTGCCTTGGCCCATTTATTGGAGTCTTACCAACCTTTTTTCCTCGTCTTCGTTGTCGTCGCGTCATTCAAACCTCCTCCCACTCAGCCTGTCGCTCCTGGCTCTCCAGGGCGCGCTGTAGAGAGAGAGCGAGATAGATTGTGGGCGAGAAAACCGAGTGAACAGAAACAGAGCGGCTCTGTGTGTGCACAGTGTCTGTACGAGTTGTGTCTGTTACCCATCGTCCGCCACTCAGCGCGTGTGATTATCTCAGGTATGTCCAGTCTCGTCAGCCCAGTACAGCACCAACGAACTGTTCGTCCCGACCCCCTTTTCTGTCCAACCTGAGGGATGAAAGACCGGCCTAGGTGCTGTCATCCGGCGAGGGCGACAATGACATAGGTTCTTCGCGCTCTCTCTTAGTCTCTCATCTCTCTTGCTGGCATCATGGTGGCGGCAGTCGAGCTGTCGCTGTCGTGGTTGTGCACACATTGTGGACACGGACACCCACGCATACGCATCCCTCCACTGCGACAGCCCGCACACCGGCGCACCTACAGGCACGGAGAGGCTAGGCCCAGGCCTAGCCCCAGGAGTAAGGACGACGTAACCGGTAATTCCTAAGCCGCCTGCTGCGCTGGCATGCCCTGGTTGCCTTTGGCAAGAAATACAGAAAAGAAACAGAGAGAGACATAGAGAGAGAGGAGCCAGCAACGATGACGAGAGCGCGCGCGAATGACTGTCATCATGTCCCCCTTGGTCTGCTTCTTCCATCCCTTCTCCCCCTGCCCTTTGCTCTCTGCCGCTCTTGCCCTTTTGCCCCCTCCTCCGCCGCTCCTGCCATACCTGAGGTGAGGTACCTACCTGCCCTGCCCAAAACAAGCCTAAAGTCCTGGGCCCTCCTCTCCTTCCCTCCTTCCCAAGTGGCCCGTGTGGCCCCAAGCCCCATCGCACATAGCCCAGAGTCCATTGCCCATCCCGTCGTCCACCCCTAGCCATGGGCCATACCCACACTGGCCGCGCCCACCCCGCCTCTCAACAACGTCCCATCCATCATCTCTTGCTTGTTCTTGTTTCTATTCCTCTCTCTACCGTCGAGCGCTTCGCTTGCTGATGCTTCCGTTTCTTCCCATGTCTGCAGTAATATAGACCGAGCCCGCTTTGCCAATTCGGCGTGTACCACCTTGTTTCTTTTAGCCCGCCATGGACGACCACCGCTTCCGATCGCAGACGTCCCCCAGGAACGACTCGCCAATGAACTCGCTTGTCTCACCTCCTCGCAATGGCTCGAGACTGCCTGGGCCCCAGGTCGCCTACGATCATCGCTCCAATCTGCCTCGACGCTTCACCACCGACTCGGGCCGTATCCCGACCCTGAACTCCATGGCCTCCCTGGCATCTCCTCCCCAGGGACCCGAACAGCCCCAGGACTACAACGTGAGTCGCCATCCTCCGTCCGACCTGTCCCTCTGTTGCTATCTCCCACCGGTGGCGCCCTTGCGATGGAGTCGCCTTCGACGCTCAGCTGGCTGACATGTCCCGTAATAGACTATGCACAAAGTCCAATTGGTATGCTGACAACAAATCCGCCCCCCTACTGGTCTCCACGACGATGGCCGCGATTTCGATGGCCCTGAGTCACTCATCCGCGAACGAGATGACCCGCGGGGCCTTGGACATCGTCACCCCCCCGAGCACGGAATTTTGAACTGACTCTCGGATCAGATAGAGAAGAAAAAGATCGAGTATGAACGAATCCGCGAACAGAGACGACGCTTCGAGCTCGAGATGCAAAAACTGGATCAGCAGCAGCGCCGCGAAGCTCTCGAGCTGGCCCAGATGGAGGAGGAGGTGGGTAGATTGGGCGGTCACCAGTCCGAGCCCACCACGCCCCCCGAGTACCGCGACAACAACTCCGGCTTTCCCTCCATGTTCTCCCGCCCGAACCGCTATTCGACGTCAAGCTTGACCTCCCCTCCAGGCCTGTTTAACCGCCCCGCTCGATCCGGGTCGCAACTTCAATCTCCCCAGTCTGGGATCATGCAGACTCGCTTCGGGTTCGATGATCAGCAGATGCCTTCGCGCTCTGTCCCGACCACGCGCAGGAATAGTGACGATGAGAAAGAGGAGGCCGTCCGCCAGGACCCCACCAGCCATCGCGCAACCAATGCGTAAGTCCCCGCTTTTCCTTTATGTCTTGCAGGACCTTATCACTCTGCTTGTGACGAGCTCGCCCGGGCTTTCGAGGGTGGTGGTGCCTGTGAGCTCGCCGTGGCCTGGAGTAGCTGTGGGTTAAGTCTCATAGCACTCACGGCGGTTCACGCCACCTACTAACTTCGAATTCCTGACTGGTTGGTTCTCGCGCGAGCATTGCTAGGCTTTGAATGATGATTTGACTCTCAAGGTACGAGTCGAAATTGTGGATTCGTGCCTGTGATTGTCTTGCTCTATCAAAAGGCTAGCAGTGCTCCGTACCAAGCAACACTAGCAAGGAAATCCGTGAATCACTCTTGCATACGGCATAAATAGGTACTCTAGACCTATGATGACCTCTGCATTAGCTGCATCGTACTTCCTTACCCTTCCACATCTCTCTTCTTCATTCCTCACCCTTGCACCGCCTGAACCTAATTTCACTTCATCTTCTTTTAAATCAAGTCTTGATTTATCTCTAAACTGCATCCTCACTTGATCTGGATTAGATCTCTGCCTTGTTGGGACTACACCTGGGTTCAGTTGCATGGGTAGTTCTGGCGATATTCCCACGTTTCATCTCTGCGATCTAGCGCATAACCTTTCTCTTGTTCCTCCAACCACGCCCTTTCAAAGGCTAACAATGACATCCAACGACAGTCTCAATCGATACTCGATGCCAGTTACCCGCTCGAGGACTGGATTGTACGACGTTGGTCTTGACCAGACCAACACTACTCGGTTTCTGTTTGGTGACGAAGAGCCAAGTGCGTTGGGTCACGTTAGTGCCCCAGACGAGAACTTCCCAACCCTTGTTCGTCGGGACGACCAAATTGTAAGTTATTTCATGTTCGCACGACGTATGTAGCGCCGTTGCGAAGCCTGCCCTGGTTGTTGCATTTGCTGTTGTTTTGTTCCTCTCCGAGGGGCGGCGAAGGGCTCCACATTT
The DNA here is from genome assembly GCF_021365365.1 of Ilyonectria robusta. Classification (NCBI taxonomy): domain Eukaryota; kingdom Fungi; phylum Ascomycota; class Sordariomycetes; order Hypocreales; family Nectriaceae; genus Ilyonectria; species Ilyonectria robusta. The sequence continues at coordinate 2,359,790 of NW_025764437.1, read as the reverse complement.
TCTGTGGTGCACCACCTTGTTCTCAGTCACAGCAAATCACCCTTCGTGAAAACCCTCCTCGCCTGTTCTCTTGTTCTCTCGTTCTCTCACCTCCTCCCTCCAGCTGCAAACCCTTCACCTCTCTTATTCCTGTTTGAACGTGACAATCGGCCATCAATTTTTGAACCTGATTTGTTTGCATCGGGGTTTACCTCAACCAGGTTCCCCCTTCTTAAACCGCCCTTCTCCTTTCTGATTTGCTGCTGCTTCTTTCTTTTCTAACATACCGCGCCCTTCTCAGTTATCTGCATCTTCGGCTGCTCTGGATCTTGCCTTGGCCCCGTCGCCGAACCCAGAAGTTTCATCTTCGAGAGGCTGGAGCCGCGTTGTTAACCGTCATCGACCCCAGCAGAGCCTGTCCTCGATCAACGGAAACACAAGCCAAATTGGCGACATTGGTAGTCTAGGCAGTCGACCTAGCTCCGTGCGCCACTCCCTCGATCTGAAGTACATCTCCGAAAACGCCAACGAGACCGGTGGCTCTATGTCGTCTCCAGGAAACCAGAACATGGCGACCCCGCCCAAGCTTCAGAGCTCATTCTCCGCCAACGATGTCCCAACTGTTAAGAACCCCACGGGCTCGTCGATGAATGCTAACAACCATGCCAACAACCACGCTCAGCAGCACTTTCACAACCACAACGCGAGCCTTGGTCGCATCCCTGCTGGCGCTGTTCCCCGTGGACACACGCGCGAGATGTCGGCTGATAGTGTCAACACGAGCCGTGAGCAGGCCGGCGCCTTTCAGTCGATCCAAACTGCTCTCCAGGCAAGCGCTGCACCCTTCGGTCCTACTACCACGACCGCTGCGCCCCCCACCTCATCTATGGTTTCGTCCCCATCTGGCGCACCCTCCATGAACTCCTACAACAACGGCTTCTACCAGGCCAATGGCTACTCTTCCCCTCAGGGTGCCCCACACCCGCCTGGTGCTTTCAACGTCCCTATGTTGGCCGCTGGCATGCAGCAGATGAACATGAACGGGGCAAATGGTGGAAACATGTACCCTCCCCAAAACTACGCCGGATTTGGGTCGCTTTCCTACGGTCAGGGCAACCAACCCCGTGACAGTCAAGCTCGTGTTATTCAGCACCGTCGCCAGCTTGATAACGAAGGTAAGCAAACAAAGTCTCTAAATTGGGTTACAGAATAGGAAGTGCTAACATGTCATAGCCATGTCCCGCTACCAGAACATGCCCCTCGAGTCGTTCGCTGGTCAGATCTATGACCTGTGCAAGGACCAGCACGGCTGCCGCTACCTCCAGAAGAAGCTCGAGGAGCGCAACCCCGAACAGGTTCACATGATTTGGCTTGAGACTAACCAGCATGTCATCGAGCTCATGACGGACCCATTTGGTAATTATTTGTGCCAAAAGCTCCTCGAGTTCTGCAATGACGACGAGAGAACTATTTTGATCCAGAACGCCTCTCAGGACATGGTGCGCATTGCTTTGAACCAACACGGTACTCGCGCTCTTCAGAAGATGATCGAGTATGTCAGCACACCCCAGCAGGTTCACCTCATCATCGAGGCCCTCCGCTTCCGCGTGGTTGAGTTGATCCAGGATCTGAATGGCAACCACGTCATTCAGAAGTGCCTCAACAAGCTCACCGCCATTGATGCTCAGTTCATCTTTGATGCTGTTGGCAACAACTGCGTCGAGGTCGGCACCCACCGTCATGGTTGCTGCGTTCTCCAGCGATGCATTGATCATGCATCCGGCGACCAGAAACTTTGGCTGATCCAACGCATTACTGAACACGCCCGAATCCTGGTTCAGGACCCCTTCGGAAACTACGTTGTCCAGTACATCATTGATCTCAACGAATCAACCTTCACTGAACCCGTTGTGGGCATGTTCCGCGGCTGTGTCAGCCAGCTGTCTCGCCACAAGTTCAGCTCCAACGTCATCGAAAAGTGCCTGCGTTGCTCCCAGCCGGTATCCAGAGACATGATTGTGGAAGAATTGCTGGTGCCCGCAGAGATGGAGCGTCTTCTTCGAGACTCCTTCGCCAACTATGTCATTCAGACTGCTCTCGAATATGCCACACCTCACCAGAAGTATCGTCTGGTTGAATCCATTCGCCCCATTCTCCCGCAGATTCGAACCACTCCTTATGGACGTCGCATCCAGGCCAAGATCTCTGCCTTTGACAACCGCGGCAGCGCTGCCTCCAGTGGTCAAGCCACCCCGGCTGATAACACTCAGGGACAGATTCCTCTGCGACCGGGCCACTCTCGAGGCTTGTCTGGCAGCGCTGGTCCTATGGCTCAAACTAATGGCATCACCAACGGAGGACTTCCTGGCTTGGGAAACCAGGGCATCCGCCAGAACATGCCCGCGTACCCTGGGAGCTCTGCTTTGACTGTTCCTGCTCCAGCCACCGCCGGTGGTCCGGTGCAGCCGCCTCAGTTTGGGCAAAGAGCCCCTGGCAATTTCTCTCCCTCGCGCTCTACCAACGGCAGTGGCAGTGTCAACGGCAATGGTAACTCCAATGGCAACCCGGTCGAGAATGGCGAGGCGCACTGGGTGTAAACTAGTTCTCTTCGAGCGCAGCTGCCACCCATGACACAACCCGCTTGTATCATGATGCTCACTCAACCTACGATTTCTTTCGGTTGGTTTCCTGGGTGGCATGCCGTTTCATGCAGCACGGTAACGACACCGTCATGACCTGACGATTTTCCTTTGCTCTTTGTTTCAATATGCCACAGAACGGCACCATATCGCGGGCTAGAGCCCGTCTCGGCCTCTCAATCCGACCTACACAGCAACCCCGGGGTTGCTTCGTGTGTACATTATCTAGGAAGGGAGCCCCAAAATTACAGTCGACTGCCTTGGCCGCCACTGCTTCTCGGAAGCTGCTTATGAAGGGGACACAAAGCAGCATTCGAGATCAGTGGAGTGCGGCCAGGGCTTGTACATGTACTTGGATCGTCAAGATCACACATCGGCATAGACGAATTGCTTTATTTCAAACTTTCTTGATTTTTTGCGAGTTTCGTTTGGATGCTTTTTTCTCTACGAATTTCGACACGTCTATTCAACGATAAGAAGTCTGCATCATGGCATACGATAAGCTCTCTGGCATGATCGTCACGGCATATGCGATTTGCATGCGTTACGACACTGGATTCAGTCTTTGCGAACTGTGGCCGACACTGCAGCTTGGGCGAGGCAAAACGGTACTGCCGCCCTTGTCCAAAGCTGAGCAACTGCAGGTCACTTTCGGTTTGGTACTTTTGGGGGATCTGCTCAGCTCCCTGTCGCACAAAACCTCTCACAATTCGCAATTGCGACTACGTGGTCAGCTTACTTAGCTGGAGGGATTTCGGGAAGCAGAGTCAGGATACCCCCTTTTTTTCGTTAAGTTTGTATGAGTTCTGGGACGGTTGATTTTGCTTTTCACAAGGGAGTGGGGCGTGGGCAGAGTCCCAAAGGATGGACAGCTGACTGGGCTTCCTGACTGAGGGGTGACTAGGATGCCCCTACCTGTATTTAGACTCGGCTTTAAATTCAGGTCTTGCTCATTACTTGATTTTCTCTGTTTGTAACTTTTGTAAAAGTGCTAAATTTCTCGTAGCCGTTCTTGTGTGAATTCCCCCTCCTTCCTCAGCCGTAATTGGGTCTCTGGAAATTAATCCCGTGGACCTAGTTCTGCGATCATCCAACACACTAATGAAAAAAAGATGAGAGAAAAGTTTTCTCTGAACATGGAGTCTCAAGCAGTCCGAGGCTGAGGTAGGATTGGTTGTGGTCTGTCTAATTACTAACATTGAATCCTCAACAAAGCTTGCAGGTATCGTTTTCAAAACTTCCACGAACAAAAAAGGGACAAAGCTAGAGTCACGGTAGGAAGGCATATGGTACGGGGTAGAGAATGTCACGGAACAGGGAACGCAGCACTTCATGACCGCAGTCACCAAGATTTCCAGGCGGAGAACCATTGTTTACTCTGAAGGAATTATTCCCATTCCATATTTTTTTGCTACCAAACAAGGTTCCCGACTCCCCAGAGTCCAAGCATGCAATGCCGAAAGCAGACCCAGTACCTGGAAGAAAGAATTCCCCCAACCACACCAGCAACGACCGAAAAGAGTGGTCGTTTACCTGTATCGCCACAGGGACAGGGTGTTGTGACGCTTCCAGGTCTTTCTGCGACCGGCCTGGGTCTTGTTGTAGCGACCACCCTTGTTGAGGCCACGGGACTTCTTGCCGGTGGCGGTGAGGCCACGGGACTCGCGGTGCTTGTGGACGGGGTTGACGATCCAGTTGATGCGGGGATCGATGCGGATGGCCTTGTGCTGGGGGTCGACAAGGATAACCTCGTAGTACTTGTAGGTAGAGTCCTGGTTGATCCAGTAGGAGTTGAGGACTCGGAGGTTGGCGCAGCGGCGGCCGACACGCTCCTCAGCGGTGGCCTTGAGGGATCGCTGGTACTTGAGCTGGTTCACACCCTGGTTGGTGGGCTTGCCTGTTGAGCGAGCGAGTTAGCAATCTGGCACTTCCCGTGTGCCCATCTTCGGGACTCTGATGCGGAGGGCAACGTACCATAAGTGGCACCCTTGGGAACCGGGCGCTTGCGGCCACCACGGCGGACACGGACGCGGTAGATGACATAGCCCTGCTTGGCCTTGTATCCGAGACGGCGAGCCTTGTCGAGGCGGGTAGGGCGCGAGGCGCGGTGGATGACGGTCAATTGACGGAGCTATATTGATGCACTCTCAGCATAATGTTCAACGAGTGTATAGCAGAGACGAGGCCAATGCCTCTCTCCTTCTCTCATCTCGAGCGTGCGGGCGAATTGTGTGTACGATTGTGTGCGTAGCCAAGAATTTCTTCCCAACGACGTGACGCTCGAATTCGTTTGCATCGCAGCAAGAAGAGAGAGAGAGAGAGAGAGAGGCGGCGCCCGTCCACAGATTGGTGTTGGTTCAACGTACTTCCCAGCAGCGCACTCGGGCGAGGAAGCGCACGACATCCGACTGCTTCTTCTTCTGAAGCTCTTCGACGTACTTGAGGGCACCCATCTTTGCTGTTGGCGAGAAAACGCGGCAGATGTCAGCTAAAAGAACGACTGCAATGAAGCTCCTCTGTAGAGTAGAGATCAAGGGCTTCGGAGAAGGAGAGGGGTTACAAACCGGCTTGTGTGGTGAAGTTCCTGCCGAGGGTTAGTAGAAGGCGAGTGTGTCGAAATTTCGAATCTTGCAAACGCCGGACAGGTGATGAAAATTGAGGGCACAGTTTGTGGGTTAAGCGATACGCTAGACCTATTACAGACTAGGGGTATAGGACTTGCCCCTCCAAAAAACCCCCTCCGAGCGGTGTATTTTGGTGCGTGTATTTTGAGGATGAGTCAGCAAGATGGTCCCGATGTTTCGCCGAACGCAAAGACCCACCTGCAAGTTCTACATGCAGCGAGGTTCCGGCAGAGGTAGGATTGTCCATGCAGATGATATTGAGATCAACTATTTATCGTCAACATTGCAGGTAACCCGGGTGTCATTCTCGTCTCGTTGTATCATCCCCTTGTAAAAACCAGCAAACACGCCATCCTAGCAACCGCCTTTTACAAGATCCAGCTTCACCACCATGACAGAGGCTTAGTTCTTTGGGGGCAGCAGCCTCAAGACCCCGGTAAAACATTTCACCTGCTCTTGAGCAGCCGTTCCCCATGTTTCCTCCGATTTCTTTGATCTTCCTGGTTCGATCAACTCCCAGGCCACCCTCTCAATGTCGCCAGCGTTTGCAGGTGGTTGAGTTGTGTACCCATGGCATCCTGGCATGATGGTCGAGTTGACCGTCTGTGCTGCAAAGCCCATTGCATGTTCGTTCAGCTCGGACAATTCCTTTCCATCCTGTTCCCAACGCATCCAAGATGGTTTCTTGATATTGTTTGCCTGGGTACTCATTTTCTCGTAGGTGTCGATGATCCCCTGAAGGTCGTCAAGCGCTCTTGTCATCAACTCTGGTGGATTAGGCGGGGCGTGAGACGACCAGCCGGTATGTGGGGTGGCCACCCACGGTAACACTGGTGCGAGGTCGGGGGCCAGCTCTTCGCCCGCCGTCGTCTTGTTGAAGCCGTGACTAGATCGTATTTAGCAATCATTGAGCCTTGTGCAGAAATTATAGAGCACTCACGGACGCGACATCAACCGCCCGTCGATGAAATCAACCAGGTCATCTCCCTGTTTCTGAACCTGCCTCTTCGCATCGTTTACGCCTGTCTTGCGTTTGTTCGAGGCACTGACTTTCTCTCCAGAACGTCTGAATATGAACATCAGCAATGTCTACCTATTGAAAAAACATGGGAGTGCGTTACATTCTGTCTCCTTGCAAGCCGCTTGCGTTCTTGCTTGATCGTGCTTCAACTCGTTTGGCGGGCGCTTTTCGAGGGGGCCTCGTTGCCTTCTTTGGAGCGAAATCATCTGTGCTATTGCTGTCTGCTTGTGGCTCAGATGGATGCTTGCGTAGATAGTTGTGTGAAGAATTCGCCACTCACCACTGATAGACACTTTTCTCTTCCCTGTTGTTCGCGGCATTCTCGGATTGGAGGTAGAAGGAATGCTTCAACGGACTTGCGTATTTTTGTTTGGAGTTGGAGGAAGGGAGAGGAAGGTGTAAGCTGTACGGTGATGCAGTGTGCCTGAGGTACTACCAACCTAAATAGGTAAACTTGGCTGGATTATCAAGAGGAAGGAGCACATGTGGTTGCCCTGGCGCCTTCCTCTCCGACTCAAAGCGGAACCACCGTGACAGTGTCTGGCAGCTGTTCCGCATCCTCGCGGACTCAGCCACATCTGACCACGAAATGCTGGCCTCAAACAAACCAACGGACACTGCTTCAGAGACGGATTTGATAAAAAATGAAGTTCTATTTGCGCATCTAGAGAATGATAAGGATCTCCAACCTCCACAGCTGACATGAGATCTGGCATGGTCATCACCAAGAGACATGCACCTCTGGGATTGGACGCAGGAATACAAACACAAGTCTTTTCCACCTTTTCTCTTAATAATCGACGTAAGCAAGTTAAAGTCTGGATAAATGCAACCAGAGAACCCCTAGAAGTACCTAGAGAATGAAGAAACAGAAGATGCAAACTGAAAAGGAAATCTTTGTCATACATGATACCGGCTATACCCAAACATGTCCCTTTTTGATCGCATATTAGTTACACCGTGAATGCGAAAGCCTCGGTTCTCTCTCTCTCTCTGTCTATAATCTCAACCTTTGAAGCAATAAGCCATTGGATGTCGTTTGTCTTTCCCCTTATCTCCAGTCGTGAATACGGCCGTGGATCCGTGACCCTAAAGCAAAACATCGGTAGAACGACGAAATCAACAATCTCTCACATATCTTGCATCGCAACCTTGTGGGAAGGAGGTTGCTTGTAAACGCCCCGGAAAACAGAACTGAAAAGACCACACCAAAAACCTTCTTGAAGCAAATTCTTGTTCTTGCGTGCCGCACCTTTCCGTGTTCACTTCCTCCTCTGGTCCATCATCTGTCGAACAAGGCCAGAAAGATCGCATGGCCATACTTCATCACAAATCAGAAATCGTAACTGCCCAGCCAAGCGGAAGGCAGCACATCAGTGGGTATTGAGGGAAAGTCCCTGGAACGATCCCACCCAGTCATTCTGAGGAGCAATGGGTGATGCTCCCTGCGAGTGCGGTGTCGGACTCGGTCCAGACTGCGGGTTCGGGAAGCGGTGTCGCATGGACTGGAAGTCGCCAGGTTGCTGGAGTGGCCCTCCAGGGAACCCCTCCATATTGGGGCTGCCGCCAGGGACGTAGGGAACGTTGCTCCTGGGGTTTCCAAAGGCTCCAAATTGGCCGTATGGGTAATTGGATGGCGGGTATCCAGAAGGCTGACTGGGACCCCGATCACCTCCAAATGGCTGAGTGAAGTTTGGCCGGAACCCACGACCATCTCGAGATCCAGTGGTAAAGGCGGGAGGGGGTTGGTGCTGCTGCTCTTGTACCTGCTGATTCTGGCGACGGTCGTTGCCACCAGAGGCACGCGTGACACCTACGGCACCAGGACCGATGCCGCTGGGGGCTTGAATGCCAAGAGTTGGGCTGGCAAACGACGCAGGGTTAATAGCAGACATCCAAATTCGAGTCTTGTAGATCTTGAACAGGTCCGTGACAAGTGAGTTGAAGTTGATATAGCTGTCGGCAAAGTAGTAGAACGTTAATTTCTTCCAATCCCTGGTTTTTAGGTTAGAACATCTCATCACATACCCCAAGCGTTAGGACTTACATCTGGAATTCAGCGTCAAGAATCTCCATGTTGAGGCCATGCTCCTTGACCTTTTGCATACACACTCTCTTCGCCTTTGCCTCTTGACCTTCCTTGTCCCGCAAGGAATGCACTTCGTGGCTCTGGGCAAGGCGTTTGATGAGCTTAGGCCGAAGCTCGCCCGCATTCGGCTCCTGCATGTGATGTTGATTCTGAGGTCCCATACCTCCAACAGCGCTCCCTTGAAGACCGGTGGATGAGGCGAGAAGGCCAGCACCAGCACCTTCTTGTGCAGCTGCTGCGCCTTGAGAGTACATCATGAGCCACTTGTATTGCTCCTCCGCATAGTGTTCCTTGAGATCCTTGGCACTCTGCCAGTCAACGTTGTCCTTGGCGACAGTTCCAAGATCGGTACCACGGTCTGCCTCGACAATGACGAGGTCTCCTGGTTTCACAGTCAAGCCAGTGCCCTCTTGGATGTAAAATACATCGGCTCGGGCGCACTTAAAAAGGACGATATGGAGAAGCTGATTGTGTCGAGGCTGCGCGATGCTGTACACGTTACGGTGTGGAGATGGGGCCCGGTTCGTGTATGGGTTAGGAAGCCCATATGGCGATGGGTATTGGTTGTTGAAGCCGGGCTGGAACGCACCCCCAAGGTTGGCGCCTCCACCAAAGTATGCCGTAGCTGCGGGCAAAGTTAGCTTTTGCGATTAACATCGAGGAAAAGAGATTATCCACATACCGTTATTGCCGATCCCGAAGCTCGCAGGATCGGGATATCCTGGGGGATATTCCTGGGCTTGCTGCGCCTCCATGGCCGAAGGCTCCAGTGCCGAGGCAGAGTCCGGGATAGAGCTGATAGATCCTTGACGGGTAGGCATATTGGCGAATGAGTGACGCCTGCTCTGCGAGATATCTGTGATCGGGAAGTTCAGAGAGCTCGACCAAAGGGCCTTCTTCAAGTTGGCATTGTCATTCTTGCGATTCTCCATCGCAAACTGACTGCGCATCGGTCCTGGACCAAACTCGCTCATGCGTCTGTTCATGGCCCGCTTGGCCAACGCTTCACCCGATTCGTTGGCTTCATCGAGCTCGTCAATGGCAAAGTCTGACTCTTCGGGCACCGATTCTCTCAGGGCGTAGCCGTTACCAACGTAGGCCGCACCTGTCGCGGCGCGAGGTCGGATGCGAGCATTATATTGCTGCTGCTGGCGAAGCATTGCGTTCTCCCTGGCAAGCATCTCGATAGTCTTCGCCTCCGAAGTTTGGTGGAAAGAACCTTGAAGCGACTCGCTTGCGCTTTCATCGTCATCGTCTTCAACTTCTTTGACTTTTCCAAGCATCGATCCATCATTTGCCATTTCACTCAGCATGCTAGGCCGGGAGGGCCGATGTTGCAGAGCAGGATGCCCAGGGTGGCGCGCGCGCCCAAGGATGGCAGAGGAGCTCATGGATGGCGCCGCCGGATTCGTCTCAGGATCTTGCTGTCCAACGGAGTATGACTGCGAGCGATAGGTTTTGGGAGTAGGGTGGAGTGGAATCGCAAAAGGTATCTGTGAGTTTGAGGCGGGGTCGCGTGACACTGGAGATGTTTGCGTCTCGCCGCCGAAGAAGGAGTTGCCTCCAGCGCCGGGGGGCATGGTCGAAGTCGGAGAAGGCAAAACCTCACTGAGTCTTGATGGCGGATCCTTGCGCTCGTTGTTCCATATGCCAGTGCCCCAAGGGAAGGTAGATCCAGGAGGGGCGCGTCCCATGACGGACGAAGTAGAATGCGAACCCCATGTGCCGGCACCGGTCTCGGCCGATGGGGTACTAGGATGCGATGCGGTTGGAGACATAGAGCTGCTCGCAAATGACCCCTTGCGAGGGCGACCGAGTGACTGCGACGTCTCGTTTAACCACGAAGGTCGTCGAACGGGCCTTGGGGGTTGCGCGGCCTGTTGTGCGGATTCCTGACGATGGTCGCCTTCGTCGTCGGAGCTGACGAGGGCCTCCGAATCAGGGGTTGAGGTTCGCGCGTGCAACTTGTCCAGAAGAAGCGACTGGGTGTTCGCCGTAGCCGGAGGGTATGTCCCTTGGCCCAGTCTCGAAGGCGGACCGGTTTTGAGGGGACCAGAGCTCATTGTCCTGGCCGAAGAAATGTTGGCGATCCAACTTCCTCCAACCGCCTCCTGGTCAAGTTCAAATAACGTTAGGGTGGTAGAAGAGCCCACAGACACGTATGGTCGGCAGGTGCTTTAGGTGGCGATTCTTGGGTTGAGGTTGAGGTGCGGCCGCCTAATGTGTAAAGCAGGCAGGCTTTGGGTGAGTTGGGTGTTGAAGGTTCGGAAGTGACGAGATAGTGAGGGGTGAAGTGAGAAGGTGGGAGAATTGATTTTATTCCGGGGATATACGGGGAAAGATCTGTGACTGGTCAGTTGGCTGATCTCATGATGGGTGCTTGTTGCTGCATCAAACGCGATGAGATGAATGGTCACGTCGGGGTCTGTTTCGGTGAGGGGAAACGAAACCCCGTGACACATTGAATGTAGAGACGGAGCGGGCGCGGTTGTTTGGAAAACGACCGCACAGCCGTGTTCATGAATGCGACAATCGGGCGACAACTTTGTCGCGCCAGAGCGCGATGCAGTTTCATTCAATGGGAGCGGCGCATGACCGCGACGGGAGGGGTGCAGGGGACGTTCACTTACCAGAGACGTAAATCTCAGGGTATGTCTATGGGTAGGGCGTCAAATGGGCCAAACTTCTAGGTCGTAACAAACAGATGAAACGTGGAAGAACAGAGAAGACTGCAGCTGGGCTGAGGCGAGGCGGCTTCGTGAGTGGCGACTCGTCGTGGCGACAATATGCGAGTCGACGGAAAGGTAAGGTACGGGGGGAAGGCGATTAGTGTCGGAGAGGTTAAGGATGAGGGTATAAAGATTGTCTAAACCGGCGCGTCTAACCCAAGGTCCAAAAGGAAAAAAGATTCAAGCAATCAGTGAGGCGGGGAGAGAAGAGGGGCAGGCGCAAGCACCCATTCGTGAGCGGGAGTCCGAAGGTAGAAGAAGGAAGTGATAGATGGAGGAGGTAAGGGTTGGCTGGGGAGAGCTACGGCGACAAAGGGAACTAGTCGAGGCCCATTGTTGGCGACGAAGAGGCTCGCAAGCAGGGGCGCAAAGCCGGCGCCACGGACACCGAGAGAATGACGCGGGGCTGACCTGTCGTGGAGCGCGGCGACAAGAGAGCCTGGCGGCGGTGGCGAGCAGGCTAGTCAGTCAGTGTCAATGGTCAAATGCCAAATGTCAGGCCAGCAGCGACAGAGCGCGACGGCGACAGCGTCAGAGACGGTGCGGGCGATGACGCCGGTGACGGGGCGACAGTTGACGGTTGATGGTTGACAGCGACAGTGACGAAACGGGCGTGTTTGACAGGAGCGAGGACAGCGGGAGGCGGGAGGCGGCAGAGGCAGACGGAAGGCCGAGAAGGAGGATGAAGGAGATGGGGAGAGGATGGATTGTGGTCGGAAGACGGAAGGCGGGGGAGGACAGCGGAGGGCTGCAGAGAGGTTGCGTCGCGTTGCGTAGCGTTGCGTTGCGTCGCGCGGCGCTGTTACTGCTGCTGCTGATGCGGCGGCGGCGATGCGTAAGGTTGTGTTGAGGTGTGATGCGACACGAGACCAGGTGCCCGCGGTGCTGTGGTGCTTTGCGAATTGGGGCGTCTTTGGAAAGGGCTGGCGGCACCGGGCGGTATAGATTATCGGGTTCTTTGGGGGGGAGGGGGGGAATACTGCCGCCCGGAGCTTGCTGGGGGACTGAGAGCTGGTGGTGGGTGCGGGTGCGGGTGCTGCTGCACAGACGACAGCGGCGCAGCAGGGAACTTGGGGACCTGAGGTAGGTACCTAAGGTAGGTTTGGGGGGCTAGGGTCTAGGGGACTGTGGTGGTCGCAGCCGCGGCGTGACAGGCGACCGGGGTTGGAGTCTGCGAAGTTCTAGGACGGCGGATGTGGACTGGGGAGGCGAGGCTAATACCTAGCAACCTTTGTCTTCTGGGGTCCGCCTCTTGGGACGAGAAGGACGAGAAGGACGAGTGGAGCGGGGAGTGGAGGGGCGGAGGGTGGAGAAGAAGAGCTCCAGAATGGATGCAAAAGAGTTAGCAGCAGAAGAGGAGACGCTCCGTTGCCTAGGATCTGATGGAGAGAAAGGCAGGTTAGTGCGATGTTCGGAGAGGGGCCACGAGCTTGGATGCTTTGTGTGGCGTGCGTGAAGACGGCGAATGGGATATAGGTGAGCCGCTTCCTCGAGTTGTTCCGTCACACGATGTTCGGGACGATGAAGAAGAAAAAAAAGGAATGAAAGAGAGGGAAAAAACAAACAATGAGGGGTGGGATGGCGGGCAGGCGTTAATACACACCCCCAAGTAAAAGTCTGGCCGTTTAGTCTGTGACCACCAGCAATTGCGACGATGATGGTGATCTGACGGCTCAGCTCAGGCCAGAATGCGGTAGCGAACCCAGGAATTGGGCTGGAGCCTTGGTTGGAGCCGTGGTTGGAGTAGCCGGATTGGTACTGTGCCGATTTGGTCGCAGTGCGGAGGTCTGGGGAGAGCTAACTGAGAGCTTCGGGCGACTGCTAAGAAGGTGTTCGACGCTAGGTCGTGGGCGCTTTTTCGCAGCACCCTGGATGTTGCACGGGCGGGTGTGTTGAGAGGGGGCGGGGAGCTGATCGTGATATGCTTTTTTTTGGCTGTCTCGCGTCGGAGGGGCAGGATGTCGCAGGAGTGTGGTGGAGGAGATGAAATGGTCGTGGTGGCACGGTACTGGGGGGATGCGATGTGGTTGGCGAGGGCATCGACCAACGGTTCCCGCTTCGCACAGCAGTGAACACAGAAGACGTTGGAATGAGACAAAGGACCTTGTCAGAAAGTGCAAAGAGGCAGAGGAGCCAGTAGCCAGTTGCCAGTCATGGGAAGTTCGGATACAAAGACCTGAGGAGCTTCCCATGACCCTCTCAGGCGCCGGGGTAGTGTATTTTAAGTAGCTGGGGTTCTCTTCAATGCATCAACTCAGCGACAGCCCAGGCCACCTTGAGTTCATCCCCATGGGCGCAAGGAACGGCAGTCAATGCCCATGACGCCCAAGTGAAATCAGCGGGTTGGACACTGGCTTGGTATTTCCTCCACCTTCCTGACCAGTGACATACATAGGTACAGCACGGTATTGCAAGGTCAAATCGAGCGCCCCCTGACCAAGGCTGGACTTGGAGTTTCAACAACGGTCCAGGACGGGGGTCACATCATGTACCCTGGCTTCCGGAGGGCGGACAAAGCTACCTACCAATGGTTGCGACGGCTTGGACAAATGGAGGTCGTGCGGGAAAGGCTGGCACTTGCAACTACTGATGCGCGGGCAGGGGAAGCAGACGGATCAGTTCCGTTGCATTGGACAGCCACAACCGCGTCAGAAACGACCAACCGGCGACCCTGGGCCAACTCACGCCCCTCGCACCCGTTATCCGGCCTGCTTCGACCCAAAGGACACGCAACGGGAGGGGAGTCGGCCAGATTCAAGAAAGTGGTGGAGAGCCGTGGAAGTTGTAATGGATGGCGGATGGTCGGCGGCGCATGGAGGGTGGTGGATGGTGGGTTGGATGCCGCCATGTCTGTACGTGCAGGCCTTGTCTCGTTGCAGTGAAAGCGGATTGGATGCTCCACAGACGTGCTACTCGGAAGAAGCTCATCGACCACCCCACCTAGCCCGACCACCCAAGCAGCAGAGCATCAGGTGAATCGATGCGGACGAGCCGACGAGGGCAGCAGGATGCTAGCCCCGCCGCCACTCCAAGTTCCGGAGATGGCAATGGCGCTGTTCTACTGGGTTCGATACTGGACGGCGGCCGGATTATCTCTCTCCTTGTAGGCTGTTGTGGCAGGGCAGTCTTCATCGGAGTGGCATTCCTCTCTGCAGTGGCGTGAGGAAGCAAAGCAAAGTCTCCTCACTTCAGCAGCTCAACTCCAGATTCTCCTGCCGTCGTTGACTCTGCGAGCTGTTAACCACGTTACTGCGTACCTCCCGCTCAACACGTTCCGGTCCCTCCTCGAATCATGCCGGCAGACTGAGGAACACCCCGCCATTTCACCCGAGTGACAATCCCTGAGCAGGGCCTGGTTTCCGAGGGCAAGGCCCTCTTGAGGTGCCGTGTCTAGACCAGGTAGTAAAGTCGACATTCGTGCCCTGACGTACAGTGGCGGGTTCAACTTATACACGGTGCTCAATTGATGTACCTATCCTGGATGGAGGGATGACTCTTCCTACTCACACCCGAGGCATCGTCATCCCTGAAATATTCATCATCATCGACATCATCATAGCCCAGCTGCGGCAGTTCCCTTCCGTCATTATCAGACAACTGACATTGTAGCGGGGGCGGAAACCAAGCGTTCCTTTGTCAGTTATGCCCAACTGCCCTCTCCCCATTTTCCAGTGCGAGTTTTCGGACCACAGCGAGTACCCATGCTCATACTCAGTTTCATGCACTGGCCGATGCTAGTAGTATCGCCCTTTCGTTTAAATACCGGTATCACATCTCCTTCTACCGAGCCCTGTAGATCATCCTGTGGCCCTGCAAGCGAACCCGGAAATGGATCTTCCCATTGGCAGTCTGGACGAACAGGGCTCTCGTCACCTACATCCCATCCTTGACACTTTTGTCCGGGGGCCACAGCCGTGCCCTGCGCACGTTGCGCGATGCGCAAACCATCATTGCTTGGGTGGCTTGCCCATTGCCCAGTCGGGTTTCCAACTGCCAAACCGACCCTGTCCATGAACCAGGGCCGTTCAATCTGGCACCCACTTGCTGGAGGTTAGCACGCGGCTCGGCTTTGTCCTGTCGAAAGTATCGATCGCCACACAAGGCCGCGATCATCACTGGCCTGCGGGAGGCACGGTTGGTCGTCTGTGTAACCTTGTCGACTGCGTCTTGCTCCCCACCCAAATGACGGTTGACCATTGAACATACGCCATTGCAGCTTGATGCAGACGGTTATGCTTCATGACGTATGCGGGAGGCGATTCTCACGATGGAGGGATTGCCTCGAGGCTTCGTACACGGACTTGCAATTGCTGATGCCTTAGGGTGATATCTACAGGGAATTCATCATCGCCCCAGCATCGAGGCCCGAGAAATGACAATGTCAGGCTACCGCAAAGAATTGACGGTAAAGGATGTGGCCACGATATCCGCACTTGACTTGTCTCATCGTATATGGAGCTGTATACGCGGTGCTGCTTAAACTACCCCAAACGAGTGAGGTATTCCGGGTCTCGAGCATTGTGGCGCCAAGCATCCGCGGTCCACCTGCTCACCATCTGTCAAGCCTCCAATTTCTGTTTGGCAGCGCCACATGCTCGCAGCATACACCGGACTTCGCGGTGTGGCGAAGAACAAGGTGCAGGGGCAGGCGTTGCAGGGTCGAAGTGACTATACGGATCCACGGATGCATCGCGTCACGCGCTGTGCTTTCGGGCGTGTGCCTTTGGCAGCTCGAACGAACGAACCCCTTACTGACCCCGGATTTAGCTCGCCGGACTGGGCCGTGGACCCAACTGCTTTTGCTTGGCTGGAATTGGGAGGCTCTCGTCCACCCACAGCGCAACTGGCATTGTCGGATGGATAGCCGGGCGGGAAAGCTGGGGATGACTTGCATGCCTGCCGAGGTACGTTTGGTGCGATCGCTCAGGGCTACTACCGTAATTGAGCCACGGCGTGCAAGGTCCATGGCAGATCGAGTTCAACAAACGTGGGGTATCAGGCCTGCATGTCACCGCGAAGCCATGCATATCGAGACTTCTCCCCAGAATCTGTCTGACCTGCGCTGGTTTGTGGTTTGTCAGGAAGAACGCCGCTAGGGATTTGCCGTTGTTCCCAGTCAGCTGGAGCGTCGATCTGCACCAGCCCGTGCTCGCTATGTTGTAGCGGGCCACTTAGCAAAACGCAATTCAAGCGCAGTGGATTGGGGTTGGGATAGCGGCTACAGGTGCGTTCGAGCTTCTAGCCGGAGAGAGTTCACCAAAGCAGTCGGCCGCGTTTCCCAAGCGTTCCCAAGCGTGCCCAACGCCGCGGACTTGTTGGATCTGTAGTTATTGGTGATCGGTGATCCGAGGAGGCCCATGGCAGAAGTGGAGATACCCCGCCATTGGCCCGTCAATTGGGTGTCAGTCGAGGCGGGGGTTTACCCCGGATTTCTCCTCATTCGTGGCCCCCCGAACAGAAATGTACCTGAGTGTACAGCATCCGCCGCCGCAGCACATGCATCCGCCCGGCCCCCCGATGCATGCCCTCGCGACAGGTGCTTCTCGGGCAGCGACTCCGCTTGCATACGTGCGACATTGATTTAGGGACCGGGGGATCGTCCGTGTCAAAGGGCCGATCATTACCGCGGCTCCTTGGAGGCTTCGTGGAGACTACCTAGCAACGCCTGAGTCCAATTCCATCGCCCCATCTCCTGCGCGGCGCCCTCCACATCTTACAAGACTGAACATCGAGATTCGCATGAATCTATCATGTAGCTCGCTGTTAGACGTTCGCCGTTCGCCGGTCCCGCACACGTGCAGTGGCAGAGCAGCACGAGACCTCAAAAGTGCCATGGTGGTGGCTATGGTCCGCTGGAACAGGGAGTAGCACTGCGCATCCACGATGCCAGGGTCCGCTTACAAACCCCTGCTGCCATTGTCGAATTGGAGAATCGACTCGCTCAGAAGCTGGCCAGACTCAATTGGGGCTTTAAAGTTCACACGCCCTCTACTCCTAATCCGGCCGGAGAGGGGGAGACGCCACTCGGACTTCTTGTGGCAACCTCCGGCCTTGATGACTTTGCCATGGACCAGGGTTACCAGGCCGGAGATCCATGGCCGGAGATCCATCAACCTGGGATCAGTTTACATGGTATTTGCTGTACTGAAAGCTTGAGTCTCAAAGTGGGTCAATTACGTGGTAGAGGGAAGAGATCGGTAAATGTACGAGTTGGCTCGACAAGTGCATGAGCATCGTGGGTATCATGAGGTTTCCGCCAGTTATTATACAGACATCAAGAGAGGGAAGTCGTTTCCTCTAACCAGTCGAAGCCTGGGCAGCCTTCTGCTGCTTCAGCTTCTCTTCAAACTTGGCAAACTCCTGCAGTGAGATCTCCTCCTCTTGATCGAGTACTTGCTTGACTCCCTTGACCTCCTCGATCTGGCGGAAGTGTTAGTTTTAGTCTGGACAACGTAACAAGAGTTACGAGTAGGAAGAACTTACGTAGTGCATTAGCATGCCCTCAATGCCGTTCTTCAGGGTGACGGTGCTCGAGTCGCAGGTGCGGCAGGCACCTCGCAACCTGAGGAGTACATATCCCTCATCGTCGAAGCCTTTAAAGTCGATATCGCCGCCATCCTCTTGAATCGCAGGTCGGATGCGCGTCTCGAGCAGCTCCTTGATCATGCCGACCACCTCGCTGTCGTCCTCGTTGTACGCCAGACTATCCTCCTCGACATCGTGGGGCGCCTCGCCCTCCTTGCGCTCGACGACGTTCACGATAGTCTCGCCTGACGTGATGGCCTCGGTGATGAGGGCAAAGATCTCGGGGCGGACGTGGGCCCAGTTGGCATCGGCGGCCTTGGTGACGGTGATGAAGTCAGCGCCGTAGAAGACAGAGGTGATGCCGTCAATATTCATGAGCTTTGCGGCCAGCGGCGAGGGGTACGGCGGCGCGATTGTCGACCGGGGGTTGAGGTACTCAATGAAGGGCGTAGACATCCCTTCGGGGACGACCCGGTGGTTCGGCAGGAACTTGAGGGCGTCCGGGTTCGGTGTGTTCTCGGTCTGGATGAAGATGGTCCGGACGCCGCTGCCGACACCGGCGAGTCCAGGAGCTGCTGATCGGCGCGATGCGTAGACTTGTGGTCGGGCGCCGGCGGTGAAAGCGAGGGTTGGGAGGCGGGATCTTGTGCTCAGCGAGCGAGTCCATCGCGGCGCTGCTCGAAGCGGCGTCTCGGCGGCGGGCCGGGAGACGGAGGCCAGGACCCGGGAGACGAGTCGGGGGGCTCTTGAGGGAGTCATTGCGACGATTGTCTCTGTCCACGAGAGACGGGGAGAGCGTAGAAAAGGTGAAGGGTAGCGCAGGACGGAGGCCAGGTCAGTAAAATGCCTCTTGAAGAGGAGAGTACGTCGGTTGGCGTAGCTCGGCTCTCAACTTTTTGCCTCCGAGTAGTTCGGTCACAGCAGCCCGTGGCGGCCGTGATAGGCCCGAGCATTAGTAATACCTGGGCTATGATGCAAGGGCAGGCAATGGCAAGTGCCGAGCCAACGGACCCACATAGATTTTTTCTTTTCGACGCATCTCCAACCCAAACAGATACCATACCTAGAATGACGCGCGGGGCAGTTTTTGAGTGAGCGAACGAGCGAAACCCACCAGCTCCCTTTACTTTTTATTACTTTTTCTTTTGCGATCGTTGCCAATCACACGTTTATTAAAGGGCCATGTCGACATTGATCGACAACAAGGGGGAACCAGAGCAGCCGTCATCGTCGTCATCGCAGGTTGCTGCTCAGGCTGACGACGCGGTGCCTAAAGATGCTGCTGATGCCGGTGGTGATATCGACGACGCGCCTGCGCCCGCGCCCAAGCCCTCGCTGTGCGGCGTGTGTAATGTGAACCCGCCCAAGTACAAGTGTCCGCGATGCTATCTCCCATAGTAAGTGCTGCCTGCCAGTCCCAATCTCCAGTGCGCCCGGAGCTGACCTTCTCGAAGCTGCTCCGTCGCATGCAATCGAACCCATCGCGAAAACCACCCTCCCGATCCTGAGCCTCAACACAACCCCGAGCCCTCACAACCGCAAGTCCCCGACGTGCAATCCGCTCCTTCTCTGCCCTCGCTGCCCGCCGATCCGACAAACCCCTTCCGCGCGCTGGAAACATCCGACAAGCTTCGTCTTCTGTTCCAAAAGTACCCCTCGCTCCCTGACCAACTCCTCCGGATCCATGCCGCCACCCTCCCGCCCCAAGATCCCGAATCCAAGAAACACGCCATCCCGGCCTCGCTGCTCAAGGGTCTCCCGCCCAAGAAGGAGACGTGGAACCACGACATTGGGATCCGAAACGGCAAGGAGGCCCTGCGCAGGGCCCGACGCGCCCATGGCGAGGAGGGTGATGCGATCCGCGAGTATTCCGAGCTCATTCTGCACCTCATGAATACGGATAGTTCTGGACCCGATGTTACGAACTTGTTACGCCAGCAGCTGGCGCAGGATGACACCAACCTCATCGAGCGCTTGATGGCTGAGGAGAAGCGATGAGCTCAAGTTTCAGCATGATGGCTGGCTCCATAATCGAAATTTGCGTACATGACCACTTGTATAAAAAAAAGAGATATTTACTTCAAGAGTAGTTTAATGATAATGACTGGCTTTGAGCAAAAGGTAGGTTTGTTTATTAATGCTTGTTACACCCCCAGGTTTCAATTTCGTCTTTCTTTGCAATTTCCGTCGAAATGCCCAATCGCTTCCTACCGCTTAAATCTTCCCAAAAACCCAGTCTTTGGTGATGTGGGAGACGTCGGGGGGTTCGAGTCTCCGGAGACTGAACCGGACTCTCTCCTCTCCTTGTTGCCTATCCGCCCTCGCATGATGCTCCACCTCGAGTCTCGCCTACGTCCGGACTGATCGTTCTCAGTCCAGTCCACACGGTACATGTCCACCACAGTTGCGCGCTGGGTATTCCCACTAGGACCAACACTGCTCCTGCGTGAGGGACCCGAAGCCTCAGAGCCTCTTCGAGAGTCAAAGTCTACTCTGTTAAAGGGAGAGTTGGCGGCACTACCCTGGGTCCAAGGAGACAGATTGCCGCCAACGGAACTCACAGATCCTGCCCTATACACAGACAGGTTGGTAGAATCCTTGCGCGGATCAGAGTGTAGTGGAACATCAACGATACCTCGTTGTACGTCAGATCTAGCCCGCATGTTGCCAGTGCTCATTCTTCGTGCCATCTCGTTGGCTGGATCGAAGTTTTGCGAGTGAGGCTGCAGGAATTGTTTGTTGCTGGGTTGGTTCGAGTCCTCATCGACCTCGGCAGTGCTCTCAAGAACTGTAAAGGGAGCGCCGTTGCGGTCATACGGCCTGCCGTGACTGAGGCTCTGGGTTCTTCGGTATTGTCTGTTATAATCTTGGAGCGACATAGTGGCCGGGGCAGGTCCGGGAGACTTCATCTGCTTAGTGACGACGGCCTTGTCCGTGAGGGGCTCGATAGTTGTCGTCTTGGCAAACTGAGCCGCTGCGGTTTTAGGGACATGTCGATAGGGAGCGGGTTTTGAGATCTTATCATCATCCTTCTTGGGGTCGTAATTGGATCCCTTGATCGAGAAATGACCGAAGATGCTGCTGCGACGAGAACTTATACTGCTTTGTCGGGACTTGGGGGACTTGGGAGACTTGGCGGGAGACTGCTTGAGAGCGGTCTTTGGAGAGAGAGTGGCACTTTTGGATGGGTCATCCTTGGGGGAATCCTGGGACCCGGACACAATTGATGAGGCCGAGTCATCTTCTTTATCGAGTGCCACCGCGGACAATTTGTGGCTCAACTCGTTGGGATCAAATGGTGAAAGGTTCAAGGGATTCGGCCTGTTCTTGCTGGAATTGCTGGAATTGCTGGACGTGTTGGTCTGGGCCTGGACCATTGTGTTCTTCTCATCCTCGCCCACCGGGAGGACCATCGTGGTAGCCATTATGCTTGAATCGAAGACGATCCGGTGACGAGGAAGGTTCGGGAGGAAATTTGGCAGGAGGGGAGTGGCAGAAATAATTGTTTAAGATGGGACTCTGTTGCACGATGTGCTTCTCGAGAGGCTCGATGCTAATTTCTCGCTGTAGTGATGGAATAGAACTAGGGTTTCGTTGGAGTCACCCATGAGAGAGCCGAAGGAAGATATAAGAAACTGGGTGCGAGATACGATATTACTTCTTAATGAAGGCCAAGAAGGTCCCCAGGGAATGGCCCACTTAGCAGAAAGTCTGAATTCGTCTCTGGACGGTGGCTGTCTCTACCTTGCGCGGCCATGGCGCACCTGGCTTGTACTATGGTAAGATGTCCGGTCAGAGGCTATTCGAAACACCATGATCAGTGTTTACCGCTTGGTGGCTGGGGAAAGTAAACGCTTTCATGAAATGTGCTAACAATGATCCGGGGATAATTTCAAAGAACGGTGGTTCAAAGTACCGCCTGAAGCCAGGTTCGGTCACGGCGTCAAGCAATCGTCGGGATTCTCAACACCCGGGTGATTTGGTAGCAACTACGCATCGATGTCGAGTAGTGTCTCAGACGGGTTGGGTCAAGCCTGGCGGGGAGGCAGCAACCACAAGACCGTTTGCGTTCCTTGGTCCCATCGGCCGAGTCAACCCAACCAAGCCTGCAGGGAAGTCGGGTGGGGACCGCAACTGGCTGTCGATCTGAAAGTGTTGTCTCGTACAGATCGGGGATGGTCACTTGATGTCTGGAATGTGAATACAGTCGCTGACGCAAGATCCTCCAGGGAGCTGATACCGCGAACCTTGAGACTCACAGTTACTAGTTGTGGCCTTACAGGGCGCCGTGAGCGCTCTTCAATCTTGGAAGGCATCCAATGTCAGGTATCCCCTATCCAGGTATGACAAGATTGCGATCCCAAGCATACACCCCTTGTCAGCCCCCAGGCAGGTTGATGAAGGGCAAGGTCTGAGACGAGCAGCACTATTTTTCTTGGCGCAAGAACTATGGCGATGAGGACACAAGCTCCCGCCACCCATATGCCGGCCGCAAGTGCTCGTGGAGAAACCTAAGCCTAAGCGGCGCCACATCTTAGGGCTACCTAATTCATCCATTAGGTACCTTAGCTGGAGGGCTCGTGCGCCGTCGATCCGGTAACAGTGACCCTCTAGAGTTGGGAATGCGACAAGATACAGACCGTCGATCAACTTCTCGGGTCGGAGAATTTGAGGAAATGTGGCAAGGTCTGCCACCCGCTTGGCGTGAAGTTTCGACGAGAAATTTCATGATCCAGGGAAGGGTTGTAACATCAGGATATGCCGGATTCGTTTGTGAAGGTGTGTTGGCGCGGTTCTTGTGTGAGGCTGGCGGGGTCTTGCAAAACCATCTACCCCCAAGACAATGAGTTCTCCTTGTCTACTCCGTGCGCAATTCGTAGTCGCCTGCAATGAAACATGCGGGTTGCTCCCGTTGATCATGGATGGCCCCCGGTCTTGACGTGCTGAAGGGCGTCTGGCCCTACGAACTTCGTTTGAGCAGTCGGGCTTCGGGATAGAGAGGCCAGCCTTCCGCCATCGATCTCGCGAGTGCCCTAATCGGAATACAAGTGCACGTAAGGAGTAATCTAGGCCATTCGGGAATCAAGACCGGCGGTGACTTAGCCAAGTCAACAAGTCCATGTGGAGACGGTTCAAGTACGCCCCGCCAAGATGCCGAATGCGGTTGTGGTGGCACCATCGTGAGCGATGCAGTGATGCAGCGATGCCGGAGACAAAGCCGGTCAACAGAGACGGACTTCTGCGAAGGTTTTGCCAAAACCCTAGCCGAGGATTGCCAAGCCGACCTACCTGACGCAATTGGCGGGGTTTCTAGCAAGCAAGCATAGCGGCGGCAAGAGTTTCGATCTCAAATCCTGTGGAGTATAATTGTGACGAGACCAGTTTGCATCCTTCTCCCAACGAAACAGCGATCCTGATCGGCAGCGAGGACAAGACGAAGGCTTAGACCTCGTGTACTTCCTCTATCCGCTGAACGTTGATGCCATGGTTCCTTTTTCTAAGCCACGTCCCCTAAGTGGCATTGACGCGCCCCCGACTGGCGGCGATACGCTCGGAGAGACAGGCCGTGCGGCGGAGGGGCGTTCTCAAGCGTGTGGGCATATGTCTCATCCCTCCCGTGAAGATTTGGGTCAATGAGCTGCCGGCGCCCGCTTGTGGATTGTGTCACCATGTCCCTTCTGGTATTTGCTTGCTCCTGCACGATCGGACGCTCTTCAATCGTTTCTCGCAGCGACAGGGTGCCGATTGGCCGTGGGAGACTCCCACGTGCTTGCGGGGTGTGTGGGACACGGTCAACAGGTGTGACAACGGCGCCGCGCATTCCCATTGGGAGGAGAGGCTCTTAGGTGCATACTTAGGGAGGTCGATAGTTGACATCAGGAGATTCGCATGTCCGAGTCGTTGCGCGTACTCCGTACAGTACCGCCGGTTCAGTATCAATGTGAGGTTGCACTCCAAGGTGGTAGAGAATTAGCGACCCTCAAACCAAACCACAAGGTTGCATTGAGTTTGTGGGCAGGGATCGATGCGTTGCACTGTCGTCACTGGAACATAGTGTGATCGACAGCTCCAAAAACCATGACCTCGTCAAGTCAAGGATGACCCAAGGCTGGGAAGGCTGGGAGGGCTGGGATGCCCGGGCTGCCAGATGCCCACCTCCAGCACTAGTCAGGGTGAGAGCAAACGGAGGAATATGTATGTCGAATGATAGCGAATGGTAGCGTGAGAAGGACTCACACGATAAACGGCTGGGAGCTATCGAGTGGATTTCGGCAAAAGGATTGCTTTTTTCGTCTTCTTGGTGGAGAGGGAACCTTTAAGGTTCAAAGCTCCCTGCTCAGCGTCATGCTATAGCACAAGAGCTGAAAGCAAGGAACGGATACGGAGTACAAAGAGGTGAGGCACGCACCTCCCCCAGTCAGACAGGTTACAGCCTCCAGTCACGAGCCCGCGAGGCGGCTTACTGTGACTACCCCATTTCACACCGAGCCAGCCCAGCATATATGTTTGGTGATTGAGGCACAGCAGCGTGGAACGCCTGCACCGCTGCAACCAACGTGACGGGACATGAGGATTCAACGGCGCGGGGTGGGTAGACCCGAGAGAGCGATTAAGCGATTGAGCGCCCGCTGAAGGAGGGTCTTAATAATTGCCCGAACACGTGCGTCGATGTTTATCTACCTACTCTCCTGTCTAGCCTGCCGACTACCTAATTGTTCCCGATTATTTAATGGACATATATGGAACTTGACATGCCTAGTATACCTAGTATACGGAGCAGAGAGCCCATTCCCATCTCTCGGGCCGGGTTCAAGGATCCAAATCAACGGACCCATTCGCTACTGAAGGATGCCGCCTCGCTGACTCTCCCCCGGCCACCAGACCCTGTCCATCAGTACGCCAACACCAACGCCAACGCAGGAAGACCCTGGTACGAGCACAGCGCTCGGAGCAGTACAACATGGGGGAAGCACACCGATGCAGATACTATCGATGTAATAGGCTTAACGATTCTCGTGCCCGGCTAGCCAACAATCACTGATTGAGCACTGAGCACGTCCCAAACACGACCCCCGGGCCACTATCTGAGGTAGTTCCCATAGCGGGAGGCCGATTCCCTCTTCAACATAACCAGCCGGTTCCCCCTCAACATCCCACCCCGAAACGTCCAACGTCCAACGTCCAACGCCCTTCCGTCCGGGGCTCTGTCCCCCTCGTTCCTCGCCCGTCTCTATCCCAGCCTTGGGCCCCTCGATGCTTGCGAGTCCCTCTCTCGGCTGTGTGTCTTAACCCATAGTAACCGCTGTCCATTCGCGTCACCCTGCCAATCTCGCCAACCGAAGCGCTGCGTCGCCTCCCAGCCAACCCAGGCCTGCCCATGCTGCCCCTCTGACGTGCAGCTGCTTCGAGACCGCCAGCAAGACGGCCAGGGACACCGCCAACCCGCCCGCACTCGCTGAGCTCTGGCGTTCGTTGGCTGGATCCCAGAGGCTCTGGTTATTGAAGGTTCAGAATTGTACAGTACAATCCGAGTCGCCGAAATGCCGATGCGCCTGCGGGCTTGCGTGCTGACATGACATGTCGACTGACAGGTCGACAACAGGTCTCAGCTGGCTACCTTAGTTGGTGCCGCCGATTCGAGTTGGTTGTTCGGAGGTAGGAAAAGCCTCGCGGCCGAAGAGGCGTTTTCCTCCCCGTGTTCTTCCCCCCTCTACAAGTCTGTTAGTAACTTGTCTCGTCTCTATTTTGTATCTATCCCGTCGTTAGCCTTTCTGCCCGCCTACTGCGTAGTGGTGGTGTCCGTCGGTGCACAACACTCTCCGCCCTCCGCTTCTCCTATTCCCTTCCTCTCGAACCCCTGGGTCTCCACGGCTCTTCCCCACCACGAACTTTACTCTCTCCGACATTCTATGTTCCTCTTCAACTCTTTTGCGAGTCGTTGAGACCGCAACCATGCATCCCGATCATGCTGGTTCACGACAAGCTCACCTGCTTCCAGGCACTGCGCCGGCTTCCCGCTCGCTCGCCGGAGCCAATCCGACCCCTCGCTACTCGCCCTCGCGCGATACGAACGTCGCCAGCACCGAACCCGGCCAGTCCCTGAGAGCTGGGCGTCCCCAATACCTAGGACACGGTAACAATCAGGACTCGGTCGGATCGATTGTGAACGACCCTTTCTTCCAACGCTACAGCGCGCCCCCCCCGGACGCTGCTGACGACGGCTCGGACGGCAGCTCCATTTACCAATCCCTAGACAACGACGAAGACTACGACGACCGAACCACGAACGACCACGACTACGACGATCGCGACAGCAATGACAATACCCCAAGCCAAGACTGGCCACCACCCCGTCGAGAGTCTCTGACCGCCCCCCCTTCATCACACTGGGTATGTCCATCGTTCCAGCACACGGACCCCCACCTCCCTGGTCTTCGCGGGGCAGGGGTCTCGTGTGTGTGAGACACGTCCAATATGCGGGGACTGACTGTGACCTGACTCCTAGTCACCCTCATCCTCCACCATGGAGGGCTTCAATATCGCCGTTATCGGGTCCACCGGTGTCGGCAAATCCTCCTTTGTCCAGCGCGTCCTCGGCCTCACCCGGCCACCAATCTCGAACGCCTCCAGCGTGCGCGTGCTGGTAGACAACGTCTCCCATGTCATCACCCTTCTCGAACTGGATCTGGAGTATTTTGAATTGAACCCAACCCAGCCAATCCAATGGCCAAAGCAGATCAATGGCCATATTGTACCGCGCGTTGACGCCGCCCTCATCCTCTACGATGTCATGAATCAGGAATCTATTCGCGAACTGCCTCAAACACTGGGTACTTGTGCTCCTCAACCAACTCGCGACACAAACGTACTGACCGCGACACAGCTGCCCTCACCAATTCCAATCTCCCGTCCAGCTTGTTGGCCTGCAAATGCGAGAACCCAGAGGAGAACTGGGAGGTCGATGCAGACGCAATGGCAAACCACCACCTCTTTAGGTCATGCGTCGCTACCTATAAGATCTCCACAGACAGGCCCGAGATTGCTAGGATTTGTCTGAACACAATCCTACGAGCCGCGATATCCCATAGAAGAGGTATTTCTAAATCCAGTGACTAGCACTCGAGGCGCATTGATTCTGACAATGTCACTAGAAGAAAATGGTGAGGCGATCTCACGCCGCCGAGCACAGTCCGTCGCCCATCTCGAGGCTCTCGATCCAAGTGTCGGACGACCCCTGAGCCAAAATAGCAAGCATAGCAGAGCGAGCTCCGACTTTTCCCTACTGCGCGGATTCCCTAATCCTCCTGTTACCGAAAACTACCGCGCCCGCAGTCCGCGAGTCGGCCAGCATCAGAGTGCTGGTGCCTCTCCAAATCCAGGTCGCGACTTGGGAGACCATGGCCAAGCGCAAACCGTGAGCAGCATGCTCAGAACACCCGGTATACGACTCGACAGGCAAGGCAGTGATCCTCACTTGGACGTGGAAGAATCAGATGCTGAATCGTATCGACATTCGGATGATATCCCTATCCTACAACGTAATGACGACAATGTCCTCGACAAGCCTCCTAAGATGGCGGGAGTATCATTTGATGAATTGGTGGATCGTCTCCTTGCTCCCAGGCTGTCAAGAGCAGACAACAACTTCTCTGACATCTTCCTCTGTCTGTATCGGAAGTTTGCAGCTCCTGGCGAGCTCTTCTCGGCCATTCTCACACGATTGGATCATGTACGAGAAGACAAGACTGCTCATTATCTGTCAAAAACAGCCACGCAGCTCCGAATCATCGAGATGGTAGCCAAATGGGTGTCACTTTACCCCGGCGACTTTGCACGCCACGCTACCAGGCGAAACCTTGAAGACTTTATTAAACATCTTTCCACAGAACCCATCTTCTCTATAGCAGCTCAGCACATGCGTCGAAATCTTCAGTTTAACGTCGTGGAAGATGATGACACTGGGTGGGCAAACGCAGATGACACAGGCGATATGATTGCGAGCGAAATATTGTCCAAAGACATGCATGAGTTGTCTTTAGGCGTTACTGCGCTACAGGTCGACGAAGATATAGATGGGAGACCATCAGGCAGCTCGGAAACGTCGTTTGTGGACAGGGGAAGCAGCGTCGGGAGCCAAGTACAGTTTCATTCATTTGAAGAGTACGAAAGAGTGGCGTCAAGCCTGGAACCCGCAGACACCCTGCCTATGAACAAGTTCCGGTACCACATCTTCATGGAAATCCCCGATGATGACGTGGCGGACGAGTTGACGCGCATCGACTGGATCATGTTTTCGTCCATTCGAATTCGCGACTTTGTCAGGCACGTCAGCTTGTCTACGGCGCAGAAGGAGAAGTGCAAGAGCTTGAATAATGTCAACCGGATGATCAATCACTTCAATCACGTCGCGAAGTGGGTTGCAAACATGATCCTCCTACGAGACAAGGCAAAGCACCGAGCACAAATGCTCGACAAGTTTATGAGCATTGCGTTGAAGCTGCGACAACTGAATAATTATAACGGACTGGCTGCCGTTCTGGCTGGTGTTAATGGGACAGCAATTCACCGATTGACCCAGACGCGAGCGTTGGTGCCAGCTGAGACGCAGAAACGATTCGCGCGATTGGTGATATTGATGGGAACTCAGAAGAGTCACTTTGCTTACCGGCTGGCTTGGGAAAACTCGCCTCTACCGCGTGTTCCCTTCATCCCGCTTCACCGGCGAGATCTTGTGTCTGCCGAGGAGGGTAGCAAGACGTTTGTCGGCCCTGACGGTGATCGCATCAACTGGAAGAAGTTCGAGGTCTTGGGAGAAGTGTTACTGCCAATCATGAAAAGTCAGGGCAGCGCGTACCCCAACCTGCGCAAGCATGACAATGCGCGAGAGCTGATTCTCAACTGCCGGATGCCAATAGATGACGAGGTAAGTTGGCCCACTGGAATATACTATAACTACCGCTAACGCAGACAACTAGGATATCTATCAGCGAAGTGTCCAGGTTGAGAGCACGTCGGGAGGACCGGCCGAGCCACCTAGGAAGAAGTTTCCTTGGTTTGCCAAATAGGACGAAGCGGGAGGAGTTACGGTGACTATGTATTTACCTTTGGTAGCATGCGCTATGTGATGGGCATTTGGCAAGGGCATTTTTTAGACTTGTGGCGCACCATGTGGTTCGATATAGCTAATGGCTGGCATGTTGAGCAATGGACATTTGGAGCTGTCTCTGTGGGTTCTTGAATACGTCACCAATTTCGATTTCATGCATTTTGATGCACTCTAAGAAGAAATATGTTCTCACTGGAGATTCCTCGCGATGTGTGATGTGGCCATTGGCATTAGTTAGGTTGGTCGGCGCCCGCCCTAGGCACGTTCCTGCCCTGGACTGAAGCAACGCAGCTGCCAGTTCCTTCCTCGGCCACCTGTGCGGCGTGCAGCTGTGCCACCTGCCTCGCAGACCTTGGGTTGGCAAATCAATTTCTCCAGAACCAGCCAACTTTGCGAGGCAGCTCCTCTCTAGCATCAACCTCATTTGATCCAGAAGGGGCATTTCATACTACTCCTGGTTTCCTTGATCCCCCTCGCCTCCGATGGACCTCCAGTCTAGTCATCGCGCGGATGATTTCATGGCATCAGCGCTGCCACTGCCAGTTTTGCAAATACTCCTGAAGCAAGAGGATCTCGAAATTGTAGTGACGTCGTCGTTCTGCCTCGATCTTCCCCCGCGCATTGCAAACATCAAGACTGTCGACCAGCTCCTCGCCGAAGTGAAAGAATCCCATCTTTGGATCGCTCGTACCGGTAATTGTCATATCGAGATTTCAGTTGCCGTCAATGACGAGCCAATATTGGAAAACGAGCAGTTAGACACATTTTCTCGGTCCATCAAACACTGTGATGTATGCCAGCCCTGCCAAGTGTTATCATGCTTGAGACTAACAAGGCCAACTAGGTGTGGAATCGCCTTGGCCTCCGTCTCGAGTATGAAAGCAACACACCGACCCAGTTGCCAGGCCTCACGAGCTTTTCGATCCAGCACCCAGACTTAGCTTCAGCCCTTGCACCACCAACGGGATCAGCCACTGCACGATTTCGGGCACTCATCCTCTCAGTCAATGTACTCAAAGCAAAAGCACGACCACCACGAACTAGTCGCCAGAGGCAGGCAAAGAAGCGAAAAAGGCCACACCGAGTGAAAGAGGAAGAGGCCCCACCAGGAACCAGCGGGTTTGATGAGATGTCCCTAGCCCTTGACCTAGATGACCGGTTGGCCGTTGAAAACTTCATCACGAGTCTGAACTTTACATCGCAATCCGGTATGGCGGACCAGAAGTTGATCATTGAAGAGGCCTTGAACATAGTAAACAATTCTACCTTGGTTGGCACGATGCTCGAACAACTCATGCTTGCACCTTCAAAGAAGTACAGGGGGCTTCAGGTTCTACGTGGTCTTTCATCACGTTGTCTCACGAGATTGGCTCCAGGGGTCTTTCACATCCCGTATCTCAAGGTATGTTAAAATGGGTTACCTCTGACTATAATGCTGACGACCCGAACAGACTATATCTGACCGTACCGATTTCCTCAAGGTAATTGGCACGTCCTTGGCCCGTATGAGAAATGCAGAGTCTCCGGGACTCAGGCAAAAGACCACAGAGCTCAGTCTGCCAGAGACTGGAGAACAAACACCCTCTACAGGGTGGGATGACATCGTCCGTGGCATCGAGAAACGGGCGTGGGATGTTCTAGTGACGGATCTTAAACTACCTCCCCTAAAGGAAAGGGCGAGAAAGGGCCAACGTCAATTAGTTCAACCAGGGTCTGAAGGCCCACATCCAGACCAAGGACCCGTTTCTATCCTTTCCCCACAAATGGAGGAAAACTATTCCCAGGTCAAACAAGAGCAACTCGACTCGAGTCAAGGAGGATTGAACGTGGATGAATCTATCTCGGTCAATTGGTCAACCTCGGCGAGTAACCAAGATTCACTGGTCTGCAGCCAATATTTCAGCCCGTATTCACGCCCTCCCTTCACCCAAGCTAGTGAGGCCAACACCTCTACCCCCTGGATAGGGCTAGATGAAGACTTTATAGGTAATCAGGACCCTAGGAGTGGTTTCGGGATGACGGGCGATAACAGTTACGTCAATTATGAGTTACCGACCCAAGTGGAATCTGCAGTACAGTTTGCAGGGTCAAGGATGGAGTGGGATACAATATACGATCCAGAAAGGTTTCAATCACTTGACGACTGGCTCCTGGGGAGGAGTCCAGGCATGTAACGGCATGGTTCAATATGGGGCGATGTCAAGCAAATAGATTTCCAACAGATAAAACAACATAAGACGAAGAGGCTGACTGTATTGTAAAACTACATCATGTGAAGACAAAATCCTGTTAGGTAGATTACAAACACCAAATGCAGCCTGCAGTCATCAACGCAGGGTGGAAGCAAGGCCCAAATGTGGCTCGATTGAGGCTCCACCAAATCCATCGCTAATAATTAAATCGCTGAAGTGATAAAAAAGAAAGACCGGCAATCTTCTCTGACATCGTCAAGCTAGTATGTTGAGTGCTCTTTTCGTGAAGAGGATTGAGTGCGGTGGGCCTTGAAATGAGTTCTGATGGTATTTCAGGGTGCAATCCCATCCGGACAATGCAGTGGCTCTTGGCCCTGCCTTATTTCTTGCCCTTGTTCTGTTTGGCGGCAGCTTTCTTGTCCTTCTTAGCCTGCATGGCCTTGCGCTGCTCGGGCTTCAAGGTGACGTAGCCGATGTACCAGTGCAATACGAATTGCAGGATGAGTGTGACAAGGACGATAAGGAGGATAGTGAAGAGGATGGGCTGGTCGTTGAGGACGGCGACAGCCTCATCGGTCGCGCCGATGGAAGAGAACCAGTCGAATTGACCCATTGGAGCGGAGGTTTCGGAGCGTCGCGAAGCGGAACGGAGCAGGTTGAGATGATTAAGGAGTCGACTCTTTATCGGTATCGAGTGTGCCGGACAGTCGAGGGCAGAACGTAGCGGGTGGGAAATAAAATGATTGTATGGAGAGCAAACAAGGTGCGTATGTGCGCCAGTCACGTACGTGCGATCGGAGATGGTGAGAGTACTTTGGAAAGTAAAGAGCTCGGAGGTGGATGAGGCCAAGAAGGCGAAGTCGAAGACAGGCGCTAAGAAGAATGAGAAGAAGAAAGAAAGAAGACTACGGCATGGGGGCACGGGAAGGGCAGAGGAAAAGGTCAAATCGTGGAGTCGAAACCAAAAGCGTCACAATTCCGACGGATCATGACTGGGCAGACGGCGACGGCGGCGGCGATGGCAACGGTGACGGCCCACTGGACCGCGCCAGAACGTTAGAAGGGGCAAGCCGCGAAGTGAGACGTTTCACAATTGCAGCAAAAGTCGACTGATTCTGGGGCCGCGGCTGATTGGCCACGGGGGTGTTGGACGGGCCACCTCTGTTACGTAGGAGGGACTCAGGGAGAAGTCAGGGAGAAGTCAGGGATACTCCGTAGATACCAGGGAGATGCCGTAGGGCAGGCCGAGACGAAGACGCACCGGAGAGCCAAGCGCCGGATAAGATGGGTTTGACAGGTGAGCTGGGTTTACTGCGGAGTAGCTCTTTCGGAGATATCCAAATAGGTTATGGTCGTGAGTTGTTCCCTGCGTCGGTCCTGGCTCGCCTAACAAACTAACGAACTTCCCCTGGTTTGGTTTATGAGCTGATGGGGTGAGTCGGTACGGGGGTAGGTACGGAGGCTCAAATGCAATGGAGATGAGCACGTGATATGGCACGTGTCATTAACGCCTACTTGGTCCCTCTTTTGGAACCTCCAGCTGTCAGTTGCTGTGATTGGTCGTGGACCAGCCCACCTACCGGCCCTCTCAATTGAGGATTCCCTGGGTCCAAAAAAATCTCGAGCTCGTTGTATGAGAAGGTCGCGCCAGACCAGTCGACTTTGGGTGCCCGCCGTCCCCTCCGCCCCTACGAATTGATACCCCGGATACCTGGATACGGTCCGTCGAGCGACCGGACTCTTACCGGTTATGAGCGTCGCACGTCCGGCGCGCAGCCTCCTCGGCCGCTGCCTCTCCTCCACCCGAACGACTCCCG
Organism: Ilyonectria robusta; assembly: GCF_021365365.1. Lineage (NCBI taxonomy): Eukaryota > Fungi > Ascomycota > Sordariomycetes > Hypocreales > Nectriaceae > Ilyonectria > Ilyonectria robusta. The sequence continues at coordinate 2,327,068 of NW_025764437.1, read as the reverse complement.
CCGTCCCCTGCCAACAGCTCCATACTTCAGCGCCCCGTTCGAGTCGAAAGTCCCGCTTCCGCAATGTCAAGGCCGAGGAGCTTGGCCTGCTGAGGCCCGAGAAGATGGACAAGTACCAGAAGGCCAAGTTCCCCGAGTTCACGGCAGAGGAAAAGGAAACCCTCAAGGCCAAGTACTCCCCGGAGCAGCTTGAGGCGTTGGAGGCGGGAGAGAAGGCCGTCGACACCAAGGACATGATCATCCAGGGTCGGTTACGAGACGACCCGTACAAACCCGATTACATCGAGGACTACACCGTCCTGGACCCCCGCTACGATCTCAAGCCCAAGCTGGAGAGCACCCCGAGAGAAGTCCAGTGGCCAGACCAGAGCGAGTGGATCGACAACTACGGACAGAAGATGATGAAGATTACCGACAAGAAGACGAGCGACCAACTGACGCGGGCCATGGTCCGCGCCATGCGTAAGGTCAAGGAGAGCACCGGCCAGGAGTTGATAGACCTGACCGAGGACGAGCTCAAGGATATCGAGGCCGACCCAGAGCTGATCAAGCGCTACATCATCCAGGAGGAGGTCGCTGAGCCGGAAGCCACCGCTACTGGACCCGAATTCATGACCCGTGCGCAGGCCATGGAGATGGACGAGGCCATCGATGCGGAGTGGAAGAAGGAGCTCAACAAGATCACCGAGTTCTCCCACCAAGGCGAGGTGGAGCCCACCAGCCTGGAGCTCCTCGAGGACGGCCCGGCCGGCATTGACCGCCTCCACTCGGCCGAGGCCGCCGACCTGGGCAAGGTGCCCGGCGTCAAGGGCCTGTACAAGCACGCGGCTGACCCAGAGGATATGGGCCAGGACGATGCGGGCAAGTTCCAGGAGATCAAGCGCTTGACGGGCATGAGCCTCAAGGACATCCGCTCGCTCCTGACCAAGGGCCTCGTGACCCGATGGGTCGCCAACCAGACTCGTCTGGGCAAGGTCCGCAGCACCTCAGTTGTGGCCATCGCCGGCAACGGCAACGGCCGCCTCGGCCTCGGTATGGCAAAGTCTACGGAGCCTGGTGTCGCCGAGGAGACGGCCCAGATGCTTGCCATCCGCAACATGAAGCCGATCCGCCGCTACGAGAACCGCACCATCTACGGTGACATCTCCGCCAAGGTTTCTGGCACCGTCGTCGAGCTGATGGCTCGTCCTCCTGGTATGTCCAACCCCTTCTCCTGCTTTAATATTTCTCGTATAAAAACACCATGCTAACTACAAACTGCTGCAGGCTTCGGACTGCGCTGCCCGCACCGTATCTTTGAGATGTGCCGCGCGGCAGGTATCCACGATATTGCCGCGCGGATCCCGCGGTCCAAGAACCCCATGAACTCTGTCAAGGCGGCGTACCAGGCTCTGACGAACCAGCCTGACCCGGAGCAGATCGCCATCGGCCGGGGGAAGAAGCTGGTGGACGTGCGGAAGGTGTACTATGGCGGAGCTGTATATTAAAGTGTATCACCGGATGGTGTAGCACGTGTACCTATATGGAGGTTTCTTCTCCACATCTCCCCGGCGCGGTGGTAGGGTTGTTGTACGTGTAGAGGCATTTTGCAAAGCAGCAACATTATGTTTAAAGCCAGTTATGACTAGGGGCGCGTGCGTGCGGATACGAATGTCGACTTGAAAGCGAAGTCGTTCATGGTGTTCGTGATTTTGCTGGGTATCATGTCTCGTATCTACATCATCGTTTCCGCGCCTTGGCGTTTGGTTTGCTTCCAACTCGTAAGAGAGCCTCCCGTCTAGTTGTCTGCCTCCCTCTCCATCACATCGCAAGTCTCTCTGCCCGCGCGGGCACTCAACCCATGCGCGAGGGCCAATCATCCCAAGCTCTCAATTGCAAGCGGTGTACAGTTCCCAATCAGGCCGTCGATCCATCGCCCCAGTCAATCTCCTGCTGCAGCACGATGCTGTAGACGCTGGCCTTGAGGAGGGTGAAGGCCAGGCTGGTCTTGCGCTCGAGCTCGCGCAGGCCGTCGAGGATCTCGGTGCTGGGGTTGGAGGCGAGGTGGTCGAGGATCGTGGCCAGCTGGATAGTCGCGTCAGTAAGAGTCGTTCGCGGAAGAGGCGAGCTGGTTCATGCAGCTCAAACGGGAGAGCAGGCGTACCTTGTTCATGTTCTCGGCCAGGCGCTCGTACTCGTCGAGGACTTCCTGCTCGAGCGGGGTAAGTTCCGGCTGAGACAGCAGGCCGCCGCCTGTCGAGGTCTGGTCCATGGCGCGTGGGTGTTGTGTTGCGTATTGCAGTGAGGGTATACAGCAATGCGCGACCGCGACGACGCGGTTGGAGGATGGAGGAGTAGCTGCACGCCAACTTTCCCACACAAAGTTGGCTGGCGTGGGACTTGGAGTTGGAGGGGTTGTTTAGGTGCCACAGTGCTCCGTAGCGCTGTGGTTGATTGGGCGGTTGCGGGAGTGTCGCCGGCCCCACTTTCGGAGGTCGTCCAAGTTCCGCCCGGGTCTTTGTCCGGGCTCCTTTGTTTGTGGTTGACATGATACATCACACAGGCCAGACTGGCTCAGTTAGCTCTCGTCTCCATTTCCAGCCCACATCCGGGCGTTGGCGAGGATCTGGTCCGTCCGGATGATAATCATTGGGCATCCTGCCGGAACCCACTGCATCTTGGTCCCCCACTGCGGAAACTGGATCTCAGCGTACGGCTTCATCCCGAGCTTCTGGCCAGCCTTCATCAGGTCCACCTCACCTTTGCCTGCCCGCTTGAACACGTCGTCGAATGTCTCTTCGGACAGCGGGCTCCGCTCGAGCATGTACGTGAACCACAGCGGCTTGACGTCGCTGCCGTCGTTGCTGTCGTCGCCGTCTCGAGGCCGGCTTCCGATGACCACGCACAGCTTCTTGCTTGTGCCCGGATACGTGAATTCAAGCACCGCCGCGTACGTGGACGCTCCCGCCGCGCAGAGCTCTATCAGTCCCGGGCGCGTCCACGGACAGGGCAACCTCCTCCAGCCGAGCCTCGGCTCCAGATATCGCGGCGGCGGCTGGTCTGGGCCGCCCTCGAAGGCAAGAAACGCAAACGACGGCGCCTCGCCTTCCATGGGCGTAGCCGCTGGAGACCACATCATCGCAAAGGCCGCCCAATTGCTCATGTCTCCCATGTCGAGGCTATCCGGGGACGTGATGTACATCTTCTGGCGCGCCTTGGGCAGCACCCCGACGACGGAGGCCAGCTTGACGGGGATGCTGGCGAGCCTCGTGTATCGGTCGCCGCTGGTGCTGTACAGGACGAGGCAGATGCGGTTCTTAGACGACACTGGGCTCGACCGGCAGTTCAGCACAGCCAAGATCAGCCCCGGCGTCACCGTCTTGAGCACGGGAAGCGTAATGCGTAGGCCGCTGTTGGTGAGCGTGTAATGGCTCCGCTCGTTGTGATCCCACGCCTGGATGATGCGCGAGTGCCAGCGGAAGCACTGCGGCGACGGCGCCAGGATGGGATAGTTGACGTCTCCCAACGCCTCGCGGTCCGCGTCGCCCTGCCACGCAAAGATGGAGTGGTCGTACGACTCCTTGATGATCTCGGCCTGCAGCCGCCGGAACGCCCTGGAGCCTTCGCCGTACAGCAGCGGCATGTTGATGTTGAACAGCCCCATCAGGCAGTACGCCATGTCCTCGACGCGCGTGGTCTTGCGGTCGGCCGCCCACGCCATCCGCTGCGCGATGCTCGCCGTGTGCAGCTTGAGCTCCTTCAGCAGAAACCGCGTCGGGATGCCCGTGGCCGTATCAACGTCGTCCACCAGCCACGGCAGGTTCCCGAGCAAGTTCCAGTCCCGCGAGAGGAACAGGAGATGGCGCGGTGCCAACAGCTCCTGGAGAGTCCAGCCGCGGGTGAACCACCTGCTCTCGCAGAATTGCTGCCGCAGTTCGTCGCTCAAGATGGCCGGCTCAACGCTGCCCGTCATGACATCTCGCGGTCCGGCCGCAACCCGCTGAGCCGGAGCATCAACATCGGCGAGGTGGACCAGACACACCTGCGAGTCGCCGTACCAGCGGAACATGGAGTTGATGGCCTCGGACAGGTCAGCGCTGCTCCGCTTGTCGATGCAGGCCGTGTCAACCCACAAGTACTTGAGGCCGTCCATCTGGGACACGAATTTGCAAGCCCCAAGGATCTTTGCATAGCCCTTCTTTGACGCCGCCGTGTCGAGCCGCTGCCAGTCGTCAAACGAAACCTCTTGCTCGGCCCAGGTGTGCGAGAGGATGCCATACTCGGGGATTGAATCGCCAAAGAACTCCTCCATTTGGAGTGTCTCCACGTTGATCAGTCGCATGGTGAGGTAGCAATTCTATATATGCTGGCGTAGACGAAGTGAAAATCTCGAAATAGGCATCAACCACCATAATATCGACAGAGCGGTCCACAACAAACCACCAAGATGTTGATACTAGTCTTCTCACCAACAGAGCTTAGTTGCAAAGAGCCAGGGACTTCTCACCGCCCGACCTATCAGCGAGCTAAATCACAACCTCAACTCCACATCAAGGCATCCATTTCACGTCAATAGCCGACAGCAGAAGAACTCTTTGAAACACTTTTGTAAATCTTCATTGTGAATCATAAAGAAAATATAAATAATAATTGAAGAAACACCAGACCAGACAGAACTCAACCAAAGAGAAGAGACGAAACCAAAGACTTCCCAGTCTAGCTCCAGTCTCTGCCGTCAATGATAACAAAACACCCAATCCAGATTCAGACTCGTACGCATGCTTTCATCACAGACTCCGTGTTCCCTTTGAACCCAAGTTGTTTAACCAGACCCCGGTATCACCGCATCACTGTATCGTCGCATCACGGTCGCTACCGTCCATAAACCACCAGCTCATTGCCGTCGCCGGCTTCGGTTCCCACCGCGCTCTCCGTCCACTCACTCCCCGTGTCACTGTACTCGGTGTACCCGCCCTCTGACTCGGTGTACATGTCTGTACTGTTGGTGACCACGGTACCTCTACTGCTCCGACGCAGCGTCTCATTGTCGCTGTCGACTCCATCATCGTTGACTCCTAAGTGAAGCGTCGTCGTGTCGTCGTCACCTGGAAGATCCGGCTCTGGCGTCGTCGGACGAGCGTCTTGCTCGTCAACCTCCTCGACGGTCTCGTCAACGTCCACGTTTTCCTTGTCCAGATCACCAGAACCCTGCTCGAGGTCGCCACCCCAGCTTCGCTTTCGGTAGGCCTTGCCCCTGCCAGCAGGAGTCCTCACGCTCTGGCTCCTCTTGAAGCCAGTCGACGCCACGTTGTTATTAATCTGGCTGAGCGACACGATTCTTCTGGCATTTCCGGCTCCGCCCTGAGCAGGGGAGGACGCGATGCTTCGCCTCGCCGCCAAGGCCATGTTCACCATCGGCTTGCGAGGAGTTTGGGCAGATTCGTTGTCATTAGCAGGCTTCTTGACTCGCTTGCGGCTCATCGCGTCGCCGTTTTTGTTGCCCTTGGACATGAGGAGTACGCGGGAGTGATCCATGACTCCCTCCAAGATGCGGCGCTCCAGCGTCTCTGCGCGGCCCTCCATCTCGTACAACTCATCCTTGCGCAGACGCATGGCCGTCTCAAGAGAAGATACGTCGGCAGTGAGTCTGGTCCTTTGTCGGATCAGATTCTCTTGCTCCGTTCGCAGGCTCGTGATGCTGTCTCGGAGTCTGGCCTCTTCGATGCGAAGACTCAGGACCGACGCCTCAACATGGTCCTTCTCGACCAGTTTGCGCTCGGTCGCAACGATTGTCTCCCGAAGAGTCTTCTCCCGGTCCTCGTGGTCATCTGCGACGCGCTGTGTTTGGTTGGACAAGAACTCGGAGATATCAGCGGCCGTCTTAACCACGGACGCGTGGACCTTGTCGAGGGTGTCAAGGCGAGAGAAGGCCTGGTCCGCAGTGGTGTTGTGCTCAACAAGCTTGTCGAGTTTCTCATGCACAATGATATCGTCGTACTTCTGGGACACAATTACGTCGAGCTTCTCATGCACATTGGCATCGTCGTACTTCTGTGCCACAAGCAAGTCAAGCCTCTCGCGAACATCCGAATCGTCGTACTTCTGTCCCACAATCACGTCGAGCCTCTCACGAACATCCGTATCATCGTACTTCTGTGAGATGAGAAGATCCAGTCGCTCGCGCAGTTCAGCATCGTCGTATTTCTGATCCATGATCAAGCCAAGCTTCTCGCGAACCTCTGAATCATCGTACTTCTGTGAGACAATAAGGTCGAGTTTCTCACGAACTTCAGCATCATCGTACTTCTGCTCAATGAGGCGGTCCAATCGCTCGCGAACCTCAGCATCGTCGTATTTCTGATCGATGATCAAGGCAAGTTTCTCGCGAACCTCAGCGTCATCGTATTTCTCCTCCACCAGCTTGTTAAGCTTCTCGTGGACCTCGGTGTTGTCGTACTTCTCCGGAGGGAGCAACATCTTGAGCGCCTCTGAAGGTTGTGACTCGATAAGCTTGTCCTGAATATCGGTAGTTGAAGACCTGGAGTGCTCAAAATGCTCGCCGACAAGGAGGAGAATGTCTTTGACAGCCTCAAGGATCTTCGGCTGGAAGTCGCCAACTTCTCCCTTGAGGCCTTCGACGGCGGACAGAGCCTGGGTGACTTGGTCGCGGGTTTGCTGGTGCTCTGTCTTGTCTTCGGTGTGGTTCTCCTCATTCTTGGCCACGAGATCCTCGACGCTGGTAAAGACAGTCTTGGATGCCTCCTCCATCTTCTCCAGGGAGTCGGTAACCGTGGATCCCAGGGTATCAATGAGAAGCTTGAGCTCATCGGCGATGGCCTTGGTTCCCACAACGGCAGCCTCTGTCGTGACGTCTCGAGCTTCGCTGACCTTGCTCCTATCATCGAGCATGGTTTGCAGCTCATCGTACTTGGCAACCAACTCGCCAATCTTGTCGTCAATCTTGGTACCGAGGTTGGTGGTCGCCTCCTCGAGTTTCTCATTTGATTCAACCTTGACGCCAGAAACGACAGCCTTGGAGTCCTCGAACTCAGTCTTCATCGTCTCAAACATCTCCTTGAGGTCCTGACCAACGCTATCGTTCTTGTCGATCTTCTCACCCATGGTCTCGAGAAGCTTGCCGAGAGACTCGACCCCGGTCGATCCCTCCTCAAGTCTAGACTTGATGGTCTCTTGGAACTCTTCGAGGAAGCTCTTGACTTCGGTGACACGCTCACCGACGCCAGTCATCTCCTCGTCTCGGACCGCGACGGCCTTAGTATGAGAGTCAACCGTGGTGTCCAGCTTTTCCTGGAACTCCTTGACAATAGTCTCGAGGCTTGTAATATCCTCCTTGTTGGCGAAGGTGGCGAAATCAGTACTGGCAACGCCATCCAATGTGGCCTTGAGTTCAAGGACAAGAGCCTCAACAGCTTCGACATCCGTCTTGGTGACCTTGTCGGGGTTCTCACTCTCCTTGTCTGCACGCTCCTTCATCTCGTCAAGCCCAGCAGTGACTTGAGTGATGAGAGTTTCAAGGTTCGACATCTCCTCCTTGATCGCGGCGGAATCCACCTGGGTGCTGAGGGATCCCAAGGATTCACGAGTCTCAAGAAGAAGGGTCTCAATGGCATCGACATGCTCCTTGCGAACAGCCTGGTCACCATCAATAAGGTCGTCCAGGCGCGCTTTAGTGTTGCGCAAGATCGTCTCAATGGCCACGACATCGTCCTTGGAGGCAGCATCTTCGCCGTTAACCTCAGAGTCGTCTTTTGGAACCGAACGAGCAGCCGTGACAGGTTCTCGGGAGCTGAGTTCATCAACAGCATCCTGGACATTGCGAATCATCTCTTCCATGCGAGCGAAATCAGCTTTCTGGGCGTTATCTTCAGACTCGTCGTTTCCAATAGCACGTGCAGTAGTGGCAGGCTCACGGGAGCTAAGCTCGTCAACAGCATCTTGGACATTGCGAATCATCTCCTCCATACGACTGAAATCCACTTTCTGGGCGTTGTCTTCGGACTCGTCGTTGCCAATGGCGCGCGTGGTGTTGACAGGCTCTCGGGAGCTAAGCTCGTCGACAGCATCCTGGACATTGCGAATCATCTCCTCCATGCGACTGAAATCGACTTTCTGGGCATTGTCTTCGGACTCATCATTGCCAATGGCGCGCGTGGTAGTGACAGGTTCTCGGGAGCTGAGTTCATCAACAGCATCTTGGACATTGCGAATCATCTCCTCCATGCGACTAAAATCGTTTTTGTGGGTGCTGGCTTCAGATTCGTCGTTTTCAACAGCACGTGCAGTAGTGACAGGCTCTCGAGAACTAAGTTCATCCACAGCGTCCTGGACGTTGCGAATCATCTCTTCCACACGGCCGAGATCATCTTTCTGGATGCTCTCAGTCTCTGGCTCCATGGCCTCGACCTTGTTACTGAGTTGAGCAATCAGAACCTCGAGGTTCTTGATGTCGTCTTGTCTTAGCATATCAGCGGGAACCACAGACTCCTCAGGTTCAGATTCAGTCGAAACTGTGGCGAGGGCCCGCTCATTATTGCTGTCTCGCAGAGTCTCGATATCTGCGCGGACAGACTCGAGCCCAGACCTAAGAGCCTCCAAGATCCTCTCATCGGAGCCTTCGGAAGTCTCAGAGCGTGTATCAACGGCAGCAACTGCTCGCTCGTTGTTGGTTTCTCGGAGTGTCTCAATGTCTGAGCGGAGAGACTCGAGGCCGGTTTTGAGAGCATCCAGGATTTCATCGTTACCAATGTCATCATCTGGGGCCACCGATCTCTCATGGCTGCTCTCTCGGAGTGCCTCGATATCCGAGCGAACGGAATCGAGCCCATGCTTCAGGGCATCAAGAATCTCATTGCTGTTGTCTGGCTGATCAACTGTTGCCACAGCTCTCTCGGCAGTGCTCTCTCGGAGTGCCTCAATATCTGAGCGAACGGAATCGAGTCCTGACCTGAGAGCATCGAGAAGCTCGTCGTTGGCGGTGTCAGCTGGTGCATCCAGTGCGACCACAGCCTTCTCATTGTTGTCACGAATGGATTCAATGTCTGTCCGAACGGAATCAAGACCGACCTTGAGAGCATCAAGGATTTCGTCGTTTGCTGTCAAGTCCATAGGCTTGTTGGTAACTCGGTCCATACCAGCGCGGAGATCGTTGAGGCCATCATTAAGGGCGTCAAGGATCTCGCTGGTCTCGGCTCGCGGTCGAAGGATCTCTTGTCGCAAGTTGTTGAATCCAGTGTTGAGGGCCTCAAGAACTTCCTGGTTATTGGAGTGGGAAACGGGAGGGGGGGCAGGAACCATGGAGGAGTTGACAACTTCACGCAGGCCCTCGAGCTCAGTCTGGAGCTTCTCCTGAGCCTCTTCGTGGGACTCGGTAACCATTCCCGCAATCTCCTCCTTGAAATCCTCCAGGGATTTCAGAAGGCCATCCATGAACTCCTCCTGACCAGCGACTCCAGTGGCGCGATCGACGTATGACTCGATGGCTGCCCGAAGGCTCTCAAAACCATCCTTCGTAGCGTCGAGAACCTGCTCTGTATCACGACCGTTGGCCGCAACATTCTCCTTGGCCTCTTCGGAGACGGCCTTGAACTCGCGTTGAAGGAACTCTGCAATTTCGTGGAGACGTGCAGTTACTTCGTCATTATTGGACGGTGCCGGCATCAGGGCCCGACTTGAGGAAATATCGAGATCATGGAGGCCCTCTCTAACGGCGTGGACCACATCTTCGTGGGTAATTTCGCTGGATCCAACGGCTGACGCAGCCACTGGGAACTCAAACTCCTCTAGGCAATCCCGAACCGCTTCAATGATCTCGTCTCGAGACAAGGTGGCAGGGGTCTCAACCTGGGGAGGAACGAAGTGCCTCAAGCCTTCAACAACAGCTGTGAAAACTTCATCCCTTGTCGCAGAAGGGGGACGATCATCACGAGGGGCGTATTCTTGGAGGCCTTCCTTGAGGCAGGCCAGAACCTCCTCTCGTTCGAGGCCAAGCTGCTGGACTTCAATCTCGGGCTTGTAGTTCTCCCAGGCATCCTTGACAGCCTCGATAACATCCTCTCTGCTGAAGTCGGGCATGTTGCCTCGGGCAGTTTCGTTGTCTTGAAGCGCTGCACGCATGGCGTTGTAAATCTCCTGGTAGTCGACAGCGGTCTTCTGCGTGTTGGTTGATGCAGCAGATTGACGCCTGTGCTCCCGGAGGACGTGGTTGAGCTGATCCTTCATCTGCTCAAGGCCTTCATCAATCACACGAGCAACTTCGTCCTTGCTTGGGCTCTCGTGTTCCTCGACCGGCTTCCGGGAAGCCGCCTGCTCGAGTCTTCGGCCGATTTCCCGGCCCATGCCCAGAACCTCTCCACGGAGTTCTCGGACAAGAGCCTTGACCTCCGCAGTGAGGCCACCTCCTTGGGCCACACTGTCCTTGACGGAGCGGATAATGTTGATGAGGTCTTCGTTGAGAAGGCCAGCACCTCGACCAGAGGAAGGTTCGGAATTTCTTCGACTCTCGTTCTTCATGAGATGTTCGACTCTTTGCAGCACCGGGCCGCTCCTGGGACGCTCGGGAGCGGATGTTTGGCTGGATTCGTCGTCGAAGCTCAAGTTTCGACTTCTGCTCACATTTGCGTTCAACACAACTGCTTGCTCGCTCTGGGCCCTGATCTGTTGGACGAGTTCATCCACTTTGGTCGCGGTGGCCATTCCCGAGAGCTTGGTGGAGACCTCGATCAGACGACTAAGTAGAGAGTCCTGGCCCTCCTTGGTGCCCATTTCCCGGATAATCTTCTCCAGGAGGGCGACAGAGGGGGGAGCCTCGGAACCAGCAAGAGAAGGGGTGCTCATGGAACCTCGATCAATAGAATCAATGAAACTCTTGGGAGAAGGGATTCTAGGCAGTTGGAAAGCGGAAGACCTGGCAGTATTGGGAGATATATTGTGCGGCTTGTTGTCCAGGTAGTATGTTGGGTACGGATCCCGGGAGGAGAATCTGGAGCTCCCATCGCTGCCAGTGCTGATGAGCTCTCTCAAACTCTTTCGAATATCTTCATCTCTCGTCGTAGTAGCCTCCTTGAGACTGAGCAGATCAGTGGCGTTGTCTCTGCTTCTTCGGCTGAGCTGCAACATCTCCTTCTGTAGAGATGTTGCAATACTTGTGAGGCTGAGAATCTGGTTCGACAGCAGATCAAGATTTTGCGGGTGCTTACCCACAGCTGAGGAACCGTTGGTAATGTTGGTCAAGGGGGCCTCAGGCTCCTTAGCTGCCGGAGTCTGCTGCTGCTGGCCCATATTTTGCAGGGCAAGCATAGTTGATGATTGTGGGGGGGTGTTCTCGCCCAGGATGCTCTGAGGAGGCGGTCGTCGAACAGTAGGTCGTAAGATAGGAGTCAGGCTCGGTCCTGGGGTTGGCGTGCCCGTGGAGGATTCTCTATCGATGTACCGGGCTTCGTCCCTGTACCGGGCCTCGTCCCTGGATCGAACGGGTGTCTGCGGACGGGCAAACTTTTCTGGTGATCGGGTGGGCGACACATTTGGGCTGTTGTTTCCCTCGATCATCAAGCTGAGATCTCTGACTGAAGAGGGCTGCATCGACTGCATGCGGCGGTGTGAGCCACCCTTCATGAGGGACGGCACAAGGGCGCTCTCGCGCGCGCGCTCGCTAAGCGCGGCGTGCGCAGACTGGATGGCACTAGAGGTGCCGGCTCGCGAGGTGAAGCCCTTCGGCGACTGCGGGTTAAGAGGCAGAGGCGGCGGGCAACGTTCGGGATCAGAACTGTCCCACCTGTTTCCGGTCAGCCGGCGCAAAAAGGGCATTGTGATGATGGGAAGGGACGCACATTGGTACCAGGGCCCGGAAGCCAAGGTCAGAAGAGACGGACTGCTGGTGTCTCAGAGAGTATTCATCCTCTCGAAGCTCTCGAGGGGTGTCTCGTTCCAACGACTGCATGTTTGGGTATGGATGTGAGGAATGGAGACCGGCGGAGAGAAGAATGCGGTCGGCGCCGCAGCCACGCTAAGTAGGAGCGCAAGTGATGATAGATGGACTAGGAAACAAAGAGCAAGGGCGCGAGTTGAGTAGTGGGAATCAAGGCTTTTGAGTCTGGAGTCGACAGATCAAATGCATTGTTTGGTGGTAATTTACAAAGGTGCTTGGATATAGTCGTAGCTCCATCGGGGGGGCCACGCTCAGTGGACATGGTTTATTTTTGTTTCGTCGTGGCGCGTTGCCCGGCAACCGGCCGCCCGGCCCCAGTATGAGGCCAGCTGCAGCGAAAACCACGGTAATGCGCTGTAGTGGGCTACGACGGGGCGCGACGTAGCCGGGAGGTCACTACGCGACAGGGCGCTACTGGCCTATTGCATAGCACGAGCACCTTTATCGGGATCCCGGCTGCAGACGGGCCCCGGGCCCACGAATGACGAGGCCACAACACAGCAAATCACGCCACTAAACATTGTGACTCCAGCGACCACGCGCCAGCAAAAGGGAAACCTCGCCCTGCAGATGCTCGTGGATGCTTGTGGACGGAGGAGACCAAGGGGACCAAGGGGACCAAAGGGGACGCCAAATCAAATCGCTTAATTTACAGAGTTGAGTGATATCATCCACCCGAGCGCCGCCGCTCCCCATGCCGGCAGTTCTATCGTGGGCCTCAATAAGATTTCGTCCATGTCTAAACTCCCACTCCGCGGGTCTCCCAAAGCCCTCTAGATTTTTATAGCCAGAAATATCCCATAAACATTATTACTTGCGGAAAGCAGTGTCAAAGGCGGGAATCAAGGTCTGGGCGAGCCAGAACGAGAAGACCAGCTTGGGACCAGTCATGAGCAGCTGCAGCGCAAATATCCATTAGCGTCCAGCTTGCAAGGTGGGGGTGGGGGCATGGCAATAACGAGACAGGGGGGTGATAGAGCGTGATTTCCACATACCTTGGGGACGAGTCCCTTGAAGAAGCTGCCGAAGCCCTCGTTCTTGGCCATGTTGGTCAGAATTCGGAAGCCGCCCTCGGGGTTGTCGAAGTTGCGGTTCTGGATTCGGGTCTTGATGACATCGAGGGGAGCAGAAACAACCAGGGAGGCCGAGGCACCGGCAATGGAGGCGACAAAGTTCTCGAACCAGCTGGCCTTGTTGTAGTCCTCAAGGTGGAAGAGGTACTCCTTGGCAAAGGCAGAACCACCGAACAGCTATCACAGAGATGTTAGCGTTTTATATCTTACATGGAGGAGTGGTAGCTCATACAGCGAAGGATCCAGGAGCATTTCGGGCAGCTGTCCATCCCCAGCCACGGTACAGGCCGAAGCCCTCATCGGCGACGATCTTGAAGACACCACGGCCGCGGAAAGCCTCGGGGTTGGTCTGTCGCTTGATCTTCAGGACGTCGAGAGGCAGGAGAACAATCTCACCAATGCCGATCAGACTACACTGGTCAGCGTCACAGTTCCGGCAAGCTTTGGGGTTATCCTAGTGCCATTTACCTTCCAGCGGTGGAGTGCATGATGGCCTTGCCAGTCTTCTTGCCGAAGGCATTCTCAAAATCCTTGCCGTAGTGCTTGCCCAGGAAGTCGCGGGCAACGGGCTGTCCACCATACTTGTAGACTCGCTGGAGCACCTTGTAGCCGGCGGCGTAGCCCAGACCGGGGAACAAGGAGACGAACTTCTTTCCGGCAGAGGCGGCGGCCGTATCCTTGAAGATGACCTGGTTCAATTGGCTGGCATTGGCAATCTAGAATCACGCGGTGTCAATGGGCGAGTTCGTTCGAAATTGGTGAGGGGCGCCGAGGGGACGTGGGGACGAGGAGACGAGGGGCGAGAGGGGAGCTTCTTACGCGAGTCTGGTTGCTCATCAATCGCTTGGCGATGGTGTCCACCTTGTATATAGGGTCAGCAAGCGTGTCGTGTAGACGTCAGGAGTCATCGGGGTCGTACGGGGTGGAAGATGGCCAGCTCGGCGATACCAGCAGAGCCTGTTGAGTCGGTCAGTATGTGGTTGAGTCCCAGGTCTCACTTTGTGGGCGAGGGCAAGCGGGACGCGGGACGAATAGAAGGACGCGGCCAGTGGAAAACGTACCTGAGCCGAGGAGTCGAGCCAAGTTCGACTCCTTCTGAGGACCGGAAGAAGCTGGAGGAGACATTTTGGACGGCTGAGGGGGGATTGGAAGGACAGGAACGAGAGGTCGGACAGTGCAAGAGGAAGAATGTCGCAAAGTTCTTGTCGCAAGCCTTCTGGAAATTTTTCAAAAGTGCTCTCCCCTACCGACTTCGGAAGCTTGCGGCTGTGTCCCACCCTCTGCGCACCACAGAATCGACCTCAACGCCTCGACCCGCTGCTTGGACCCTCTGGGCCTTGAACCAACAACAAGGGCCCTCGAGGGGCAAGTACTGTATACATCCAGCACCATAGACTTTAATGCTGGAGAGAGAGTATGTGCTACTTGCTTGGGCGTGGCTTCGGCCTGTACCTTTCTATCCATTTGGCCAAGCGTCCTTATTCTGTGGAGACGCCATCGTCCCATGTTTACTACGTAAGTACACCTTGCCCCAGTTGCCTTCGATGCTCAGTTACCCTGTACCATTCGCTCTCAACTCGTCGCATGTGAAAAACATGTGAGTAACCAACTTCAATCCGGAGAATGCTAACCTTAGGCTGGCCAAGTAAATACTGTCATTTTTACTTAATTTCTCTCAGCATTGGCCAATTCGTGGTGACAGTCTAGATAGCACTCGCCAAAGGGTTCGACGCCAGAAAATAATACAAGAAAGGACGATGAACCAGCTCCACCCACCATGTTCAAGGGCAGTCGTGACATTCAAACATTACGAAACATACAACCAAGTTTACAATTGAAGAAATCGAAATCACGCAAGCATACATTCCGTGCACGTCAACGACCCATCATTAGCGCAATATGCATCCTGACATAACACATCTCTCTAAGGCAGTCTAAGTTCCCAACGATTAAACAAGACACCGAGCTCAAGAATTCTTTGGACATTGGTTTTTTTTGTATCCTATAGACATCATAGCGCTAAAGCCTCATCACCTATCCAGCCCCTAGTGCCAAATGGGCAGCGACAATCATGACACTGATGATAATGCTGATAATAATTTACCCTCTCCAAACCCGGCCGTCCTTGACCCGCAATTCAATAACGTCCCCCCATTCTTTCTTTTCCTCCTCTGTCAACCTTGGGTCGCAGTTCAACGCTCCTCAGTAATCCCTGAGCACTGCAACCAATTCGTCCAGCTTCATGACTTGGCCGAGTAGCTTGCTTTGTACCTCCAGATGCATATTGTACTTGTTGTAGTGTTCCGCCGTCATTACCTCCTCTTCTTTGCCCTGGACGTCCTTCCTCTCCACAAACGACAAGATGTTCCGCTCTTTGTGGCGTTCCACCTGGAGAGTTTGGAGGCACCGAACCATGGCTTTGTAGATATCGTCCAAGGCCTGCGTCTGACTGCGTTCCTTGTCAAAGAACCAGAAGAAAAGTGTTCGGTTAGCCAACCGGCTGTTATCCCTAGGGACTTCCTGGACGTCCACCAGACCGGCCATCTGCATTGCAAGCATTTTTCCCTGGACATCGCCCTTTTTCATCAGGGCAGCCGAAGGTAGCATCTTCTCGTCGAGTTTGCCCTTCTCACGTAGGATCCGGGTTAGGCGCAGGCCATGTCGACCGTGGCACTGCTCAATCATGGCATCCAGTTCCGTTTCTCGTAGCCGCTCCATGAGCAGAGTAAAGTCTACCGTCCACTGACCGCGTCCAAATGTTCCGCAGTGGCGGATGAACTGGTGTTTGCTCTCAGCAAGGAGCAAAAGGTGTTGGCGCATCTGACTAAGACGGCTATCCTTAGGAGTCGCAGAGCCCTCAAACTTGACCTTGGTTTCTCGGTCACCGTTGGTTGCACCTGCGTTGTTCTCATTATCGTCGCCAAAGTCGTCATCATCATCGTCGCCAATGTCGAATGTCCTCACCACAGGACGTCGCCCCGGAGGAGCGGCATCGGAATCATCCGAGTCATAATCCTCGTCTGGAGGCGTTGTCCTCACTCTCTCGGCGCTTTCGGAGTCGATCTTGTCCTTGGGCGCCTTTCCAATTCCTGATTGCACGTTGATGGATTCGTCAAGATGTTCAAGAATGTCCACAGTTGTAACCGCGACCTGCTGGCTAATTGTCTCCTCGTCGAGCAGAGCATCTGGTCGGCATCTTGAGAACTGGGTCGTCAAAAGATCGAGAACCGCACGGTAGACCTCCCCGGTAACTTCTCCGAGCATGTCTGCGGCGAACCCCGCCAGCCGCTGGTTCCGCAATTCAACCAGGCACCTCTCGTGATTCAGCCTAACAACGACATTGGGCTGCCTGAATGTTAGCGTCGCAAGGTGTATCGGAGAAAGCGTTCTCTTACATTGAGCTGTGGCGCAGCTGCATCATACGAATGCCCGTTTTGAGCTCGGCCGTTCTCAAGTTTCCTTCTCTTGGAGACGAAGCCTCCTGTTGCGTCGAGCTGCCGCTTCAACATCTTGCCTTGGTCTCGGAAAGTTCGAAAGCGGTCAATGATTTGGCGCTGCGACTCCGCTTTATTCTTTGACGCCGCCTTCTCGCCAGGGGCTGTTTTCAAGACGTCATCCTCAATCTCTCGATGCACATCGGTGGGGTTGCGAAAGCTGTCTGGTCGGACCGTCTCGATAATTTCTGCCTGGAGAAGACGGCCCAGGACAGAGTTCAAGTGGCTTTCGGATTCAATCAACCCGTTGTGTGAGTCATGGTGGCCATTCGTATGGCCATTCACCTTGGGTGCGCGCGACCCAAAGGCTTGGGAAAGGTCGGCAATTCTGGCATGGCCCAAAAGCATGAGGGTCTGGACCAGCTCACGCTCTGCCGTCCCATGTTGTCTGTCGACTATCTCGAGAATCTTTCCTGATCGCACAAGACTGTAGCAAGCATCGGGGTTGGCTTCGTAGCTGATGACGTTCGTGTCGGGGTTCGTGTGGTGGTAGAGCAAATTTTGCTGGATCAAAACGGCAAGGCCATTTCGCAAGTGTCGCGGAGTAAGCGACGTGTGTTGGACAAGTTGCGCAATCGTCGAGCGGCCCTTGGTAAGCAGCGCAATCAAGATTCGCTGGTTGGCGACGACAGAGTCAGCCCCGCGATCCCACGCAAGTCAAGGTTCTTCTCCAAGGACGGATGTCAGACGGGGAAGGTGTCATACCGAGGGCAGTTCGCCGTAGAGGTCGTTGACTAGGAGAGCACAAAGCTCAGCGGCATGTTTGGTCTGGGGGGTAGATTGTCAGTGG
Organism: Ilyonectria robusta; assembly: GCF_021365365.1. Lineage (NCBI taxonomy): Eukaryota > Fungi > Ascomycota > Sordariomycetes > Hypocreales > Nectriaceae > Ilyonectria > Ilyonectria robusta. The sequence goes on along the minus strand of NW_025764437.1, from coordinate 2,309,788 downwards.
CGTTGGCGCGCGGTCTGGAGGGATCCTTGACTCACTACGAGCATCGCTTTGCTCCTAGAGATCCTCTCACTATCTCTAGAGCTGCCGCAATTGCTACCGTGGAGTCATTGATGTCCCAAAGGACAGCTAGTTTCACAAGCGCGATCTGCGGGCGATGGAGGTGTAGGGACGGGCCGGACGAGAGCGGGCGGGAAGGCGAGAAGTCGGGAAGGCTGGGTGGTGGAGGAGCGCGTTGACGTTGACAGAGGGCCAAGGCGCAAATCGACAATATTTTTCTTGGTGTAAGTCAAGCTGTTAGGTGGGGTGAGGTTTTTCCTTACATGCACTACAAGTTCTAGAACGCTAAGCCAAGTTGGGGCCCGAATTCCCCATTCGATCAATGCGAAGCCAATGGTAGAGAAGGACGTTCAGCGGACTCGTTGCGGGCACACATACGTCCGAATCTTCTACATGGGATCTCGGTAGTGACATACAGGCGCTGAGAACAATGGAACCCTGGCAAGGGAATTAGATATCACCAGCAAGTTAGCAATCGCTGCAAGTTCTCCTAAAGAGTCAAGTTTTGCCTCAGGCCGGGTTCATCATAGAGGTTCAGAGTTGGCTCTCTTCCACGCTTCTCCATATCAGGCTTAGTGAGCGTGAGTATTTGTGCCTAGAACGTGGGCTTGTGTGCAGTCACTGCCTGGTCGCTCAGCGCTGGGCCAATGCCCGGGATGGAAATCTGGCTGACCGGAGAGAGTCACGTGACATGTCCGATCGTTCCCTGTTGCCGAAAATTAGACGGGAGCTTTTCGACGAGGCACTTCTTTTGGAGATCAATTGCTTCCCCCCGACGGCCGAAGGATTGCCAATTGCCTACGCCATCACCTCGACAATGATCTCGAGATCGTCCCTCGCGAGAACTGCGCAGCAGGCCGCTCGCCGGTCCAGCGGTGTCCAGCGACGAACCTTTGCCGCTGCTGCGTCGACCGGATCGTACGAGACCTCGGATGTGACAGGGCTCAAGATCGCCTCGCGAGACGCCCACGGACCGACCACGAAGCTCGCCATCGTTGCCAAGGCCGGTACTCGATTCCAGCCGCTCCCTGGCTTGACTGTTGGATTGGAGGAGTTCGCTTTCAAGGTGAGGAAACCCGGCATTCGAAGGCGGGACTTGAGCTAATTTGCCGGGTCCCATGTAGAACACCCAGCGACGGTCTGCTCTTCGCATCACTCGCGAGTCTGAGCTGCTCGGTGGTCAATTGGCCTCCTCGCACACCAGGGAGGCTGTTGTTCTTGAGGCCAGCTTCCTCCGCGAGGATCTGCCCTACTTCGCCGAACTGCTGGCCGAGGTTGTTTCTCAGACCAAGTACACCAGTGAGTGAATCAAGCATGGCAACACATCTCCAGCATCCACGTTAACATCATTGCCAGCCCACGAGCTCCACGAGGAGGTTGAGCGCGTTCTCCGCCTCAAGCAGATCGCTCTCAATGCCAATGTCTCCGCTATCGCCCTCGACAACGCCCACGCCGTCGCCTTCCACTCTGGTCTGGGTTCCTCCCTGTACCCTGCTTCCTCGACTCCCTTCCAGAAGTACCTGAACGAGGATTACATCGCCAGCTTCGCCGACGTTGTTTACTCCAGGCCCAACATCGCTGTCGTCGCCGACGGCGCCGCTCCCGATGCCCTCTCCAAGTGGATCGGCCAGTTCTTCAAGGACGTGCCCGCTACCCCTCGAAGCGGCCAGACCCTGAAGACCGATGCCAGCAAGTACTTCGGTGGTGAGCAGCGAACGAGCCACACTGCTGGCAACTCCGTCGTCATTGCTTTCCCCGGCTCCAGCTACAACTCTGCCAAGGCTGAAATTGCCGTTCTTGCCTCCCTTCTTGGCGGCGAGTCTAGCATCAAATGGACCCCTGGCTTCAGCCTCCTCTCCAAGGCCACCGCCGGCACTGCCGGTCTCTCCGTCTCTACCTCCAACCTCACCTACTCCGACGCTGGTCTCCTGGCTGTTCAGCTCTCTGGCCCTGCCGCCTCCGTCCGCAAGGGCGCCGAGGAGACCGTCAAGGTTCTCAAGAGCATTGCCGCAGGCACTATTGCTAAGGAGGATGTTTCCAAGGCTATTGCCAACGCCAAGTTCAACGCCCTGGACGAGGCCCAGACCCGCCAATCCAGCATCCTCCTGGCTGGCTCTGGTCTCGTCAACAGCGGCAAGGTCTACGAGACCGCTAGTCTCGCCAAGGCTATCGACGCTGTCACTGCTGAGAAGCTGACCACGGTAAGTACCCTTAGCTTCCCCATTCAATATCACAATGCTAACGCTTCTCGTAGGCTGCTAAGGCCCTTCTCGCTGGCAAGGCCACTGTCTCTACCGTTGGTGACCTCTTTGTGCTCCCATATGCCGAGGAGCTTGGTCTTCAGGTATAGATGGGGGTCCAAGAGGCGTAAAAGCTTGTACCAACAGTCAGAGTCGTCTAGACGAGGTGGAAGGGATGTCCTCTTTGTGAATATTTGTAGTAGAAATCCTTTGGTCTATGTTATGCGTCCTCTGACCCACTCGACGATGTATCGAATTGTGACGATGTGCAAACAGGCTGGCTGTGTTGTAGTGTTTGTTGCATGGGTGTTTACCAACGGGCCTCTCAAGCAGGGGCTATTATTTGTTTGCATGGCTCGAGCCATCATCATTCGATAGCGACTCACCGTTGGAAACGGAAGAGTTACCAGTCGGCTGCGTTGTTTCAAGGTTGTTCAAGGGCCGATGATTAGTGGAAATGGTTGAATGGCCGGCCGCTGCACCACTCTACTCTGGCACTGGTAATCCCTTCTCCCCGTGCAACGACAATTAAATTTCGCAGTGTCCGCTTCGTATTTGCGGCCAGTGCCACTGTGTTACCCACTGCCGCGCCCTTGCGAAAATAGCCAACCCCCTGGATCTAACCGCGTTGACCCGAGACCTGAGGGCTCGGTTCCAGGTGGTTTCCCTAACATTGAAGGTCTGGGGTCGACGGGTACCTGAAGAGTACTCGGGTAAAGACACATGGTGCTGGGCCGAGACATCTTCGCACAGTGTACTCCTGAGGGGAAGTTGTTGGGCACGGTACGTGACAGGCCGCTGGTGCGCAAATCTGCCGACAGCGCTGTCAGTTTGCTGGGGTTGTGAAGACACGGAGACTTCAAGGTTGGTGGGCGGAGCCGCATGCACTGTGATGCACTGTGTGCTGCATGTGCTTTCCTGACCGTGCGGCGTACCCGCTGCAGCATCCACTGGGGGACGGGTGTGTTAGTGACGGAGGCTCCCTGAGGCTCCCTGAGGCTCACTGTGACGGACGCTGTGAGGGACGCACCACCCCACACAGCCCCAAGGAGCAGCGGCGGCAACCCGCAAGCACCATCCACACACAGAAGCAGAAGCGACAGGGTACCTCAGAAAACAAAGCCTCATCACCACCACCTCGTCAACCAAACCTCGACTTCCGATCCTCCTCTCCCTCTCCGACCCGGCCCAAACCCCGCCGCTCCATGCCCTTGTTGCCCATTGCGAGGCAACCGTAGCAGCGCCGAGCTGGACGAACCGCACGAGACCATCCTCTCGCCCTTCTCTCGCTCGCCCCGTCCCCTCCAAAGAGGTAAATCGCACTCCCCCAGTCCCTCCTCCCTCGCCCCGTTTCCTCGCCAGTCGTACCTGGGGGCTCTTTGACCCGCCCCATCTTTTGGGCCCTTTGTCCTGCGTCTTTGGCTGCGTCTGCGCCTTGCCCGCCCCTGAACCCGAAGCCAAACCAAAACTTCACCTCGTCCACCGTTGGATGCGTCTTTGCATGTCGATGCAGGCACTGACATTCCCGCCAGTCTAGAGCCATCTGCCGGCACCGAAACCCTCTCGCCGTCGTCCGCCTTCCTGACCATCGTCGATCCGTCACCGTCACCATCCTTTGTCACACGAGCAACGCCGACCACTCCTACAAGGTAAGTCCGACCTAATCGCCTGCGACAATCACAACACACTCTCTGCATCCTTGGCTCTCAATAACTGCTTTCCCAACATCACGCCTGTCCCAGCTCTTCCGAGTTCCCACTATAGCGTCACGTCATGGGCTTGCATCGGACGTGGCCTCTACCTTGCCCTCCGAACTTGCTGTCCACGACACACCCACACAATACCTGCAGTCAGATCTAACACTTGCTTTCATAGGGTTGATAAGTGCGCTACGTTCGCGAACCCACCGAGACCTCATCCATCGTTTCGTATCGCCACGCAAGGCACTCCTGGTGGCTACCTGCATGGTGGCCAAGCCGACGAATTTTGACACTCATTTGAGAAGCCATACAACGATAAGAGCGTTCCCGACATGCCCCTCCCAAAGAAAGACGGAGTAGCCGGAGGAGGTGCTGGGGGGAAATTGGATAACCGCCAAAATGGTGAGTTGGCAACTACTAACCTGCACTCCCGATATCCTAACCGTCTTTGAAACAGGGAATCGCAGTTCTTTTCGAACTGACTCGGCCATTTCCAACAGCCGGTTTGGCAACGAAAGAGTCCTTCAGCCATGGGTCCCTGACTCAAATGATGCTGTCAACGGTGCTCTAGAAAAGTCAGCCGGCGGTGGAGCTTGGGACCAGTTTGCTGAGAACGAGAGGCTCTTTGGTCTTAAGACAGACTACGACGAGAACATCTACACAACTGCGATCAACAAGAGCCACCCCCAGTATCGGGAGCGGATAGCCGCCGCGGAGAGGAAGGCTAGAGAAATTGAGCGCAGCGCGCCTACTACCGCCCATGTTGCCGAGGAGCGAATCATGGACTTCGTTGGCGGAGACGATCAAGGCGAGAATGAAGAGGATAAGTATGTGCCTTGCTGATAGAGCAATCTCATCTTGCGGGCTGTGTGACTGACTCTTTGCTACAGATACAGCGGCGTCCGACGCCAGGATTTCCCTCCATTGTCTAGTCGGGAGAACAAGTATACCCCTCCAGCGAAACGGGCACCGTCAGCCCAGTCCACTGTCAAGGGAGCTCCCATCGATCCGGCCATCATTTCCTCCCAGATCAAGGCACCACCTAAGAAGCAACCGAGCCCCGCTCCCGTCCCAGTTGCAGCAGAGTTGAAGACGCCAGTTCCGGATTCCAACAAGAATGGTGTCCCTCCCAAGAGCGATGAGCAAAAGGCGGCAACCGATAAAAAAGCCGCAGGAATTGTGTCACCTGAACCTAAGCCACTGGCTCAGCCTGCCAGCGCCAAGGTTCCGGAGACGAAGACCGCCGAAAAGGCCAGTACTCCTCTGCGAAACTCGACCGCCACAGCCCGCAATGAGGGCACTCCTAATGCCACATCGACGGTTGAGCATGATGTCTTGAAGGAGTTTAAGACATTTGCCAACCAGCAACGACAAAATGCCGAGAAGGCCCGTAGCAACAAGGCCAAGGCTGACAAGGAAGTCAAGTTGACAGAGTTGAAAAAGTTTGCCAACTCATTCAAGCTGTCCACGCCTGTGCCAACCGACCTGGTCTCCATCATTGCCAAGGACCCGCTGAAGCAGAAGGAAATCCAGGCCAAAGCCATCAAGAATGCCGAAGAGGTTGCCAAGGCTAAAGTCGAGACAACGACAGCAACCAAGGACAAGACCACACCGTCAAAGGAAACCCAACCCAAGCCTGCTGGTCAGGGCACACCTGCACCTGCGCCTGCCAGTGCATCCGCCACTCCAAGTGACTCTCGACCTTCACGGACCTCTGCGGGCACCCAGGCCACCCCTTCGGCTGGAGGCCAAAACCGCCATCCTGGAGCTCGTCAGCCATTCCCCCAGCAGCAGTATCATGCGCAGCAATACCGGAACAACCGAGGCGGACCCCAACACGTGCCCTCGCAACAGACCGGTACACTTGCACAGCGACTCCGCAACGTTGAGCAGCAGAAGTACTCTCAGCCTCCTCCAGCAGCTCACCAGCCGCACATCCCCAACCAAGAAATGCGTGCTCCTCCAACTGGCCCAGCTAACATCGAGCCAAGCTATAACCGACGTATCGGCGGAGTTTCTGGTCACATGGGTGCCAAGTTGAACCCCAACAGCCATGAGTTCAGGCCAAGTCCCTTTGCCGCAACCTTCAGTCCCAACGGCCACCTTAGTGCTAGCTCAAGCCCTCGATCAGCAGTGAACAATGTTGCTGATACTCCTGCGGCAGCTCCTGCTGTCGTTGCCGCTGCTGCCATTACGGCTCCGCTGATCCGTCGCAAGACCAAGGCGATTGATGTCAAGAAGTGCTACATCCTGTCGCATATCCAGACGTTTGTCCCTGCTCAAGGCCGCAACTGGGATGACAATGCTGGTCTCCGCCCTTCCTACGATACTCTGCCTACATGGCGACAGCTCCAGGACAATGAGAAGCCTGATTCCACGATGCGCCTGACCTACAAGGAGTATTTCGAGCGCCAGCCGTTTGGTGGACCTGCCTTGGCTACGCCCAACCCCCAACATGTCGTTCCACAGATGCCTCATCAACACCAGTTGCCGTTCCATCTCCAACACGGTGCGCACAGCATGGGACCCAGACAGTCCCCGCATATGCCACCAATGCAGATGCACACACCTCAGCATGGGCCCGTGCCTCATCCGCCTTATGGTAACGATGACCATCGCATGATGCACTCGAACTCGGCCCAGTCGTTCGCTTCGCCGCGACTGGGTAATGTTCCCGTGGCGGCATATCCCACCGTGAACTCGCCGGCACAAGGACCCTACAACCAGCCGGTCTTTATGGGACCTGGGACACCTCAGATGGGACAATTCCGCAGCTTTTCCAACAACCCGCAGTACATGTCACCTCAGCAAGGGCAGATGGGTCCTCAAATGATGATGCAGCCGCAGTTCATGCCACCACAGGGAATGGTGCCTGGGCCGCAGATGATGTATCCCGGTAGCCACCCGCAGTTCATGCCATCTGGACCTCAGCCGGTGCCTGGAGCCAATGGCTATCCTAGTCCCGGGCGCCCATCTGCGCCAATGATGGTCCACCAGGGATCGCAGCAGGGCCAGCCGATATACGGGATGAGCCCCAACGTGCAATACAACCAGCCGGTGTTCACCCAGGGACAAGGACCAAGTATGTGACGGATGATGTGCTTCAGCAGAGAGACAAGTCGCTAACCGTGGGCAGTGACGAATGTACGAGGATACGGCAGTCCCGGACCGCAGCACTTTGGGACCAGCCCCCAGCAGGGACACCATTACGGCCAGCAGCAACACCGAAGCGGCAGCAATAGCTACAACAAGGGCTACGGTGGACAAGGGCAGCATCAGACGCCGCAGACCAATCACGCCGTACCGGCTGTGAGCCAGGGTCGGACGACCGAAGGCTCAGATGAAGCCAAATAAGGGAGATGCGACGTAGCATCGGCCCTCCTTGAATTATAAACCAAACGCAGCATCTCTAGCACATTTTTTGGGCGGCGGCGGCCTCGCCGAGATAGACTTTTCTCTGGCCCTCCCATCTCAGAGTCTGGGTTACACATGCAACAGCGATGAGTGCGAATCATTGCATATATGTTGCAATATGGAGCATTCGTAAAAAGAGTCGCACAAACTAGCAGCACGGCTTAGACATGGGAGGCCTCGGGCTCAGGTTGCCCGTAGGTATTTGGGTTAGCAGGTGAGCCGTTGGGTCGCTTACGGTGGGCTAGGAGAGGGTGCCGGGCATGACCTGTTACGGTGGCGTGGATGAAGTTGTCTCTGCCCGCAGCATCTGGGTCGTGGGTGGCCTCGGCAGTCGTTGATGTTGGCATTTATCGTCGGGGGATGGTGGCGAAAGGGGCACCATCAGCGGCATATCGAGACGATCACGGGAATCCACCAGTAGGATGTGCGCGAGAGCGTTGGCAGCCAACCTGGAGCAACGGTGGACGGCTGGAGCGGGCCAAGATGCCCAAGGAGTGGTGGGAGTTGTTGAGAGCATCCTTGGAGAGTATGGGGTGGAACGGAGTAAGTGGCGAAGTCGGCCCAGTGGAAGATGAAGGCCCGAGTCATTGTCAATGGCAGAAGACGGGGCTTCTTGGGAGCCGTAAAGGCCATTCATTTACCAGGGCACCGTGGCACTCGATGGGCCGGGAACCGATGACACATGGCAGCTTTTGACGAGACGAATCCTCCTGTTTCCTTAGCAGGAGGAGGCGTGGTCGGTACTGGCTGTATGTGGTAGAGTGGGCAACGGGTGTAGCAGATGGGAGATTGGAGATGGAAGGAGGGACAATGAGGGACGATGCGGCCAGGGGATGTCGGTAGTGGCCGGGAGAAGCGCCGAATAGCAAACAGAAGCATACGTTGTATCCGTGGACGGGTATGGTATTGTACAGTACCAAGCTAACGCACCGTCTACGACTATGCAGCAGAAAGGAGAAGGCAGCAGAAGCATTTCCATGTTTCGTTTCACGCGCGGGTTCAAGTGTTTGTGATGTGAAGTGCATGATGATAGGATTTCTGGGAGGAGGAGCAAAACAGGGAAGGCATTGGTGTACAGAGCGCGCAGTAAGGCGAAACGCGCGGGTGGCATTGATGGATTGATGGATTGATGGGGTGACGATGGCGATGGCGATGGCTTTGGCTTAACTGGGGATGGATGGATGGGAGGATGAATGTGCTGGCCGTGGCCGTTTTAGAATGATCTTTCAGGGATGGCATGGGAATTAATGTGTGTATAGATGCAGATGCAGATGCAGATGTATAGGTGGGACGATGTCATAGGTAGTAAGTAAGGGTGTATGTGTAAACGGAAGTGAGCGAAGAGGAGAAGAGGAGGGTGCGAGCAGTACAGAAAAGGGCAGAAAAGGGCAGAAAAGGGTAAGGGTGGACTGAATATGAAGCTCCAACTGTCGGACGTGGGACGGTGGACGACAGGGCCTTGTCCTTGGCGAACGAACCCATGAGCAGGGGTATTACGACCAGCCAACGCGAGCAGGCAGACATGTCATTGCACTGAGAAAGTAGTGAAGATGCAAAAAAAGAAAAGCCGGCAAAACGGCCAGACGGGTGGGACAGCGTGACGGTTGCAGAAACGCGGGACATGATGATGGGTCATGTCGTCAGTATACTTGCATATATTTCACGCCTCTCACGCTTCTCACCCCTGAATACTGGGTCGATTGTCGGATGGTTGAGTGAGAAGCCAGCCTTGAGTGGTGGTTCTTGGCGCCGCGGGGTTCGCCCGTCTCCTGGTCTTCAGTTCTTCAGTTCTTCTGTGAGGGGGCGACGCATGGGGCGGCTTCACCATGGAAAGGTCGGCGCCACCCACAGAGATGGTCCCAGGAACGGACGGCGCCACAGGAGCGTCAAGTTGGTGAAGAGGGGACCAAGGTTAGACGTGTTAGTGGTTGTGACTGCCGCCGAAGCGGGGTGTGGTGGGCTGATGGACTGGGGAATCGTTTGCCAGTGAGCCAGTCAGCGAGTCATCGAGACGCCAACGGGGAACATTCTTCGAAGGATGCGGCCAAGGAGGGAGGGAGTCCCTACGTAGTATGAGGATTGACAAGGATTCGACGGTGCAGCTTTGCCGACAAGATGCTGCACTGAGCATCCTCACTACTGTAGGCGTTGCTTACACGCGCGGGTGGCGGCCTCTTTGGCGGTACAGAGCCAGTCACGGGCACAGGCACGTACAGAAATAGAGCCAGCGAACTATGTAGATCGACGCATGGCGGCAGCACGGCGGCAATGCCAATGCAAGGCTGTTCGAGGCATCTGGCATCTCATCATCGCCAAGGCAAGGCCCAGTACGCGGCCAGTGCTCTCTCTCCAGCCGCAGCAGCTTGCATTGGCAGCCCGGAGGCGCAGGCCGTGTTGCAGTCAGGTACGGGTAGAGCACCGAGGCGCAGTCGTCGCGGGAGACCCCGGTCGAGCTCGACTCGGACCCCAGGTTACTATGCTTAATGCTACACTGCGTCCCGTAATGACTGTGCCTGGGTCCTTCATACGTGCGACGTAGTAGTTGTGCTGGATCCAGCCTGCTGATTATGGGCCTGCACACAGACTCGGTGTCAGGGATTCCGATGGTTGGCCGTGGGCTGTGGACGGTGAGGCTAAGGAGCGAGGATTGACCATGGCGAGGGGACCCTCGGGCCCTAGGGTAGGCGGCGATCAGGGACACAAGACGCCGGACAATTGGCATTGCTGCTACGGCCCTTCTCGTCCTAGCCAGCTCCGGGGGTGGAGGGTTTGTATCGGAAGGATTCTGAATCGGATCTGTCGGGGGCTGGATGCGAATCCATCGCTTGTTGCTAGTGTATTGGGACTTTTGGCCAACTACGTAATATGACTAACATGACTATGACAACAATAACGACCAACGGTGAAGTGAGATGGACTTGTACGAACATCAATGGCATCGATTCTCTATGATGTTTGATCCAAGACCAAGAAATAATAATAGAGAACAAGTTGTCCAATATAATTTTATGCAACCGACTAAGTCAAGCAATGCACATTGAATTTACTTTACCCTGAATGAATTGTTGTAAGTCGTCCTCGGCATCCTCCCGTTGGATCCTCATCACATGCCTAACATAGAGATGACATGGACAGGCTCGGGCTTATTCCCTGTCGTTGGGTCTTGTCTACGATCCCTCAATGAGCGAGTGCAAGCGAGGCTGGAGGTTGGAGGTCCAAGACACTGACAGGGAGCCTCCATTCCGCGCAATAGCGCCGTCCCTGCTCTCTGAGTCTTGCCTCCCTGCCAGTGCCAACTAATGTAGAGCAAACGACAACTCTCTCTCTCTCCACAGCGGAATCCACTCCCCTTCCCCATCTCCGACCTCTCCACCCGTCTCTAACACACACCGACCGAAGACAATCGGCCTTGACCTAGTCATCTTCGCTGGTAGCCAAACATAGTACCCGTAGCACTCGTGCATAACACGAACTCAGAGGATGCACGTTGGCAGCAGTCGCAACAACCAACCGCAAAACCGTGCAGACACGAACCCAACACGATGACTCTCAAACCACCGATCCGCATCCTTCTCTCGCTTGCGTCCTCAATGCTGGAGAACTTCCTTCCCCTCCTGGGCTTTCCTGTCACAAACCCCTCCTCTCACCCCTGAGGCCTCTTTGTTAGGCCATTCTGGGGCCTTCTGTCCGCCGCTAGCCGGGCTGTCGCTGTCATTGTCGCTGTCACTGTCGCTCGCTGGTGGCTGGCTGGCTGGCTGGCTGGCTGGCTAGCTGGCTGGTCCCTTGTTTTCGGGACGTGGCTTAACCGTTCCCCTCCTGGCTCCTGGCTCCGAGCGTGGACTGCGCTTGCCACTCGCTTTCCTTCTGGCCCCTGTCTCGTACCTGCCCCTTGCTTCTCGCGCGCCAACATGTCCCCCTCCGATCGCGTTTCACTCAGGTACAGGGCCAATCAGCGCAGCTCCAGCGCGGGTGGCGTTTCAACTGCCACGGCATTTGGGGCGTCTGATTGGCCATGAGTGCCATGATCCGTCACTGGCTACCCCTGTTTGCCCTTGTCCCAGAGTTCTTTCCTTCCCTTCGGTTGTACAATGCGTCCAGTCACAGGAGAGGGCGCCAGCGAGCCAGTCCAAGAGCCGCGAGCACTTACACCTGTGACGAGAGGTCAAGGTCAACCAAGAGTCACCGGGCCGTCACCTTTAGCCCAGGTCCATTCCTATTCATTCGCTCGTTGCAATTGACGCCGACACGCGCTATTTTTCGCCTGAGACTGGGAGGCCACCTAGGCACCGGTGAAAGCAAACATACCAGTGGCCTGACAATGGAGAAGGAAGCTGGCTGCTGATGGCTGGTCGCATTCCCACGCCACCCTTGTGCACCCGTGACAAACATTTTCCACGGGGAAAGAAAAAAAGAGATGAACTGAGGACACTGAAAAAAGAAGTCAATTCGAAAAAACCGCCGAGGCACATGGGGCCGAGGACCAAAAAGGAGACGAAACGACAGCCTCAGGGGGGCATGTCTGGCGAGTCCGCACAGAGTAGGTACATAGGTAGCATCTGGATGGATGGGTTGACAGTATGTCTCTGCGTTGTGCGCGTGTGTGTGGGGACGGGGCCGCGAAGATCGGTTTCGAGTTTGACCCCAGCGCCTCGGCCTGGACCCCCGAAGACCCTATAGAGACTCAGCTGGCGCCCTAGCAGCGCGGCGGTAAAGCCATAGCACGAGGAATTGCTGTTTTGTCTTTCCGCAGAGGCTTTGCGCTCTCTGGTTAGGACAGGAGGCCGTTGGGCCCTGGCTCATCGACAGCGGTTTGCCTAGGCGCCCAGTTTGCATGCAGCTTAGCGGGGGGCCACTCCGTTGACACGCATACACTCTCAGACATACATGCCAGGGCAAGCGGCAGGGTAGCACGAGAGGAACAGCAAAAACGAAGGGACGGTGACGCACAGCCGCTTTGCAGCTTCGGAGATGGAGAGGGGATCTAGACAGGTCTGGGCGCTGGGGACGGGACAAAGGCACACCCCCGGGTCATTGTGGGCGTGGGTAGCTATGGCTGCCCAGTGGCCGGAGCTCATACGAGACAAGACAAGACAAGACAAGACATCCTGGGCGAGAGAGATCAATCAGGACAGGAATCCAGGCACAAGGCACAATGGACTGACTAACTAGGGCGGACACAATGGATGAGAGAGAGAAACTAGGCCCCAGGGGTGTAGTACGACAAAGGGCGGAGGGAGGGGAGTGCAACAGGGGCGTGCAAGCGTGGATGTTGTCGACAGGCACTTACATGGTCCCAAGGTCAAGGTCACAGGGCGGCCAAAAATGGAGTGCGAAGCAGAAGCAGAGGTGAATGGATTATGCGCCGTCCTGTCCCTGTCTGGCCTTGTCTTCCTAGTCTTGTCCTGGCTGGTGTAGTATGTTGGTGCTCTCTCTACTGTACTATGTACAGCCTCTCTGTCTAGCCCCCCCTCTCCCCTCCCCGGCCCCCGTCCATCGGTGGAGATGCCCAAGGTCCAGGCCATGGCAAGGCCGATCTTGCATGCCGCCTCCCTCCTGTCGATCATCCCGGCTCGGCTGGGCGAAGTCGTTGGCCGCCGGGTCACTGCATTACAACGGGCCGTGGTGGTTGTGGTGGCTTCCTGTGGTGGCCATGGCCCAAGTACAAAAGAAGACCGGCCTGCTCCTCCACCACACCACACCCCCCGACCTCCTCTCTCCCCAGCACCGCTCAGGAATTCTTCACCTTTTTTTTGCTCTGTTTCCTTTTCCGCCCCGGTGGCCAGCTACACTCCCTTTCTCCTCCGTGCCAGACATCTTCTTCGTCGTTTGTCCTTGGGGCTGGGCTTTCCTGTGCTCGCATTTCTCGACTCAACCCGACTCATCACCAACCGACCCAAACTGAACATCCAACCCTCCCCAAACTCTTGACAACCCTCCTTTTTGGCTTCGTGCTACCCACTTTCGGCCCAGCTGCTCGCACGAAACGCATTTCTGGGAAACACGCCAGACGAGACCTTGCAACACACGCACACACGAACACACGCTCTCTTGACTCCGGTCTCTTGACTCGTCTTTCGCTCTGCAGCTCCCTCGCTCGCTGCTCAGCCATCCACCCTTTTTTTTTTCGTCCTCGTCTCGCGTCGTCGCATTCCTTTGGGAAACCCGCACAAAGCACCACAATCCTTTTGTTCTTCGGAACACAATAGCGTACCCACTCGCGAATAACCCACCCGTTCATTCACCTGCAACTCACATTCTGTTCATCAGAACACCAGCCTCCATAACTCACTCAACGCTTCGAGCTGTGCTCGACATAAAAGCCTTTCTGAGCCGCCCGAGGATTCTCATCTTTCTTCTCACCTTCACCGCACACACAACCAGAAAACACTAGCTTTCAGCCAGTTTCTTCTTCTCAACTTTCCGGATACCCTCTTCACTCCTCGACGGACGTGAGGAACGTTTCTTTTCAGCAACCAAATCAACACATCAACAACCACCCTCAACATGAAGGTTTTCCAGTCCCTCGCCCTGGCCTTCGGGTTCGCGGGCCTTGCCCAAGCCCACATGGAGATGACTTACCCTGCTCCTTTCAACTCGAAGTACAACCCCTTCGCCGCCTCCGGTAGCATCGACTACAGCATGACCGCTCCCCTGGATGCCTCTGGCAGCAACTTCCCCTGCAAAGGCTACCACAGCCTCTTCGGCACTGCTGAGGGCGCCGCCACTGCCACCTTCGCGGCCGGCGGCACTTTCAACATGACTATCGCTGGTGGAGCTTTCCACAATGGTGGCAGCTGTCAGGCCTCGCTCTCCTTCGACAAGGGCAAGACCTGGAAGGTCATCCACTCGTACATCGGCAACTGTCCTCTCTCGTCTGGCGGATCCTTCGACTTCACCATCCCCAGCGACACCCCCGCTGGTGAGGCTATCTTCGCCTGGACCTGGTTCAACAAGACCGGCAACCGCGAGATGTACATGAACTGCGCAGCCGTTAACATCACCGGCTCCTCCGCCAAGCGCGCCAACGCCCTCAGCAGCCTCCCTGACATGTTTGTTGCCAACGTTGGCAGTGCCGGTAACGGCTGCGCTGTGACCCAGGAAGCCGATGTCATGTTCCCCAACCCTGGTACTGAGGTCTCCATGGCCGACTCCAACGCTGTGGCTCCTGATGGCAGCTGCGGCTCCTCTGGATCCGGCTCGGGCTCTGGTGACAGCAACACCTCTGCTGCTGCGGGAACCACCGTTGTGGCTACCTACACTCAACCTGCGGCCACGACCGCTGCTCCTGCGGATGACACCACCGTGTATGTATCGCCCTCAGCTCCTGCTTCGAGTGCAACAACTAACTCACCTGACTGTAGTCCTGGCGGCGTCTTCATCACCGTATCTCAGCCTGCAGACAGCGCTCCCACAACTGTCGCCAACAGCGCTCCTACATCCGTCGCCAACAGCGCTCCCACCTCCGTCGCCAACAACGCTCCCACAACTGTCGTCGACAGCGCTCCTACTACCACCCTCGTCACCATGACCAAGAGTGCTGGAGGCTCTGTGTCTTCCGCCTCTGCTCCCGCTGCCTCTGCCACCTCGGGCAGCGGCGACGGCTCCAGCGGCAGTAGCCACACCGCCGGCACTGCCTGCAGCAACGAGGGTGAGTGGAACTGCGTTGGTGGCACCAAGTTCCAGCGCTGTGCCTCGGGTACCTGGTCGGTCCTCATGGCTGTGGCCGACGGCACCACCTGCGGGAGCAGCACCGCTGAGGCTTTCGCCATCACCAGCGCCCAACGACGACGAACTTTCCGCAGCTTCCGCGCTCGGTTCTAGAGTGTGGACGTGCAAAACCTTTGGGAAAGGCTTTCTGAACAAAGGATGGGCATTTGGAATGGAGGCACTGGCCATTGGGAGTCATTGACCTTCATTCAAAAGTACATACTGTATTTTTGACGAGGACGGTCTGGGGCAAACACCCCGGGGGGATATCAGGAGTTCTTTCTTTCGTTCTTTTAGCATTGTAAATGAAGACATGATGAAGAGGCACACAGACTCTCAAGAAATAAAACTTTGATGAATTTTCACACAAAAACAAGGGCCTATATGAGAGACGCTCTCCTCGATTGCGCAAACGTGATGGAATTGAACATGCTTATGAAGTTTGAAGTGATTGACAAGTGACATACGAAACCGGAGTGTGACGAGTGGGGAAAATGAAACCCTCTAGGTTGAGTGAGTCCATTACAGAGTCTACACCCATGACAGACCTTATCATGGCGGACTCGAAGTTGAAGTCGCCATGGCACGTGAGTCATGGGGCCTGTTGCGTGACACAAAGGGTCCCTCCCTTGCGTGCAGAAGCTGACGGGTGGAAGATACGGCAGGAACAATGTCGGATCGACAGACAGGCAGAAAGGGGGCCAGGGCATCGAAAGCGTACCTAAAGAGGCAGCCCATCTGATGTGCCGGATCAAGAGAGATGGCCACCTTGGTGAGGCGTTTGCGGATGCTGGGACGAAACGAGTGCCGGCCGAGGGGACGTCGGTGTGGCTCATTCCAGGTGCGAGGACATGGCCGACAGTGCGGATACGGCGCGGCGTGCGGGCGGGCCGCGCAGAGGTGGAGCGGTTGGGCACCAAGAGGCAGACAGTGCGCACACTGTGCACGTTACACAGAGGACCCCTCCCCAGAAGCCACGGCGTCTACGCAACTCTTCAGCAGCGAGCGCGGGGCAGTGCTGGGAGAAGGGTACCGTGCTACCATGGCCGAAGCCAGACGACGAGGGACGAAAGGTCACTGAGGAGGTCGCAGACGCCCAAGAAGGAGGGGCGCGCACTTCCCGAAACCGCCTAGCCCGCGCTCTGTAGCTCCCCGACAAGCCCTGGGAGAGCCCGCTGAGGGCTGCAAGCGCCATCCATCATTTGACGATTCGACCGCCGGCCTCCCGCGCGCCCAAGAGCCCACCCAATATCCGCTGCGAGGTCTGTCGCTGCTCTCGTCGTTGCGGGAAAGAGGGGACCTCCAATGGGGCTCGTCGACCGTGTGTGTGTAGTGTGTAGGAGGGGGTTCCCGTGCCAGCCCTCCAGCCCTCCAGCCTTATAACCTCCACCAGCCCAGCAGCAACGCGAACCACCTCACCTCATGACTGCAGCGATTCTCGCTCTCTGACGGAACGTCCCCCGTCGACCCCTCCTCCCACCTCCTTCCTCCTCCTTCCTCCCTCCTCCTCCCTCGGTCCCTCCTCCCCTCCCTCCTAAAACACCTCCCCTCTTTGCGACGGTTCCGTCTGCATCGTCGCGTGCATCCCACCTTGCTCCAGCATCAGACACTCTTCACTACGCCCTCGTCCTCGCCTTGACGTCCTCCCACTCTCCCGTCTCGTCTCGTCTCAACTCGTCCCCGGGTCGACACTCGAACATCATGGCTGGACCGACGTCCCCCGCCGCCGAGGGTCCCACGTTTGCCCCGCCTCCACTGCCCGCCGGCTGGATTGCGCAGTGGGATGGCTCCAGCAAGAAGTATTACTTCGTCCAGTTGTCCACCGGCGTCTCTCAGTGGGACACGCCTACCGAGCCTGCCTTCACGGGCAGCACCCCGGCCCAGAACGTCGAACATCCCTACGGCACCCCGCCCCAGCCTGAGCTCATCACTCATCCCGACGGTTCTCAGACGGTCCGCCACGCCGACGGCACCATGGAGCCCATCTTGCCCGACGGCGCAAGGGGCGCGGGTGGTCCCACGGGCGATCGCGGTATTGGTGTAAGTTGTACCTTGATTTGTCTTGGGAGCCATCAATGTTGCGAAACTGGATTTTGGCTAACCAATGCCCTTGCGGATGTATACATCTAGACCATGGCCATGAACGCACTTCTCGGCGGCGGCAAGAACACCAGCCACGGCAGCAGCAGCAACAACAGCTCCAACCCACTGGGTAACCTCGGTGGCTTGGCCAGCCAATTCCTCGGAGGTGGAAGCCACGGTAGCGGTGGTGGCAACAGCAGTGGATCAGGCAAGAACTCCTCGGCGAGCAAGCTTGTAGGACAGTTGGCATCGAGCTTCATGGGATCGGCGACGGCTACCTCGGAGAAGCCCCCTCCCCCGCAGAATTACCACGGCGGTCAGTCCTCCAGTGGGTCGCATCATCAACAGGGCGGACTGGCTGGCACGGTCATGGGCGGCGTTGCCCACATGTTTGGCGGCAAGCCTGGCAACGGCGTATGTATAACGACGTTCTCAAAGTTGAAGATGGAATCAAATTGACTGACTGCGCTGCAATTTCAGAACCAGAACTTTGGCTACTCTAACTCGGGTCAGAGCCAGGGCCAGAGCGGAAGCTACTCGGGCGAAGCTCCCACGTACCATCCCCCGGGCTCCTCAGGCAAGCCCACCTCGACTCCCACGAGCGGATCGCAGTCATACGGCTCGCCCTCTCCGAACAAGCCCCAGCAGCAGGGTCAGCAGCACCAACAGGGCCAGCATACCTCGCCAGGCCAGCACAACCAGCCAGGCCAGTATAACCAGCCAGGCCAGTATAACCAACCAGGCCAGCATACCTCGCCGAGCCAGCATAACCAGCCGGGCCAGTATAACCAGCCAGGCCAGCAGAGCCAGCAACACCAGGGCTCCCACCCTCAGCAACCCATTTCGCACCAGTCTCATGGCTCCAACCCTTCCTATGGCTCGAATCCATCCTACGGTTCGAATCAGCAGTATGGATCCCAAACCAATTCATTCCCGCCGCCCCCTACTTCCGGCGGACCACCTCAGCACGGTTCGAACCAGCAGTATGGATCACAAACCAACTCATTCCCGCCGCCCCCTACTTCCGGCGGACCGCCTCAGCAACAAGCTCAACATGGCCAGTCTCAGCACGGCCAGTCTCAGCACGGCCAAACCCAGCAGCATGTCCAGTATCCACCTCCTCCCCCAGGCCAGCCGCCTCAGCAGCAATCATATGGCCAGTCTTACCCTCACAGCTCGCCTCCTGCTAGTAGCCAGGGAGGTCATGACCAGTACGGCCAACACCAGCAATCTTTTGGCGCCCCTTCTTCGGGTGGTCATCAGCAGTTCCCACCTCCTCCAACCGGCGGATACAATCCCTCATACAATACGCCTCCCGGTGGCCAGTCGTCCCAGTACGGCTCTCAACAGCACCATGAGGGAGCCCCTCCCCAGATTCCACACGGAAGCTACCCTCAACAAGGCCAGCAATATGGTGCACCTTACTGAGAGACGCGTGTAAACGGAACCTAGCCAAGAATCGCACCGCGGACCGTTTTCCTTCTTGTTTGCGCCCCCGACCCGATAGCCAGATGTCGGCTGGCAAATTGCCCGCCGAGAACTTCGGAGCCTGTTCAGATCGCAAGGTAACTAATGGGCTGGATGAACAAAGTGATGGAGGGTTGGACCACCGGAACTCAACCGAGGGTAATATATGTGATGACCCAGAGGACTGATGAGGACTGATGAGGACGAGAGTAACGCCCAGTCAAATTGTGGAGAGGAAGAAGAAGATGATGAAGAAGATAAAGATGGAGATAACGATGGTAACGACCGACATAGATAGAAGAATGCATCTACCGAACCCGCTTGTATTTGGGAATCCGGCCACGGTGGCTCGAGTTTACGAAGAAACCCTGTGTCTAGTTTCGCTTTTTTGTCGATGTCTCGGCGGTGACAGCTATAGACTGTAGCTTGGAGGCGACGGAACGAGCCACAGACCAAGCGACTAGTCCTACGAGGACGAGGTATCCAATGGTGGGGAGGAGAGAACGGGGGACAGCATTGTACAAGTACGGGTCCAGGATGAGATCGACCAAAACTGGAGGGGGGTCCTTCATGAGCGCTGCATTGTCGGTGAAGTACTCGGCGAATGCTCGTACTTGGAGCAACAGAACAGAAGATTTCCGCTCCTGCTGGCCCTCTAGAGACGGATCTTGACCACCTTCAGAGTTAGGTTGACGTGAGCTGGCGTACTCTGCGAGTGACTGGATGAGCTCCGGCGTATCCCAGACGGCGTCCAATTCGTAGACGTCCATGGCGAAATTAGTGGGTTGCTTCAGGGTTAATGATAATTAGCTATGCCTTTCTAACGCATCATATATATGAATTTGTAGACTTACAATGGCAGCCCAGCAAACACGAAACTCGTAGCGCTGGCCGGGAGTGAGCCCGTCCAGCAGCAACCACGTGAACGCCCGAGCAGAAGCATCCCCAGACTCTGTGGGGAAGACTCGGGTTAGGTTGGCTCTAATTGACCAGGTGCTGGGAGTCAAGACATGGAGGTTGAGATCGTCAAGGGAAGGCTTCCGCAGGGGGATGTTGACGGTGTCCGGGGCTATGAAGATGGCCTTTTCAGCGTTGGCGGCAACAGGCCTGACCGTGGCAAAGAGGAGAGCCACAATGGGCAGAAGGGATGAAACTTGGATTATCATGGTTGATGAGGGGATAGAGGCATCAATTTAGCTGCCTGGAGCGTGATGCTTTGATGTTGAAGTTGGCAGTCTCAAGGTACTTCGGTACATGTAGCAATGTGGCGGATGTGGGGGTCGGGGTGTGGCGGCTGATGTTCGGGATGAGGCTCATGTCTTATGCCAGGGGCAGCCAAACATTAGGAGTGTGCTCAGAGAGCTTGGGGCAACTGCACATCCGACGGCCGGATGCCAGGATCAGACAGCGTATGATTAGGCACTTGCCAATGGACACGGACTTCGCACTGTTCGGTGACAGTTCGGTGACAGGCCACAGACCACAGACCACAGGCCAGAAGCCACGACGACGGCGGTACGGGAGGTCGGGCTGGTGGTCCGCTGTGAGTTTACCATAGCAAGGGCTTGACCAGCAACCTGGGCTTATTAGCTACCCGAGCTATTGGCCTCCACCCACAGCCACTCTAGACAGCCAAGGACGGCGAGGCGAAAAGGAACGAAGAAGGGAACGACGGGAACGGGTACGTACATTGCAGAACAGGGGGGGCGGAGGCGG
Source organism: Ilyonectria robusta (assembly GCF_021365365.1). Classification (NCBI taxonomy): domain Eukaryota; kingdom Fungi; phylum Ascomycota; class Sordariomycetes; order Hypocreales; family Nectriaceae; genus Ilyonectria; species Ilyonectria robusta. The sequence goes on along the minus strand of NW_025764437.1, from coordinate 2,289,405 downwards.
ACAGTGGAAATGCGGGCGTGGGCTGGACGACAAGCGGTTGTGAGAGGGCAGCTCGAACCAGGGTGAGGTTTAGTAATGGCCCATTTGTCGCCATGTGGGCAGCAAAAGGGTCTTGGGGAGCGGACGGGAAAGCCATGGCTTGGTTTGATGATCTCCATCCCGGCTGGGAGGGAGTCGCTTTGATTTTACGGAGTATTACAGTTTTCTTTCCTTTTTGCGTTGATACGACACGGAGAGTAGCCCGGAGGTGCAGTGATTCCGCCGTGGTGGAGAGCACAGGGGCAGTTCCAAGAGGGAAGTGTCAGGCATGGGACTCAGAGAGGATCTCCGCTGCAATTTGGCAACGCTATCGGAAGACAGCAAGCCGCACATATCTGCACAGTACAGACTTATCTACAGCACCTCAGGTAGGTAGTACGTAGTATACTCTGTACAGTGTACAATGTACATACCTACCTAGGTATCTAGCATCTGCTGAGGGCAGAGACAACCACTCCCAGACGACGGAAGCCTGAGAGTCGTCTGATAAACATGGATCCATGGATCGTCACCAAAAGGGATGGAGCCCTGTGCCGTGGCCCAAGGGCCCGACCCGGCCATAATTTGCGGACGGGCTGCTCTGGAAGCTGCTTGTTGGCTGGAGCGGTGAAGCGGGCAGGAGCCACTTTGGCTTGGGCGACGGCCAGGGGGCGCTGGTTGCCACCGGAGCCACTGTGGCCACTGAGAGCCAGTGGCAGCCCGTTAGAGCCGGCAGGGGAGTCCACAGGGAGCCAGCAGTGCAGCACTTCAGCAGTGGCCAGCAGCGGCCAGCAGGGCACCAGCCAGAACGCGCTTACCCCTTCTAGCCACGCAGACACGCCTCGAAATCAACAAATCCTAGGACGGGCAAGCCTCCCCTGTCTGCCAAATTTCCCCCACCTATTTTCTTCCCCCCATCGCCAAACCAAACTGCACGTCCTTGTCTTCGCTCTCATATTCCCGCTCCCGAGTCTCCGTTCGTAAAAGCCTTGTCTGGCCTGTCTTGCCGCCTGCGTCTTTGCTGTGCTGCTCGTGAACTCCCTTCCTCTCAAACCTCCCATCACTTAATCCCCAATCACATCTTCCCGCCCGCAACCATGCGTGAGGTCATTAGCATCAACGGTGAGCTCCCCCCCCGATACCGACACGCGTCTTCACCGCATCGTGCTTCAGTCCTTCGTGCCGTGCTAACTCACCACTCCAGTCGGCCAGGCCGGTTGCCAGATCGCCAACTCCTGCTGGGAGGTATGTATTTTTCCTGTTCCGGATCTTCCTGCGAGACGGCATCGCTAACACCTTTCCTCTACAGCTGTACTGCCTCGAGCACGGTATCCAGGTACACACGCACTCCTTTGTTGACAACACCACCTCGTCCCATACTGACCGACGCCTCTCAACTTCCAGCCCGATGGCTACCTCACCGAGGAGCGCAAGCAGCAGGACCCCGATCAGGGCTTCAGCACTTTCTTCTCCGAGACTGGTATGGATTCGACCTCGTCCCTGATGGCCTCGGAGCCCCTCATCTAACCGCCCCCATTTCCAGGTCAGGGCAAGTACGTCCCCCGTACCATCTACTGCGATCTCGAGCCCAACGTTATCGATGAGGTCCGAACTGGTGCTTACCGAAACCTCTTCCACCCCGAGATGATGATCTCTGGCAAGGAGGATGCTTCCAACAACTACGCTCGTGGTCACTACACCATCGGCAAGGAGCTCATCGATGGCGTCCTCGACAAGATTCGCCGTGTTGCCGACAACTGTGTTGGTCTCCAGGGTTTCCTCGTCTTCCACTCCTTCGGTGGTGGTACCGGCTCTGGTTTCGGTGCTCTCCTGATGGAGCGTCTGTCTGTCGACTACGGCAAGAAGAGCAAGCTGGAGTTCTGTGTCTACCCTGCTCCCCAGACTGCCACCGCCGTTGTTGAGCCCTACAACTCCATCCTCACCACCCACACCACCCTCGAGCACTCCGACTGCTCCTTCATGGTCGACAACGAGGCCATCTACGACATCTGCCGTCGCAACCTCGGCCTCGAGCGCCCCAACTACGAGAACCTGAACCGTCTGATCGCCCAGGGTATGATTTGATGTCTAGCCACGAAAGGATCAGCCAGCTAACATATCCTACAGTCGTCTCTTCCATCACCGCCTCTCTCCGCTTCGATGGCTCCCTCAACGTCGACCTGAACGAGTTCCAGACCAACCTGGTTCCCTACCCCCGAATCCACTTCCCTCTGGTCGCCTACGCCCCCGTCATCTCGGCTGCCAAGGCTGCTCACGAGGCCAACTCCGTCCAGGAGATGACCATGTCTTGCTTCGAGCCCCACAACCAGATGGTTAAGTGTGATCCCCGCCAGGGCAAGTACATGGCCACCTGCCTCCTGTACCGTGGTGATGTCGTCCCCAACGACGCCCACGCTGCCGTCGCTACCCTCAAGACCAAGCGCACCATCCAGTTCGTCGACTGGTGCCCCACTGGTTTCAAGCTCGGTATCTGCTACCAGGCTCCCGAGAACGTTCCCAACGGTGATTTGGCCAAGGTCAACCGCGCTGTGTAAGTTAAAGTACACCGTTTTGAAGCCAATTACCTGTCTAACATTTGTATAGCTGCATGCTCTCCAACACTACCGCCATTGCCGAGGCCTGGTCTTCCCTGTCTGCCAAGTTCGATCTCATGCACTCCAAGCGTGCCTTCGTCCACTGGTATGTCGGTGAGGGTATGGAGGAGGGTGAGTTCTCGGAGGCTCGTGAGGATCTCGCTGCTCTTGAGCGCGATTACGAGGAGGTTGCTACCGACTCCATGGGCGAGGAGGAGCTTGAGGCCGAGTACTAGGCGATTTGAGGATGGAAAGACTGGATTACCGTTCTGCTACCGGTTTTAGCCTACTCTCACCTACAGAGAAGGTGTATTTTCTTTTTTAAAGGTCCCCAGCCAAAACGAGTTTTAATGTCAAAAGAGACCCAATCTGTAGATGGCAACACCGTCTCTGTCTAGGTACATACTTGTTTACAGTGACGTATCTAATATTTTAGTTGAGTGAGCTTTGCTCGTGCGTAATTTATACATAATGTAACAGTACAGGCCACAAGGATTAAATGTGCGGTTCTTGGCGGGATCCCTTGTCCTCCTTCCCCTTCGCTGTGGTAGTTGGCACAATCGTCAACTCGGCCGGAACAATAGTTGGAGGTACTTTATAGACAGTAGTGGCGGTAGTAATACATATTTCTTTACTCCGTAGATATTTTGCTTACAACCAGGCACCCAGACGATGTCACAAACCCACACATCTGAACCTTGTGCAAGCCAGGTTGCGGGGGAAGCTTGCTGAGGTAACCATTGGCTGGCCAGTCGGTGGCCCTGACCGATTCGAGCTCGGCCCAATTGTTGAAGCTGCCGAAAGTCCGCGGTTGACGTCGGCCTCCCCAAGGCACTCCCGCCCCTCCGACTCTCTTCCCACGACAAACTCAACTCAACCAAGGCTGACGACTACATCAATCATGAGTCTTCTTCGATCTGGAATCTGTAGAGCTTGCCGGCGCTCCCAGCTCCGCTGGCAGCGAGGCTTTGCGACCGCCGGTGGCGCGTCGTATGACAACCGCGTCAAGTTGGTCGAAGTTGGACCCCGAGATGGCCTCCAGAACGAAAAGAAGACGATCCCGCTGGCGACCAAGATTGAGCTGATTGAGCGATTGGCCCGGACGGGAGTTTCGACAATTGAGGCGGGGTCTTTTGTGTCTCCGAAATGGGTCCCTCAGGTACGTTCACCAGGATGCCAACCTTCTGCTCGGCCGCCTGTCTAACACATTCCCGACTAGATGGCCAATTCCAGCGAGATTCTCGAGCATATCCTTCAACAAAAAGTTTCCTCCCCGGTGCCGATCTCATACTCTTTCCTGGCCCCCAACATCAAGGGTCTACAAAACGCTGCGAAGCTCTTGAGCGAGAACCCCAAGGCTTTTGCGACACAGCTCACTCCCGCGAGCGAGGCCGAGGCTGTATCGAAACCATCCGTCGAGGTCGCCGTGTTTGCGGCTGCTACTGAGAGCTTCTCGCAGAAGAATCTCAACTGTGACATTCAGACATCACTGGAGCGGTTCAAGGAGGTGATCCAGGACTCCAAGGCCCTGGGTCTCCGCGTCCGCGCCTACATCTCGGTCGTTCTCGGATGTCCCTTTGAGGGATTCGAAGTAGACCCACACAAAGTAGCTGAGATTGCGGCGGACTTGTTGGAGTCTGGTGCGGACGAGATATCCTTGGGTGATACGACGGGCATGGGCACGGCGCCTCGGACCAGCGCGTTACTCAAATGCATGGCGTCCGCGGGCATCAGGTCGGAGGATATTGCGATGCACTTCCACGATACGTATGGACAAGCTCTGGTGAACACGGCCGTTTCGCTGGAGCACGGAATCCGTACCTTTGATAGCAGTGTGGGTGGACTTGGAGGGTGCCCTTATAGCCCCGGGGCGACAGGTAACGTAGCGACGGAGAACATGGTCTACTTCATGGAGACGCTGGGGATGGATACAGGCATCAGCTTGGATGCTATGACGGATATTGGAGCGTGGATTACGAAGGAGCTGGGCAAGGGCAATGAGAGCTCGGTGGGCAAGGCGGTACTGGGAGCTCGAGCTCGAGCTACAGCTGAGGCAGCTCAAGCTTAGGGGAGGGAGGAGCTCAAGCATCTCATCATTGCGCATTGAAAACTTGATGCAACATCCGTAGTAACTGCTGTAAAAACAAATCAAATATAAAAACATGTCTAATCCTTTAAGCAGCTGCAAAATAGCATTATCCTATATTGCTGCTGGGAAGAGAGCTCTGGCGTACAACCTCTGGAGAATGAATAGAGGGGTATATTTAGTCATGTGATGTCACTCTAGGTAGCAAAATGACGGAAGAACTGGTGTCGCGTAAGGTAACGTATTCCGCAGCGCAAGTTTATCGGCCGTGCGTCCTTGGGCTGGTGCAGGGCTCCACCTTGGTGAGGCAAGCTCAACCTCCTCCAACCTCATCCCAGCTTGAGGCGCCCTCCCGTTTCCCCATCACCACAGCTCCCTCCTTCAACGCGCCATTCTCGCCGCCTCCCCATCTCGACCGCCTCCCTTTTCGCCCTCCCCTTCCGCTCCTCTACCGCCACCATGGCCGACCCGCGCGAGTCGTCGTCGTACTCGGTCACCCCGAGGATTCGCTACAACACTGTTGGCGGCGTCAACGGCCCGCTCGTCATCGTCGAGAATGTGAGGGCGTCTCTTCTCTGCCGGCCATCCACCGGCGCCTGTGCCATCCGCGGTCTAACAATGACAGGTCAAATACCCCCGATACAACGAGATCGTCACCCTCACCCTCGCCGATGGCACGCAGCGATCTGGTCAGGTCCTCGAAGCTCGAGGTTAGCGCCGTTCCCGGATCCCCCTTGTTCCAGTGCTTGAGGCATGCTGACCACGAGCCGCAGGTGATCGAGCCGTTGTCCAGGTACTTCCTCACGATGAACCGCGTTATCGACAGCGATTGACGAGCCCCAATAGGTTTTCGAAGGCACCCCCGGTATCGATGTCAAGAAGGTAGGCAGCCATTGCGGCGTATAAAATGGAGAACATCCGGCTGAGACAGCGACAGACCCGAGTCGAGTTCACCGGCCAGAGCTTGAAGCTCGGTGTGTCTGAGGACATGCTTGGTCGTATCTTCGATGGTTCCGGACGAGCTATCGACAAGGGCCCCAAGGTCCTGGCGGAGGACTACCTCGACATCAACGGTAGCCCCATCAACCCTTACTCTCGTGTAAGCTCCCCCGCCTCGGTGCCTGGTGTGCCAATTCCCTCTAACGACTACAGGAATACCCCGAGGAGATGATCTCCACCGGTATCTCCGCCATCGACACCATGAACTCGATTGCCCGAGGACAGAAGATCCCTATCTTCTCCGCCGCCGGTCTGCCCCACAACGAAATCGCCGCCCAGATTTGCCGACAGGCCGGCCTGGTCCAGAAGCAGGGCATCACCAACAAAGGCGTTCACGATGGCCACGAGGAGAACTTCTCCATCGTCTTCGGTGCTATGGGTGTCAACTTGGAAACCGCTCGTTTCTTCACCCGCGACTTCGAGGAGAACGGCAGCTTGGAGCGTGTCACCCTCTTCCTCAACCTTGCCAACGACCCTACGTGCGTGCATCCAACCCAGACCTCTGTGTTTCAATAAGACTAAACGTTTCTTAGTATCGAGCGTATCATTACTCCTCGTCTCGCCCTCACCACCGCCGAATACTACGCCTACCAGCTCGAGAAGCACGTCTTGGTTATTCTTACCGATCTTTCAGCTTACTGCGATGCCCTTCGAGAGGTTTCCGCCGCCCGAGAGGAGGTTCCCGGTCGACGTGGTTTCCCCGGTTACATGTACACTGACTTGTCCACCATCTACGAACGAGCCGGTCGTGTAGCGGGTCGCAACGGATCCATCACCCAGATCCCCATCTTGACCATGCCCAACGATGATATCACCCACCCCATTCCCGATCTGACTGGCTACATTACCGAGGGCCAGATCTTCATCGACCGTGCCCTGCACAATCGCGGTATCTACCCGCCCATCAACGTCCTGCCGTCGCTGTCCCGTCTGATGAAGTCTGCCATTGGTGAGGGCATGACGCGTAAGGATCACGGTGATGTGTCCAACCAGCTGTACGCCAAGTATGCCATCGGTCGTGACGCCGCTGCCATGAAGGCTGTCGTCGGTGAGGAGGCTCTGTCAGCTGAGGACAAGCTGTCGCTGGAGTTCTTGGAGAAGTTTGAGCGCCAGTTCATTGCCCAGGGTCACTACGAGTCGCGAACTATCTACGAGTCCCTGGACCTCGCCTGGAGCCTGCTCCGAATCTACCCCAAGGATCTACTCAACCGTATCCCCGCCAAGATCCTCAACGAGTTCTACCAGCGTGCTGCCAAGGAGGCCAAGGCCAAGGGCAAGGCTCGCGCGGAGCAGCAGCAAGAGGAGAACTTGATTGACGCCTAAATGGACAAGTTGTCGGCGTTGCGATAGAGACAGTATAATATGAGCGCGCGCAGAAGGAGGATTCGTCAAGAAAGCACTGTTTGCGATGATTGTTTACATGTTGGAGGGCTCGTTGATGATGGGGAGAAAGGGGTAGGGACCAGCTGCAGCACAAGAGCAAGGCCTTGGCGTGCACATAGGGAGCCGAGTTAATGCCATTCAATTCCCGTCAGAACAGGTCACCATGAATTATGATGCATGCAACTGAAGCACTTACAAGCAGAAGTTGGGTATTAGAGGCTCGATGGAAATGGGCTCGCTCAGGACCAATGACGGCGCTGACGTTATGCAAAGCGGGCCGCACAGTGGGGCACCCCGACTCACACATGGCCAACTTTTTGACAATTAGAAGAACCGCCGGCTTGAAGGCGGAGAAAAAGTCTAAGACGGGATACGCGGAAAGCATACAGCCCTGATATCTTGACTTGTACGGCTATAGGGCTCGGACTACACCATGGAGGAGGACAGACTCCAGGCCGATATTGGCATCGCAGCCGACATCGAGGAGGCTCAGCTGATGGCTCAGGCGAGTCACCCCGCGGCAACTGAGACTCAGGCTACGCAGAATGGAGAGACGCCGATGAAGCAGCCCAAGAAGCGATTTGTGGGAAGACGGGCAGCTACAGAGGCGGCGGCGAAGAATGGAGGCACGGGCGAGAGCGGCGCGGTTCAGAGTACGTTTCCCGGGAGATCCATCTGTTCACGAAGTGCGAGTGCGAGTGTGAATGTGTGAGAGTGAGAAGCATCAAGCTCATATATACGCAGCGGCCAAGCCACGACGAGCTCCCAGGCTACTGAACCAGGTCCCAAAGGAGATCCTCGATGATCCCAACCTCAAGGCAGCCATCGGACTGCTGCCCGCAAACTACAGCTTCGAGATCCCCAAGACGATCCACCGCATCCGCACCTCAGGGGCCAAGAGGGTCGCCCTGCAGATGCCCGAGGGTCTACTGCTCTTTGCTACGACGGTCTCTGACATCCTCACTCAGTTCTGCCCGGGCATCGAGACGCTCATCATGGGCGACGTCACATATGGCGCCTGCTGCATCGACGATTACACGGCGCGGGCTCTCGGCTGCGACCTGCTCGTGCACTACGCCCATAGTTGTCTGATTCCCGTTGACGTGACCAAGATCAAGACGCTTTATGTTTTTGTCGATATCAGCATCGACGCCTCGCACCTACTCGCTTCGCTGGAGCGCAACTTTGCCAGCGGCAAGACCATCGCCGTCGTGGGCACCATCCAGTTCAACGCCACCATCCACGGTGTCCGGAGCAGCCTCGAGCGAGCCGGCTTCCGAGTTCTTTCTCCTCAGATTGCTCCGCTCAGCAAGGGCGAAATTCTGGGCTGCACGTCGCCGCGCCTCAAGGACGACGACCAGGTCGACTTGATCCTGTACCTCGGCGACGGCCGCTTCCACCTCGAGAGCATCATGATCCACAACCCATCCATCCCGGCGTACCGCTACGACCCGTACTCGCGCAAGCTCACGCGCGAGACGTACGGCCACGACGAGATGCAGTCGCTCCGGCGCAGCGCCATCCGCACAGCCAAGACGGCGCGCAAGTGGGGGTTGATCCTGGGCGCGCTGGGCCGCCAGGGCAACCCGCACACGATGGCGCTGATCGAGAAGTGCCTGAAGGAGCGCGGCATTCCGTTCGTCAATTTACTGCTGAGTGAGATCTTCCCGGGCAAGCTGGCGCTCATGGCCGACGTTGAGTGCTGGGTGCAGGTGGCGTGCCCGCGGTTGAGCATCGACTGGGGCTACGCCTTCTCACGGCCGCTGTTGACGCCGTACGAGGCGTTGGTCGCGCTCGAGGTCAGAGAGGACTGGGGCAAGGATGTGTATCCGATGGATTACTACGGCAAGGATGGCTTGGGGAGGACGAAGCCGGTGGACGTGGGCGCATCGGGATAAGGAGGATATGATGATGGAAATACACAAAGTACAAATGAAACGAGAAAATGAATATCACGATGAATAACCCGGTATGTTGTAGAGGTGTTAGGCGTCGGAAGTTCTAAAGAAGCACTCACGAGTTGCAAGGAGAATGCAGGGAGGGAATTATAGTCATTTTTTCGAAGCTATCGAGGCATTGACTTGGTGCTCTAGATAGATCGTGAATAATTTATCAAACTTGCTACGTGTGTGGAAACAGATGATGTAAGGATTAGCTATCAGCAGTGTTGAGTTGGCTTAGATGTCGGGTCTTGTGCTTCTGCTCTAGGCTTACCCGGCTAGTTAGCTCACATTATTGCAACTTGTTGTGTCCAGCATAGTTCATCACACATGTTCTGGCGCCTCATCAAGTCCTTGGCATTAAAGCGGTTGGCAACAAATCGACAGAAGGGAAGATCTGGGGTTATTTACCCTTCTCAGGCTCCCATTCAGCCAAGACCTACGCCCAGGCCGTCTTGGCCTCGGCTGCTGTCCATCGAATGATGGGTGCAAAGGATGCGTCGGCCAGCCAGAAGTCATTATATTTGGCCAGGCTGGAATTGATGGAGATATCATTGCTCCTGCTTTCATTGCGAACATGAAGGGCAAAGAATCCATAATAGAAACACAACACAAGCAGAAACAAAATATGCTATCATGTTGGGCTAGTGGGTGTCTCAGACTATATGTGGTGATGTAAGGTCTCAAGGCATCTTAATATGTTTTTGACCAGAAGTTGCCTCCATATTTATACTACATACATCTCTAGGTGGAAAGGGTACCTAGGACACACTTAAGATAGCCAGGGCTGTGCTACAAGGCCAGTTGCTCGCCTCTAGGAGCCTGAACTTCCCGTGCCCGCTTTCTATCGTCAGTAGTGAAAGAGGAAGGCTGGCGTTGCAAAGATGGTTGAGCGGCAGCTTAAGCATAGATTGAAGCTAAGTGTAGCTACCACGTGGGCGCATTGATTGGCCAGGCCTCACGCTTCAAGACGGGATAGTTGTATAGAAGAGACGATGGATTGTCGATGGTCGTCGTTCATATCACAAGCGCTTGCCAATGGCTGCCGTAACAGACTCGTCCGACGCCCTTATCGTATCAAACGTGAGTACTGTCTTCCTCTTCCTGGGGCTTTTGCAACCGAGAAACAAGTCTCTCGAAGAGTACACCGAGATACACGCCTCTGTCGGCTCTTTCGTCCAGAGGCAACGTCCTGAGCCTGGACACTGCTCCCATGATGTGTTCATGATCGCCTCGTAATCTCATGATTGTGAGAGCCAGGGTCAACCGACAGAGCGATTCAAACAGTTGGCGGTTTTGTTGCCATGTTGAAATCTCAAAAATCTTCAAGGTGCGTTGGCAGTTCCCACTGGCTCTGGCCGGTTCGAGAAAATCAACTTGTACTTGACGATCTCAACCACCTCGAGGTTTTCACCCTGCTCCTGCACCTCCCCGCCCGACCCTGTCGTCACCTTGTTCTGCCTGCGTTGCACTACAGCAACAGCTTTCGGCAACTTCTTGACTTCGCCGTTCAAGCGCTGATGTTGCCCGACAAAGAGATGGACTCGACTCATCCATGCCGAACCCACCGCATCCGGGACGTAATCCGGAAAGTCAATCCTACCGATTTCGATGTTGCCCATTGTTTGGCCTTCGGCATCTTCGGGCAGATTAACTGTGCCTTGGAGCTCCAGGAGGGCCAACCCAGAGGGTGTTTGGACGAGCTGCGGAAGAGGGTTTGCTGATTTGGGGCCGTTTCTAGACGGAGGATACAGCTTGGCAGTCGACATATTTGCAATACAAAATAGAAAATATGTAATGTCAATTGCGAGCCACTTCAATAACGGATTTGGTGAGAAAGGCGTGGTCTTGATGCTGCTGAGTTTGAGTATGAGGGACGATGCGCTGAAGGCGTCCCGCGTCCGTGCAACAGCCGAGCTCAAGGTACGTACTCTGAGACGCGGCCTGTGCGAAAGTCATGCACCTTGGCGCATCGCACGGTGTGGGGCGCTCAGACATATTTTTGTTGTGGGGCCACCACTTTTAAGCGGGAAATACTTTCACCGAGAGTTCAAGAACCCCCTTCCCTGCGATTGGCCAGTCTGAATTTCACCTCGTGGAGCAACCCTAGCGACACACACTTTCTCCATTTCGCCTGAAATTTACAACCTCTCCATTCATCATCACCAACTTCAAGCAGGCCAGGTCAAGTAACTTGCACCACCACAACTGGCAAGATGAAGGTACGCCAACAAACTCAATCGATCCTTTCAATGCGAAACGGCTCGCGGGCACTCAACGCAACTTCCTGCGCTGTCCCGCCGGCTGGATTTCGTGTTGCCCAGCTCGCGTGAACTTTTGCTGATCTGTCCGCCAACAGTTGAACATCTCCTACCCTGCCAATGGCAGCCAGAAGCTCATCGACATTGAGGATGAGCGCAAGCTCCGTGTCTTCATGGAGAAGCGCGTACGTCGACCCCGAACTGCCACCCGGCGCCGAAATCCGAATCGTTCGAACGAGCTGACATGTGTGTTTTTCAGATGGGTGCTGAGGTTCCCGGTGACTCCATCGGCGATGAGTTCAAGGGCTACGTCTTCCGCATCACCGGCGGTAACGACAAGCAGGGTTTCCCCATGAAGCAGGGTGTCATGCACCCTACCCGTGTCCGTCTCCTTCTCGCTGAGGGCCACTCCTGCTACCGCCCCCGCCGCACTGGTGAGCGCAAGCGCAAGTCCGTCCGTGGCTGCATCGTCGGCATGGATCTGTCCGTCCTCGCCCTCTCCGTCGTCAAGCAGGGCGACAGCGACATCCCCGGCCTGACCGACGTCGTCCACCCCAAGCGCCTCGGACCCAAGCGTGCCACCAAGATCCGCAAGTTCTTCGGCCTCACCAAGGATGACGATGTATGTTTCTTCCTGCGCCCATACTCGATCATCGCCTACCCAGACTAGCAGGACTGCCAGTCCGGGTAGAGTGTGAGAGGACCCTGTCCTTCCGGACAGCGGTACGAGTATCAACCAACGTTGTATTTAAATGCTAATCTGGCTGGAAACCTAGGTCCGCAAGTACGTTATCCGACGAGAGGTCCAGCCCAAGGGTGAGGGCAAGTCCCCTTACACCAAGGCTCCCAAGATCCAGCGCCTGGTCACTCCCCAGCGTCTCCAGCACAAGCGCCACCGTGCCGCCCTCAAGCGCCGCCAGGCCGAGAAGGTCAAGGACGAGGCCGTAAGTTTTCCAAGATGCTGCTACCTCGCCTCCCGCGACAGTGTTCTAACCATACTGCCTTGTAGAACGAGTACGCCCAGGTCCTTGCCAAGCGAGTGGCTGAGGCCAAGACCCAGAAGGCCGATGCCCGCAAGCGACGAGCAAGCTCCATGCGCAAGTAAGTTTTCTAGCGTGTAATGAAAAAAGGGGAATCATACCTTGGTCTTGTGGTTTGCATGCATTAGGAGTGGGGGATTCTCGGGCTTGGTTTTAGTCCACCACGAATGTCTTAGAGGCATATCGGAAAATGAAGATGCATTGATGCACTTGTGCTATACGCCAGCCTAACCTCTCGAACTTCTATGCACCTGCCTCAGCCGTGAATATATCATGACGTGATGTTTCCAAGGTGAATGTCCCGCCGACTTCCACAAGGGAGAGTCTTGCCCCTTTACATGGCTCCAGGTCGAGCAAGCCTCACTTCCGTCAAGTTCCAGTAGGCAGTGCCTCAGTATCCGACCTCACAAGCAAATACGTATGTATTTGGTTTTTTTTTAGCTTTACTCAATATCATCAGATAGATCAAAGCCATATAGTAATCTCAAACAATTCCGAGCCATAGGATATAAGGGAGACTGACCGTCTCCCATCGTCAAGAGACCAACTTCCCTTCTGACACTCATCCCATCACAACCAATTTTCAATATGGCGAATTTCACTCGAGCAGCTCTTTCCAGGGATAACCTGTTGTATCCGCATTATAGATCCCAACTCCAACATGATCTCGGATTCTCTCAGAATCTAGAAGACGAATCGGAAAGACAGAAGCTGAATTTCCTCTTGAGCTTCCTTGAGAAAGAAAATCTATTTGAGCTATCGCCACACTATCTACAACGCCTAAATAGAAGCTAACGGATCGCATTGGCTATTTTTGGATGCCATTTGCTTCTTGACAATAGGACTAGGGTTAATGGGCAAGGAAATCAAATTCTTGTCCGCAATCTTGTCCCATATATCCGAATAGAAATGGCCGCGCTTTACGACTTGGCCAAAAACATCAACAATCCCGATCCAAGGGGTCAAGTCTTCCTCCAGGATATCGCCGGGGCCCAATACGACCCCTGGTTCCAGGAGCTGTTGTGTTGCGTTTGGTTGGTACGGATGCTAGCCACATAGGGTGCTGGCTAGAGGGGAAATACGTATGTATACCGCCTTTATTTCCTTCTAATAAGCGACGTAAACTGTGATGTACATGCAATGCCAATTGTCCTTTACCTCCCCCGAGCCCTCCCATCTTCCAGACCCTGTAGCAAGAGAGACCTGCACTTCTCTCAAGCGTAGCCTAGTAAAAACGAAAAGAGCCGGCAAGGAGGCGTCCAAAAGCAACCCAGAATGCAGGCCTGCCAGTACCACCAATGCAACAAGAAACGAGGCTGCGATGAGAATTCTGTCTCATTTGCCTTGTATACGCAATTCATGATAGTCGTCGTTCCGTCCGTCCTTTCTATCTCCAATTCGCGCCAGCCATGCAATGGTCATCGAAATTAAGCAAAGCCAAAATACTCGCTTCCTGCAGTGATGGCTTTCATGATTTGAGAGCGAAGGGCATCGTAGCTCTCATACTCAGGAAGGTCAAGTTCTACAGCATGTTAGTCACCTAATAGGAAAAAGTTCTAGTGGTGGGAGTGACTTACGGTTGAAGCAGGTGTGTGAAGAGGGTAGTCGGTCCTTGTTTCCATAGTCGCGGTGGATGTTGAATCGATTAACACCGTTCATACCCTCTAGCTCCTTGAAGCCATTAAGAGGAACCTTGCTGGTTCCAGTGACGAACTGCAGCAGCTTGGCGCGTTCCTCCTTGTCAAATGATCGGAGTGCCCGCCAGAACCATTGAATCTGCTGAGACGATGGGTTATAGTTGTGGTACTCCGTATTGCTCTTCCAATCGTCAACGTCAATATCAGGAAGACCCGAGATGAGCAGCTCCAATTCCTGCTCGTTAAAGATAGCAATCAATTCTGCGGGGATGATCTCATGGAAGCCTGGTCAAGTTAGCGACAATCCTTCACCCAGGTAATGTTTGCGTAATAACTTACCTCGCAGGAAGCTCTCCATCTGCTCCTTAACAGAAGACAGCAACTTGTGCTCGACCACAAGGCGGACATAGTCGTGCTTGTTCTCTTCAGTCACAGCAACCTCTCGTCCATTGGGAATCAAATCGACGACATTGGTGACGCCGAACTCATCATCCTCGACAGAGAAAGTCTCCGTAATAATGTCCGTGATGTCGTTCTCGAGCATCCAGCAAAGGGACTTGTAGTAGTCGGGGTCAAACGATTCCATGTCTTTGACGGAGACTGACTTTCCGAGGATACGCTTGTAGACAGCACGGCTGAAGTAGCAGTCGAGTACTCGGCCCTCGTACAGGGCCTTGCCAATGATGCGCCCAATGAACTTGAAGAACATCAAATGCTCATCGTTGATACCGCTGAGCTTGTTCGGGTGAAAGGTGGTACGATCCGAGGAAACTGGTGTGAATAAGACGTAGTTGGCATCAAACATCTGTCGGGAGAGAACCTGGAACCACTCCCGAGTAACACCGCCAGCGTCAACACCTTCCTCGCCGTGGAACCGAATGTTGAGCTTTCCGAACTTCATCTCATCGCCCGACTTGAAGTAGAGGGACTTGAAAGAGTCATGGAAGACGTGCTCGCGACGAACAGAGAGTTGAAGTGGTGCGTACGACGGTCGGTTCTGGCTGTTTCCTGATCGCGAGTGGACGCTCCGGTTGAAGTAATTGCGCTTGTTGTCAAACTCTAGGACCTTGGGGTTCTTGACCAACAAAGCAAAGGTACCTGACATAAGCTTGGGATTGTTTCGCACCAGCTCGTTGAGGATGCGCCGATGGTCCTCAGTGAAATTGAAGAAGAGGCTAGCGGTACGCGACTCGGGCGCAGGGCTAGAGAGAACCATCTCCTTGCTCTGTGAAGGATTGTCGCCGGTTGTCGTGTTCTTGCAAACCACCATCATCGACTCGATAAGGGGGAGGAGAATGGTTGCTACGTTGAGCATGTTTTCTCGCTTTCGGATAGCGCTCAGGCAAGCGCTCAACTTCTCCCACATGGCTGAGAAGGTCGAGTTGTGATACAACGACGTAACCAGGTCTGCTCTCTCATCCTTGCTCTTATCAGACTCGGACTCCTCGGTCTTCTTCTTGTTGTCGAACAGATGGTCCAGAGCTGTCAAGACGCGGAGGAGTTTATTCTGCTCAGATGCTCCAGGCGAGAATTTTGCCAGAGCAACGCCTTGAATCTCGGTGCCCGATGAGGCCTTCTCAATGTGCGGCAGGAGTTCGTCCAAGTCTGAGACAATGTTCTCGCTGAGAAGGCGAGCTTGATGAACAAGCTCTTGGCCGAATGTAGCCTTGGCCCCAGGGATTGCGGAAAGGTTCTTGATGGTTGAAATGGTGTTCTGGAACGTCTTGGAGCTACATTCCCGAGCCACGAAGATCCTCACCGCCAAAGTAAGATTCTGAGCCGGAATGACCGGCGGCTGCAATTGGCGAACCTTTTTCGGGGAAGCTTCCTTCTTCTCTTCCTCTTTAGCGTTCTCATCCCCTGCTGCATTCTCCGATTGCTCGGCTTCGACAGTAGCCAGTTCGTTGTTGGCGCCACCCGATGTCGGGTTGGTGCCGACTGACTGGTCTGCAGGGGGTTCAGCTGGCTTGTTCTCCTCCTCCGCTCCATCCGCATCCTTGCGGCGTCGCTCGAGATTTTGAAGAGGCAGAGTCACACGGTTCAACAAGTCCGCAAGATGGGTCATGACCACCGAGCTTTCCATAACCAAGTCACGGTCAAGAAGAGACAGTAGTGAGTTGATTGCGTACTTGTGGGCCTTGGAGTCCTTGCCCTTTCCTTTGCGGCCAAGTGACCGCTTAAGAGTTGAGCCAACAATCTCGTGTTCAGTCAAGAATAGCCAGGGAATGTGCGGGTTCTTTGTGCTCAGGTCGACGAGAAGGTCCAGGCACTGTTGTACGATCAAGAGTGGCGACGTTTCCGAGTTTGTCTGTGTCGTGCTGCTAGTGGTCGCCAAAGTCGTCATGCTCCTCTTGAGAGTCTGTGGCGTCTTCTGATCTGCATCTCTGTCCTTATCCTTTGGTCTTCTGGCCTTCAGCGAGAGCTGGCCGAAGCTTCGCTCAACAGCACTCATGTCAGTACTACCATCCTGTAGGATTTGGAGTAGTGTGCTGATGACCTCAAGGCGGTTTTGACGATTCTCGCACACGTCGGCAAAGACGCTAAACAAGTAGTTGCGGATGGACCCTTGCTGAGCAATGAACATCAAGCGCAACAATGTGGCAACCCCAGCCTTGTCGAGCATTTGGACGACAGTTCGACGCTGAACCTTGTTTCCAGCTGGCTGGCCTGGTGGTCCTGGTGGAGGCACTCGAGTGACACCTCCTGGTGGGCTTCGCCCTGTCATCACAGAATGGTTGTGTTGCGTCAGAGCTCGAGCCTGAGCTGCCATTTCGGGTGGGAGTTGGTCCATAATATCTTCGCCTTGGTCCATGAGGACTTGTTCCCGAAGTGCCGGCGGGAAGGTCAGGAGAATGCTTGCTGTATCCATGTCTGGTTCAATTGGATTCAGACCACCCGTGGGGACAACCTGCCGGTTTTGGTCCTCGCGAGCCCGGCGGCGCTGCTCTTGACGTTCCTGCTGGGCAATTTCTAGACGCAGTTCCTCTGGGAGAGCATCAAGGAATTCTTGGAAAACTTCGGTTGATTCACCAGTCGTGGCTTCTTCGCGTGCCTGGGATCTCCTTGTGCTGATGGTTTGGGCGATGACCTCTTCCCTAAACTCTTCGGGTAACGCAGCGAGGTAGTCAGGGTCAATACCCAACTCAGTAACGTCGACTTCCTCGCCTCTAATTGTAGTCATGACCCGGGGTTCGTCAGATGCCAGTACTGTCTCGGCTTCTGAACGTTCTGGTCGAGCTGGTTCGGTTGGTTCAACACCTTCCATGGCGGTGCTATCCTCTTGTGCCTCAGCGGATTCAGTTTGGGCGTTGTTGGCGGCAGCCTCAGAAGCAACCCTCTCCGCAACCTCACGCTCTTCAGCTTCCTTCTTCTCTCTCTGAGCCTTTTCTTCGGCTTCTTTAGCCTCTCGGGCCAGTCGCCTCTCTTCCTCGATTTTCTTCCTCTCTTCCTCGAGACGCTTCTGAGTTTCGGCCTCCTCTGCCTTGACCTTCTTTTCGAGCTCAATGGCGGCTGGGGTGAGCTTGGCCATGATAGCGTTATTGAGCTTAGAGGCCTCAGCAACATGGCTGGGGCCGAAAATCATTCGCGCTTCCTCTTGGTAACGATCCAAGGTAGACTCGATGGAGAATGAAACTGCGTGCTGGGGCTCTTGCGCTGGGCCGTCTCGTCTTTGCTCATTCCTGGTTCCTCGAATAGTGCCAAACTCTCTGGCATCACGACTGCCTCCAGGACCAGTGATCTGCAAGTGGAAGGCTTGCTGACCATTTCGGCCCATGATCGGAAGAAACTCCATTAGCTCCCCGAGGAACCCCATAGGCCCGTCGATGACATGTCGGCCACCTGTACTTGAACCGAAAAGACCATCAGGTATTCTCAATCCAATCTGAGGATTGGCACTAATACGTTGAGAGCCGTCACGACCTTGATCGGTGCGTCGAAGAAGCGGGTTCGCGCCATCGTCCGAGTTTGACTGCGGTCCACCAGTACGGTGTGTACGGGAGAAGTAGCTGCGGAAGTCTGGAAAAGAAGGATCAGCAAGAGCAAACACGTTGCGTAGCGAACAAGACTCACCGCCGATGGTGTCTCGGCTAGTCCCGACCATGAAACCCGGTGGGAAAGGACTACGGTTGTCAACCCTAGTAAGCAGCCGTCTCCTGTTTTGGTTCTCCAGCATGAACAATTGGCGACGGTGCTCATCACCCTCGGGATTGAGTCCGTCCCATCCAAGTGCTGGCATTGGTGGGGGCTGATCGTCAACTATTGCGATGTTAGCAAGCTTTTCCGAATCTGGGCGAACCATGCTCTTACGAGGGTAATCGTCGTCGTAGACGTATTCTTCATCCTCAATGTCATCCTCGTCATCCTCGTCATCTGGTCACTGTTAGGACTTATCCCTCAATTATCACATGCGGAGCCAAAACTTACCATCCTCATCATGCCCTTCGTCCAGATAGTGGTCATCCAACCCATCCATCAAATCTGGGTCGTAACCCTCACCTCCCATGATAGCCCGAGCCATACCACCAATGAGGTCACCGGGGCCGATTTCAATATGTTGCCGGTGGACGTCTGCGTCGTAGTCAAGGTCATCTTCATCGACCTCCTCGTCATTTCCGTCGTGGCTTGCACTTTCCCAGCCCGAATTCCCATCATCATCGATTGGGTTGCCATCTTCGTCAACTATCTCAACCTGGTCTTCGACATCCTCCATGTCCTCGGAGTCGACCTCGTCGTCATCATCTTCGTCCTCACTGTCTTCCTCATCATCGTCATCATCCATGATGACCTCAACGACGCCAGGCTCGCCATGAAGGCCCTCGATCTCTCCCATTTGGCTAAGTTCCTCGTCTTCGTCGCTGATATTATCTTCGGCGTCCTCTGACATATCGTCTTCTCCATAATCCATCTCGTCGTCGTCGTATTCATCTCCGTACATGTCTTCGTCGTCATCATCCTCATCCTCTTCAGAATCATCATCTTCGCCTCGTGGTTCGAGCATGCCGAGGGCGGAGTTTCGATATAAGTCAGGGGTTTCTTCCCGATCGTCATCCAGGTCAGACAGGGAGGACGTAGAGGCAATATCATCGTCCCCGTTGTCAGAGAGGCCGTCTGAGGGCAAGATGTTCGAGTGGCTCAGCTCTTTGGCGGTCTCGGTCAGAACCCGGAGGACACGCAGAATGTACTTAATAGCGCGCTTCACTCCGGGGTAGTTGAGGTTGATCTCTGCAATCGAGGTCGTTAGTTTGTCAAGATAGCCTTTCTCGTACATCAATCTGCGCAATTGTGCGTGCGATCGGGATTGGATCCCATCAGAGCTTCTGCCGTTGGAGCTCTGCTCCTTGTCTCTCTCGCCAACCATGTAGTTCATCAACTCAGCGAGACATTGCATCCGAGAGTATCGAATCTCAAGTGGCTCGTCTGAGATCGGTGCCCTCTCGTAGGCCTTGAGCATTGTGTCGAGGACAAATTTGCGTACAAATAGCAGGTCTGGTTCATCGTCGTATGCAAACTTGTCTTTTCCGCGGTCAAGGGCTTTCTCACTGGTCTTTGCGACTAAAGCAACCAAAACCTTTTGCGCTTGAGCAGATGTTGCAGCCTTCTTCTTTGACGCAATTCCGTCGACTGTTCCACTGAGGTTGCCCTGGCATAGCAAGTCGTAGATCAAGTAGTTCAAAACACTAGATCGAGGCTTGATCGGGGTGCTTGTTGTCAGGGGAGCACTACGCTTGAAGTTGATAAACTCCATCTTCGTTCTGTTGTAGCTCTGGAGGAGCTCAGCCAAACAGTTCAGCAGGAAGCACCGATAGACAAATATGGGGTGTTCATCGGCTTTGAAGACGGGCTTTGGGGGTTTCTTGTCCTTCGAGTCCACTCCGGTGCTATCTTTCGAAGCTGAAGGCTGGTTCTCGGAAGTTGACGCCGTCTCTGTCTTCGAGTCCTTATCGACCACCAGCACTTCCTTATCGTCGACTTCGCGATAGTTGACCAGTTCGCAAAGAAGAAAGTGGATGACACCGTCTGGGTTCTCAACCACTGGTCGCTTACTCTCGTGGTGTGGCTTGGGTGCGTCAGTCATTTCCTTGTCCACAGGCTCGGTTGATGGCTTAATATCTTCGGCAGAAGTGTCATGAGCGTCTTGTCCTGACTCATCAACTTTTTCGGTGTCCTGATCGCTGCTCTGCTCCTTCAAAACCAAAGGCTGAGAGCGAGAGCCGTCGCCGCTTGATTGGGAGGACCATCTTGCGAACCGGAGCATTTCGTTGGTGACATCCACAAATAAGTCAGGGGCTCGAAGAGCGACCGACGCCATCGCTCGCAGATAGTTGGAGACATCGGAATGGCCGCGCTGGTTGCGCTGGAGGCCTGGGAAGCTAGCCTTGATCTCGGCACGCATAATTTGCTTGATAGTTTCCTCGTCCTCCACAATGTGGCGGAGGATAGTCATGATGTGTGCCAAGAGCTTGGTGTGCTTAAAGCGCTCTGAACCTGAACCTGAAAGTTGTTTTGCCATAAGAAACAATCGTTGCAGGTTCTTTTTGTCGCCAACCAACTTAGCCAACCGCCGGTTTCGTGTCAAAATCACCAGGACTCTCAGCGCTGAGACGGCCAGTGTCTCTTCCTTTCCTACTCGCGGGAGCAATTCCAGAAGGGATTCAAGAATGTCGGTACGTCGCGCGTCATCAACCAAGGGTGTACGCATCTCGACTACGGGCGCCTCGACAGGCTCATCCAAGGACTTGGGCGCCGTCCATTCCGCAGCAATGGGTCGCTCATCATGGCAAAGAAGAGTCTCAACAACAAGGAAAATGTATGGAATCCAGGGGGGCATCTCTTCGGCGGGCGTAGTCTGTGATGTCTTCAGGAAACCGACATACTCGTCAATTCTTTCCCTCAGCGTTTCCATGTTGTTTTCGAAAAAGCTCTGATCCTGGAGGAGCAGCGCAAGAAGGTGAGCGTATGCAGCAATGCACTTGCCGTTCCGCTTCTTCTCCTCCTCGTCCAGTGCCAGCGAGGAAAGCGCAAATGTCAGAGTCGACCCAACCTCCTCGTGGGCATCACTGTTCTGTTGTCTGAGGATCATGACCTGGATGAGCTCAGAGATCTCAATGGCAGATTCCGGGTGTGCCCGAATAACGTCCAAACACCTGTCAATCATGTTCTCCCGCAGTTGGTCACGGTACTTGTCGACATCTTCCTTCTTAGCCACGAGGTGGTTTTCTGGGGTTTGTTCAGAAGTTGGCTCCGAAGTATTCGCAGCAGAAGCGTCGATAGGCTGAGACTCTCCGGTCGTGCCAGGAGTCTCGCGAGTCTCGTCAGTAGCCTGAGATGAACGATCGATGATCTCACCCAGGGCGTCTCCCAGAAACCTGTCTGCAAGATCAGGTGGCGCGAGTTCCGGGGGCCCATCCAAAGACATTCGATCTGCCTCAGCCGTGCTCGGTCGGTTCGAGTTTTCCGCATCGTTCGCGGCATTGCCAGTCTCATTCAAGGCAGACGTATCAGAATCTTCCGATGGAATAGGGTTCCGGGGACCAGCAACCCCAGCCTTATGGGACATGCAATAGTCTCTAGCGACTGCGAGGTTTCCATTGGCTCGGTATACGGCCTCGTGGACCAAATCCGCTTCAAACTCCTTGCTTATGAGATCCTCCACAACACCCCGATGGGCGCGCCAGTCGAAGCGTACGTCGGTGTATTTGAAGAGCTGGAAGGGCTTTTTATCTCTCTGAGATGATTGAGTTTCATGGTCGCCCGCAGCAATTACTTTCAGAATGTCGAGTAATCGAATCACAGTCTGGTGGGGGACCTTTTCCACAAAATTAGAATCCCACAACTGAATGATTTCAGGTAGGACCGCCGCTCGAAACTCAACAACCAATTGCTGGTACAGTTGAGGTGTCTGCGACCTGTCTGCAGTACGAGGTTGCAAGGTAAAGTGGTTGCTGGTGTCGGAGAGATATTTTCCATTGACGAGGGTCAGATACAAATCCAGGATCTTTTTGAGGCCGAATGCAGCCACCTTGGACTTGGAAGACTCCTCAGAGGTGGTGTCTGAACTCTGGGTAACTGCCTGGGAGAAGACCTTGAGCATCGAATTCAGAACATCCATACCACCCTCCTCCTTGAACGCAAGGAGCACAGGCATGATAATCTGGACATTCGAGCGGTCACTCGAGCGGGCAGCGGGATGATCAATCAGCATCTCGGTGATGGTATGGAGCATGATGATCCAGAAATGTATGTCTTTGGAAGTTGGCTCGGGGCTTGCCACAGACGGGCCAAGTTGGTTCAAAACGGTGTCGGCAAGAGCCCGGGCAATTTCCAGGTGGCGAGGCCTAGGATACTGGTCTCGGGGATCTCGCTCGCGGCGAGGCAGTAATGCCTTTCCCAATGTCTGGAACAGAGGGAATGTGGTTGGAATCATTGGGTGGAGGAGAACTCGAAGCGTCTCATAGTTCTGGAACCGAGCACTAGCCTGTTCTTCTTCCGTCGGGCGGCTAGGTCCCGGTTCATCTGCTCCACTCTTTGTCTGCCAATTCCCGGAGTTGTTGAGCATATCGGGGAGTGAAGCACTGTCATCAGCCTCCGGCTCAGGGTTGCTGCTGCTTGTAGTCCCTTCGCCCAATGGAGCATGGCGCCTAAACGACCAATGTTGAGGAACGACAGTCAGTTCTCCGGCTTCTTCTGCAAGGACGCCACGCAGCAACGGGCCGATCGACTTGACCAGTCGTAGGTAGTAGTCGTAGACGTTGATCGGATAAAACTGCAGAGAGTTTGACCTGGAAGTAGGGAAGCAGTCGGAGATGATCTTGATAAATGTCTGGGCATTCAGAAGGGCCTTGATGATCTTTGTGCCATTCCTAGTGACTTCAGAGAGATCTTGATCGTTAGAGATCAGGCCCGGGTCTGCAGCTAGAATAGGCGCAAAGTAGGGTGGCACGGCATCCGTTTTCGTTGCCAAAGGGTGCAGTGTGTCGATGGCCGACTGAGCACGTTGAAGGAGAGAGGGCAATCCACGAATTGGCGAGTGTTCGATAAGCTGCGAAACTACCTGGCTGATGATTCTCGAGGCATGCGAGTCACCAAACCCAGTCGGAAGGCTGGGGGATTCACAAATATCAAGCAAAAGATCGAGGCCTCCGAACTGCACAAAGTTTCCCTTCAAGGTCGAGTTCGAGATATAAGAACTAAGGAAACTTCCCAGAGCGAAAATGTATGGAACTATCGAGTGCTTGGGTGAATCTCCTCGGTTGTCGTCCTGGGTCTCAGTTGGCGCAGAAGCCAGAGCATCGGACATGTCGACGTCTGTATCTCCAGGGACAGTAGACTCCTTGCTCTTGTCGGATGGCTTGCTGACGGGGGTAACAACGGCATTCTCATCGACAGACATTGTCTTCCCATCTGAGTCGACGAGTAGCAGCCTGGCACCCCAGCCTGCAGCTCTTGCCTTTTCGATACCAAGGAAGCGGACTCGGGCAACCAGGTCGATCACGGCGTTGGAGATAGACATTCGCAAGGATGGATGGTGGCGAGCAAGCTCATCGAAGCTAGCTCCGACGTTGTTGGCTAGCTCGGCATCCACCTCCATGCAGCGAACATGGGTAGGGCTCTCGAAAATCTCCAAGAAGCTATCGAAAGCTCTCGAAGCAACAACCATCCTCATTCCCACACTGTTCAGGGAAATCGAGTTCAGTACTTGAGGTACCACAGTAATGGCGTCAGTTGAAGGGAGAATTCCAGAGGCCAAGGACTCTCGAGATCTATGTTGGAGAGACTGCTCGGTCGGGGGGTGTAGGCGCGTGTCCTGGTCGAGAACTGGGGCTGTAGTGTTATCCGGATAGTCGAGGTCATCACCACCTCGGTCGGCCGCTTTCTGCTCCTCGACGACCTCTTTAGGAAGAGGGCGACCAGTGATAGCCTCCAGGTAAGTCCGAATCATGCCAGATTCAGAAATGGCAGCGAAGCTGGTAGGGTCGTTGTTGATGAAATCACTGAGAATGGTAACGGAGTTTGTCCAGACGACAGAACCAAAGCTCTTCTTATCCTCAATGATATCCCGCAAGCTTCCCAGAAGATCGGACTTATCAGCCAGATTGCGAAGGAGGCGGTCTGTATTGCCGCCGTAGCTATAGGAGTTGGACATGATGTGATGGACAAACTTGAGAAGCCACTTCAGCGTCTGCTGTTGGTAGTATGGTATCTCATAATCGACCGCACCGGATTGCTGCACTGGCGTTATCCCCTGGCCTGATTTCTGGAGGGTTTGGGCCTCGTTGACGGTGTCCACAACCAACTGAGCTACAGCCTCCAAACCCTTAGCATTGAAAAAGGCAGTAAATGCATTCTGATATGTCCAGATGAGACCATCTAGGAAAGCAAGAACCATGGAATGGTTCCGTTGTGCGACGGCTGAGCGAATGTTGAGGATCTCGACAAGAATCTCCATGAGTCCCGCGGAAACCATCTCGCTGCCGACGCGGGTAGCCATCGATAAGTGGAGGGTGAGCGAGAACAAGTTATTCCGCCATTCATCAGTTTCAGTGACTTGGTCACCCTTGTCGCTCTCATTGTCCTCCTTCATACCGGCAACAGCTTTGCGAATGACGTAGAGCAAGATTCCGTGGTTGACATTTGCATTGAGAGCAGATAAAACATCCTGGCATCTGGCATGAAAGTTGGAGATTGCCTCCAGTAAAGCTAGGGCAACTGCTTGCAGCCACATGGGAACGTCAACCTTGCCATCAGCTGAGGGGTGGATCAGTTCTGCGAGTTGATACACCAGCTGGAATCTGCGGGTCTCGTCTACATCCTGACGAAGAACTTTTTCAATGAAGTTCGACTCCGTGTGGATGTAGGCCAGATTGGTGATTGCCAATAGGCGGACAGCTAGGAGTTGTTGTCGTTCCTCTCGCGAGCCCATGAGAACCTTGGCAGCTCTGAGTCGATGAAAAGCCTCGTATTTGGATGCTGGTGGCAGATCCGCAGGGCATCTAGAAACCAGGCCATACACTGGCGTGGAGGCAACCACTGACTGAGATAGCTCAAACGTCTTTGGTCCCGGGGCTGTAGATTCGTCGGCAACAGCAGGTGTGCGAGGGCCAAGAGGAGACGAATCCTCTCCAAAGTGGTTCCGCGATTTGGGAGTCTGATGTTGGTGTGAAGTCATGGTAGAGCTACGTCTGAGAGGCGTCGGGGTGGATGGTGCTGATGATCGGCCCAGGTCTAGAGGAATGGTGGAGTCCTGGGTTGCATTCTGAGGATAGTAAGTGACCTTGACGTCACCCCAGCTGTTCCATCGCTTATCTTCGGATGAAGCGAGGGCGACTAGGTCATTCGCATGCATCGATGTGATTGTCTTGGAATTGCTGCCCTGCGCTTTATCCTTTCCTTTGGCAGAACCGGGAGTGTGGGAAGGCACAGGATCCGATAAACTGATGATGGGAGTTTTGACGAAAGGCAAAGCCAGTTGCTGGACGCGGTCAAGGTCGATATTGTAGTGGTTCGCGAGAAGCGCGGTGCTAATCTGCCTGGAGGCGTTTCCAATACGCTTGACGGATGCTTGGTATCTTTGGGCCAGCTCAGAACCGACCTCGAGGGTGGCGATGAGTACGGTCAAGGAAGTGGTGTGGAGGAGATCGTTAAGGTGAGTGCTGCTGGCATAGATGCTTCTGTTACCACAGTGCTCAAGCAACATGCGGGTGAATCTGAGAACCAGTTCGATGAGCTGTCTGTCGCCATCAACCGGAAATCCGAGATCCACCAGCTCCTCCATGGACCACTGTTTCTCGTCACTGAACACCGAGTCCTTGGTCTCGTTGAGGAGCACATCGCATCCAAACTCCCGGGGTTGAGGGCCTTCGTTCAGTTTGTAAGTTGCACAAAAGTGCTCGAGGAGGCTGTCGAACCGATTCAGCAGCGGTATCCAGTGGTAAAGATCGCCTCGTCCGAACGGCCATCGCGATGGAAAGCTGGCGAGGTGCTGTGGCAAGAGGGGTAGAGGGGTTGAAGATGCCGACTCGACGTAGCTCTTCAGCCAAGGAGACTAGCGGAGGTCGTTAGCAACGTCAGGATGGTGATCTGGGAGATTCAAGAGCTTACCAAAGTCTCCTTGTGCTTCTGCTGCATCGGCTTGGTAATCTTCCCCATCGTGAAGGTGGAAGCGGCGGAGCCGCAAAAAAACAAGGAAGCTCCCCCTCCACTACAACCGGGTTACCTGACCCGCCACAGCGGCAGTTTGCTCTGGGAGGCGGAGTGCCCAGTCGTGGACAGCTCCTAGTATCGGGAGGGGTCTTGGGCTTGTGCCGGGATGATATGCCTGGACTGTTGCCGAATATCGGTATGTCAGGCTGGCGGGGTTGCAGATGGAAGTTTCGGAGGCTCGCGGGTCGTCAACGTGTGTCGCTGGTAGCCAGGACCAGGGTATAGGGAAAACCGTCGGTGCCTATGACTGGGCACGCTGGTCTAGACGCGGGGTGATGGAGAAGGTGCAGTCGCGGTCGCCGGAAGAGAGTCGTGAGCGACCGATAAAGCTTGGATTAGCAGTCCAAGGTCGAGTGCAGTCGGCCTCTGGGATAGCTTTGCCAAGGGTCAAATCGGACCGGGTCGACAGAAATCAGCTTGGCCCACCTCGCAGGTAGCCAGCTCTTGCGGGGAAATGAGGGTATCTCCCAGATGAAGAGAAAAGCGGTTGGTGAGGATGTGGAGAGAATGTGTTCAGTGAGAAAAGGCGTATGCCAAATCGTCAGGTTGAGAAGTGCAGGTGGGCCCTTGCGTAATGGGTGCACCAGTGTAGGTGGAAGCTGCCAGGGTGAAGGCGAGGTACCTCTGGGGCCAGGCTTGGGCTGCAAGGTACAACCTAGAGGTAAGGCCAGGTCGGGGTGGACCGGATTATCTTTTCGGCTGCTGGCCCTCCACCTTTTATCGGCTCTGCCTGCGATTAACGTACAGCCTGGTCCGAGCGAGCGTCAGATTCCCCGGACAAGCCCTGTGTCCTGGCCTTGATTATCAGGTACGAATGAGCATTTCGTCACTGATTTCCAGGTTTTTCTCGGGCGCACCAGGCAGTCATGGGCCTATTGTGACACCAGGTGCCTAGGTTCTAGCGTCTCCGTTGAGGCTACGTTTGTTCTCGCATCTCGCCCAGGGTTGTTTGTTTACTCGCCATTGTCCGCGAGTGTAACCGGCGGGCTGCATGACAAAAGCATGCAAACCACAAGTTTGGTTGCATTGATTCCGCGACCGCCACTTATCATGGAAGCCAAAGATGTCCATGTGTCTCCCTGTCACACCTTGCCTCTGCATGTCATCTTCGGTCAAGGATCTTTTTATCCCATCAATGATGAGATCCAACCAAGTATATAGTAATATTTCAGAGGTGGTGTTTGCAGTCTCCATCATCCGATGCACATGCCAAACTTCGCGTTCTCCTATCAAAGTTCATTCTTCTGCGATGTACTTTTGTTTCTGTATAGTAAATATTCCCCAACCATCGTGTTGAAAAGTCTCCCAATTCCCCCCCTGTGTCAGATGTGGTTCAACCCAAGTAGCTTGGGAGAAACCATGGTTGTCCTCGACGAGGTGGATTACTGTATGGTGATTCGAGAAATGCAATGACGTATCGAAGTAACTTCTACCACCTACTAATTTAGAGCTTCTGGCCACGGGTGGCAATGGAAGCTAGCGAAATCAACCAACAGGGCGACAGACAAATGAAGTCTATAAAATAAATAAAGCTGGATCGCGGATCGCAGCTTAGATGCAATAGGATTGGTAAATGTGATTGAAGTAGCAAACAAATCGAACCGTTGTTCGAACTGGTCTAGGGTAGGAATACGGGCACAAATTTGGACAATGGACATGCATGGATGTCTCGCGTTGTCCTCGTAGAATTCGATGCCTGCCTTTGTGAACCACCTCTAGTGACGTATCAATGCAGACGCTAGACTCGTCATAGGCTAGACTTGATTTTCTCCCAGTGATCAAACACTGGTATTAGGATCAGGCCCCTCATCCGGCTGGTCTGTTGAGTGGCGTTTTCGGGCTTGACATATTTGATACGTAGTAAGTCAAGTCAATATGCCATACATGGTCCCCATACCAACGAGTAATTACGAGATGAGATGATGCAGGGCCATACTCATCTTGTCGGGGTAAATAGGGATGCATTGGTGGGTATCCGAAAGTAGGGTAGATCTATTGTGAAGATGATCATTCTACTACCACCGATATCGCCGTCCTCCAACTGCGTACGAATCGACCCAATTGTATCCAAGTTTTGATCTAGCTCGATATTCCTTTCTTGGACCACGGCAACTTTGCAACCCGCCTAGCATATGGTACGCGGCGCCGCCAAAGCCGCCCCTGCGTTAGTGCGGTCACGGAGTTTGTCGGCGAGAGCCATAACCAAGCCGCGCGGACAAGGTTAATAAGACAGCACGAAACTGGACAAGACGTTGGTGGGAGGTCTGCCAAGTCAGTCCTTGTCCGGACAAGGGAGAGAGAGGCAAGGGAGGGTAGAGCAGGGAGGAGGGGCAGCACAAATGCCTTGGACCGTTGTGCAGAAGACCGGCTAGAACAACAAACAGATCATCCGAGTACCCTGTGCGCGTAAGCCAGTGTTTCTGGACGTATCGCCACTATTTACGTCCGGGTGGTGTCGTACCAGGCGAGCAGACACAATTCCGCAGTTGGCCACCTCTGTGAAACACGGACTCGGGGGCGTGTCATTGGCTGACAGCGGGCATCAAATGAACAACCATGGCTCCATGCCGATGCAGGCCTGGGCGGACTCTGAAACAGGGCTTGGAAGGTGGCAAACCCCAGTTGAGAGCCTTCATCTGCCTGTCCTGGTGCGTCACTGCGTCTTTTCTTTCCGGCAGGCCTGCCCCAGGAGCGAGAGCGAGGGCGAGAGGTGGTTGAACACAGCGTGTGAGTGAGTGAGTGGGTGAGTGAGTGAGTGGGTGAGTGAGTGAGTGGGTGAGTGAGTGCATGTGTGCGTGCGCAGCGGTGGCTGTCATGATCGCATCCGCATAGCTGACTAGGGGATTTTGGACAGGCATTGTTCCAACCTCCAGGCCACTTTCGGCAACTGCTGGAACGCGGTCATGTACCTGCACACCGACACACACCGCCAGATTCCGTCTTGCTTTGGGGGGCAGGGACCGAGCTAGCGAGGTAATTTGAGATGGAGGTGCAAGCGGTCGACAGACGGCGATATTTGCATCAAGACATAGGTACCTAGTTCGGTGGACATCGATGCGAGCACAGTGATGCAAGGAGAGGCTCGCATAAGTTGCCGCAGCACGTTATTACTACTTACTTATGCCGCCATCTAACCAGTTACCGTATCTTAGACAGCGTCCGTACCTGGGGGTCCTGACCTCCAGTTGCTTATCGGACATTCAGGGAGGTGACGCCCAAGGCTGGTCCAGGTCGCCCAAGGCTGGTCCAGGTCCTCCACTCTCGCTCGTTCTATTATGTAGTATCCACCGAGCAGCTGAAGGGTATTTGCACCCGATCGATCCGCTGGAAATAAGGGACGGGGGTGAACCACGTCTTCCCAAGGAACCGATAAGGGGTTGATTGACGAGTGGCTTCCTCTCATCACGGCAAACTGCGCCATCCGTGAGAGTACGGAGGACAAGAGGCCGGAACCATTGGAGGCGTTCTGGTTCCATTCCAGGGCGTGCGGGCCAAAGTTATAGGCTGCTTCCAGGGCTCCGTCCGCCACCCCTAGTCGCTAACTGCGCGCCTGCTGGGTGTCCCTGGGGCTGGCTGGCGCTGCGCAGGGCCGCAGACAGGTGGCCGCTACCTGGGAACACCACCCCGCTAGCATATTCCATTCCCCGTTTTTTTTGGGAGGGTCCAGTGCCTCAAAACCCCAAGTATCTCGTCTGTCCCGTGTCCCGAGTCGCCAGAGACGGAGCGGTCCAGGTGCCATCTTCAACGCCACAACCCCCGGGATTTCTGGTTGCCATCAGCATTCCTCGCCTCGCCTCTTGGCCCCAGCACTTCTCCTGCATCCAACTACTCCTCGTTCTACGCCGGATTGCCCTCTATCTGCAGCAAAACCCCGTGCATGGACGGCAATCGAGGGGCCACATCAACTCCTTCCTACGCCTCGTATACTCGACTGCAGACCACCTCTCCTGCGCACAGAGCCACAAAGGGACGGCCACGGAGCCACTATGGTCGAAGCCATGCCGCAACAGGAGGAAGCCACCTCGCTGCCGCCCCAGGCTGACACCCAAAAGCAAAAACAGCAGACGCAGCAGACGCAGAGAGACATGGAAGAAGAAAAGAGACTCTCGTCTGGCACAGAGTCTGGCACAGACTCTGAGGACTCCGAGGACGACGATGACGATGTGGTAGGTCCAGCCCGCCCCCCTTGCCTCACTACTGCAGTCACACGACAGACCGCATCTCGATCTGGAGTCACATCCATGCTAACAAAGTAGACCACCGAGCACGATTCCTTTGAAGACGCCGTCGATAGGTCCCCGGTTGATGCGTCCCCCGCACGCTCTCTCACCAAGAGATCTGTCTCTGTCTCGGTCCCTAAGCCGGAACCGCCATCCTCCGATCGATCCCTAGACTCGCCCCTCGAGCCAGCCTCGAGTAAGACACAGGGCTCGGAAGATCCCAAGGACCGCAGAGACAGCAAAACCGACGACGAGGACTCAGAAGACTCGAGCGACGACGAGAGCATGGACGAGAGACCGCCCGTCCCACGAAAGCCATCCGTTTCCCACCGCATCTCCAACACATCCAACCTCGACAACGTTAGCCTTGACGACGAAGCTCCGCCCCCACCGCCTCCCAACGGTAGGTTGCACCACCAAAACAATATCTTCAGATATACCAGCCAACTGACAGTGATACAGACCCGAAGAGCCCCGAAGAAAGACCACCGCTTCCTAAGACAATATCGCTACACAGCATCACAAATTCTCTTCCTGCTATGCCATGGTCCCCGCATCCCGAGTCGCCCTCTAAAAGCCCTGCCCCGCCATCTGCCACCATCGCACCTCCACCGCCTCCTCCATCTCAACCCGCGCCCCCTGCTCGAAAGCTCACTAGCCCCTTCTCCTGGCTCTCGAGAAACTCTACAAGCAAGGAGAAGGAGCCCCTCCCTCCTCCACCCACGCAGACGACACGACGAAACACGGCCAGCTCGATTGCCACACTTATGAGCAACCCCGAGATGATGCTGAGCAAGCTGGAGGAAGAGAAGGACGGCGGCTCGCCTTCCATGGATGGCCCACGCCGAATGAGTCTTCGCGACAGGTTCAAACAACTTCGACTGCAAGAAGAGGCTGCCCTTGCGAATGGAGAGAACCAGGATACCGAAGGAGCTACTAATGCGACCGGCCTTGGCCTCATTACAACTGGAGAGGAGCTTTCCGCAGGCGAGAAGCCCCTGCCATCCCCAGTCCCAAATCCTACTTCTGGCCTGGCGCCAGGAACCATGTCAGGCGTGAATGCAGGTCCCTCCGCCATCTCGGAAAGTCAGGTCGATTGGGATCTCTGGCAGTCGGTCGTCTACGAAGGCCCGGCTGCTGTTGCCCGGACAAGCGCAGAGGAGTTGAACAGGGCGATCGCAACTGGTATCCCTAGTGCGATTAGAGGAGTTATCTGGCAAGTTTTGACGAACAGCAAGAACGAGGATCTGGAAGTGGTCTACAAAGATTTGATTTCCCGGGGAACAGATAAGAGCAAAGACCGCCATAGCAACAGCACCACCAACAGCGCCCTGAGCAATGGGAACCTCAGCGTCCAGAGCGGCGATGCCATTACATCCTCAGCCTCCTCCGTCAACTCGGACAACTCTGGACCCAACAGTATGCCGTCGCCAAACACTGAAAAGAGTTCAGAGGCGATCTTGAAAGCTCAGGCTGCGGCCGCAGCGGACCGAAAGCGAAAGGAGAAGGAGGACGCTGCCAACCTGCAGAAACTTGAAAAGGTCATCCGCCGCGACCTTGGTGCTCGTACTAGCTACTCTAAGTATGCAGCTGCGTCGGGGCTCCAGGAAGGGTTGTTTGGAGTGTGCAAGGCATATGCCCTCTTTGACGAAGGCGTTGGATATGCCCAAGGCATGAACTTCCTGATCATGCCGTTGCTATTTAACGTGAGTGACACGCAATCAATGCCAACAGCTCTTTCGTGCTAACCATTTTATAGATGCCCGAACAAGAGGCTTTCTGTCTCCTCGTACGATTAATGAACCACTACAAGCTGCGAGACCTGTTCATTCAGGACATGCCTGGATTACATATGCACCTCTACCAATTCGAGCGGTTGTTGGAGGACTTCGAGCCAGCCTTGTACTGTCACCTCCACCGACGAGGAATTTCCCCTCATCTCTATGCCACCCAGTGGTTCCTGACACTCTTCGCCTACCGTTTCCCCCTTCAACTAGTACTCCGCATCTATGACCTGATTCTCTCCGAAGGTCTGTCAGCCATCCTGCGATTTGGAATTGTTCTTATGCAAAAGAACGCGTCCACTCTTCTTGGACTTTCCGACATGCAGCAACTCACCACCTACCTAAAAGATAAGTTGTTCGACGTCTACATCGACAAGGACCCAAGCCACGGTAGTCTTCTTGATAATGGCTTCTTTGGGAGCTCGAGCTCTAATATGGACAAGGAGGTCTATCGGGCAGACCAGCTTGTTAAGGATGCCTGTGAGGTCAAAATGACGCCCGAAATGTTGAAGGCGTACACTGTGGAGTGGGAAGAGAAGACCAGAGCGGAGAAGGACCGAGAAAACGAGGTCCAGGAGCTCCGAGCTGCGAATCACAACTTTGCCATCAGAGTCCGGAGGTTGGAAGAGAGGGTTGAGGTCAGCGATCGTGAGCAAGCTGATTTCGCCACGGAGCTGGTTCGCACCAAGGTTGAGAACGAGGAGCTCAAGGATGAGAATGAGAGCATGAAGGGTCAGGTCCGGGAGTTACGGATCGTCATTGAGAAGCAGCCAGAGGAGATCGAAGAGAGCTGGAAGCTTGAACGCGACGACCTGATGAAGCGTAATCTTCATGTCCATGAAGAGAACCAAAAACTGGAGAAGGAATTGTCCGAACTAGAGGAAGAGCTGGTGTCGACCAAGATGCGCTATGCAGAGGTGAATGACCCCACAGACTCAATCATGTCACAATATGCTAACATTGCCTTGCAGATTAATTCTCAGCATGAGACCCTCAACCGCAAATGGACCGACCTCAAGCGCCAGTTCGTTTGAGCCTTTCACAAGGTCTTGGTGACGTGGTCCTCGTTCCTTCTCAGTGGACCATTCTTCATGTACAAATTACGTCTCTTCTCCGATTCCGCCATCCCGCCTTTCTCTTCAGACGGAGTTTTGCCTGCTTGGGCGGCACAGCATTCGCTGGTTGAGGTGAGCCGCTCACGAGGTGGTAATGATGGGAACCGGAGCAGACTGGCGGCATGTTTTCCATACAAGCACACGAGTTCCCATTGACTCCGGCATAGAGTGGTGCCGCATGTAGGCGTTCCTGGCTTCTTTACTTCTTCTCGTGGTTGAAAGCAAAACTTTTGTATTGTTAGTGCTATGCAGGCGGGCAATAGGAAATGGTGAAAAAAGCACCCCAATAGATGTGGCTAGACCCAATTATCACGATTAAAGAGAAAAGACCTTGATTATGAGTTCAATTCATCGCAAGAAATTTTTTCATTCCCTATGGACCCGATCCGATGCTCATGTGAAGCTCTTCATGCCCTGAAATACCAAGACAGCGAGAAATCCGTAACACCATACCAAGGGTGGACACTCTTTCACCTAAGTAGAACCACTCTACTTGTGGGCAATCTTGCGCTGGTAGAAAGCCAGCTCCTCACCCTCGAGGATGTAGCCGTCACAGCGACCGGACTGGCCGGGTCGGCTGGAGACGACGGCGAAAAGACGACCAGCCTCGAACTGCTTCTCGAGAGCGTTCTCGACCTTGCCGTTGGCGGAGAAGCGGGCGGCCTGCTTCTTCTCGACGGCGTTGCTCTTCTTCACCTCCTCCTCGACCTTGCCCTCCTTGGCGGCCTGGGCCTTCTGGCGTCTTCGGCCGAGGGACTGGCCGTAGTGGGCCTCGTACCACTGTCGGAAGGGAGCGGCATCGATCTGGATGACGGCGCTCTTGGTGAGGGTGTTGGTTCGGACCAGCTCGTTGTTGGAGGGGTGGTAAGAGACACCGATGACACGGGTCTTGCGGGTGCAACCCTCGGAGCCCCAGGCGAAGTTACCAGAGTCGAGACGGAGAGCACGGTACTTGTGGTTACCGCCACGGGTTCGGACGGTGTGGACACGCTTGGCACCAATACGGGTGTTGGCACCCTGGCGGCCAGCCTCGAAAGCGCGCTTCTTCCCTGTTGTGAAAGGTCAGAACGTATGTCCAAAGGACTATACGGGCTTTCGGAATTATTACGCACGGTAGTAGGCGCGCTTGGCACCGGTAGCGGATCGCTTGTGGCGGGAGTCACGAGAGATACCCATGATTGCGGTTTCTGTGAGAAGGAGAAATGTCCAAGTGGTTAGCGGAGGTTCTTTCAGGGCGACGACGGGAGGAGAAGGGGAGACGAGAGATGAAGCAACTCAATCAGCTGGATATCAAGACCGGCAGTCGTCGATGTCGTTGATCAGAGTATTGAGTCGTCCTCTCGCGGGCTGGTACTAACCTGATGATGTTGGCGGTCACCAGGCAATCGAATTGGCGGATGTGGGAGGAGTGAACTTTTTGGCGGAGCGAGCGTGAGGATCTGAGTTGCATACAAAATTGTGGTTGTGGGCTGCGTGCGGGTTTCGCTAGCCCACGGTACGTACCTCGGCGGCACCACGGAAGGTGAATATTCCGAATAGCCCTCTTTGTCACGTGATAGGATTGGCTCTTCCGCCAAGATTTTAGCATTTGGCGAGCTTGACTCCAACTCACGTGCCTCAGGTACGTACCTCGGTACCGTGTCCCCACAAGACACCGGTGCACTAACAAGCTGCAGATCATGTCTATTGGATTGTGATCCAATCTTGGGCCCTGTCTGTCTAATGATATTGCCTCGTTTTGGACTCATGTCGATCAAGGTGTTCCATTGTGCGTAAGTTGATGAGAAAATTATTGTGACTTTCTTACACGCAGGTGCATCTGGCATCTGCTGAACTTCCTTGATATCGAGGGACTAGGTCACGAACTCACTAAGCTATGCCTCTTCCCCCAAAACCAGTAACCCATTGCTTAATGTCTCGATGGCAGCCCAAAGTGCTCATGAAAGCGCCTCTTTCTGCTGCCCAGATCCTATTCCATGCAATCCCTCAAAATAGTCAACCAAAGCATTTCCTAAACTCGCGTCACCCTCCAAGCTAAAATCTTGCGCATGTTACTTTCCCTCCTGATCTTTATCCTTCTCCTGGGGGCTATTATGATCCTCTTGGGAACCGTCGATGTATTTGATGATCATTTGAAGTGGAATTGGGAGCTCCTCTGCCCGCAGTTCTACTACCGGTGTGATGGTGTATGCTTCAGAGTCAGCATTCACGGGTATGATCTCGCGTGCTCCCAGTTTCACTGCCTTTTTCTCCCAGCGAATTGACCCATCCGGATTGTACGCCTTCTCCCGGTCTTCCCCAGAAAACCTTGTTGCAATCACGTTGAGTCGCGGGAGAGGAAAGTAGCGGCCATAGCGACTGGCGCGCTTGTCGCCCTCTTCCTTCAGCTCAGCCAGGGACGGCCAATCGACCCGAAGCTCGTCTTCAGTTGGAAATTCCTTGTTAAAGCAATGTACTGCGGAAAAGACTGGCGACAACTTGTCTCGGAGCATCTTTCCTCCCAGGAGCTGAGCAGGCAATCGGGCCTTCTTCCCTTTCTGATCCCCGAGGCTTTTGCTGTCAGCCTTGGCGAGTCGCTTGTCTACTTCCTGCATGAGTTTGAGTTTCTTAGACTCGGCTGCTTCGAGTTTGAAAGCCGTCAATTCTGCTGGACTCTGCGGAACAAATGGCGACTTGTCAGCGCTCATGTAATGTAGATTGATCAGCATCTTCTGGAACGCTACTCTTTCCTTGGTCTCTTCGCTCATCCATCTCTTTGACTGGGACCAACCCCCATTCTCAGCTGGACTGCTACCTGACGGCTGCTGAGGAACTGTGATTGACCCCTGGGTAACTCGCCGCTGAGATGCTGGCGCCCTGGGAGCATTTGTCGGTGGACCACTGAGGGGAATGTGAGCCGATTTTTCGGTAGAAGGTGGCGTATTACGTGAATACTGATCTTTTGAGATACCAAACTCCGGTTGGCCGGCCTTGTGATCCTCGACACCAACTACCGACCTCGTTCGGCCACGCCGGTTTGCCTGACCAACATCTAACCCGGGGGTCCCTTTGAAGACTTCCTCGCCCACAGAATTTTGTAGGAGATGTTCCCCAAACACTTGCTCGTTGACATTCGTGCCATTTGGCCCCTTGTGCTCGCCGGTGACTTTGAGTCCTGCTGTTGTTGGATGTTGACTGAAGTGTTCTAGACTCTGGTCTCCCAGGTTGTCAATCACTTGATATTTCGATGCGAGTCTTCTTGGGCTAGAAGATTTCGCTCGATATTTTGACTTCAAGACTTCCACTTGGGTCTTATGGCCAGCGGTCGATGCGGGTCGTGGAATCCCAAGCAGGTTGCCCAGCTGAGTCCGTTTGTAGTCCATCGACTGACGCTTGAGCTGAGACGACCCTCGGGATCCTCTGAGGCGGCGAGATGTCTCGCGTGAGCTTAACCTTGGTTGGACTTGAAGTCCTGAAACACTTGTCCCTTGTAAAGGCTGGGGCCAAGAGACTGGGTGCTGGGCAGGAGGGACCGGCCAGACCGGGCTTGGTTGAGCAAGCGCCGGCTGCCACGTAACGGGCGGCATCGTCACATAGACAGTGGGATACGGCAAATACGGCGGTGGATAGTAGTAGACCGGGGCGGGTGGTCCTGGTGCTGGGGTCATGGCAGTAGGCGCCATGGCGTTGGAGAAGAATTGTGGTTCGGGTAGCGGTAGAGGCTGTGGGAGGATGACGTTTTGGGGGGGAAGTGGCCCAGCTGAGTAAGTCACCAGCGACGAGTCGTTTTGAATTGGCATCTCATAGTCCGGTTGTGGCGTGGGCGGCATGTGAGGAGTTATTCGTACCAACTCCATACTCCCGGGCCTTGGTACACAGGGAGGCGGTGGGGATGGAGGCTTGGAAATATTGCCTTGGTCTTGTTCAGCGGAAGAGGATCCCGGCGGCGTGTGAATTATAGGGTTGGATCGTTCCGGTTTTGGCATTTCCGAACCCTTCCTCTCGATTGTAGGATGGTCATCCGTTCTCTGTTCAGCCTTACTGGATGCTGGTGATCCCGGGACCTCGGGGCTTGCGGCTGGGGTCGCGTTGTTGACATCATCATTTTCCGTACTGAGTCTCTGAGCTTTTCTTTTCTTGCGATTCTTTTTGCAAGATGGTTGGCTGGAATGGCCAGATGAAGGAATGGTATTTGGATTCGAGGTTGATAGAGAAGGGAACATGGCATCGTAGTTGTCTGGGTCTAGAGCATCAGGCCCCAAAGGCCGAGCGTTCTCCTTCCTTCGCCATGACCTAGGACAGGTGGGAATTTGCCCGGGTTTCTCTTCGTTGTGGCTGTCGTCTTCGAGACCGGGCTCGGGTGAGGATGGACCCGGCGTGAAAGCGGCCGCGCAAGGGTTCATCATACTGATGAAGTGTTGACAAGTCCATGTAAGTAGGAAGGAAGGAGTCGAGGAAGAGAGGGCGTGCTGTTGTGAGCGTGAAGAAAGAAACACGCACAGTTGAATGTGTAGCTGAGCAAAAGAGCGAGAAGCGGCGCGACTCGGTCCGGCAAGGTGTTTGTTACTGGAGTGGGTGTTCGTGCCTTTTAGGTGACGGTTCTGTAGGCTCCTCTGAGAGGTTCACGCGAACGGTGGTTGTCAAAGGATGGTGGGTCGGTGCCTAGCATCAGCAACACCAAGGACGTCGAGGCTGAGATATAGTCAGCAATCGTCATATAACGAGTTTGGACAACTGACTATTTCACAAAAACTCAAGCCCAACTCGATGGGTCAAGTCAGGTTGAGCAAGGGGTGTTCATCTAGTCGTGAGGAGTTTGTTGATGATTGTGACGTCGTCAACCAAGAAGGGAGACCAAAATGTAGGCTTCTTGCGGAAAGGTATAGGTACGCGATGCAAGAAAGCCTCAAATTCTGGACGCGAAAAATAAAGTGAGCAGATGACTTAGGCAGAAAGCTGGGGAATTGGCAGTGAATCGGGGCTGGCAGCTGGCCATCAGCTGGCAGGCTTGTAGGTGAAATGAAGCCGAGACTCGACAACTCCCAGTGGCTTGCTATTTGACGCCACCATGTAAACGTGTAAGAGGAGAAGTTTATGGACCTTCTGGTGATGGGTGGATGGTGTCATATAAAGCCGAGCATTTGGTGTCTCGGATGTGGTTCTCGACTGCAGGCAGTCAAAGCATTGTGCTAACGAGGATGCATGCTGCGCCATATTGTGCATGGGTTGAATCTGCAATTGTTGCCTTTCTTGGAAAGACTAACGCGGTGTGAATAAGTGCGTGAATGGCTCATGACAGGCTGCATTGGCCTCTCTCGCGTGGGCTCTCACCGTGAATCAATCGTCTCCATGCAGTATTCTCTGTTAGCTTCTATGCACATATCATGACAATATTGGTGGAGTCTGCCAATTGACATTGTGAGAAGAATGGGCTCTGCGCCATGTTGAATTGATTGTTGTTACCAAGAGCAGCAACTGATCACATGCAAGTACAGAGAGATATCGCCAACAATGGTCCGTGGAATGATTTCAAAGGGAGAGCAGAATTGACAGCAGTGGATTCATTTGTATTTTTCCTGCTCCATCGAATGAATTAAGTATTGTGCTTGGTGAAAAGACTCGCGATCCAGGATGAATGTGAGCAATTGAGTATTCATGACCGTGAAAACCACATGCGACAGAGCTACTGAAGGGGCTTTGATGTCAAAAAATGACACCACATCAAGCAAGAGAGGGACCCAAAGTCAATCCCAGAGAGAGATGATATTCAATTCATATAAAATCTTTCTTCGGCCCTGTCAAAATAAAGCCAGCAATGGACTTTGCACCAATCTGGACCTGCATTGTCCCAACAAAGCGTATCGCCGGTCCCCCCCACGGCCGCTGCCCCACAACCCGCCGAGGTCTGGGCGCTCTCCATTTTAGATTATTCGTCCCTCCTCTGCTTGCTCCAGTGAAAGGTATCCTCAACACCGCGACAGCATCCCTTTCTCACCGCATCGTCTCCCCGCAGCCACTGCCCAAGATGGCTCCGACGACCCTCAAGCTGACCAACCGCTGTACGCTCGCGCTGCCAATTCCCCTGTCAAAGCCCAAGAAACTGACATCCCGCAGCTCCGAAGCAGCCCATCAAGAAGCTGCCCGAGTCGATCGAGCTTGGCCCCGATGCCACCGTCGAGGATGTCAAGAAGATGATTGCTAAGGAGGCCAGGATCGGCGACTTCAACCGAGTCGGCCTCTACGACCCTTCCACCAAGAAGACGCTCAAGAACCGCCGGGCCCGTGTTGTCGACGAGGAGGGCGTTGCTTCTGCCGGTGAAGTCCTCGTCAAGGATCTTGGTAGGCCGCCTCGTCTCCCCTCATGGGAACCCCCACCTCCTTTCCCAGAGGCGAATATTATCAGGTTCTAACTGCTCTCAAAGGCCCCCAGATTAGCTGGCAGACTGTCTTCGTCATCGAGTACCTCGGCCCTATCCTCATCCACGCCGCCGTCGTCGCCGCTCGCCCCTACCTGTACAAGAACGCTGATGGCGACATGTCGCAGACCCAGTGGCTCACGTTCGGCATGATTGTGCTGCACTTTGTCAAGCGCGAGTACGAGACGCTCTTCGTCCACAAGTTCTCCGCCAACACCATGCCCTTCTTCAACGTCTTCAAGAACAGCTTCTTCTACTGGGCCATCTCCGGCGCCCTGTGCGCCTACTTCATCTACAGCCCCACGTCCCTCGCCGCCCAGGCCGACATCCCCATCATTGATGCTCTCGGTGCCGCACTGTACCTGTTTAGTGAGACTGGCAACGCCCTCGTCCACCGATATCTGTCTTCGCTCCGCTCCACTGGCGGCACCGAGCGCAAGATCCCCGTGGGCTATGGCTTCGGCCTCGTGACCTGCCCCAACTACATGTTCGAGGTGCTGTCGTGGGTGGGTATCATCCTCGTCAGCCGTGACTGGACCGTTGCTCTCTTCATCGCCATTGGCGCTGCGCAGATGTTCGACTGGGCCAAGGGCAAGGAGCGCGCCTACCGCAAGGAGTTTGGTGACAGCTACAAGAAGAAGCGATTCGTCATGCTGCCTGGCCTTCTGTAGATCTCTTTCTGACCGCAGTTGTGAGTGGAGAACCTGTGAGAGGAAAAACAAAAGGCGGAAAGCCAGGCTTGGAAGCTTTGTTTGCGCTGGGCTACACGAGGGGGAAAGGTGGACAATAAAACGGAGCAGCTTGTTGGCTCCATAGATCAATGAAACAAATGGATTTGTTCATTCGCATTCTGATCAACGGTCCGAGTCGTTCCCCCAGGAAATGAATGTCCCACCACCCTAAGCTAATACCCGTAACTCCCCAACACCAGTCCAAAGGCCGTAATCGTCACATTCTCACGTCATTTACAAGTCACTCGTGTTCGTCAGTTGAGCTCGTCGGTCCGCTGCCCATCCTCATGACGCCGTCGACACCGATGCGGTATCCGAGCCTTTGGCCCCTCTCCCCGTGCCGGTGCTGGACGCCGGCTCCGTCAAGCTGCGACTCGCCTCAGACCACGTCCCCGTGGCGCCGTCCGAGTCGATGGCCATCTCGGCCTCGTCAGCCCTCGTCTTGGACGGGTCGCCATGCTCGTCATGGGCGCCCTCCAGCTTCTTACCCACGTCCACGTCCATCCTGTCGCCGCCGTGGTCGTCGTCGCTCATGACGCTCCCGGTCTCGCTCCCGCTGCCGCAGTCGCTACAGCTGCAGCTGCTGCCCCCGCCATTGGCCAGGCGCACCGTCTCCTCGAGGACGAGAAAGTCGCGCTCCAGCACCTCGGCCCAGTTCTGCACGTTGCCGAGCTCCTTGAGGCGGCGGGCGGCGGCGTCGGCCTCGCGGGCGAGCTTCTCGCGCTCGCGGCGCAGGCCGTCGGTGGCGCGCTGGACGTCGGCGGCCTGACGACCCAGCACGGCCGAGTTGGCGTGCAGCGTCGTCGCGCGCCACTGCAGCTCCGAGTCCATCATGTTCTCCAGCGTCGCCACGACGGCCGACCGCGCCTCGGCCACATGCCGCTGCGTCTCCGCCGAGGGGAGCGTCGGCTGGAGCGGCGCGAACGGCGGGGGCGGTGCCGGCGCCGGAGCGTGGGCGAGCGCCGGAGTGGTTGACGGCGATGCGATGGACGGCGGCGGGGAGGTGGGCTGGCGCGGGGAGAGGGAGCGGGAGGCCGACGACGAGGACGAGGCGGCGGCGGCGGTTGACATGATTGCGGTAGTGGCCTTTTTCTATTTCTCTCGCTGTGTGACTTTTTGCGAGATGAGAGGTTTCAAGTAGAGAAACAAACAGCAAAGAAGCGTTGCAGGACTGCCGATGACCAGATACGTCTTGTGCAGCTGATGCTGCATGGTGGTGGGGGTGCATCATGCGGCCAAGGACTGGCTGCTATTATTCGGCTCTGGATTGGATGGACATGCTTAGACTTGAGGGTTACTTACGCTTACTCTTCATACATCCACTCTGGGGATCCTGTAACTAGACGTAAGTGCTGTTAACTTAGATAAACTGTTTGACCTCGTTTAACCATACGATATTACATTGCTTCTATCGCTAATGTACACCCGAGATATTTCTAATCCGTCTCGTATCGCTCGCAACAGTCCAGTCCGTGAATCTGTGTACCCGGCCAAGCCTCTCTTGGTCCATTCTCGAACACCGGGTCCGATGCCTTCCCCGTTTTTTAAACCCGTCAGAAGCATTTTGCATTACACCGTACACGCACGAGCACAATCGATCCGCCTGGCCAATGAATTAAATACAGATATCCTCCTAGTTCCCCGTCACTGGCGCAGTAGGAAAAAAAAACCGCCAACCCGAACGCCAAGGCTATGCCGGAGAAGGAATGAGTATGCCTCCGGCGGTTGTTCAAAAAGAGAAAGACGGAAAAAATGCTAAGTCAAAAACCTGGCGCCTCCCTTAAAGTGCTATGCAAGAAAAACACAAACAGCGGCTCTTGGCCGCAAAAATGAAACAAAATTCAGAATCCAAGTGGGGAGCTGGCTCCCTTGTTCAGAAGGCAACTTTACTTCCGTTGAGGCGCAGCGGGGTTGGCCCGAGAGGTCCATGGGAACCCATGATTGATGGTGTATGTATTCCCTCGTCCGAGGACATGGATGAGAGTGACGAAAGGGAGCTGAAGCCCATGTGTCCCTTGATCATGC
Organism: Ilyonectria robusta; assembly: GCF_021365365.1. Lineage (NCBI taxonomy): Eukaryota > Fungi > Ascomycota > Sordariomycetes > Hypocreales > Nectriaceae > Ilyonectria > Ilyonectria robusta. The sequence continues at coordinate 2,246,976 of NW_025764437.1, read as the reverse complement.
CGTTCCGGCCCATAGAGATGCCTGGGTTCGCCATGAGGGCGTCTGCGCGGTCGAACACGTTCCCATGGAAAGCAGATGCGAAGGAACTGCTCTGTGGCGTCGTGGGGACCGTGGCCTGCATTGCAGGGCCCAGGGCAGCGCTTTGGGGGGTAATTGGCATTTGTGTCGGCGACATGGCATGTAGCGGGTACGATCCCGAACCGTTGCCGTTTCTACCAGAAGGTCGAGGGAAGAAGTAGTGCCAGGGAGATTGGTAGATGATGGTGCTCGTCTCCTTCATGCTGCGTTGAATTGGCCGCAATTGGTCTCTCGTGTCCGGCGGCAGCGATACGTGGTTGATATCCGTCTTTACCTTCTCCACCAAGTCGGCCCAAGAGCCTATAAAATTCCTGCACAAGCCCCAGAAGTTGGCTTGCGTTCTAACGCCAGGCTCCTTAAGCTTGATGAGGGATAGCCTGTTCTTCAGCATTTCAGTCTGCTGAATTACTGTGCCGCACATCGCGATGAGACCTTTCCATTGTTGGAGGAGTCCTTCAGGAGTGCGACGGTGCGTAGCGTTTCTCAGGCCACCCATCAACTGCACGTTGAAGCTCGGAAGGGTGCGCATGACAACGTCGGTCGACTTTTGCAAAGACAGGAAGACTTTCTCAAACTGGCGATCCTCCTCGCTGAATTCGGATGGCACATTTCGACTTCCCAGAGAAGAAAATGACTCCCCTGATCGCGGAGTAGCCGAGCTCAGGGGGGCTGCCCCCCGTCCGTTTCCATTGAGGTACGGAGGAAGACCCGGGACGGGAACATCGGTGGCAACGCGTAGGTTGACCGATGGGTGAGGAATCAATGTCCCATTGCGACTACGCGAGATAGTCGACCGCTCGACGGTGGGTGTAACCGAGGGTTCCCGAGTATGGGGCCGTAACGTATGGCCGCCGACGGAATCGCTCTCGGTCGAGTTTTGTCGTCCATCTTCAGCACTAACGCATGCAAGCGTCACACGAAGCTCCATAATACTGTTGTACAGCAACATCAGGAGAGTTCGAATATATCGAGCGTCTCCGTTATTGACAAAAATGTCGATATTGTTGGCCAAGAGAGTGCAAACGTGGCCGTAGGCACTCACCAAGGTCTGACATGCCCGGTGAACGTTCTCGTTTTCTCGGTACGAGTAGTCCTGATCCTCAACCAAGGCCATGTCATGCTTTTGGATCTCCTGTTCCAGTTCCTCCACGTGCGAGTTTGTATTGTAAAAAACAATTTCCAGGCTAGATCGCTTTGCCGAATCGTCGCTCGTCAGGCTCATAAGCATCTGGATCATGGGGTGGATTTGGAAGACCGAGTACAAGATTCCTTTGGCAGCTTCGATGACAGGGTCGAAGATCTTTGATTCTCTGCGTCGCTCAGGTAGGACGGAAAGCCGCCGGACGTAGATTGGTCGTTGAAGATAAGGCTCGGTGGGTGTGGCTGGACTCTTGCTCCCAACAGGGTGTCCTTGCATAGCAGAGCCGTGGCTTAGTCCGCGATAATGGCTGAAACGGTTGTTTGCTTGTGTTTCGTCGAGGGTGCCCAGGTCCGACGGCTTTCTTGACACAATTCCCATCCGACGGTTACGACTCTCCGATCGATCTGCTCGCAGCAGCGTCTCCGAGTTGCTGCGGGAACGCTCGTTGACATTCCCAATCGTCAGAGGCATGACACCGGGTCGTCGAACGGTGGTGCTCTGTTGTGACAGACCCCTGTAGTGCGACCTGGAAGGAATTGGGGGTGGGCGAGTCCCATTGTTAGGAGATCGAACGTCGGGATCTGCGCCGTTGACTTTGATGGGAAATCGGCCGCTGGCAACTCGTTTCAGCGGGAAGCGGGGTGTGTCAGTACCCTCGCTCGATTCGTCCCCCGTATTCTCAGCTTCGAGTCGACCATTGAGCGCATGTTGCTTGAGGAACTTCTTGATATGCGAGGTGACGGCCACTTCGGTTACTTCGCTGTCGCGCAAGATGCCCTCGTTCGGCGGGCTCGCTGCTTGTACCTGTATTGCGTCTCGGGGTGGGAAGCTGATTGGGTTTCCTTCAAACTTCAAAACCTGCAGGGAGCCCATATCGGCAAGGCAGAGTGGGAGCTCGCGGATTTGATTTTTCGGGACAGACAAAACCTTCAAGGAGGAGAGTCTTGCAATATCGGGGGGTAACACTCGGAGTTGGTTGCGACCTAGATCGAGGATCTCGAGAGACTTCAGATCGCAGAGCTAATCAACAATATCAGCGCGGTGTCGCGGATGTTAGGGAAGGACCAGAATTACAGCCTGGGGAAATTCTTTGATCTGGTTGCCCCGGATGTTCAGGTAGCGCAGGGAAGTGCATTCTGAAAATCGGCTTGGGAGCGTGGAAAGCTGGTTGTGGGAGAGTGCAAGTCTAGTATGGGAAGAGCATCAGCATGGGCGTGTCAGGTAGAAGTTGGTAGTGTTGAACAGAGACGAACCGTTCCAACTCGTTCTTGACGATGTCGACTACCTCTTCGGGTAGCTTCTGGATGTTCTTGCGACTGAGGTCGATGGTGACGCCGGTCTTGATTCCTGTGCCAACAGCACTCGCCTCGGCGGCCTTGTTCTCGCTCTCGAGCGCATTTCGCATAGCCTCGCGTGCGAGGTTGATGATCTGGGCGGACGTCATGGCGGCGGCGGCCGAGAGGGACGCATTCGAGGGAACGCTTCGCAGGCCGGGGATGGGCGGCGGCGGCAGTGGCGGGCCGTTGGACGTAGCGGCCGAGTTAGGGACAGGACGTCGGCCGGGAGCAGGAGCTGACGCTGAAGCCGTTGGAGGAGCAGGATTATCGGGCAGGCCGCGCGAGGCCGTAGACTGGTGAGAAACGGCGCCGAGGGGCGGCGGCCCAGGGAGTCTGTCTGGCCGGTCCATGAGGGCGGAGGAGGGCGGAGGAGGGCGGAGTTGAAGAAGATTCGGGGGGCGTGCGGGTCGGTGGAGGGTTGGGTCGTGGGTCGTGAATCGTAGATCGAGGAGCAGCGTAGGCGTGGATGTGAGCGTGGGTTGGATTTCCAAACGACGAAGCTCCGGCTCAAACCGTCTCAGACTTCCCCCTCTCTTGTCTCTCGTATGTCTCCGAGTCGACGCGCAAACGAGGAGGCAGGCCCTGGAGTCTCAAACAAAGCCGGGGCCGTAATCGGGACTTTTTTCCCTGCGTTCAGGCCAATGAAGGCGGCGACTGAGACGAGTGCAACGAGGTCATAGTTGTCGATGGGAAAGGCCAGCCGGCGGCGCAAGTCAGACCTCCCGGGGTTCGGAGCTGTCTGGGAGAGCACGGCGGACGTGCCTTGGGAGTCTGAGAGGAGACGACAGATGGCGGAGCGAAGGTCGATGGACAGCGAGATGGATGGGGAGGACGGAGGCGAGGACGGAGGCGAGGACGGAGGAAGAGGAGGACGGGACGGAGCGGGAACGGCCGCGATGAGCTGATGCAGCGTGGAGGCGATGTTGTCGGGTTGGGTCCGCTGGGATATCCCCCGTCTCGAACCTATTTTGGTTGATCCGGCTTTGGATGTCAAAAAAGAGTCAAAGGAGTCAAAGAGTCAAAGGAAGCAGGTTGGAAATCGAAGACATGGCAGCAGTGAAGTGTACGACTACAAGCACGGAGACTCAAGCCACCCAAGGACCCAGGGACTGCTTATCCATCCATGTGGTCTTGGCTGCCCCATTCCCCAAGGGTACCTTACAGCCCGGGCTAACAAAGTTCAGGTCGTTCTAGCGACGAGACGAGAGGCCCGGAGGTGACAGACGAGCCGAGACGAGACAAGAGATCCCAGCAAGCTTCCTCCGCCCTGAGGTGGTCGCTGGTCCTTACGCTGCCACTCTCTCACCCTCTCACTGGTTTTTTTTTCCTTGCCCCGGTAATAGGTGCCAACCACCCCTGACGCCATCCAGCACCAGGTCCCAAGATAGGGGGGGATGATATAGGGGTAAAGGTACCCTCGGGCCCAGTGGTCCTGGGCCGCCGGGGCGCTGGACTGGGGGGCTGGTGCCGCGCACCTCACGTCCATCGTCGCCAGAAATGTAGCCAGCAAGCGTGGGGCTTGGCTTCAGGCGCTTTCAGGGACGCACTTGGGCGCGCCTTGCACCCACCTTGCGTGCCTAGGGACTTGGGTAGCGGTCTCAAACCAGAACCCTGCAACGCCTTGGGGGCCTCAGTGACTGACACGCCCTACTGTACAGTGCGGGGCCGTTGTCGCCGCCCGGCAGCGCGGAAGACCACTGGAAAGCCCTGGATTCGACCTGGACCGAAGGGTGTCGCAACAGCAGCCGCTCCCAGGAACGGAACACCACGCCAGACTGGCGCCCAGCCAGCACAGCGCTGCCAATGCGCACGCGCCCGCCACCGACTGGCACACAGTATGAGACTACGAGCCTTGCGTTGGCATCTTGCGCCCGCCCGTCTGGGAATCTCGGACCCAAGTTTAGAAATGTTGACGACAGACTTGAGTTGAGGGGTGCATGGATGGGTTGCACACTGGCTGCCGCGCGCTCAACTCTTGGCTGGTGGGTGGTGGACAGCTGTCAGGGCTCCATCGGTTCCTGGCTGGTAGGGAGGGGAACTGGCCTATGAAGTGCTCCAGCACGTCTCCATCAGCGAGTGCATCAGCGCTATGGGGGCGATTGGGGGCAGATGGGAGTCGAACGGGAGCAATGGGAAGCATCCTTCGGTGCCCGCCAACCCGCTAAAAAGCTCTGCCCCTGCGTGTCTGGCTTCTAGCTGCTTGCCGGCCCCGTGTGGTGGTTGCTTCTGGCCGGTGGCGACGGAGCCCACACAACCCTCCCTCCCCCTGTCTTGTCTGACTCTGCCACGAAAGATGCAAGGCACCTGGGCTTCGTTTTTAGCTACTTAGGCGCCGACTGTTGGCCACTTACGGAGGGCCCTTTTAAAAGTTTTGTGCAGAAGAAAAAGTAATGCTGAGGTAAGTGAGTCAAGCAATCATTACGAGGGTAAGTACACTAAGTACTTTGCTGATTTCCATAAGCCCTAAAAGATAGCAGGTTACAGCGCATCAGCGACCAGTAGATCCTGGTCAGCAGCGCCTACACCTGAAGTTACAGCGGCCGTAGCAGATAACTTGACGAGACCGTCACAGCCTCATGTATCTCAGGTAACCAACAGGGATAAATGGATGTGGCGCTACTAGTGCTGGAACAAGACTTTTAAAAGAGCCCTCCGTACGTAATAAACGGTAGACGGTTGGCCAAGCGTGCCAACATCCACAATCACCTCATCCCGTGCCCCGACTTCGTAAGTGCTGCAGGTAGCCAAGATGCTGCGTCTATTGCTGGATACGATACTCCGTATGCTGCGCTGCGACGGGGTGGTGCAATTCAGCCGCGCTTCGTGCTTCTGCAGGTGAGACGGAATTAGAATCCCTTGGTTTCACGTATTGCGAATTCCAGTCTACGCAACCCATCCTCGATCGGATTGTGTCCCGTCTCGAGTCCCAACCTCGACCAAGTAACTTAATCCCGGGAACACAAGATTGATGAGATGACCAGAGATACTCTAATTAGAACCCTAACCCTGGCTTTGCGTTCAGATAGCGCAAAACTGACGTACGATGAACTGACTCGAAATAGGGACCGTTTGCAACCGTCAACGGTGGCACGTGATGGAAGTTTCCCAGACGGGTAGGTACCTAACTTAGCGAGCTTGCTTCCATGTTTGATCCGTTGGGGCGAGCTACCAGAAGAATCGTTCCCCGGGTCATTCTCCAACCCCGAACCCCGGCTTATTACCACTTCAACTCATCACCACCATTTGTGAAACCACCATTTGTGAAACCCACTACACTACTCCGTACACTGGGGCTAATATCCATCGACCATCAACCATCGACCCCGGTGGACGGACCGTTTTCTCCACAACACGCAGTTGGCCCAGCCAACGCACCCATACGAGCGAGATCGCCTCGGATGCCAAAAGTAGCCGTTTCCGATCATCTTACGTACCCCGTTACGGTGAGCCGGCGTCCACTGCATCGATAGCTGCAAATCGAGACGCACTCTGCAGGCACTCGCGCTAGCTGCCTGCCGTCACACTCCCTCGTGTCTATATTTCCTTGCCTCACCAACAAGTTCTACTCGCCACCAGCAGCTAATTGCACGCATCTGCTGCCAACGGAAAGGGCCAGACAAAGCCACGCTGCGACTGTGGATTCCATTTCATCCAAAGTCCTGTGTGCTCTGTGATGAGCCAACCTGCCATGATTCGCTCTCGATTCGCCTTCTCCCGACCCTGACACCCGCCAGCCAAAGATAGACGCTGCCTAGCCAGCCGCTGCAACTTATATCACACCGAGGTTGCTTAGCATCCACAGCGAGTTCTAGCATTCCCTAGTCCGCCCGCCGTCCGATGCAAGCACCATGCCCGCCCTGCAGAGAACCAACTCATGCACAGACATTGGCTTTACGCTCAGGCGCCAATTCAACAAGGATGATTTCAGGTTAGCACGCGTCCTGCCTCTGCTGCTGCTGGTGCCCTGCGTTCCTCTAACCATCCTGTCTCGTCCCTAGACCCCATCAACGCGAGATAATTGAGGCTGCTCTTGACGGCTACGATGTCTACGTTCAGGCCGCCACGTCATTTGGCAAAAGCCTTTGCTTTCAGCTGCCGGCCGTTATCGACCAGGGCAGTGAGTAATCATCCCGGTTGCATCGTGGCGCCCATGCCCCGTTCCTCCGATCTGACCCTGCTCTTAGTCACCATAGTGGTATCCCCGTTGTTAAGTCTTATGGTAAGATGCATTAACATTATGGCTTTTATCCAGGTCTGATATACTGCCAGATCAACCAAGTGGATTCCCTCAAGGCGGCTGGGATCAAGGCCAGCTCTCTTAATAGCAACACACCCTTCGCTGAACGAGTCCGCCTCGAGAAGGATCTGGAAAGTGGTCATCCGATCACAAGACTCCTCTATGTTACACCCGAGTTGTGTTCGGGCCCACGTTTTCGGGAACGCTTACAACTAGTCCACGAACAAAAGGAGCTGGCCCGGGTCGCAATTGACGAGGCTCATTGCATCTCCGAGTGGGGCCATGACTTCCGAAAGGACTTCAAGCGCCTCTCCTGGTTTAGGGAGACGTTTCCGGATGTCCCGATCATGTGCCTGACTGCAACAGCGAACCCACAGGTTCGACAAGATGTTTTGTCCATCTTGCGTTTAGATGCCACCCCGGAGAAGACAAAGATGTTCCTCATGAGTCCCCAACGAGCTAATCTGCACTTGGAAATTCGCTATACCAAAGATGAGGACGACAGCCGCCTATCTGACTTTTTACGGTGGATCCGCGGTGTCTATGACCGTCGGAGGGCTGATGCTCGAAAGGCCGAGCTTGCACATGCCGGAGAGAGAATAGAGAGCGTCCCTGGTATTATATACACTCTGTCTCGAGATGAGTGCGAGTCCCTGTCGGCAGCCCTTCGGGATGAAGGAATTGGAGCCCGGCCGTTCCATGCCAAGTTGCCGAAGGAGGTGAAAGAAGAAACTCTAAACCGGTGGATTCATAACGAACCTGGCTATGATATAATCGTGGCCACGACCGCCTTCGGAATGGGGATCGACAAAAATAATGTACGATTCGTCGTACACTGGCGCATTCCGAAGTCGTTCGAGGGTTACTACCAAGAAGCCGGGCGAGCAGGCCGAGATGGAAACGCAAGTTATTGCTTTCTTTATTACAGCCGAGAAGATCTCGAGCGGGTGATGCGCTTGATACGATCCGATTCTAAAGAAGAGTCTAACCAAATTGCCCGGCTGAAGAGTCTTCAAGCCCTCGCATTGTATTGCGAGAATACAGACGCATGTCGACATGCCATTATCTGTAAGTATTTTGGCGAAACGACAACACCCAAATGCGATTTTGCATGTGACTGGCATAAAGACCCGCAAGAATTGGAAACGAGATGCATGCGAGGCTTGGCCAGCGAGGAGTTTGTAAGCACTCAAGCAATGCAGGGTACATATGATGGTTATTACGATGATTAATGAGAGACGAACCAATGATGCCTTCTTTATTTTGGTCACACTTAGTGACATCCACTTGTTAACATCGGATGTGCTAGTGCTCCCGTGAGGCGCAGCATGCTGTATCCAGGCCTAGCTGATGCTATCATTCGAATTACCTCGGCATTTAAACAAATCATTATTCATCTTCCGAGAACTCAAGGTTTCTTAGGCTGGCCATTGAATCTGGCCAATCTCATTCAGAGTGGAGAAGCAGAGGAGGTTCGATATGTCCCAGTTCATATCAGTGTCCTATAGAAACAACTGTCAGCAACGTCATCCATGTTTGGCCAGACATATTGTATACTAACCCCTGGAAGCATATCAGGAGGAAAAAAGTCGGCCATCATGGCATCCATAGTGCCCCCGGTTTCGCGTGGCGTGGCTGCGTCCCAGCTTTCGCGCAGCACCGAGACGCAGGAGCGCAACGTTTTGTTAACAGTGTCGTAGACGGCGGGCTTGATGGGTTGACCAGCCTCCATGGCCCGTATCTGGGTAAGATGAGCTTCTACAAAGAGTAGCCTCTTGAGACTGGTGTTGCCTCGTTCAATCAAGTGAGTTAGTTGTTCACGGGTGAACTCCAGCGCCTGTATCAGGGGTTCTCGTGTGGCCTTGGCCATCTCGTCGAGGGCATCGGCTTCAGACTGTGGCGCGGATTCGTCGTCGAGCTGCGTGACGACCTCTAGAGCGAGCACTAGAGTGGCGTCAAAGCTCAGCGAACACTTGAACAGACCTCTGCCGACGAGCGCGAGCCGGGACATCTCATCCCAGTCCGCTATCGGCAGACTGAGATCTGCACCTTTGCTGGAGGATGCAATGACCATGGCTGCCTCGACACAGCTCTTCCGAGAGAGGTAGAATCGCGGGTCCGTCCTAGCCTGGAGCATGAAGTCGCGATGGAGAAACATGGTGAACCGCCGAATATGCATGTCCATGAATTTGCGATGGAACTCTGTCGGTCTGAGTTTCGGTCCGCTACAAAGGCCATTGTCGACGTCCCTGTAGGAGTGGAAGAATGCCGCCACCTCGCGACAGGCCACTCGAATCTCAGCGCCCAACGTCAAGGCCCTCTCGTAAGATTGCTCTTTTCGAAAATCATTCAGGAGGCGCACAATCTCAATCCGCAACGGTAGGGACTTGGCCAAAAGGATTTGGAGCGACGAGTCTGTGAATGTACTCATCGGAGCGGACACGATCTGTGAGTTGGACTCGAGATCGACGTCATTGCAGTTTGAGGGCAGACAGGCATCGTAGCCGTCCGCGGAGAAGTTGAGCGGCAATGCTAGGTCGAGGCAAGACTGGACAGAAAGTTCCAAGACGGTTGTCCACAACCTTGCGCGGAACTCCCGTTGAAAGGGAGTCAGGGATGGAAACAGTTTCGGGTTTCGGTGGAGTCCCATGGTGATGGCCATTCGCAAAAGAGATCCCACAGAGAGCCACGAGGTCCCTCCAGAGCAGTTGAAGGTAGTTTGGCGTGCTAAAATAAGGAGACAAAAGACCTGCAGCCCATCGAGGTTATATGTTGACTTCTCCGATGGACCTGTCAGCCACCATTGCGCATTCTGAATCCAAGTCTGTGCGAGGGTGCGAGACTGATTCATGTCGTCGTCGTTCAAATGGGTATAAAATGTGGTTCCAATGGCAAGTATTAGTGTTAATTTTATTAGGAAAACGGAGGGAACCGGCGTTGTCGGTTGGAGCTCCCACACCCGATCATATTCCCTCCAGAAGGATGGGATATGCACGATGCGATACAACGGCTCGAGGGTGCGAAAGTAACACCGGGTTAGTTCGTCACATTTCTCCTTGGGAGGCAGTGTGCCCGGTATATCGCGGATGGGCTCATCGAGCTGAACATCGTGCAGGTTCTTCATGGCGAACCTGAGATTGCGAGCCTCGTTGAGGGCCTCGAGCAGCTCGGCTTTGGCGTCGTTGAATGACGGCTCAACTTCAATTGGATGGAACTTGCCCGACACCGGGAACTAGAGGCGTATTAGGAGTGCGAGGCTTTATGGAGTGGGATTTTCAGAGCCATCACATTGTTCAATACGGAAGCGTACCTTCTCTGCGGTGTGAAGCCAGTGGGTTTGGCCGAAGAGCTTTGTTTTCTCGGGAACATTGCGAAGGCGAGGCGTGACGGGGGTTATGGATGACGATGAGGAAAGAACCAATGGCGCAGAGTGATTTGATTGATTTGATTGATTTGAGGAATGATTCTCGCGTTCCGGTGCTGGTGATTTGTCTTTGTTCTGCTGCGCCGGGGGTTGTTGATGGGCTTGTTGTTGATCTCGGGGATAACCCACCACGAGTCCTCGGCTCAACACAGGGCCACTGGACTGCGAGGCCTCGCTCTGGGTCGTAGAACTGGAAATAGAAACAGTAGGCACTAGTTCATTGGTCTTTCTTAACACGTCCACGGGGCTCCCATCGCGATACGTGCATTGCATTGGCTCCCGAGCCCGCACACAACTGGCGCAGGGCTGGTCCTGATCGCAGCGGATCTTGCGGCGTCGGCACTGCTCGCACGACCGCGCGGGGCGGCGGCGACGCCGTTTGGGCAATGGACCGGCTGCAGGCAACATGATCGGTGAATCTCTCAGTTTGAAGACCGACTTGAGGATGCAAGTCCGTCGGTGATGACGGATGGGGTGGCGATGGATATAAGTTGGTGTGGTAGCACCGAACTTTATGACCGAACTATTACTGACAAAATTATGGTGCATTTAGCGGACATGTATGGGGAGAAAGCGCCCTAATATTATTGTCATCACCTTCTAAATGCCGAACTTTAGCACCGAGGCCGAGATTCCGGGGCCGGTCTTGAGTCCCGATTCACTTCACAACGTGATGAAGGGGGTATTTAAAAAGACTGCTCAATCATGAATACTCATATTAAAAACAGCACAGATCAATTCATCGGACTCCTCTGCGTCTTTCAAGATTACAGTCGAGAATACCGAGTTCACCATGTCCACAACCACACTCGATGCCGCTACCCTAGAGAGCGGGAAGAACAGCCCTTTGGAAATCAATGACAAGACTCCAGAACTACGGGAAGGCGGCACACGGGCTTGGCTGACGGTGGCCGGCTCTTCAGCTGCTTTGTTTGTCACATTTGGATGGGTCAATTGTATCGGGTTGTTTCAAGCGCAATACGAGATGGTTCAGTTGAAAGAATACTCGAGCTCCGTCATCTCGTGGATCCCCTCGGTAGAGTGTAAGTCAACTTTGAGACACAGGTTCGCATCTATGCTAAGTATTTCGCAGTCTTTTGCATGCTTTTCTTCTCACCCGTCGGCGGAAGGCTATTCGATAACTATGGCCCCCGGGTTCCAATCCTCATCGGGTCCTTCATGCACGTCTTTGGCTTGATGATGCTCAGCATCTCGAGCGAGTACTACCAAATCATGCTGAGCCAGTCCATCTGTTCCGGAATCGGATCCTCCCTAGTTTTCTCTCCAGCTCTCACTGCTGTAAGTAATTCCAAAACAATCTCACCACCATTAAGACAAGCCGTTGACCGCCGGACAGGCTCAAACATACTTCCAGAAGAAGCGAGGGATCGCCCTGGGTCTCGTAGTCGCAGGCTCCTCCATCGGGGGTGTTGTCTTTCCGCAAATGGTCCAGCACCTGATGCCCAGCGTGGGATTCGGCTGGGCGGTTCGCACCTGTGCGTTCCTGATCATGGGGATGCTGATCTTTGCCAACGTGACCATCACGTCCAACTGGGAGCACAAGCCGCAGACCTTTGACATCATGTCCTACGTGCGGCCCGTTGGCGAGGCGAATTTCTGTATTATGGCCGCTTCTTGCTTCTTCCTCTACTGTAAGTGGGCGGGCACCCTGAGCACCATGGGATCCTCCGAGCCAACTCTGACGCAGGGGGCATGTTTGTGCCGTTCAACTACATTGTGACTGAGGCGATCCACTACGGGATGAAGCAGTCCTTGGCAATTTCTCTCGTCCCCATCATGAACGGGGCAAGGTAAGATCTTCCGCCCTTGTCCATTATGGTGCCACGTTGGCTAACACGATAAGCTTCTTTGGGCGGACGGTACCCAACTACGTGGCTGACAAAGTTGGCCGCTTCAATGTCATGATTGTGATGGTATTTCTCTCAGCTGTCGTGGTCCTAGGCCTATGGCTCCCCGGCCGAGGTGACGGTGCGCTAATCGCCTTTGCCGTTCTCTTTGGTATCACTTCCGGCGCTGGCATTGGCCTGGGTCCAGTACTCATCACCAACATCTCGCCTCCTGAGGAGCTTGGTTTCAGAATGGGCACCATCCTGTCTATTGCAGCGATTGGCACACTGACCAGCCCTCCAATCGCGGGAGCAATTGTGACAGATGACGGAGGTAGCTACAGGTACGCCGCGGTGTTTGCCGGGGTGAACTTTCTCATTGCGGGCCTTGGGATTGGGCTGCTCCGCGCGCGACTGGAGGGGTGGAAAATAAATGCAAAGATCTAGACGGCGCCATACACTATGCATGTATGATGAGTTGTTGTGGCGGCGACAAGGATAGAGTTGTTTTGCTGGGCTGAGCGAATGGAATACAAAGTCACCCCTCTTGTTTAGAAAAGAAAAGAAATTATTTTAATGCTGAAAGATGGATTCTGCTAAATTATGCTAGCCTTGGTTAGACCTGCAGACTCGTCGCAAAAGGAGGTGCATATCGGAGGTGGCTAACACGTACATAAGTAATGCTAAGACAAGTTCGAAAGTCTGAGCCACAAAACGGGACGCGGAAACGAGGAGGGAGGAGCCAACCCGTTGTTTTCAGAACATCAGATGTGAATCGACACATTTTCGGCCATTTTATTCTCTTCTCTAGTTTGGGAGTTCGTTCGAGGACTCGGATGAAGTTCGGATCTCGGCGGTGATGTGGCTACATTGGCCCAGCGGATCGCACCCGATCTGTAATAACGGCGATTAATGATGATCGACCTGGTTAATGCAGACTAAGACGTTGTCATGGTCTTGCCAATGCGAATATGTGATGGCCGGAGAACAACATTGAGGCCCCTCTCAAGCCGGCCTTCTATACCTGAAACCTGCATTGTGAGCTGAGAATCTCGCGCCAAGGCGCCGACTCCAGCCCTGTGCGAGTTACACACAAAAATAACTCCTCCAAGACCCAAAATGGAATTATCCAGGGGAAAAAAGCAGGTTGATTGCATATACGAACCGTGGCTTACACTAGGAGCTGGCAGAAGAAACGGCGGCATCATGTTCGCGCCGTTCGATTGGCTTCCGAGATATCGGGGCATTGGCGTTCGTCTCAGCTGGTATCCCAGGCCGGACGGAGTACGCATATCATGATGATGGTATTTTTACCTAATAACACCGTCCCCAGGCAATCGATACCTGCACCGCGACTTTGAGTAAAACAATGTCCTCAAATCAGAGAGTCGGCGGCTTGGCGTGATTGCACCGAGCCGCTTGCATATGCCACCGTGTTTAGATCGGTAGCTGAGCCTTCATCCGTCTCGCCCAACGGCGACGATGCTTTTTCTGTGTCCACCCAGCCCTGTATCCAGCCCTGCAATTGGCGTCCAGCCGGACTGAATTGGCTTATTTGGCCGAGTTTGATTCAGCCAGCCTTCCCTGCTTTTATTAGCCAGCATGTTTCCGTAGTCGGGATTCGCCAGCCTAACATGCAGGTTGTGCTGTCTGTCTTACATCACTAGGGTCATGGCCCAGTATATGCACTACGCGTGCTCAGTATGTTACACTGGGCACCAGCCCTGCGCTAGGTAAGAGGCCTTCGAGAGGTAACAAGTATCCAAATGGGTGCGAAGAGGCTGCATTAAGTCACCATCAGAGGGATCCGAGTTCGTTCCGAGAGGCTTGTGGCTATACGAGCCGGGCGAAGCCAAAGAGAGACACAGGGGTAACACAAGACATGGGGTATACTAAAATGAGGACCTGGCAACAAAGAACAAAGACGGTGGACGCGATGACGCTAGGACTGCCTATGGTTGTTTATGGCTTGTCAAAGCTGAAAGTGGCGGTTCTTGTTGTTTCTGTCGAGGAGGCCGAGAGACGACTGAGAGAGGATCGAGATTGAGAGCAGACACCGAGTGAGGCCAGCTGATGGACAGGGAAAAGACTCCCTCACTCACGGCCTAGCGCGAACACATCTCAACCACGTATACAGAGAGCCTTGGGATCCGGTGTCAAGTTTTCGAAATCATCACCCTCATCACCATCCCTCCAACACAAGGCATCAGATCATCTTACAAACCATTCACTTCAAACAACTTCTCCTCCTCAAGAACCCCAAACCCTCTTCAAAATGAAGTTCTCTGCCATCACTGTCTTCGGCTTTCTCGCCGCTGGTGCCATCGCTGGTGGTGACGACTACAAAAAGTCTAACAAGTGCTCCAAGATCATCTGGGAGCCCGCGAGATGCAAGCCCATCCCCTACGGTGACAAGCGCGACGTGGAGGAGCGTGAGGCCGAGGCCGAGGCCGATTATGGCGACTACTCCTACCCGTCCAAGGTCTGCCACATGAAGTGCCCCGACAAGAAGGCCAAGTACACCAAGTACGGCTGGGACTATAGCTACGCTCGATACGAAGGCTCCTTCGACGTCTCTGTCGACTGCAAGAAGGGCGGCGACTACAAGGTCACTGGCGTTGTCGGCCCTTGTGAGCCTGGCAGCAAGGACGACTGCCTCACCGTCACCTACAAGGGCGGATACTGGCCTTCGGACAAGAAGATCTCGTACCTGGGCATCTACCCCTCGCCTTCCGGCCCCAAGTCCCTGAAGAAGCTCAACGCCAACGCCTACTGCTTCGGCGACAAGTGCACCATACCCTTCTCCGAGATTGGCGACCACGGTGATCTCTGCGGTGACAAGTACTACATTGCTATCGACGCCGGCCGCTGCCCTTCTGAGCCCTACGGTCAGAAGTCCGCCGACAAGATCTCCTTCGTCAAGCTTGAGATCGAGTGCATCGGCAAGAAGACGTGCCAGTCTTGGTGCTGCAAGACCGACTACTGAGCACATGACTATACGAAAAACAAAAAACAGCATTAATGACCGGCCGTTGATGGCGCTGGCATCATGTGGATATGAGAATGCAATGGAGATGGATGATCAGGACACTCTGTGGAAAAAAGTTTCTCTTCGACTATATTCATTTTGGTAGTTATTTGGGCGACGTCTCGGGATGTTGCATGTGAAATCAATCACGAATTGTAACCGAACTTGTTCAAGAATCTGAAAGCCTGCCTTCACTTTGTGAGATTTGACCCGGCGATGCCTCTGGGGAAAGTCTGCGCTACAATCCCACTGGATACTGTCACATTTTGGGTCATATTTTGGCTTCACCACAAAAGGCGTCTAGAGGCGGCAAGAGGTTAGATCCAGGGTTGGCTTTAATCCCAGACAGCTCTTTCAGCTCCGTCGGCTCCGTCTACTGGCGGAGGTTTCCACCCAATTGAGTACCCAACCTCGGCCTGTTTGCCTTGCATGGCGTAGCTGGGTATGGCGCCTGGAGAGTATTGATCAAGGCTTCTTTTCTGGACGCCATCCACCGTGGCAATGTGGTAGTGGCCTGGCCATTGCGATGGGCTTCTGGTCTACCCATGCTACGGCCGTGGCTTGCTACGTAGTCAATGTGGCGGCCGTGACCGTGCTAGCCAGGGACAACGCCAGGGGACCAAATGTGAACCGCAGGGGACTCGATGGTCTAGATTTAGTTTTGTGGAGAGGATTCGAGCCAATTGACTTTGACCATCAAGGTTGGACAAAGAGGCGACCTGTTGTGCTTTGGGAGCCTGAGAATCTCTCACAGTGTGATGGAAGTCTAGGCCTCTAGCCCTGTAGCCCTTTGATCGGACCCTGTCCACCTAGATGCTTTTTTGGGTTATTGACAAGGATATCTGATTTTGTTTAAAAAAAAAAAAAAAAAAAAAAAAAAAACCAATTGCCTTCGTTTTCTCTGAGCAGTATTGTAGGACAAAATCAGGAGGAGACTGACTACATGGTTAGGCACTGTGTATCGCGGGACGTTGATGGGGGGTGCAAGGTTGAAGAGAGCATATGAGCAAGTTCGCAACTCTTCCTCAGGTTGTAACCATTCCAACAGGGTTGGCCAGATGGTAGATAGATGCACATGGCCTAATTCGATGGAAAAACCACCCTGATGAAGTTAACAAAGCGCTCCGCTTCTTCGCTACCCCAGGGGGGTCAGGCCGTTCGGGTTGACGTTTCATACCCCCGGGGTTGATGATCGACACCCCGGTTTAAGCTTGTAGGCAATCCCCGCGAATCGAAATTCTGTGAGGCCAAGAGTCGTACTGCGAGACATGCCCTTGGACAACACCTTGCGAGAGTGAAAAGCCATAGTTATCCAGGTTGATGAGTGAACTAACGAGAGGTATCTTGAGGAATTGGTGCGCCACGGGCATGGTACGTGGGGTGGCTGCCACCCACCCCCAGGGGACCGAGTGCTTCAACCTAAGTTACGGCGAATATGAAAGAACGCGCCCCAGAAAAAAAGGAAAGATCTCTACCAGATAAAATTGCAAGATTGAACCGTACTGGAGTGCAGTTTGCTCCTGAGAAACTCTCATGCCTCAACTATGTCCTGTTCGTTACAGGCAGCTACACCCCCCCACGACGTTGCTGGGCCACTCGCCACGGAAAGCGCCATCTATTCTTCTATTCTATCCATCGAATTCCATTCCCCTGCAGGCCAAATGGTCACCAAACTCAATGTTGGCGGGTCCCCTGGTCATATAATCATGGCCGAGTTGAGTTCCTGCATTTCGCTCATTCCGTACACCCCAAACCTCGGTATGGTTGGATCGTGACTCGACACTCGCACCTTCATGGCCAGCTACATCGCTACGTACCACGTCGAAACTGCATCCTACCAACTCAATGCTTCTGTAAGAAGTCAAAATACCTTGGAGGTCCATGTTGTCACTGATTCAAGGTTGATGGAGGAATTGGTCCCTGCCCGTCTCATAGTAAATTCACCACACCAAGGGAATCAAACTTCACACACGATGAGGACAGGACCAAATTTCAAGAGTATGCCAACCAGGTTGAAAGAATCGTGCAGAAATGGATTGAATCCTGTCGAAACGAGCGCAACCCTTTTGAAGTGTCTCCAGCATCTATATAATCCTTTCCCCTGGTTCTGTTTCTGCCCGTCCTTCCTTCCCTCCATCCCATCCATGTAGACAAGTAGCAAGCATCATCTCTCCTGACTTTCATCAAATAATTCTGAAGAGTCATCAAGGTTCATCTAATTCATTAACCTCAACTGACTATCATCTTTGATAACACAACTACACACTCTCGCCAACAACAACTCATATTTGGCAGCTTCTGCTTGCAGTACTTCATCAAGCCGCCTTCAATCTCACTAAATACCCCACAAAAACACTCCTAACAATGGCCGCTAACATGTCGACTCCCAACGGAAATGACCTGCACAAGTGGACGGCGCTGGTAGAGGCTGGATTTGATGCCTGTTTCGGTCCAGAGTCGCATGACCATGGGGATGCTTTCGATATCTTTTCTCCTGACCATCCATCACTGGAAACCACGGAGTGTTTCCAAAACAACAACTCCGAACTAGGCTTTTCCCAGTATCTCGAGGACTCCTTGTTCTCCGAGCTCGAGATCCCATCTTGCGGCGAGCCCATTTCTCCCATCGAGCATGAGTTCACTTCAAGTGACAGCAACAAGGAGGGCTCAACAACTACAGCGAACTCTCCGAGTTCCCTGTTTTCCGTCGATACTCCGACGTCCCAGACTGAGCCTCAGCCTCAGCCCCAGCCTGGGGCCCAGCATCAGCCCCAGAGTCAAATGATCAACAATAACGATGCCGACTCCTCCTGTTCCGACCTCCAGGATCCTGTCTTCAATGTGAGCACTTCTCACGTTGAAGACAAACCTGACCACCAAACTCCGTCTCCCACTTTGGCTCCACAGACCCCCAAAGTTTTGCCTATTCGCCAGCCTCTGACCCTCCCCAAGCCTCTGGCACTTCCCCAGCCTTTGATTCTGCCAACACCTCTGTTGCAGACTCAAACTCAGGCTGGCACTCCTACAGCCACGGGAACCAAGCGAAAGGAGTCCCCAGTTGACCTTGAACTGGCCAACAAACCCAAGGCCAGCCGCGCGGGCAAGAAGTGTGTGCCCAAGTCATGCTGTCGCTGTAAGCGACGCAAGGCCAAGTGCATCAGGGACGGCAGTGGGGATTGCACATCCTGTGCCAAGGCAGGTCTGCCCTGCATCTGGGAGAATGTCGACCTCCGAGAGAAGTCGGCCGTCAGTGAGGTCCTGGAAACAAAGAGGATCGCCCACCACAAGGCGTACATTGCCGCAGCGGACCTTGTCGCCAAGTCTTATGGCTTTGTCCAAGAATCGGTCCCCCACGCCAATGTTTTCGACGGAGTCATTGCCTCACTCACAGAGAAGCGGAATGCCAACTCAGATACACTGATCCAGGCCATGCCAACCATCGCACGTTGCGTGGCCGCCATGGGACTGGTCATCACAATCGACCCGGCCCAGAGTGCACCAATCCCGCTTGTCAACCAGAGCTCGCACACCAAGCCACAGCTCAAGAAGCATCTTGACGCTTACGAGCGTGCTTCGGGAGATATGATCAACAACTTCCGCAAGGCCATTGTTGCCATGATGACGCCAATTAATGAGTGGCCAGAGGCACAGGCCTCAGAACGCATCGAACTGTGTGCCTTGGTACTCTCGTTCAACTTCGACAAGATTATCGAGTGGGGTGCCTCGAGCGATTGGGCACAGCAGCTGGTGGAGCAATGGGAGGCGAAGAACAACTAAGAAAGTTGATTATAGCAGCATAGACAGAAAGTCGTGGGCATTTGGTACGGAGTTTGGGAACTGTTTGCATATGATACCCTCAATGGACAGGAATGGGGAAAGGATAAAACATACAGGCCAGAAGCCAATAACAACGAGCATTGTTTTGTGATACTACTAAGAAGACGATTCATAGAAATTATGACTTGATTCAAATGTGCTTGTATTCTATCAATTCGCTTTCGTGATGCTATTCTCAATTGAGGACTTGCGACAAACTCTACGGACTTCTAGTGTAGTGCTGTGCTCACCATGGACATCTAACTCCAAAATAGCCCAACTTGAGGAGCCCAAGGTCGCATGCAGTAGCATCTCTTAGACCTTGGACTGCTGGTAGTTGCTCATTGCTTTTTGGCGTTCTTCTCGGCTGTCTTCTGGGCGATGATGCCGTCAATCCGCTTAAAGGATGGATAACCCTCAAAGAAGCAACCCAACTCCCACGCCCACCACACGCCACTGAACCTCTCCACACCGTGCTTCTTCAGGCGCCCGTCGAAGATGGAGCACTCGATGACATGGATGCCAATGACCGGCCAGAAGATGGTCTTGACGGTCCAGCGGAACCCCTCCGCGCCGCCAGGGAAGGCTGCCTCCAGGAGCGGCCACGCAGGGCTCCCCGGGACGACCCAGGGCAGCGACGCGGCGCAGCAGAAGTAGAAGATTACGGCGCCGAAGACGAACATGCCGAAGCCCTCGGGCCACTTGAAGGACGTGATGATGATGTCGCTCAGGCCGAGCGCCTCCCGCGCGGTGTGCGCCATCTCGATGATGCGGCCCTTGGCCTCAGCCCACCCGGCCAGCGGAGGCTCGAAGGGGACGGTGAAGTCGCCTCCGCGGGCGGTGATTTTCATGCCCTGGAAATCCAAGTCGCGCATCTCAGGCGATGAGGCGGCTCGGGCTGAGGCGCGCGCATAGTGTCGCAGGTAGTAGGTCAGCTCGCGCGTGTGATCCTTGTTCATGTGCGAGATGATGCGGGCTTTGTGGGGGGAGCTGGCGGCGTCCATGGTGGCGTAAAGGGGGCCTGTGGCGAGACTCGAGATGTGTGGAATTGAGGGCCAATCGGCGAATATCCCGAGGTTGAAGGTGTTGTGGGTGATGTTGCGGATAATCTTGAAGAGGCGGAGTTTGACCCAAGGGACGTTGAAAGTGGAGCTAATCGCCGACCCCGGCCTCCGAGTAGTTTCGGGAGACACACAATCCCGACGGATTCCGGCAAAGGAGCGGTCGCTTCACATGTGCCTTCGCATTGAGCCGGGCAAGGATGATGCTTGAAGACCGAATAGGCCTGTCGACATATTTGAAATACTAGAGAACGTCTTAGGGTATATTGCAACTCAACCCAGCCATCCATCCCTCCCAGTTCCTGAGCTCCGTTTGCCGTTACCCGCAGGCATTGCAACCCCAACCCCGTGACAAATGAAAACATTACCAGCTAGTCAGTTACGGTAAGGACCGAGAATTACGTTGAACAGTTGATTTTCTTTTCACCAAGCCAGCGCTAATCCTCCCACGCATCGGAAATCAAATAGGGACCCGTCAGGGCCATCAGGGGCTGAGCGGGCCTGGTTTTGGCGTGACAAGACTGCCCTCGTCGCCGTCCGAGTCTTCTACCTCCACTCGAGTTGTCGTTGTAGTCTTGACTCGGATACCAAGTCTGTCTCCCACGTGCGAAATCATGGAGAACCCAGAGAACCTGTGGCCTGCCTTGATCTGCGTCCACACATCGCCTCGGGCTTTGTCGCCAAGTTGCAGGTCCAGGTCCAGCTCTCTTTTCGTCGTCTTGCCCTTCGTCGAAGAGTAGTGTCCTTTGGAAGGCTTTCGTAAAACCGACGCCCCTCCTTTCGAATTGGTCTTGATCGGGGGCAGCGCCATGTGGTTGGAGGAACGGCTTAGGCTGCGACGGCTTGTGAAAGTCGGGATGGTGGTTGGAGCCGCGGGGACGAGGAGCTTCCAGATGCCCGGCGCACACGCTAGGATGATCAACGTAGAGACCTCGATGCCAGTCCAGATGAGCCGGTCGTCGTACTCCCAAGGTTGCTCCGCCGTGGACGTCTGTGTGACTACACATCGTAACCGCAGACCCGACATTGCTATCGCCAGGACGCCAAGAGCGAACATTACCCCAGCTCCCAACTTGACCTGTATCTGCATATTGAGTTGTCGTAGGAGCGGCAGGGGGAGAACCAAGACAATGGCGGTCTGACCGATATCGAAACCCAGTTTGAGATAGTAGAGTAGGTGGAGGTCGAGACATCGTTGATCATCAGATTCGAGCGACCATCCAAGCCACGAGAAACTGACTGGCGAGCACTGAAAGGTAAGGACGAAGACCATGACAAGAGTTGGAACCAGGATGAGCGCCAGGGTGGAATAGGCGACAATCTTAAATCGGGTGCCGGAAAATGTCTTCAAGTAGAAGAAAACGATGGAGGCCTTGGCGAGACCGATGCAAAACAATGCGAGCTTGTCCACAATGAAGAGGATCTATCCTAGGCGTTAGCGATTCATCCGAGTACCATAATCCTTCTCAAACGAACCTTCAACCCGTTGATCACGCCCTGTTCGCCCACCTGCGACGCGTCGACGTCGAAAACATTGTGATGCACTGTGAATGAAATTTAGCGATACTCGCAGGCAAGGAAGGCCTGGATAGCTCACCTATGTGGACACAAAGAATATATATCGTATAAAACACCTAGTCATTCGCATAAGTTAGCATTCCACAAAGTACATGCAGTTACTATTGACATACCCAGCAAGCAGACATTACGTAGTCGTCTCCCCGGACCCCCTCCAATGACCTCCAGCTTGAGAATAGTCGAAGCCAAGGGCAGATCCAGGCTGGAATCTCGGCCGCAAGTAGATAGTAGAATCGCTTTTCCCGTGTCTGGATTGGTTTGTCGCAGGCCTGGTATTGGACTTCGTTGACCCCTACACTCGTTAGTCTCCAGGATCGACTCTCCGTTCACGGAAAAGACGCACATAACCGATCTAGTACAGAGCAGTTTTGCAAGATGCAGTCCTGGGATCTGGCCCAGGATCCCTCTTCATTGCAAAAGTCCGCAAGAGTCGAGCCATCGACCGAGTCCCCCCCAGCCGCTGAAGAATAACATTGTACCTGAAAGAGTGAGTAACAGTGTGCAATCATACGAGCCAGATATCGCAGGGAAAAGGCATACCAGACAAGTTGGTAGTTCGTCAAGAACTTCTGTGATGTCGGTGATTTTGGTGTCAGTCGCGCCCGCAATGGTTATCGACAGAAAAACTGCCCAAAATGGTAGCCACATCACTCCGCACCATCCGAAAATATTATGGATTATCAGTAAACGAAAGGATACGCCCCGAGGAGGTGGAAGAACACAGTTCTTGGCTCGTTGGACATTCGGACTCAGTGCCAGCAGATCGTCGCGATGCAGTTGTAAAGATGGGGCCACGGGGAATATTTCTAAAGAGGATGTTGGGCATGAAAGCATAAGGGGTGTTCCAGAATGAGCATGGACGTTTGTGTGAGATCTCAAGACGGTGCTAGTGCTAGTTCTGGCGGTCACTGCAACGGTTGAACAGCGCATATCCTTGCTTCTACCGTCGGCAGTTTAATCGAGTCGACCAGGCTCCGAAGCGTGAGACCCATGCAAAAGAAGATCTGGCCTGCCAGCACCAGAGGCAGCGTGCCACAGCTTGGCACACAGAGCCTCCGTAATGTTGAAGAGTGGAGCGTGGTGGATGCCGTAGATCCTGGTGAATCCTGGCCACTGCGGCGTAGATGTCTTTGGTCACCGACTTTCACAGCGCGGGTACGGCTTGAACATCTGTACGATGGAAATTAAACGACGGGGCATCTTTGAACATGGGGCAGGAATGAAGCCGAGGCAGTTCGTGCATCTCTGGATGCATTGCGAAGGATGAAACAATGTCACACCCCATGCGTTCTTCGCGCGGCAAGATCGTGGGGTTCGGCCCAATCGCGGAGCTTCAACGTCCGCCTTGGGAAGTAAACCGGAGACAGCTCAAGGTCCATCTCGATTAGAGCGGCTGTCGCGAAGCGAGTTGAGGAGGGAGGGGAGCATGGGATTGGAACACTGGGCAGACCGCATCTTGCCATGTATCGTGCGACAAACCGGCCGCTAGTCGGGAGATCACCACATTCAAATGGGGTATATGTGCCACCACAAAGGCACCCATGCATAGAAATGATTAAGATGAAACCGCGGTTCCTGCAACAGCCTCAGCTGGAGGTACCAGCATTGTCGCCTCGCACGGTTCAGCTGGAAACCAAAGCGTTTGTTGTCTTCGCTCCAACGGAGCACCAGAGCTGAAAATACCGCTCGGTAGATGCATTACTTACCCTTCGTCCACGGAAGTCCTTGGGGCCGGGCTCGAGCGATGGGAGATGACCCCTTCAACGACCACGAGAAGGGAGATTGCATTGATCGCTGGTTGACTCAGACCGGACGATCCGTCAACAAGGTCAGCCATGAGAAGACAAGGGAGTCAACAGAGACTCCATATCTATTTCGGTTCTTTCTCTCCATGCATCTCTCCATGCAACCCCCCATATTGCGAGCCGCCCGAAGCACAGAAAATCCAGGACCCCAGAAGTGGAGGGATCCGGCAGTTCTGCGAAACGGGACATGGAACGCCTTGGAGATATTAAAAAGCGTGGATTGTCGTCTCGAATCGGGCGCTATCAACAAGCACCCGATCGTGGACCCACAGCATGCAGAAGGCCTGAAACGGCTCTCGAGCGTTAGGTAGCAAGGCCTTCCATGCTTCTATTTGGACAAATCGCCTGTTTCTAGCTTTTCTTCTTCAGCGACCAAGAGGTTAGCGTGAGAAGCCACCCGCATTCTCGGATCAACGAGTGTGCTAATAAGAGAGATCGCTAGCCGGTGCCTCAGCTCCCTCTGCCCGACTGTTTGGAGACTGAGCACCAAGCGGCGATCCGGCTATAGTGTCCACATTGGGGTACGCTGGGTCTTTAGTCGCGACTTGGAAGCCATATACTTGGAGATTTGCCTGCCTCAGCAGCGGTAACAGGCCAGCTTGGCACGGGTCGGAGCCGCAAGTTGGATGTGCAACCCAGGATGACCAAGGCCGAGTGACTGCAGGTGCTCGGTGCCTAATGAATGACTCACGAATGACGCAAGCCCCGCGCGCCTCTGAATGTCGATTAAAGATGTTTGCCTATGAAGATCAGCCGTGAGATGTGTTCCGAGGACGATAAATCCGTCACGTAATCCGGGCGATCGGGTGGAGCTCTGGAGCGGTTCACAGCCGGCTGGGCGGGGCCTCGGAGCTCCGAGCTCAGGCGAAGTTGCAAACTGAAGAGTATAAAGTCAGGTTGAAGGCATGAGCCCGGAGAAGTTGGCCCTGGAATGCGGGTTGGTTGCAAGAAGCTGGACTGTATGCAGAATGAGCCAGGGGTCAAGGCTACAGTTTGAGTTTTTTGCATGCGAGGTCTCAATTGAGGCGTTTTGGTGGAAAGCTTGGAGGAGGTCGAAGAAAGCAGCCGTGCGCGGGGTGCTAATAGCACTGTCTCCAGCGCGGCTGAGTCAGCAATTATGGACAATTCTACACGGCCATGTCCAAGCCGGCTCGGAGCTCCGCTCGGCTAAAGCGTGAATTAACGCGGGGGCAAAACTCTTCAGCCGACTTTATCAGATCAGATTGATAAAGAAATCCCTTTTCACTTGCTGAGGTCCCCTCCCGCCCCAGAACGCTCACCCTCAACCTTCGTAACTCCGAACCGCGTCTCCAGGCGCCAAAGCAGGCTCAAGCTCACGCGCTCAGCAGGCTCAGGCTCCGGCTAGCAAGCATGACCGACCGAAGTGAGACCCCGGACTCGGACGACGACCGACCCGGGTCGCGCAACAGCTCCGGCCAACCGCCCGCCCGCAAACGGCAGCGAGTCCGCCTGAGCTGCCTCGAATGCCGTCGCCGCAAGCTGTCGTGCGACCGGGGCTTCCCGTGCGAGCGCTGTATCAAGAGCGGCACGCCCGACCGGTGCAGCTACGAGTCCCGCAACGGCGAGGTCGTAAACGCCTCGTCCGGCGTGCCTCCGCCCTTCGCCCAGCTGGACTCCCGCCGCTTCGGCGTCGACCCGGCCATCGGCCTGTCTCCGCGGGACCCCGAGTATGCGCGCCAGGATCATGATCGCATCCGCCGCCTCGAGCTGGAGATTGCCCAGCTCAAGACCCAGCTGACCCGCCCTGGCGTCAACTTCGACGGGAGCACTGTCGCCGGCACCACCACCTCGCCCGTCACTCAGAAGGACGATGCCAACCCAGGTGAGCCGGATGCTTCGGTCCGTGAGGTCCACGAGTCCATCGAGGCCACCAACATGTCCGGGGAGAAGGGCGAGCTGCGCTTCTTCCGTGGACGCGGCTTCCGCACTCGCTACTTCGGCCCGCACAATGCCAGCATGGCCTTTGTCGAGTTGACTGGACTGTGCCCCTTTATGAAGGAAACCGCCGACGAGTGGCTTCGCCCCGTCATCCTTCATGATCGCAAGGACCGCAAGCGGCGTCAGTATGACCGCGAGCAAATCTTTGAGAAGCAAGATGCCGACCTGGAAGCTCTTCTCCCAACCAGGGAAGAAGCCGATGCTCTCGTCAATGTCTACCTTGAACAGTTTGAGCAAGTCCACCGCATCGTTCACATCCCTACGTTCCGCAAGGAGTACGACCAGTATTGGGACAATCCCGGCACCCCCAAGCGCTACGCAGCCTTCACTGCTCTCATCCTCTCCATGTTGGCAGTGGCCAGCTGCGTCCACACCCACGACCATCTGAAGTTCGTTGGCATGATGTCCAATGCCCGCCACTGGGCTGAGAAGTGGATCAAAGCCTGCGACAAGTGGTCCCAGAAACAGAGCCAGAAGCACCGCCGACTCATCCATTACCAAGTCGCATGTATGCTGTATCTTGGCAAGCGTGTCAACACTATCAAGAAGAAGCGATTCTGGACCGGATCCGGCGCCCTCATCCAGGATGGTATCGCAGTTGGCCTACATCGCGAGCCAAGTCACATGGCCGCCAAGATCACCGTCTTCCACCAGGAGATGCGTCGGCGCATCTGGGCAACTGTGCAAGAATTCGACATGCAGGCGTCGTTCGACCATGGTCTGCCTACTCTTGTCAGCCAGCTTCACTACGACACCAATGCGCCACGCAACCTCGAGGATGATGACTTTGATGAAAGCACAACGGTCCTACCTCCATCCAAGCCGGCCAAGGAATATACCTTCTCGTCGTTCCAAAACCTCGCAAGGCAGAGTTTGCTGTTGCGTTTGGAACTCAGTCGGCTTCTCACGGGCCCTTTGTCGGAAATCGACTATGATCAAGTCATCCGGTACACGAATGACTTGACACAAGAAATCGACTCTCTTCCTTCCTGGGATACCAACGCCACTAATACCAAGGGGATGAAGAACCCGATGATTGCCTACACATTGTTGCACGTCCAGCTCAGGCAGTACATCATTCCCCTCCACCAACCCTACCTCAAACTACGCAAGCAGAACTCCAAATACCAATACTCGGAGATCATCTACTATAATGCTGCTCGGGATGTCGTCCTTCTTCACGACAAACTCTACGATCAGGGCGTGCGTTCGCTGAATTTCCTTCGAGAGGACGCGCTTACCACCGCCATCAACCTCTGCAGCGTCACCATGCTGCAGCCGAGAGGCTCGACCAACATGATCATGATCAACTCCCACCACACCCTCAAGCTGATCGAGAAGTGTATTTCAATGAAGGAGGATCGTCTCCTCCGATGCGGCAACAATGAGCCGTGGGGATACTCCATCATGTGTGCCGCTCTCGGCCTACTCGAGGCCCATCTGGGCACCAAGGAGCCCGAAGTCGCAAAGTCCACGTCGGCTGAGCGCTTCGTCAACCTTCACTACCGCCTTTTGGCGAACCAAGAACCACCAGTTGCCGGAGAGCAACAGGGGCCGGGAGCACCGATCAACTCGGTGGGTGCGCCGGCGATTGGGCCGACTCCTAATATACCCTTGCACGATCGGCCAAAGGTAATGAACCTCGAGTTCCAGGGCAGGGCGTTTCCTAATATTGGTATCCAGTCTGTGCCGCCGTTCGCATATAACCCGGCGATGCCCGCCGCTCCGATCGATCCCAACCAGGCCCCATGGCTCATGGCTGGAGGAGATCAGACTCAGCCATTTAACCTAGATCCAAGCCTCGAGCTTCTCGGATTGAATCTGAATGAGATCTGGGGCGAGTCCTGGGAGCTTGGCTAATCTGCATCAAGACATACATATTAATAAGAATGTGGATTCTGTAAGCGTCATGAAGGATATAGGACTGTTGTGGTGTTTCTCTCTTTCTTTAGGGCGTTTTGGAGTGTTGGGGGATACCAGGTTACATCACGACTCAATCGCAACCACAGTCATAGAGTCTATGGCGGCTTGTGCCTTGGTTCTTCATTGTCTTTGAGAAGCAAAATCTATCTGTGGGTCTCAAAAAACAAGGGTCGCCAACTGACATCGTGCTCCAGTGCCAGCCAGTCTAACCTCAAAATCCCCCCCTTGTGCTGCAGCTAAAAGTTCCCCAACTCCACTGATGACCAGCATCTCCAAGGACCTGAACGTTCAAATCTCTTCCACTCCAGAATCTGATGCCTCCACCGGCTCCCGCTTGACGCATGACAAGATGGGATCTTCCTCGTATTGCTGACTTGTCTTGAGCTGGTAGATGTCGCGAGTGCAGTTGTGGACTTGGTGCCCAAGTGTCTCCAACGCTCTGAGCATACTGTCTCCACTCAACCCCGACGGGACGTTGAAAGTAGCGGCATTTCGGATGCGGGCCTGGTTGTCCTCTTCCAAGGCCGAGAGCCGTTGCTTAATATCCAGCATCTCTGCCAAAATTTGCCCGATATAGTTGTTGGCCGTGACGCTAGGCCGAGGGAGGTCTGCGATGCGCTTTCTGGTGCGTATTTCGGATTCCGCGACTTGGGCGGCGACTTGGGCGGTCAATTCCTGTTTTAGCCGCAGAAACATCATCCCCTGCTTGGCATCCTCGATCGGTGCAGCCCACGCTTCATTGGGCTTGGCAGCTTCAGGGGGCTCGGCAGTGTCCTTCGACTTCACACTACCAGCCGCGACAACATCTGTGCTGCTCTGATTGGTTTCGTCGGCCTCGGTGCCAATCGTGTTCTCTCTCTGCTCTCCCAAGACATTGGGTTCTCGGGCCAAGCTGGGGATGCTCTGTTCGGTTGCCTCATTGGCGGGTTCCTCCAAAACTGGGGGGTTGAGACCCTGGCAGGCCGTGTCTTGCTGCAAGTTCTTTTCACGGTCATCTGTGCCGGCGGATGACTCGGGAGGACTTAGGACCTCGGGAGGACTCAGAACTTCGGGAGTCAGCTGGGCCACGACATATCGACGGCGTCGCTTAGTTCGGAGGCTCATTCTTTGCCCAAGCGAGCCTCCGTCGGTGACAAGTGCGTGATGGGGTCGCTTTCGCTCGTTTGTAAAAACGACAGAGGGGGATGCACTGGAGGGTGCCTCACTGGAGGGTGCCGCACTGGAGGGTGTCGCAATGGAGGGTGTCGCAATGGACATTTTCGGAATATTGTTTTTCAATTCGCTGGGCGTCATACCAGCAGGCGTCTGGGCGGACCAGATGTCGGTATCGGGGAAGATGGTCTCGAGGGCTTCGATGACTCGGTTGCGGTTCTCGAGACGCTTCTTGCCGTAGATAGTACGGAATGCAATCCAGTATGCCCAGTTCCATCCTTCCTTGACGACAACCCGCCAGATGACATGGTTACTTGTGGTAGTTTGGCTTGAAGGCGTGAATTTGATGAAGGAAAGGATCTTGGCGAATCTGATCTTGGTGTAGTTGTCCCAGTTGTGGATGCCGTGGTTGAGGTAAATGTCCATGACAGCGTTGATGGGTTTTTGGTCAACTGGCTGATGGGAGAGGCTGATGGGAATCTCGAACTCGCGGCTGAGCGAGGCAACGGCATCGTTGATTGCCTCCGAGTAGGTGACGACGTTGGATTCTGCGATTGTCTTGGGGGGAGTGCCCGAGTTGACAGCAATGCTTGTCTCAGATGCGGTGTTGAACTCGGGTGTAGAGCTCAGCGTGGAGAGGATGCTTGACTCGACAGTCGAGGCTGCGTTGGATGCAGCGCTAGACTTGGGAGTGCCACTGGCCCGAGAAGGACTGCTAGCCTTAGGCACATCGACAACGATGGAAGTATCGTCGGCTTGAGGAGTGTTGTTGGTCTTTGGACGATGGACAACGATGGAAGTATCGTCGGCTTTGGGAGTGTTATTGGTCTTTGGAGTGTTGTTGGTCTTGGGAGTCTCATCGCCGTTGGGAGTGCTGTCGCCCTTTTTGTCGGCCTTGCAAGTTTTGCGAATCTTGCGAGGAGTGCTTGGCTGGAGAGCATCTACGTTCTCCGAGGAGTATCTCGACTTGTAGCTCCGCGAGGAGAGCCGTCTCGATGCACCCATGGTGACGAGGATTGATGAAAGATGAAAGGAGGTACAGATGATAAAGACTCCGTAGCGAGTTCGAATTCCTGCTGGAGGTGGCCTGCCGAGGGTGGCGCAGGAACTGGATGAGAGAGGTTTGGTGAAAGGGTAAAGGAAAGAAGGAGAGGAAATGGTGCGAGGTGAAGTGATGGATGTGCCTGAGGAAGCCTGCAGGCAACTGTCCGCGTTTGGGTGCTTGGGCTGTTTGGCAGCTGGCAATCGCCCGATGGGGAAATTTTGCAACCGTCGCGGTGAAGGGGCAGTGAGCATACAGTGAGAAGACAGTGAATGGTTGAATTTACTCTGTCTCAACCCAAACTGAGAGCGGCTCAAGTGATTGTCGATCGATTCTGAGTCAAAGCCTATATGAGTGACACCCACTCACCCGCTCCGTGTTACGTGCCTGCACATAACTCACAGGGCGGCCGTGTGACAACCCCGCGATGCTGGGGAGCAAACAGCAGTCTGCTGATCTATCAAGGTTCAGCTTGTTAATCGATTCCGTTGTTCGCCAGTTGCCAACATGGCAGCTCATTATTGGCGATGGACGCAATGACATCCATAACACGCATGGCTCCGCAGAAATAAATACACGTACGAGGTTCTAGTCAAGTGATCCGCACGCCTCGAGACGCCCCGTGTTGTGGTTACGTGCTGACGGTTGACTCCGTCACGAGTATTCCTGTCCACCACTCCTCGCAACATGGTTGCATTGAACGGGATGTACGAGTCCTCGGCTTTGTGATTCAAGACGATGCCGTAAAAATAAAACCCAGCACAAGGGGCCTCTTTTCACAAAACCCGAGCACCCATTATTCAAGGATCTACCCTTCATCGATTTAGTCAATATCACACTCCGAG
Organism: Ilyonectria robusta; assembly: GCF_021365365.1. Lineage (NCBI taxonomy): Eukaryota > Fungi > Ascomycota > Sordariomycetes > Hypocreales > Nectriaceae > Ilyonectria > Ilyonectria robusta. The sequence goes on along the minus strand of NW_025764437.1, from coordinate 2,216,703 downwards.
CAGACAACAATAGCAACAAAAACAATATCACATCAATATCGCGATTATGAACGCCCACACAGAGCAGGGAAACCATACACCCAATGGAGGCAGGTACAACATCGAGTGTCCAAAGTGCCGTTTGAGGGTGCTCGAGGGCCAAAACGGTGCCGCGTTTGCGGCAAAAGGGTGTGGGACCGCAATCCAGGCATCAAGAACAGATTTCCTAATTCCCCATCACCAGAGCCAACTCCAGACCCCACGAAGAAGTCTGAACCTGCACCCAAGGAGCCTGAACCTGAACCAAAGAAGTGAAATTCGGGGGCTAATTTGCATCCGAATCCAAGGTACGTATACTAATACCAGGCAGGGTCAGCAGTCAGTAGCTACGAACTTGAACTGACAGTGGCGAGAGATGCAAAATGGCGACAGAAGCAACCTGCATCCCAAATTATCATTAACTGTCGATGGATTTTTTTTTTACCCAGCATTAAAAGGCAATAGCTATTTAAATAAGAGCACTGCTATTCGCACACATACAAGCCTACTATACGTACAATTGAAGAGTGTGCTGGAAGTCCCATCTCATTGAGTACCCCTTCAATTGCTACGTGTGAGCGAATTGTTCCTGGTTTCGTTGAAGACCGTCGGCATCACTCATTTCTTGCCTCATCACTGACCCATCCATTGCCTGCATTCATTGACGACGGCTCTAATCTTGGCCTGCATCCATTCACTGAACCATAGCTCTGCGATCCATTCTCTCGCTGCTCAGTTGACTCCTCACCCTCAACAAGGCCGGCCGTCAATAACCCACGAGTGCTCTCATTCTCTGCCTGCTCTTGACGCCGACGTAGTGAAAAGCTCCACCAAGGTGCGCCCCGTTTAGTCGCAAGAATGCCGATGATCTAGTTTTCAATGTTAGTCACTGTTTCCCGTGCTTAGTACGACCTCCATACCTGCATCAGACCAACTGCAGCCAGTACTGCAACCATCCCCCCGGCTGTTGCCTTGGTGGCGCTCTTCCAAGGTCCTCGACAAGGAAGAGTTCGACCATAGGTCTTCGCGCATGTGCTTGGAGCCGTCCCAGGGAAGGGATACGCACGATCTCTCACAGAGTTGAGTCCGCAGCAGTCGAAAGTATCCTGAATGACCCGGATGCCAGTGGCATCATGTGCGCGAAACATGGACATCCATGTTGTGTCAAGTTTGCAGTCAAGAGTTGACGAGGACACCACGTCTTCGAACAACAGCGTCGCAAGGATCGTGGCCACGAGACCTTGGAGGGTCTGGAGGATGAAGGGTGCGAGCTTGGCGAGGTGATTGGACGACGGTGAACTGCTGCGCAAGAGACGCTGGTGGAAAAGGGCATTGAAAAAGGCGCCGATTGGTAGTAGTATGACCAAAATGGAGGTGACGGGCGATATTGGGAGGGAGAGTGACGTGCTGTGCAAGTGAACCAAACTGGACCAAGATATTGTCAGTGGCGACGCAATTAGGGAGCGAGAAAGAAACCTACACAGCAACAACAACAAGCGCAATGCTGACCTGGAAATCCGTTAGCTAGGCATCCAAATCCATATTGTTGGGTGACGTACCAGCAAGTAGACGACAGCCAGGTTGAGCATCGTGTGAGGCTTCAGGGTGAGGCTCCCTGATAGGGCGGAGTCCGGCAGTACGTTAAGTGAGGTAGTGGGACGAAGAGGGAAAATAAAGACCGAGGAAGGACGAGAAGAGGGGTGCACTCTCGCGCTTTTATGACGTTTGAATATTCCCAGTCGCGAATCAGGCTGCGTTAGAGTGGCTCGACTCTATTGGTTCATTGGTGTGCACTGTGATGCGGGAGGCCGACCACAACAGACAAGGTTGCAATGTAACTTTTGACGCAGAAAAACAAAGACATGCATTGGCCGTGGTAGCGGCCAATGAACGTGTTGGCGGGGCTTGCTGCGCAACAACTCAGCATCGAAAATAGCATAGTCTGGCTCGTTTTTACCAGGGCGAGGATTGCGACGGGGATTCGGGCGATGAGAATGTCTCCATTTGCGGCTGATGGTGGGAAAGAAGAGGAGTTGAACACGTCCACTAGGGGAGACGGTCGAGCATTCAGGAAGAGACTCTTGGGAGGCTGTTAGAGGAGCGTGCAGATAGTACGGAAGAGACCTACCACTTAGACCCAGAAAAAGGGCTGTCATCAAGGGAACAGAGGTCTGAGGATGAAACCATGGCTTCCCAAAACTGCGACGGGGTTGGGGGCGAAAGTCGAGGCCGAACTCAACGATGGAAAGGAGGAGTCGACGAAGGTTGAGGCCGCAGACAACGAGAAGGTGAGGGTGGTGAAAATCGTAGCTGACGCCGCGAAGATGAAAACGAAGGAATCATGGCCAGAACCGTCGATCCCAGGAGGGGGATAGGAGAGGAGGGTGGTAGAAAAATCGTAGCTGACGCCGCGAAGATGGAAGAGAAAGAATCGTGGCTAGACCCATCGATCCCAAGAGGAGGTCATAACGACAAGGTAGGAGGGGAGGGTGGTGAAAATCGTAGCTGACGCCGCGAAGATGAAAGCGAAAGAAGCAAAGCTGGAACCATCGATCAAAGGAGGAGGTCATAACGAAGCTGACGTTGTGACCTCGAGGCCGAAGCCATAGGAGGGGAGGGTGGTGAAAAAATCGTGGCTGACGCCACGAGGATGAGAGAGGAAGAATCGTCGGCGAGACCGCGAAGGGGGCGCGATTTTTATGGGCAGCACCAGGGGCCGGCAGCTGCTCGCAGCTGGCAAGAAGGGATGACTCTTCCCGGGTTTGCCAATCCGGTTTTCAAAGTGCAAGGTCAGCAAACAATCAAGAATTTTCAAAACGCCAATCATTCGCTACATACTACGACACAAGATTGCAATAAAGACACGCACCAGGTGAGTGGCATTCAGGTTTGGGCTCATCTTGGCAATCGCCCAACGTTTAGTTCATCACTATCACTGATAATGCCAGTCCATCCCCATGTGTTCCATACAAGTTGCAGAAGGCCAGAAGGTTTGCAAAGAGGCCCAGTCGTTGGGAGCCGCAGTATCTCCGGTCGAGCCACTGTTGCTGTTGTAGTTGCCGTTGATATTGGCATCTTCCTCCGGAGCAGCATCAAAGTCATTGTTGCCGTCGGTACTCAATGCAGCCATATCATCACGAAGTTTCTCCCGTCGCGCAGTTGCCTCATTTCGAAGCCGAGAGGCAGCAGCAATTCGCTGCTTGTGCAAAAGCTTGTGTAGATCCTCCCGCTGGCGCTGGGTTGGTATCCCCTCCCAAGTGCCCTCGTCGCGGCTATCACTTACATCCGTCAGATTCGGATATTCGCGAATAGCAGGGTCAACATCATCAGCAGCAACTGCAATAGCTTCCGTTTCGGTTGCTTCCTTAAGATTCAAAGCAGTCGGATCAAGCAGGCGAATACTTGGTGGCCCGTCCATGACCGCATCACATACCTCGGTCGCCCAGGTTGACTTCCCCGCGCCCGGGCATCCCGTCGCAATAGCAAACCCAGCGGTGGAAGTCTCCAGTGATCTAACAGCTGCCTCAGTATCAGGATCGTTGGTATATTTGTCACTGTTCAGTCGAGTGGCTAGCTTCGGAAAGGCAGCCAGAAAGTTGCCGGGAGGAAGGTGGTTAGGGCCGACAAAATCGATGATATACTGCCACCATTGTGACACTCGGCTGCAGTCTTTCAACCCTTAGGGTTAGGGCAGATAACATCGCATTTCTTGATTGCGGCTTCCAGTAGCTGCCGGGCAACATCAAGATGTTCTTTGTATTTCAATTTGAACATTTCTGGGTCTCGTTTTCTTTGCGTCATGATATCATGATACTCGCGCCACGTTTCCTTGTCCTCTGCGGCGATGTCCTTTGCCAGCGACGAGATGGTGCCAACACAAACAGAGGGCGAGCGCTTCGCGAATGACGCGACAAAGAAGCGATTGACGTGAGCTGCAAGTTTCTTGATCAGTGCATGCAACATGAATGGTAAAAGTCAAGACCTACCAATGGGTGTAACGAGAATGACGGTGATGACAGAGTCCAAGACGACTGCCGTATCATATATAGGTTGTAGGCTGCAGCTTTCTCGACAAATCAGCTAGTACTAGCAAAAGGCGCCGGTCAGCCTCAATACTGTAAAATCCAGTATCATCGAGACGAGGGGACGAATGTCCTTTGCGTGGACATTGCCGAATGTCAAATCATGAAGTGATATATAGTGGTGGCGATCGAAGTGAGACGCGACCGAAGTGAGAATGAGTGTGATGTGGTAGGAAGAGGAGGAGAGGAAAAGAAAAGGTGGGAAATGAGGGAAACTTAAGGGTTGGTGCGGGGGAAAGGTTTGTCAGTTGTTGACAACTGTAAGATGTTTGGCGTTTGGTAAAGTTGTTTGAAAGGAGCATTGTTTTTTGCAGGATGTGCTCCAATGCTCAATGGTACCATCAAACCGTGCAACAGGCTTAGCAACATTGTTATTTTTACCTTTAGACCTCCTCATAAACATCTTTATTTTAGTTTATTAATAAAGTAAACACTTAGGCTTATACCCTATGGCCTCTTTGCGTACTGAGCACACACGGATCGGTCATCATCCCGCTAAAGAAGCTGCCAGCGCAAAGGGCCGCATCAGTCACGCATAGATTACCAAGGCTTTGCTGAGGCAGTCAGGGAGGAATTGCCAGACGGGACAGGATTTTCCGGTGGTGTCGCAGTTCTTGTGGTAGTCTGATGGCGACGAGGCCCTGGATGTAGAAGATGTCGCGTTGGGCCACTCTGGAGCTGTCGAGGCAGAGCCTTAGTAGCTCTGGGGTGCGATGCAGTTGGTCAATGTCGATGAGCATCACAACAGCCAAGTCGACCAGCAGGCCCCGGAAGTGTTGCAGATAGCATTCGCCTTGGAACTGCTGGATACTGCTATTGATGCCTGGCTGCAGTAGTGCAGATCCCCAAGAACACCAACCACACTCCTATCATCTGCTTCACATATATGCTTCATTACCAGTCAAAATCAGCAATGGTTTCTTCAGTAGTTAACAGGTAATATTAATTCAAACGAGAGAGGGATTTCTTGGACAAAAAGCCCAGCTAATTGAAGCGAAGTGTTGTGATTTGGGAAAGAAGATGCCTGTGACATCCCGAATTGAGTCCGTTCCTATTCACGCACCAACCATCCATTACATTAAACATTAAACATTAGATACCACCGCGTTCTCCTACACGGATCTCCAAGCCTTGCATGGTGTATGCCCACCAGTATTCGTCGAGAGGCAGGTGGTAAACTTGTCTGGCACAGCGGAGGATTCAGCGCCGTTGTTGGTGCCACTGGAGGTTCCCAAACGCTTGCTACTATCTCGCCGTGTGCATGATGAGTGGTAAAACTCCATCGCATCAGATTGTGAGCCACCGGGCGAATGTTGCCTATTGCTGCTGGGAGAGCTCAATGGTGCCGTGTTGGGCTCCGGTATTTTGACGACCGGCTATTGTGGATTCGTCAGCCCGTGCCTTCTTATGAAGCCTCGGTCGAGTCTCGTGGTCGTTTGGATCGAGACCCAGTTCCTCGCGAATTGCGGTGATCTCGTGGGAAGGCGTTTTCTTCTTGGCCCGGTGGGATTCGGGGGCAAAGTCAAGGGTGTCCCTTGCACTGTCTGGCATTCTGAGCGAAACACTCGCCTTTCAGGTGTCATAAAGTGAATGACCAATTTCCTGCTCAGCCATAACACGAGCTGCAGTTCGATGAGAGTGGCCACCAAGAACACGGGCCTTTTGAAGAGCGAATGCACCAGGACCCGGATCGATGTGCGCAATCTCACGCAAAGGTTCTCTTTGGATATCGTTTCGTATGACTTCTTCCAACAGGTCAACAAGTTGAGCTGCCTCTTGCAACACATCCGAAGTCGCATGGACCCCTGAAAATGTGTCCAACTGGAGTTTCTCGGAGACACCATCCATGGCGCAGATGACGGGTCGATCTGGATAAGCACAAACGAGTCGATTGCTGGGTCGTGATCGATGAATTTTGTCTCAGTCCGCCCATGACGTTCCGGGAAAGCACCAACACGTAACGCGTGGACGAGCAAGAGCTTGAGGGGGCAGAGGCAGTCTAGGGAATGATCCGTGAATTCCACGACCTCCATGGCGTAGGCTGGCTCGGGGTCGGTCCTGACGGAAACCTGTGTCAGCGTAACGGCTCCGCTAGATTCAGAGCCTGATAAGGGCTTCCTCTGAGAAAGTCACTTACATCAACTCGTTACACTACTCACAGGGAATCGTGCCAATGAGTACGCGTTTTCCGTTTTTTGTAACCATTCGGACATGGATGTCCTTCCAGTACAAACACTCGTACTCTTCATAGTCGTAAGACTCGCGAAGGTCTCCGGTCTTTGCGCTGAGGATGCATTGCAGGAGCAGTGACAGAGTCTTCATGATGAGTACGTCCCAAGACAAAGTTCTGTTTTGGAGGCCGTCTTGTAACATCGCTTTGACTATGCTCCCAATGGCATCTGTCGTGATCCATTGCTTTGGAGGTCCGACCGGGTCGGTAGACAGAGTCTTGTCAATGACAAGTGCGTCCATCGCGAGCTCTGATTTTGGTGCTGTCAGATCAAAGCGATCAGTCAAGTATGGGAATACCACTTACCAAGGCGCGCTTTTGCGTGTTCGGTCAGTTGGAAGTCGTGAAAGTTGGCAACGGTCCACTCCATGATATGATCAAGACCCGCGCGTAGATACTGGTAGGTGTCTACAACTCCCTCATCCTGTTTTTCCATCAAAATCGGGGCGGTGTAGGCAAACGTCTTCAGTTTTGCTCTGCTGGCGCGCTGATCAGACTAGGTACGGATAAGTTAGACTGGAAGTATTCGGCACTAAAAGTGAGGCAACTCACTCCTGAACAAGTGTCACTTAGCAAGAGGGCCTGGAATCTCTCGATCCACATTTCTGCCTGTGGTCTACTGCCCCGTGCTGCAGATCCGTGTAGAGGAAGTGCAATGCGTCTCTGCAAACTGATGAGATCGTCAGCTACCATCCGGTGGAGTGTGTCGGGAGTACGAACACGATCACCGTTTGCGCGTTCAGGGACATCGGCCATGGCTCAGCGTGACTGGTTCGGGATAATAGGCATTGGGACGGAGTTTGTAGGTAACAACGATTGCTCGTCCGCGACCTGGATGAAGAGAGGTTGATGACAGGTTGAAAGTAAACTGTAGAGGTGGGTTGAGGGCTCAAACAGACAGACCTGAGAGATTATTAGAATGAAGTTAAGGGGAGAAAGGAAGGCGCGAGAGGAAGGCGCGAATAGAGAGAAAAGTACATACCATATCAAATCTGACGAGGCGAATCTCATTATGAAGCACCAAGAAGGGATTTTTTCTTCGCTGTGTAGATAGCGAGTTTTATAATGAGAGAAGGAATTTGTTGTTTCAGTGAGCGTTGTCGAAATAGTAGGGTTGAAAGAAAAAAAGGAGACTTTGGGGAGTGAAGAAAATGCCAATGTCGATGCCAACAGAAAAACGGGTCCGCAGCAGCTACATAGCCACGGCTGCCCATGAGGCCCGTCGGTTGATACGTACGTATGAGGACGTATGGCTGATTCTGAAGGAGATCTTCATTTGGCTTGGGAGAGTGATGTATCTGAACGTGGACGAAATGGTAGGGGACGGACTTTGGGGAGTAGAGAAAATGCCGTTTTCGATGCTAACACACAAACGGTTCTGCATTAATTGCGTAGCCAAGGTTGTCTATGAGGCTTACCGGTTTATGCGTAGTAACGTATGGCTCATTCTGAAAGAGAGCTTCGAAGGTGTCTGAGAAATGTGCCTGCGGAGTGCGCGTAAAAAAGAACAAGGAATGAACTGTGTCAGCTCCGGCAAGGTGAATCTCGTTTTGAAGCGCCAAGGTGGAAAATATTGCTTCGATGTGCAAATATAGCGAGGAGGGAGGAGTTGAGAAGTTGGGAAGTTGAAATATTGAAAGATGCCCGGAGGCCCCGGACAGTGTATCGACTAGTCACTGTACCGGGTCGCAGCGTATTTCCTGCTTGACGAACCGAAGAGGTGAGTCTCCAGCCCGGGATCACACACGAGCGGATCCAAATCGATCAAACGATCGCCAGTCTAGGGGAAGTTGAGAAGTTGAGAAGTTGGGAAGTTGATGTTGACAGCCAAAGGTGTTTGATTGCTGAGGAGTTCGGAAATGTGCGTGAAGGTGAAGGAATGTTTTGGAATTGAAGCCCTATTCTACCCGAAGGTGCACACAGAAATAGGGAAAGGCCGCACGGTGCCTTAACTCTTTCAACATGAAGTTGCCAAGAGGTTCGGTCAAGAGCGGTGAGGCTCTCTTGGAACGGGTGTGTGGTTTTGAGATGCTTCCAACAGCTTCAGCAGATTTTTTTTTGGCATGTCCCCAGAATCGCACGGGCACAGAAGGGATCAGAAAATTGCACCCAATGCATATTTGGGGATCCTTTGTACGGTTGTTGAAATTTGAGTCTGATTCTTGTTCCTGGCCAGTTGGCACCTGACGTCTGAAGCCCCGATTGTCAAAAACGTCGATGACTGCAAGTATTCTTTCGAGCGAATGCCGACTGAGCGACATCCCACTTGCACCGAGGCTGTAGCTGATGTGGAATTTCATGCAAGCAGCACGGCGCAACGGTGTCCATAGTCTTTGTCCTCATCGTTTTCTGTTGCCCTTGCTCTTTCGACGTTGTGAGCTTGGAATACGTCGGCTGGAAAGGCGGACGGTTTGGTCTCGCGATGAGCAGCTGGGTGGCTATGGGTAGGTCAGCACTATGTCAGGGAAGAGAATGTCCAGAAGAAATGCGTACTATTCAAGCCAGACTAACCAACTTTGACAGAGAGGGCGCGTCGAAACATCCCTGGTCGTCAGGCGGAAGATTTCGAGAACGGCCTTGCTGAGCCGTGGGCAAGGTGCTTTGGGAGACACTCAAGAGTAATGGAAGAGTAATGGAAGAGTAATGGAAGAGTAATGGAGGAGTAATGGAGGGGGTAAATAGAGATGATGCCGTTTTCGATGCCAACACAAAAACGGGTCCGCAGTCACTGCGTGGGCCACGGCTACCCATAAAGGGCCCGCCGGTTTATGCGTAGGAACGCATGGCTGATTCCGAAGGAGATCTTCGTTGGGCTTGGGGGAGGGGAGGTGGGAGGTGGGAGGAAGGTTGAGGCCGAAGCCACAGAAGGTGAGCGTGGTGAAAATCGCAGCTGACGCCGCGAAGATGAGAGAAGAAGAATCGTCGCCGAGGCAGCGAAGGAGTTAGGGCTTTTATACCTAATACCTAACACCTGATACATTAGGCTGCATGAGGGGCTGGCAGATGCTCGCAGCTGGCAAGAACCGATGGCCCTCCCCAGCAGTGAAGAATTTTCAAACGCCAACTCACTACAGTGAATCACGATGAGAATATCGTTAGGCTGCATGGCAGCAGCGCCATGAGTTGACAGATATTGTCGAGATCACTAGAAGGGGCGCGTCGGGCTGCGGGCATTTTCCCAGTACCTTCGCATTCGCATCAATCGGACAGAACAAGTTTCCGCCGCAGGAGAGTAGCAAGGAATCACTTAGTATCATCGTCAAAAGATCGCACTCATTCTCTGGGAATCCAACGGAAACGTCTCCATTTCAATCACAAACACCTGCTCTGCAAAGTCTATGAAGTCCCGTATCCATATCCAGGAACAGAAAACCCTCTTCCGCTCCGTATGTTCGTTTGTCCTTACAGCCACCATCCGGCTGTTTTTTTACTTTCCACCGTCCTCTCGCCCCATGATCCCGGGACGACCCAGGACGTATCGTAATCTCCGTGCGCTCGCGTGTGTGTAGACGTGTAAGTAGGTATGTATGTCAAAAATAAAAAAGTACGCACGAAAAATGCCGCTCAGCCCTCCAACAAGTCAGATTAAAGATGTATGTCGCTGCGTAAAACCTCAAAAGAATGTGAGCAAGCAAGTGTCGCGGGCAAGACAAAAGACGCGTCTTGCCTTTCTGGCAACAACATGGAATGCCTCTGACCTTCGCACTTAGCCCACACGTTGTCGCTTAACACCACGATCAGGACTGCCATCAAACCCCAAGTCACCCCGAGGGATCTCTTCAGTCCCAGCAGGGCTTGGGGTATTGTTGCTGCCGCCTCCGCCAAGGTCCCGGTTAGGCTTCAGCGAGTTGTTGTCCGGGTCAGGGTCAAGGGTGAAGTTGAAATCATTGCCATCCCCACCAAAGTGGCTGTCGTTGAGGAACGCGTTGCTATCAAAGTACTGGTCGAGGTCCACCGGGGGAGGATCAAAGTACTCGGCGTTTTCACTCAGACCTGGGATGTGTCCAGAGGGGCTAAGAGGCCCAAGCAACGAACCCAGCTCGCTGATCTTGGCATCCTGTTCGCTCTGCAAGCGTTGGAGCGTTTCCAAGTCGACCTGGTTCGAGCCAATCTGGTGTAATGAGGGTGGAGCCATGGGAGGTTGCATGATAGGTGAGAGCGATGGGGCAGTGTTGGTTTCAATAGGGGGTGGAGAAACCGAGTTCGAGGGCATGGGTGGTAGGTCCATAGAGGGGTTGGAAGTGACGGGAATAGACCTGGATGAAGCGGACGAAGACTGGCCGGCCATGAAGTTGACAAGCTTGCTTCTCTGGTCATGGTTCAATGTGTTGGGTGCATTGGCCACCAGCTCAGCAGCCTCGGGGAGATCTAGTCCATGCGAGTTGGTTGCGTTGTGGTCGTTGATGATTTTCATCATCCGCTCGTGAGGATTTGCCTCCAACTCCTGACGAAGACTGGGTGAAGTCGTGTCTGTAGGGGATCCCTCAACAAGCTCTGTGACATGGCCCATCTCCGGGTTATGATGGTTGACGGGTTGATACGAGCTGCTACCCACAGACGGAGTCCTCATTGACGGGGTTGAAGATTGACCTTGCGATTGGGATCGATTGTTCTGGTTGGGGATTGGTGGAAGCAATCCCCGGGTCTTCTTGTGTGGGGTTCCAAACGAAGCCGCGTTTGGGTCCATCTGAGCTTGGATGAAATCTCCCAGGTCGATGACGCTGCTGTGTTGAGCAGACTGCTGCCCCTGGTTCGAGATCATGCTCGAGATGATGTCGCTGACGTTCTGCGTGTTTCCCTGGTCCTCCAATGTCTTCCTGAAAACATTGGCGAGGAAGTTGAGAATAGCATTGATCGAGTTCTGGTGTCGGTCGTGTTGGTTCTGGAACATGACGGCCTGGCTATACAGGTCGTTGTTGTTTCGTTGTAGGCGGTTGATGGCGTTGAGAATCAATTTTTGTTGCTCGCGCACCTTGGTCAGCTCTTCTCGAATGACAACCATCTCCTTCTTCGGCATTGGTTGAGAATCGGCGGCAGGAAGAGACCTCCCCGTCGGGATGTTGGAAGTGCCCAGCCCTTGACCGAGAACCTCTTCAGGTCCGACTTCTTCCTCGCTATCATTGTCTCCCTCACCGTTCTTGTTGCCCTTCTTGGCCTTGCTTCCGCCCTTGGGCTTGTTGATCAACCACAACAAGTTGGGGTGGCCTCGCCTGAAGTACGGGTTGGAGTACTCGCTGGGGCTCTTGTTCTTACGTTCACTCGCCCGCATCGAGTTATCAGACAGACCCACGCGCTTGTGGAACCCGTACATATTCAGTTGCCTGACGAATGACGCATAGTTGTTGTGCTTGAACAACTCTGGAATCAAAGTCTTGGCGAACTCATCTTCATCGAGAACGATGAAAGAGTCACCTTTCTCCGACCATCTGATCAAGTCTTCATTCTTGCGCTCCTCGAGAAAACTATACCAGTTAGTGGGTACATAAGACAGGCCCATCGTGGAGCTTACCTGCTGAGTTTCTGCACAAATGGAGGAATCTGTTTGCGCTTCGCTTGGGACTCTCGCTTGGCCTTGGAGGCCATCTCCTCCAACAGCTCGAGATTCTCCTGTTCAGTCAGAGTCTCAGTGGAGTTCTGCTGGAGAAGAGAGTTCTCGTCTCCCACAAAGTTGCCCCACGGATCAGCGGACGCATCAAAATTTGGGCGTGGGTTGGTCGGCACGAGAGCCCGGTTTGTCTGTCGCCGGGCGATGGAGTTGGTTGCATTCGGAACCGCTTGGGGATACTGCGGCTGGGCCGGGACTAGACCGTACGAGTTGCCGATGTGCGCATTCCCATCGACAAAGCCAGTCCCATCACCCATACCGTTCCATCGCAGCATCTGGTCCGCCGCTCCGGTTCCCGACCCATACGGTTGCGGCATCTGCTGCTGGATCGGCACTATCGGTGCCGCACCTGGAGCTCCTCGTTTCCTGGGATTTGGCGCCGACATAAGTAACGAGCTGTGTGAACCAGGGTTCACGCTTGGTGGGAGTTGTGAGGTGTGATTGAAAGTGGGCAGGCCCGTTATCGATGCCTGGTATCACGGTGTCGGATTTGCTGCCTCGCGAATATTCCGGCGTCAAAATCGAGGCAGGGCGCAAATTTCACCTCGGTACGCGCAGGAGTCGGGTCGGTGAGAAGGTGCTCCAGCGGTCCGGTTCGGAAAATGGATGTCGATCGCGTCGTCTAGCGGCGGATTGTCGGGTAGTAGCAAGTGAGCCTCGGGGAGTAGGAATCTCGTTCGCGGGTGAAGATGGCGCTCAGAAATAGGTTTGCGGGCGTGCGAGGTCAAAGTCGGCAGGCTATCGCTGTTGAGCTGCGAGTGAGGCTGAAGAAGGCTTCTTCGTTCGGCGGAGTAGAGCGAGGTGGGTTCGTGGAGGAAGTAAGAGCCAAGTGAAAGAAGTCGCGGGCGCAACAAATACAAGGCAGAAGGGCTGCGATGCGGCTTTATTGCAAGGAAGGCGTAAAATCGGCGATGCGTAAACGCAACCCGGCGTTCGGTGGTGCGCGAACAGGCTGAGCGCGCTGGGCGTGCTCGGTAGGCTTAATCGGGGGGTGCCTGGGGGCGTCTCGACTATGTGTGAAATGAGTCGTCGGACGAAGGACCCATTCTGGTGCACACAATAATGCGGAAGAAATGATGCGCAAACCAGAGATCACAGGAGCAGGCGCCAGTGAAATCGGTCGGAATGGTGATGATAGACTCGGAGTTGGCGGTCGCAGAGGCTGGAGAGGGTCCATCCAAAGCATTTGGGGCGGGCGACGATCAATTGTCAAATCCTGACTGGCCAATCAGAGCCGATGGCGACACATTGAGCCAGGTTCATTCCACGTGACGATAAGATAGCGCCTCATCGCGTCGTTATCAAGCCCAAGTTACAGTGCATGGCCATGCAGATCAGCGGGTATTGAGCAATTGCGACCTGTTCCTAGAAGCTCGTAGCTCTACTTGGGGGCTTCTTTTGTTCTTCTTCTCCCAGATACACCAGATCCTCTCGGTCCTGGTAGGTTCATTCTCTCACACCCTTTGCATGCTTGTTGTTCTTCAACAAAGCATTGTGTTGGCGCCGGTATGCATGCATGGCAGGGTGGGGACTGTATCAGAACAATGTTGCTTCTAGACTCAAAACAGGTCTGGTCAGGACGCCATCACCAATCTGCATGTGCGCAATAGAATCTGGTTGCATTGTGCTGGGTATCGCAGCTTCTTCCTATCCTCCTATCCTTATTACATCACTCGCCAAGGACAATAATATACAGTCCCTACAATACAGTCCCTACACTACAGACAATCACCAACAGATAACAACTAGAGCTAGCCCTATTTTGCACCTCTTCCAGCAAGCGATGCAGCTCGAGCCATCTGAGCATTCTTTGCTTGGTCTCGGGCTTGGTCCCACGCCCTCCCCGACTTGCCTTGCCGAGCATCCCTTTCAGCCCGCTTCTCCTCCTTCAGCGTTCGCGCCTTCTCGCGCGGATCGATGACCACCAGCTCCTCTTCAGCCTTCTTTCGGTTTTTGAGGTCCTTGCCTAGTTTATCCGCCGCGAAGCTAAGAGAGTGTGACATCCAGCCCTCGTCGTCGCTCTCCTCATTGCCTTGTTTGTCCCACGAAGTGCAACTCTGGCAATTGGCGATGAAATGTAAATCGCAAAGCGCAGCTTCGTCATCCGCGCCTGGAGCACCGTCCTCCTCTTCCAGTTCCTGACGCGAGGAGGTCGTAGTGTCTTTTTCCGGTGGGGCCTTTTCCAGCTTCGACTGGAACGCTTTTAACATGCGAAGAGTCCTCTGCTCATCGCTGGCCGTGGCGTTGTTGGTGCCAGGTCGTCGTTTACGGGCTTTCATCGAGGTTTCGGGTATCATCGACTCAAGGGCTGTTTTCTTTTTCTCCTCGACTGGCTGCTCGGTGTGAATCGTCCGCCTCATGGACGCTTTCAGGGCCGCAATCTCTTCGTTGGCTCGTTCCAATGCAGTCTTCTTGGGCGCTTCCGGTTCAGGCGACAACTCTTCTTCGTATCGACGGGCGGGGCCAGGTTTCTTCTCTGGTTGAGATTTTCGCACTGGCCCCTGTTCATCCCGGTCCTCCTCTGACTCTGGTGTCACGCTCCTGGGACGGGGCTCCTTCTTCTTCTTTTGTTTGGCGGGCTTGTCCTTGGGCTGCACATCTCCTTCTGGATCTTCCATTACAAGCCTTGTGTCAAACTTGGCCTTCTTGAAGACCGGCACGTCCTCGTCGCCTTCTTCGTCCCCAAAGCTCAGTAGTTGCTTTCCTCCCTTTCGCTTCTTCTTCTTGTCTTTCCCCGCGGACACCTTGCTAGGCGCCTGCGCAGCGACTCTCGTCCGCTTCTTCATGTCCTCAAAAGGATTAACCAGAATCTCGACCCTTTCGATCTTAACGGTGTAGGTGGGTCGTTCTGTCGCACTGTCAACCTCCGACTCGCCAATTTTTGCCAAGTTGTAGATAGTGTCGCCTGCGATGCGACCGAACATGGTGTTCTTGCCGTTCAGCTCCTCAGTCTTGTCAAGGGTGAAGAAAAACTGGCTGCCGTTGGTATTAGGGCGCGACTCGTTGGCCATTCCCAACAGACCACGGCGATTGAACTTGAGCCGCGAGTGGAACTCATCCTTGAAGTTGATTCCCGTCGGCCCTGCATTCTTTCCCAGGCGCTGGTCCATCGGCCATGGATCCAAATCGCCGCTGAACGCCCCTCCATCATAGATTGACTCTCCGCCGTTGCCTGTAGCGGTAGGGTCGCCACCTTGTAGAATGAAGCCGGGTACTAGCCGGTGGAATATTGTGTTGTCGTAGTAGCCATCGAGAGCCAGTTGCAAGAAATTTCGGCATGTCAACGGGGTTTGCTTCGCGAAGAGTTCGATCGAGAGTTCGCCCTGCGTCGTGTGCAGAATCGCAGAAGCCGTAGGCTGAGGCTCGAGATTATAGATCGCAGACATTTCGAGATGGAGAAGCCGCGCGTTTTCGGGGCCTGGATACCGTGGCTGTGGTAGGGACGTAGGAGCGCTTCGTCGCTGAGAGGTCTTGTTGATCGATCGAAGTGGCAAGGCCGTAGCTTGGAGGTGTGCATGGGCGGTCCACCCTTATCGATAAGGTCACCCAGCATCATCATACCTTTGCGACGACCAGCTTAAGGTATGCTTGGTTGTCAGTCAATGTTGACCTTGCCACACATCTTCATTCTCTGCAATTATCCATAGTCTCACATCAGGTAAGTTGTGTAAATAATTGCAAATGGCCGAAATCTCAAAGGCCCGAAATCAAGAGCAAATTACCACCCTTGTTGCTATCTTGCACCATAAGACCAACCAGGGCCGATAGCGCTATGTATTTTTGAACAACAAGGCAAGGGATGTCATCTATATCAGGCAGCCCGGGAAGGGATTCTGGTCTGGAATTATCAACGGATTAGAGACAGTGATCGACGGATCGTTGGGAGGTGCGTCACGCGCCCCGGCGCGGGTCCGGCGTACCAGAACGGTCCGCCAACTGCCTGCGGCCGTGAGAGTGGGGCCCAGCTCCGGCCAACTGTCAACGTCCCGGCTGTCGTTGACTGCCCGGGGGAGGTATTAAAATCTCGCGCCCTGGCTGTTGTGACTTTATTTTTTCCCTTCTTCTTCAGAGTCTTGTGAGTTGACCTACCCCACCCCGCCCCCTTCCTGCAGGGCCAGCTGCATTTCCGGTCCGGGTTCGTGTCGCTAACCTAATGTCGTTGCTAGGATTTTATCGATGAGTTGGTATTTTCTACCCTTTCCCGCAGTTCAGTCTCTGAGTCACTTTCGTGTCACTGGATCAATCATTCGAGAGCCGGAGTGGTATGGATGGACGCTTCCATAAATGGAAATATGGCGTGGCGCCAGCAATAACAACAACAGTACGTTCCCGCTGCGTCCCTGCTGCAGCTGCCCGTACTGTATCTAACTTGTTAGGCGAAGACGAGGACGAAGACGGCGATGACGGCGATGACAACGATGACGATAATACCGGTCACTCCAGTATGGCTTCATGTCGGATGCGCTGGGGTCCCGCTGACTGACTTATCTACAGGCAAAGAGAAAGAGGAAAGAATGATTCCATTGGCCTCAACGAAGGCGTAGATCCAGCCAGTTTGTACAGAATCCAGCTTGTTCATGCCAATGAGGTATCGTCAACAAGCTCGCCATTATCATCGTCGTGTCGAGCGATATCTCTGACCGAAGTATCGGGCGTCCCTTCGGTCCTGACCCCGCGGGGGAGCCCTCTCCGACCCGGCTTCGCGAACGAATACCATGATGCCATGAAGCAGCGATAACGAGACCCGGAGATGTTCAAATTGAAATACAAAGAACATCTTGGTGTTGCCCGGTAGCTACCGCTTCGTTTGTGAGCTGGTCGTGCAACTCTATCGCCAGGCTACTCTTCTGAACGCTACCGACTCCGACAGACAATGTCATTGCGGTTGATCATGTTCTCGACCAAGGATCCAATTCTTGGCGAATGCTCGAAAACCTTGACCTTGTTGATGAACATGTTGATCATTTTTGTTTGGGTAGCCATTACAGCCATACGTTCAGTCACGGTAATAAAACCAGGCTTGGAAGTGCGGACCAAATCGACAATGACAATGTCGCCTTCATGACTCGGAGAATCGTCAATTGTACGAATTTCAACAAGCCCGTCAGGAATTTCTGCCGATGTCATCTCCTGGAGTCGGAGCTCATACTCATTCTTTTGGAATGTGTAGGGGGTCAGGATGAGCACAGATCCTCTGCGTTGTCGAATGTCTTTATGGCCTTGCTTGATTCACATTCCGCGGAGGCAAAACAAGACCTCAATGGACTGAGTTCTGCAAACGATGTTCTTTAGCATGGCCATACCGCTACCGACTGCCGCGAGACTCTACTTTGCACGACTGCAACGAAGCTCATGCTACTCGCCACTGTACTCGCTCTGAAGAGAACGCTACAACAATCTACGCTGATGAGCCGATCAAGTCCGATGACAGAATCAATCGAGATGCTTTGGCTAGCTTTGGTGGTTACGACAATTCTGGCAAGCGTGTCAAGATCCGGAGAGCAGCCCGAGCAGCCCGACAACGTCCACCTTCGGCATCAACGGCCAGCAAAAATGCATTCAAAGCCTTATCCCGGAAGATTCGAGAAGACCCAAATGAGTACGAACCTGAAGATTCTGGTGGCATCCCGGTGGTTGAACAAGTCGCACCGCCAACCGAACCCAAATCTGCTACGCTGGATGCCAACGAGGTGGCTGTGGAAGTCTCTCTGCTATTTTATTGGCGAAATTCCCGCCTGCGGTAGGCCTTTTCATCGGCAATATATTGCAATTCAGCCTAATATTTCTGATTAGTAGTGACACCCAGTATAAGGATATTTTCGGACGCAGAGAACAGTCAGCCTTTTCGCTCCAGGTGAAGCTAGGGGTCGTCTCAACTTCACCCTTCACAAAAACTATAGAGCTCGTGGAAAAGTTGCAGGAAACTGTTTCCCGTCTTAGCATGGGGCCATTCCGCGAATTTCATGTTCGAATGAACATCTCCCTTGGACGCTACGTCGAACCAGCTCTCAATCTGCGATTCTTCGTCCGGCACGGATCCGAAATGGTCAAGTTCCATCAACTGAGTCTTTCACTGAGACGCATCGTGGACAAGGTATAACTGCATGATGTCGACGCCTGAGATCAAAACGCGCTTGCAGCTTTTGCACAAACATCAGCAGATCAGCATGAACGCCTCGGTGACTGTTCCCGATTACTTTGAGAACTCTCTGGTTACATCAGGAGTAGAAGAAAACCACCGTGGCAATTCAGCTGATTTCATCCACCACATTGCCTCCACAGTTCGAAAACTCCGCTTCGATTTCGACTGGGCCAACACTTTGTCGATTCCCTCTATGGCTGGCATTGAACCAGACCAGCCAAAAGACGTGCGCACCGTTGCCGATGCAGTCAAAGAAACCCTTGAACTCCAGGGCAGCAATTCCCTCACTATTTGACTGTTTCCTGACGTGTCCTTGCGCGAAGTCTGGTGGGATGCCCTGTCGAACTTGTCAAGCTACACTCAGCCATACTCCGATCTTCTTCGCAATGTTCGCGACAATCTTGATGACTTGGCATTTGACAGTATGCGCCTTGAGGATATTGTTTGTTGAAGGAAGCCCACAGCCTCACGCGACAGCTGTGACCTCGGGTCACGCGGGTCCCTAGTTGGTTAGTGATAATCACATCAATTTACACATCTTTGATCTCTTTCATCGTCAGTCCTGCTTGATCCTTTCCCTCCACCATGGTGTGATTCGTAAATACGTCGAGAAACCCAAGCAAATGATTAATAAGACTAAAGACTAAAGATAAAAAGATAAAAAGTCCTTATAAATAAGATACTTTACGTAAAGTTCTTTATGGATTATTTGGTAAATTGATCTGTCGCCCTCAAAATGCATGCATTGTTCAGGGGGGCACTCTCTCACAGAATAAATCCGAACTGTCCCTTGAGACCTAACTATTCTGGTTTTCAGCGGCCTTAAGAGCCCTGATGCCTCTAAGACTTAGCGCTCAGCCCCTCAAGCCCTAAAATATATCACGCCCTAATTTCCTGCCCTCTGGCCTTTGGCGTTTAACCTGTCCTTGAAGCCCTGAAGACCCTGATCATCGATTTTGTTAGACAGGTCCAGTAGTCATGCATCGGGGTGTTTGATATGTGTAATTAGCTAGCTAGATGGTCATCTCATCAATCATCCCTTGCCAATTCATTCCAAACAGTTGCCTTACATCCTCGTGAGGTCTTTATTCCGTCCGGTCGTGGTGATCAAAGTCAGGCCCATCAGGGTTTTGATGACTTGAAGCCCCATTCAGGCGTAGAACGCACGTGGGCAACAAACTTCGTCGACTCGCTGATATCCTGCTTTCCGACCTTCTAGATCTGAGCTGAATGCAGGACCTCCGCTCTTTCCTTGATATTGAGGTGGAAATCGATAACATCCTGGGCGTGAAGATGATGTACGAAGGCGACGTCGCGGAGCTTGGACGAGTCGAACTTGGAAAGCGAGAGGAAAACGGGCCTTCGGTTTCGGTGGACATGTTCTTTGTACCCTTCGAGTTTGTAGTATGCCCTTCGTATAGTCAGATAACCATGCTTAGAATAAAAGGGCAAGACGACTTACGGTTCCAGGTACCCATACTCAAACGGATCAAAGTTGAGACCAGATGCAGGCACGGGCACAGCTTCTTCGGCGACCTTGAGCGCAGCCTTGAGTAAAGCAACCAAAGCTTCTCGAGACATGGCGTCAGAGCCGTTGGCGACGCGATTCTGGCGCCGCAACTCTGCGGGCAATCACGAAGCTTCCGCTGCCGCCGCCAGCCAGGCCCGAGATCAATAAGCTCGGCGATGTTGTCGGTGGCCCCGTTGGTTGGCGAGCGCACACAAACCTTGCCGATTGACTTGTTGAAGCACATAAGAGTGGCAAGGACAGCGGTCAGGTAAGATTTACCACTGTCGCTAGGGGACGAGATGATGTCAATGCTCAGGCTGAGTTTGAAAAATATTTGCGGCCCCTTTTTCCGTCAGAATGCAAGATGTTGACAAAACAAGCGTCTTTCACATTTGACGCGACATCTGCGAAAACGTCCACGACAGGAACGCGAGCGGGTTGCGATGAAGGCGATGTGTTTGTTCCATAAGTTAGCGAGTTCCATGCACCTTGGCCAACAAGGAACTCATTGAACAGTGACTTCTTCAATTGCGCGTCGGGGTCGTCGCTGGGTGGCCACATCTCCTTGATTCCGAGTCTCAAAACGGCACCGATTCGCTTTGCGTCTTGGCTGGACCCAGATGAGCAGCAGAATGCAATTTTGTATTGGTGGCAACCATCTCCGAATTCCTCAGAGTTGGTATTGGAGGCAACCACAAGAGAAATGCACTGCGGCGAGGGCGGGTGAGTGCCAACGGGATACAGCCTGGTAGGGCAGCAGTAGAAACAGCATTGTGAAGGCTTGAGTCAAAAAGCTCGTCGGTGTGTTTGCGGAGCATCTCGACTTCCTCGCCTATGCCGCCCAGGAGGGATACCGTGCGATGGGCATCAGGCACAAAGGAGATGGCTGCTGAGGTCGGGTATTCGGATGCAAAGTTTGCCGCATACTCATCAGGAGCAGACTTCAGCTCATCTTGCCCACAGAGATAGTCAGACCATTTCGTGCGATCATCTTCGGCCAAATCCTTTGCAAGGTTATTCAAGGCGGAGGGGATAAGGACAAGTGAGGCAGTGTGGAATTTGTGCTGGCCGGTGTTGAAGGTATTGACGTGTGCGATCAACTGTTTCTCTGATCCATTCGCTCGGCCAATTTCAGGGTCAAATGAAGTGAGTTCTCTCTCTTGGCATGGTGGTGAGAGCGCGAAGTTCCGCTTCCCAAGGCATCACGCGGCGAATCATGTCGACCGAGATGGCCCCTAAGAGTCGGTTGCAGGCATCCTGAACAAGGGCGTTTGAAGGAGTGATCCACGCGATGCGGTCACCTTTCTTCAGGATCTCGCCGCGGGAGGGGAGCCTTCGTCGCGTTCCTGCCAAGATCCTCGACCGACTGACTGTCGATAAAGCTGAGGATAGTTAGCCAAGTTTCGTATCGGGGATGGATGTGACATACAGTTGGCCGACAGGGGATGCACTCGATAGAGTAAGGCTTTGCCGGGTCGAACAATGCAGGGCCTGAGAGGGGACAGAGAGAGAGCAAGGTCTTGTCGAGATATATATATATAACAGCGGACTCTGTCGCCAGCGCTAGACCTGAGGCTGTGTCGAGAGAGGCTTTGTCGGGTTATAATGCAAAGTGTGAGAGGAAGAAAATGGGAGAAGTGTGAGGGGAAGAACACGGGAGAAGTCTTAGACGAGGAGAAGTGCGAAAAGAGCAAACGGAACACAACGAGCAAACAGAAATCCACGTGACCGAGATAGCAAACAGTCACAACTTTTGCAGAAGAGGGGACTTGCCTAAAGCGCATTCTTTGATGCAAAAAAAGAATGACTCTGTCCACGGTCATCGGCAGTTTAGAAAATGGCGTTTTAATCATCCTTAATTTTAGGATTTATCCCCTCAAATAAAGATTATTTCATTTATTACCTAAGTAGATAAAGTCTAGGCTTTGGGTCTAAGAATATGCTCTTTAATGGTCTACCTGAGGTTGACATGAGCGGACTCTGCGAATAGTAGCAATACTCTTCTGTTTTTCTGACGATGTTACCTGAAGAACACAGGCAACAAACGAAAAAGTGTTTGCATAGCGCATGTGCTGCCACCTGTTGACAGCTGGTAAATGGCGCCTCCGTCTTCGTCCTGGGTGGTGACCGCAACACCAATAACAAACCACCTTCATCATGAGCAACGCAGCGCTCTCCACAAACTCGCCACAAACGCACATCTTAATTCTCCCTTCTCTCTCGACAACAACTTCCACATTCCACCAGATATCCACACTCCGTGACTCAACCAGTACCACAACTACCCGTCACTACTCCCTACCTCTACCAACCGATCTTATGACGGACAATACAGACCAACCCGCCAAGCCAGTTGAAGTTCCAGACGACCACGGACTCACGCCTCGCTCGAGTCCTGGGTCTGGATGATTTGCCGGCCTCACTGCTGAGGACATGAAGCGCCCGAATCTTGATGATTTCACATTTGACAAAGCCGTCGCGCCTGAGCACCCGACCCCGGCAGCAATCGCCTTTATTTCAGACGCTCACCGCACAGTCTCCCCCCTAGGTGGCGTCGTCGAGGAAGTTGAGATGCTGCGTAAACACACGGACGAGCTCTTTGAAATGTCCTTGCCTGCGGTCATTGTTGCCAACCCAGCTGCAATCTGGACAGAGACCGACAAGGCTGAGACAATCTATGGCATCAAGGCAGACGGTACACCCCAACACCAGTTCTTCCTCGTCTCGTGCAAAGACATCTCTCGATATATCCCCGGGATCGGCGACAAGTGCAGCTTCTACATCACGTCACCCTTCAAGAGACGCGACCCCCCGCTCGTAAGCTCCTCAGCACCGCAGCGAAGTCTTGCGACGCTATCTGTGCGACTCCAGTTGCCTTCGCGCAACTGATGGCTCACGCTCACGGTCTGGATTTCGCATTGATAATCGTATATGAGGCCGGTCGATTTACGGAAGCCCAGTCATTTATCTCCTCAACCAAATGCCCTCATGCGCTACACATCTTCGTGGGTGACAACAATCATTTCGCCCCGATTAGCCTGATGAGAGACGACGGTGAGGAGCACGACTTCTTCGGTCCTCAGCGAAAAATGAGTCTCTTCCGACGTGTCGAAAAGTCTAGTCAGATGTCTGCAACACTCCGCGTCAACCATCGAGCTCATGGCACTGCCGTCAATTGGGCTGGGAACTACTTTTACATCGGCGAAATGCTGGTGTTCAACAAAGCACCAAGCTCACTCACCATGTCGATGAGGAAGTGGTTGGCAGCTGTCTCTGGTGTTCAGAAACCAACCTCGGCAGTGTACGTTTTCGACGTGGATGAGTCAACTGAGATAGGGGTGGGCACATCTTTTGCCAACCTGGTCAACGCGTTGTTCGGACGAGAACTTGTCGCACACATCTACCGCAAGTCGCCTATCAGGAACGCAGTCGGCTTCGCTACAGGCCGCCAACCAGTGCGCTTCGGCTCACTCCTGGTGATTGTCGGTTACTCTGCGCAGAAGAACGAATGGGAGGGACGTCTTCGCGAACTCTCACCCGCTGGAGTTCCACTCCACCGAGTTAAAGTCCGAACGATTGATGACTCTCCCAGCCATGAAGCTGACATTGTCATTTGTGACCTCACTCGCACCGATAAAGCAGGTTTCCTCGACGACAAAGAGCGACTTACCGTGGTGCACTCGTTCGCATACACATCTTGCAGACTTTTTCCGCTACGTTGAGCAGCGTCGGGCATACACAACTATCCGCAAGAACAACGCTACCACGGCATGGCATACATTCTGCACTCGCTGCATCCGTCACGGCCGACCCCTTGGGCTATAGCGACCGACGTAGCGACTGGCGCCGCCGATAAAGGAGCCAGGTTTTGCCGGTCGCAGAAGAAGACAGGCCATTGGAGCCAAGCATGGCGGATTGCAATGAAGCCACAGGAGTTTGGGGGGAATTTTGAGGACTGGTTCATGCCTTGGTTTTGACGGATATCCGTGGCCTTTCACTTCTTGTTAGAGTTTGTTTCAAAAAGAAAACCTCTTTACACATACACTTCTTTTCATGCTACCGTGAGGACGTAGGAGTGCTCCGTTATTGAGAGGTGTTGTTGATGGATCGGGATGGCACGTTGGAGTTGTGAAGGAAGGGTCTACTCTTCTAACAGACCATCAAGGGATACATGAGTATGAAACCCAGAGAATTGCCAGGCTAAAGAATTGCTGGTACGTTTGTAAATGAAGTGGGAGTCAGTCCTATGGATAATTATCAATATTACATCTGGTAAATTAGGTTTAGGAAATACGGGTAAGACTTATTCTTAGCCCATATCCCCTAATAATTATTTTAGTTAATTTATTGGATAAAGTTTAATAACAAATGTAAACCTTCAGTCTCGACGCAAATGAGCAAAAAAGAGTAGAAAGAAACCATATAGTTAATCTTACATCCACCAGATAGCCTAGCGATCAATACCGCCGACTGGCGTGGTGTGTGATTGGACAACATTCATCTAGAGATTATAGCAATAACCATTTGCCCCGTCTACATACCGTCTATTCCCCCGGGGTTTTGTGGAGGAAGAGTCGAGGCAACCCATGGCTTCGACACGAGTGAGGAGGTTGACAGTTCTCTGACGCCCCAAATGACTTCGCTTGGAGGAGTGGGCAACGCAGAACCCCCGTCAAGAGGACTCGACGCCCTGTGTCTGCTAAATGGCATTCACACCCTAGGGTTGCCGAGCTATCATTGCTGTCCCGGAGGGCCCAACTCCTGGAGATACTTACATGCTATGCTTCTAAAGTGATAACCTCATTGGAAAAGGGGCAGGCCTTTGCCTCGTCGATGCCAAATCTTCGATTTTGGTCGGCAATGTCAATCACTGGCAACGCTATGGCCATCGCTCTGTGGTTCAAAGGCGTGGATGGATTAAAACTTCCTCCCGTCGTGGATTTCATCGGCGCTGGGAACCCTCGCCAAACCCTGGAGCACATTCAGAGCTGCCCTATTACGCACATCTCTCATCAAAACTTGCATGCCATTTGCATGAGGAACGATGCCCACCGGGATCTGCCATTCGTATGCGCAAAACACTTAAAGATATGGTGTTCAATAAAGCAGAGGTGGTTTGGCAATGAGACGGGATGCAGCATGCGACCGGATTAAGCTGCCAGAGATTGACGAGAGAGCTCAATTAATACGAAGCGACCGAACTGCCGGGTTCCCCAACTCGTCCCTCAAGCCTTGAAGTCAATCGGCAGACAATCTCTGTCCCAAACAGTCGAGACTTGAAGCCGATTCCCAGACATTCCCGAGTTCGGACGAGGAAGTCTCCAAATTCAGAGACTCAGACTACCCCAGTGGTTTGCAACCAGCCTAAAAAGGTGACGAGGGATGTGGCAGTGAGGGCTAAAGACGGTGATGACGTGTTGAACACTGAGGCAAGATCTGCCACCCTCAATGAGACAGAAAACTCGTTCAATGATGTCAGGCATCATCCTTAGCTTTTAAGAAACAAAATAAGTTTATCAAAACAGACTCGCCATCTCTAAAAAGGTTCTGCACTGATCGATACAAAGACTCCCAACTTTAATCCTTTGAGTAATGTGACTCCTGGACGCCCAGTAGTTTCCCGAACACGGTTTCTTGGACGAGCAGGGACACCCGAATGACTTGGTAGCAATGCCAGAGTTGCCAAGAGAAGCGACCAGAAAATACTCACATTGTATCAGTCAATATTTTTGTTGAAGTCGAGCTTAGTTGTCCAGTGCTGATTACCGCAACCTGCTGGACTTGCATTCGACATTCAACGTATTGCTACAAGGAGTAAGAAAGTCACAGCTCGTTTTGGCAATGCAAGCAATAGATAGGAGTTCCATGCATGTGTTACTAGTTTCCAAAGCCAGCCAAAGCGTAGACACAGTAATACCAACACAAACTCGAAGCATGGGCTTACCAAGGAGGCCAGAAGCGCGAGAGAGGGTCAGGGAGGAGTGGGACGTTGCCAGGCAGCGTGACGCAATGCAGTAAAACCTGAGGAACACTGGTTTGCATAGCACCAGGAGGGTATTATGACATACAAGGTCGGTTGCAACAAGGGCAGTTGGTAGTGGAGGTAATGGGAATGGGAAAGTGCAGTAGCAATGCAGCTCAAAAGCAGGGTAAAGCAGGTGTGCGGGCTTGACCAAGCAGGGTTGAAACATGGATGAGGCACATACACCGGTGGAGGAAATAAGAGTTGAGGCTGAAGCCGATAATCGCCTGAGGCAGGAGTGAGTGGCAGGATGAGGTCCTAGCGGGAGTATTATTTGAGAAGGTATGATGATGATGACCCATGGGGGTGGCGCGTGCGGGTGCGGGAACGGGTGCGTGTGCGGGTGGCGGCCAAGGAGGTTAAATTGCGGGGCACCTTGTGGCTGTAAGTGCCGTCGACCGCTCGACGACCACAGCTGCACCTAAAAGGACGGCTTGTTGGCCCATAACCACATATCCTGACCTTAATACGTGTATCCATTTAATTATTTAATTGAATTTGATTCGGTCGGTCTCAGCGAGATCCAAAATTTCACCTTGCTACTGCATCTTCAACACTCACATCAAATGAATGATTCTTCCCTACCTGCTTCCTGGATTCTTTATCCATTCCCAGTGGTATATATAAGTCGTAGTCACGGCTTGAAACTTTAACAAGATGTATTCCTATAAACATACCAACACTTGCGCCAACCCAAACGTCCACGTTCCAGCCAGCCCAAACATACTGTCTCGCCTTAATAGGTGGCTCCATTTAACATCAGACCGACGCTCTTTGACTGTGTGTAATTTGCCAGCGCGGCCTCACCCAATTCTCGACCGATTCCGCTCTCCTTGTAACCACCAAAAGGCAAAGCGTGATGGAGCACTGTGCGGGGAGTTCCGGATTAGCACTGTGCTGACCATATTATGGTGGGTGGGGATGGGATTTGACTGCACTGTGCGCACTGTGGAGGGCATCGCGAAGTTTTTGTTCATACAGTGCGCACTGCACACGGAATGACATCACGGGAGTTTTGTAACGTAGATGGAATGAAAATATGAGGGATGACTTACTGTTGTAGCAGTTAATCCAGACAGTTCCAGCCTTGAGAGAGTTAGCTACCCGGAGGGCTCTGTTGACGTTCTGGGTGTGGACGGCGGCGGCAAGACCGTAGTTGGTGTCGTGGGCGAGCTCGACGACCTCCTCCTCATCCTTGAACTTGGAGATGGCGCAGACGGGACCGAAAATCTCCTCCTGCATGATCTTCATGTCGGGACGGACGTTGCTGAAGATGGTGGGCTTAATGAAGTAACCTTTGTCGCCAAGACGCTCACCACCGGTCTCAACGGTGGCACCCTCCTCCTTTCCGGACTTAATGTAGCTCATGATACGATCATACTGAAGTTGGCTGACCTGGGGGCCCTGGAAGGTCTCCTCGTTGAAAGGGTCGCCGACCTTGTTCTCAGCAGCGCGCTTCTTGAAGGCGGCCAGGAACTTGTCGTAGATGCCCTCCTGGACGAAGATACGGGTACCAGCGCAGCAGCACTGGCCGTGGTTGTAGTAAATACCGAAGTTGACCCAGTTGATGGCATCCTCGATGTCGGCGTCATCGAAAACGATGTTGGGGGACTTGCCACCAAGCTCGAGGGTAACCTTCTTGAGGTTGGAGGCGGCAGCGGCCTTCATGATGGTTCGGCCAATGACAGTGGAGCCAGTAAAGGCGATCTTGTCAACGTCCATGTGGGAGGAGAGGGCGGCGCCGGCAGTCTTGCCGAATCCAGAGACCAGGTTGAAAACACCAGCGGGGAAGCCAGCCTGCTCAATAAACTGAGTGAAAACAAGAGCAGACAGAGGAGTCTGCTCAGCAGTCTTCATAACGACACAGTTACCAGTGGCCAGAGCAGGTCCAATCTTCCATGCCAGCATCAGAAGCGGGAAGTTCCAGGGGATAATCTGACCGCAAACACCAAGCTGGAGAAAATGAGTTAGCGCCGGCAGTTTGGAGAAGTCGAATGTGGGGTATACTCACGGGCTCGGGGCGAGTGTAGTGGAACATGTTGGGGGCAATGTCGATGGTCTTGCCCTCGATCTTGTCGGCCCAACCGGCGTAGTATCGCAGGCAGCCAATGACGGCACCGACATCACCGCGGGCGTTGTTGATGGACTTTCCGTTGTCGAGAGACTCAACAGCGGCGAGGAGCTCCTTGTTCTTCTCGGCGAGGTCGGCAAGCTTCAGCATGTAGGCACCTCGCTCCTGGGGAGTAGTCTTCTTCCATTCGCCCTCGAAGGCCTTTCGGGCAGCGGCGACAGCAAGGTCGATATCCTTCTCGGTACCCTCGCAGACGGAGGTGATGGCCTCTTCGGTGGAGGGGTTGATGACCTCGAACTTCTGCTTGTCAACACCCTCAACCCACTTGCCTCCGATGAAGCTTGAGATAGTTAGCGAGGGCTCGGAATGGGGATGCGGGGGGGGTAGGATATAACATACAGGCCAATGGGCTGCTGGTAGGGACCAGTGGCGGGGGTGGTGAGCTCAACAGTCAAAGTCATTGTGTCTTGTGTGTGTGGATGTGGATGTGGGAGCGGATGGGTATCTTGGAGAAGTAGAGTTGAGGTGG
The DNA here is from genome assembly GCF_021365365.1 of Ilyonectria robusta. Lineage (NCBI taxonomy): Eukaryota > Fungi > Ascomycota > Sordariomycetes > Hypocreales > Nectriaceae > Ilyonectria > Ilyonectria robusta. The sequence goes on along the minus strand of NW_025764437.1, from coordinate 2,188,494 downwards.
GGGAATCAAGGCTGTTATATAGAAGAGAGATGAGAGATGAGTATGAAACTGAAGGGAAGAAAAAGTAATCCTTTCGACGACGGGAGCGGCGTATTTAATCTTGGAATCTTGACGCGGGGTTTACGACGTAGTACGTTCGGCGATTGGGGGATGGGACAAGGGGGGGGGGGAGTGCCGCCAATCTACCCCACAGCAAGCCTCGCCTCCCAACGCACCGAGCCCCCGTCAAATGCTTACAAGGTAGTATGGAGTACAGCAGGTACGGAGGTACAAATTAGCGTGCATAGGTAGGCTGGCCTGCACAGTACGCAGCGCTCTGGAGCATGGAGTCCGGAGTATGGGGCAACGGAGCGTGGGGCATGGAACGTCGTGTGAATGGAGGGGCGGGCGGAACGCAGCACGGAATCGCACAATGTCACAGACGCTGTGTTTACTACATCGTGGAAGGGCAACAATGCAGCCAGTGGGCTCGTACTGCGGTACGTGAAACACAATGGAACAATACATGACAGGGCGACAGTTCTCCATTTCCCCCAGGCCGCCGACGGCGCAGCGCAAGTATCAAACCCGTCCGCCCGTCCACACCCTCCCCCTTCCCCCTCCGATGGGCCCAGACACAGAGAACATCCATTGTCAAACTCCCAGCTGCCCAGTTGCGTAAAGTTGGCGTTGGCTCAACCAGTTGAGTCTCGGATGCTGCACGCCTGCACGCCTCCACGCGCAAGTGGATGGAACGGGGACGGGTCCGCGAATCACACGGCCGGCCGGAGCGGACGAGGCATTCGGCCCCACACGCTGCGAGCTTTCCCCGCAACCGCTGGCCAATGATGGCCGGTCAACGGCCCCGCAATCGCCAGCGCCAGCCTCAGGATGATGGGAAGGAGCACTGGAACCTCTCCTCAAATTGCTCAAACGAGCCAAGTTCTAAAACTGGCCAGATGGCTTCTCCTTGTCACCCTCGCTCCAAAGGGTCTTCCCTCCCTCCCCAAACAAGCGCCCCGCGGAGTAATCTCTCACTGACAAATCCTGCAGAGCCCCGGATCCGATCTAGGTACATGGCTACCTTGCGCCGCACCGAAACCCAGACCGGCCAAGCGCGTCGCTCGCCGCACTCTGTTGCTCTGCGGCGTCTGCGGCACCCTGATCGCCCCTGTCGGCACCTCGTTTGAGTCCCACATTGCAGTGCGTTGAGGTCCATCGCGAACCGATCACGACCTAGCTTTTCGCTCTGGATGGTTGCTCGGACTGAGGGCGAGTGCCTCTGGGCGTGGCTTTGACGATCAGCGCGGACACGCTGTCGACGGCCACGGGCTGATCATCCGACCATCTCCCAAAACGGGCATCGTCTCAGCCCTCACTCGTCGGCTCTCGTCTTTAGTCTTGATGTTATGCTGCCGTCGACCCCCCATCTCATCCCACCCCTCCAACCAGTCCGTCACCCCTCCGACTTGATGTGGTGGCCATCTCTTCACCGCGGTACGGTACCTTCGGAACCGCGCCTCGTGCTCCCAATGTCGTTACATGCTCCATGCTAGCGCATACTTCCGTACATCCTGCTCCCTGTAATACCTGGATGAGGAAGGGCGCTGGCTACAGCGTGTCGTTGTGCCCTTCCGCAATTGCACAGCGCCACTCACACCCCGCATTGATGTCTGGATAACTGTTTGCCGTCTGCTTGACTGGCCTTGGCTGGGTCGGGTCTGTGACATAAGAGCGGGGAGCAGGGAGCTACCGAGCAACCATGCCGAGGTGCTGGCTGACGAGCCCTTGCAACTTCGCGACGATGGCCACGCAAACTGCCTGAGATGGCAATGCCCCCCCGGAGACAGACCCCGATGCGCCATCAACCCGCATTTGCGTTCGTGGTTCCAAGAAAATGTACTACGTAGTAATGCCGCCGAAACTGTGGCGACTGGCGGCTGCACTCTCGCACTCTCGCTTCACCTTGAACCGACCCCCACTACGATTCTGTAGCAGCAACGGCCAGCCTGTCAGAGCTCTCCTGATTCCGCTCGGAATCAAAAAAATCACTGCGAGCGCGGCCAGCTTGGGCGCATCCTCGGCGTAATGGGGAGCGAGCCGTCAACCCCGCACGCCAAGACCGCAACCGTGGCTAACATTTGGAATCCTGGGCGACCCTGCGACCCTGGCAACCCCAGACAACCACTACGCCTGGCATCAAGCCATGGATGAGCCCAGACATCTCCAATTCTGCCGCCGGTCGTCCTAGCTCTTTGCCCCCGTGACTCTCCGACCGACCTTCCTCTTGGCCGGCAGCCGTCTCGTGAAGCTTGTCGCGGACCCGCAGTCTTGCTGGTCCATTGCGGCTCCGCTGCGACTCCGCCCTGCCGGAGACGGCGGGGACTGTCCCACCTCGTGGCGGCGTATTGCACCCAGGATCCAAACTACGAGAAGTCGGTACCTGATTACTCAAAACGTCTTGGAAGGAATCGTTATTGGATCTTTGGTTGACCGATCTCCATCAACGACGTCCGTATGATGTATCCATGTGGGACGCTCTCCGCACGACTCCTTCACTTGCTACCCTGTTTCCCGGCCTACCGGTAGGCGAAACGGCTGGATGGAGAGTGATCAGGCTCTCTCCAAATTTGTCAGAGCCGCATATTGTTGAGGTTGGCCCCTTATTCTGGCGGAGTCGCCCTGGGCGGTTGAGTTACGGTTTTGACACAAACGAAGCTACTCGACCGGTCCCGGTCTTGGCTCTATGTCAACGGTACCCCGCTAGATCACCGAGTCTACCTCGACAAAGACGGCAGACACGTACCCCACATCCGGGGAGAGGGGACATGGCATGGCCTCATCCTCGACATTCCTCAGGAACCGATGCACATAAGCCGGAGAAGGGGACGAGTGGGCAAAGCACACATGGAGCGTGGCTTGCCACATGGCCCACCCCATACACCTCGCGGCGCGGAGCCGCCTCTACATCCAAGCCGTCAGAGTTGTCCAACCACAGCTGGAGAGCCCCTGTCTTGTCCAGTGGTTGATGGGCTGATATCTTGTTCAGCTGGAAGCCGCAACGGTAGATGGGGCACTTGGGAGCCGTTCCCCCCAGATTCTCTGCCCCAGATGGCTCGTCTCCCCTCAAAGCACCGGCTCCCGTCCATCCCCAGGATCTGTCCCCAGAGTGACATTCTCCCCGGACCCTCCCCCAAGACCCCGAGGCCCCATTCCTAGAGGCTACCTATTTGACGCCGTTGCCGCCTTGAATGAGGATCTGCTGATGCGCGGGAGTCCACGGAAACCGTTACTTGCCCTCCGCCCTCATGTCCTCCGATGTCGCGTGTCAAATCTGCTGTGCTATGGACCATGGAAATCTCATTTCATCCGCCTTGTTGGTTGATATCAGCTTGAACCCTCCAGAGAGCAGGAAAACGAGTGTTAATGGCTGTGGCATGAGGTCAGGTGAAGAGCTGGCCGCTGTTAACACCCATTACCTGAAGGGCGCGGCTAATCCAGAGGATGCATCCTTGCAATCAACAGTCCGGACGGCAGCACATAAACTTCGCGCATATCGGTTCTGAAGGAAGCGGATTCTGCATGAAGTGTTTTCTAGTATTAAAAGTCCTTTCGGATTCTAGGCACATCGAACGTGAGGCGATCGCAATCATCACCCCACCACCACACTCAACAGACGCACTCACCTCTTGACTGCGCAGTAAGGCCCGTATTTGTTTCACACAAACTGCTTACGACGGCTGGCAACATAACTGTTGATACGTTTGGTACACACTTAGCCATGACAAGGAACCTAATGATTTATATTTAGGCCTCATTTGAGTAAAGGTAAAAAAAAAAAAAAAAAAAAAAAAGAGACAAATATTTAGGCCTCAGGTAATGTTTTTTAGACTTAATCCTTTAGGCATAATTTGCTAATGGGCGATACGACTGTCACTGGAAGGCTGTCTTATCCGGCTGCCCGAAGAAACTTGGCTCCCCAGCGTACCTACGTTACACACCAAGGCAGCAAGCATGATGTAGAGCAAACAAAGACGCCATCGACACTGGGTTGCTATCAGGCGATCAAGCAACACGTGGAAAAATTACACCTTGTGTTTTGACCTACGTTTCTTTTCTTTACATGATCCATTCCATTCTGTGACAAACGTTGGCCCGTGAATCACGTCCCAAAAAGAGCGATGGTGGAAGGTAGTGGCGGCAGGAACAAACTTTTCTCTTTGGCAGCTGCATGACAGCTGCGACGCAACATCGCGCTTCAAAAACCTGCGTGAATTGAACCGCCCAACTTTACGTTCACACACTTTTACCTGTCTCCTGCAAATTACACAACCAGCAAAACTCCAACCACGACACCATGGCTGTTCTTCCCGGAGTCCCAGGAATCTCCGTCTGCATCAGGGTTGCCGGAGAGGTTGCCATCGAATATCAGGACCCTGAGCAACAACCGGATTCCGAATCTGATAACCCGTCGTCCCACTGTTATATTGAATCACGGGGCGGATCCGAGTTCGCCATAGAAACGACAGTTGCACCTGAGTATCGCCTTCAGCGTGGACACAACTCCCTGCTAGTTAATCCCATCATCGATGGGAATTCCACAAGCGGCAACATCCGTGGCCTTGCGTCAGTCAGGGGGCATGTGGACATCACTGTACTATCTTCGGCATACACGACATCAGATACTCCGAACATGGTGAACAAAGCGAACTTCGTGTTTGTCCCCATCACTACCAGTACGTTGACTTCCACTTGTCTGGTAGAATGGCGCTGACCACATAACATAGGCGACGATCACGAAAATATGTACGCCCGCGATCTCGTGGCTGCAAAGTCGTTGGGAACCATCGAGGTCAAGGTCGCGACAGCCATTTCGGGCGTGAACTCGCTTTACAATGCCCGAAGGTTTGACAAGAAGGAAAGCCTCAACGTCCATGAGAAGGCAATGAAAGGGAGGGATTTGAGACATGGGTTATCGTATGGACCTTTGCCTTCAATTGTGGTTGTTTTAGCTGACAATCCCGAGTCTAACCCCGGGCAGTCTGGTCCGAACACCAATTGCCACGGCGTATACTGATTACCGCCTAATTGGCACATTCTACTTCCATTACCGATCCCACGGTTAGCAAACGAGTCCTTTTAGCACACATGAGTCTGTGTACGGATGACTAACTATATCAACAGAGGGACTACAGGCGCAGATGATCATTCCTCGCTCACCATCGCCGACGCTGCCAATGGGGCAGGACGATGATCTGAGTCATCTTTCGAATGCCGAAATTCGCCGCTTGGCTAGGGAAAGATTGCAAACTGTGAAGGTATGACGAGACTTCAGACTTCCTGACCCCTATCCCAGTTGCGTCTCAGTCGGTTTACCGCATGCTACGATATGTCAATCGGGTCTACCCCTTTCATAACTTACTGTATTATCTATTGTAACATGACTGATTGGAGAACTAGACCATGGACGAGAATCCTGCGTCCGTCAAGCGTGAACCCGGGTCCCCGCCAAGTTCACTGCGGCCACTGAAGTTAGTGAAGCTTGACGATGGCACGGAGGCCATTGACCTTACGGAGGAGGATTGATTGGTGTTATGTCATTGCGGCGGCTCAAGTGGGTGTTGAACAGCCTGGGAGTTTATGCATGCGTGAGTGTGGAATCTAGTACGGCGATCTTGTTTGGTAGTGGACGATGTACTTGGTGCAGACAGGGCCGGGGACAGAGCGTGCACGAGATTCTGCAAGGAAATCAAGAAAAAGGAATCCAGTACTTAGCTAGAGATGAAAACAGGCCAAAGGGAGGTAAAATCACTTAATCAAATCTCTCTCTACACAGCCGGTAATACACAGCCGGTAATGCGACAAGAACTACTTCGGCAACTTGGTCAGTGTCACAGGGCAAGACAAGAAGTTTGTGTTCAAAATTAAAGAAGGAAGGAAGCATATCCACTCAATTTTTTGAGTGCCTACGGTAGTGTGGTCACTTTAGGGTAACTTGATTGCGAGGAAAACACCAGCGTGCTTACCAGCACCCGTATACTAGTGAAGAGTTAGGGGGCAGAAGGATTGTATCAGGCTGGATGCAAACGGAAATGCACATCAGCATTATTATTTAAGGTACTGTATTATTGGTACTGGAGTCGTGAAGTGGATGCCCGCATTGTTTGCAATTAATATACGGCTTGGAACTACTGTATGATCATGAGATACGCTAAGCGGAATTGTTAGAGGGATAAGTAAATACAAGAATTAGTCTTATCAGATTTCCTTACCTTACTTCTTATGCTAGGTGCATTTTTGAGTTATCTTTTATGATTGGGGCATGTAGATATAGAGAAACAAATACTCGTGATATACGAATTCCGGTTACTTCATTGATGGACTAGTTGGCGGTTGGTGGTGGTTAGCGGCTGGTATTGGGCTTGTGGAGAGTGACAGGTGGGTGGTCGAGACTCCAGCCGAGCTCCACGGGGTACCTGCAGCTTGGCCGCCATTGGTGCATGCGGCTCCCTGCCAAGCCGCCAGCTTGAACCTCCTCCTCCATCTCCTTTCAACGAGTCCCCGATTCCCATGACGTTGCATTTCGAGTTCCCATCCATCGCCTCATCCCATCAACCTCCGCCCGCCCCGTCTGCCGCGCGCATCTCGCCCCCGGATACGACAATGCCCCCGTGTGGAAATGCTGCATCTGCCCTCGCATAGCCGCCGCCGAATTGCACGCGCTCGTCTCTGAGGGCCGTCCGCCATGGCGCCCGACGCCTCGAGCAACATCCGCGTCTTCATTCGCTGGCACGAGCAGACCGTCTTTGCCGGCGAAGAAGTCAAATGCACCATCACCTTCAAGAACGTCGCGTCCGAGTCGAGCCAGTCGAAGCAACCGCCGACGTCTGAGCGCAGTCGCATCTCCTCGCCGCTTCGCCCCAAGTCCAACCACGGCTTGACCCCGCCGTCGTCGTCGGCTACCTCGGGCAGAGGGCATCACCGGTCTGCTCTGTCGCTGAGCGTCCCATCGAGTCGTACTCACAGCCGATCGGGCTCTGTGCAATGGCCGGCGCCGTCGAGCAGCACGAGTGACCGCCATCCGCCCTCTGGCCCTGGCCACGCACATAAGCGCTCCCTCTCCATCGTCTCGATCGGGTCGACCAGCACGATAGACGACCATTCCCAACGAAACGAGGCGCCAATACGGCCGCCGCGACAGGCTCGTGGCCATGGACGCGCATCGAGCTTGCAGATTGCTCCCCGTGGCCAGAACCAGCCGCCCCCTGGGCCCCAGTCGGGTACGATTCTCGATGCCCTGATGAACCCATGCTGACTCTCCACCAGCGTCCTTCTCGCCGAGGCTGTCAAGTTCTCCCTTATTTCATTCATCATATCCTCCTCCCGACCGGTTTGGCCGGATGTCACGTCCTCCAACCGCGCCCAATACCCCACGTGTGAGCAATCAACGTAGGTCACCTCGGTCGTCGCCAAACCTGATGCCAGAATTCCGATTCCCTGCAGCTGCATCACCGACGCTTGAGGCATCCCCAAACCAACCGGGTGCGCTAAATGAGCGCATGCTTAGCCCCATTGGACATACAGAAACTAATAACTTGGCAATTCGATCCAACTCGGTGCCGACCATTAACGAGCAACCCGCTCCCGCCGCCAGGATATTGGCAAGCGGGATACTCGGAGGAACGCCGCGAAGTAGCGGCGAGTTTTATTCCGTAAGCAACAACTCTTCAGAAACACTGGTTTCTGAGTACCCGACCCAACCGCCAGCAAGAGGACATGCGCGACCTCTCCGGCGGAGCATAGGTCTGCCCCCACCGCAGCCAAAGGCGCCAGAATCATTGATGATGGGGTACGCTCAACTACAAGGCTCATTCACACTGGACGGATCCTTGGTCAGCCTGGGACAATTTGAGCAAGTCAAGAAGAAGGCAATTGTGGGCCAGGGTGGCGGTGTCGTGGGTATAGATTCTGCGAAACGCGACAGTGGGCTCTTGCGAGGCTTCGGCTGGGGCAAAATCAGCAGTTCCCTGGGAGACTTCCTTGGTGGAGGCGAACTGAGCACGATCAAGGAGATGCGGGGAGTTGCCAACTCGAAATCGGTCCCACTCCTTACCACCCCACAGTCGATCTTATTCGTGGACCTGCAGTTGGTACCTGGAGAGAGTCAGGAATTTGAATATTCATTCCGGCTTCCAAAAGGCCTCCCCCCAACACACCGTGGAAAGGCGGTTAAAATATCATACAGCTTGGTCGTGGGAACCCAGAGAGTCGGCGGAGCCAAGGAGCAGCAGGTTCGGTCTGTCGAGGTCCCCTTTCGCGTTCTCGGGAGCGTCAACAGTCACGGCGAAATCCTCGGTCACGACCTCATGAACCCATACGTGCTGCTTCGTGACCAGGCCCAGGTTAAGAGTCCCTCCACTAACGGCAAGGAACAAAAGAGCAACGGGGTCAATGGAGTTAATGGTCGACCATCGACGATCAATGACTTCTTACTTTACGTGGATGACCTAGTTTCAAGACCAAGAGATGAGAGCGGCAGCATTTTGCTGCCAACTTCAGCCGGCGGAGCTTCTCGAAGACCTTCAGCGTTTGAGGAGGCAACCACTACACAAGAATCTATCCACCTCGCCATCATGAGAAGCAATATGGCATCTGGAGGGCAGCAGAGCCCCAATCGATTTGAGATTGCACGGAACGGACAGCGAGTCGGAGTAGTTATGCTCACACGACCGGCTTACCGACTAGGAGAAGTTGTGACTATGGCAGTCGATTTCACCGACGCTGATATCCCATGCTACGCGATGCACTCCACTCTGGAGACGTCCGAAAAAATAGACCCATCATTGGCGGTACGATCAGAGTCAAGCATTCATCGGGTGACGCGCAAGGTCCATGCCGCGTCATCGGAGGCAACGCTTTATACTCGACGGGTCACGTTTAATGCTACGATTCCAATCACGGCAACCCCCGAATTTGTTACGAGCGGAGTTAGCTTGGACTGGAAGGTCCGGATCGAATTCGTGGTGCCTTCACAAGGGAGCGACGATTCAGAGGGCAGAGAGCGACCAGCTGCTCACCCGCTGCTCGAACAAATTTCACAAGATGAGAAGGGGGGCCAGGTACTTGTGGCGGTGGAAAATCTTGTGTGTGAGAGCTTTGAGATTGCGGTGCCTCTGCGTGTGTACGGAGCAGTCGGGACGGGATTGGAGCGACTCGAGCGAGACGAGGCGTCGGAGGAAGGCCTTGCAGTGTAAGGAAGGAGACATAGAAGCAAGATGGGCTGTCTGACTGGTGTTGGATATGTCAAGTGAATGGCTTGATTTACGCAAGAGGTATAAGAGAGGTTGGTACTCGGGCGTGTTGGGATATAGCATAGCATTTTAACGGGGCGGGACAGAGGACAGTACGAGACCATCCTTGATTAATAAAGCCGATAGCAGCTCGGACAATTGTGCCATTTGACATACGTGACGGTTTTTGCAAACGCAGAATCAGCGATACGGGCTTCATGGGTACGCGTCGCGTCACCGGGTGGGATACCGGTATCTATGTTCATATATGATTGTTGGTATGGACTGGGACTCGGGGGTGGTCGAACCAACATCGAAGCAGCGGAAAGGGGGATTGATGAGCCGGGATGGCATGCCACCAAAAGCCACAGCGTCGGACCCCGGACGGCGTAGGTCATACCAGACGTTTAATAGGTACAAAGACAACAGCGGGAGTTGGGTGAGGACTGGAGTAGGCATTTAACAGCATACGACCAGGCGGGGATGGTAAGACAGGGCTGCGGGAGCATCCTCATTTAACGTCTGCCGCTCTTCCAGGGAATTGGCCAGGGGAGAAGTGAACTTTGGGCGGGCGAGACATGGGTTGAGGAGGCGTGATGGCGCTACTGGGCTTGGGGTGAAGCTGGTGGCGGCGGGATGTTGACGGTGGAGCAGAAGAGCAGAAGCCAGGAGATGAGAATGGATGGACTCGATACAAGTGGCTTTTTTTATTTGCTTCTTATTTTCTCCGTTGAGGATTTTTTGTTGGTGATGAGAGGGACGAGGACCGTTGTGGCTGGGCTGGCGGACGCTGCATGTTATTGTTTCGTTGCTGGTGGTGATGCTCCGCCAACGGTGGGGGGATCTGGAGGTGCAGCACACTGCATCACACTGCAGCGCTACAGTGGAGGATGGAGCGAGTTAAAGTGGCTGCTGGCTCGACAACGCCAGAGCGGCGACATCTGATGCGCGGGAAGCACCGGGAACAACAGCACAGTTTCAGAGTCCAGCTTGATCGACTTGTTGCAAAGCAGCAGGTTTGGGGCTGGTTTGGACTGAAGGGACATGTTAGAGGCAAGGGTTTCCCTGATGGCCCCTATCTCGAATCGCCTCCACGAAGTACCATGTTCTCCATCGGTGCTAGGTAGGTCGTCTGGGTTCACCAACCCAACACGGTGGGCGAGCAGGGTGGAACGACGACACCCCTGAGCTGGTCGATGTGATCACTCGTCACAGAAAAGATAAGTCGTCTCCGGTGAAATCAGTCAGTCACTCAGTTCGTCCGTCAGTGAATGGATTGAATCGAGTCGAGTCGAGTACGGTGATGAGCCCGAGACAGCTACCTACGTAATCCCAGCGCCCACCCAGGGAACAGGAACTCTATCCACTGGAACTAGGCCCTGTAGAGCCTACGACCCGCCTGGTACGGCCTCTTGCGCTCTCTCAGCCCACGTCAGGCGCCCGCGGCCGGTCGGTGGTGGGTGGTTTAGCGGTCGCTAGTGGTCACCAGCCGCCCCAGTGAAGACTGTGCTCACTTCTGGGCGCTGGTGAGAACCGTGGAGTGGCCCGAGCTTACAGGGCCCCCCGGAAACCATCAGCGGGCAGGGACCAAAACAAACCCTGGCCGCCTGTCGTTCCGGGGGTCGCCAGCGGTCCATGTCCATGTCCTTGCTGCTGAGCTTTCTTTCTCTCGGCGAGGCGAGTTCTCTTCCGCTTGCTCTGTTCACATCACCACATCCGTTGCGCCTTCACGTCCATCGTTCAATTGCTTCTCTCCGTCTGTCGTTTACGCCTTCTCCACGTCACTGTGCGCATTCCTCTGCTCCTCTCCTGCCCGATCTTGCATCTAACTCTGCCTCTAGCTTTTATTAGCTTGCTCGACTCCGCCTGCATCCTGCAGCAACTCCGACTTACACCGCCGCTCCACACACCAGCATCATCCCGCTTCTAGGCCGCGACTCCGCAACACAACAACAGGAAAAAATTACTCTCGCTGCGCGGCATTGCATTTCTTCTTCCTCGTCCGCTTCCACTGCTGCTGCTATTCCTTCGACACATATCGACGCTCTTTCGACATTCGACCTGAACTCTGACATCGATCCCTCCCGTGGCCTCCGAACCAGGCGTCAATGGCGGCAACATGGCGGCGACTCCCTCCAACAGCCGGCTCAAGTTCACTCCGTCCAACTCTCCTTTCCTCTCTCGCCCCTCCCGCTCCTCCAGGTCGCCCATGCGCGGCCGGTCCTACCATGAATCCTCCAAGCTGTCGCTGAAGCGCGTTATCGGCACTACCTGCTCCTCGCCCTGCGGCTTCGATACCGTCAATTCATCATTCGCCTACATCGCCGGAGCCGCTGTCGTCGTCGTCGACGTCAATGGCGAGAACCACTCCCAGCGCTTCTACCGCGCTCGACCAACCGCCATGCCCCTCTATTCGGTAGCCACTTTCCAGAATGCGCCTTCGACTCCAACAGCGACACCCAAAGCCAACGACAGCCGCGGCCGCGTAGCCCCGAGCTTTCGGGACTCCCCTCACGCTGCGACAGACTGGGGTGAATCCCCCGGGAGCAGGACATGGACGAGTCGCGAAAGGATCAAGGCTGCAACCTGCGTGGCTTTAAGTCGAGACGGCAAATATCTGGCCGTGGGTGAGACTGGTTACGCACCCCGCGTTTTGATCTTTAGCCTGCACGACACTTCCTCTGATACACCCCTTGTCTCTATCAGCGAGCATGGCTTTGGTGTTAAGGCTGTGGCTTGGTCCTCAGACACTCGATATTTGGCATCCCTCGGTGCTGCCAATGACGGGTTTCTGTATGTTTGGAAGGTTGATCCCCGTACGGGAGCCGCGAAGCTCTTTCAGCAGAACCGTTGCACATCCTATATCAGGGATATGGTCTGGATGGGCAATTGCCTTATAACCCTGGGAGTTCGCCATGCTAAGATATGGAGAGTGGATGACGGGTCAAACATCTCTCCCACGAAGCAAAAGTTCCTTGAATCATCTTCTACTCCACCCTCCCAAAGAACCCTGCCGGGGCGTAACATCCTGCTGGGCCCCCTTTTGGAGACGACCTTTAGCTGTGCTGCCGTTGTCAAGGACACCAGTCTGATCATCTGCTCAGAAACGGGCGACATATGTATCTTGGACGACGACGACAGGCAGATGAAGCTGCTCAAGGTTCTCAACTTAAATTTCCACATTACGAGCATCACTATCAAGGACAATGTCGCCTACGTTGGTGGTAAGGGTGGTCACTTTGCTACTCTTGATGTGGAAGCCGTTTTGGAATGCCGAGCGGCATGCGTGCTGGACACGACAGAGTCCACCAAGGGACTCGTCGCTCTGGGTTTCCTAACGGATAAGCTCGTCACCATCGATTCTAGACACTCTGTGGACATTTGGGACTCTGACCATATCCCTGGAAAGGATGCCCAAGCCATGGCGACTATCCCCATTCCAGGCCATGGAGATCAGGTCACTGGCATCCAAGTGCTCCAGAGACCGAATGATCTGGACGCATCATTCTTGACATGGACCGTTACGGGCAATGTCAAATTCTGGACCTTGGACGGCCAAGTCAAGGCTTCCATTCACGTGCCCATTGAGATGACCGAGTCGGAGAATGAGATGGACCCGATAAACCAAGTCACATATGCGCGTACAACCAGTGATGGTAGACTGCTTGTTGCCGCGGACCGACATGGTGTGCTGCGAGTCATGGATATCGCGACCAGAGAATCCCTGCTCGATATAAAGGCTCACTCCTCCGACTGTCGCAATGTGAGCGTCTACGAAAACGAATCTAAATTTCTCATGGCGTCGTGTGGAAGAGACCGTACAACCCAATTATTCCACCGCACCGATGATGGTGTCATTGAGCATTTCCAAACACTTGAGTTCGCCGCAAAGGTGGTCCAAGTGATTATTCCGTCAGATGACAAAGTTCTCACCTGTTCCTTTGATCGGACACTTCAAGTCCATGATCTCATTACTAGAGAAGGCGAACCGGATGCGATCGCCGCCATTCCTTCACGGGTCATTTCACTAAAAGCTTCACCTACTTCTATGGTCATAGGGCCAGATGAAAAGACAGTTTTTGTTTCACTTTTGGATCGATCCGTTTGTCAGTACGACCTCAACACTGGACGGCAAATTTCTTGTTTTAAATGTATGGATGAGGGAGGAGTCGAGTCTGCCGTCCTCGACTCGCTCACTCTCGGGCAATGGTTGCCCAAGGATCAGGATTTTCTACTCGGAATGTCTAACACGGACAAGTCCATCAGGTTATACGACGCCCAAACAGGCAGCTTCTTGGATCGGGAATGGGGGCACACGGAGGCGATAAATGGTGTTTGTTTGGTTGATGATGAAGATGGAAGCCGCAAGGTTGTGAGCGTTGGGTCTGATGGGACGATGATGATTTGGACACTGGACCTAAACGATCCAATGCCAGGGTCGATGAGTAGGGATCCATCCCCGGTCAAGGAAGGAGTTTCTGGCAGACCACCACTTCGAAGGGTTCTGTCCAAGGCTGAATTGGCCGAGTTCCAGCGTCCGTCTCCTGCCTCGGGTCGTAGGTCACCCCCGAGGACTCTCCGGCGCCGAACTTCGCGATTCAACCTTGCTGCTAGCGTCAGAACTCCAACAGGTACCTTCCCGACGAGCCCCATGGCGGGGGACACACCGTCACGACGACCTTCGGCCGACAGTCGGGCAGCTAGCCCGCCAGTTAGCCCGAAAGCCAGGATTACAAGAAGACCTTCGCTGCCAGCCCTTGGGGCCACTGCCCGGAAGAAGACGTCTTCTTCGAACCTCCGCGGGTTTGGTTCGTTGAATATGGCAACCGAGCAGGCATGTCGAACGTTACGGGCGTACAGAAAAAAACTGGCATCTGCTGAGCCCATCAGTCAAGATGTATTGTCTGAGCTGGACCAGGAACTTCGTCTCACGGCAGCTTCGCTAGGGGAACGAGCGATCCGAGGCAAAGCGATGAATGAGACGGTGCTGAGTGGTTTGCTGGACCAGTACTCTGAGAGGCTGGTGACACTATTAGACGAGAAACTGGGTCTCAGTCACCAGAGAGAACGGGATGGGGACAGTCCCGATGAAGAAGGACATCGCAGTGCGGATGGGGACTCGAGCTCCCTTTCGCCGTAGTATCTTTTCGTCGTATGTGTTATTATCACTGGGCTTTTTTCTTTTTGTTTGGTTATCTGGTTATAGGCGTTGATCGGCTGACAACGGTTGTTTTGCTGGGTTGGGCGGCCAAAGGACATACACCGAGCGAGGAGTGCATACCGCCGGTTTGCTCCATCATGATACCACTGGGCTTGGAGTTTTTTGCGCTTCTTTTAGATTTCACTGATCAGGTCGAATTCACCACACCAGGGACGTTAGCCCTGTATTGACTTATCATCCTCAGATCCCGGTTATGGGCTAGCTTTAAAGTGCAGATGCTGTAGAATAGTCGAGATGAGCTATCAAGAAGATCCCAGATGAGCTGCCGGTCATGGTAAAGCTCGCTTGGCGCGCTTGACGATAGCGGGTGACGGTCAGGGGTATCACGTGATTTAGCTTCCTTTAGCGCTGTTTGCGGCTCTGGCCGGTTGAGAGCCAGTTTTCTTCCCTGCATCATCGAAATTTTTGACCTTTGCCTGCTCGCGTTCCCTTTCCGGTCATTTCCATCACGTGATATCTGGCCAGACGATCGCGACTTGGAAGAAAAAAAAACACCACGGTCGGGCGGCGAGCGCGTATCACGAAGAGGCCCCAAAACGCCATTTGCACCCGATGATAGGCCTCGAGGTCGCCACTATCAGATCTGGAGTCATCGTCTAAGGTTGCCTGTACGTATTGGTAGAGCCCCGGAAATGCTGTAGCCGTTTGTGACCTCTAACAAGAGCCATCGATAGACCGTGGCGCCGGTTCATCTTCTTGCGAGACGTGAAGGCCCCCTGGAAAGCTGGCGAGGTGGATCGCGGGGCATGAATCAACCGGCCGCCTATACGCCCCTCGAGTCGCTGTTCCTATTCCAGTCGTTGCTGACCCACGGAGTCGACACTGGGGCCTTCGCGCGCATCTCGGAGCTCCTCACCAACAACGCGCTCATAAAGGAGGCCGACACATATGATCCCGCACGATTGAGACCGGACGCGCTGCAGCAGCTATTTTTGCTGCTGCTGCGAGATGAGCTGAAGAGCGAGGAGGAGCGGGTGGATGGCCCCAACGAAGCTAACGGATCGCCTGGGTCGAAGAAGAGGAAACTGGGAAACCCGCCGTTGCCATCGCTCAAAGACGTGTACGAAAATGTCGAAAAGGTCCCCGTGCTGGTCGAACGCCTCTATGCGCGATACCGCGACCATGTTGTCAAGCAAATCCGAGAGGACGAACGACGATTCGAGACAGTCCAGAAGGAGATCCAACTATTAGAGCGGACGGAAAGGGAGCGACGCGCCAGGGCGGCCAGCCAGAATGGGACACCGATTCTAGCTCCCCGAGAAGCCAAGCCTGCGATAGCATCGAATGCACCTGCGCCAACGACGGTACCAAACTCGGCGACGCCTACCGCAATTCGAAGAGGTCCGGTACAACACACGCCAGTAATTCCTCCAAAGCCTCCGACACCTCACGTTGCGCCTCCGACACCTCACGTTGCGCCTACAACACCTCATGTTGCGCCTCCGACAATCGCTCCTCCGAGTCACCTACCAGCTGGGACAACGCCAACCCGACCGTCACCGTCGTCAAAGGTCCCGAATGGAACTGCTTCGGTCCTTCAAGCTCCTACGGGAGTGCCGCCGTCGTCTGGACCCCGTCCGCTGCAGCCACCGCCGCAACCTGCCAAGCAAGCCATCTCTCCGCGTCCGGAGATTGGGATCAAGCCGAAGGATGGGGCAGTGGCTCCTCAAGCTGCGACTCCCGTAGGAGCTGCTCTGAAGTGGGAGAAGCCATACCAACCTCCACATACTCAGACGCCGCCTCCAAGACAGTTCCAACCTCCGGCTCAACCAGGCCAGACTGCAACACCAGGACCGCAGCAACCACAACAGCAGCAGTGGTATCCTCAGCCAACGCCTCAATTCCCTTCACCAGCGACTGGACAACAGAATCATCCTCCCCCTCAGCAGGCACAGCATGTGCAGCAGCATCCCCAGCGTCCGCAACAACCACAACAACCACAACACACGCAACACCCGCAACAACATCCACAGCAACATCCACAGCAACATCCACAGCAACATCCACAGCAACATCCACAGCAGCACCCTCAGCAACATCCGCAGCAGCACCCTCAGCCGCATCCTCAACCGCATCCCCAGCCGCATCCCCAGCATCCTCCCCAGCATCCTCAACACCTCCAGCGCCCTCAACCTCCACCACAACCTCAGCCTCAATCTCGCCCTACACCTGGAAAGCCTTTGCTTGTGCCACCACAGAATGCTGGTCAGTTGGCACCTCCTTTACAGCCGGCACCCCCACGGCCAAAGGGAGATGTTCCAGTCGTTCAGGCACCCCAGGCCCGTCCTCCTTCAACGACTCCAGTGCCACATCCGACCCGTGCTATCCAACCGCCACAGGCACAGGCTCAGCAAGTTCCTCGACCAATTGCTTCCGCATCGCCCACGACTCCTGCTCCTACCACGGGCCCTATTGCTCCACCTCAACAACGATGGCCTCAAACACATCCATCGCAACCGGGACAAAATGTGCCACAGACTCGGTCTCCTGCGCCCCTTGCTTCGCAGAAAGACAAAGCCTACACCTCACCATACATTGCGCAGGCTCCACGTCCTGCGATTCCCGAGCATGTTATTCGACAAGCCCTCAGTACACCCGCCAAAAGGCTCGGTACCCCGTCTGCACCCCAAACCCCCATATCGGCAACTCCTTCGCATCTTATGCATGGATTTGGTACTCGATGGTCTTCTATGTCAACACCATCCACACCAAAGCCACTTAGTGCGGAACCAGAGAGTCCTGCTTATGAGCCAGTGAGCCCGCCCCAGCAACCAGCTGCCCTGCCTAGCTCAGCTGGTTCTACACCTCGCCCAGCTCTTAAGAAGCAGACACCAAAGCTGGTACCCAAGATAGAACCCAGCATCATCAAGTCTAGCAGAGGTCGATCTTCGCGGAAGTCCCAGATGGGCCGTGGATTAAGCGCTACTCCCTCTCTCTCCCGAACGAGGCGGAGTCAATCCGTTATGTCTCATACAGACGAGCCTATTACAGAGTCATCTGAAGCTGCTCCAAAGATCAAGGATGAGGATGCTACTCCTAGACCGACGGAGGAGACGGGCGATACTACTGCAGATGAGAGTGTTCCGGGTCGACCCCAGATCGTGACGCCGAGCAGTGTAGCTTCACGAATGCACAAACGGAAGAGACAGGAGACCCCTCCAGAGCCACCAGCGCCGACTTCACAAGTGTTGTGGACGCGTGGTTTCACCAAGGTCTCTTCGTCTGCTTTGGATCAGATTTCGAGCCACCGCGATGCCAACATGTTTGCTACCGCTCTTCGCGAAAAGGACGCACCCAACTACCGACAGATTGTTCTGCAGCCGCAGGATATAACATCTATCCGGTCTGCTATCAAGCATGGTAACAAGGCTGCTGTCCAGGCTGCTGGGGGCCTCCCCGGAGGCGACCCTGGGACTGCCCACGTCTGGCTACCCCTATCCGACGAACTTGTTCCCCCCAGGGGCATCATCAACAGCGCCCAACTTGAGCGCGAGCTGGTGCACATGTTTTGCAACGCCATAATGTACAACCCCGATCCTGACCGCGGACCTGGACCTGGCTTCATGAAGCGGTCCCAGGACGAGGAGGAGGAGATTGTAGGATATCGGTTAGACGAGAATGGTGTCGTAAAGAATACGCGCAGCATGTTTGTCGAAGTTGAGAAGCTCTTGGGCGACCTGCGCAGCGCCGAGAAGGAGCGTAGTGCTCCGCCACCGTCGGCGACTCGTCCAGCCAGCGTGGCCACGCCAGCTGAGGATACGGCCGAAGACGAGGATGACGCAGCGGGCGAGCGCGAAGCCGGCACCGGAACGTCCAAGAGAAGACGTGTAGGTACGAGGGGTTGATCTTCTTGCTCAACTTTGGCAAGAAAAGTAGACTTGGATGACCCCTTGGAATGCTGCGAGAGAATTGCAGCGTGTACTTTGTTTGTGTATAGCGTTTAGAATTGCCACATGTTAATTATCACCTATTTAAATACCCACCTCCGAACCGCCGCCACCGATGCCGCTAAATACAATACACGAGAGGCTGTGTCTACCCAAACCATTCAGTCCTGTTCTCCATGCATAAACCGTGAACGCCGTCTTTGCCCAAATGCTAGCTATCTATGTGGTTGTTTGTCAACTCGACGAACGAGGCATTACTCATTCGGGCTTTGTGCCTCCTTGGGATGTGCTCGACCTGTTACTATGCGCGCTTTGCTTGGAATCGGCGTTGTCGTCAACGAGCCGCTTGCGTGGCCAGTCGGGGCAGATGTCGATGTTTTCCCTGGGGAACCACCACTCGAGGAAGAGGAAGAAGAGGTAGTCGACAACGACGACGAGACAGAAGAGTTTGCCGGCCCAGATGCCACATCCGTAGTAGCGCTTAAGGCGGTCGATGAGGGTGAAGTTGCGGATGCGGCTGCCATTGTAGCCGGTAGGGTCAAAGCCGTAAAAGTCCTCCTCGGGAAGGGTACCAGAGATGCCGTCGTAGACGCGCTCAGTGCGCAGGGCGACGTTTTGCCAGGAATACATCTTCTTGACTTGGTCGTGGAACCTTTCCGTGCGGATTTTGCCAGCTCGCATAGCAGTGATGGCTTTGCCGGTCGCGAGGACGACATCGTCCTCCTCGGGCTTGGAGAAGGTGGTCATGTGGGAGGGGAGCACCTCGGGGATGCCGCCAACTTGTGTGCAGACGACGTAGAGGCCACAACTGGCGGCTTCGACGATAACGGTGCCGAAGGCTTCAGTCAGGGAGGGGTGGAGATAAATGTGACCGCGAACCATTACGTCGCGGACCTCCTCGTGGCGGACGGGGCCGAGCATCTCAACGCGGTCTTGCAAGACGTTGGTCTCAATCATCTGTTCGAGGTCAATGGCCTTGGGACCCGAACCGGCAATGATGAAACGCGTGTTTGGGTGGTTTTCAAGCACGCGGGGGATGGCGGCGATGAGAAGGTCGGTTCCCTTGTTGTAGAATAGACGAGAGATGACGACAATAGTGATGACATCGCGAGGGCCGAAGCGCTGGGGAGGGGGATAATGCGTGGCATCCAGGGAAAAGTTGGGCCCTTGGGGAGAAGAGACGGGGTGGTCACGCGGACGGAAATTGTCTGCAACGACGGCATTGGGGATGACAGAGACCATGAGGGGATCAAGAGACGCCCGGAGGACGGTGTTTTCCTTGCTAGGGGAGGTTAGGCCAGGGTCGAGTGAAATTTAGAGCATTGCAAACTCACCAGGTGTGGCTCACGCAGATGCTGTGGTCCACATCACTGAGGATAAACTTGAGAAGCTTGTTGGTGAGAATACTGGCAGCATCGGCAAAGCCAAAGAGTGAGTGATCGGTGAAGACGGTGCGCAAGCCCATGGTACGGCCGTGGAGGATGCCCTCGTGGCACAAACTGCTGAGGCTGCCATGGCCGTGGACGATCTCGATGCGCTCGCGGATGAAGATGTTGCGGAGGATGGGGAAGCAAGAGAGAACCGTGGGGAAGGTGGCGTTGCGGTAGATGATGAAGAAGGGCACATGGTAGACCTTGAGGCCGTTGGTGAGGTAACGGATGCCCTTGCGATCATCGTAGGCGTGGGTGATGACGATGACTTTGTGGCCACGGTCGATGAGCTTGGTGGCGAGCTGGTAGATGTGCGACTCTATGCCTCCCGGCTGCGGAAAGAAGAAGTCACTGACCATGGCGATGTTGTAAGTGCGGCGCGTCATCGTGGCGGCGTAGTTCGAGATATTGAAGCTGTTGAAGTGGTGAGGACTCCCGTCATGGCTCAAGGGGGCGCGTATTCTTTTCCTGCCGTCGCTATACAGTATTTGTTGGGCCTGGAGGTGCTGGTGATGGTATCGATGCCTTGCTTTCGTCGGTAGTTGGTGCCAATGATGCTTCAGTCCATCTCATCACTCATCTCTTCTCATCTCAATCTCATGATGGACATGGATTCCACGTGTAAGTACAAAGTACACACGCGGCAGACCGAGGAAGTGGAGCTGGCGCCAAGGGTGGGCGGTTACCGATAAAATTTGGCGGTCACGGCCGGCAGAATCGCGATAAGACTCCAAGCCGCCCAAATTTTTGGGTGGGACATCGACGAAGCTCTGAGCGCCCCTCTAAAACCAAGCAAATTCGACGACTTTTCTCTGCGTTGGGTGGACAATTGGCCTCGAAAATATGCCCTCAAAACGCAGCGAACGCCCTACAGAGGCGGGCGAGGTCCAGCACATCGATACAGGCGCCAACACCCCCAAGGCGAAGCGGAAACGGGATCTAGCGGAAGAGGCGCGCGAGTCTCCCCAGCCCGGAAACAAAAAGTCCAAAACCTCGGAGGACGACGATGGCAACGAGGTAGAGAATCCCGCGCAAAATGCGACCGAGGATGCGCAGGAAGGAAAAAAGAAGAGGAAGAAGATTCGAAGAGGAAAAAAGAGGACTGGGGCTGCCACCTCTGAGGAGCAGGTTGCAGAACCTGATGCGCCGGCAACCGACGTGACGAAACCCGAAGTCTCAGAACCGGAAAACAAGGGAAAGTCCGACAAGAAGGAGAAGAAGGAGAAGAGGGAAAATAAAAAGAAGGGTAAATCAGAAGATCGGGAGGAGGAGCCCGAGGCTGAGGATGTATCGATGGTCGATGTCTCACATGAGCAAACTGAGACTGTGGCAGCGTCTACCGAAAAGCCGGCAAAGAGGAGAGAAAAGAGAGAGAAGAAGAAGAAGAAGCAAAAGGAGCCTGAACCCTCCGACGACGAGAAAGAGGACGAGGAGACAGCCAAGAAGCACAGGTCAGTCCTTGAGCGCAAGGCCAAGTCGCTGAAGCTGGCTAGCGAGATGGTTCAGGACGACTCGGATGATTCTGACCTGGGCGAACTACATGGTCTTGAGCCTCTTCCACAACCGGAGCCAGTATCATCCCTCGCCACCTCCAAGCCAGCCTACGAAACTCTCCCGCCTTGGTTGGCGGCGCCAATTCGCGTTTCGCAAGACACTCGCACCCCATTCACAGAACTCGGCATCTTGCCGAAGGCTTCACGCATCTTGGAAGAGAAAGGTTTCAAAGACGCGTTTGCTGTGCAGACCGCTGCGATTCCACTATTGTTGCCTACCAGCAAGCAACAGCCTGGCGATGTTCTGGTTTCGGCCGCAACTGGATCAGGAAAGACTATGGCTTATGCCCTCCCCATCACGCGAGATATCAGCCAGGGCGTGGTGACTAGGCTTCGGGCCCTCGTCGTTCTCCCCACCCGTGAACTTGTCAAGCAGGCGCAAGAGGCATTCGAGCTCTGTGCCAAGGCGTTTGAGGGTGGCGAGCGCAAGAGAGTGCGGATAGGTGTTTCGGTTGGTAGTCAGTCGCTCAAGAACGAGCAGGAGTCTCTGATGGACCGGGAGACACGGTATGACCCCGAAACCTACAAGACATTACAGGAGGAAAACAAAGCCCGACGGCAGCGTGGCATCGGTCTATCTACGACCGAAGACTTGGTGGACCCGGATTCAGAAGAGACAGACCCCAGGCTAAGCAGCATGGAGGGCTATGTTGTCGACTTTTCTTCAAAGGTTGACATTTTGATCTGCACTCCGGGTCGTCTCGTCGAGCACATTGATCAGACTCCGGGTTTTAGCCTCGATTACGTCCGATGGCTCGTAGTCGACGAAGCCGACAAGCTCCTCGCCCAGAGCTTCCAGGGCTGGCTGGATCTCGTCATGGAAAAGTTCCGCATCAACAAGTTCAGCGCACGCGACTTTCCCGACATGGATTTCTCTGGCGTTCGCAAAGTCATTCTCAGTGCCACTCTGACGCGCGAT
The DNA here is from genome assembly GCF_021365365.1 of Ilyonectria robusta. Lineage (NCBI taxonomy): Eukaryota > Fungi > Ascomycota > Sordariomycetes > Hypocreales > Nectriaceae > Ilyonectria > Ilyonectria robusta. The sequence continues at coordinate 2,166,215 of NW_025764437.1, read as the reverse complement.
CTAAGCCTCCTCAACCAACTAGCACTACGGCGGCCGAGACTCATTGTCCTCGACAGTGACGGCGACGCGCAGATTGCCGAGCACTCCCTCCCTACGCTGCTGAAGGAGCACGCCATCAGAATCCACGACAGCACCCTCAAGCCCCTGTATCTCCTGGAGCTGCTTCAAGGCCAGTATATGCTGGCGGCCAGCCCGAGCAATGTCAAAGTCTCTACCGAGCCTGAGGAGACTTCGGATTCAGACACCAGCTCTGATTCCAGCTCTGATTCTGATTCCAGCTCCGATTCCGCCTCCGACTCAGACTCCGATTCCAGCTCCGACTCCGATTCTAGCTCTGGCAGTAGTTCAGACTCTAGCTCAGATTCAGACTCTGGTTCGGATACTCCAGCGCCAGTCCGCTCGCGGAAGCTCAACATCCCCATTTCCCTCATCTTCACCAAGTCTAACGAGGCCGCGCTCCGTCTTTCGCGACTCTTGGCTCTGTTGGATCCTTCATTGGCTTCCCACATCGGCACACTCACGTCCACGACCCCGACACACATCCGCCGCAAAACCCTTCGAGCATTCACGGCGCCAGATTCGCCCTTGCGTCTTCTTATCGCCTCCGACCTCGTTGCCCGAGGTATCGATTTGCCGAACCTCGACCACGTCATCAACTACGACCTGCCGCCGAGTCTCGCTGGTTACGTCCACCGTGTGGGCCGTACGGCCAGAGCTGGAAAGTCTGGATGTGCTTGGACCCTGGTCGGCGATGAAGAGAGTGGCTGGTTCTGGGGTAAGATTGCAAAGGGATCCGGCGTCAGGAGAGCTCAAAAGATGGAGAGGACAAGAATCGAGGAAATGAGTGAGGAGCGTATCCAGGAGTACGACAACGCTCTGGAGAAGTTGGGTAAAGAGGTTAGACGGTAAAAGAGAGGGCATACAGGATAGGACGGCACACAGTGTCTGGGGTTTTTACATACCCACAAATAGATTCAATGTGGACGGTATTTTGATGTATTTGCGTGTGATCTATCCGCCAAATAGCTTATTCCGACTTCAACCTCGTGAAACGAGTTCATCTACTGCGGGAAGTCTGGCTCACGTATATCCGAGTTCTGCCCAAAGACGATCTCTGAAGTTGGACCCCCTCGGTAGACAATGGCAAGGCCATGGGCAAGCATCAGGTACGAGAGCGCCGGCAGCACCTCGCGGGAAGTGGACAGGTGGACAGCTTCAGTAAATTCGAGTACTGGATAATGGAAACAACGGTGCGAGCCATCTGTTGCTCCAAATCGTCGATAAGTTGTGTTTTGTCGCGGGATCCTCAATACTGCCGATGGCATGATCGTAAGTCATCGTGATGGACTCTATGCCAACGGCTTCTATCGCGATAACGGTGGGTTCATATCTCATGAAGGGTGGCGTAATGTAGAGGCTGAACTTATTGCTAATTCCAAGACGTTTCGGGTGATGAACTCGCAAGACACAAGAAAGATTGATGTTGAGGTGTGCTCTTAAGCTACGGCCGGGGTGATGGCAATCGTGTGCGACTTCGATATCCAAGATGAAGTTGCCTAAAACAAGGCCGTCGACATCAACAACAGGTAGTAATGTCGGCCAACCAATAAGTCATCCCTTCTTGACAGCTGCGAGCAGCCGCCAGCTCCTGGTGCTACCCATAAAAATCGCACCCCCTTCTCGGCCTTGGCGACGGTTCTTGTTCTTCCTCTCTCATCCTCGCGGCGTCAGCTACGATTTTTCCACCACCCTCCCCTCCGATGGCTTCGGCCTTGAGGTTATAACAGTAACTTTGTTATAACCTCCTCCTTTAATTGATGGTTCCAGCTATAATTCTTCCTCTCTTATCCTCGCGGCGTCAGCCACGACTTTTTTTACCACCCTCCCCTCTCACGGCTTCAGCCTCGAGGTTCCAACGTCAACTTCGTACTCAACACTCTAATAATGCAATCCCAGAGCATCTACCAACGTCCCACCGGCGCGTTTTCAATTGTCTCCTTTCCTACCAATAATAACCATGGAGCTATTCTTGTTTTCCCCAAACAATACACTTTAGGTAAGCCCCTCAACAACAGTGATTGTGTGTCGATTCAGTCACGTGGGTTCCTGTTTGCTCGTTTCGCACTTCTCCCGTTTTCTTCCCCTCACACTTCACTTTCTAACTTGACAAGACCTCACTCGAAAAGCCTTACTTGCTTGTTTTCCCTCCAATAATCCACATCATTCAACCCGACAAAACCTTTCTCTATTAAGTATATCCCCTGTCGGCCAACTGTATGTTGCACCTCCTTCCCGATTCTCAAGCTTTAACTAACTATCCTCAGATATATCGACAGTAGTGAACGAGGCTCCTCGCTCCCGTTCGCAACCCGAGCCAACCTGTCACTATGGCGGCTCCTTCGGGCGCGGACTCGGAGTCCACAAGTGAGGATGAGGGCCTCTACGGCACGATCCAGCGGGGAGCTATAACCCCGACCCAAGACAGGGTCAATCTGGAGCAACTTCTCGAGTTAGCTTCCAGTTTACCTATGACAGACATCTCTCCTCAAGCTCTACACGCCATCGCTATGCTGAATAATGCCCGCTTGGAGGAGGCTTTGCGTCTGGGCAAAACACTTGAGGATATGGTGTTTAATGAGGCTGAGCTTGCTTGGCAATGGGACGGGATGCAAAATCCAATCATCCAGGCATACAACCGGGGTGAGCTGCCTGTGATTAATCAGAGAGCTCAAGTGGTACCAGGTGGCCGGCCTCTCAGATCACCAACTCGTTCCCTAAGCCCCGAAGTCAACGGCCAGCCGCCACCAAACGCCGAAGTCAACGACCAACCGCCACCACACACTGAAGTTAATAACCAGCCGTCCCCAACTCTAGGCAGTGACTCCTCGGGAAATGGATCCAACACCGAAGGGTCCTTGGTTCCAGCTGAGGGAGACTCCGATTTCAGAACCCTCAGACTGCCCCTGCAGCTCGCAATGCGAATGAAAGATGCGATCGAGAAGATGGAAGTCAGGGCAACAAACTGGAATCATCTACTGGAAATCCTGGGGAAACATCCACCGCCGACAATCGGAGAGGCAGAAGAATCCTTCCATATCGTCAGCGAACTCATCTCCGACGTGTGGACAATTGAGGCGTGGTGTCAATACGAGTTCACGGTCCCTGAAGAGCGTATCTACTCAATTATCCAAGGACTCCCGGCTCTAATGCTTCGACTCATGGGACTCCTGCAGCCTGAAGAGTTTACTGAGGACCGCTCTTTCAACGACTAGGGACCCGATTAGAAAGCAAGAGCGGAAGCGGTCGATTAGGATTTGGCGCAGATGCTTGATGCTTTGGTTCCGTTGGTGGCAGATTCTAGCTCCTGGACTGAGGTGAAGGCAATTATGGCACAGTTCCTCAAGCACCAATGTTGTTCCCAGCAGGTGGCATTGGCGGGACGCTTCAGTGGTGCGTTTAAGACGGCTAAAGATGCTTGAAGCTTTGATTCCGTTGGTGGCAGACCCTGGCTCCTGGGCTGAGGTGAAGGCAACCATGGCGCAGTTCCTCAAGCATCAATGTTTTTCCCAGCAGGTGGAATTGGCGAGATGCTTCAGTGATTCGCTTGAGCCGACTGAAGATTGATCTTATGTCAATTGACACAACACTTGCCTTTAGTGCAGGAAATGGGAATTACAGTTCAGTTCGCACTCGGGATTTCACTTGCTCTTTTGTTATATATCCAGACTATAGTCCTGGATGGAGTTTGTTTTCCTGCTTTCCTTTTGCTAAAGGTCCATTGGGCTCGGGCCGGCTTGAGTGGATGGCGACCTACAAATGGAGAGAACACACTGGAGGGAACTAGGTGAGGAAGCAGCCCTCAGTGGATTATCAAAGGGGATAGAGGAGCTTCTCTCTTCACAATTAGCCTTGAGAAGTACAGTCTGGTTTCTACGCAATATGTGATTTGCTCAGTGAACTGAACTCTCTTGCTTGTAGCTGTTGTGTGACAATACGAGGTAGCTAATTATAAACATGGACTGTCGGCCATCCAGCATTTATCCCGCCGATATTGTATCTGAAGTGAGTTCCAGCCCCGCAGACAATCCTCTAAATTTACAAGCTCTGTTTATCAGTTGCTGCAGTCCGACAGCGTCGTAGTGGTCCACCAGTGGGAGAGCAGGGTGACCTCCATGTGTTAGGTGGCAGCGCATGCACTGCACCTTCACATTCTCACACCCTCACATCCTCACATTCTCCTACCCTCACACACCAACTCCTCCCGATACCCCCTACTGTCATTGAGCACGTTCAGAGTCATGGATCTCTCAAATTGGTTGTGCCAGACTCGCGCCGCCAACGGCTCTGACGCCATATCTCAAGAAGCTTTGGTTGCTTTACCCAAGGCTGCACTCAAGGTCGCCGAAGAAGCTGTGCCCGCGCCTGATTCCAAGCCTGATTCTGAGTCCGAGGTTAGTTCCACATCTGATTTCAAATCCCTCTCTGACACTACACCCTAAAATCCGTTTACGACTCAGCCTGACGCTAATCTTGGAGAACAGGAAGATTTCATCCTTCCAGTTGCCCCTCGAAATGCCGTCAAAAATGCCAATCCGGCCCGCACTCTGTTTCACGCAGATGACTTGGAAAAGACTCAAATCGGCAAAGACATCTTCCCCGAGTCCCCTGTCCAGTTAACCCTTGTGAAGGGTGGTCGACCCAATTGTCAGTGCCTCTTCGAGAAAGCTGGCAATACTGGGCTGTGATTGTTTGCTATCTCAGTCACGTGGATTCCTGTTTGCCCGTGGCGTTCTGTTTCTCATTTCGCACTTCTTCCGTTTTCTTCTCTTCTCCAGGTTTCTGCCCCTCACACTTCTCCAGTTCTCGTCACCTCACTTCTCCCGCTCTCTTCTCCTCACACTTCACTTTCTAACTCGACAAGGTCTCATTCGGCCAAGCCTCACTGTATCCCCTTTCCCTCTAAGCATCTTCATTATCCAACCGGGCAAAGCCTTACCTTACCAAGTACATGCTATGAGGTCCCGTGATGCAGCGCGCGCTGATCTCGTCGGAGAAAACTGACACCACCACCAAAACGTCAACCTTGCACGCACCTTGCTAATAGCTACCTACGTTGAATTCTATCTATTGTATGAGTTCATTGTGCATTTCGCCTTCTTCCCCATTCCCAACAGGATGAGTCGCTGCGCATCCCCTGTCGGTCAACCGTGTGTTACCCTTCATCCCGATGCTAAACTCTACCTAACTCTCTTCAGCTTTATCGACGAAGGTGACGAAGTCTCCCTGTTCCTGTCCGCAGCCCGAACCAAATGGCCGCTCTGGTGGTTCCTTCCATGTCTTTCTACCTTGGGCAATGAGCGACATGGACAATCCAGACGCCACAGGCGCAGTTTCAGACGGCGCGCGATGTCACACTGTCCGTGGTTTGAAGTAGAGGAAGTCACTTCAACTCTCCTCGAAGATTCCGCTCGTCCTGGATACCCTCCAGTCCTGGCCCGACCACTACGAAATCGAATTCCGAGGCTCACATGAACCACTTCCAGCCAGTGGCAGCTCTGAGCTTCGTGAAGAGTGCAGCGGAGAAGTTGGCGCGGAGTCGACAAGTGAGGGCAATGTTGTCTTTATATACTCTACGATCATACGGCGAGCCATAACCCCGACCGTCCAAGACAAGGTCACTGCCGACCAAAGGCAACTGCCGACCAAAGGCAGGTCACCGGCAGGGAGCCAACCACAGAGACCCAAGGAACACTATACCCTTCGAGCAACAGACGTTTCGCCGGTGATCCTGATCCTGAGCACGAAAGCCATCCCCCTCCAATTCGAACGCTCATGGACGACAACTCGGACGAAGAACAGCTTTTCCCGCGCTCCGAGCCTGTTGTTACTGCAGGACTAGGAGTTGGCGCTCGTTCGATTACTGCCGCTCTTGCCGGCGAAGAACCCATTTATGATGACGACGGAGACAATATCGAGTCTGTTACGGAAGGTGATTACACCCAGCGAGTTTGGCGTCAAAATGAAGAGCATGACACCCGGGAATGCTACCAACCAATTCGGTTGTTCCAAGTCATCTCCCGCGGTTGCCGAATGATGATTCCACGAGAGAAGGCAGATGGCATGGACAAGCGCTTAGGGATTGATGGAACTGTACTCCCCGACGACGAAGCTCCCAAGTGTGTTTTTGTAGGGGTTTCCGCAATCACCCCCAGGACGTCTTCATGCCGGAGAAAGAGACCCAGATGCGTGCGGATATGAGCGACAATCATCTGTATCCGAATCCATCGGGTGATTCGCATTGGATGATGGGATGGCACCCGCTTGCTGCTCTGACGATACCTCAGGAAATGAGATCTTGACTGTACTCACTTTTATGTCTGCACCCCAAAGATCCTATTCCCATCAATCTAGCAGTGGCGGCCACAATTATTTGTTCGGATTTGAGGGGCGGTGATCACGAGTTGGAGGCTTGCGTCAAGGGCCAACCTAAGCACCCTATCCCAGAAGTTTCCTTGGGCTCTTCATCTGTACTTTCCACGTCTTTGCGATTTACCGAGGTGAGAAGGCTGGCTCGGTATGTCCATCCAAAGCGATTTGCGGCCATGAACTACAAATTGGATCGAAAATGGGATGAGGATGGACGATTCGAGATCAAGAATGAGTCGCTGGATACGCTGGATAGTGCAAGACTACTACAACTAGCCAAGTCAGTTCAGTCGGCATGTCTTCAGATATCCGATTCGCTTCGCATCCGGCTACTACCCCAATCCATGCCTGAGCTCAAAATGGTATTGTACTCAGAGTCGCCTTTGGTCAGAGGCTTGCGAAGAATGGAAACCCGTCCAGATTTCAAACGATCAAATCGACGATTTGGGTCTTGAGGGTTTAAGGGCAGGTTAAGCGCTAAATTCCAGAGGGGTCAGGGCATAAAGAGGGCTGGAAATTAGGGTCTATGGGGCAGGCTGACCGCTAAGTCTTAGTGGTATCAGGGCAAAAACAGCTGAAAATTAGAGCAGTTAGGTCTCAAGGGCAGTTCGATCTTGTACGGCTGAATAACTTGTTCAGACTTCACTCGTGAGACTTGACTCCTACAACAATCCATCTCCAACGGTTCGGCATGGCCGCCCCGCATCCCATGCAGGAAGAGCTGCTGCAATTCAAGCCACTTCGTTTGTTATTCGCATCATTGCATGGGGGCTGTGTCTGCTCTGCCCAGTCGGGTGTCGCGTATCTCGGTGAAGTGGTTCGCGGCCAAACCTCGCCGTCGCCTTGTCAACTCCGGCCGCAGATCGGACTATCCCAATCCTCAACGGGATAGATCGAACCATTCCCAATGCCCTCGTGCATCAAAAAGAAGGCCCTGGATTCGTCGGGCCATGCGTGTACGAGCAAGTCATCTGGCAGCCAACGCCAGCGTCGCCTCGGGGAGGACAACACACTCACCCCAGTAACACTCCTCCGCATCCTCTTCGCCATTGGGCTTCTCGCCATGGCACATGGCCCCCAGCTGCGGTTTGCGCATTTGCGCATTAGCATCTTGCGCTGATGCGCCGATGAGCTGGCTTGCACTGATAGGTTGTACTTAACACCCGCTCATCCCGATCTTCGTCAGGAATCGACCGGGTCTTGGGGTTCTCAACCTCGACCGTTATCTCTTCAAAACCCTCACATCCATCACATTCTGCTACAGCACACTAGGCCATCAATCACGAATACTGAATCGAAAATGTGCCTAGCATCGACCGCCAACTCTGCAGAGTACCATTGGTAGCGAGAATGCCCTCGGTGAGAGACAAAGCGAGTCAATTCTCCTTCCTTCGGCATCGAAACATCCTATCTCCATCTCTCCCCAAGAAGTCACGACGCCCGGGGTCCTTTTCCACCTGGATAAAGGCTCCTCACCGTTTCGATATCCTTCTCAAGAACCGTCGTCTGGGCTGCCCGGGATCGGATATGCCTCGGGACGGGAAAGAGCAGGTCTTCGTCACAAGAGAAAAAGCCTCCCCTACATTAAGCAACTCCAATTTACCAGATAACACACCCAAGGTATGTTCATATAAGGTCAATCTCCACATGGCAGTAAACATACTCATCAGCTCCATAGAATCCTCCTCCTGGCGACTCCAGTCAACCAGGGTCAAACAGGGACGCGGAGGACCGCGGCCAGAACCGTGGAGGTTCTTCAGCCTCTAGGTGAGCCTCAATCATTCGTCTCACATAGCCCAAAGCACTGTCCTGACTTTTCGGTCACAGACGCCAATCTCAGATCACGAACTACAATACCGAAAACCTCAACGTGTCTCACTCGCGTGACCAGCCAAGGCAAGCCGCCGATTCAAACCCATCCGACGTGAAGCTTTCGGCACCGTCGGCGGCCTACCTGGACTACCAAATCAACCAGCAATTGCGTTATCGCAAGAAGCGCATCGTCGAGTCGTTAATGGCTGCGATTGTAGAATGCATTGAGAAGAAGCTGGAAGCACTTGAAGATGGTTGTGCCGATGGATCCTCATCGTCGCAACCATCTTCAGGTGATTTCAGATCAGGCAAGATGGGATCCCAGTGGGCTGGGCAGAAGAGACATCACCGCCTAGATGATGAGGGTGAGGAAGACGGCGACGAGGGCGACGACAACCGCTCGAGGAAAGACAGGAACAAAAAGGCAAAGATGATCAACGACGACACTCGTCTCAGATTTGCTTGCCCGTACTACAAGCATGACCCGCAGCGGTTCAAAGACCATCGAACATGTCTAGGTCCAGGATGGCCAGATGTACACAGGGTGAAGTGAGTATACCCTCAAAGAAATTCCATCGCGTCACTAACATTTCCAAGGGAACACCTTAGACGAAGCCATTGCCTCCCACCACACCAATGTAATCGATGCTTCGAGTATTTCGACCAAGAAGATGAGCTCAAGAAACACCAACGCCAGCCCAAGCCGTGTCCAGTTCAAGACCCGGCTAGCATTCGCCGGGACCTCGCTGATGGATACGACACAGAGCAAGGAAAGCAATTGCAAAAGCGTATCAAGAAGATACCGGAGGAAAAGTGGAAGGACTGGTACTGTATTTTGTTTGAGGTAGACCCAACATCAGACATCCCTTCTCCTTGTAAGTTTAGTAGCCATCACCACCAAGTATTCAATACTGATGATGCCTAGACCATGACATCACCTATCAGAATGGTGGACCGTCGGCTTCCCAGGCCAGCACTATCCAAGAATACCGGGAGTTCTACATGTCGCGAGTGACGCCAGTGATTCGATATCACGTTGAACAGGAAGTAGATAAAGTGATACTCGCCATCGAAGACAACATCAAGTCGAACGTCATAGACGTGATCCGAGACTTGCCGCGCCGAATCATGGAATCTATCCCGCCTCCAAGCCATCTTTCAGAAGACCAAGGCTATGAAAACCTCCTTACCCTGGACGGAATCGCTTTCGGAATAGAAGACGGTTACTACTTCGACGACATGAGCGGGCCAGATTTTCTAGCAGCGTCGGAGTCATCAGGATCGTCGGATTGGTCTGATCCAGCCATGCCCAGTTCGGCAACATCAGTCCAGGATGACGGGGTTGCGTTTTGTCTGGGAGTATGACCCATGGCGGCGTCAAACTTGAGTTCAGAAAACTTGGAAGGTATTCTTTTTGGAACTGATGGAGCGCTCTCTGATCTAGGATTTGCTCATGTCACTCCCTTGCTTGCTCTCTGCTGATCTCTCTTTTATCCAGTTCCTTATCAATTTTGGGTTCTACCGTGTTGTGTTTATGCAGTTTGTACTTTGACTAACTTACCCATGCTTGGCAGTATCGGGCTTACACTCGTTGAGTTGGCAATCACGCCCGCAATGTCTTTTTGTCAGAATTCGCCCTTTCTCATGCTGTATTCTAATATCGTTGTCAGTGAGTATCCTCACTGGAATGAGACGTGTACGAGGCTCGGGCCAATAACGGCCATTGTGGGCCGAGGTTGGACGGAATCAATGATGGGTTGTGTGTATGTCTAATCGGTTTTCAAGTTTGTCATTCTTTGTGCAATACAATTGTTTCCTCATCTCCTTTCGGACAAACTTAGTGATGCCAGCTGACTGTCGTGATTGCATCAGCTGGAGATTGCTAATGCAATTAGATTGTTGGTGGAACAAACAGTCTTAAGTCACTAGAGGCTGATTGTTCGTTAGGTGAGCCCTCTTCCGCCATTTGCTACACGCCTTCGCTTGCATCTTCCGTTTCCATCCATGCTGTTTTGTGAGTCTGGTAGATTCTTTTGTACTGTGTGCTCTGCGATTTCTTTATAAATATCTGCCTCCAGGTTCGTTCCTTTTTTTTTCTCTTCCCTCCATCCTTCAACTCGATTAAGCCTCGACCATTTCCACGCCAGCCGCAGAGGGGCTGCTGAGGTCCTCTGCTTTCAGCTGAGCCCCTCCATCATCTTGATTTTATACTATACGACCAGTCCGCCTTGACCCCCGACAGCATGAACGGCTCGGGCTCTCAAGGCACCGATGTTACAAAACCTTGCTAGGGGAGAGAAGTGAGTGGTCCTCGGTCATTCTGCCGAAATACATCATTAACCTTCTTACTCGTACAATATATACCGACAAGCCAACCTGCCCAGTTTCAGCCCCGAGCCGGCTGGAGTCACTGGGATACCAACAACCCCATGCTCTTGAGTATCCTCTCTGTCGAGATGGCTCATTCGCGAAATTGGGCGAAGAGGATGAGCAGGCAGGCAGATACCTCCTGTCTCTTGACCACAACGGTTGGCGTCAGCCAGTGTGCCTACCTATGCGGAACCCCACTGCTTGACGATGCTCGCTTGCGCGATAGCTCAGACTCTAAATATCTCGCCTCCGACAAGAAGAGTGCTGCAGATGGTAATCTCAAGAACTTCTCGCTTTGAGGAGTTCTCGTTCGGGACGGAGGCCGACGAGGCCACATGGAAGGAAATTATGGGGAAGGGCCAAGAATAGGCCGCGACATTCCGGGACGACGACGAGGAGGAGGACGCGCCGCGGACACAGGCGGAGTCCAAGCTCAACTTTGGGCTTCGAATTGCAGACCTTGGTTGAGGATGGCGTATATGTCTTACTTGATCTTGTGTGTTTCGTCTTGTTTTGGTCTATATGCTAGAGCCGCTCTCTTGAGGGGATCACTTGATACCTACTTAAGTCACGACCGTTTGGTGAGAGTTGCTTCTCATCACCCGAAACAAAGGGAGTCGGCGGAGTCTGAAGGCTATGCCGAAAAAGAAGAAAAATTAATTGACTCTGGAGTGGGCACGTTTTTTAAATCTATCCTGCTATGAGTAGCTGTTTAAAGCTGTCATGTTCGGAGACATGGACCTGAACCGTCTCTGTGATCCCATTCGGCAACACACAAGATTGTCCAATATGGCGAGCCTCCTCCACCCAATTCGCTATACTACATATTAATTTGAGGACATATGCACTCAATCATTTACCTAATACTCAAGTTCGTCGATGATGCATGTCTCGTTCAGTTCCCCTATCGCCGCCCGACATCGCGTCCTGGTCATCGACGTAACTCCTGATTCAGAGGAACCGCAGTCAAGCTCACATCGTCGATGAGCACACCCACGCGCGAGAAATCGCCTCCAGAACAGAAGAAGTCCATGGAGAAAACCGGCTTCGGAGAGTGAAACGAAACGATGGCTTCGTGATCCTGGTACTGGTTGGCAGGGCTGCCGTTGAACTCGAGCGTGTCGACGACGATGCCATCCAACTTGGAGACGATGGAGCAAACACCGTCCTTGCCCAAGTCCTGGTTGTCCGCGAGCGCCCATGAGTACGAGAGGACGCCTGGTTCGGCAGTTTCGATCTCTTGGGTGAAGTTTTCCTCGATTGAGGGCATCTCCTCGTCGTCCTCAATCCGTACCAGTCTGGCGCGCCGTTAGCAAATTATTGCGAGGCGCAAGTGCGGTTCCCATCTATTACTCACACGTAGTGGTCTCCAGAGTGGGCAATCTCAGCATCCTCCTCGATGGTAGCGCCGTCGCTCAAAGACCAGTCGGGCTCACTAAACTCGTCTTCCCCGTCGCGGCGTGCGTTCCTGGGCTGGAAAAATCTCTCTGTAACCTGGATTTCTTGGGTGGTCGTTGTGGACGTTGTGGACGTTGTGGTCGTTGTGGACGGGGCTGAGGTTGTCTCTGGTGTCTCCTGGGCCGGTGCTGAAGTCGTCGTGGCTTTGCAGGGAGAAGCATTTACCCCCGAGATGGCCGCGACGGCTGTTAGGATTGTGAAGACGCTCCTGGGGAAAATCATGATGAAGTCGCAGGCGTGCTGAGCAATGTGCTATACAGTCAGTTGTGGTTGATGTCGCGATGGAGTCAGCGGCCTCGAATTCGAGTGGGTCTGCTGCTATCTATAGGGAAAAGAAGAAGCAATCCGCCCTATTTAAGCTGAGCGACCACATGAAGCTTATTGTCAAGGTTGGGATATTGAATCACACATACTAGGCCTAAAGAGGTTGAGTCAGGGACAACCTATTGCTAGACTATTGACGCCAAGCAACCATCGGCTGGTCTCGACTCTGAACGCCACTCGCTAATAAGACGTGCTAACCCTCTATTTTGTCAGCCCCGGTGAGAATCTCCAACAACGGCGGCTGGAGAAGAAGGAATGATGCGGAAATATTATCGCCACATTCAGGCTTGGAGGGGAATATCCCCCCTATCCAAACTGAAAACCTTCTAGACTGAGCTGTGGCCAGGCGTAGTGCGCATGTCTTCAACCCAACAAGAGAGTGAGAATTCACCCGCCGAGAACACACGGTGAGAACACACTGCGAGTGGGGCCGAAGCTCCCTTGCATATCACCAACAAATTGTTCCTTCCAATCCAATCCAAAAAAACAAGCCGTCTTGTCAAGTACCCGCCATGTTCAGGCGGCTCCATTGTCTGGTGGGTGGTCTGTTCGCCAGTCAAAAAGACCACGAACAAAGTCTCTGTTGCCGCATCACTTCATTGTCTAAGGAACAGAGCAACCTTCACTAGCCGAATTTTGAGAACAATGGTGTTCTTGTCCCAGAGTCTCGTGAACATTGAGTGGTCCTGCGTGGTATATATTGTCACAAGTATCTGCAAAATATGGTGGAGCTCATCCAAGGTCCGATATCGACTTCGGGTGGCAGCTCCAAGTATAGTAATCAACAGAATTGTGTTCCAACGCGGAAGTATTCACTGGTTGAATTTGGCTCGCTATCTCGGCTTTCCCTACGAACCAACTGAACTCAGGCTCGCGCGCCACCGTACTCCATCCCATCATTCATCATGGCAGCCCTTAGGCTAAGTATCCCTCTCGGCGACGATGACAAGAACCGACAAGAATTTGTGCTCCGAATCCACTCAATCAGCAGATGGCGTCAGTTGCTGAATGTTCGTCGTCTAACGAGGGTCACCAATGCCAGGGAGCAGGCACGTACGCCCCCCAAACCAGCGCAACAGTATCGCCGGCTTGCTCTGGTGGATCGCCACCAACGTATGAACGTGGAGCAGGATCAAATGTCAGAGCCAGAGAGTCTGGAACTATGTGGTGGAGCAAGCGCCTCGGAAAGCGGTGACGTCTCCAACACGAGCAGGTGGTCACATTCTACCGTGTCCCTTGATGATGAGGAGCAATCTGACTGTCAAGATGACTCGGGAACGGCTAGACTCGACCCTGAATTCGATGATCGGGATATTCTAAACAATCGAAAGGAGGCCTTGCTTATTCTCGGGGGCCACAAGGAGTCTATCCCAGACCGAAACTACACCGGAGCGCATACCAAGGCATTTGAGCGGATTTTCAGAAAGGAGGAAGAGGAAAGGCATAAGCGTGAGCTCGAGCACGCTCACAGTGACCTTCATGGTGATTCTCTAGGCGTCACTGATCTGCCGCAGACTCCAAGTCGGCGGCTTCCAACCAGCGGGTGGCCACTCCTCCGGGCCATCATCCTCAGCTCCCTATATAAGGAGAGCGTTCGAGATTTCCCTCTCGCTTTCGATAAGCAGGTGTACCTGCTGAAGCTCCAGGAGTTCAAGGACGGCCGGATGATGGTGGTGGATGCTCGGAATCTCAACGCATGTTCCAATGCCGAGTTGGTCAAGAGGATGACAGAGGTGGAGCAGAGGGGGTGGCGAGATATTCTGTGGGTGTTGGGCCCGAAAGATGGGCTCCCCAGGGAATTGATGACAAACAGAAGTGCCAAGGAGCTGGATTGGGGACACAAGTCCATGATCTGAGACGCATGTCTGGGTTCGTTGATATAAGATGGTAATATCGTAGGTCGTTATAATATTCAAATCGTTTGCTCATACACCTTTTTTTCAAGTGTCCAAGATTTCCAGGTGATGTTGATGATGTCGTATTTGAAGCCTCTGCCATGAAGCCAATATTCCTCGGAGTTGGACCGGCGACGATGCTGTTGATGCTGTTGGTCCTCGACGGCTCACAGCTCGTCTCGTCCGATCCACAGCAGCACTAGGCCATCAGCCCGCAATTGGGTTCGCATGAATGGACACCTTTTCAATCTTGAACGGCTCCTTTGGCCGATTCTTCCGGTCCACCTCGACAGCCTCCATCTTAGCCAGCGTCGCCAGCCCCTCGTCGCCAATGACCTTGCCAAACACCGTGTTCACGCCGTCCAGGTGCGGCGCCTTGTCCAACGTGATGAAGAACTGCGACCCGTTGGTGCCCGGCCCCTTGTTCGCCATCGCCACCATGCCCCTCGCGCTGTGCCGCAGCGTCGGTCGGATCTCGTCCTCGAAGGCGCCGCCCCAGATGCTCCGTCCGCCCTTGGGGTTCTCCGGGGGAGAGGGCGTCGCCGGTGCGCCTGTCTGGACCATGAACTTTGGGATGAGGCGGTGGAAGGGGGATTCGTCGTAGTAGCCGGATGCGCAGAGAGCGAGGAAGTTCTGCGGTGGGCTGTTAGTGCTTGGCGTGGCGAGGCTGGGATGCTAGGAGAAGGTATTATGGACATACCTCTGCAGTCTTGGGCACACTCTCGCAAAAGACCTCTATTTTGATGTCGCCCAGCGACGTATGCAGTGTGACGGACATTGCGAGAGCGTGGGGTGTCGGGTGTCGGACGTTGTCGTCGTGGGTGTTACGTCTCGGCGATCGTCTTGGTGTTGTGAAGCAGCAAAATTGACGCAGCCAGCCAATCCGAGCCCACCAGCCTCCAACTCGACAAAGACTCTCTCAGCCTTATCGCACTAGTCCTAACCTGGATGCTTCGGGAGTGACCGTGGCTGGGGCGGCTCAAAGCAGGTACCAACGCCACAGCTCACTCCCGCCCCCGTTTTCGAATGTGGCTGGAGGGGGGGTGAACTTGCAAAGCGTCAAAAGATGGGGCCGTGGGCCTTGGGCCGTTGCGGGTGGCGTGCGTCTGCACATCAACAACCCCATCATTCATTAGCACGCGCGCACTGGGCAGATTGCGAATAGTCATACCCGCGATGTTATGAAAAGACGGTGACTGACGTGCATTGCAGGCTAATGTCCCGCGCAAGGAGGTGCAGCGTTGCGCCATGGGTTTGATGAATCTCCTGCAGGTCTGGAATGCCGTCCAGGAACTGCCCCCTAGTGGTCCGTAGTCAGGCCGCGATTACATTCTCGGCCGAGCCAGCTCGCGAAGCACTACCCTACAGACATCCGACACCCTTCATGCTAAGGTATCGTGGTGACATATCCGCGAATAACTGTCGTCCGCTAGTAATCAAATCGCATTTCATCCTCATTTCATATCCAGATTCCATCCCGGAATTTCGGATTTCCTAGGAATGCTCGGGCCACTGCCACGTTGGCATTCATGGAGAATTATCCGACTCATCTGACCTACTACCCCTAACCCATGTTCAGAGCACGTCCAAGATCATGCTCCCCACCCCCCATAACCGCAACATTGCAAGAGCCTAAATTTATCGACTCGACACTAGATAACCCCAACCCATCACCCTTAGCAGCTGTCTTAATGTGCAGGGCGTCATTCATTCCCTTGCATCTCGAAATGCAACCGTGCGTCCAGGCCATCTTCTAGCTCAGGGGCTCGAAATGAATACATCCGATCAAACGATGACCGCCAGAAGCTTTAAGCGGTGACTCCTTAGCGTCCTGCCTCTGTTGGATTGTAATCACCGAGATTGCCTCCTCCCCACATCGCAATTTTTGACGTCACCGCTTCGACTCTGTCCCGATTTACACTGTTCTTTGAGAGTCGTATGCGTTGACTCGTTTTCGCTAGCACAGACTCAAGGCCATGCATGACTTGCGAAATCCAAGGGTTGAACTGCTTAGACTACGGGAGCAGGTATGGTTTTGTAATGTAAAAACACCAAAGACCATTCACAATCACGATGGAACGAGGATCAATATTGAAGAAATTTTTACTTCTTTTTTTTTGTGTGCCTGTTACAACTACATATACACAGGACGGGGGTTAGGGAGAAGGTTATCGGAAGGAGACAAGCCTGCTCCGTGGATCCAAATGCGACACAATCGTGCCAAAGTCCCTTCCCCGGGACGACGTCCGCGCTGCCTCATGGCAACCGCGGTCAAGATTCGTCGTCCCTCATCCAACTTTCGAAAGAATTATGCAGACGTTTCGCTGCTATCGAGAAGAGAATGGCCCGCCTCATCGTACCAGACCGAGGTCAGACTTCCATTGTCCCCTCCGCCCTCTTTCAAAATGTATCGCGTCCCTATTCCTCCCATCTGTGGGTATCCTTTTCCATCGCGGGACATCTTTTTTTTTTCGTGCATTCTCGGTCTCCCCTGGTTCCCATCTCGAGGCCGGCCAAGCTCATCTCCTGTACTCTATTCCGTAAGATTCCTCCGAGGTGACCGCCGTTTATTCTTCGCCCGGGCTCTCTTAAGTAAGCACCCCCCGCGCCAGGAGGGGAAGCCATACAGGGCCAGTAACATGCAAACAATTGCCGAGGGAAAAAGGGGGTATGATCCGTGTTCCGTTTTTTTTTTGGGTGCCGAAAGACTTGCTGAGAAATTTTGATTCGCAAAAAAAAGCAGTCGCTAAATGCCAAGACGTAGATGAGAGAGATAGGTCATTCTGTGTGCCACCACGCGAGTGATTTCAAACAAGTGCTAGAATGTCGGGTGAATGGGTGAGAAAAGGTGTTGGGCCTCCGTCGCCGTATAAAGAATTGGCGAGGAGGCCTGAGTTGGCTCAACTTAACATTGAGCCGGGAATGGGCCACCAACATCCCTATTGTTGGTTGGCTCCATGTTGACCGACGAAACCGGGATATTGGTGACTGTACAATGAACCGTGGTGTTGTTGAGGTGTGGGTGTGACAGGACATCGAGGAGGTAGGCCGTATGAATCCTTCGCAATATGTTGGCCCACGACGCCGTGTCCGTCAGGGGTGATGGGAGGGGTCAGATAGCCATCAAATCCCAGAGTGGCGCCGTGTCCCTTTTGAGGAGTGCTGTAGATGTTTGAGTGCTTGACAGCAGACTCAACGGGGGGCGAGGGAGGGTTGGCAGTTCGACGGGCGATGGCAGCCTGCTCAGCCATAAACTCGGCCAGCTTCTGAGAGACTCGGGATAGGTTGGGTGTCGAGTACTTGCGTCCGAGTGTGGGCGAAGGCTGGTGGAGGTGATGGGAGAGGGTCAACAGGGTGAGGTTCTCGGTGTGATCCCACTCTCCATCGTTGACTTCGGGACGGCCGAGGATAGCGCGGGCAAGGGCGAGAGAGGATCGAGCCATCATCGAGGGCTTAGTTGAGACGAAGTCCCGGTGGTAGAGAGCAATCTCGCAGAGGTAGGCGGCCATGTGCTCAACTTCCCGGTCGTCACCCTCCTCCGCAACCATGAGCTGAGAAAAGAAGTCAACAGTGGGGTGGCCGATAGACCACTCGAGAGTGTTGAGGACGTGCATCTCCATCTGGGTGAACATGCCGGCATCGTACAGGCCGCAGCACATGTTGTTGAGCTCGTGGATCTGGGGGACGCGGTCCTTTTTGTCACCATACTTGGCGGCGATCAGGAGGGCAGCACAGCCCACCAACTGGTAGTGTTGCTTGTACACGACTCGCTTTGAGCAGTATCGGTCCAGGAGGTTGACTGTGAGGAAGAGGGTCTCGGGCAGGAGGGCGAAGGCAGCGTGGGCCTCGATGAGGAAGTCGATGAGGTAGGGCCTCATGAACCATTGAATTTCGCGCTGCATGTCAATGAGGCTGGCGTCGGGAAGAGTTTCGTCCTGCAGACTGTTAGCATTTGGGAAGTTGGACGGAACCCTGTTAACGTGCCTCCATGTGCCTCATGTGCTGCATGATGTCCTCGAGATACTCGTCGCCTGCTAACCGAGAGAGCTCGCCGGCGATAATATCTTGGCGGTTGCGGGCGATGATCTTGGCAGCTTCGCGAGGGTTCATCCTTGAGTAGTGAGGACCATCGGTCTCGACGAAGAAGCTGCTGTCGGGTTGGGAGTAAGCCATGTTGGGCAACGTGACTGTTTAAAAAAGGCGGGAGAGGTGCGAAATTATAGACTTGTGTGGCGTGAGGTCAAAGAGAGACGGTTAAGTTCCCCAGGAATCTTGGTCGGAGACGATCGAATGAGTGATTGAGCTCGGATGCGAATGAAAGGAGTGATGCACACCGAGGAATTAGGGAATTAAGAGATTAAAGAGCGTGATGAAGATTAACAAAAAGAGTGACCGTGGCTGGAAAACGAAGCCAGGAGCATGAAGACACTGAATCGGTGGAGGCAAGGAAAGGGATCGGAAAAAGGGGTCGTATAAAGACGAGGTCGACTTAAGGGCTCTAAACGATAGTTGCACATCAGCCTGGGGTTCCATTGCGGATGGGATTTTGGGAGACCAAGACAGAAGTACCGGAGAGTTCCGGATATGCGACATTGCCGTTTTGGGGGGAGTATCCCTTGCGAGGTAGGGAAGTGCTGCACATGTGCTCACACTAGTGCTCCAAGGCACTGGCACGGGAGAGGGCAACGGGCAAAGGGAGTGAGACTTACCGCCACAGTTGGGGAGTTGTGGACAAGGCTGTCGGAGGTGAGACAGTGTCCTGGGATCGAGTGGGAACAACGAGCTAACGTCTCCCACAGGGCAATGCGTCAGGACGGACGTCGAGGAGAAAACTGCGGTATGCGGAAGACGACTTCGGCATGCAGCTGAGAGGGGAATTAGATTCTCCGTAGTAACCCAATCTCGGGACGTGCTGCCAACTACGTACCTTCGTCACACTCTGACGGAGGTTGTAAAGGTCGCTGCGTCGGGACCGTGTACGGGTTGGTGGTGGACAGTTGAAGTTGCAGGTGCAAGTTCTCTGGTGCTGGACCGGAGAACTTTGGCAATCCACTTCTCGTGAAGTCGTCGAGGAAAGGTGCCTTGACTCGAGGGTTGAGAATTGGCAAACTATTGTTGACGGAGAGACACCCGGTAGTCGTCAGGGCCTTGATGAACCAGTCTCGGGAAGGACACAATATCGTCTCGAAGGAGGGAGCGAGCGAGTCGATTGGCGGCGGTGGGAGAGGTTGGAATTTGCAGCGTCGAAGGAGAAGCTGGAGGGGGGGAAGTCGGTCGGAGGGTCAAGTGAAATACCAGCAAAGGTCTTTTTGATTCACTTTTCAGTTCCGTCCTTTGGGGGGAGTGCCGTCTCAGCTTCTGGGTCCGGTCCTTTAATAGGGCGGGCTGGGGGGTTTCTAGGGAGAGTCGAGCGGAAGCCCAGGTGAGATTCTCCTCTGTCCCAAGCGCGTCTGCGGCCTGTTATCGAGTCAGGAGGAGACGGAATGGAAGTGAGGGAATGAATGGATGGGGAAGAGGGAGAGGAAGGGGAGGGAGGAGGATGCGGGATGAAGGTAGGAGGAGGATGGAAGAGGAGGAAAAGGACTGGAGGAGAGGTACGGGAGTAGTTTTAACGGACCAGCCGCAGCGGGGAGTAGAGCGAGCAAACGGGCGAGTCCCAGCGAGCAGCAGCCAGCTAGACCAGCCAAACCGGCTGCCGGTACGGAGTACGAAGTACCGCTGCTGCTCTGTGCGCGGAGGGACTGGCTGTGGCGGGCGCGCAGGTACTTTGGCCCCATCCTAGCAGGGCCCCTGCCAGGAGGCCCCAGGAGTCACCACCACCTCACCTTTTCCTCAGCAGCCCGCCAGCGAGTGGTCAGTGGCCAGCAGCGAGCAGCCAGTAGCCAGTCGCCTGCAGCCAGTAGCCAGCACCGGAAGGAGTGCGCCAGAAGCAGCGCGCAGAGATGGATGTAGTGGAGTGGGGTGCGCCAGAGTGGAGGTGTCGGGGGGCCTGGGGGGGCTTGGGGCTTGGCCTCACTCCCTCTCTCCTGCATCAATGAGGTACCTCTGGTCACGTACCGCGTTGCCTTGCTACTGCACTGCGCTGCGCTAGAGCCACGCACCTAAGGCACGCTCTCGGGGGGTGGTCTCCATCTCAAAGGGGGGGGGGGGTTGGTGCTTGGGCTTGGGCTGCTTGGACTTGGGCTTGGGATTGGGAGGGGAAGGGGCTTGGGGGTGAGCAATGAAGCAGCAGCATGGGCATGGGGGCGTGCCAGGTACAGCGCTGCACCTCTGGCTCTGTACGTACCTGGGTCAGTTTGTGCCAGCTGTGTCGTGTCGTAGCGTGTTCTGTCTCTCGGCTGGGGAAATTCGGTGCAAGCAGGGCAGGGATCCGCGTGCGGGTGGATGGTGGATGGCGGATGGGCGACGACGACGATGGGATGCGTCTTTGGGGGGTGTGCGGCCAGCAGAACGACCAGGAGCTTTTTTAACTACCAGACTCGATGCGCCGGATCTGTCGCGGCGGGTGGCACTTTGAAGATGGTGATGACGGCTATGGAGTTGACGGGTTTGTGCAGAAGGAGAAAGAGATCCGCAGCGACGGGGCTGGTGGCATAAATCCACAACGCGGCCGACGGTGGAGGGAAAATGTGTGATTGTGAGATGCTTCTCAGGCTGTCGTGAGCGAGCGAGGGATGGGAGAGGGCAGACGGAATGCAAAGTGCCCTTCCGTGGTGTGATATATCCTCCCTCTCCGCACACGAGGCCGCTCAGGTCGGGCCAGCTGGCTGTCCACCCGGCGGCCGGCTCTCTTTGTTGTGACTGCCCGCTATTCATCATGATACAGCAGGTTGTTTGTTTGGGAGAGCGACATGGCGGCCGGTATACGGCCCCATTGAGCGAGGCCGCAGGCGGCCCATTGTCGATTGTGCGAGACCACACATTGTGTGTTGTGCCCGCTCATGTGCCCAGCCATGGCATCCCATTCACCCATTCAGCCATCCGCACCGACCCAGAGGTGCACCGCGCAGGCTCGCTACAGCCGACGTAAGGGACCGTCACCACCAGTCCAAGCACAGCACACAATAGAGCACAGAACAACGCACAATACAGAAAGGCTTCTGGCCGCCTCGCGATGCCGCCGTATTAGTGTATTGCACCGTGCCAACCAAACCTAACCATACACATTATCCTTTTTGCTGGGGCATCGTTGTGCTCAATGAGGCGCTCAACCACCTCCCAGCCAGGCAATGGCCCGACGCACCTCCACAACACCAAGGATCCATCCCGTCCCTCCATCATCCTGCCCACCCCTAGCACTGACCCAGCGAACCTATCGCGCATCTGGATTTGCGCTACGGGCCCCGCTGCCACCCGACCTCATTCCGGACCTGGGCCTTGCTGATGTCGAGCACAAGCATCATCGCGACGCCAGCGTCACACGCGAGGGTAGGCCGCCCGGCCGTCCGCCATATCGAGGTCGACGGTGGAGGGTCAAGGCCCGATACCACTGAAAACCTGCTACGTGCGAGATGCAACCATTATCAAGTGCCTCTAATACGCACGAGCCTGGGGATTTGCTTGCTGGTGGCCCTCGATGGTGGCCGCTCGCTACTTTGTACGTGGGCTGGGCTCGGGGCTTCGGATACGAACAACTCGGACGTACATTTTCCGTAGTGCTGGCCTGTTCTCAAAGCAAGCAGCGAAAAGGTCAGCAGCATGGATTCCCTACGTTCCCATGCTCCACGCTGCTGCACTCTGACGGAGCTCCAGCCTGGACCGCGCAGAGCAACATCCCATATGGGACTCGCAATGTCCGCCTGTACGCAAGTACAGCGGTGTCGTCCTTGTCCTGGGCCCAGCTAATGCGCGCCGTAATGTCAGCAGTATCTTGGCTGTAGACGAACTACTCAAACCACGCAACGCAATAAAGCGCAGCGCGACGCCGCGGCGTGGCCGAGATTTCGCGTCTCGTCCGGTCACGTCTCGTGCTTTGCGTGTCCGCCGTTTCGGCAACGGACTTAATCGTCGCTAGAACGCCAATCTTGGCTATGGACCCCGAGGCTTGGAGCGTTGTGGACATTGAGCGACCGTCGGCGTCAGCCAGCCCCAGCCTATGGCGTCTTGTCAATAGCGTCCTGTCAATGGCGTATGCCGATTGCCTCCTGAAGAAGCTCCAGCTCAATAAAGTGCTCCTAGACCTAAAAGGCTCGTCGACGCTGGCTGGCTGGAAGCTTGATGCAAGTCCAGTGGTTTGTCGCGCTGCCTCCCAAATCTTGAAGCTGCATCTCCGTTTTGGCCAATCATGGCGCGCCGTCGCGGTCTCGCACTGCTTGGACAAATTACAAGGCAATTAATCATGCATGTCATGAGCGTCACTCACCTCATTCAAGTTTCTCCTCATCCAGCCCGTCCCGCAGGGCCCACCGCCTGGGCATTCATCACGGCTCACTTGCTGCTCACTTTCCACTGCGCTTAGACCGACCCAGACTGTCTCCTGCAGCATTGTGTAAGCCAGTGAGTGCCATTCATCTGCAACTGTTTCGCCTGCAACTTGTCCCTGCTGCTGCCTCGAAGGATTGGGGGCTGGGCTCACTCAGGGGCTGAGTGACCATGCTACACTTTGAAGCCGTGAGACGTCGTCAGCTGCCTGCCCAACTGCCCGCTTGCTGTGCTGGAATCCTTGAACCCTTGGTGTCGTTCTGCACAAGACGCCGGCCGCCAAGCCCGCTGTCCACAGCCGCCTTGCTGAGGCTGTTCAACCGCGTCCATTCATTACTCGCACAAATGGGGCGTTCCACACAGAGCGCATAGCACCCATCACACACAAAGCAACGAGCCTCCATTCTCCGTCGGTGGCCCGTAATGGTGATGAGCTGTCAGCTCTTGCCGTCCAAGCCTCAACTGCCTGTTCCAGGCGCCCCTTACCGTGTATCACGGCCTGGACGCTGCAGGTTCTACAGAGCTGGAACTGATGGATGTCACTCCTCCTGAAGCCATTGGCCTCCGTCACAGCCAAGTATTTGACCGACGCGCGCTGCGCATGTCCCAGCCCACAGGCGATCCTCCTTTCCGCCAATTTGAAAATTCGAGCCTGGTCCACTCGTCGCATCGTGTCGCGGGTATAATCCGTTCTGCTAAAAGGAGGTGTGACGTTGGGAATGACCAACTCGGTGCTCGCGCCGGGTGTGCCGCAACAGTAGGCATTTCGCGTGGTGTGCGCTGCTGGCCCACGCTACATCGCCTGTTTGCCATGCCGCGCTATTACTACACGCTCTCCGTATTCCGTGCTCTGTTCCCACTGATCACTGACGCTATGTCGGAGGTTGAAGTCCTGAGTACCCCGGTGTAATTAACACTTGCTGCACCTCACAATTGCTATCACCAACACGACTTTTGCTGCCGTACATTTGTAACCATGTGAACCTGGCATCCCTGGGCCAACTCCTGCTCAATCCCTCCTTAGGCGCTGGCGTGTGAACAAATCTGCAGCCTCAACACGCCGCCTCAAACAACATCGAGCTCGGTATCACCGCCTATAATTTACCATTGCTCATTTCCAAACCATGCCGCCGCCTTCGAGCGCTTTCTTTTGCTAATACTGCAAGGGAAGAAAAAAAAAAGGCCATCCCCACCGTCCCAACGCACCCCCCACGCACAGGACACGGGGGCGCATAGGCCGGCCAAAGCCTTTGCGTATAATGACGCAGGATGGGCGGTATGCTAAGAATATGCAGCAATACAGCATATACACGAACATACGCCTCTGAATTACGCACTTTAATGGCACGCAATCACAGTTGCTCCGCCGATGCTTGAAGATGGGGAATCCGAGATGGGCAATTCCATATTGCCGACACCTCATAAGCGCCATTGAGACCATGATCCCTACAGCCAAGGCGTGCCCAAACCAGAGTCCATCTCATTGTGACTCTCCTGATATCTCAAAACACCAAGGGCTCTACCTCGTACTGAGGGTGGAAGCATTATCATATGAGACTGATACTAAATTAACAGCCGTGAAACAAAATCTCGGGTGCTCGTGTCCTTCTTCCGTCCGTGTCCCCGTCACAGACCCAACCCCAGCCGTTATATCACACATCGGGATGCTCCCCTCCGTTGTTCCATTTTGAACAAGTAAAAAAAAAATCCACTCTCGTCAAACCCCCCAACTCCAATGAGGTCAAGGTTGAGAGACAAGGACACGAAAGGAAGAAGAAAAAAACGACCCCTACTATGGAGATCGTCAAAACTTGCCTCTTCTCCCCCACTGGACACACGACCACGACCCCAGTGCTGGTACCACACGCCCCCTAGTGTATCGCGTCTGGAGTTGACGTCGCTCCTCTCAACGCGCGCGTTCTGGCGTCGCAGCTCCGGCATCCAATGAGGCGACGCGGACGCGGACCTCATGAGACTTGGTCAGCACATGGTAGGCGGCCTAGGTTGGTAAGGTGGCTGGACGAACGAGCGAGCTTGCAATGGACCAGATGGGGAACCAGGCTAAGATGGCGGCCGGCACCATGTTCCCTGTAGACAGAAAAAAAGTCGGGACCCGAGGGATGAAAGCGTCATCTGGATCGACATCTGTCCTCGGACTCGGTCATGATCCACCGGGAAGAATGCATTGGAAATTGAAAAAAGCATCGTCGGAAGGAGAATTCGATGGTGATTTAGACTCCCGGGGAGGCGGCGTCTCCCAGATACGACACGATATCTGATCGCTGTTCTGAGCCACCAGGTTGGAACTATCGAAAGCAGAACGTCGATCCCACTGTCGAGTCTCTTTTTTTGTCACCACCTATTTTCTCACATGCAGCGGCCGGCGCCAGTGAGGGGTAGCCCCAGGAACTGCGGCCGGGGTCCCTGGCCCTGCCGGCGCCGAGTGCAAGATACCGATCTCTGGACATGGCCATTCCGCATTCGTGGACACCGCCCAAACGCCTGGTACAGCACATTAGACCTTGCGCATACAGCACAGTTGCCTACAGCCTGCAGATGCTTCGTGCCCAACCCAACGACATGTGCACTCTGCCTCGACAAAGGACGGCCGTTGCAGCGTCATATCTGCAGGGCGTTGCGGCGCTGCGGTCTTCGGCTCGGCGTGGCCCCTCCGGCTTACGCTGCCAAAAGAGACTTTCGGCCTCGCCCCGTTCGGCTACTGGCCGCCCAAGGTCCAGTGGTGTTCAAGGTCGACCGCCTAGAGCCAGCCAGACTCGAGCTAGCCGTGTGTCTCAGGCGAGCTGAAGCTCCGAGGTTGCTTGCCCAGGCCGTCGACTCCCATAGCTCTAAGAATGGTGTATATAGCTCGAACTCTGTCCGGCATCTCGCACAGGCTGAATCGAGAGACTGGGGAATTGGCCGATGGCGTTCCCTACCGTCGTCGGTGGCTCGTCGCGGGGGGGCGAGAGGACCACCTCCCGAGCCAATGATCCAATGAGTCTCGGCAACCACAGGGAACAAGGAAGTCGATGTCGCTCATGGATCTCAACCCCGGACTCGCGGCCAGAAGCGGACGTCGTCGTGACTACAATTTTTGTGGATTCACCTTTGCAGCCGTCTGCCTCTCAGAGTTGTGCTTGACGTGCCCCCACTCACTGGCTGCGACACGTCCCAGGCCGGGGGCAGGCCCAGAGACACGGCCACCAGGCAACCCGCCTCCACGGCGCCGAGAGACCCAAATCAAGACCCGAATCAAGACTCAAGCCACGTTTCTGGAGGGGCTGCATGAGCCACTACCTCCCGACGATCGTCCATGTGCAAAACAGGAGGTGATGCCTGCTGGGGCCTGTTCTGCGGCCGTTGTGTGTTGGTGTTTTCCGTTTCTGTTATGCCCGGCCCCGGACGGCCTGCCTGGCCTCCATGCCCAAAGACCTCATCTATCGTACCACCGTCCGGTGGTCTTGTATCTGTAGTAGTGCCTTTGTACGCCGCACTGGCCTGGCTGCGGTCAAGACAAGTGACAGACCCGAATAGGGAACTCAGACAGGTGGCAAAGCGGCATGCTGCGGTGGTTACGCCAGTCCTCAGAGCAACCGGCTCCACCTCTAGTCGGCGAAGGGACCCATGGAATGTAGGTGGTATGTACGCACCGTAGTATTCGACGCCCTGCGCCGGCTGACCGAGGCAGGCAAATCAACTTCAAACCCGACTTTCTTGTGTGAAGAGCCTCTCACACACGTTGCATCCTCACATCAGCAACCAGCCCATCCCTCGCGTGACGTAAGGCGCTGCCGTTGGTGGGTGACGCCGTGACGCCGCCCAGCACTGAGCGCTCGGCGTGGAAACCTAGTGCCCTGTAACCACTTAAGCCCTGCTAGTGCTGCCCCGCATTCACGGCCAAGTTCCATCCAATCCACCAGTATCAACTCGCATGCGAAAAGAGGCGGAGAGTCAGATGCTAGTTTTGCAACAAAGACCCATTCCACAAGAGACTCTTGGCTCTCCTTGCTTCGAGTCGCCTTGCATTGGCGGGCCAGCGGTCTATTCAGCTCATAAACTCTCAACTCCAAAGTCCGGGAAGAACCGCAGCGGCCTGCTGTAAACCGAGAAGTCTAATGACGGCGCGCTCCCCGTGACACGGGTTGTTGGAGCTTGGTCTCCATTTTCTTCTCACCCACCTGCGACAGACTACGAAGTACCTTGGCAATACGGGCAGAGTCGCCGCACAAGGCGCCCGGGATCCTAAACAGCGGCAGGCGTGCATAACCCTGCAGACTAAGTGCCATCACTTGTCGAATGAGAACAGCACCCCTGCTCTCTGTTGGGAGTCGGGATGTGCAAGCACTTTAAGGCTAAGGCTCGTGGCAAAGACATCTCAGACGTTCCACTGATCCTGGGCTCCCGACCAACACCTAGAGAAGTAAATATAGTATAGTCGTAATATGACTTTGCTTTTCATCACTGGCCCCTTGCTGTGAAGTATAGGGGACGAGACAGCTCCATCTCCGAGCCGGAACCTTGGGTTTCGGCTACTGATCACAGCCCTCTACGCGGTTCACCCGGGTTGGCCGGGTTTTCTTTGTTCTGGGGATGCATTGTCCCTCGCCTCGCTACACCGTCGGAGCGTCGATACTTGTGTACAAATTACGAAGTACACTCCGCCTCGGGCTGCGCCAAAACCTAAGCTCAAACCCCGTCCCGGTCCCATTCCCAACCCCCATTGACTGAGAATATGTCTTGTCTCTGGCGGTAAAGACGCCCCCCGGACCCCAGAGGCACACGAGCCTTTTAATTGATTTGCACGTCGCAACACGTCCGCGTACATGGGTTTGCTGCAGGACGCGTGAAGGCAGCGACCAGTAAGGCAAAGTGTGAGGGGAGAGAGAGAATTTTTCGACGCCTTTGAGGCTGGTTTCGACGGAGTTTCTGGGGCGGTCCGCCACGGCCCCCATTGCTGTGCAGCAGGACCCTCCGCCCGTTACCTCTGCAACGACGCCGTCACCGCCGCAGTTTCTGCCTGGAGTCGTCTGCCCACTGGCTGGCCTCAGAACCAAGACTTGATCCTCGGTCCTTGAGGCCTGTTTGCGGTGCAGGGACCAGCCGGGCGAGTGGTTAATTAGGCTGGTTCGGGGCAGGCGGCGTGACATCAAAGCATCAAAGGGTCATCCTGGCGGCTGGGCAAAGACCCCATGGCCTGAGACAAGAGCAGACGCCCCCCGAATTATCAACAGAATTGCTGTCGTTGGTCGCAGGCAGTGCCCGAAGCCCGCCGAAGCCGTCACAGCCCGCAGTGTCCGCAGTGTCCGCCCCGAACTCCATCCACCGTGACCCGTCGAAGACTTGAAAATGCCACCAAGTGGCCCGGAAGTGGACTTTGGTCCTGCAACCGGCCCGTGACGATGGTTCAACCCCCCTCCGCCCAGACGAGACGCCCGCGGTTGAGTGGAGCGGGTGCAAGGAGGACCTCCTCGTCCCCGACCCAACTTGCGGCTCTTTGCACAAAACCGACGCGGGTGCACGTGCCCACGGCCCCACGTTGGCGACACTAAGCGCGATGACGTTCGAGAAGCTTTCCACAAGGTGGGGTTCCCGTCAACTGACGACACCCTCGGGCGTCCAACACGCGCTGTCGCGCGGGAAATGAGCCTGTAACGTCTGACCGTCGCCCTACTTGAGGCTGGTGCACCCCACACGCCATTGTACCCGCCACTGTACCCGCCACCGTACGCGCCACAGCGCCTCTTATTCAGACCTTGACGCCGAAGGGAGATTGGTCTTGTGCAGGGCGAGCACGGCAAGTGCGGTTGCTCAACTCGTTCATTGTGACTGGTGATGATTATGCTAATGCAATGCAAGCCTCGTTTCCTACCTAAGCAAGCTGCAAAAAATTCACACCCAGAGCCCCAGAGCCTAGAGCCCAGACTCTTGTCTCCATCCACTTCTTCACCCCAGCGACGCCCAACGCCCGCTCAGACCGACTGACCGACCCATGGCCCCTCTGAGCCATGTCGTCGTCTAGGCTCTGAATGCAACCGGAACCCAAAAAATGGAACCCACTCGGTCTTCCATCTACTGCACGAGAGGCCCATCGACTCCATCACCACTGCTGTGCAGGATGAGGGGAAAACGGCCTTTTGCATTTTTTTTTTCTTCATTGGCAGGACAATGACACGAAAATTTTCCCTTTCCCCTCTTCTCCGCGCCTTTTCCCTTCGTTTTTCTCTCATCTGGCACCGCGTTTCCGTGGTGAAGCTTCCATGGCGACGGTCACCGCTCAGGAATTGACTCAGTCTTGGCCTGGGTCTTTCTATCCGAAGTATCCATCGCCACCAAAATTCCGCCGGGGGGCTGGAGACGAGTGGAATTCCACCAACCCCGCGCACGCGAAAACGAAACTGAAGAACGATCAACCGGAGCGGTCAGTGGCAAATGCCTCGGATTCCGACGGCGACTACGATATATGGGTTGTGATGGGACATCAGCGTCCTCGGAAGCTTGCTCAGCCAGGGAGTTGAATGGGCTGACGGAGGCTGGGATGGCGTCGAGGCATTTCGTCGACGTGATGCCTGTTTGCTAGTCTTGGCCCTTGGTTACACTTCGCTAGGTTGTTGGCGCCCGGACATTCATTCATTCCTTTGTGCCTGGGTCCCCGTCAACCAGCAAGGGCCGAGCTGCTGAGCTTCCCAATTGAGGCACACCCAACATGCTGCTCATGGCATTTGCTACTGCTCTGTTTGAGAAACGCGGGACCTGGACGCTTGCTCACATCGCATTACAGAATCGGGTACTCGCAGAGCCGAACACGGGAGCGACGGGTTAAATTCCTTGACGCAGCACAACGACGTACCCGCCTCATGGGCCACGGACGCGCGACATCAGCTTGCACTCGTCACCTTGATGTTTCGAAAGCGCCAGGCTATTACCACAACCCCGAGTCACAGCATCCCTTCAACCGCTTCAGGTTTGCGGGGATGCAAGTACGCGGCACCATTGGCCAATTTGGTTAATGGACCAAGGCCTGTGCGATGCACTTCGCGAACTCAATGTGTCCATGCCATGTACCAAGCTACGAACGGCCAAGCGGCCCAGACAACGGTTCGGTGTCGTGTAGATTCTAGCGTCTCACATGTCGTCGACTCGGTAGCCCATGGCCCGGCCGCAGTACACGGCCTCCCGGCCTACCAAGTGGTGCCTCCGCTTGTTCCGGGCTGTCAAGTTGCCAGAGCCAACGCGAACAGGGGATGTAATCATGAGACTTGGCGATTGACAAAGACAGTGTCCATGAAAGTCATGATGCGGTGTCTCGTGGTCGTCATTCGTCTCACCCAAGGAGCTACTTAGGCGCCCATTGCCACCGGGCAGTGGAGGAGTTGCCACGGACCGGTGGAGTCACCGTCGTCAAAGGCAGCATTGGCATGGGCAGCGCGGAGGAGCACCGAGAGAGACATCCGCGATGGCTAGAGGGATGATCAATTGGGAAATGCTGACGAGTAGCCATCTCCAGCCATGGCCCGAGGACACGAAAAATAGCGCCCAAATCGGAATTGGTGACATGCATCCGCATCCATTCACCATGACGCGGGGATGCAGCGTTGGCTCCTTGCGAGCGGAACCCCTGGTCTCAAGTCACGCAAGCCAACCCTACCACTCGTTGGAGCGGGGTTAAGTGGAGGCCTTGCTAGAAGCCTCGCCCATCCCCAGCTGAAAGATGCAGTTGAAGGGAGGCAGTGAGAGATGGGCATCCCGAGCATCCAACCAGAGTCCGGCATTGGTATCTACGTGTTGGCGCGAACAGGTTCCCTCCCAGGGATGCGTGTGGCGATTGGATGCTAGCGCATGGAGATCAACTCTTACAGACGGTTAAGAATAGATCTGGGTTTGTCAACACCATCTTGTTTCCCCTGAGCGACAGGGCGTTCCGAAGCCGGAGGCAATATCTCAACCAAGACGATCAAGAAATCTCTCAAAGTTGAGGAGTCAATCAATCGCATATCGGACTCCATTGTTGCACCCGCTCCCCAAGATCTCCATTTCCGGATCCTACCGGAAGTTGGTCCACTTCTCGGAATCCTCTCCAGGCGCTTTGACGAGGCCACGGGACAAGAAAGAGAAGCATCGGCTTGGTTGAGGCCGGATGGGTGTAGAAACGAAGTCAATATCTGCACTGGCGTACAAATCAGCCCGAGAAACAGGGCAGAACCTTGCTTATGCGATCGAAGCGCGCTTTTGGTTGGCTTGAAGCTCAGCCTTATTTGCTTTTTTGAGATAGCTGGTATCTTCAGCGCATTCGATGACCAACACAGGCGACGCCGAGCCCATCTCAGACATGGCTGCGCCAGGCCCGCTTCAATTATCCCCGCCACATCTTCAGCGATGTCACTGGATGAATACACGACACCTTGAATGCTTCCCTGTCCAGCTGCGACCTCCACAACCAATTCCCGAGAAGAAAGGCCCAAATTGAGCGACGGATGGCGAGATTTCGCGATCTGGGTTCGAAGGCCTGGACCGGGTCCCCCTGTTTAAAACTGGGTTCGTGCAGCGGTCATACGTACTATCGCCCTGGTTCATCACCGCAAGGCATGCTAATGCTAGTCGGCCAGGATCAACTGTGGGGTTCGTTCATGTTGATGGTGCAAGCGCCCAAACTGGGCAGGTGGTTGCAAGGGTAAAGTTGCCGATGAAGCCTTCAGAGTTGAGAGACTGGATCGCAGAATGATAACTCAGAATGATAACTGCTAATTCTACGCATCTCGCGATTGCGGCGTGCGTGGGCGGTGCTGGATGGAGTATTCAGCGATCCCTCGCGTGCTGTGGCTTCGAATCGTACGTTTCTTGGACGCCGGCTCGACGGTGACGTGCTGGCTAGCGTAGGTTTGTTTGGGGTTGAGACAGCTCGAGCTTCTTGGCCCTTCCGGGAGCAATCAAGATTATTACTGGAGATCTACGACCAAAAGAGCAAGTATTTGAGCGTGTTGGCGTCTCACGGCGCGGCGCCTGCGTATCACCATATCATTCCATCTCGCATCATCAACTCTTAGGGGTCTGGGCAACCTTAATTGGCGCGCTCTATGCTTTCAGTCGTCAGACGATTGAGGCCTAGATCGAGCCTCATCTGATAGTTCTTGTGGTGGATGCAAGCCACCAACACAAACACCAGGGTTGTCTTGGATCCTTGATCGGCGCACTCAACGCGTCTGACACGCGTAAGGCTGCTGTTCGCCGACACCACCCACCATGGCCTTTGCCAATATTGTTTGTTGACAATGATGGTGTTGATCAAGGAAAGACGGTCACCTGCATGGGCCGCTGCAGACCGCGCCGCAGTAGCTTGACCGTCTACTTGGCCCTATCTGCACATCAACCTGGATCTCGCCCGCTCGTGTAATTCGGTCCTCAAAAGTTCATCACGAACAAGTCAATTAGGGGATGTCAATATCGGGGGGCTGGAGAACGAATTCTCCGATAGGGCCTCAGAGTCCGCTTAAATGTCAAGACCGGGCGCCAAGTTGATTGCGTTTGCCCAGTCCGTCGAAACCTTGCTTTGCTTTGGGCCAATATTTCCTGGGTTCCTCTGGACGCGACGCAGGGCTTCCATCCTTGGTGGGAGGCACGTACAAAGTACTACAGTACTGCATCTACAATGAGTCTAGTGGTACTCGCGACCCAACCGATGCACTTCCCGTCTCCAAATATGTGTACTAATTAATCCGGACAGGCTAGTCCGGGCAGGTGAGAGAGCTGATAGGAAACAGCTTCGGCGCAGCTGAAACCGATGCGTGGGAGGTGCTTGCAATCTGCAATCTCCTATACGTGCCAACAGTCCCATCTTGCTCAATAAACTACCGTCGGCCACGGCCAAAGCGTCGATCCCCAGCGATTGCATCGAAGATTGCTACAGCCCCGTGAAGGAATCTTAAAATCGGGCCATTATAGTCGGGTCACCGACAGCGTGGAGTC
The DNA here is from genome assembly GCF_021365365.1 of Ilyonectria robusta. Classification (NCBI taxonomy): domain Eukaryota; kingdom Fungi; phylum Ascomycota; class Sordariomycetes; order Hypocreales; family Nectriaceae; genus Ilyonectria; species Ilyonectria robusta. The sequence continues at coordinate 2,133,549 of NW_025764437.1, read as the reverse complement.
GCGCACTCGACGCCGTCCCGCGCCTCGCAGCCCACGCGGGGAGAGCCAAGAGCCAGCTTGTCTTGGAATAGGAGCCGGCACAGGCGCAATTTCGGGCCTCCGTCGCCTCTCTAGCAGGGCAGCCTTGCTCCCGTCCAGAACCGGCTCAGACTTGGACGGTGATGGCAAAGTCGCAGCCGTCTTGGTGGCTGTAGATGCCGCACCTCATCTCGCTCACCCCGGCCTCCACTCAGCGGAACCCCCATGTCGTCAGTACAACTCTACGCCGTAGTTTCGGTCTGGCTGCCCCTGGCGATGACCGCAGCGCTTTGATAGGGCTGGAACGGAGGGATTGTCGGCCAGGCGATGACCATTGCATGGGACCAACGCCGAATACTGCCAATACATGCACGCATCGCATACATGCTGCCTCATCCAGGACATTTCTTGTGCAACTCGCACGCGCCTTTGAGCCGCAGTACGACGTTGCTCACTTGACCGCTGTTGCGCGACACGGCCCTGTCGAATAATATCCTCCCTAGGAAACAAGACCGGGCTTGCAACCCGTCGTAATACGGCACAGCTGGGGAAAAGAAAGCAATTCGCTGAAGACGGCCAGGGCAAGCGAGGGAGACGGGCGGGATGCGCCCCGGCCCGCGGCACGTCGAAATGACGGGTGGCAGCATCCCGTCCAGCTGCCGTGCCGTCTTTGGCTTGACTATTGGAGTGTGTTGTGTGTTGTGTGCTGTGTGTTGGGCTGTGTTCTGTATACGGATACCGCGATGTGAGTGAGTGATTCGGAACCTCCAGTTGCACTCGCACACCTCGCAACACAGGGATGCATTGGCTCCCGCCGTCGAAGCGCCCGGGGTTGAACGAGATGGAGGGTCAGAGAAGGCGACGAACCAACAGGCTTATGCCGGCCGCATCTCAGCACCGCGGCCTCAGACCGGGCGGTCAGGGTTCGGCGACCAATGCCATCGGGCCTTTGCGGTTTGGGGGATGCAAGATGCATGTTTTCAGCTCGACCCTAGCCTGCGGCCGACTTCCTCTCTTGTGCGCCGCTGCTAGGGTCGCCCGAATACGGCCCAGATCGACGAGGTGATTGGCGTCGTTCATGCGCTTGGGACTTGTTGTCGTGGCTCCAATGAATGTCTTTGCAGTGATTGTGGTGATGTTCGCGACTGGTGTTGACATATGCACCATGCGTGTCTGTTTGGCCCCGTGATGCAGCCATCTCCCAGGACTTTGGGGCTGTCATCATGCGCGATGGAGCACTTTGTTTATGACTGCCTTGTGGTATACAGATCCGGTATGGCCATCTTTGCGACATGTCGAATGCGCACTTCAAGCTGTGCCACCCTGTAGCATATCGCCCAAGGCTGTTTGTTAACCCCGGTGGGTTTCGAGGTCATCTACAAGTCCCCAGGTTTGATGCAACTATGAAGTTGCAATGCATGTTTCACGTTTGTTTAGTTGAGTGGCATTGATTGTTAATGGTGAGGTATTAAGTCCAGGTCATAAGAACCGTCACACGAGACGTATTCCTCCGCGCAGGAATCACTATGCCGACCATCAGCAACCTCATCTCAATCACTCCATATTCAGTCACACTCCATTAAGCCAACTCAAGCTCGGCTCGTAATTAAACAAACCTATCATGGTGTCCTCGGCCCACAGCGACGAGGTATTAGTGCCAAATTCCGTGAATGCTGTCCCTGTTCGGGGCACGCTGCTGGTCTTGCCAGCATATATGCTCAACGCGTAGTCCTGCTGAAGAACGGCGGTATTTTCCTGGGGAACATTATGGAGAGTGAAAGACCCGCTAGCTCTTCCCGGGTTGATTGTGTTTCCAAACTGTTGCGGCCCACGCGGTCCTTGGGCTGTTCGTGTCTGCGGCGGCGACGAGGCTTCGCTAGGTGGCTGGAACAAAGGCCGGCAGAGATCGACCAACTTGGAGAAAAGGTCGTGGAGTCGTCCAACTCCCTTGTTCCCAGAGGCGTACCGAGCGAATCCGCATGTGACTTTGTGTATAAGTTGAAAGTCTTGTACCGATGATGTACTAACGACATTGCAGAAAACGACGAAGAATGGGCAGAGTGGATACGCATGAATCGTCCTAAGTAGACAAAACGGTTATCCCGAGAACCCAACAGGAATGTTCACAGCAGCACCTACCAAGCGAGGAATGTGGGATATTCTTCATTAGCTGCGGGCTCGTCATTGTGCAATTCCCACTCTTGTAGCGAGGACAGGGCAACCAGCGCGTTGCGGGCGGAAGTCAGACACCTTTGGCGTATCTCCGGGTCAGAGGCGACGTATGGACTTAGTCGAAGGATTGCCGTGTCGAGAGAGTAATACGGGAATTCAAGCGAGCAGATCATAAGGGGATCTGCACCTTGATTCAAGAGGATATGCCGAAGCTAGGGTAGTTAGGATTTACGTGCCAGTACTTGGACAATGTGACAACTGACTCTGTCAATCTTGGTGAATATGCTCCTCATTCGTTGTTGAGTAGCGGAGATGGACATGTTTGCTGTAATCCCATCCTGCCTCCTCATCTGAGGGGTCGACTCTCTCCAAGCCAGGACCGCGTCTTGAATGCATGCAAAATCGCCCAGGAGATCGGCGATTGCAACCAGGCGGGCAGGGAAATCCGGATGGGACAGCCACGCTCTGTTCATCTCCAGGCTTGGCAGGGATGGCGGCCGTCCGAGATGCATGGAGAGAAGTCGATCCATGAGAAAGCACCAGAATATGCAACCGTGGATCTCATACTCCCTGTCGGTCTGCGGAGGACGCGCCGAGGTTTCTGGCTTGTGGTAGCCAAGGGCGACCAGAACACGGCAAGCAAAGGCGATCAGATTCCAACTCCTGGAAGTGTCGCCGTTGAGTTGCAGAAATACGGCCTGGTTCTTCAGAAGAGGCACTAGAATAGAAAGGAGCTGTACTTACACCACAGACTAGAGCTTGACAAAGACCGAACGTCGGTTGAGCCATGACGCTGATGTTGTTCAGGGCCCGGGACATGAGCTCGCGGTGTCTATCCCTGGAAGCCTTGATATGCTTCTTGAGTGGATCATCGCCTTCAAGGGGAGGCCACATGCTAAACAAGACGAAGGTCTTGAAGTGGACACAAGCTTCATACTCTATCAGAGTTTGGCCGCTCACTGTGTTGTTGATGAGAGCAGTGCCCATCTTCTCCAGTGTTTTGGGGAGGATGTGGTCCGGAAATACGGTCTTGTCTGAGCTTGCGGAACGATTTGACATCTCTAATAGTCTTGTTAGAGGTTGTTTAAAGAAATAATCGATGGATTCACCTCGAAGTAGCAATACCAGTGTTTCTGGAGCAAAAGGTGGTAATGGTGATGGATAGCCCACCCACATTGCCTCCTCCACCATGGTGGCTTCATTGGACTGGTGGGAAACACGATTGACAAATTCCAGAGCAGCTTCGAGGATAGTTCGTCTGTTGCGCAAGAGGTCCTTGCTCTGGTTGAGCTCAACCTGAATGAACTCGGAGGCTTGGACGTCGACTGAGTGAGAGCTGGTGCTCAGTGCAGGCATCTGCTTGAGAGGGCGATGCAATTCCGTGTCATCGTCGGCCTCCAGCTCTCGCTTCACGCCCTGGAAGCTGGATCGAGGCTGGGAGGCTGGACTTGCGTCGGAGGGCATCGACATCTCAGGACGAGTGGCCGAGAGCCTCGCATCATCTGCACCTGCGGCTGGAACTGGGCTGGCACGCTGAGGCGGGGATGTTGGGCCGTTACTCGCGGAAGAGGGCAGTAGTGCAGGAGTCGCGGTCAATTTCCACCGGCTGTTGATTGCTTCAATATGCGGTTGGCTGGGGTATCTTGATATTGGCGGATGCGACGTCGTGTCGGATGATGACGGCTCTGCGACTGGTGAGTCCAAAATACAAAATGGCTGGTTGTGGAGGTCGCAAGAAACATGACGACAAAATGCGGCTGGTCTGGAATGTGCCGAGCAACCAACCGCCACAAATCATCACGCGGCCCGTGGCATTTGCCAGTACGTACTCGCTCAGCCCAATTTTTTTAGACGTCTTTTAGAGGTCTAGAGTAGGTATTCAGGTGTAGATTAGACTATCGGCGTCAGCCATAGAGCTCAGTGGCGCCACAGGATAAGCCCGATCGCAATGTCATTACCTACGCGAGATGACCCTCCGTGAGATGACATCAACTTCAGAGGTATTTCTCAAGACCCAAAGCCATATGAGTGTTATTTCCAATAATACTTGGCCGTTGGGATTGTGCCACAGCCCTTGGGTTCCAGCAGTACCGTATTTATCTGGCTTTGGCCTATTAGATAGCCATAACGATGCCTGACGCTACCAAAACTGGCGTCAGTAGCTGAAAGCAGCAGTGTCATGCTGAGAATAAAAAAAAATCAAGACTTGTAATATTTAGAGAAGCCATCTATGTCTGTGGCGTTGAGGAGTTTGGTGTGATACTGTGTAAATCGCCACGGAAAATAGACAACATGGATAACAAGAGTGTTGTGTATTGAGAGAGATAAGATTAATCTAGCCTCTTGAGAAGAGAATACTCAAGGATGGATAAATTTATTAATCATTATTTGCAATGCCATTGATAGGCGGGTTTCATGAGATTCTGATTCATCTAGCTAATAATCTTGATCCTTGTTATTGTTCATGTAATGTGAACTGGTACCATCATCTGTGTCATTTGCTCCATCAACTTCTCCGTCAGAATGACAAAGATGGCTTGTGGGTGACAAATGAACCTCCGCCTAGGCTTCGATGCTTCGGAGGTTTGGTGAGTTGGGAATCATAATGAACGGTCTAACATTGTTGAAGTAAGGAGTTCCCGTCGACGCAATACTGAAACCACCACGGGAGACTGGCATTGGAACATCTGGCTCAGTCTGGAAACGGCTGAACCAAGATGATGACTCGAATATGTAGCCCATATTCTACGGCGTTGAGAGCGTAGCATGCTATCATCCCCATGAGTTGCGCCCTTTGAACGAGGACAGCGAGTTGTGAGCGCTGATCGGATTCTCGTTGTCCAGCAGTCGTCCAGTCCTCCCGAAGGAGGTTGCGGCGTTGCCCACTCCTTCAGGCTATATCATGTAGGATGTCGGAATTAGGTGATAAATGACTGGTCGGGTGCGAAGAAGAGCTGGGATTTTAGGGCGTGCTGGCACAACTGTTTTAGCAACTACTGGGTCTGGCGCTGTGCAGTGATTTTCTCTTGATCTTAAACCAGATCCAAGTCCCGTTACCAACGTAGTATGTGGTTGCTGGCGGAAAAACGCGACGGATGCTCATCGCGGGATGGTCTCTTGACCCCAGTGAGCTGAATGGCGTGTGACGATGATGGGCCAGCATCATCCTCGTGCTTTTTGGCGAAAACTAGAACTGTTCACTTTGGTCATGATTCTGTTGCCTCCGCTCACGGCCATATAATATATAGATGTTGTATAGATGTATCGATCGCCAGCGGCGACGCTGCGAACCCCCATGTTGGGTGTGTCGGGCATGGTGCGTCCCCTAGGCGAGCTTTTCAGGGGTCTGTAAATATGCGACGGGGCGAGCGGTTGAGCACTGCTCCTCCCAGTTCTGGGTTCGAACAGGCCTGTTGGAGGGCAGTTCGGACAGGCTGGTTTGAAGGGAGACTTACCAGCAACCTGATAGAGCTTCAGAGGCTGAACCCGATCACTCAGATACAACTTGAAATCTTCAGTAAAGCCATACTGAGTGCGCAGTTTGTCGAAATCGATATTGTCTGGTGGCTGCAGAGACGCTATAAACTGCTGGAGTGCGTATTGGTGACGCACCTTCTGGAGCTCCTCCTGTCCCTTTCCATGATCCTCCTTGTCCAACGCCTTGAACCGTTCATTGGCCGATTGCTTGGTCATGTACACTCGCAGGTTTTCTGAGTCAACCTGGTGATCGACTCTGGTTAGTTGCGTCTGCAGCTTCGTGAAGTCGGCCTTGTGATCCTGTTGGGGGAAACGAGCATGAAGAGCAGTCAGTAGATTCTCAAACGTTTCATCCGTCATAAACGGCATCTCCTCAGCATCAATTGCGGCAAGCTTGGTTTTGATATGGTCGCGGGGCCTAGAGGAGCCCATGTTGTCGAGGGTTGATCGTATAATGGTGGTGATGGAGCGGTTTTCGTAGTGGGCTGATGTAATGCACTGAGCCACCAAGGAGGGATGTTTTGGCCACTTGAGGCAGACCAATCTTATTTGCCGCTGTCGTAGATTGTAGTATATAGAAATTGGAGTTGGGTGACCGTTGGCAGAGGCATTGTTTGCTCCAGTGTATAGGGTGTGATGATGGTGCTTCTCGGTCTCTGGATAAGTTCGTGGTATTCCAGGCGATATCCCAACCCCAATCCTTGTATCCCAAGAACTTTGTGTCAGGTACACGGGGATAGTGGATGTATGTTCTTCTAGTTTCGAAGCCCGGCCAGCTGTGTGTTGTTGCCAACAAGGCCCTCCCGAACAGTGTGACTTATCAGCACCCAACACCCAGACCTGGCGCCGTCGTCCATACCAGAGCAGCCTCAAACGCCGGCTGTCTCGGGCGTCCTCACAAGGATCCATTATGCCAGCGTACCTGTCGTCGCCTCAGTTCGCCTCAGCCTCAACCATGGGAACATCGACGTCGTTTCCATTCTTCTTCCCGGATGCCCCCTCTTCGGCATCGCCACCTCAGCTTCGGACCTCCTTCGAATCAGATTGGTCAGGTTGGATATCGCGTGGTCTCTTGTCGTCGATGACGCACTGCGCCATACCCAAGTGTTCTCTGTGGCACAATGAGTCCTCTGCCGTGTCGGCGACCCAGGACGCCTCCAGGGACTCCATGTCGGCGACCCGATTGACTACCACCTCTCGGCCTATTTCGAAATATACGAGTATGGCCAGAAACCCAACCAATCCCCGTTTTCTCGCTGCCAAACCTGACTTCGTATTCACCTAGCACTTGAGCAACTTGCCTGAGGTGGTTTTGGACCCATTTGTTGCTGAGCTTTGCTGCTGATGGTGAACTTGTCAGTCAGCTCAAGCCGCTTCCGAATCTTGTGCTTCTCTGGTCTCAAATTATATATGAGCAGGCAGTGTATGTGAGAAGGACCAGAAGGTTGGGCGCCAAACCCTTGCGTCATGGTCGGGTTCTGGTGTTGGAGGGCGATGTAGCCCAGGCGATGAGTGCAGTCTTAGTGTAATGGGCACCGAATCGTTCGTGTATATATTTCCTGTTCTGGAGTAGATATTTCGCACGTATCAAGTACTTCTTAACTCGGCGTTACCATCTTCCGTGATGATCAGGAAACCGGTTTGTAAACCTGCAGAGACTCTGCCTTCGAAATTGTACCGGCCTCGTCCAGGACAATGGTATCTGAAGCTTGACGAGACCGTCTGTAGGGGGCGGCCAGAAGCATGTGATGTTGTGTGCCACAGGAGCAGCTTCCAAGCATTACAATGCCTCCAGCCGTTTTCCGCTCACCACCACCTTCACCTCGGAGTGGGCCATCTCAAGGTCTTGGGACTCGCTGGACGTGGAGTACACCTTGTGGCGCAACGGTCAACGAGACTGGCTCTGGGTTGATGGCTTGGCATCTCTCAAAAACCGTGGAGGGGGGCAAGTCTGCCATGGTCAGCTTTTGTCCTGAAATTTTTGTCCTGAAATTTTCGGTGTAGAACTCACAGTGTCTATTGAAGCCTTGCCCCGACCTGGAGAGGCAGATCAAACTTCGTTCGGCGCACCGATGAGGTCTGCTTCATCCCAGACGGGCGAGAATGATAGTCTCAGCGTCGACGGTATGCTTGTAGGGTGGCGTGCTTCTCTAAGTCTTTTATATAAAGAGGGAAGATGTATGGTAGAATTGTGGGTTGATAGAAGAGGAACTTTGATGGAGGTTTAGGCCCCCTTTATACTTGGGGTCGCGATGACGGACGCTTCCAGGACCCCAAGGAAGCCTGACTCACCAAGTTTGTCTGTGCAAGTTTGGCACCAACTGGGTCAATCAGGCTGACTCAAGCATATTTGCTTGACCAAACCGGTCTCACGGAATGGCTCTGTGTCTTGCTAAACAATCCATTCTAATGTGACATCTGCGGCCTACACGTCATAACAATACGAGAACGGAACTACCTGGCGGAGACACAGGTTTCAGTTTTGAACAAGCAACGAAGCAATCTCTCCACAGACGGTGACTCAATACGGGCCAAGCTACGTTTTGATCTCTCCAGAAGACAACGCAAACCTCCAGAGATACGCGGGATTGTCCCCTCGAGTTGATTCAAGGGATCGCAGCCTCAGGAAACTTCGGGGTCCCGTCCAATTCTTGCCTTCTGTTCAGGGGCCTCTACTTTCTGCCACCACGGCCTCGTAATTGGAGACCTCGGTCGTCATTTTTTGGATGCCAACGAACAAGACAGCTAGCCAATAAGAGGCATCGCAAGGTTGATAAGCTTGGTAAATATGCTCTCAGATAGATCTGATGAGAACCCTGTGTTTTTAGCACGGGCGGCCCTTCCGCCCTTAGTCGTCGCTACATCATATCATTCATCATAAGGTACCGGTTTAGCACCGTCATTTTGTTTATTCAAAATGCTGATGGTTAAAAAGGCAGATGATAACTCGGGCTCGGGGGCCGCTTGGGCACTGGGGGAAAATCGGCCAGCCATTGACAGAACGGTGATGATGACCCACTACTCTGATCAGAGAAAAACTTCTCTGCATTTCATGAGAGTGGTACAAATACTGAGTTCGCATGTCTTTGGCGGTCCGTACAACTGCTCTTTGCACGCCTGCAGAATCTGGAATCTAGGTAGTTAGAGTGCTGCTCGAAAGGTACTAGTTTAGGAAGATACTAGATGGGTCTGTTGACTGTCGTGTGGCCAAGAGAGGAAAGCACATATATTCCCGTCCAACAGCGACGAAACACAAACCGCGGGAATTTGTAACTGCAGATGTACCTAAATGGAGCTGGGAAAGACGCAATGGAAACCAGGCCGATATTGACGCTGGCTTGAGAGCGGACATGATGGCACAGGTGAGGTTTGGCTTCATCACCAAGATGTTGCTTGTTGCTTTTCTGGTCGTCGTATTTGGCTGGATCCAAGTTTGCACCATGAGTCATTAAGGATATATGACAGATCTGTGGGGGAATGTTTACATTAATATCCATTTCACTCATCTTTCATACCAACCATTTGCTTCTCTGATATTGGGGGAAGCCTGAGAAGCCGAGAGTGACAAGATGGCCGAATGTTTCTCAGCAGGAGCGAAAGCCGACTGCAACTCGCCAGCACAGCGGTCTCCTTTTAGCGGTCATCGCCTGGAAGCAATCGCAATTGCAGTGGAGTGGAGCAGCCGAGCGCACTCTAAATGGCCTGCGTCCAGCGGGTGCACCCCTGCATCCCTAGCGCTGTAACCACCCACAGCGACGCACGCATGATGCCGCTCGTCTGCACGCCCGCCTTCGCGGTACCGGCAATGGATCGCGCGAGCCGTCTCCATCTCAATCCGTCGTTAACGGCTGCACTCGTGATTGGCGAGTCCGGCACGGCGTGACAGGGCCTTCAACCGAGATAGTGACATTTCTGCTTTCGTATCTTTTCCGCTTCATTTTTTCCTTCTCTCTGTCACAGCCCGTCCCGTCCCCGTCGGAGCGTTGGAACCTCCCAACTACACCGTCTCCCCCGCTCCCACAACCCCTCACGGCGCAATCACCACCATGCCCGAATCTTCAAAAAGCCGTCGCAGCAGCCACCGTGCTTCCCACGGGCGGTCCAGCGCGGGAACCACCCACAGCTCGTCGGCCGCTCGCTCGTCGGCCGCCTTGGACGACTCGCGGTATCCCTCCGGTCCCCCGGCCTCCGCCGCCCAGAGCCTCCGGGTCCCGAGCCTCCGCGCCCCCTCGTCCCGCTTCTCCCTCAACGACCAGTTTGCCGCAAGCCGCCAGGAGTACGCGCTCTGGGACGACGATGGCAGCTCCATCTTCGAGCGGGTCACCAACGCCTCCGAGGCCGGCGACACCGATCCCGCCGACCGCGTCCTCGTCTCCGGCCCCGACGACTCCGGCCCCGGCTCCGAGTTCCCCGACTGGGACTACTACGACGTCCTCTGCCTCCCGCGGGACGCCGCCGACCTCTCGCAGGACGAGATCCGCCGCGCATACCACCGCCTCTTCCTCCTCTTCTACCCGGACAGCTACCCCGAACACCTCCGGCCCATTGCCCGCCAGCAGTTCCTGCGCGCCCAGGAAGCCTTCGAGGCCCTCATTGACCCCGCGCGCCGAGCCGAGTACGACTTGAGCCAGTTCCTGGACGCCGACGAGCCCGACGACGCAGCATCGGCGAGCTACGAGGCCGCGTTCAAGGAGGTGGTGCGCGACAGGTTGCAAAATGGCGTCCAGACCAGCTCCGACTTGGGTATCCGCCTCGACGCAACGAGATTGAGGGCCAATCGTCTCAACCCCCCGTGGCAGAGAGGTTCGTCCAAGTTGAAGCTGCTGGACTTTGCCCTCAGCCAGTCTGCCTCGGTTGACGTCCCAGCCCTGCGCAATGTGATGCAGCCACAAGTATCGCGTCTGGAACGCCTCGCATTGTCCAAGGGGATTAAAAAAGACGAGGCCGAGGGTCTCTCTCAGCCGGCAATCGAGGTGGCTACTCCGACCGTCACCCTGTTGGGCTCCGTATATGGCGTCACGGGTGACCTCTCTCTCATGTCAACCGCCCTCCTGTACGATCGCTACCAGCCACTGCTGCCCTTGACGATCCCGAGGCACCGCCTCATTCAGCTCGTCGAGAACAAGCTCTCGCCGTTGGTAACGCTGCGATATCGACAAGAGTTCTTGAACCACGCACCGCCGCCTCCTCCAGACAAGGTCCGATGGCTCAAGACGGCCGTCGAGCTCGAGTCGGACATCCTCCCCGAGTTCTCCGTCACCAGCCGCATCTACCACCACATCATCATCCCCGACTTCCGCGAACCCACCGTCGTCGAAGCCAGCGTGCAGTCGTCGCGCCATCTTCCCCGAACACCGCCTCGCTTCACCATCGGCGCGCGGCAGAACCTGTATCGCGGCACGGCATTGGCGGGCACGGCGTTTGCTCGCGTGGACACCGGCGACTGGGTGCTGAGATCGAGCGACTCGTACTCCTTCCATTCCGACTTCTCCAAGATGAACCCCAACATGTTCAGCACAGAGGGCCCCCTGAAGACGGCCCCGAGTCTGGAAGTGGGGTTCCGGACCGGACCTCCGGAGCGCATCCCGGCCCCCGGCTCCTCCGACTCGCCCAACAGCGACAGGGGAATTCGGGGCCTCGACAACGAGCTCGACGCCTGCGACGACGGGACCTGGGCCATCTCTGCGGCCGCTACTCCCTCTTCGGTCGGCGGCTTCGTGCGGTATAGCAAGAACCTATCGATCCCGTTCCAACTCCCTTCTTTTGAGCCATCCGACCCCTCGGTACCGTCCTCGGCCCGCCTCGAAGTCGAGCTGTGCTCTAGCACTTTCCAAGACCGCTACCTGGCTCTCCGCAACCTCTGGTCCGTCGGCCGCTTCGCCCGTCTCGGCCTCGAGGTCGGCGTCAGCCTGCACAGCCTGCACCTCTCCGTGTACTGGTCGCGTCTCGGCCATCGCCTCAGCGTGCCCCTGCTCATCGCCCCGCAAGCCCTCTTCTCTCAGAGCATCTTCTTCTGGGCCGGCGCCCTCCCGTTCACCGGCCTCGCTGCTGTTCAGCTGTTCCTCCACCAGCGCCGCAGCCGAGCCTCCAAGTCCGGCTCCCGCACTCGCCGCTCGCCCCGTCCGGACCCGGCCTCGACTTCCACCCTCGCCGTGGCGCGCAACCGCTACGAGGCCGACAACGTCACCGTCCTCCTCGCGCAGCCGGTCGAAGCGCGCCAGAAGCGCCAGACGTCCCTCGGCGGGCTCGTCATCCTGAGCGCAAAGTACGGCGTCCCGGACTCGGATGGAAACCTCGCTGGCGAGCATGTCGCCGACGTCACCATTGCCCTCGCCGCCATGATCGACGACTCATCCAGCAACACTGGAGCCCAACTCGTCCTCCCCGGCAGTGTCCGCAAGAGTCGCATCCCAGGCTTCTGGGACCCGGCGCCCGGTCGCGACAAGACCCTTCGCGTGCAGTACTCTTTCAAGGGCGTCGAGGGTATTGCTGAGGTTCGTGGCCAGGCGGAGTTGGTCCTGCCACCTCCCCCGCCACCACCAACCAAGTCATAGAACCAGTCTACTCATGTTTGTGCGTGCGCTGTTTTAGTATATACTTATGATGTTTCACGAATCGAAAACGGCCGGAAGGAGATGGATGGGATTGGTATATGATTGGGTAGATCGCGTTATTAAAAAGGTTATTGGGGATACACATCTCACATAGAACGCCGAAAACATGTGGTAGATCTCAACTTAGTCTCGTGTGTGCAATGGCGAAGAAGTAACAATAAGAAATTTGTTCAGTTCAAAGTATGGCGCTGTCCTGGCTTTTTGAAGTGGAAGTGTCAATGCCGAGTCCGATCCTTAACTGCCTCACTCATAAAAGGAGTAAGACATACATTATTCAAGACAAAAGAAACACTCGTTGTACTGTGTAGCGCATCTATCGTACACTATAACCCTTCTGTGAGCAACATAACCGTGTGCTCAACGCATGCCCAAATTGGCAGCCTCAGAGAAAACAACCGAAACACAAACGCCAGCCCTTTTAATTAGAAAAGTTGCCCGGTAAGGAGGAAGGGAGGTAATATCTATCTCATGGCCCCTGACACTCAGTCAAGGATATGTGAGTGCCTATTGGGATACCTCTAGAGTCTAGAATGTCCACCAGTATGCGACCAGTCGTTCCAGAGGGGGACCAAGTTCTAATGATCATGCTCATGATCGTGTCCATGCTCGTGTTCATGCTGGTGTCCATTGGCACTGTTCGCACCTTGTGACGAGTCGCTGGCACGACGTGTCGACGAGCCTCTGGATGAGGCCTCGACGTTGGTGCAGCAGCCTTGGCCCTGGCAGTCCTCGATGCATTCCAGGAGACAGACTTCGTTCTTGTTTCCGTCGCCACCTCCGTCGAGGGCGAGAGCAGCGGCTTCTTCGGCTTGCATATGCTTCTGGTCAAGGCAGAACTCAGGCTGAATGGTGGCGCTGTGGATACCGTAGGCATGGAGGCACTTGCGGGCCCGGCGAGCCAACTCCATATACTTCTCGCCACTATGCGAGTCGATAGGGAAGGAAACCTGGATGTGCATGCTAGCAACGAGCTTGGTGTCGGAAAGCTGCCAAACGTGGATGTGGTGGCAGGTGATGACGCATGGGAGTCGCTCAATGTCCTGTCGAATGTCTTGGATGCTGACATGTTCGGGGGTTGCCTGGAGCAGAACGCGAGCGGTTGCACGGGTAAGAGGAATCGACGTCTTGAGAATAATGGCGGTAATGAAGAGCGAGACGGCGGGATCGGCATAGAGCTTGCCGGGCCAGTTGGTGAGCCAGATGATGAGAGCCGTGGCCATGACACCAATGTTTCCCAAAGCATCACCGATGACGTGCAGGACCATGGCGTTCATACCCATATCGTCGTGGTTGTGACCACCCTTCTTGCCGGGCTTCTGGGGCAGCGTGTGGTTGTGGCCATCGTGCACACTCGAGTCACGTCGTGGACGGCGGATGGTTGGGTGCGAGTGAGCCGGCTGTTTGTGGGCACCGAGAGAGCTGCCACCCTTCTTAACGCCCTGGAGCAGTGGCGACTCTTCATTCGCCTCATCCTCTTCGGCGATGAAAGTAGCATCAAATTCGGACTCGCTCTCGCTGGTTGAATCACCAGGGGTTGCCATGCTCGCGGCGATGATATCTTGGCGGAAACTGGCAGGGTGGATGCTCATGTCCTCGATGCTGGCCAGACGGGAGTGTCCGCTCTTGCTGGAGCGGCGCTTATCGCGACCTCGGGAAAGACGGCTGGCGGCAGTACTAGACTCGTCCCTGGTGTGACGGTGGTCCTCGAAGCGGATGCGGCGCGTTTCCTCGGAGGGCGACTCGTGGGAATGTAGACCGGCGCGACCCTCCTCCTCATCGTGTGCGTGGTTGTGTGAATGGCCGTGGGCGTGATCGTGGTCGTCGTGGTCATGGTCGTCGTGGGAGTGACCGTGGCCGTGACCATGGCCGCCGAGGACAAAGAATCCGACGAGGTTGGAGAAGAGGCCAGCGGAACCGACAATAAGCATCAGCTGGGGGTTGTTGATCTCCGGGGGCTCGATGAATCGGGTCAGGGCCTCGAGGATGATGGAGACGCAGAGGGCGATGAGGAAGACGGCGTTGAAGAAGGCACCGAGAATCTCTGCGCGCACCCACTATCGGCGGATTAGCACTGCGCTGACGCTTGATGGATGGAAACTTACACCAAAGGTGAACTCGTCGGTGGTGGCCTTTTGCGCGGCCGACACAGCCCAGAGACCGATGATCAGGGAGATGATATCATTGAGCTGGTAATTGGTCAGTCGCCGATGCAATTCCGACGTGCAAGGGGTTTCTCACCATGTGGAAGGCATCAGCCATCAGAGCCAGCGAGTGGGCGAGGAAACCGGTGGTGAGCTCGAGGATGAAGAAGGCCGTGTCAAGGGCAATCATGACCTTGATGCGGGTGCTCTTGGACCACGCCATCTTCTGGAGGAGGCCCATGATGATGGACTATGTGTGCCGGCGACGGCGTAGAAGCGATGGCGACGGGCTCAGTGATTGAGGGTGCTGATGTCGATGGTGATGGTGGAGGAGGAGAGAGGAGAGTTTGGTAGTGGGCGGGGAGGGAGATTTGTGGTTTGCGATGACGGAATGCGACGGAGCGGACGTAAACCGAGCGATCGCCCCGGGACAGGCCAGTGAGTGCCTGGAAGGACTTGAGGCCAGCGGACTAAGACCTGGGCCAATAGACTCGAACAGGGATCCAGGAGGGAAAGACCGAATCAAGGGCGGCTGAGGGACACTATCGACACTATCGGTGCTCAAAGTAAGACAAGGGTGCGCCCGAAAAAGTAGTCTGAATGTACAAAAATACCAAAAGGGAGGACCCTGCAAGGCACAAAGGAGATGGTGTCTGGGACGGGTAATTGGCCAGGCACCAGCAGACTCGACGCTGTGGGTCGGTGAGAGAGAGAGAGAGAGAGGGAGAGAAAGAGAGAGAGAAAGAGAATGCAGATGTGTGCAGAGAAAGTAAGTACGGTGCAAGAAAGAAAACACCTGGACTGCAACCTGGAACGCCGCAAGTAAAAAAAAAAAATACCACCCCAACACCCCCGGAGCAAGGTTGCGGTAGCTGCGGTTAATTAGTGGACGGTAGCTTCTGGTGGTGGCGAGGAATGGAGAGCCATCGCGTAAGGAGACAGAAGCAAATGGATGACGGACGACAAGCAGGCTGAGACGAATGAGAAGCGTCTCTCCAAACTGTACTCCGTGCTAGTACCTCGCATGTAGAAGTGGCTTATTGGCGACTTGTCCAAGGTAGTATCCTACAGCGACTCTCTCTATAACGGACTTGTTGTTATTGAAACTCAATGCTCATTGCGACAAGGTAGCACCTAACAACTAACACCCAGCGGCCAGGCCATGCCTGCAAGCAACCTGCAAGGTAAAAGTACCCTTTCTAGTAACCCAACTGTGATCGGACCTCGAGCGACCAATGTCCACCACTACCTCCACTACGGCCGCCACCCAAACGTCAGCCTGCCACACGCACACACAGCTCGTTCGTTTCAAGGGAAAAGAAAAAGAAAAAAGAGAGAAGCGGGAAAACGGGAAAACGGGCTAGACTTTCCAAAGCTGACAAGGGTTTCGTAGGTGAGACCCAGCCAGGTCGCGACCGCAGGCCCGCGGCCCACGGCCCATGCCAACTAGAGGTCGGGAGGGCCTCCGCCACGTTAGCTCAAGCCTTCCGTCCACTTGTCCGTTTGCCAGAGCTCGTCTAGCTGTATTTAGCTGTGTTCAGCTGTGTCTAGCTGTGCGTGTAAGTTCATCGTGCATACGATAGTGTGTGACTGCACGGATCAGCGTCAACTACTCCCAGACATTGGGCCTGGCCAGGCTGGTCCATTTCCACCCATTTCCACATCACATCTACTTCTAGCCGAGTTATTGCGTTCTAGGTCTCAATCCCAAGCCCACGCTCCAGGGCTGGGCCCGGTGTTCTCCGACTGTCCCTCGACATACAGCATAGGGAGTCGTACTCGGTGCAAAGCCCCAGTTCACCACTGAGACTCGTTCGTGCACATGCAGCACCCACTCCACTCGGGTTCGGGGAGGAGCACAAGGGACTTCGTCAAATCCAATCGGGTTTCCGTACCCAAGCCAAGTGGAGATGGCCTCAGGTTCCTCGTGGCTCGGCACGGATGCCTCTGTACCCGGTCGCCTGAGTGAACTTCCTCCGGCTTCGGGGCTACGTCGGTTGGGATGTGTGGCCAACATGAAAATCAATCTGAACTCAGCAATATGGCGGAGCATCAATCTAACCACTTTTCGCCTGTATGCACAGATCGCGAATTTCTCGACTGATTGATAAGGAAATCCTCCACCCGTCCCCAGCTCGGATCCGCCGCGGCACCCCATCCAAGCTCATCTCCACCGGCACCCACTGCCATGAACCCCTTAGCTCGCCATAAAGCTCCCCGTGAATAACGTAAATAACATTCATTGTATCTATATTAAACTCTGCCGAGTATCAAAGTTGGATCACTCTGCTACGTCTTATGTCCTCACATCTCATCAGGATCGCTTTTGTTACAAGTTTCTGTTACTCGTAAAGGAGTGGGAACCTAGGCGGGTTTGACATCGCCCCAACATTGCCGGGTATGCTTCATCCGAATCGAACCACTACACATCCACATTGACTCCCAACATTTCTCCTGTTTATTGGTTCCTGCTTTTTCTGCCTTCCCTGTAGATTACCCATGGTTCAACGGACGAATACTGGCCCAGCTGTTCGCCGATCCGCCTACAGTGCGGTGTGTAGGGTAGGCAGGTTGTCTCGACCACTCTGGTCCTCTCATCGATTCTCTCCCTCTTGCAATCATATCCGGGTTTCTGAGCCTCGTGTAATGATATTTAGTATCTGATTAGAGAACACAAGGCTGCAAGGTATGTCTACCAGAGCAAGATGCTCTCCACAAGTCAAACCAGCAGGCTCGCTTCAGATATGCAAAATGCGACAATCGAAATTCAGGGCACTTCACACAGCACCCATCGGCCGCCAAGACCCAGGGATGTCTTCTTATTAAATCAAATCGTATACTTCTACAACAACTTCTAATTGCGCTAAAGTCTTGGATCCTCTACATCCCTTCATCTTACTTAATCCCTCCCTCCGCATGCACGGAGAGTTCGTTAGAGCCTTCCCATGAATGTGCCATCGACATTCTCAGCCACAGCAACTGTCCCAGAGCATATGTGATTCCACTTTCGTGAGGGATACATTATTATGAGCCTGCTGCTATCGTGACGGCTCAGAAAGTGACCAAGATTGAGAAGTATCAAAGTTTTCGTTCCAGTGGTGTGGCACAGCAACATCAGGCGGTAACAGCAGTGGGAGTACAAAGGAAGAATTCATTCCCGATGACGGTATTCATGTCCGATGACGGTATTCATGTGAGTTTGTGCCATATAATTACACAAAGACACTCAAGTACAAAGTCCTTTAACCTAGCCGTGCCCAATGTGAAGTCTAACGACATCTGACGGCGATCCACGTTGTGTTGACGATGGGCGCTAATGGTTGGCACCTTGGCACCCTCACCAGCCTAGCTTAGCGCTCTGGCGGCCCGTACCGCTCCCGCCAACGTGCATGGCGTTCTCCTTCAGCAGACATGAACATGTTTTAATAACTCTCCAAACATTTGGAATTACTGCCGCTAAATACACCGACTGCAAGGCGTATTTGAGATAACACCCCTCACCAAAGAGTCAAGGACATGACACCATCAAGAGCACAGCAAGGCAACAGGGTGGTACTGTTTACTGCCGCGCCTCATTCATCCCCTTGCCGCCCACCATCATGCGTCCTGGGTTACGCGCCCAGACCTTGAAATGGATGCCTCCCCGCGAATCATCTGTCACTGTTGGTTGTTGGATATGTATACTTTGTAGCAGCCCCTGCACATTGTTGCACTGCCATTCATCGCCCTGGTCATGAGTTCAGCCGCGGACGCCGTGTCCCCTCTGATTGAAACTTCTCTAACTTCGCCCCGTGAGCAACGGCTTCAACGTCGTTGATCCATTTCTGCCATCCAAATGCTGCGTCTTTGTCTCCTGGAAGGAGTCTTTGTGTTTGTTTGCTGTTTGCTATTGTCACGAGGCGCCCTGCGAGACGACCAACATGGACGTTACCGCCGCTGGCATTGCCTTTATCCAGATTTCAACTGAAATCGTCAAGTGCGTCAACAAAGCTCGCAAACTATGGCAGGAAATCAAAGACCTACCTCAAGAGCTCCAAGATGTGCTCTCGGACTTGGAGATATTCGGGTCTATGTTCGAGGACATACAAGAACAGCTTGAAGCCGACAGCTCATCCCTGACCCGCGACGATGCCCCGATTCAACGCAGTCTCAAACTCGCAAGGCACGCCTATGATGGCCTCAACGACATGATCAAGGATATGGACCAGAAAATCAGTTCCAGAAAGGGCTTGAAGAAGAAAGCCGCACTTGTCAAAATCACAATGAACAAGGACGCTCTGGATAAGTACCAGCAAAGGCTATCCAGAACTGTCAAATTCCTGCAATTGTCAATTCAATCCTATCAACTGTAAGTTGCCTGTCTGAGTGCCCATCAACCATTGCTAACACAAAAAAGCGCATTGGCGAGACGAACTCCCAAGCTCATCTCCAAACAGGTCACGACAGATTTAATGACCTATTTTGACAGCCGCGAGACCACGAAAGCGCCCGCTTACACACACCAAAAAGATGAAATTCAAGATGAAAGCCGCATACGAAACGATGTCTCATTTCCCCGATCGAAAATGTTGGTGACCACGAAAAGAGAATACACCCACTCCAAGTTGGGAAAGTTTGCGTTGGAATACACAAAAGGCACAGGGGCATGGCAAGCCTACATTCAATGGCCCAACTGGTTGTCACAATCTGTCTGCGAAGTCGGGTCCAATCCAACTTTTGGTGGATGGACGTACAACTTTAGATCCTACAACATTGTGCCCTCCAAGTCAGAAATCATCACCAGAGTAGAAAATGGAGACACAGATGGTGTTTTGGAGCTATTCAGAACAGGAAAGGCTTCTCCGTTTGACAGGAGCGAGAGTGGATCGCCTTTGTTGATTGTAAGTCCAAGCCCATTCTCTTCTCGACGGAGATGGGGCTGATGATTTAGCAGTTTGCCGCCTCAAACGCTCACTATCGGACTTGCAAGCTCCTCCTCCGCATGGGACTTGATGAGTGTTTGAACGATACATCGAGGTGAGGGGGTCACAGCGCAACTTATAAACAAGTTCTGACTTGGAAGTTAGTGACGACGCATTGATTCTTACAGCTAGGAACTATGAAGAAGCTAGCAGGAAGGCCAGTTTCAAGACGAACGAGAAACCAGTAAACGAATACTCACGCATTGTGGAACTTTTCAACGCATATATGGACGAACCAGATACCGTCATGATATTGAGGCTCTTCAGGTGTTGGAATGAATACTCATACGGTAATGACCTAACGTCATTTCAGCACAATTTCTTGCCGACGTTGTATTCTGGTTCGCCACGATTTCGCTTTGAGGCTTTCCGACTCGGGTCATTTCACATGCGAACAGTCGATGGACCTCTGAGTTTTCTATCAAATACGCGACAAGTAACGTTAGATGACGTTATCCAGTCGACACGCGAGCATCTATCGGTCGTCCATACGGCAGCTTTGGCACTAGGCATACGATGGCCCGACGAAGTGCTAAACCCATCCGCCACGAAAGGTTTTCCTGTACCGGAAGTGTATCACGAGACCTGGAGCGAGATGATACAAATGATAGTGTCAGTGGCTGGACATGACGACCTTCACAGCATCGAGATGGTAACACCCTGGGACGTCCACCAAGTCCCGATTTGGCGGGGCACACCACTCATTTCTGTTATCGGAGGCGCTCTTTGTTATCTCTCACCAGACATAGACTTTTCCCGCTGGGATGCTGTGTTCCAAGGGACAATTAGGCAATGGGTTTCGGATTTGCAGGGTGCTGGAGTGGACTTGACCGAGTACGGGTGTCGAGAAGTTTTGGCCCTCAGAGACGAGGTGAGAGGAGCGTTTGATGCGGATGCGATTGAACTGTCAAGGAATCAAATACGACATGTAATGGAAAAGGAAATGTATCCTTCCAGGGTGCGTAAAGTATCTCGGGGAGGATGGAACGACAGCAACTGGATCCCGATTCGACTGCTGGGTCTGGAGGTTGGGCCACGCCCAGAGGATTGGAATATTAAATGGGTGCCAGAGTTTGAGTGGATGGCACAGCAGTTCTGGAACCTGATAGAGAAGGAGAGCTTTGTCATGCCCGGGTCATGGATTGAATGATCTATATATATCTGGATAAAAACAGATGGGAGTTTCATGGGACGTGTAATATTAGGTAGCTCTGAATATTGTCCTAGCGGGATGGTGGGTACACTCCCCATATTGAGGTATTTGGTTGGCCGACTGGCACGGTGTACCATCTGTCACGACTTGTGAGCTGATATCGTCATGCAGGGCAAGTACTACCCCGCGTCGAGGCGGGGAGAGGACCGAGAGCTCCTTCTTCATCTTGAACCTTACTCATTATTATTACCCTTGGTGAACAGCTCTCCAGGTTGATCGACCTTGATATCACGGACGGCAGGTACCGCCTTGTTTAAATAAAATCTAGACGTCCGTTTCTGTCGCCATCATCTGTCATCCTAAATAACCGCTCCTCCCAACATGGCGATCCGACCCGCGAGCAAGGCAGGGACCTGGTACGAGAGGTCGCCTGATGTGTTGGAGAACCAGCTCAAGAGGTTCATGGCAGCTGTCCCCGATAGCATTGATGGAATCCCGGTCCCCATTCCCGGGGCCCGCATCGTGATTGCTCCGTGAGTATGTCTAGCCTAAGGCAAGTGGGCATGTAGCCTAACAACACCATGTGCAGGCATGCAGGCTACGAGTACTCTGGCGAATGCGCAGCGTGGGCATACAAGACGCTCGATCTCAGCCGGGCGAAGCGTGTCTTCATTTTGGGCCCCTCTCATATGTACTACCTCCAGGGCTGTGCGGCGACGACATTTGAGAAGTACTCGACGCCCTTTGGCAACCTGACAGTCGATCAAGAGACGGTGCAGGAAATCAAGATCGCAGCGGATATGGACGATATGCCCTTGAAGCACGAGACCAATGAACACTCCCTCGAGATGCACACGCCATACCTTTACCTCCGACTCCAAGAGACCTTTGGCTCACCGGACAAATTCCCGAAGATTGTTCCGTTGCTGATTGGGTCTAATGAAGGAAGTGAGGAGAAGGCATTTGGTCAAGTGCTTTTGCCCTATATCAAGGATCCCGACAACGCCTTCATCATTAGCTCTGACTTCTGTCACTGGGGCGACTATTTCAGCTACATGGTCTACTCTCCAACAAACAGCCTATCGGATCTCGTTAAATTGCACAAGGGCGACCCGAAGCCGAACGGTCCACCAATCCATGAAAGCATTCGAGTGATTGATGAGGCGGCTATGGATGCTGTCAAGAGCGGCAGCCACAACGCATTCCTCGAAAACCTTAGACAGACGCGGAATACGGTCTGTGGACGACACCCAATTGGAGTCATGATGGCAGCCCTAGAACTGCTACGCAAGGAGCCCGGGTACCAGGACAAGGGGCGGTTCAGCATGATCCAGTACGACCGCAGTAACGACTCGCTGGAGAGGCCCAACGAATCCAGCGTTAGCTATGTGTCTGCATACGCTGTTGCATGACGATCGACTACCGACTTGAGTAGTTGGGGAATACTCATGAGTGTAAGCGGTTCAAACATTGGAATGTGGAAGGTGGATGAAGTGATTCGGGAGGTTGTGGCGAAATCATGGCTGTCAGGCTATCAAGCGAGTATTTCCTATTAGGTGAGCTTTATGAAGTGTTTGAACAGCATGAATTAATTGGGAAATGAAGCATTTGGATCCGAGCCCAAATCCATGTCTGAACGTTGAGTTACATTTTGTAAGGCGGTCAGCACCGCAACGCTGATGAGGGTCGACCAGATGTGGAGCGTCAGCTTATGTACATGAAATATACGGCTGAAGTTGGCGTGACGAAGACTCTCGAAGGGCCACGACTCCATCTCAGGTAAGGGACTACGTATATCTCATTTCTGTAAGGTTGATGATATTCAACCCCAAGATATAATAATAGGACAGTTATATTTTTCCGGCGACGGACTGGCACTGCAGTCGTTGGCGATCACTCAAACAAGGATTCAGAAGGTGCCTGCTGAGACGCCAATTTTGGATCCTGGTGAGAGGTCCACAGGCAAATCCAACATGCCCATGTCAGTTCCCACCTCCCACTAGCCCCACGCGGCGAAGCTTGTTGTTCGAGACCCTGGTCATTGACAGTGGGCTCGTCTTGAGTCTGACTGCTGCAGCGTCATCCGCGGCACCACCAGCTGAGGAAGCGGCTGGAGGAGCCCACACGGCACGGTGCCTTAAAGTGGGAAGCTGAGCATACTAGCGCGCATCTGAGGCTTTGCTGTGGCTCTGCAGTGAGCGAGAGGTGCCGTCAGCCTACATGGCTCTATTGATTAGTGGGGCGCAGTCTTTGATTTTCGGGATGGAGCAGGTTCCGGGCGGTGGTACGGAGTACTTGGTGCTAAGTTTTCGGGCTGACGCTGCAATGGGATGACTGAAGGGAGCGCGCTGGACGACGATCTTTGTCTGGATGGTGATGATGGTGATGACTCGCTCATTTCATTGGCACTTGGGATAGTGAAGATGTAACAAGTGGAGAGCCGTCGCCAGAGTCAAGACCGACAAATATGAAACAGTGGAGCCCGCATACCCTTATTGGACTATTCCCTGTCACTGCCAAGGATCCAGGCTCCTCCAGCTGCGACTGGACAGGCCCCAGTCAGCCTGAGCGGCGCCTGGTGGCTTTCAGTGGCTTTCAGTGGCTGCAGCATCGCTGGAACTAATCACTGAGCTGGCGCCGCCATGGTGCGCCGGAGAGTCGCAGTTACCGTGCTGAGCTTGGAGCTGTTCTGCTGGGCGGCTGGTCTGCTGATGGAGGGAGGTACGGAGCAGTACCCGTGGACGTTCTGCCGCTACTGAAGCAAGTCTCGGACCTCTGAATTCTGTCGCATTGAGGAGGGGGCCCGGGTGTAGCAGATGAGTTTTGTCCTGACCGTACCATGGGAATCAAGAAAATCCTGCGTTTTCGCTAGGGCACTGGACGCAATCCATGTCTCCTCCTAGGGGACGAGCGGTGCAGGGGTCTTTGATGATCTGGACGAGAAATAGGGTTGGGGGCCGCGAGATTGCGAGTGCGACGGCGAATGGATTTAGCGACGGCGACGCAGACGGCGACCTGGCCGGAACCAGGCGAACAGGGGGCGGCCACGCTGCAGATGGGAGGGCTGGGGACGGGGTACCTGCACGGTACTGTCGCTCTGTAGGGGTCGCTAGGGGTCGCTTGCTGAGGCTGTTGCGGTGTCATGCGCTGGAGGAGCGTCGCAGCGCACTGTATCTTCTGGTGGACACCCTGCCAGGAACTGCGTCGCAGCCAGTGAAACTTGGTGCCCCACGGTACCTGCAGCCTACCCACAGGTACCTCCTTCGTACTGGAGCCGCCACTTCCCCAGCCCAGCCAGTGGCAGCGCCTCCAACTCAGTGGCCGCACTAGCTCTTACTCGCCTGCTCGCTCAGGCTCTCTCCCTCTCGCACTCTCACGCTCGCTCACTCCATCCTATTCCTTATTCATCCCGTCCTTCAAAGCTTCTCGTAGCCCGCCTCGACGTTCGCTTCCCTCTCCCGTTCTTCTCTTTGCTGTGCGACGAGAACTTCCCCGCGAGACGCTCCGACCCGAGACGACACGACACGATTCCACCCCCTACGGAAATCACGATTCGAGTCTGAGGCCAACCCAATACGAGATCGAGGTTTCCTCCAAACGTCGGACCACGACCCGTCACCGACTCTTTCCCAGAGCATCACCTTAATTAATTGCCCACCATGAGCGTAAGTCACCTATTTATTCTGCGCTTCGACTCAATCACCTTCGACCGCCCCGTGTCGTTCACTGCCGTGCACCTCAATGGCCTGCTCCCATTGATATTGCGACCGTCAGCCTCGCGTATCCCCCTTTCCCACACATCACAACACATCAGCTACGCCGTGACTTGAATTCTCCCGTGACACATTTGCTGACTATGTCTCGACAGTACGGGTTAGTACCGCATTCCACAACACCCACGCGCGTCCGAAACGCGACCCTGGACCCCTGACTGACCTCAATCGACACAGATACGGCGGACAGAACCCCTACGACCAGCAGGACAATGGTGGTTATGGCGGCGGCAGCTATGGAGGATACAACCAGAGCCCTCCCCCCCAGTCGGGAGGCTACGGAGGAGGTAAGATTCAAATGCTTATTGTGTAGCTAACTTGATATTGATCACTAACCATCACCAGGCTCCAACGTTGAGATGGCCCCTCTTGCTTACAACGCTGGTTCTATCGCCCAGGGCGACCCCAATGCCATCCTGAACGAGTGCCGTGACATCGACCGTGGCATCGACACCGTTGAGCAGAACTTGGAGCAGCTCCGCATGCTTCAGCAGCGCACCCTCGATGACGCCGACAGCTCCTCCAACAGCGCCGCTAACCGCCAGCTGGATGGCCTCTCCACCGAGACCATGGCCCTCTACCGCGGCCTCACCGAGCGTGTTCGCACCATCAAGTCCAACCCTGAGTCAAAGAGCCCCAAAAACAGCCCGCAAGTCAACCGTGTCGACCGTCGCCTGAAGGATGCCATTCGGCAGTACCAGACGGTGGAGTCACAATTCTCCAAGCGCACTCAAGACCAGATGGCTCGCCAGTACCGCATTGTCCGCCCCGATGCATCGGAGCAGGAGATCCGCGAGGCTGTTGAGGATACCAGTGGCCGACAGGTCTTCAGCCAGGCCATGATGCAGAGTGACCGCCAGGGCCGTGCCCGAGCTGCCCTCAGCGCTGTCCAGGACCGACACGCTGCCCTCGCCAAGATTGAGCAGCAGATGAACGAGCTGTCTCAGCTCTTCATCGACATGGATACACTCGTTGTCCAGCAGGAGGCTGCCGTCACCCAGATCGAGCAGAAGGGTGAGGAGGTTGTTGAGAACCTCGACAAGGGTAACGAGGAGATTGGTGTCGCCGTTAACACTGCCCGCAAGACTCGCAAGAAGAAGTGGATCTGCCTGGGTATCTGCGGTATGTTATTGCTCGTGATTCTTGACGTTGAACATTTTAACTGACTTGTTATAGTGGCCATCATCGTCATCATCGTCATTATCGTCCTCATCTACATCTTCGTTATCAAGGGACAAAATAACAACAAGAGGCGAAGCCTGGTTATTGACGGCCTCGATGTCATCAAGCACATCGGTGCCCGCGCACCTGTGGCCGACGATGCTGGTGATGCCCTGAACAATCTCGCTCTTCAGCGATTGCACCTCCCGCAGTTGCCAAGACACTAAATGTGCCTCCCAATTTTTTTCACTCGACGTCGAACGAATGCATTAAGAGCTAGTGTCCGCGCTGTCGAAGAAATGCTGGGGAGGAGGGATCAGCTGTGTACATCAGTCTGCAAGATCGGTTTAAAAACGCACATAGACCGGCTTGCCCCAATCGCTTTACTATGTTGGGATAGATATGCCTTCAGGGAAGGAGGAGAAGAAAAACGAGTCCTCCGATTTGGAGAATGAGGATAAGGGGATAACGGAGAGGACTGCCTGGGCAAACACTGCCAACCATTTTTTTTACTTGTTTTGCTTACTGTCTGGATCACATCTCGCACGCGCTTTTCCTCTTGTTATAGCCTCGATGCCCGTTGACTTTTGTTTGCTGGAAGAAGGCAACGGGGGTTGTTCGAATTCCCATTCTGGAGTTGTTCTAGTCCATTGCATTTGTTAGGGGCGTTTATACTATGAGCTTTAATCACATTTTCTGTTTCTCTTGAAGCTATAATCTGCCAGGTGTTCAAGTATTGATACATGGTCATCTGGACACTAGCCAGCGTGACTAACTTCTACCTCGACTTTGAGTGGAATGACGTAACTGTCTGTCTGTAATGTAACATGGTAGAGTGTATTCAAAATGAGCCAAAATGCATGCCAAAATAATCCATACGCCCATTCGCCTTCATGGTTTGAGGTGCCTGGCCCACCTATGCATTCTATATAGCACACTACATGCTATGTCTGGTTGGTTGATGTTTAGCGACGACGACGACTTCGCCTGGATTAGAGTTAGATCGATTGCCAACGATTTGGAGATTTCGAACTGGCTTGCCTTTGATGAGTCCGCGGCAGGCTCAAGGCCATGCTGCCTTTCGGTATCGAGATGTTGAGTTATAGCGAGGACCCGTCTTTGTAGATGTTCGACAAACCGTCTGGTGCCCGCTCAATCATCCGCCTTGGACTTTTCATTTACATCGTCGTCTTCAACAATCGCAACTTCCGGTGTATCATTATCCTCAGCCTCATCTAGCTGCGGCCCTAGCACAGCCCGCCTCTTTTCGCCCTCGTCAACAACCTTCTTCAGCACGCCCATTCGCCGGCGGAAGTCCTCCGCCAGCCCTTCGACGTCCTCACGGCCTAGCGCGGCGCCGCTACCAGAGCTCGGCAGGCTATCGGGGCGCATATCGACCGGCTCATGCTCGACGCCTTTGACGCGCAGCATGAGGGCCCCGCCCCGGCGGTCATCCTCGCCTGCGTCGTCGCTCTCGTTCTGTTGGACGGCGACGCTGGACCCCGTCACAGCAAAGTTGGGGCTCAGGCTAGACGCCCACGAGACGGCCCAGCGCCCTGGGTCGCTCGCAGGCGCGGGCGCAAGGTCCACGACGAGCGCGCGGTGCGAGGGGTCTGCGGTGGTGGCGGCGGCGAGCACGGAGGGGTCGTCGTCGGAGAAGATGTAGTGGACGCGCGGGTGGACGGTGGCATTCGTGGTGGTGTTGGTCAGGAGCGTGAAGAGCGGCTCGAACGGCAGCGGCGGCGCAGCGTCTTCGGGGACGTCGGCGTCGTGACGGAGAAGCTCCTCATGTTCGGCAGCAGTCGCAGCC
This sequence comes from Ilyonectria robusta, assembly GCF_021365365.1. NCBI lineage: Eukaryota > Fungi > Ascomycota > Sordariomycetes > Hypocreales > Nectriaceae > Ilyonectria > Ilyonectria robusta. Next base: position 2,106,269 of record NW_025764437.1, on the reverse strand, counting down.
GGGGACGGGTCTCTATCGGCGGCGGCGGACATGGTGAAGCAGCGCGGGGATGGTGCGGGCGGTGGTGGTGTTTGGAGACCACGACTGCCGCTCCGGGAGCATCTTTAGAGGCGATGGCTCCGTGATGATGAATGTCCTGAGAGGTCGAAGCTTGTTTGATGAGGCAACGTTCATCCGTGGAGAGGTTGAGCTCCTGTCGTTCGTCCTGGGGATGACGGATGCAGCCTGGGCTTATCTTATCGGCACGTGTGGAGAGAGCTCCTTCCGCAGCGTAAATGTTGGGGTAATGTGACTTGACATGTGACAACCATCATCCGTCGCATGGATGTCCTTGTAGCAAGAGGGGACTACCTAACGTTTGAGACTGACTCGCTGGATAAGCAGCAAAACATCACAACATTCGCCAAAGTACTGAATGCCTCTTTGGGTAAGCTTGCCAGCTGGCCGTCTAGAATAGCCGGCGCCGGGAACCCTAACCTGGCAACCGTTGCTGGCCTCGCACGCGGGATCAATCCCCTTGCACACCAACATCTCGGACTTCGTGGGGGCGGCGCACACACAATGCGACGTGGTGGCACACCCTCACAACCGCCCTTGTGATCCCGTGCCCAACCGCGGCTCCCTGTTACGCTGCGGGTTGCGGAGCGTTGCCTGCCGATCCCGTGCATCAAGAACAAGCTCGGCTCACAAGCAGTTGCGGTTTGTTCACCTGGAGGGGGACACGGCCTAGATGTCCGACATATCCCGCGCCGCGGATGACCTAGTGATGCAAGGTGATGATGACCCAGCAGACCGGATGTTGTCCATGAACCGAGGGGGAGCGGTGTTGGGATGGGACGGGACAAGTGAGATATGGAAAGGTAGGAAGGGAGGCCGCGAGCCTCCGTTGTCCGGGGGTGCACCGAGGCCGCAAAGCCCCTTTGCAGCCAGAAAAACGCCGTCCCCGTCTATTGAGTATGCGAGATCTACAACAAATGATGGATATCCCCTCGCTTTTGCTCCTGCTGGAAGATTGATTCCCGCCCGTCCCAGGTTGTCTGTTGTTGAGAGACCGAGTGTGTGCAACCCCAACCAAAGCATAATGCAACCAAGGAAACACACAGTAAGAGGGACGGAAGGAAAGGAAAAGAAAAGGAAACCAAAAGAAAACTCCAGAAAATGCCCACCCCCTTGATGCCTTTGAAGAAACGCCGTCCCCGTACCTTTCTAGTTTCGCATAACCCAGATCGCAGGCCAAAGGAATTCAAGTTGTCGCGTAGCGAGGAGGAGGATGCCCTTTCTTCCATCTCCCTCAGGAAGAGTGAAGGGCGCGGAAGCCAGCCGCAATCAAGCTCCTCGACTTGTCTTTGGAATCTGCCGGGCCATTCCAGTAGAAGAGACCCTGTGCGACCATTCGTCAGCAAACTAACCCAACAACAACAAAAGCTGCACGTCGACGCGGGGAGGATGATGAACACCTCGCTAGTGTCTGAGACAGAAATGCAAGCCAACAAATAATTCACCACCGGCGGTTTGTACTCACCCCTAGTCCCTTTTGTTTGCAGAACCCAGCCTTAACCTTCACGGTGTCCGGGTTGTCATACGTCACGAAACCGCCATCGGCACCGATGCACTGCGCTGCGACGTGGCGTTTGTCAACAACCTCTTTGCACCCTTTGCGAGGGAGTTGGTTGTACTCGAAGGTGCCATCGTCGCCGCCACCGCCGCGGAACTTTTGGCCTGGCCCGGTGGCGTGGAGGAAGCTGCGTCCGTAGGTCGGGATGCCGAGTAGGATCTTCTGGGCCGGAAAGCCGTGAGACATGAGGTACGACACTCCTGATGACCCCGACGTCTCGTCTTTGCTTATGTTGTAGAGCTGCGCGTGGTGACCACTCTTCGGGGTCCATGCTCCGAAAAAGTCGTATGCCATGAGATTCACAAAGTCCAGGTAGTCGGAAATTACCGCCAGATCGATGAACTGTAAGACGGCCTTGTTCGCCGGCAGCGCGGCCGTCAGGATGAATTGGTCCTCCGGAAGGTGAATGCGGACGGCTGCTAGTAGGGCAAGGAAGTCGTACCCTTGCTTGGCATCACAGGGATACTCCCATGCGACTTTTACGAGGTTTGTAATTAGTCCCATGTGTCCCCAATCGAAGAATTTGGATGCCGGAATCCTCTGGGGCGGGCACTTACTGTCGATCCCATCGAGGCCCGACGCCTCAACGAGACCCCGGGCAGACCTCGCAAAGTTATCCCGCAAAAGCGTGCTGGATGCCACGACGGGGAAAACCTCGGGCGAATTGCCTCCTCCGATAGACAGAATGACCTGGAGGTGAGGGTGTTTCTGTTTGAGGTGCATCAGGGAGCCCAGCCCGCCTTGCACGCCGTCCACTGGGGCTCCAGCGTCCGCCCACTCGTCGCTCAGCTAAGTCAAGGAGCCGGAGTCAGCGCTGAAATTCCCCCGTAGGTGGCAATCCGAAATCTGCCATGTAGATCGGAGATGGGGGGACAACTCCACGAGCAACTTACGAAAACACCGCCATCCACCGAGACGCTGGCATACGCGTAGTAAACATGGTTGATGCAGCTGTAATTGAGCATTCCAGGGGTGTCGCCCTGATATATCCGGTAGTTGGGGAAGTAGACGGCGTTGGTGTACATGACATTGGACACGCTCGAGGCGATCCGCGACTTGCGCGAAGGACTCATGATGGCGACGAGGGAAATAAAAGGCTCAGAAGATTTGAATCAGACAAGGGAAACCAAACATGGGCGTCGGCTCGAGAAGGAAGTAAGCGAAGGGGTCGAGTTGTAAGCGGACATGAGCTGTTTTGTATACGGCATGCCTCAACAGCCCAGTGGCCGCGAGCTCAAGAGAAATAAGGAGCTGTGAGCTGAACAGATCAATCAGGCATCAAGGGTGGCAGAGCAAGTGTCTGAATTGTGGGTGAGAAGGATTGCGATGACCTATATAAGAATCCCAGACCAGCAACAAGCCGCGACGGCACGGCGAGCGGAGGCCAGGACTTGGTCTTTTGCCAGCTGGTTGGTGCTTTGGCTGGTGTGCTTGCGCTGGTGGAGCAGGGTCCGGTCTCCAAATTACGGGAGGGTCCAGGATTCAGCGAAACCATGATGCATGACATAATTGCGGGGAGCCGTCAGTAGTATGGATGATGAGACCTGTAGAATTTGGGGTGCTTGGGATGAGGCAGAGCTCAGAAGAGCCCCCGAGAGCCATCAAGGGCGACCGTGGGAAAGACGCTTCCCCGTCGGAGCCGCGTCTGCTGGCGCTGCTGTGTGTGATTACCATTAGTCTACTTCGCAATGCTGGGGCCACACTAATTCGGGCCTGCTTTGTGATGCTGGATCGATGTCCAGCCGCCTTCCGCACTTGGCATGCCAGCATTGGACCGTGGCACGCGGGCTCAACGGCGACACCGCTCATTTCGTCTTTCCAACGAAAGAGCGCGTCCGACCCCCGGCAAGCTGAGTCCTGAAGAAGGCGTCTAGAACAGTAGAACCCGCCCGGCCAGTGCCGACAGCTCGAGTGTCCAGTGGCTGGCCCCGGCAGTAAGGGTTCGACGAAGATCAACAATCCTCCCGTACCGCGCTGGGTTTTGCCCCGTCGTTGACGACAAAGATGAAACAGATGACAGGCCAACAAAACAAGACACGTACACCCGTGCTTCGTACACCGATCCCAAAGGAGACGGCGCCGTTCCGTTCTTGGGGAGATGAGCGTGCGGCTGTGTGTGCGAGTGTGAGAGAGTGTGTGTAGTGCTCGTGCGCTTCGCGGTGTAAGACACCGATGCCTCGGACTTGAACCTCCACGCCAGACACGAAGAGGTAGGTCTGTACGCTGGTACATGCGCAGTAGGCCTGTTTTCACAGCACCAGCTCCGGTCATAACCGGGTTGCCGCAGGATCAGAGCAAGGAATCCGAAAGGTTAGACGTGGTCCCAGGGGTGAAACAGTCTCGGCCAAGATGGGACTTGTTAAACCGCATCATCGTCGTGTTGGTTACGCCTTTCGAAGATAGGACTTTTCTTCATGCCACAGCCCCGTCCAGGGCGAACCAGAACGAGGCGGATGGGGGGAGGGACTGGGACTGGGGGACTGGGGGATGTGCAACGTCGTGCTAGTAACAGGCGAGCTTCCGATAAGGGCCTCAAGAGCCGTGCGGCTCATGGGCTCCACGGGCTCGCTTGCCATGGAAGTTCTGGAAGGTTGACGAACACTTGGAACGCACTAAATGGTGAGATTAGTTCCATAATAAAACGACCAGGGATGTCGGCTCAACATTCAGTGGAGTGAGACAGCTCCTACTCAGCTCCCAATCCCTGTTGGGTGTGGCTCTGACAGCCAAGTCCAGCCAGGACCAGGCACTAAATCTCACCCAGAATCAACCCTCAGAATCCAAAAGGCCATCCCGTTCAAGTCCCCGTCGTCCCCGAAACCAGGAAGCCAGTGCCCGACCCACCTGCGCAGCGGCTGTGATGCGTGGCCATCCTGAATGTAAACTTGAGACCAGCCACTCATATTAGCGGCGGTTAACGAACGAATACGTAAGGTCGATGCTGCCAGCTCAACTCTCTCCGTCATGCTGGCGTGACATGCGCTCCTCCACATGGCAGCTCGGCAAGCAACCCCGGCCTTTGAGCCTCGGAAAGCCTTGAGAGAGAGCCTTGAGAACCTTCTTCCTACCACCCTCTAGAAAGTGTGGCTCGGTAGTGTGTGCAGAGTAAAGTACCCGTCTATCGTGGAGCTGAATGCCACGCTGGCATGCCCTGTTGTCAGGTCCGTTGTCAGGTCCGAACGGGCGATTTGACGAAGCTGAGAACAGTCAGGATGCGCAACCTCCCCTGTACGCATTTTCAAACGAAGCTCTCATGTTTTTTTTTAAACCAAGTGCTCAATGCACAGTGCCTCGGCAAGGTCTCGGTTTCGGTGCCTTGCTTTGGCAATCATCTCCTCGGGCCGTTGTCCTCTACAAGGCACAACAACTGTTGACAAGTCGGAAAGTGGGCGCGAACGGTCGCCGATTACCGACAGGGGAACCTGGAACCTTGACGGGCTTTCTCCCGGACCCTTGAACAACGTTGCATGGTTATTTATCTGCTGCCATCGATGCAGGCAGGGTTTGAGGAATGTTAAAAAAAAAGTCCCATTTGGCCGCAGCCGCGAAGGGGCTGCTAATTACTTGACAGCATGCTGGACTGGGCCCGAACGTGCCTCGTGCTGGTTGTAGATGATATCGCCAGCGAGTTTCGGAAAGGGTACTTCTTCCCCGAGCGGATCGGAATCGACGAGTAGAACGCCATAGTCGATGTCGATGGTCAGGCGCCGTCAGTGCCGACACCCTCAGGATGTCTGTATATAAGTCAGCAGTCCTGTTTGCCCATGTGAGACCGACGCTGACTGGCGAGTTGGTGGTAAGACTGCACGGCGGATTTTTAAGACAACCAATATTGGCAAGTGAGGTAGCCACTGTTTTGTCGCAAGCCTTGGCTGGTTTCGAGTGTTCCTCGGATCAATCGAGCCGACCCGTCAGATAACGATAAAGGACCCGATTAACAGAGAAGCGTTTTGCTACCTCAGCAAGCATTCCGTTTGTAGTTGCGACACATGTTCTTTGTTCTGGACATTATTTCATACTGTGTCCGAGTGTCAAAGCTCCGGTCCTGGTTAGATGGATGGAACAGATGGTGACCAACCTCTACCCCTACCTCAAAGATGATCGTCTCGGAGACCATACAGTCGAAAGGGTCCGGGAGCTGCGCCTACCGCATGATCATCACCAACACTGCACATCACAATTCTCGATAGAGTAAAAAGTACACCCACCAAGTCCGAGCGGGCGTGCCCTTTGTGTGATTCGGCAAGGCGTGCATCATCTTTCTGTGATGGAAGTGGTGGTCTTTGTCCTCATGACCTGCCGCAGGTGTCATTTCTGCTGTTGGTTCTGCAGACGTCACACAAACGTGATTGAAGTGGCGTCTCCAAGTCCCACGGGACGTGCTCCAGATGGAATAAAGGGTATTGAGCATTGGATTCTGTTCGTTCCCATCCTGTCCCTCTTTTATGGTTTGGTCTACTCAAGTCTTCAGCCACAATGTACAGCGACGACGATCAAAGCTCCTTTTCGCTGGTATCAGTAACGGGCATTGAAACGATATACACACCAACAGAGCAGGACTCGGACGAATTCGAACTGATATATGGCGACCATGATTCAGGGAGTTCGCAGGGGGATGCGAGCTCAAGCGATTCGACTTCCGTGCCACCCGACATTCATGCGCATGAGTTTAAGCATGGCCGTCGATATCACAGCTTGAAAAGTGGACGTTATCCATTGCCAAATGACATTGGAGAACAAAACCGGGAAGACATTAATCATGCCATGATGCTTCAGCTGACGGTACTTATTTGATGATTCGTGATTAGAGACTCCGGTATACCATGAGTCCAGATTGCTGACCATTGGCGCCCTTCAGGATGGAAAACTCTTCTTGTCTGACATTGGCGAGTTCCCACAGAAGATCATTGATATTGGGACAGGGACAGGTGAGCGTTTCTAAAAGGCATTGAGCTATCCGCGCTGATAAGAAATTTTGGTAGGAACTTGGGCAATAGATGGTACGATTTGCACCCGCCATCTTGTATCAGGTCAATAGCTGACTGTGACTAGTGGCCGACATGTATCCAAGCGCCAGCGTGGTTGGCACTGACTTGTCCCCGATTCAGCCGAGATGGATGCCAATTAATGCGCGGATGTTTGTCGAGGACTGCGAGGATCCGGAGTGGATGCACGGATGTGGTTTTGACCTCGTGCACTTCAGGGGAGTTGCTGGCATGCTTCTTGACTCGGATGCTGTTGTCGCCAATGCCTACTGGTACGATTTCCAGGCGACATAATTGATGATGAAACTGGCTGACCAGGCGAAGCAACATTGTGAACGGTGGTTGGATCGAGTTCCAGGAGTTTGATCCCCTGGTGCTCTGCGACGACGGTACCATGAAGGAAGACGACCCGGTGCGGGAGTTTGGTGATCTCTGTGCTCGAGGCATGCGTCAGTACGGATGTACTGCATACGGGAAACAGGATTTGCGGCAAATCCTCGAACAAGCAGGTTTCAAAAGGATCCAGGTTGTGACCAAGAAAGTTCCCATCTCGCCTTGGCCCAAGGACAAGAAGCTATGGACTATCGGCACGTTGATGAAGGTCAGCATCCTGGAGGCTCTGGAGGGATTTGCGGCAAAACCTCTGGAGGCGCTGGGACTGTCTGTGGAAGAACGACGAGACTTGGTGGCCGGTGTGCGAATGAGTCTTGAAGACAATCAGGCCCATCGATACGTCAACTACCACTTCTGCTATGGTCAGAAGGATGAGATGAGCTCGGACTCAGGCCCATCCCTCGAGTAATAGAGGTGCCTTTCTTTCCAAGGACACAGTGTCCCAAATGGATGAGCTGGATCAGGCAAAGATGTGTATGGAGTATGATTGTCGTTCGCAGAAGTAAAAATGAGAATATTTCTGTGGCAGATTCAACTTTCACGTGTAAGGTAGGTAGGCACGCCTTGCTTGGCTCCTGCCTGAGTATGTGGACGCCACGATGCTTCCCAACCCGCCAAATCAGTACAATGAGACGAGATAAGGACGTCATCCTCGGGAAGTTGAGAGAGGCATTTGTCACGTGTAAAATTGACATTTTTCACCTCCGCTCATATTGTCCTTTCAGTACACAATGCAGCCTAAAGGTTCCTTGAGACGTAGCTGCAAGAATACATGGCGATCTGGCCCTGTAGCTGTAGCGGCATTGTGAGTGGCGGCACACTGGCTGACAAACGTCCACCCCCCACAGTCGACCAACGTCACCTCCAGCAGCTTCCTGCTCCAAAATTGCTAAGCTAGAGCTTCACGTCCATCGGCCTCAATCAACACATCGCGACAGTCCCGCTGTACCCCGGCCACCACAACCTCGAGTCCTCGCATCGCTCCCAAAACAGCTTCGACCAGACGATAACCGAGAAACGAACTCCAATCCCCCCACTGGCCCTCGGGCTGCATCAACCATGGCTGCCACCACCGAATCGCCCGCGTCGGCGATCCTCAACCACTCCGCGACCCCCTACAACTTTCACTTCTCGCCCTTCCTCCGACGAACCTATCAGGTCGGCCTCTCCCCCGATCGCCCAATATGCAAGGCCTTCCAGTCTGGCCACTGCCCCAACGGCACGCGCTGCTCCGAGCGACACGTCGCCGACTCCAAGGTCTCGCAGCCGACAGGCGGACTCAACTCGCTGGTTTGCAAGCATTGGCTGCGCGGCCTCTGCAAGAAGGGCGAGCACTGCGAGTTCCTCCACGAGTATAATTTGCGCAAGATGCCCGAGTGCAACTTCTTCATGCGCAACGGCTACTGCTCTAACGGCGACGAGTGCCTCTACCTCCATATCGACCCTCAGAGTCGCCTGCCACCCTGCCCGCACTACGACATGGGCTTCTGCCCCCTCGGGCCCAACTGCTCCAAGAAGCACGTCCGCCGCAAGCTGTGCGGCTTCTACCTGGCCGGTTTCTGCCCTGAAGGTCCGGACTGCAAGGAGGGCGCCCATCCCAAGTGGTCCAAGGATTTGGAGAAGCCGACCCTGAAGTCTGAGGAGAAGGAGGAAGAGACACGGATAGAGCCGATGCGTGAGGAGGAGATGGATCGGATGAGGGACCAGCAGAGGGATAGGGATGATGGCAGACACGGCCGACATGGAGGAAGGGGAGGGAAATGGCGAGGGGGCAGGGGCGGACGCTTCCGCGGGAGAGGAGGCCACTAGTGGAACGATACGAAACTACGGATTGACTGTTCTGGGGACTGTATTAAGATTTATGATACCCTCATGGGATTTGGTTTGGGAAAATGGCTTCGGAGTGGACTGCACGTATGCACATGAGCTTTGTCGCTACGAGACATGGCGTTGAAGCAAGGCAAGACGTTTGACGAGACGTTGAAGATGAAGAGCGTTTCACATTATATAACCAAAAGTAGAGTCGTGACGGCGTCTATTAACAGAGTGGTTCCTTTTTTACATGCCCCATCATTAAATGCTTTTTGAATGATGAAAATGGTCGTTATGATTCATTTGACTCAAGAGGCGTCAGAGTGCTGGGGTGTCCAGACCGAGCCGTGTGCATCAGAGTTCCAGACGTTGGGGTCCGAGGGAACGGCGATGAACTCGGGCGTAGCCTCACCGTGCTCACTCTCGTTCTCGTGCTCGTCCTTCTCCGACCCTTCACACGAGCTCGACTTCCAGGTAGACAGTTCATCCACCTTGCGAATACCCATCATCCACGAAACGAGACTTCTGGGTGCCCAGCGACCTACAAAGCCATAAACACTGGATCCCAGGCCAACTCGGACGGTTTCGGTGGTAATCGTCCCATCAATGACATCAAAGACGGTGTTATGAAGGCGTCGCAGCGAGCTGCCCCGGAGGCCGACGATGCGGCCGCCAGAGATTGCGGAACTCGTCTGGGCGATAAAGTTTCGGCCATAAACGTGACGAGCACCATCAGGCCAAACGAGGGTGTCCTCGGGATTCCCAGCAGTAACAAGATTTTGACTTGAACCTCGAGAAGGCACAAAACTAGAGAAATCAAATGTGCCCAGCTGCATGTGAGTGACAGGGATGTTCAGCGGGCGAAGCTCGGCGGTGAGAACTTCAGTGAAGGCCGAGAGTGCCGAGCACACTGTTGCTTCAGGTGCGTGGAAAGGCGGGTTGATGGACGAAATGATGGAAGGCGTAAACACGAGGACCTTTGGAGGCACCCATTTCTCGCCGATCGGGTTCAGGCGGGATGTGAGGAGAGGTAGAAATGCCTGGATTGTGAGGATCGGCTGGAGCAGGTGGGTATAAAAGAGGTTGGCAAAGTTTGAGGGCGGAATGGTGGCGATGGGAGAAGTCTGATAGTGGAGGCTTGGGATAAGGATAACGGATTGTAATGTCAGTTGATTTGGCTTCATCTTGGCCCCAGCAAGAGCTTGTGGTGACTGGAGGAAGAGGGCGAATCGCTCAATGGCGGCACCGGCGCTCGGAGGCTAGTTTTTGGGTCAGCAACATCTACAGATATTCGCGGGCACCACGAAACTCACATCGGTGGTATCGATGCTGAGAGGTCGGATATCTGGTCTCGATAAAGCATGGACCATGGACTCATCCTCGGCAGCGTTGCAAACGATGTAGACGATAAATCCCCGCCTTTCCATGTCCAGTGATAACGACTTGGTTAGAGGCAGCGTTGGCGACCCAGCGATGACGACCACCTCGACACGGCCGCCGTTTCTTGCTCTCTTTGCCCTTCTTAACTTCTTGGACATGTACTGGCTCGTCCTGTATCCTCGGTATGCGACGGTTCCGCATATGACGACGATGACGCCCGTCAGGATTCTGTGCCTAACCACCCAACCTTGTATCCTCTCGAACTTCGACAGCGTAACGACCGTTACAACAGGCTTTACAGTAGCCGCCGGCCGGATCATGTCGGGTATCCATGGTGTTGCGGCAAGAGTTTCTCGGACGACGTCGGCGGCTCGGTCGACGTTCAGGTCGACAAACTGGGCAACATCGTCGGAGTAGCGACGGATGTGCCCGTTAATGCTGGAGAGCTGGAATGGCCTTGTTAGCTTGCGGAGCCATGGAGGTGTCTGTTAGCACTCACCACGTCTTGGAACAGGTTGTCGTCCGCCGACATGGTGATGGGTTGTGGATGGCAGAAAAGGAAGAAAGTTGGGCTGGGTCCATATGACGGTATTCGACTTTCATACTGCTGGTGGAGAAGCTCTGATTGCCGAGTTCGCGCGCCTATCGTGCACGGACCACCTTGACTTTTGTTCCCCCTCCAAGCTCTCCAATGTTCGGACAAAGACGTCCGGGGTTAGGCATGAACTGTGTAAATAATCTTCTTCGACAAATTTCCCGCAATTCGAAATTGGTTTTACTTGACGACTTACATAGCAGGTTTCAGCGGGAGACTCGGTATAGGGTATGGATGAAGCATTTTTAGTTGCTGCGTTGGCTGGAACTGGCGGTCACTCCCAATCTCCACCAACCCAACTCCGGCAATCGACTGGCAATCGCTGCACAGGGGGTTCAAGATGGTTGATTCGTGCAAAATAAACCATACAAGTCATACACAGGTATGCTACATAATGTGCAGAATTGATTTAAGCCCCGAGAACACATTCATAAAACCGTGAGCAAGACGTTGGTTTGCTGTCAGCTTGCTGACAGGACCACCATTTGCGCTCATCCCCGGCGGTGAGCCTGCTTCTCTAGCTTGGCAGATGCTGCCCGACCCGCGTTTTTAGTATGGATCCCAAAGACCTTTGCCAACGCTGCGTGGTTTGTCGATTGCCAGTGGACCGTTGCTTTGCCCTAGCTGAGGCCCAGTGGCTGAATCACACATGATAATTTGGACGTAGTGATTATGGTGTACATGGAGGTGACGGCTTCGGATGCACCGGTGAGAACAGAGTACCTGTATGATATCTTAGGACGTGGCCACGAGTACAACTCGATAGTTGTCGATGAGAAAAATATTACGTAAAATAGAACTTGAGTCTTGATCAACTGTGAGTCTGCAATGTGACGGTGAATCGTGACGTGTTCGGTGTTCGTTGTCTCTGCACATGCAGATGCCACAGTTCAGAGGTTACTGAGACCCCACAACGACTGGATATTTCCAGATGAAATAGATCCTTCAGCTACAACCCCAATAATTAAGGGCTAATTCTTCAATGATTTACTGGACATGACTTAGATTCCATGCGTGCAATTGTGCCGGTCTCGTGGGCGAGGGGGCGAGTGGCCGAGAAGTGGGCGATTCTAGTCTCCACAAATCGTCGTGAAGTTCTTTCTGCATGAGAGCTCGATCAGGTGGATGCACGATCACAGCCATGCATCCGCTGGGGAAGGGATTGCTACAAAGCATTTTGAAACATACAGATAGGATTCACAGCCAACCCACAACCAACTAATGAACAAGAAATGCAGTTTTATCCCATGAGAGATCTATGGTTCAATTTTAGAAATCTCGTAGCACTGAGACCCACTGAAGCACGCCACCTCCATTCCCCTCCAGGCCGAATCAAGACTGCGGGGGAACCTAGGGAGCTTCCGGCTATCCGCGGTTCGTTCACCACCCAAACGAACTCTCTTCCCCATATCTCGTGACTTGGTCTAGTCTAACTTTCATATAGTTCTTTTCATTTGTATACTTCTTCAACATTTTCTTTTCAGTTACGCTTCCTCGCCACATCTGTATCTCCACCAGTGGTGGTCCACATACCGCCATGTTCCTGTTGGAGTATCTCCGACATCGTCGAGACTGGTATTTGCTATCTTCCATGTCCCGTACTTGCGTGAAACACTAAGAACTAACGTGGTGTTAGTCGGTTCAAGCAAGACCAACGGGCTGCTCGGATTAAAGCTCTTCGATCATATCATGGCTCCTTTAGTGTCCTTGATCGAGATATTCTCGACAAGTCCATCGAGGAACTTGTCCAAGATGTACAAGAAGACCCGAGCAAGGCAAATGATCTTCTAAGTACATATGGCAAAGTTGCCCTGAAGGCCCAAGCTAAGACCAATTGTGTTACGGAGATTATGCTGGCTGATGCTGAAAAGTGGCTGAGAGACGGGTCTGTCAACCTCAAAGGGCCTTTGGCAGGCATCCCAGTAAGCTTAAAGGACACAATCGATGTTGCCGACTATGATAGCACAGTAGGGATGAGCATTAATGTTGGCAATGCGAAACCAGTTGATGGAACAACTACAAGACTGCTCAAGGATGCTGGCGCCGTCCCCTATGTCAAGACCAACGTCCCCATTACACTCCTCAGCTTTGAGTCCTCCAACGACGTGTGGGGACAAAGTTCCAACCCCTACAATAACAAATATACCCCTGGCGGATCAACCGGAGGCGAGGGTGCCCTCCTGGCTCTTGGCGGCCGAATCGGCATTGGCAGTGATGTTGCAGGCAGTGTTCGCTGTCCCGCCCACTTCTCCGGCGTCTACTCCTTGAAGTGTTCCACAGGTCGATGGCTCAAGACCGGAATGTGCACCAGCATGCCCGGACAGGACGGCGTGCCGTCTGTATATAGCCCTATGGCCCGGACTTTGGACGACTTGACGTACTTTACCCGAGCGTTCATCCAGATGAGACCGTGGACTTATGACTACTCATGCCACCCTATCCCCTGGAGATCCGAGATCGAGCGAGAATATTCTCAGAGGATACTAAGAGTTGGCATATTTCGCACAGACGGCGTTGTGGATCCGAGCCCTGCTTGTAAGAGAGCCTTGGAGATGACCGAAGCCGCGCTCCGAAAAGCTGGACACGAGATAGTGGAGATAGACCCCCCGTCCCCATACGAGGCACTGTGTCTTGCGTCCCTTCTCCTAAATAGTGATGGTCTCGAGACAGCCATGTCCTTCCTCCGCTGGGGAGAATGGAATGATTGCGGCGTTGCTCAGCTGAGATGGTACATGACGCTTGCCAGACCCATCAAGTATTTGCATTATCTCTGGGTCAAGTACGTTCGCAGAGACCTCGTCTGGGCAAAACTCATCCGAAGCTGGGAACCCCAGACCGGATATCAGATTTGGCAGCTGAATGCGAAGCGGGAGGAGTACAAGCAGAAATGGTTTGACTGGTGGGATGCATCCGATATCGACTGCCTGATTGCTCCGCCCAACGCAACCCCTGCCATTCCTCACAAGGGAATGCATCATGCAGTAAGCAGCTGCGGATACACATTTCTCTTCAACTTGGTAAGTTCATCCACATTCTTGCTACCTGAGCAACCGCTTACTGCCATAGCTCGACTATTCGGCTGGAGTTCTGCCAGTCACTCACGTAGATAAGGCCAAGGATCAATTACCAAGCGACTTCAAGCTGAACAAATTAAACGGGGTTGCTCAGGGAGCGTATAAGCTGTATGATGCGAAAGCTATGCATGGCTTGCCCGTGGGCATTCAGGTCGTGGGACGACGATTGGAGGAAGAGAAGGTGTTGACTATAATGCAGAGGGTCGAGGACGCCCTCGGCGACGACAGGTTCCCACAACTGGATATTGACTAATTGACAGTCGCTTTAGGAAAACAATATTACTAGCCGCTTAAAATAATATCATGTACAAGAGGGTATGTTCATATTGCGATATAGGCCGACCCCCGGACCAAGACTAGGTACGCTAGAGAGGATCTTGGCTCCATAAGGACGAGAACGTGGCTTTGACAAAGTAAATCCTGCGTCAACGGCTCAAGATATTCCTTGCCGATGTAACCGGGAACTTTGTGTTAGCAAATCAGGTTGAAGTAAAATGTAATGATACTGGGGCGCTCATCTCTGGTGTTGAAGGGGTCCAGGGAATAGGCTCCGATCTCGGCGGCCGTCTCAAACCGAGCTTCCCCTCAGCGCATCAAGCGCAGCAGCTCCAAAGGTATAAAGGAACAACAATTTTCTCCTGTATTTACAGAAAAACAAACAACACTTGAATACAACAGGCTCTACAAGCTCAATTGTGCAATCATGGCTGCTGAGAAAGATCGCTGGTCCTCCAATGTGCGTGCCCCCAGTGGTTGTGTCCACGGCCCCAGCGCCGAACCTGGAGCTCCACGGCTTACATCCGTGTACAGGAATACCAGAACGTGGCGTCGTTCGTGCCCAAGCTCGCTGGAAAGGTCGTCCAGTGGTTGGATCTACAGAAGGACGATGTCCTCATTGACATTGGCTGTGGTGGTGAGCACACTATCATTTTAACTGTGAAAGATAAGCTGACATTTGTTGTAGATGGAATCTTGAATGCCGATTTTGCCAAGATTTTGGCCCAAGGCAATGGATCGATGCTTGGAATTGATAGTTCCGCTTCGATGATCGACTCAGCGCGCGAGCTGTGCAAAGACGCGAAGAACAGTACCTTTGAAAGTCCGTCTCATCTCCCCATCTTGTCTTGAGAGCCATCACTTACACGCACATAGCCCTCGATGCTACCCAGCTCGTCAATAACCCGGAACTTCAGAAGGGCACGTTCACAAAGGCCTTCTCCAACGCCGCCATGCACTGGATCCTACGGCCCGAGGCAACCCGTACCGACTTCTTCAAGGGCGTGTATGCGTCCCTCGCCCCAGGCGGAACCTTTGCCTTCGAGATGGGCGGCCAATCCAACGTCTCCGAGATGCGAGGGGCAGTGCTCATGGCCGTGGCCCGTCGCATCGGGATGCCCGCTGCGTTGGCTGCGGACCCATGGTTCTTCCCTGACGAGGTGTGGGTTACTGCACGGCTTGAAGAGGCAGGTTTCGTCGTCGAGAAGGCGGAACGTGAGTGGCGGCCGACGAAGGCGGATAAGGGAGGCGTGGAGGGATGGGTGAGACTCTTTGCGAAGCAGCTTTTGGATGCGGTGCCGGAGGAGCAGAGGGAGGAGGCCATCAAGGAGTGTGCTGAGGTGTTGAGAGTCGTCTGTCACTGCCCCGGCGGAGGAGATGTGATTTCATACGTGAGACTGAGGGGATTGGCCAGGAAGCCTCTGTGAGATTCTGTCATGTTTATGTTTGCTAGACGTTGCTTCGTTTAATGTTTGAGTTAAATACTTTGGCAATGCATTAGTGTGCTGATTGGACAAAGAATGGAAAGTATGATGCCTGCATCTATCACAGGTTGCTCTTGTAAGTGACACTGAGATGTGACGATGCGTGGCATGGAAGTTAAACGAGCTAGTACATGGCGTACACCTTAACGATTGCACCACTCAAACTCCGCAGCAGATGACCACTACAAACCCGAATACTAATAATGCACGACCACAGGCTGTTGGTTTGCTACAAGTACGACTGCTCACTTAGGCAGATGGAAACCTCGGAGTTGCGTGGCCTCCAAGTGTAGATTAGTCATCGGCTTCTGGACGCCCTTGGAAATTTCTAGTCTGATTCCCAGCCAGCTTGCAAGGTCAGCACTGATCAACTTACACCTCGGAAGGCGAATGCGGCACAAGGCACCAGTCACTTGACGTGGCCGGAGATAGTAATGCGAAACTTGGCCACGAATCGCTGATATGCCATTGACTTGAGACGCATTCGCCTTGGACTTCATCATATTCATCTTGACAATTTGGACTTGGCTTCAGGTTCATCGCTTAACGAAGTTGCATCCAAGTCCGTCCACGTATTGTACCAAATTCTACCAACTCAAACCGCCAAGTATGGCCGACCGCGATGCGTTGGTTCTTTCTTATGTGCACCTGGCAAACTTTCCCAGGGCCAGCGATGCACTGCATATGTTGAGGAAGGTGTCCTCAATGGTGAAGCCGATAATACGAGCTCGAAGCTGGAAGGTTGGAGAGCTGGCCGAGTTCTACCCCGATCAAGCCAACCTGCTTGGTATGTTAATATCCGGCGGTCCGCCTTTTCGCGAGACTAAAGTAAAATAGGCTTGAATGTTGATCGGGGAAGGAAGATATGCCTTCGCTTGAGGCACCCCGGAGATCGGACTCAGTTTTTGCCCATCGAGAGTGTCGTCGATACTATGCTTCACGAACTCGCCCATATCGTGCAAGGCCCCCACGACGCGAAATTCCATGCCCTCTGGGACCAACTTCGAGACGAGCATCAAGGCCTACTCCTCAAGGGTTACACCGGCGAGGGCTTCCTCTCAGAAGGCCGGCGATTGGGAGGTGCCCGGATGCCACCACGCGAGGCCCGCCGGCTGGCCAGAGAAGCAGCCGAGAAGCGTCGGGTACAGCCCACTGGGACTGGGGGCGGCAAGAGGCTGGGAGGAGCGGCACCGCGACCAGGAGAAGATATCCGCAGGGTCATCGCTGATGCGGTGCAGAGACGGAACCAGACACTCAAGGGGTGCGCGACCGATAAACTGAGCGACTCTCAAATCCGGAGCATCGCGGATACGGCAACACGGAATGGATTTCGGACGCAAGCTGAGGAAGACGAAGCGAACGAGGCAGCCATCGCACATGCCCTATGGGAACTGGTCCAAGAAGACGAGTCGGCCAAGTATGGCAGCTCCTACATCCCGCCTACAGCAGACAATCCCACAGGTAACGGAGGCGGCTCAGTAATGGCCAGAGATGCAGGTCCAGGAATTAGGACGACGCCAGTGGTTTATGCAGAAGGTTCCAGGGGAGACCATCGCACAGAACGCGGGCGTGATGTTTCTACTGCAACGGGTGAGGCACAAGACTGGGCGTGCGAAACTTGTACGTTGCAGAATCCCGCAAACTTTGTTGTGACGCGTGCGGGACGGAGCGATCCGCGCAGGCGTCGCGGAAGTTGGGAGCTCGTCCATCCAAACCATCAGAGCCTCCGAGACAGCAAGCGACCATCGACCTCACCCAGAGCCCTCCACGAAAACAACGACGAGTGGACTCACCCCGGACAGAGGCGCCCAAGCCGCCGCAGACATGGCAGTGCAGTTTTTGCGGTACGGAGATGGCTCGGCAGTGGTGGACATGCTCGACGTGTGGAAAGATGAAGGACAACTCGCGATAGGTGGCTAGAGTGATTTTGTCGTTTGTTAGCCAGTAGTTTGTGACGTCTCGAAACGAATTCATTGATACCCGCCGACCTGGCGTGTCCATGTCCATGTCCATGAGTGGGCGATGACTTCATCGCGCTCAATAATCTGTGTCAGCGGTGGTGATGCTGCAAGTGGCTTGCGAATTCGCCGCCCTGCGTCATTGTGTCCCAGGATTTTGGAAACCATGGGCGGGCAATTGACATCGTGGGTCTGAGATTTCCAAGCTTCGATGATGCTGTGAGCCATGCGAGTTTGGGGATGGCGCCGATCAAAACTGGAGATGATCGGCAAGGCGGGTTCAGACACGATCCGAGCTTGAAAGTGATTGGGTCCCGAAAGGAGGGAGGGAGGCAGAACCGGGTACGATGAGGCTGGGGCGTGAACGCCTGGGATGGAATGGAACGCTTGAAGCGGTAGTTGAGAACCATTTCGAGGACAGAGATGGATCCATGCAAGTTCAAGAGTAGATGTTGTATCGAAGCTCGGAAGCGAGTGGTCATGGGTCACCACACCCACGCCACGTTCTCGGATAGCAAGGCTTGGCCCGTATGTACGATGGGGCACGATAGTGTCAATTACCGAAGCATGGAGGACTGGGTTAATAAGAGTGTGGACGCAACAGCCACAACTCCAGGGTCCATGGGACACGGATGGATGAATTGGGGCGCCCGCGGCATGGAGCGGAACACGCTGGAGGGCGATGGACACCCCACCCTTTTGGGCTTGCAGGGGCATTGTGTGGAGGTTCGACGGTCGACTCGAGTCTAGACGTCGAGAGGGCCCTGGGCCCATTGAGGTTCTAGAGGGCATCGAGGCTGGGAGGGTGGCCTCAATGGGCGAGACGCATACTGGCGCAAGCCGCGGCCGGGATGCGTCCGGCCGGGAGTGGTGGGAACGCAGATGTTTGGTCCAAGCTTGGCATGGAACAAGCACTCGATGGATCAGGGATGCTGAATGCAGCCCTCCGGCGCTCTTGGCATCTCAGGCGGCGACAGGTTGAGTGTCCTCGAGACCCTCTCCCTTGTGAGCCCTGCCGATGCTCCATGAAGGCCCCATGAATATGCGATGCTCCACGTACGTAGTACCACCACGAAACCAGCTCAAGGCCCCTCAAGGTTTCTCACAGACGAGGGCCATTAGCAGTTGCCGGCGGCATCGCCACTGGAGCACCCTCAACAAACGTCCACCGCCGTTCGCCTGGTACTGGCCGCGCTGGGAACTGCTTGCTGGCGAGGGCTAGGGCTTCATTCCCGAGAGGCTCGGCTTCGAGTCTGCGATCCATTTCGCTGCTTTTTGCTCCCCCTTCGATGTCCATCTGGTGCCTGCAGGAGAAAGATCCTATTCGCCAGCCTCCCTTGGGCTCCTGTGTCGTGCAGCTTCGGGGGTGGGGAGGTCGCGACAGGGCAAGCGAGTGGGTGGCGTGTACCATGCTTTGTGCGTGAGCGGGAGAGCAAGCATGGCCTGTGTGTGTACGAAGTCTGAGTGTGCCCATTGACGATCCATCGACCCAGGCTTGGCTTCGGAAACTGTCGAGACCGTTGGAAGGATTTGGGTTGGATTGCTTACATGTACTTTGATGTTCTCTGTACTTGTAGAAGAGATTGGTTGTCTTTTGTCTTTTGCCTCAACCAAAATTGCGAGTGTGACTGCGATATGCCCTGTCCATCACCGTCCATCACTGTCAGCGTCAGCTTCGGCTACTTCAGGAGTCTAAGACTAAACCAA
Organism: Ilyonectria robusta; assembly: GCF_021365365.1. Lineage (NCBI taxonomy): Eukaryota > Fungi > Ascomycota > Sordariomycetes > Hypocreales > Nectriaceae > Ilyonectria > Ilyonectria robusta. The sequence goes on along the minus strand of NW_025764437.1, from coordinate 2,086,990 downwards.
TCCCCATGATGCCGATCCGGATCATGGTTCGTCTGTACTGGCTGAATGGGATCCTGGCTCGGGAGGGGAGCGGAAGGGTGGTGGAGGTGGAGAGAAACGAAGAGCCATGGCTGGTTGAAGCTTGATGGTTTTTCGCCACCGAGAGCGGGCCAAGAGAAGCGAGCTGCCTCAATCAGTCGGAGTGGAGGGTGCTTCGTGCTGCATTGTGTTCGCCACCGGTCAGTTCAGCCAGCCCTAAAAGGATCGGAGACATGAATAAATTCCGTCGTGCTGTGGTAAGCTCCCCTCACTTGCTGGGCTCTTGGGACGAGTATTCGTGCAACATCCACGATCGCGGACTAAACAAGTCCACGGATCTAATCATAACCGTAACTAAAGCAAGACGGAAGCAATTACTAGCGTGCGACATCCACTCGTATCTTTGCTTTCGGGTACCTGGACAGGTATTGGACTCAAAGCTAAGTCGGCGCCGTTTTGCCCGGACTTTGGTGTTGGTGGAGGTCTGGCTGCAGCCTGATAAAAGGTGTGTGTTCTCTGAAGTGGATGGGATGGAACGGATGCGCGACCAGCAACCAACACTCGCTCTGACTCTTTGCTCACAGGTCAACTGATGGAGGGTGTCCCGGATTAACGGATGTAAGTCTGTATGTACTTTGTAGAGAGAGAGCATTGTTGGACGTGATAACCCGGAGCCTCCTGTTGGTCGCCTGACATTGCACGAGCATGTTGTGCCCGCAACCTCAAATGCTGACGGCGGCATGGGGCGACCATCGCTTCGGCAGACGGACGGCCTGGACTGAACTTTCGGTGCAAAAAGATCGACAGCCCTGTGCTGTATCCATAATAGGGATCCATAGTTAGTCGTGCCTGAGCTGGAGTGGAACGAGCTGGGGCGGAGAGAGCTTGGATGTTGCGGTACTTGGGATGTTGGGTGGGTTAGGTCTTGTATCTCGGTGACCCGGACTTCTCTGCTTCGGCTTCACCGCTGCACCGTCCGTTGCACGCCGTTGATCAGGCCGGCAATCCGTGCGCGAACCGATCCCCAACATTAGCACTCGATCTAAGCCGGCCGAGTCGCCGTTCCCCTTTCTCACCGCGGGAAAGTCTCCCCGCCAAAAAGTCTTCCCATGGTGGTCGTATTCTGGATCGGCTCTCCAGCAATGTGGACGCACCTCCACACCCTGGCCCTGGCGCCCCACGAGCCCTGGCGGCCTAGGCTCCAGTGGCTCCGGCAGGTCCCCCACCCGTGCAACCGTGGTGGAAAACTCCCCATTGCGGCGCCGGCCATCCCAGGGCTTCAGGGCTCCCAGCGAGAAGCCACCCCCCCGGGCCCCGGGGCCCCTCACCTTAAGCACCTACCCATGAAGGCTCTGGGCCCGCCAAGCAGGCCCTTGGGAAGACCCCTGTAAGACCCCCGCTCGTCGGTGCTCGTGGCGGACGCATCAAGCCCCACGGCGTCTCAGCTCCAGTAAAACCGTCAATTCAGGGTCCCCCATCCCCGTCAGTCCTCCCTCTGAGGGACGGCCACCCTCAAATAAAATCACACCCCCCCTTCACACCTACCACCTAGGTACTGCCGCACCCCTTCGGGCTTCTGTAGCCCGCCCGTCTCCAGCTCCAGAGCACGAACACTTGATCCATCCAATCCGTCCGCTTCCAGTTCTAGCTCCAGTTCTGACTCTGGCACTGGCTTCTGGCCCTGGCTCTGATTCTTGATCTTGGTCTGGGTCCTGGCCTAGTGCTGCTTTGTTCTTGCTCTTGCAGTCCGGCCGCAGCATCAACCACTCGCCTAACACCCTCCTCCTCCACCTCTCGGCCCATCTCAGATCGCCTCGACTTCCATTCGACAACCTCTCTCGTCTGCCATTGATCCTCTCCAGCTGCCGTGCCTCGCCAATCTGCATCCTGCATCCTCCTCTATCCTCTCGGCGACTTTACAGTGTCTCGCCCTGTGCCCGAGTGTCTCATGTCAAGCTGAGCGGCCTCGGAACTCAGCCCTCTCACATAAAGTCTAATTGTGTAGACGCTTCATCTTGAACGAGCACAACAATCGTCGTGCTACCCGTCGGCAGCTCTCGCCTGCACGCCCTCACGCAATGTCAATACTGCACCTGCGCTTCTCTGTCTCGTGGTAGCTCCCTTCAGCTCCGACGACAATCCTCCCGACGCTTGCTCGACCCCAGTCATAAGACCATCCGCATCTCCCGATCGAACGGAATCCGCTGCTCCGACTCATATACAAACACAACTCTCTCCCATGCCTCGTGACGGAGCGGCCGCGACATGATCTCCCCCGACCAACCTCGTTCGAGCAGCCAGTCCCGAGCTATACGGCCTTCTCCCGCTGGGTACGATGCCTCCTCCCCAACGAGCCGCTCCGAAACCCATCACAGTCCAACCCGGGCTCCAATGACAACCGCATGCGATCTTGCGCGACCGAAGGCAACCAACGACCTCCTAACCAGCGACCATGCCCTGCAAGATGGTAGTCCGCGGCTGCTTACTGGAGGACGCTTTCTCAGAGAGCCCCTACGACCTGGTTCACGGTCTCCCTCTCAGAGCCCGTTCCGTCTCACCATGCCTAGCATGTCACCAGGCCAGCTCGCTTTCTCCACCATGCAATACCTCCCAGTACCGACCATGGTCCTCAATAATCTCAAAACGGTTGTGCTTGCCAATGAGGCCATGGGACGTATGCTAGGAATTGTCACCGAAGACGAGGATGAGGAGGATGCCCCAGCAACCATCGACTACCTCCGAGGCCAGACACTGTCCCAGGTCGGTATCGACATGCTGCAGGACGGACGGCCTGTATGGGCAACGTGGGAGGGTTTTCTGGATACGCTGGGAGAGGAGATGGGAGTCCGGGCCGCCAAAAAGGATTCCCGCCAACAGTCTCCATGCGGCGGCGATGCCACCCCGACCACGAGCAGCATGCCTGTCCCCGACCGACGCCAGAGTGCAACCCCACGCCACACCCAGGACGCCATCGTCGAAGTTGTTGTATCGCGCAAGGGCATCGCCAAGGCTGTTTTTGACGATCGCTGCAGGGTCAAGGAATCCGAGTATCAAGTCTTCGCCAAAATGATTATTACCATCTGGGAGCTTGAAGACCGACAGACCTTCTTCAGTTTGACCTTCACAAGTACCCAATCGCCCTCGTCTGCTCTAACATCAACCAAAAAGGCAGTTGCACGGCCAAGCGTCCTCGAAGCTGCTGATCGCCGGACAATAACTCACTCTAATCCATCATCCGTCTCCTCCAGTCGAGACTCCAACTCACCTTCCTTCCACAGTCCTGGCGTCGTCACCATGTCGTCCAGTCCATTCCCCCCGATGGGCCCGCCTCCTGTTGTTTCGCAATCCAGCACACCCTCGCTACTGCAGAAGATGCTCCTAATGAAGGATGCCCTCCTTAACAATACCCAAATGCCCATTCTCGCCATGTGGAAGGATGGCAGCGTCACGTTCCCCAACAAGGCTGCCCGGAAGCTGTTCGAAAAAGACGCTCCTCTCGATGGATCGGTTGACGGCTTTGAGCTTTTGGAGCACTGGCACATGTACACCGACGACTTTTCCCGCCAGCTGAACGTTGACGAGTACCCAATCTCTATCCTACTCAAAACCGAGCAACCTTTCTCTAGTATCCGCATCGGCATGTACGATGATGAGGGGAAGAAAATCGTTTACGACGTGCTCGGAGAGGCTATTCGAGATGACACCACAGGCGAGTTTCTCGCAGGTGTCGTTACAGGCCGGGATGTCACTGTCATGACCGAAGAGATATCACAGATTAAGCAGCGTGACGAGGAGCGATTCAGGCTGATATGCGATACCATGCCTCAACTAGTATGGACTACGACGCCCGATGGCTCAGTGGATTTCTTCAACACTCGGTGGTACACTTACACCGGACTGACCCCCGATCAGAGCCTTGGCCAGGCTTGGGGGAAACCGTTCCACCCTGACGATCTGCCGGATGCTATCAGGAAGTGGGAGCATTCTCTGGCGACAGGTGATGAATACGTAACAGAGTACCGATGCCGCAGCAAGGAAGGCGAATGGCGGTGGTTCCTCGGCAGGGCACTACCTTTGCGCAACAAAGAAACCGGCGTCATTGAGAACTGGTTTGGTAGGCAGTGCATCCCGAATTTTCCGCTTTGTTGCTGACCAAGGGTGCACAGGGACATGTACTGACGTCCACGAGAGTATCCAAACCAAAATCAATGCCAAGCGCACACGGCAGCAGTTGCTGAGCGTCATAGCTCATTCCCATGTTACACTCTTCACAGTTGATCCGAACCGCAAAGTCACCATGCTCGAAGGAGCCCTTATCTGGAACAACACGCATGAAGAGTGCCATGATGGGACTAGGTGGTTTATTGGAGAGAACATGTACAAGGTGTTCAACCGCCTTACAGCACAACTAGAAGATGGTGAGCGCCCCGCGTTCCTCGGGCCTATCGAGGATATACTCGATGGGAAGACTCTCGAGGATGTCCACGAACATGGAATTGGTAAGTTGAGAGCACCCGCACAGCCCACATTAACATTAAACTGACCTCCATATTAAGATGATCGTTGGTACCGAACTCGCTTCCTTCCCATGATGGGAAAGGCGACCCCAGAAGGCAAAATAACCAGCGAGCCGTGTGTTGAGGGCGTCATTGGTGTCATCATGGACGTGACTGAACTGAAAGTCCGGGAGGAGGCGTTGCAGAAGCAATCCAAAGAGAAGCGAAAGGCCATTGCGAACGAAGCTGCCGCAAAGGAGGCCAACAGGCTCAAGAGCCAGTTCCTCGCCAACATGTCTCACGAAATCCGGACACCCATTACGGGTGTACTCGGGATGGCCGAGTTGTTATCTGGAATGGAGCTGAATGAAGAACAAGAAGAATACGTTGACAATATTCAAAGTTCCGCAACATCCTTACTCACTGTCATCAACGACATCCTCGACTTCTCAAAGGTCGAGTCTGGGCGGTTGGACGTTGAGGAGGTCCAGTTCTCGCTGTCGCACATCGTCAAGGAAGTTGAAAGGATGCTTCAGTTTGCCGTCGAGCGAAAGAACCTTGATTTCCACTCGGATATTGGTGGTGACATCGAAAATGACTTGGTTGTCATGGGAGACCCCGGACGCGTGCGACAAATCATTACGAATCTTCTGACGAACAGCATCAAGTTCACCAGTCAAGGATACGTCAGATTCTCTGTAGTCAAAGAGAAAGAAACGCCCGAATCGATTGAGGTCAGGTTTACGGTTGAAGATACGGGCATTGGCATCCAAGACGACGTGCGCAAGAAGCTCTTTCAGCCGTTCAGCCAAGGAGATGCCTCGACTGCAAGGCGTTTCGGCGGTACTGGCCTGGGCCTCACTATTTGCAAGAACCTTCTAGATCTTATGCATGGACGCATCACGTTGGAGCCGAAAGCGAGCAACGGGACTGTTGCAACCTTCTGGATTCCCTTCAACAAGCCGAATGGTCCCGCTGAGGCGGGCTTGGCCCAAGCTGGCGCCATCCCTAATCGACTACAGTCTGAGCTGAGCATGTCTTGCAACAGTTCAGAGTACGAACAACTTGTCGGGACTCCCCCAATGTCAGATAGCGTCCAGGCCGCTCCTTCATCTATACCTCGCCGATCCAGATCTATTTTGACGCCATCTTCAACTTCTGATCCAGATTTGCCACAATCAGAACGCGCCAAGATCCACATCTTGGTGGTCGAGGATAAGTAAGTCTTGTTGAATCAACATCCATATACCATGAACTGACCTGTTATAGCGCTATAAATCAGAAGATTGCGACCAAGACGATCGGCAGACTGGGGTTTCAAGTTACTGCGGCATGGAATGGAAAAGAAGCACTGGATTATCTTTTGGGAACTTCGAAGGGCATCAACCCGAAGCCCGACATTATCTTGATGGACGTTCAAATGCCCATCATTGATGGTTACAAGTGCACCCACCTCCTCAGGCACCACCTCCCCTACAAAACATTGGTTCACGACGTCCCGATTGTGGCGATGACGGCATCGGCAATCCAAGGTGACCGAGAGAAGTGCACCAGGGCTGGGATGGATGATTATTTACCAAAGCCTGTGAGGGGCCCGATTTTGGAGAAGATGCTCATCAGGTGGTGTCATACGAGGCGTCAAGGGACCACACCAGATCCATCGACGTCCGACTGTTCAGAGAGGAGCGAGCACTGTGACAATGCCGATATACCTCATGTTGGTATCGAAGAAAGCGATATGCCACCACTGGGTCGGACCTCGGAAGACTACAATAGTCCAATCACCCCTAGGCCTTTGACGACGAACGGGCTACAGAGCGAGCAATCTCCATTCGACTCCCCTATGCCTGACCTAGCACCTCAAGTGAGGCGACCAGACGGCGAGCAGGAGTGGACCAACCATCTTCAGGAAACGAAACTTATTGACGCAGCGGGCGGGCCGCCAGGATTCAAGAGCACCAATTCATACCAGGGACGAGACGGAGGAGACTCATTGACCGAAGAGAATGTCAACAAGTTGAAGTGTGAGAACCAGCCTCCTCGTCGGTAGGCTGGCAATATTGCCGAAATCGCCGACGACCACCGCGAGCATCGGCTGTACATATTCGGGCACATTTAGCTCTTACGCCGGCGAACTTTTTGCTACACGATTGATCAAGCTCCACAAACCCTGGCAAGACGGGGTATTATTTAAGAGGGAAAGCCATGAAAGACTCGGAGCTCGTCAGCTCTTGTCGAAAAGAGAGCACAGACATGGAATTCAAATGGGACGGCTTGGTGGGCGGACAGGGACATTTTGGGAGGCTCAAAGCTACTTCTTTTTCGCTCCTACTTTACATCTTGGAGAAATGTTAGACGGTTCATATTAGTGAAGGCCCTTTGCACCCTGAGGATGGGTGGGAAATATTGGGACCAGGTCACGACTTTGCATGTAACGGGCTGGCACGGAATGGGGGTTATGTGAATAGCATGGAGCAAGTGTAATGATGACACGGATGGCGTGGTCAATGAATGATGAGTTACTTCTTTGTGCCTATCTGGATCCTGCAGCTTTTGTGCGCCTCGAGATTGCCATCCCTTCGTCCCATGTCTCAACTTCCATAAATAGATGGCCACATATCTGCTTACACGCCCCCCCCCCCCCCCCCAAGCTCGTTTTCGTTGGCAAACACACGACATGCCACCACACGCGGTGGCTTGCGTCTAGACCTCGGTCTCGATCCCGGGCTGCTTGGAGGAGTGGTCGAAGGCGCTAGAGACGTTATTCCCAACGCGGTCAAACTTGTGCTTGATCCACCTGGCCGTGCGCGGAATCTGGCACCCTCGTTAGTTTGAGTGTTGACGATGTTTCACGGCGGGCCCTTTTGTTTTTTCATTTCTCCAGAGGCGGCAACTCCCGAGGCGCGGCGAGGAAGCCGTCTCGCTTGGCGAAGCGAAGCGAGGTCCAGCCTCCCCTGGCAAGGCGGCGTCTAGACCGGGCCGAAAGCTAGGGTCTGGAGTTGGAGAGCTGGAGATGTGTATGGGGAGAATGGGGGACGCAGCTGCGTTGCCACAATGACACGTCCGGATGCTCCGGATCGTTTGACGTACCTTCCACTGCATGAGGCCCCGATGCTGTCGGTGCAGCCGGCGGTCGCGCCGCTTGTAGTCACGGATCTTGTCGATGGGGCCCTGCTTGTTGGCCGAGCTGCCGTCGGGGATATCGCGAGCGTCTGAGTCCGAGTCTGAGCTGGAGCTGGAGCTGGAGCTGGAGTCCGAGTTGCTGACGATGGATCGCGGCCGCGTCCGGCGTCCGTCCTCGCTCGCAGAGTCCGAGTCGCCCGTGATGCCAACCTCCTTTTGCAGCTGCACCGTCTCGAGGTTGTCGCGGGCCGTTTCAATCACCTCCACCACGTTGCGGAGGTGTTGGTCGCGGCTGGCCCAGCGGGCGTGGGCGCTTCCCTGTGGCGCGGTGTAAGTGTATCTGCCCTACGGCTCGATGAAACGTATCCATGCAGGGTTGAACTCACCAGTCCGGACCAGAATGTCACCTCGAGCTTGATGGTAGCTAGCTTCTCCCCGCACTCCTCCAAGCAGCACGCCGTGGCACGCTGGAAATCTCCCTTCCACACCGGAAGCTCCAGTTCCGTCTCTTCCTCGTCCACCAGATCCTTGATCCACAGGACGCTGAACGCTGCTGTACCATCACCGAAGACACCTCGCTCCCGAAATGCAATAGACAAACAGCTACTGTAGCGGTCTTGGATGGCCAGGGCTAGACTACGTCCACGTTTGGTGCTCCACGTCGCAGTTGAGCCGCCTCCTTTCGTGTCACCCTTAGTTTGATACATCTTCCCAGCGCTGATGGCCGTCCGAAGCTTGACCTTAGCGGACCGGAGATCCTTGGGGCAGTCGGCCACCGTCGCTGTAGGGTGGACCTCGACGGTGCCGTACTGCCATCCAAGCAGGTTCCGTGGTGCCTGAAGTTGGATGCTCCGCCAGACCATAGACAGGCGGATGCGCCCTTGTGCAATGCCGCCGGTCAGAGGATAGAAACCCATGATCTGGGAGCGCTCCTTGAGGACTTCGCCAAGGGGCAGGTGGACAATTCCAAGTAGGGGGTCATCTTCGTGTAGTCGAGCGTCCCGGACAGAGACAAACACCTCGCACTCTCGCCAGTCGCGGACGAAGCGCTCGCACCCGGCATTGTAGAATGGCTTGGCGTTCTGAGGCTTGGTTCGCGTCTTGAACGTCTTGCGGTGGTTGATTATTATTGTGCAGTACGCACTGGGCAGACCCTCGCCGGCTTCCTCCTCGTCGCTCGCGGCTCCGTCCCCGGCCGAGTCGCGCTTGTTGAGCCGCTCAATCTCCAGGCCTGTGATGTTGTGGATCTGAAGACTGAAGAGGCCACTCGGGTACCCGTTGGGGGGCGGTGCTGAGATGATCATGGCGTCTTGCTCGGTCTTGAGCTCCTGGGCTTTCTGCTGCTCGAGCTCCCCGAGATTGCGGTCCTTTTTGCCTTCCTTGAACATGGTCTCACGGAGCTTCCGCTCGCACGACTTTTCAACCTTCTCTTTCAATTGGTCCATAGAACGAATCTCTGGGTCGTGCGTCTGTTGGTCAAACTGGCACTGCTGAATTCTCGTCTTAGAGAAGTAGCCGACGCTCCACTCCAACTTTCCAGGCATGCCGTCTCCGGATTTCAAAGCCCTGAAGCCATCTTTCCGGTTTGACATGTGTCCATTGGAGTCATTATCTCTCATCAAGTCCTTGAGGCTAACTTCGATGCGTCCGAGATCGTCGTCGGCCGTCATTCGATCCGAGTCCCAGAGTTGAATGCGCAATCTCTCGTCAACATTCAACTCCTGGGGCGTTACGAGCACGAAACATGTCTCGTCCCAATATGGTTCCATTTCGTTGTCGAGCACGCGAGAAGTCCAGAGTACCTTGCCAAACTTTGCCCAGCCAACGGAGACGTATGGGTCGGAGCTGCCATCTTTGATTAGAGGGATGCCGGAATCGCCAATCTTGAAGTCATAGCCGCGTTTGATATGGACCATGAGCACACCCGCGGCGATGGTGTCCTTCTTGAAATCGTCGCCGGCGAGCATGTCCTTGAGGTCAAGAGTTAGGCTCTTGGGTGCCACATACTCTGCCATGGCAGCGTCAACGGCAGACTGGACGAAGTTGCTGATGAATGGAACGTCCATAATATTGATGGCATGTCGACTCAGGGGAACGCAGCTTAGGTTAACTTTGGGCTGGCCAAGGAAGGTGATTGTGCAGAGGGCAAAGAAGGGCGGGTCGGGTGTGAGTTGCAGTCGCATCCTCATGGTCCCGATAATGCCTTGAAGGTCTACCCAGACTGGGATCTTGATGTTTCCCGGTAGGTAAAAGGCAAGGTAGAGGTGCATGTCTTTTGTCCGCTCCTTCAGAGACTTCGAACTCGATCGGGTTCTGTATGCAAAGGCAACTTCGAGATTGACAAAGTCGCCCTCTTCAGCTTCCATTCCATCAGGGACTGAAACTTCACTTCCACTATCCCCTTGCTTCCGGCTTTTGGTCTCACCGTCGCTCTGACCTGCAGACTGGAGTTTTCCATCGTCGCCCACCGCCCTAGTCGCCGCGCCGGTAGGTAGCCACCGAATGCCGAGGATACGCAACGACTCGCTGCCCTGTCCAATATCTTCGACACTGACCATGCGGACAAACTTCGGTAGCGATGCCTGCATGACATCCTCGAGGGTGTCCGCAAGGCTGATGAAGAGATCTGGGTTGATGAGGGGCCAGACGGAGCCTAGCAAAGAGTTGAGCCAAATCGTCGTCTCGGAGTCGTAGTTCTTCGATGCCTTGATGGTTTGGCGCCGCTGAGCGTCCCAGACTTCGTCTTGGAAAATGTTTTGGACCTTGTTCGCTATCCATTCCCTAACTGAGACGATGAGAAACCAGATTGTGCCAGCACTCCCTGCAATCAGTATTACCCAGACCAGGCTGCTCGTTAAAATCGATCGACTCTTCGCCTCAGGCAACTGGTCTGTTCTCAGCAGCCGTTCGACAGCGAAAGCACAAACAAGAGTAATGGCAACTCCGGCCAATCCAAAAGTGACGCCTCTCTTGCTAATGGCGGCCAGTTCAAGGCGCAGGGCATCGAAGTCTGGTGGCGGGAACAAATCTGCCATGGCGTCGTGACGATGTTGGAGATCTTCCTTCTCCTCGACAAGCTGTTCGTCTGACTTCTTCTCGGCGCTAAGCCCAGTTGTGGTCCGTTTTGCAGGCCCGAACGGGGGATCCTCAAAGTCCACCTCTTTCAAAGCCTCGTCAGTGAAGTCGTGGATGGTCACTGGCAGATGGGTGACAGGGTCGGTGACTTCTCGCTCGGCCCTCTCCTTGCTGGTTTTCTTCATTTCTTTCCTTCTCTTCTTAGGATCTGAAGCCCTGGGATCTATCTGGGAGGTATCTTCCATGGCGTTTGAATCGTCATCTTCAGGGCTCTCGCCACTGTCGTCCTTTGGAAGTGTGTCGGGCTGGGCTGGATCCAGTGTATCGCCTTGACTCGGCGCCGCTTGCTGATTGCTGCCATCTCCAGTTGCATCATCGTCATTATTCCTGTTTACTGCTTCTTCTTGCCTTGCTGCCCGCTCTTCTTTGTACTTGGAGATTGTGGGGATGGGATGTCGCGCGCTGTACGGAGCGGTATAACGGCGAACGTCGTCTGCATCGTCTTTTCCCGACATGGCGGGTGAGTTGACCGACTCCCTCGACAACAGCAGGAAATGAATTTCCCAAATGACACAAAGAATAAATAATATACGCGCTAGAAGAGAAATCGATGGTACGACAAAATTTGAATATGCAGAGAGTAAGAAGACCAGCATTCAACCAAGCAACTTCACAATAGCAAGGCAGTGTTCCAACGCGGGATGAGGTGGCCCTACGTCATCCGTTAGTGGCATGGCACGTGCCGGAATTCCATCTTGGCAGCGTCATTCTGCTTGGCCAAGTCATGACGGGATGAATCGTGGATCTTCGATTCATTACGTTATGGAAGTTTTCAATTGTATTTAAAACACTGGAAAACAAGTCGAGCACATTGACAACTTTGAGGTTGACGAGGTTTTGGTTGTTTGGTGTGTGTGGGCGGGCTTGATCAGCTGTGCACTAGGTCGATTTATGAGACACGGGCGGCCAAGCCGAAAGGAGAAGCATAAGTAGAACTTGGTACGTGGAAAAGTCGGTAATTTATATTCAAGAGTTGCAGGTATTTAGCTCATGATTCTATTTCAAGTAACGGTTTTGATTTTTACCGCGGCGCCATTACTCCATGTGAATTCAAGATTGAACGCCGAGATCTTACATCATGACACCAGCCACACGCCAGTGCTCCAGGTGTGTAAGTGGGGTAAACCAGCATCAAGGTAGATAGATGTCTAGTATTATCCGCACAACGGCAAATACGAACCTGGTAATATCTACGTCATAATCATCATATATACTGAAATTCAGGTGATAAGGCCTTTATTGTAAAATACAAGATATATTTGGCTTGGCAATAGGGCTGGTTACGGGTCTTCAGTTCGCAGGCTCCGAAATATGCCGCTGATTTGCCTGTGACTGTCACCAGGCCATGACAGTCGTTCAAGGAAGATCGCTTCGCTTTCTTGTCTTCATTGTTGGCCCCCGGGCATTGTATAATCTTCTTATGCGTATCATATTATTTTTCTCAAGCATATTCTTCGCTTACTCCTTGAATACAATATAGGCAAGATTGAGGGCTAGAAGGCAAGGGCAACGTTATGGGATACGTTCATGCAACTATCACTGCTCATCTTCAATTTTTTGCACCTGGAGTCTAATCGTAAATCTGATCCATCCCGCAACTGGTTACAGGTCTCCGGATCGGAAGAAAGCCCAGCAAAGCCAGTTTACCGCGACAGCACCCTTTTCCACAGTCACCCATCGGAACTGATGCGGCTTCAAGGAGTACCGTATCGACTTAGTAGATTGGTCCTGACTCAATCCTTCCCCCACTTATTGCCTCCGGGCATTTTTATACCTAATGACTCCAGAAATCTAATCCTTATATAGCTTAGCTTTAGTCAATAAAAATAGGGCCAGTTGAGTCGATACGGTAGACTGGCTTGCATGTTCCCCACCGTCAGAGAGGATGACCAGAGGAATTTCGGGGAGAGTCCCCGACAACAACGACCAATTCACCCGCCTTGCCATCATTCGTGAATGCACTCATGGATGCTCTTTATTGGACGGGTGAATTCCACACTCATTTATCCGGATCCCCCTCAATTGTGCGACATAGGTAGGCAGTCTCTATATATCTATCGTCAAAATTGTCTGCTTTGGTCTTCGTAGTAAAGCCTCTATCTTACAACTCAACAAGAAATACCCTATACTTCAGTATCCCATCAATTGTCTACTTCAACTATTGACGCGCGTGGAAGCCATGACCATCAACTCAATTAATCCAATCATACCGGGCTTCTCGCCAGACCCGTCTCTAGTCAAAGTTGACGACTGGTATTATCTTGTGAACTCCACGTTCCATATGTTCCCCGGTTTGCCGATTTACGCCTCCCGTGACCTCGTGTCTTGGAAACACATCAGTCAGTCCCTGCCCTCCGCAAGGTTAAACACGACACCTCGTTCTAATCTATCCATATTAGGCAACGCAATTAACCGGCCAAATCAGCTGAGCCTCACCAAGTCGAATACCAAGCTTGGAGAACTGCCCCACAGTGACGAGGTGATGCTTATGACCGGTGGCCTGTACGCCCCAACAATCCGCTACCGCCAGGGTACATTCTACCTCGTCTGCACAAACATCGTCGATTCAGGGAGCGATGGCGTTTCTGAGAATTTCATTGTCACGACTGAAGATGTCTGGAAAGGTGAATGGAGTGATCCGGTCTATTTCGATTTCAAGGGCATCGACCCCAGCATCTTGTTCGACGGCGACAAGGCATACATTCAAGGGTCTGCTGCCCCCGGCCCGTTCACCAAGATCAACCTCTTTGAAGTTGATCTTACTACAGGTAAGAAGCTTTCGGAAGAACGCACCATATGGGGAGGGACGGGCGGTGTCTACCCGGAAGGTCCACACTTGTACAAGCGGAATGGATGGTACTACCTGATGATTTCCGAGGGCGGCACGTTTGACGGCCATATGATCACAATGGCACGATCTCAAGACATTTGGGGCCCATATGATCCTTGTCCCAACAACCCAATCCTTACGGCACGCGATACCAAGGAGTACATCCAGTACACTGGCCATTGTGAGGCTTTCCAGGACAAAACTGGACAGTGGTGGGGTGTGTGTCTTGGAGTGCGCAAAGACGAGGGCGGTCGACTCATCATGGGTAGAGAAACGTTTTTGACTCGAGGAAACTGGGATGGAGAATGGCTCTCTTTTGAGACTGTCAAGTCCCATATAGCCGGCCTTACTTTAAAGGACGGGTCTACCGCTCTCTCGGCAGTAGGTAACGTGGACTATCTATACATTCGAGACGCGAACCTCGGTAACTACGACATTCACGACAACTCTTCAATTACCCTCACCACATCCGCGGTGGATCTCTCCCATCCGCAAACATCGCCCACATTCATTGGAAAAAGGCAGCGAAAACTACTCGGTCAGAGCAACGTCACCATCCGGTCTTTTGCGGACAATTTCCAAGCTGCAAAACTCAGAAGCGGGATTGCGTGCTACAAGGACGAACACCGCTATGTGCGGATATTCTACGATGCCTCGGATTGTGCCGTGGTGTTTGAGCTGATCAACAATGCAAAGAAGATAGCTGAAACTGAGCGTCGCAGTCTTGGCAAGGTCCCTGAAGAATTGGCTCTGCGTATCGAGTACACAGAGAAAGAGTATCGCCTGCTTTACAATGCTGAAGGCGGCCTGGGCGAAAATTGGACTTCCCTTGCAACGACAGATACATTGAACATGACAGGGCCAGATTTCGTGGGACCAGTCATAGGCATCTTCGCCATAGCAGAGACAAACGACCTGAAGGTGGAGCTCGAGGATTTCCATGTCGATTAGATAGACACATGTAATTCATTCCGGAATGCCGCGTATCATTAACCGAGTATGCCCATCTCAATGCGAAAATACGTGATCAGCCTCCCCATTTTGCTTGAGTAGTTCCAGCACTGTGATACCCCTCATCTGCGATAATCATGCGATTGGACGCCGGCAATGTTACCGAGATTCAATAGATTCCTTTTCTCCGCACTTAGCCCCGGGATCGTAACATTATCGACTAGATCACCATTTACCCGGCGACCAACAGCACTTGATATTCAACCCGACAAATTGGAATCAAGCATGGGTATTTACACAATGATATTAGCCGAAAAGTTGCAGATAGCTACCTGAATTATAAGAGCTGATCCCAGTGAGGCCGCCCCGTGGGGTCCCCAGGCGGGGGAGAGTGCGGAGTGCCATCGATATTCAAAGGATGAATTCAATTCGACTTCAACCGGAAACTCGTCAATATGCGCACCAACGAGACTCCGGTTGGTGGTCTGGAACTGATCATCATTGCCAAATCGGATTGTCCCGTGTTCCTTTAAGTTGAGGGCATCGCCAAGGTGAAAAACCGACCTTTTCCCCTGGCTCCAAGTAGCAAAGTCTATCATACACCAAATATCTGACCAACAACGAAACCACCTTCTTCACCATGGGCTTCAAACTTCGACCTCCGAAGCGGACCCAGACAATTGTCCCGCTGAAGCCCCGCAAAGGCCATTTCTTCTTCGCCGGGAGGGAGTTCCCTCGTGTCCCGTGGTGGAAGAGACGAAACTTGGTCACTCTGTACACTTACATCATTGTTCTCATCCTTACGAATACCGCAAATGGCTTTGACGGATCTATGATGAACGGTTTGCAGACGCTTTCTTATTGGCAAGAGTACTTCGGTGAGCCCCGTGGCCCCATCCTTGGTCTGTTCAACGCTTCAATGAGTCTTGGTTCTCTCTGCGGACTGTTTGTTGTTCCATACTTGATTGACCGATTTGGTCGAAAGTCGGGCTTGGTGGTTGGCTGTACCGTGATGTTGCTTGCCGTTGGCCTGCAAACAGGGGCCCAAAACTTCGGCATGTTTGTCGCTGCCCGCTTAATCATTGGGTTCGGCGATTCAATTGTTCTCGGTTCTGCTCCGCTACTCATTGCTGAGATTGCTCATCCTCAAGATCGAGCGGTCTTGGTCACGTTGAGCGGCGCCTCCTACCATTCAGGGGCATTTATTGCCAGCTGGGTCACATATGGCACTCTCCAAATCAAGGTATGACTCTTTTCGTGAGGTGATCTCTTTTCTCTGACTAACGTTTTATAAAGAGTGACTGGTCATGGAGACTCCCCAGTCTATTGCAGGGTATTTGCACTGTTGTCATTCTCGTCGGTGTCTGGTGGATGCCAGAGAGCCCCCGTTGGCTCATCAACAAAGACAAGCACGAAAAGGCCTTGGAAATTATGGTCAAGTACCACGCAGAGGGCGACACAGATGATGAATTTGTTCAACTCGAATATGCGGAAATCAGAGCAGCTATTGCACTGGACAAAGAGACCGATCAGACAAACTGGACTGATTTCCTCAAGACCAAAGGAAACCGCAGGAGAATCGGACTGATCACCGCCATCGGTTTGTTTAGCCAGTGGAGTGGCAACGGCTTGATTTCGTACTACTTGAAGTATGTCATGGACAGCGTTGGTATTACAAAGGCCGAGACCCAGCTGGGGATCAACGCGGGGATGAAGACGCAGGCGCTCCTCTTCAACTTCTTCTTCGCCTTTTTTATCGACCGTCTGGGTAGACGACCTATTTATTTGGTCTCTACCATTGGGACTTGTGTTGTTTTCAACCTCTGGACGATTGTCTCGGCGAGGTATGAGATCGACCCCAACAAAGGTCTAGGATATTCTTTCGTATTCTTCACCTTTCTCTACGGCGTGTTTTATGATATCAAGTAAGTCGATTTCGTATCTGAGTTCTTTTGTTCCCTGACTAATGCGATCAATTTAAGGTCTGGATTAATGACAAACTACACCACCGAGATTCTCCCATACGGTCTCAGAGCAAAGGGATTCACGTGGTTGAATTTCTGCGTGACTGCTGCATTGTTCTTCAACCAGTACATCAACGCCATTGCCCTCGACGCTATTGCATGGAAGTATTACATTGTGTACTGCGTATTCCTCGGGCTTGAAGTGTTCATCATCTACTTCTTCGTGATTGAGACCCGGTATACCCCGATGGAAGAAATCGCCAAGTATTTCGACGGCGATGATGCTATTGATGTCGGCGAGGTAGCTGCGGCAGACATGAAAGAAAGGGGAATAGAATTGGGCGGTGCGAAAGCGGCTGGAGTGCACGTAGAATTGTCCCGATGAACACATTTGGGTGGGTGGATAAGCTACGAGGTAGGAGTCCAGTAGTTAGCAGGTAAATTGACTACCAGTGACATTATGCCCATGGTATATCTCTCGCCTGCTAGACTGGGATAAAGCACTAATGTGTATCTATCTCCTCCTTGCCCCTTGTCCCTGGGGACTCCTGTGTTTATTAGCCTCCCCCGTAGTCGCTGCCTCCGTTGCCTTTAATGGTGTCGATCGCGTTGAGCACGCGAACCGTCGGCACCAGACTCGCCAGCGGAGCCTCAGTGCTGGGCGGAGCGACACCTCCAATACTTCTGAGCTGAGCAGCATGCTGCAGCGATTAGTGTTTAATTGCAACAGCTATACTAAACAATAAGACCCGGCCGGCCAAAGGAGAAACGACATTGCAATCATCAATGGTCATCAGATCTTCCCAATACCAACGAGGCAGCCCAAACCCAACGAAAACCAAACGCCTCGTCAATAATACTCTAAGTAACATCCCGATACTTATTTCTGTCGATGTAATATCAAACAGGCATAAATGGCTACAAACGCGTCAGTTGTTCAGTTATTGTTGATGGCTTCCCGCCAAGTCCAGATTATGTATTGTCCGGCTCTGCATCATCAACTTGAACGGCAAGCAGCCTTCACTTACACCAATTCACAACCCTCGTTGCGGTGATTAAATAATGTTCACATAACTTAGCCTTGAGTGTTTCTTTATTTCAATCAAAAGCCTGTCGCTGTCGATTTCCAACTCTCGTTTAAGTCACTATTCTTTCCCAGACGTCGCCCTCCTGGCCACCCTCTCTCCAACATCTTCTACTTCGCACAATCCCCATCTGTTGTCCACCTCACCCATCACCATGTCCCTCCACGATCAGCCTTCTGAGCTGCTCCGCCTCGTCATGTGTGAAGTCGGCTCACCTCTTGATCTGTATCACCTCATCTCGGCGTCAGCACCTTGCCTCGCTGTCTTTTCCCTGTCAACAGAGCTCATTCTCTACTCTGTCCTCCAGAATTCTTTTCCATGTGAGTTACATCGCTACGCAACCGCCATCTTGAATGTTCCGACCGTGGTACCCGCTTCGAGAGCATTGCGCAAAGAAAAGCTCATCCATTTCCTCACTCGATCTTTTAAGGGCATACCATTCGACTTCCCTACAACAAGGCTGGAAATGGTTCCATTGTGTCGCCTCCACACTCGCCTTGTTCGCCTTTCCGATGGCTTCTTGGACAACACCATGCATAAGTTCGGCGTACTCGGCCAGGGAGTCGCCCACCCCACGCAATCATCAGTTGAAACTGCCAAAGTAGTGCAGTCTGAGCTCGAACCAGCCCCTAGAAGAGCTGTCCAGGCCTCCAAATATGAGCGTCTACGAATCCACAAAGCACTCTTGCGATTTGAACTGTACTGCAAAGTCTTTCCTATGGCCGAAGGATACAAAGATAGCTCGGCCTACGATGCACACGAACAGTTCAACCTCTTTCTGTCCCAACTCACACCATGGGAGGTAGAAGGGATGGCTTGTATCCATCAGTATTTCTCATCCCTTTTGGCTGACGCCGTCGATGAAATCGAGGAACAGATTGTGAACGCAGTCCTTGCCGCGCCCGGTGTACGCCTACCACCAGCAGACGGGTCAATGAGCGAAGACACATACGCAGATACAGACGAAGACCGTCTATGCCATTTCGGCCATTCAGACCTAGCAATCCCTTATATGCACGGCGAAATCGGCAGGTTTGACTATGTGACTCGCATGAGCCACATGAGCTCCGGTGGCTTCGATTTCATGCATCAACTAGTTGGCACTGACAAGGCCGGTCGTGCAGAGCTGATTCGGGGCTGCCAAATCCGTTTCGGCGATTTCTTCCCAGAGGCTCTATCCTGTTCACCATACTCAGGACCCCAGACCATCCAGCCGGAGGGCAGTCGCGAGGATGATCAGTCATACGGCAACTTGGGTTACTACATTTTCAAACCTTCAACCCAGGACATATATTTGAAAATTAACCTCTTCAACAGAAGGGAACATTTTTTGCGAGAATTCGGATATGTTTTCTGGGACGCGGAGAGGATTCGGACTCCTGCAGTTTTCGACAAGCTTCGCCAAGCGGGTGTTTTGGAAGTTGTCGAATCGTGTCGGCTTTATGATCAGAAAGACTACCAGAACTTCAAGAAGCAACTGAGAGGTGTCATGCTTCCGCAGAATGAGATGCGCAGGATCGAAAATGAATTCGGTTCGATATGATATTCGTTAGCTATGGCATATCACTGCGGATCGGTCGGGCTGACCTGAGCAAATTGGTGCAAGTGCCAAGCACTCTGGAGCTTGGTGGAGCTTGATGCCATCAAATCAGGCAACGAAATGCACGATGCAGGCAGGCAGAAGGCAGAGATTCAAATTTGAAAAGCAAATATTTACAGACTCTTGTTACCCATCCATAGTCCAGTGTGCACGTATCCGACAACATCCTTGACTGAGTAGAGCCCCCTGTGAGAATAAAGCTTCTCGTACATGTCACGAGACGTTCCATGATGTTCACAGAATGTTGGAGGCTAATTGCATCTCCCGCTTGAGAGTGCGATACGGTCAAGCAGGGGGGGCAGGAGCAACCAAAGGCGAATTGCCCAACATCGCATGGCGACATGGGCCTCTTATCCGCCCAGGGACAAACCTAGGCGCTGAAGGATTCCTCAGATGTTCTGGTTAGTTGAAGAGTCTTCAGTTCCTACCTTAAAATAAAATAAAAGATAAAATTTAAATAGCAGAACTAAGAGGATAAATGCTAAAAATGAAGCTTAATTAATTTTCTTAGGTTTAATCTACTAATCTCAACAATTTTGGTTCCTCCGGATTCCTTGTGGTTTACATGTATTCATATTGTTTTGGTAATTCTTACACGAGCGATCGACAGAGTGTGACAGTGTTGTCTGAGTGCGGGGCGTAGGGTAAGTGAGACGGAGAAGCATCAGACTCGTCCAGCATGATGACTAGTTAATACCTACTGTAGCATTGTGAAATCGTCCCGAGTTTATTCCGTTGTCTGGCATAAGTATTTACTAATCCGCATCCCGGGACAGGTGTGTGACACTTGGCCGTGCTCCGTTTGAAGGGTCAAGTTTGTGGGCGGTCTCCGAAGCGTCGGGCCATGCAGGCGATCGGCAAAGAGGAGCTGCTCCAGTGCTCACGGGGTAAGTCAAGGCACGGCAGGGCACTGACTCGGGGGCCAATGAGTGCAGACGAAACTGGCGCTGGTGCTGACCGGTTTTCTAGTGCGTGGTGATCGGCATGCATCGTCCGGTAATCTGGAACGGTGACAAGAGATGTCAGAGGGCAGACCGAAGCAGGCCTAGGCTGTGAGGGCTGTGAGGGCTGTGAGGGTGTGGAAGCGCAGCATGGGCAGGGGCAGCTAATCGAACGACTGTCATCCGATTGTGCATATCTGCCACTTGCAGCGCACACTGGGTGCCATGCTCCAACTATCGGATCTGGGCGGTTAAGGTTGGCGCTGGTTGCGTCGATGAGGCAGGTTTCCAGGTCCGCCGTCAGCGCAGGGCCACCCACCCTGGAGGTTTGCCGTCACGTCACAGGGCCGTCACACCGGAACTTCGGATCAGCGACGGAACGCATTTAAGCTCATGCCATTTTGGAGAGTCGGTCTCCCGATTTGAGGAGTTGGCTAGTCCCGAAGGGAGGGGGCAGGTGGAACTCGCCTCCATGCGAAGATGCCCTTTGTAGTGCAATGCGGACGGTGAAGCTGCCAGGGCCCATGGACCATAGACCAAACGAGGGTGTTTTTCGCATTATCGAGGCGTCGGCTGCTGGCAACTTGCACAAGCCGCACCGCACCCTGCGCGTTCCACGTCCAGGACGCACGCAGGTTTGGTGGTTGCACCCCGCTAGCGCCGTCACAGCGCATCCGCCAAGGTCCCACAGCACCCGCATCCCGCTACAGAGGCTGCCCTGGGGCCACCAGCACAGGGCCCCCCCCCCGCGTAGAAGCGCTGTCGTTGGCTGCAGCGCACCCTCTAAGCGCCCGGGAGGAGCTGCCCAGGCCAACGTCAGGGGGCCCAACCAGTGCTAACCAGTGCTAGCCAGTGCTGGACGGCGCTGAGTGGTGGCGCGCCCTGTGTTTCCAAATATACACGGCCAGTCACAGCGCGCAGAAGCCGATGGTCATGGCTCTAATAGGCGCCGACGATGGCATGCATCCCATTTCACCTCACTACGGCCATGCACCAGAGACCAGAGAAGCAAAGTCGTCGTGGGCCATGGGCAGTTTAGTTGCACGTTGCCATGTTTCCGACTGACTGACCCAGAGAAGAAGAGACGCACATCTCCCGGGTATCTCCTTTTTCTTCTTCTGCTTTTCCCTCCCATTTCTCCTCCACCATCGACGCCTCTCTCGGCTTGGCTTGACCACTACTACTCCACTACTACCCCGCGAAACACCACCGCCCGCTACCTCTCACGCCCTACGTCTCACATCGCTCCCAGCCTCACCCCCTCGCCTACCATCTTGATACGCGCACTTGTGCATCGCTGGACTTGTGCGACTTCTGCTACGTCTGATCGCCCGTTTAGCAGCCTCAAAAGGTCCCGGCCTGCGCTCTCCCCGTCCCCACCTCCGGCACGTCGGCCGCCACAGCAGCCTCCACAACAGCTCTCCTCCTTGCGCAGCGCCATACGCAGGTTTCATGCGCCAGCTCCCCGTCAGAGCCGAGCCCATCACCACCGTCCTGGGCGTCACTGCGCACCGCATCGCGTCTCGCTTTCGGGCCATTTGACATCATCGCCGTCGCCAATCGTCTTGAGCAGCGCCCTGTATCAACCCCTGGTTCCTCGACCTTTCATCTGATTTATGAACCTGCCTCCGCCCCGCTCATCCGCCTCGTCCTCTCCTCTTCTTCGCTTTTGTTGCGACGAGTCAGAAGAGCCTTCACTTCGGTTGATCGCCCAACCATCGCTTTCGCTTCGTTTTCCTGCTGGCTCAGATCACTCTTTACATTAATTTTCTTTTCGCCTTCTACCGGACCTTAATGTACTGGGTGTAATTGGGATTCCCGGATTCGACAATCGACGACCGAGCAACTCCATCGCCGCCTACGACGACGTCCATCGAACGCCGCCTTTCGATCCTCGATCCTTGATCCTTTCCATCTCCATCTCGCATTCTTCTTAGTGCTGTCGCTGGTCGACTCCCGCTTGGAAACAACACATTCCCGTCACAAACCGCAATCATGGGCGCACCAATGGGCTACCTTGAGCTCCTAAAGAAGCAGTTTACTGCCCCTAAGCTGTTCTTTCACTTCCTCTTCTGGACATTTCACTGGGGCATCTTCGCCTATGGCTGGTAAGGAAATCTCATTCACTATTATCTCACCCGCCGTCACTAACATCCTCTCCAGGTGGAAACAAGCCGCTGACGCCCGTTTGGCCGGCCTCAACACGCTCAAATTCTCAGTCTGGATCTCCCGAGGTGCTGGTCTCGTCCTGAGCGTCGACTGCATGCTCATCCTGCTCCCCGTCTGCCGATCTATTATGCGATGGATCCGTCCCAAGCTCCGCTTCCTGCCTCTCGACGAGAACCTCTGGCTGCATCGCCAGATCGCCTACTCCCTGCTCTTGTTCACCACACTCCACACCAGCGCTCACTATGTCAACTTCTACAACGTCGAGCTGACCCAGATCCGTCCCGTCACTGCCCTCCAGATCCACTACATGCAGGCCGGTGGCATCACTGGCCACATCATGCTGCTCTGCATGCTGCTCATGTACACCACCGCACACGCCCGTATCCGCCAGCAGTCCTTTGAGACATTTTGGTACACCCACCATCTCTTTATCCCCTTTTTCCTCGGCCTCTACACCCACACTGTCGGCTGCTTCGTCCGTGACACTGCGGAAGCCATCTCACCGTTTGCCGGTGACCAGTTTTGGGAGCACTGTATTGGATATTTGGGATGGCGTTGGGAGCTGTGGACCGGTGGCTTCTACCTGCTCGAGCGTCTATATCGCGAGGTTAAGGCCCGCCGCGAGACCAAGATCACCCGAGTCGTCCGTCACCCTTACGATGTGGTCGAGATCCAATTCAACAAGCCCTCCTTCAAGTACAAGGCCGGCCAGTGGCTCTTCCTCCAAGTGCCATCCATCTCCAAGTACCAGTGGCACCCCTTTACCATCACCTCTTGCCCCTACGACCCCTACGTTTCCGTCCACGTCCGCCAGGTTGGTGACTTCACCCGCGAGCTCGGTGATGCCCTCGGTGCCGGTGCTGCTCAGGCCAAGCTCTACGACGAGGTTGACCCCATGGGCATGTACGAGGTTGCTCTTCAGAATGGCGACCAGATGCCGGCTCTCCGCATCGACGGACCCTATGGTGCCCCCGCTGAAGATGTCTTTGAGAACGAGATTGCTGTGCTAGTCGGTACTGGTATCGGTGTCACCCCATGGGCGTCCATCCTCAAGAACATTTGGCATCTGCGCAACTCTCCCAACCCTCCCCGCCGACTGCGCCGCGTCGAGTTCATCTGGGTGTGCAGAGATACCGGCTCCTTTGAATGGTTCCAGACCCTGCTCTCATCCCTCGAGGAACAGTCCAATGAAGCCGCCCGCATCCCCGGTAGCGAAGGCGTCGAGTTCCTCAAGATCCACACATACCTGACGCAGAAGCTCGATATGGACACCACCCAGAATATCGTCCTCAACAGTGTTGGCGCCGAGACTGATCCCTTGACGGAGCTGCGCTCGCGTACCAACTTCGGCCGCCCTGATTTCCCCCGTCTGTTTACCAACATGCGCAACGGCATTCTCGACCGCACATACCTCAACGGTCTTGAGGGTAGCATGCGGACCACGGTCGGTGTGTACTTCTGTGGTCCCTCAGTAGCAGGTTTGTCTCCCCTCATCCACTCAAATACTCTTGTGAACATAGCGCTAACATTTATCCCTAGCTCGCGACATCAAGACCGCCTGCAAAGAGGCGACAGTCAAGGAGGTCGAGTTCCGCTTCTGGAAGGAACACTTCTAAGTCGATGGGTGCTCGTTTTATGTTTCTAAGATACCTACCCCAGCGTTGTTAAAAGACGTAACAAAGAATTGGACAGATTCCCGCCCAATGATTCTCTTGATTTTATAAAGCTCGGCGCAACAGGGCATCAGCACTTCTGAAGGATTTTTTTATGTACATCTAGTCGGGAACCGCTTCCCAGGGAGGCGACTTGCCTGTAATTGACATGGGAGCTGATGACGGAGAGCTTCTGGTGAGGAGCGTCGGTTATGAGCGAGATGATTAGCGTTATTGCAATACCATGTGTCATTGATGAGCATTCTAAGATTGATTTCCCTAGTACTTTTGAGTAGAGGTGTTGACCATAAATGGAATCGCCATAATGATGCTGCTTTTCGTGTTTAGGCCCAAACGTCTTGTGTTGAATGAACAGAGACGGGGCACTCTTAGGCTCAGACATGAAAGACGCGTCGCCGCAACAGTCCTACAGGATTCCACCGATACATGACGCACGCATACGACCGCCACAAGGGAACATTCTGGGAAGAGGACGCTTGGTGAAACAAGAGCTCGGAATGGTATCAACGAATTGTAATGTATCTAGCCGTCCCGGACGGTGGTGTGACGCTCAGCGCTCACACCAGAATTCACTCTCAATCTAGGTGAGGCTAAGGAACAGAGCAGAAGCAAGCAACACAAAACCAACATGGTAAGGGGTATAATAGTCTCGCCAGGGATCGTCACAGAACAAAAAAGAACCTCATTGGTCCATCACACCGGTTTCACTTCAGCATCACTCAATTTCACCTTGTTGAGAAGCTTCAGGTTGGAGGCCCTTAACCCACTTACGGGCCCCAAGGAGAGGCAGGATCTTCGGTAGACGGCGGAGTCGTCTTGCCTTTGCGCTCTTTCTTCTTCTTCACCTCGACTGCCTCGGGCTGCACGGTGCCATGCGACGTCTCGCCCTGCTCTGCATCGTGGACAGGCTCTTCGCCCTCTTCCTCGTCGCGGTAGCGATGCTCCTCGTCCACGAACAAAGCCGCATAATCGTCGCGTCGTCGCCGGACGCGCTCCACCCAGGGCAGCTCGGGGAAAGGCGGGCGGAGGCGGTGGTTGCAGTTGGGGCAGTCCGGAGGGAGAGTGCGCCAGGCGAGCCACTGAACGAGGCTGTGGATAGCGAGGCCGGTGTAGAAAGATTGCAGGGCGAGGAGCAGATGGACGCAGCTAGGCCTTGTGTTAGCGACAGCAAGTAATTAGCAGGTAAGTATGGCGTACAAGTTGACGAGCAGTGGGATCGTCGCATAAGCGGCCAGCATGCTCAGAGACGCAGAACCTCCCGGGGCGATCCAGGTAAAAACCAACACGACCATCAGCGCCGCAGCGAGGATCACATCGCAAGCAAAGACGAGAACAGGATGCGACAGCTTGGCCGCAAGGCTCTTATCGTCGTCATCATGGGCAGTGGCGCCACGGCGGAGCAGGAAGACGGCACCGGACGCGGAGAAGGCGAGGGGCACGAGGCCGACGGCGGGGACCGGGTGGTTGGAGAGGACGCCGTGCGCGATGCACAGGGGGACCGCCGGGAGGAAAGTCGCGATGGTGACGATGCGGAGGGAGCTGTGGCTGGCCGAGGGCTGAGGCGGAGAGGACCCGAAGTCGGAGGTCGTATCGTCGGCCATGACGCCGAGTATCACGGGGATGGATGATGGCGGACTGAGGAGAGTTGGGTAGGACCACTGAGCTTGAGGGGTAGATTATGGCCTTATTACAACCTCAGAGGTTATTTGGGCGTATCGTCGTGATCCAACCCCTGTAAGTGAGGGCGGCTATGATAGGCTGCCCGGCCAATGGTACAGAGGTGGAAGTGTCGCCCGGTGATTGAGTTTTGGTTGGAATTACACCTTGACTTGGGCCCTGGTCCGCAGAGACCTTAGACCTTAGACCTTAGAGGTCGCTAAAAGTCGAGCTATTAAGGTCTGAGGTCTAAGGTCCCAGCGGATCAGGGCCTTATCAACAGCAACAGAGACAGTGCGCGAGGGGAATTGGGAGAGGGCAACGGTCAGCCGAACTAGACCGCGCAACCAACTCCCCGAGTAGTTACCGTATCGACTCGATAACTTGGCCCTGTCTAAGCTATATACCTAAGGCTTAGATTTCCTAAGTCATTTGTTATCATTAGGTATAAAAAACCCCGAAGGCAATAAGTGGGGAAAAGATTCAGGGTCAATTTACTGAGCGATACGGTACTCTGGCGTGATTGACCCCATCCAGGTGAGAAAGCGAGAGAAGGCGCCCACCATCTCGGTGAGGGAAGCATGGGTTGAGAAGCCAGGACCACGTGGGGCAGAGTATCACCCTTGTTCGCGGAGTCGGAGCCAAAGAAGCCTGGTTTAATCTGGCCCTGTTTTGGCACTTGGACTTCGAATCCGGCAGGTCGGGCAGACAGGCTCATCCGAGAAAGATCGCTTCATAACAAGAGAGTGTCAGAGGGGTTTTCGGCCGTGGTTTCTGTCTAATCCAATGGCAATGCAATTATCGGATTTGCAAGCAGGGGTAAGCTGCTCGCGGCCACGTGCAAGCAGCCACTGATTCACCATGTGTCCGACTCAACAAATCTCCAAGTGCCACGAGTGAGCGAGTTTTCCAACAGCCGTGTCTCTCCCAGACCGCTGGAGGGTTCCGGCGTGGGGGAAATGAGGTGGAAAGGGTGATGCGCGGGAGGACGATGCAGGAAATAGACGTATGGCGATGGAGCCCGGGTTGCGATAGACCTGTCACAGCGGCTTTCCCTCCCTCTCCGCAAAAGCCGGCCCCTTTGCTGCGATAATGACCTGCACCCGGAAATGGATGGCCCCGGCCCTTGCACCTTTGATTGATCCACAAACAACTCGTACTTTGTGAGGGTGGCCGACGCGGGAGTGTTCACGAGATCAAATCCGGTTTTTCTTTTTCTTATTTCTTTCATTACACCACTCGTTGGGGCGAATCCCGGCGCCTAGAAAAGGTCCAAGATAGTCCGTGGGGGTCTGATACCATCATTCCATTGAAGGATATATGTATCAATGCCATATAAAAGCTTCAGTAACACCGTCGATTCCCTCGTCACGGGGCAGAATTTGGACATCGGTGTGCACCAAAGCAGCACCGTCACCTCTAACGAGATGTACCGCTGTGCAGAGGAGCTCCGAGTCAGCAGAACACAAAAGGCCTGGAACCCCTCGAGATGCGCTCAATGAGCATCAAGCGTGCCTTCGTTATATTCCCCTTTTCCATTCACCGCGCCAATCCGTGAATCACTCTCTTGGTGCATCTCCAACCCACCATACCGCTCAATTGTGCCGCGATTTCCGTACGACATTTTAATCACTTATTGTCGTATCCCTTCGGCCACTCGCTAAACCCTTTTGCCGTCAGCTGCAGCTCCCCCAAATCGTCGGCGTCGGATAGTCGCATCCCTTGGTCCAACGTTGAACTGTGGCTTAAGGAACGCAGCAAAATTTGAGTTGGGGGCGTTTTTGCAAGACCCGGGACCTGAGTGAATTTAAACTTTGGCCAAGATCCAAAGATTCAGACCGTTGGAGCTCCCTAATCGCCAAAGCGTCGTCACATAGCCGTCACCATGTTTTTCCGTTGGTACGCCAGGGCTTTCTCCATCATCAACGTCGTATCCCGCTCGTCGTTGCTAACCCCAATTCTAGGTACAGCGCCAAACTTGCCGCTCGCCCGCTGCTGACCCAGAGCGTCACCACTGCTGTTCTCTTCGCCACCGGCGACGTCACGGCCCAGCAGCTCGTTCAGAAGCGAGGTCTTGAGAAGCATGACATGATCCGAACTGGCCGCATGGCCCTTTATGGTGGATGTGAGTTTTTGACAACCACCTATGTATCATCCCCAACCGGTAACTAACTCTCTTCCAGTTGTCTTTGGCCCTGCTGCCACGACTTGGTTTGGAGTCCTTGCTCGCAACGTCAACGTCAGAAACAAGCGACTTGAGACACTCGCCCGCGTCGCCTGCGACCAGCTTCTCTTCGCCCCTGTCATGATTGGTGTCTTCCTCAGCAGCATGGCCACCATGGAGGGTGCCAGCGTCAAGGAACGCCTGGACAAGACCTACTGGCCAGCTCTGAGCACCAACTGGATGGTTTGGCCTTTTGTCCAGATGATCAACTTCACATTCCTCCCTCTGCAACACCGTGTTCTCTTCGCCAATGTGGTTTCCATTGGCTGGAACTCGTACCTGAGCTGGGTGAACAGTCAGTAGAGTGACGGGGGACTACCCAAGAAATCTTCTTGCGGCATTAACATAGAGGTGTGTTTTGGTTCGCATTTAGCATATTGCTTCAAAAGACGCATTGCGCCGAGGATAGAGAGAGATACAGGGAATTAGAGAGAGGCAAGCCTTTGGGGAAACCGTTCGTGTTTCCGTAGAAAAGACGATAGTGTCCATTGTACGATACTCAAGCCAACCAGGTTGCATTTCCTCGTGCGAGTTATCTTACGAGTATGGCGGCATCAGCCGCCAAGCCTCATTATCCAACACCCAAGTCTACTGCGACATGAAATGGGAGCCGTGATAACACTAGCGCACACTTTTGAGCGTGCAAAATGACACGCTCCGTAGAACCAGAACGATTAAGCGCCGATTTGCCAGTTTTAAATCAGTTGATGCCCCAATTCCCTGCGTCAAGCCGCGTGATCAATACAGTCTTGGTGGTTGGAGGTGTTGGGCGCTGCCAGTCTGTGGTTATCGTTGCCTTAGGCCACAAACAGTTAGCGCCACCCAGCCGGTCGCCGCAGCCTTTTACCGAGCACGGCCAAATCCGGGTTTGAAAGACATGCAACCGACATCATCAGGACTCATCCTGACCTCGAAACACCCCTCACCTCCCCCTACAACTCCGCGGCCTGCCCGCGCCCGGCGACAGGATGTTCTCCTCCTCGGTGCGGCGCGTCGTTGCTTCGGCCGTCTCCTCGACCCCTCAGACCGGCGCTTCGGCCATCGCCTCCTCGGTGTCAAAGGCCGCTCCCATCCTTGTCTACAAACACCAGCGAAGATGCTCCTCCTCGAAACCCTCGCGATCCGACAACGGCTCTAAAGAAATCTCGGCCGATCAGTCGGTTCCCGCCTCGTCGACCTCGACGCGGGGCGACGGCAAGGCGAGCGGCGAGAAGAGGAAACGCAAGAGCAAAGATGCCTCTGACCGGGCGGCTTCTGTCAAAAAGTTGCCCAGCGTTCCCAACACGCACCACATGTCTCAAGAAGGTAGGCAGATTTGAGCGAACAAATCGTGGGGAAAGGCTTCTAACAAAGTTTCAGCGCTTGGTCTATCAAGTTTCTTCTCCCTACATCGTCCCATCTCGGTGACACAGACAATGCCTCGAACAGTGTCAGACGAGCACTTTGCGTCCATTTTCGCCTCCCGAACAAAGTCCAACCGAATGTCCGACACTATGAGCACCCTTTCCGACACCATCGACCAGCTCGAGGGTCCCATGGCCCAGATGACCATCGGCAACCAACAGGAAGGCCAAGGGATGGGCGAGGCTATGCACAAGGTCGATATCAAGAACGCCGACGGCAGCGAGTCCAGCATGTACCTCCAGATCGACACCATGTCTGGCGAATTCCTGCCTTTCCGACCCCCACCTCTGCCTCAACCCCAGGCTGCCGCCGAGGCGAATAGCGCCGTGGCCGAGTCCGAGGCTGTGGAGGATGTTCCCCAACACCGCGTCTACAAGGCCCTTTTCACTATCGAGGAGTCCACCGACCCTGATGGTCAGATCCGAATCATGGCTCACAGCCCCCGAATCATGCAGGATAACCAGCCCCGAAGCTTTTTGGAGCGACTGGCCCTCCGCCAGCTGAAGTTCGACGAGGCCCAGGGCGGTCGTCGCGATATGCACGCCATCAGCGTCAAGAGACAACGAAAGTTGAAGATGAAAAAGAAGAAGTACAAGAAGCTGATGAAGCGGACACGAAACCTCCGACGCAAGCTGGATAGAACTTAGAGCTAGTTCCGACTGTACATAATCCTCCCTGATTCGACATGCAGTTTCTCTTGGGCTCACACGCATTCGGATGGGATTCTTTTTTGTCGTGGTGTCTGGCATGACCGGTGATGATTTGTCAATTCGATTTGAGGCATTGCGCTTCGAGGCTTTCTCTTCTATAGACTCGCGCAGGTAACAATCATCGTTGCAAACGGGACTGAATAGTTTCCAACTGGTGACTTTAAGTTCTCAGTAGCATTCACCTTGTATAACTAGTCGTCAATTCATTCTATTTCTTCACATATTCCTAGCCTTCCCTCCCAGTCATGAATTGATGTAAATTGGGTAGGCAATCCTGGGGCAACGGCTTTCTTCACAGGATCGAACTGGTAATGACAGTATAATTTCGGTGTAGAGTCGAGTCTTTTAGTAAGATGAATCGTTTTAACTGGCTATTGGTTCCTTGAAAATGTCATGGTTTCACCTGCGCGGATATATATAGATATATCTATGTTCTCAAAGCAAAGGGCCTCAAGTAAATCATAGAGATGCCACGTTTTATGTGACAAGAGTCAGTAACAAAAGGTTCTTGATTTCTTCCTATCTATTGATGGTGAAGAAGTCTGTCAGTCTTGATGAAGATGACAAGACGCTGCTGCAGGCTGCGACAAGACATGGCCAGAGCTACATGGCAAAAATGAGACTAAAAGGGAATTCGGTCCCCCTAGAGAAGTCGGCATGAGACCCGAAGCTTAGAGCCCCTGAAGTTTCACCTCGCATTTCGTTGATGGTGACCTTGGATGAGAGGTCAAGTTTTCGGTGAGCGAGGTGAGCCCCTCGGTGAAGCCCCCACCTTGAATTTTCATCCGCCCAACACCGCCCGGCAGAAAAGCGCCGACCGCCAAAATTTTGGATTTTCTAAGCTAGGTCCCGCCTCGAGTCGAATCCGCATATGCGCCGCCCAGAATCAAAGCGATTGGCCTTTGGAAAATCCTGCAAAGATGACGCGAAAAGCTGTGTAGGTCGCCATACGTATATGATGGTGTATTCGAGGAGCTAACAACGGACCATAGGGATTCGCGCATTCCCGCGCTCATTCGAAATGGATTGCAGGAGAAGAAGAGAAGCTTCTTCGTCGTCGTAGGCGACAGATCCAAGGATGTGATTGTGCACTTGCACTACATCATGTCTAGCATGGACATCAAGCAGAACAAGTCTGTTCTGTGGGCATACAAGAACAAGCTGTTGGGCTTTACCAGGTAAGGACGAGCGAGCGCGCCTCGCGATGCGACTTTGCTGATCCGAGAACCGCAGTCACCGAAAGAAGCGCGAGAACAAGATCAAAAAGGAGATCAAGCGAGGAATCCGAGAAGCCAACACCGAAGACCCGTTCGAGCTCTTCGTTTCACTGCACAACATCCGATACACCTACTACAAAGAGACCGACAAGATCCTGGGTCAGACATTCGGCATGTGCATTCTGCAGGACTTCGAGGCCATCACTCCCAATATCCTCGCGCGAACGATCGAGACTGTTGAAGGCGGCGGCTTGGTGGTTCTGCTGCTCAAGGGAATGAGCAGTCTGAAGCAGCTCTACAGCCTGTCCATGGATGTCCACTCCAGGTACAGGACTGAGGCTCACGACGACGTGGTTGCGCGCTTCAACGAGCGCTTCATCCTGTCCCTGGGTAGCTGCAACTCTTGCCTGGTCATCGACGACGAGTTGAACGTGCTTCCCATTTCTGGCGGTAAGGGTGTCAAGCCTCTGCCTCCTCCCGATCTGGATGAGCCCAAGACCCCGACCCAAATCGAGCTCGACACCATCAAGGAGGATAATGAAGACCGACAGCCCGTGGGATCCCTGATCTCCCTCGCCAAGACCGTGGACCAAGCCAAGGCGCTCCTCACCTTCACAGAGGCGATCTCCGAGAAGACCCTGCGAAGCACCGTCACCCTAACTGCTGCTCGAGGACGAGGAAAGTCTGCCGCCATGGGTGTTGCGGTTGCCGCTGCTGTCGCGTATGGATACAGCAACATCTTCATTACTTCTCCGTCCCCCGAAAACCTGAAAACTCTCTTCGAGTTCATCTTCAAGGGCTTCGATGCTCTGGGCTACGCCGATCATGCCGATTACTCTATTATCCAGAGTACCAACCCCGACTTCAACAAGGCCATTGTTCGCGTGAACATCCACCGACAGCACCGACAGACTATCCAGTACATCCGACCCCAAGACGCCCATGTTCTGGGACAGGCCGAGCTGGTGGTCATCGATGAGGCGGCTGCCATTCCTCTGCCCCTTGTGCGAAAGCTAATGGGCCCGTACCTCGTCTTCATGGCTTCTACCATCAACGGTTATGAAGGTACTGGCCGATCTCTCTCTCTCAAGTTGATCAAGCAGCTCCGAGAGCAGTCTCGCTCAGCTTCTTCAACCGGCGAGGGCACAGAGATCGCTGATCGATCAACCGGCAAGACCTCCAAGACGGAAGAGTTCCAGAGTGGCCGGAAGTTGCGCGAAATCACCCTCTCGGAGCCTATTCGATATGGCCAGGGCGATTCTGTTGAGAAGTGGCTCAACACTGTGCTCTGCCTCGATGCCACCCTCCCTAAGTCGAAGTCGAGCATCAACGGGTGCCCCGATCCCACCCAGTGCCAGCTTCTGAACGTCAACCGCGATACCCTCTTTTCCTTCCATCCCGTATCCGAAAAGTTCCTGCAACAAATGGTGGCGCTTTACGTCGCCAGTCACTACAAGAACTCCCCTGATGACTTGCAGCTCATGAGCGACGCCCCGGCCCACGAGTTGTTCGTCCTTGTCCCTCCCGTTTCCGAGGACAGCGCAAGGCTTCCGGAGCCTCTTTGTGTAATCCAGGTGTCCCTTGAAGGAAAGATTAGCAGACAAAGTGTGCTGAACAGCCTGAGCCGAGGACAAAGGCCAAGTGGTGATCTGATCCCTTGGCTTGTGAGCCAGCAGTTCCAGGACGAGGAGTTTGCGTCTTTGTCTGGAGCCCGAGTCGTCAGAATTGCCACCAACCCTGAGTACGTCTCGATGGGCTACGGCACCAAGGCACTGGAGCTCCTCGTCGACTACTACGAGGGCCGGTTTGCCAATCTGTCTGAGGATGAAGACCAGGTGATGGATGAGACCATGCCACGAGTCACCGATGCGGAGCTGGCCAATGCGACGCTGTTGGATGATGACATTAAGGTCCGCGACATTAACAAAATGCCTCCCCTATTCTCTAAGCTCTCGGAGAGGAAGCACGAGCGCCTCGATTACATCGGTGTGAGCTACGGCTTGACCGCTCCTCTTCACAAATTCTGGAAGCGTGCTTCTTTCTCCCCTGTCTACCTTCGACAGACAGCCAATGATCTCACCGGCGAGCACACTTGTGTGATGCTCAGGCCGCTTGAGAACAGCGACGACCGAAGCTGGCTTGGAGCCTTCTCACGAGATTTCCACAAGCGATTCCTGTCTCTGCTTTCGTACCAGTTCGGCACATTCCCCGCCATCAGTGCGCTTAGCATTGATGAGTCGGCCAACCTCGGCGCCCAGCTAGATTCCACGGAGGTTCAGGCTTTGACCAAGGTGGAGCTGGATAGATTCCTTTCTCCCTTTGACCTGAAGCGACTCGAGTCATACGCCAACAACATGCTCGACTACCACGTCGTTCTCGACTTGATTCCGATCATCGCCAACCTTTACTTCACCGGCCGCCTGAAGGCCGACATTAGATTGACGGGTGTTCAGCAGTGCATTCTCCTTGCTATCGGTCTGCAGCACAAGGACCTTGACGCTGTGTCCCAAGAGCTTTCCCTGCCTTCGTCTCAGCTCCTTGCGATGTTTATCAAGATTCTCCGCAAGGTCACTGCGCACTTTAGTACCCTAGTGACGGCTGCTGTGGACGCAGAGCTGCCTAAGCCCGAGATGTTGGGTGTGACTCGTGAGAATGCTAGCGGTGTTCACGATGATGAAATCGTCGACGACCGATTCGTTCCGCTTGCTACCACTCTCGAAGACGAGCTCGACGAGGGTGGTGATGAAGCCCTGAAGGTCTTGAGGCAAAAGCAAAGAGAGCTGATTGACTCTTTGCCCCTTGACCAGTAGGTACCACCCGCATGTTTCTATTCCTAGACTTTATTAACAAGGACACAGATACGAGATCGAGGGAAACGCTCCAGCATGGGAGGAGGCGGAGAAGCAGGTGTTGAACGCCACCAAACAGGGCAAGTCAAACCCGGTGGTCAGCGTCAAGTCGAGCAAGACGAAGCGGAAGGTTGGCCAGACAGCGGCCGAGGTCTACGAGGAGGCATTCGGCGACAAGCGGAAAAAGGCGAAGAAGTCTCGAAAGCACGAGTGAGGTTGTAGAATATCCTAGGTCTGGTCCATGGCTTGGCGTTTTGATTAGATGCTGTAGGGGTTTTAAAATGCAGAAGACTGTTTCTTGTTCATTGTTCACAACGCAGGGTCAACCGAGTAAGTAACAAAAGTGAAGTTCCTGCGCGCCTTTATCCTGATAATCAAACAGACAGGAAATCCAGTTTATCTCTCTAGACACTGTTATAAAACCATGTTCTACTCTCGGGTTTTCAGGCAGCCCCTGAGAGGGCGTCGAGGAAACGAGTCGCCGGGCCGTCGGCCTCTCTGGCACCTGTCAACCAAATCCGACGGCCCGTCGCCTCGCTCACCTCAGTGCCTACTACTGCTCAGAACGCATTCACTGTCAACATGTTCTTGGATCATTAACCCTCTTTTCACCCCCAACTTGTTTCCTTCCAACCCACTTCGCCTTCTTGGTTTCTTCGTCCCTGCACCATCAACATTCGACAACAAGCCTACAGCTCAACACTTGTTGTGTTACGGGGAACAGTTCTCCTTTCCGGACCTAAGTCTCGATTCACATCATCTCTGCAGTGTCGATCTTCAAGATGTGCCAAATCGTGTCGCCGCGGTGCTGCCACTGCGGCCTCGCCCAGCAGACATTCCCTATTGTATGCAAGTTCTTCATGCTGCTGGCCCGCCACGCGGTGAGGTATAACCAGCCGCACTGGATGCCCGACCCATGGCGATGCCATTACGCCAAAAAAGTTCAGAAACCGGTTCTCTCTGGCTGCAGAAACAACCACCCCTCCATGTCTCGGTTTGATACCATGCTGGTCAGGTTTGGAGATATCGAAACCGAGCAGAGTCGCCGCGTGAGAGAATTCGCCGCAAGAAAGCTCTTCGAAAGATACAAGAAGACCTTTGCCGATCAGAACTTTGCCAAGACGGTCCCGCCTCCACGAGAGAAGCCTGTGCCCTTCTTGATCGCAGCTGCACGGGTTGTTGAAGTGACATCGGAAACCGACTTGGAAACCGACTCCGATGAGGACGGCATTGAGATGCCACGCGGAAGAAAGTTCACTTGGGGTGAACGAAACTCTCGAGCCCGTGCCGCAGCCAGAACGAATGCGACTCTCCGATACGCACGCAACCACCCAAGTGGAACTACTCTCGCCTCTGGTATCCCAAGCCGTATCACTCTTGCTACTCGCAACTCCTCTGGCAGCCTTTCGGACGGGGACAACGTGCCACCAGCAGACCTTCTTGTGGATGTTGTACCTGAAAACGGATATCAGGGCCGTCCAAGACGCATGGTGGAGTTCAGCGGCCTAGACTCAACGATGGCACTGACACGCGGAAACCCACTCATCACTTGTTACGGTCGCGCAGCTCCCAGAACCGCCCCCGACTTCGTTACCCGAGTCGAAATCTGCAGCCAGCCACAGGGCAAGGCTACAAAAATCCTAGAAGGTGTTATCGACAAAGACGGTGCGACGAAGTCACCGTCAGGATTCGCACGCATGGTGGAGTTCAGCGGCCTCAACTCAACGGTGGCACTCACACGCGGAAAGCCACTCATCACTTGTTACGCCCGCGCAGCTCCCAGAACCGCCCCCGACTTCGTTACCCGAGTCGAAGTCTGCAGCCAGCCACAGGGCAAGGCTGCCATACTCCTCGAAGGTGTTGTCGACAGAGACGGCGCGACAGAGTCACCGTCAGGATTCGCACGCGCGGTGGGGATGATCCGAGACTTCTTTTCTGCTGGCCTTTGAGCTTCGAGTGGTTTTCATTGCGGATTTCTGGAGTTTGAGGGTAGACAGGAGAGCGGACAGGCGCACTTTGGAACACAGTGATTCGGAGTCGAGAACTCGCATCACGGTCAGATACCCGTCGTCGAATGACGACCCATGATTTGCTTTTGGATTTTGCTCTGGATAGAGCCTCTAATGATATTGCATGGACTTTCTTACGGGCTTCTGGACAGCCCTCGGACGGTCCTCGGTACGGTGCCTGGTATGGCCCTGGTAAAGGCTTGCATTGCACTTGCAATAATAGTTGTTTCTAATTTTAGAGTAGCAAATGCCTGAGCGCTCTAAGTACTCTATCGTTAATGCAATCATTGACTTGGTGATGCCAGATCTGGTATTCACGGACATCCCAAGCCATCAATGCTAACACTTCGCGCATGGTGACAGTATTGTGGAAGGGAGAACGTTGAAGCCCCAGCGTACCCAGCGACTACGATCGTCGAGTTCTTGGTCATGCTCACATGGACCTGTTTGAACACTCTAGTACACAAGAATGGGCTGTGGCTGCACAATCCACGATAGGTGAACAATACTCGATCCCAAGGACAGTGTGAGCCCATGCCGTAGTCCTTGGATTCTGATTTCATTGCTCAGAACAAGAAGCTGAGAGTTGCTTCAATCGCGACAAAGAGGAGACGGATTCTGGGGGCATTTGCAGGGGAATGGATGGGTGCCCAGAGGAGCAAGCCTTTGTGGACGACCTGGTATCCGTAGAGTTCTACGATTGGTACTGATTACGCTTTTATCCTGTTCATTTAATAACAAGTTATGCCTTCATAAGGTATTACGATGCACCTTCTGCGCGCAAGCACCAATACTCAAACGCCGTTCGATTCTGAGAATAAACTGAGACGGAAGAGCTTCAAGTTTTTTTTTGGCCTCTGAACAACGCCCGGTGCATTCCGAAAGCGGATGTTTGCTGCTTAAAAGTGAGTCGTTTGGTCGAGTTCTCACAATTCTCTCAGTTTGCATCTTCAGTCTCATCCTTAAATTTCCTCCTCCTGACTTTTTTTCTTCTGTCTTCTCTCCCTCCCTCAACCCATTCAGGCTTTCTCTCAAATCGACCACGTTCAAATTTGTCGCTTTCAGCGCCGGCTCCGGTCAGTCAAAAGCCCGACATCCCCCAAGAGACCGAAGTTTCTTTTTGCTAACCCGATGATCTCAAGATTGAGAAACACTATACTTCCCAAGGCACTTCTATATATTATACTAAGATGGACGACACAAGAAGCCCAAAGAGGGTCAAGCTCGATCTGGATTCTCCATCGGGGGGCGCCAATTCCACCACCATAAGCAGCCCAGTTTTGACTCCTGGATCCGAACCTGCGACCCCATCAACTCGAGCTACCTCGTCTCCTCGACCTACCCCGAGCCGGGATGTCCCTTCTGAAACCTCTGGAAGCGACACCGATGATAGCGATGCTGACGAAAGTCATGACGATGGAAGCGTCATCCTACCGAGTGTGGAAAGCCACCACCAGTTCGGGAGCGACTCTGAGGATATGAGCGACGCTGGTGACACGGTCAACGAGCCTTCTCGGTCAAATACCCCGGAAACATCTCTGACCTCTGACCTTGGTCATGTCAGTTATCGCGATCAATTGCTGGAGCGCCTCGCCTCGTTGGTCAGCACCGGTCAGTTATCCATCTACCCGGGCGGTCAGATTGTGCTAGACCAAGACATGCTTCCGGTGGTCCTAGTCCCACCACCAGTCATCCCTCCATCGGAACTACGCGATATTGAGAATGTTCTGGAAGCCTCCTTTCCTCTGACTCCAAGCTGGCTCAAGTTTCTTCAAGAAGTGAAGAGTGAGCTACTGCAAGTCAAGGCAAACAACGCAACCTGGACCCACGCGGATACCTGGGATCTCGCCAAGTTGGCTAACGAAGAGACAATGGCCGATGTCAATTCTCTGGCGAGCTTCTCGGATGAATTGACGAAGAATCCAAGCAGTGTCCGGAAGCTGAGGCTCTTGGGCCAGTTGCCTCAGAAGATCTGTCGCCTGATGGGTATTCCGGCCAGTCACACTTACGATGAGAGCGCCTGGCAAAAAGGCTTGGACGACAAGTTATTCGAACGGGATTACCCTTGTTACTCGAAAATCGACATGATTTGTCGGCAAATTCAGCTCTCCCGGAGGGTATCGCCACATGCCTATGCCCGTGATCGACGAGGCCCGTGCAACGTTGGTGAGACTCTTCGTCTTTTGGGGGAACACCCGGTGATCAGGCAACAATCCAAATTCATGGAAATGCCCGAGTTTGTCCATTTGAGCCAGAAGGTCCAGGAGATTGAGGGTGGGGATTGAAGCTGGTCTAAGGCCACGCGAGAAAGACCATTGTTCGGACAGTGAACAGTCAGTTTCTCGTACAGGCGATGCGGAAGGTTCGTGCCATCGACTGTTGGGGCAGGCAGGTCAAAGAGGACAGTAGGGAGTTTCGGCAGACTCAGTCTTGTCTAAGAATCGGGCATTGTTTTCAGTTTTTGTCGTTTTAAGTCACATACCATAGTATGTCGACCTCGGTTTCGCTTATGCTTAGATCGCAACCAGTACATCCCGTCATATATCGGAAACATGCCCTCCATGGCCAAAGTATTTCTCCATCTTGTTAACTCATGTACAGAGTTGGTCTGTCATTGTGAGGCAGCGGTCTACTCATGGATACGGTACCTCCGGTCGCCTTTGTGCTACTACTCTTGGGCCAAGTTGACAATGACGACACACCCAGCAAGAGAGCCACAGTAACACAAAACACATTGATCTACGTGTTTCAAATACTCGCACTAGCGCTGACGCCTGTTGATGGGGCTGCAGCAGGGCGCACGGGTGTTGTTGGGAGAGCCAATTAGGACAGGCTGGGAGACCAAGAACAGACGAGAGCATCAGTTATGGAGCCCAGTCTATCTTTGAGGGTGCCACACCACTTAATCACGGCGGACCGCGGTAGCTATTTGTCTACCTAAGCAAAACAAATGCTACCATCCCTGTAGGGTTCTCTCTCTTTGTGTCACAGGTAGGAGGGTGAACAGTGGCCAAACGAATTGCACAGACGGCACGTTCACTGCCTAATCTGGACTGCTATAGTGATGCAGGAAATTTGCACCCGATCAAAGTCACTCTCACAATACGCTACCTTACATTAGGGTACAAGGCATCGCCAGCACAAGGGTTCAGGTAACAGTTAGGATATAGTACTAGTATTTATCTTTAGATTTATTCTTATTTTTTTAGGACGCCTTATTATAAAGTAGCAGGAGATCGATTATGCTGATGAAAGCTCTCACGACACAGGCACTAAGGTGCGACCTCTCTGCGTTCCACTGTGGAAACAATAGGGGACAATGAATGGACAATGGATGGAGCCTTGCCACCGATGGCTGCTCTCCCTTTGTTCTTGGCACCCTTGTCCCCGTCTCAGCCTTCACTGTTCCGAGTATTCTTTTCTGCTAGCCCCGCCATCAAAGGGCGCATCGCCCATCCCCTTGGGATGACCGCTAACCTTACAAAAGGGATAGTTCGTCTTTGACCACCTCAGCCAGAGTCACCGACATCGCCTCCACTTAAAAAGGGGGAAACTCCTGCAACTTCGGTGTCGATCCGAGTTGGCCCTCTTTGCATCGTCGCATGCACCACAGAGTACAAGCGCGGACGTGCGCCGGACGAACCCTTACTAATTCGATCTGATAAGACTCTCTCTCCTCCGGCAATTTGCTCCGGATCGACTCTGCGCGTTCTGGTGGGCTGCCAGTTGTTCCAGCGTTCCTGCGTTCCTTCCATTTTTGCTTTTTGCCCCTCGCACTGCCGGCGCTAACCAGGGACCCCGGCAACCTGGTCAGTGAGGCTCCGTTGAGCAGGAGTTGGCAGGAGGTACGTACCCCTCACAAGCCACTTCTTCACTCCTCCCCCACCTGCGACCTGCGCAACCTGCGTCCTGCGACCTGACCTGCGGGCACTGAGACTTTGTGTGCTGCTGTCGCTGCTGTCGCGCAAGTGGTCGCTCCTGCTCCTTCGCCTTCCCAAGAAGATTGAACCTTAGTTGCTGACCGGCCTCCTCGCTCTTCAGCCTTGTCAAATCCTCTCCCGACACTCAACATCCTGGCCCTACAGATTCGACCCCTCGTTCCCCCGCGCCGCCTCCAACGTCCGTCATCGTTTCACTGCCGCTGCGCTTGTGCGCCCGAGTATGCGCCTTCCGTCTCCCAGATTCTTGCTCCTTCCCGAATAGCCCTTCTCTCCCGCTGCCGCGGCCCATTGACTGTGCTCCTTCCGCTGCCGTGGCCTCGCGGTGGCTCCGTGCGAACCGCCACCGGCCCTCGTCAACTGCGCTGCGGCAAGGCCATCATCGACCGATAATCACCGCCCGCGCTGGCCTGTCGCAACCGGGTCCAAGAGGACCCTTCCAGCGCCAATGGAGTTCCAGCCGACGTCACTCGAGGCATTCGCCCTATCCTCTGGCCCTCAGGAGCCCTCGCTGGAGATGCAGCCCGAGGCTGATGGCCATTTTGCCGCTCATTCTGCCGTCACTCACTCATCCCACCAGCCCCAGCGCCCAGACGACCAGGGTCCTGTCCCTATCCCCGCCAGTTTCGTCATCCAACCAACACCAGCCACAGATGTCCATTCCCCGAATCATAACCGCAACCTTCCCTCGCCAGCGATCGCATCGCCTCATCTCACTCCCTCACAGGGGCTATTGCCGCCCCTCTCCAACTGTCCCGCCTCGCCTCAGAGCTGCAGTGGGAGCTCCGAATTGAGCGATCTAGACCCCGAGTTGTTTCCCATCGACTGGGACCTCGATGGCCCCGCCGGCCACCAAGTATTGCGTCTCAAGCCGACTGTCGATCAATGGAACGACTTTCCTGCCTTGCTAGCCTTCGCCCGAAGTCGACATGCCGACGACGATGGCTGCTTCAAAATTATCCTACCGCTTGAGCTCCAGGAGCCCCTCCCCGAGAAGAGTTCTCATAAAGTCCCGGCAAACGCATACAAGCCTAATCAGATCAAGAAGAATAGCTTCTGGCGCGTCAACACTGTTCCATCTCTGGGCACCTTTGCGTCCTCTGTGCTCGGGCCAGAGTGCACCACCAGTGCTGCCGAGGCCGTCGACGATCTAAGGAAAATGTTCCGAAAAAACGATCGCAAACAGATTCGCAATGTTCGCTATCGTGTCGACGTCCCCGCCTGGACCCCAGATCAGCGCCGTGCTGCCGGCGTACCTGAGCGGAGTCCCATCCATCCACTGAAAGGAGACAAGCTGGATCACACCAGAGCCATCATTCCAGGAATCCACACACCCTATGTCTACGAATCTGGCCCCCACTTTGGAGCGAGCTTCCAGATCCATGCAGAAGATTTCCGTCTAGTCTCACTCAACCATCTGTACAAGGGCCGAAAGATCTGGATTGTGGTCCCTTCGACCGCAGTCGACGTTGCTGAGGAGGCTCTCGGACGAAGAGATAGGTGCTCACAGTTCATGCGCCACCGTGCCGAGTTCTTCTTTCCACAGAAACTCACCAAGCTCGGCATCCCCTTTCGCATCGTCGATCAACGCCCCGGAGAAACAATTGTCATCTTACCTGATGCATACCACGAGGGCTTCAGCACGGGATATACCATCGCGGAAGCAAAAAACTACGCCGACGCAGCCTGGACCACTGACACGTATCAGCCGTGTGAGACGAGCTGTCAGCTCGCCACTGCGATTCCTGCTGATCTCTTGAGACCCCTGGGAGAGGGTGAATCACGGTTAGACTTGTGTACCGGCTACGATGCAGTAGTAATGCCTGAGCCGGCGAAGCGGAGGGTGGAAGACGAGGATGAGGATAATCGGGATATTAAACGAATCAAGGAATAGACATCGGCGCATTGGGAACGGTCTGGAGTTGCTATTTTCACGTCACGGTTGAGTTTTATTTTGGGCGGCAGGTTGTGTTACGACTTCGGAATACCCAACACGTACGGCGTACTTCATCTATCAGGGCAAATGGGGCATGATATCATGGGTTTTGATCTTCCCTCTCTCGTATTTATAACATACTCGACAAGCAGCATCCCTTAGCGTCTCGGGTTTACAAGGTTTGAGGCTGGGATTGCAATGACTGTCAAGGACCTAGGGCAGCTTTCAAACTATTATAATGTCTGACCATTTTTGCCTCATCACGCTCCCAGATTGCCTTGATCCCATGTGTTAGTAAATACAATGTGATGCACAAAATCCTGATCCAGAATAATATACTACATCAGCTCGCTTGCTCAACACATCTAGCCCATTTTCCCGCTTTACTTTATATTCCATTCAAATATATGCTAGTTCTTTTTATTAATTTCAGAGTACAAGCCTACGATATTTATCCTAACCCGAGCCCAACTTGTAAGATTGTAATACAGTAAATTATATAGATTAGCAGTACACACCTCAGTACGGAGGGCTCTTTTAAAAATCTTATCTATAAGAAGTAAGTCCTAATTATTAGATTAGATAATAAGTATACTAAATACTTTCTAATTTCTATAGGCCCTAAAGGATAGCAGGCTACAGTATACAGTAACTGCTATATCCTGATTAGCAGTATATTACTCCTGAAGTTACAGTAGCTATTTAACGAGACTGTAATAGCTTTATATATCTTAAGTAACCGATAGGAATAAATAGATATAATATTACTAGCACTTAGATAAGACTTTTAAAAGAGTCCTCCGTATATTGCTTTGGATCAAGACTTTATATATTTTATTGTAATTGACATTTGTATTTATTTACGTAACCCATCATGTCTATCATTACTCCAACTAGCCGCTGACAATTGCTCCCATCATTACCAAGTTCGTGCCATGTAAGACGATGTCAGAGTATTTATCATATAGCTCCAACTGCTTTTCCTTATTCCTTCTATCATCTAACGTCGCTCACGCTCCTGTCTCTGAAGCTCGTCCCGGAACACGTTGCGACCACCGGTGGTGCCCTGTTGCTGGAACGAAGGGGTGACAGGGCTGTTGGCCAGGCTGCCGAGGGCATCGCTGTCACGGCGGGGTCGCTCAGGAGCATCGCGGTATTCGGAAGCGAGACCAGCGGCGCGAGTGTCGAGCTGGATGCCGTTGTCCTTGCGGCCACCAAACATGCGACGCGTCTTACGGCCGGTGTAGCCATCGCGCCTGCGGCTCATGATGTTGCCGAGTGAGATCTTGCGCGTCTTGCGGTTCCACAGGCAGCCACCGATGAGAAGTAGGACAATGGAGCCGAAGGCGACGGGCAAGGCGATGGTCAGGGTCTCGCCGGTCGGGGTGGGCGTTGCCGGGTTCTTGGGAAGCGACTGCTTGGAGAGCTGCACCCAGAGGGAGGTTGACTTGGTCTTTTCGGCGCTGCCCTTGATGTTGCTGTATAGGGTCAGGGTGACGTTGTGGTCGCCGGAGCCCTTGAGGTACTTGGACTCGACGGTCATGGGCCAGAAACCCCAGGCGGCGGGGACGCGGGAGAACTTCTTGAGCTCCTTCATCTCGCCGCTCGTCTCGTTGAGGTAGTCGAGGCGGACGGCAACTTCGTAGGTGGTGTTGTCCTTGGTCTTATTGAAGTAGTCGGGATCCCAGGTGACTGGTAGAACACAATCGTTAGCCCAGCGCCTCGAGCAATTGGTTCACTTGCGTTTACTTACCGTAGTAGGTTGAGCCGACAAACAGGGTGCTGTTGGACGCGGGGTCACAGAACGGCGCGTTCTCGCCGTCCTTGTTGTGGCATCGGGCAAAGGCACCCTCGCCGCTCTTGGCCGTGGCGGTCGGGTTAGGAGGGTCGCCAGTTCTGGTGGTCTTCTTTCCATATTGGGTTATGGTGTAGACGGTGGCGGTGATGTCGTGAGGGGCGCCGTGCTCGACTGCTGAGGTGGTTCCATCGATGACCGTGATCGAAGGCGTGTAGGTGGCGGCAGGCTGGCCCTCGTCGTCGACCGTGACCCAAGCGGCCGTCTGGTCGGCTCTCTTCTCAATGGCAGTCCGCTTGACAACATCGGGCTCCTCGACGGCGCGAAGGCGAACGGCCGGCTCCTCGACGCCGTTGTCAATGGGAGAACGCTTGACGACAACATTGTGGTCCTCAACGCCACGGTAGCGAATGGCCGACGCCGAGGCCGAAGCCACGGCGGACAGGGCGACGAGGATCGTAGACGCGTGCATGGTGTTGCAGAGAGGTGCTTAGACGCGTGCCCGGGGGTTTCGGTGTCTGCGCAATTGACCGGCCAGCTGAGGAGATGAGAGGAACCCAGACAGATGGACGAGAGAGGGAATGAATAAACGAAGGAAAAGGAAAAGGGAAGCGGGAAAGTCGGGATGAGAAGGACGAGAAGGATGAGATGGATGAGATGTGGATGACAAAAGACGCTCGGATGGAATTGGCCGCCAGCGTTACAACCAACCAAAGCGAGGCTTTTTTTTGCTCTCAGCTTCCTTCCCTGGAACCTCTACGAGCCCTGTACTTCCAGGTTCTCCAGCGCGTGTGGCTGGCGGC
Source organism: Ilyonectria robusta (assembly GCF_021365365.1). Taxonomy (NCBI): domain Eukaryota; kingdom Fungi; phylum Ascomycota; class Sordariomycetes; order Hypocreales; family Nectriaceae; genus Ilyonectria; species Ilyonectria robusta. The sequence continues at coordinate 2,042,464 of NW_025764437.1, read as the reverse complement.
AGCCCCCCAGTGTTTTGCATCCTCGGGTGGCGGGCAGCGGGCCCACGGGGGACGATTCAGGGGGGTCTAGCGCTCTAGGGGCTTCCGATGGGGCGCCCGTGTGAAGCCGGAAGGCCCGCCAGAAGGCTCTAGCACCGGCACTACTGTAGGTACACGCCAGGTACGAGGGCCGCTGGGGGCATGCCGATAGTGCCGAGCCTGATGTCATTGCCGCCAGATTCGCCTGTCCGGTGTTACTCTCTTGAGACAGGCCTGGAGACGGGAGTGATTCAATGAATGCATCACCAAACATGCTTGACATATACAGGCGTTATGCATATTGTTTTCTCGCAACCCTGCCGGTGTTGCTTGGACAATATTGGAAATTGGCTCATAAACTGGAACCCATTCCTTCGTGCCGATCAATCAACTTCCCGACCCCTGCCCATGGCCAGTCAACCTACCCTGTAGTGGTATTTTTGTCAACGTCCGGTTTGCTGCTGATGGGCTGTTCTGCATCGTTGGTGGTGTTCCTGTGCGTCGTGAACATGTGGGATCATACGTGGATGAAACACGAATGCAATATCTAATCAATTTATGTTGCTGGTCGGATCTGTTACGCGAATTGGGAAATGAGACAGGCCAAGATGATGCTGTTCATGCGAGCATCGCGACTCGACCCAGTTTCAACATCGCCCCCCAACGGCATCCAGTCCGTCAACTCCGACGAAGCCGGATGAACATATAAGAAACCCCACTGAAAGAACAACAGTATGTACATGGCCTTCCACCTGATTCGGCTAGAAGCCCCCCAAAAAATATCTCACGCCAGGGCTTATGTGCCGCTTGTGCTTCGTCCACTTCAACAAGCGGGTCCACGAGATCCTCTGGTGAGATGGCCGAGTTGGTTATGGCGCCAGGTTAAGGTCAACCTTAACACCTCAATTTCCTGGTGGAGCAATCCTCCTGGGTTCGAATCCCAGTCTCATCAGCTTTCTTTTTTGCCCTTTGACGAGGAGTTTTGGGAGTCCTGCTGGGTCATGTTTTTTTTGTTGATACTCATCACTCAGTGTGAAGAGTTTTTAGTGTGGGTGGTTTGCAGCTTAGCAAGTGGATAATTAGCTAGCCAATCATAGTATAGCAGTTGCATTCCTTTATTGGAAACCCGAATAACAAGGAGGCCCTTTTAAAAGTCTTGTCCAAGCGCTAGTAACACCACATCTATTTATCCCTGTCGGTTACCTGAGATACATGAAGCTGTCAAACTCTCGTAAAGTCATCTGCCAAGGCCGCTGTAACTTCAGGGGTAGTAGGCGCCGCTGATCAGTATCTAGCGGTTGCTGTGTGCTGTAATCTGCTATCCTTTAGGGCTTATAGAAATTAGGAAAATAAAGATTAGCACAGAGGGAATACTTGTCAGTTAGAGTTCAAGCTGCTTCCTCAACTACCTGGCCTAGCCTCCCAAGACACCCAATTAACTATGTATGGGCGCCACAGGTGTGTGTGACATTCAATGGAGAGGAATGTAGAGGAAGTCAACCCCCAAAAGTCACTACTGATTGGCACGCTAGCATAAGCTCAAAGTCACGTTCGACATGTAATTATACTGAGGGACTGAGGGCTTTTTTCACCATGGCGAAAGCGCATGGACTGATTCCAACCTCTATATCAAGAGCCCTGGTCAATGACCAATGACTATATGTGACGAACATGCACTGAAACGGTGGAAGGATGTAAGATCTTGGAGGAATCATGTCGCAACTAAGAAATAGAGAACCGGGTTTATCTGACCATCCTAAAAGACGCCTGCTCGCTGCTGTTCCTGTATCCGACTCTCTGATGAGCATGTCGTAGGAACCCCAAAGTGATTCGCGAGAAAGGCAATTCCACACCAACAATCCGTTTTCGCCATGTAAATTGTCATAATTTCGATCCCTTCACCTCCTTCTAACGATCTTCACGATACCGTACTTGTCCATGCTTGCCGTCTCGTCACCCGACATCCACATGCCTCCGTTGGAGTTGTGCTCCGTGTCGACTCCGCCGCTCTTGTGCGCCTTCTCCATCTCTTCGCGGAACTTGGTCTTGGGCTTGCCGGCCTTGACGCGCTGCTTCTCGAAGAAGACGTAGGCCGCGTAGTATGTGATGTTGGTGTTGCCGTCGATGACGCCGCTGCGGCCCATGAAGGAGCGCAGGTTGGCGGCCGACACCTTGCGGTCGTCGGTGAAGGTCTTGGAGATCTCGCGCACTAGGGCGACCTGGGTGACGCCGTCCTTGGCCAGGAGCGCGCGGATCTTCTTGCGCACCTCGTCGCAGGTGTCGAAGATGGGGACGCTGTTGGACTGCTCCCTGGGCAGCGTCACGTCGCCGACGTCGAACAACTCGGCCGCCTTCTGCGTGCTCTCGGCCGTCTTGGGCTTCTTGGGCTTGGTGGCCTTGAGCGGGAGGCCCTGCAGCTCGCGCTTCTTGAAGAAGGCGCACGCCTTGTAGTACGTGTCGCAGCCTTGGCCGTCCCAGGTGCCGGTGCGGTTCATGAAGGAGCCGTACGCCTTGGAGCTAACGCATATGGCGTCTTGGAACTGGCCGACCTTCATGGCGCCGGAGTCGATCCAGGTGCGGATCTTGCGGCGTACCGCGTTGCAGGTGTCGGAGCGAGTTGGCCCCAGGCGCTCGTCATCCGAGTCAATCTCCTCGACATTCTCTGGGAACAGGTCCTCCTTGGTCTCGACGACATCTGACTTGCGCTTCCTGGAAGCTGGTTTCGCTTCGGCCGGGACAGGTGCAGCGACTGGCGCAGGCGTAGGGGTCTGCGGCACCTTGCCCGCCTTACTGAGCCCCGGCGCAACATTCTCGTTTGTCGGGCCTGGCGGCGACTGGTTTCCATGGCCAGCTAAACTCTGCAGATTTCCATTTGCCAACTTGGGAAGCGCATTCGGCGCGAGGCCGGGACGAGGCGCGATTGGGACGATATTGGCGTTGAAGGTGGCGAGCGCGCGCGTCGGCGACCACGACCACCCGGCGGAAGACATGTTGCAAGCGAGTTCGGAGTAGATACTCGAGAGAATGCGGTGCAGTGAAGAAGAGAATTCGTTGCTGCACCACGACGGCCAATGATCTGTGATGGCTGGCAAGCTGGCGATATCCTACGATGACGTCGATTGATGTCTAATAATGGCCGTTCGCACCTCCGACTGTTATTGTGTTTGACGCGTCTGCACTATAACTTGTATCGACCCGTTTTCCGTGGGCGGGGTATGATACTGTGCGCTGCAAGTGTACATCACATTGCTTTTTCGGCCGCTGTCGCATTTTCTACTGGCTTAATTAGTATCAGCCTGGTTGTATTTAGCCCTAATTATCCCCCGGTCTGTCGGAGCCGGAGCCGGTCGGGTCGGAGCGGGGCGCCGGAGCCGGAGCAGCGGATTTGAATTACCGGGTACGCTACAGGGCCATAGGTCGGATGAGATGCGATGCGATGCGATGAAAGGACTTAAAAACCGCACTTGAGCCTGGACTTCCCCATGGGTGATCCCCCGGGATGGGTCCTGGCCCTCAATGTGACATCTCCCCGCAGTATGCTCCGTTGTTGGATGCATCCGCCTTCTTCGGGGACTACAGAGTGGAACTCTTTGTTGGCGGGGGTCAGCAGAATTAATCTTCCGCGGCACATCGACTTGCTCGGCAATGCATACGGGACCCCATGGACGGCCAGAGAGAGTCAGCAGGGCTGTGGCGAGGTTGTGTTTCCATTGAGGCAAGTGATCATGTACATCAAACGCAGCAAGGTTGGGGCGTTCGGAGTTGTCGTCATGTTGACCCAAGAGTTATGTAACGAAAATGAGCGCCATCCGGGCTGGTTTTGGCTTCAATTTCGGTTGATGTACTAGGCAGTCTGGATCTATCACCAAATAGTGCACCCGGCCGAGAGAAGAGTAGCCAGCTAAGAGAAGATGGCGGAAATGGCTGGGACCGGAGGGACGTCGTTGGGCCACTAGCCTCAGATTTCCAAACTACGCGCCAAGCAGAAAAGGGGGCGTTACAACTCTCGTCCGGCTACCGCAGCCGTCGAGTTAGCTCGTACTCCCAGGAAAGTCTCGTCCAACCCCAGCTTGTTCGATGCTCCCTCCCTGTTGCCTTGTGGAGCTCGTGCGACCAAGTCCAAGGTGGAGCTGTGGGGACTCGTGGCATGACTCGCTTCAGGGCTAGACAGACTGAGCGTGGGGGAATCCGAGCATGGTTGTACAAGCTCGTGGGGGTTATATGTCGAAAGGAGGCGCCTGATCGACTCCCATTCGACGACTGGCTGATGGTTGATGGCGGCGGAATTCCTCGGCCGAGATGCTCACCAGATGTTGCTTTGCCTCCCTGACCGCTATCCCTTTCCTCGGGCAACCTTAGCCCAGATGAGCAGGTATAAATAGGATGGACGCGGAGGTCCTAATCATAGCTCCCATCTGAGAGGATATCCTGTGCTGCTTATTGACTTTTGACCTACTTCTTTCTGCTGCTGCTCCCGTATTCACTGCAAACCACTTCAGAATCCAAAATCGCCACATCATGACCGCCTCCGCTGGAGCAAAGACCAATGGCACCACCAGCCATCCTTCTGGCCCATCACCCACCCCTCTGAGTGAGGGCATCTACGTCCCAACAGTGGCCTTTTTCACTCCTGAAGATACTGTCGACATTGCAACCACACGAGCCCACGCTGCTCGCCTTGCGAAGACAGGCATCGCCGGCCTCGTAACACATGGGTCCAATGGCGAAGCTGTTCACCTCGACCGCGCAGAGCGACAAGCAATCACCAAAGCTACTAGGTCTGCGTTAGATGCTTCTGGTAAACCCCATAAGCCTTTGATTGCTGGGTGTGGCGCACAATCTACCCGAGAGAGCATTCTGCTTTGCAAAGAGGCGGCCGGCTCAGGGGCCAGTCATGCTCTCGTCCTGTCACCAGCCTACTACGGTGGCTTGCTCACAACGGACTTGATTCTTGAGCACTTCCGGGCAGTGGCGGATGCGAGCCCGATTCCAATCCTCATTTATAACTTCCCCGGCGCGTGTAGCGGCCTGGACATCAACTCAGACAGCATTCTTGCCCTGTCAAAACACCCCAACATTGTCGGGGTCAAGCTGACTTGCGGAAACACTGGAAAGCTAGCTAGAGTTGTGGCAGGAACCAAGGGGACTTCGTTCCGGACCTTTGGCGGGAGTGTTGACTTTACTATCCAGACACTGGCCGTCGGTGGGCATGGCATCATTGGCGGCACGGCAAACGTGGCTCCCAGGGCGTGCGTGCGGGTCATGCAACTCTGGACAGACGGCAGACAGGAGGAAGCTCGGGGACTACAGGAGATTGTAGCTCGCGGCGATTGGGCCGCGATCAAGGGAGGTTTCGTGTCGGTCAAGGCCGCCCTGCAACGCTATTACGGCTACGGAGGGAGTCCTCGGAAGCCCTGCGCTTTTCTGGAGGGAAAGGCTCTCGAGTCGCAGTTGGCAGGGTTCTCAGAGCTGGTAGATGTGGAGAGGACGTTGGAAGGATCTAGTTAGATGATTGCCGCAACTGAGAGGGAATCGGGTTAGGTCGGGCTTCAAGCTGGGAATGGAGTTAGTGCAAGATCTTCTGGTTAGCAAGTTGGAATACCCACTATCTACCTACTAATAAGGAGTGAATCGTGGATATTGTGCCGAGCCTGTTCAATGTGGCTTTGATCGTCACTCGATGTTACCTTGCGTCCCGCTCCTGCACTCGCCCACGTCCAAGGACGAGAGATTTGAGCGGTTGCGGCGTGCCAACGGGTCCTAGGAGTAGTCACCGATATCCCCAAATAGCGGCAGACAAAGAATATCGCCTCAACAACGAGTAGGTGACGGTCGTCCTTCTCCTCATAGTTGCCACACCCCACGTCTTACACTCCCACGCCCTAAGGCGTAGCAGACGGGAATGCAGGCCACCCCCAAACTGGCCGCCAGATGCAACCTAGCATGCAGGATAAATTTCCGCGTCCCAAAGATCTCTCTGGCGGAAAATAACTCCTCCAGCCGAGCTCTGCGGGTCCGTTCTAAACCCGGCGAGCTGGGTCCAAACATTTAGCGGAGTGGCATGAGATCCCAGTATGTAATGCTTTTGAGGCAATTGGTTCCTGGAATCTTATTATGTAGGTCATACCATTACCCCCACGGACAAGTCGATCTATCGAGAACAATGCTCTTTGCTAGCACCAAACATGCTCTAATGGTCATCTCCTGGGCTTGCCTTATTGTCCCTGTCCGAAAGAACTGCGTTTTCGGCAAGCTCCCTTCAGATGCCAAGGGACGCTGGGGCATCTATGTTATGGTTCTTGACAAGCAGCGTTATCCCAAATGCACGATGCATGATGCACGATGCACTATAGGTAAGAGGCACCATCGTCGTCGATCGCATATGCCTGATTGATTAGATCGCTCTGTCTCCGCCTCATCGATTGAAACTGAATGGGCAGCGAGTAGTGGAAGTTGGCAGCTCTACGGATGGGAAAGGTGCCGGCAGCAAATCAGCCGGGTCGACAATTGGAGCCTCCGATGCCACTGGTGCTGGACAAGCACGGAGCAAAGAAGAATTGGACATCCACGGCACGTACAAGGCCAATCTCGTGGTCGTGGTCGGAGAACTTCTGCCAGACGTTCCAAATAACTCTGTGAAGGCGTTCAAGAGGATGAGTGTCTTCGACTTTGACCACCACTCGATCCCTCCCACATTGCCCAATCTGCCCATCGTCGTCCGAAGGCTGGACGATGAGAGGACCAACTTGTTCCTTCTCCAGGACAAGAAGGATGGGCTGTGCAAGATTGCACAGCTTCCTCTCGCCGGCCGGGACAAGATCGTCTGGTATAGCGAGTGGACGGCCGGCGATGACGCCACTCAGGCCAAAACTCGACAGAACATTTGGCGAAACAACATCTCCAGCTTCTGTAAATCTTATCAGGAAGAACACCAGAATAACTTGTTGGATGTCCTCAAGAATGACGATGTAAGCCTAATCCTCAAGACTAACGATGTCAGGCCTAACCCTCAAGACTGACGATGTCAAGCCTAACCCTCAAGACTGACGATGTCAAGCCTAACCCTCAAGACTAACGATTTCCAGCCGAATCCTCAATCGACGATGGATATTAATCCTTTTGAGAAGTTGGTTTCTTCCACACTGACCAGATGGTCACTGTACGATCTGACGGGATCAACAAATTACATTGGCCAGACGCGGGCCTCTTTGTAGGATGCTCTTGGAGATGTTGAAATTGGAGTCCATCGAAGAAGAGGCGGCTGCAATCTTGCGGCACTTGATCAACAGCAAGGAAACATTCGAGTACGATGAGGCCAAAGAAGCGGCAAGTGCCTACGAAGTGAGTCTCTTGCATCATTCAGATCCATCTGTTATACAGATCGTAGCTAATTCACAGCAGGTCCTCTCGCCATCCATCCCCGAAGGAGTTGAAACGACAAATGTCAACGCCGAGCTACTGATGCACCTGGCCTGTGGTATTCGCGAAGGGGAGCTGCCCGACCCCGTTATGGAAGAAGCCTCGTACATCTTGTTCATCGAGAACTTCTGTGAGCTATATGCCTACATGAAAGCTGAGGGACTCCCGAAGCGAAGAGAAGCCATTCGGATCGCCCACCGCGTGGCCTTCGCTGCCTCTAGCCGGTCACTTCCCCCGGCGACCGTGGTACAGGATGTTGAAGCGGACCGACGAAGGCTTTTGTTGCTAGTGGAGCAATGCGGCGAAATGAAGAACCTTGCAATCCAAGCTTTAAAGGCATGGATGCTGCAAGGTCGTGACTATTTTCCTAGTCAATGCAACATCGCACCCGGCACCAATATCGAAAGTATGCCTGGTCACTGTCGAAATATTCTGGACGAGAAAGACTACGATACCGCGTTAAGCCGTATGAACGAGGTTCTTCATGTCTTCTATTTGCACAACCAGGCTCCCCTTTACCAGGTTATCAAGATACTTGAGTCTGAACGGGATGTGTGGAATGGCATCAAGGAGCAGCTGACCCGCGAGTCTATCGGTCGCGACAACGATACCGAAGAAGCGCTGGCGAGGACGCTTAGAAGAAGCTTGGTGGGACTTGGGCGGCAAGGATATGGATTGCAAGGGCACGCTCAGCTGTGTTCTGCAGGTGCTCTGCTTGTTGGATTTATTTCATACTTTATTTTATGATTTATTTTATGATTTATTTTATGATTTATTTTATAATTCATTTTTCTAGCAGCATCGCCAGCATTCTCGAGACTCACATCAGCATCAGACTCAAACTCAGCAAAGTCGTCGGAGTCAAGGGTTGGCGAATGGTTGTAGGAGGAGGCGACAGATATCGCAAGACAATCGTAGCCGAGACAAAAGCGGAAGGCAAGAGAGTTGAGGGAAGGGGAGGCTTAAGTACCTAGGCAGCGACAGGAGGTAGCTGGCCACAAGCAAGATAAACGCTGGCAGTAATTCATCACTATGCGTCGCTCGGGACTGAAAGACAGGGGTTTACATTCCCATTAGGAAAAAAAACATTTTATATTCTCATCATTGACTGAGCCTGTGAATATCGCAAAGAGATTATGTCGCCCAGAAACCCAAAACACTTTTCTTTATCCTCCCTTCAGCCATTATACCACCCTAAACAGCATATCACCATTATGAAACGCCTATTACGTGTATCCATGCAATCCCGAATCGTGAGAACATGATTGACTGAAAGCCAGCAGCCTCCAGTCCATGAGTCGCTTAACGGTGATCATCAAATGTAAGCGAGTGCGTCTATTCCTCTAAAATCCTTATTCATCAGGTTCTCCTGCCCTTCATAGTACCGTAGCCCTTCGGTTGCAGCCCATCACACTCGGAGTCTGAGTCATCTAGAACAGCAGAGCCATCTATCAAGAGCGAAGTCGAGGCCGAGGAATCACTATCCTCGGCATCACTGCTCTCCACGGACGCCGACGGACCATCGCCCTCAACGATTAGGAAAACCGGGACGGCTCCCATAATAGCAAATGCTGTCAAGTAGAACCAGGAGGCGACGGTATACCCGTGGTCGGCGCCCCATGTGAAGGCTGCGCCAGCGGTTGCGGGGCCTAAGGCTCGACCGATACCGCTGAAGGTGGTTGCGAACCCGTTGAGTGTGCCGAGGACGCGCACCGAGCTGCACGAATTGGTGAGAAGAATGGTGGTGGATGGGAAGCCGACAATGATGGCAGCACCCTTGACGAACATGACCAAGAGTAGGGCGGTTAAGCGAGCCTGCGAGGTTTCAAACAGCACGCAATAGGGAGTCAGGAAGTAGGCAATGGGCGTTATGAGACCTAAATATGTTAACAATCGTACATTGTTGGCCGTAATAGGAGCATGACTTACTGCAGACTTTGAAGCATTGTAGGACACCGTAACGGGTAACAAGCGGGGGATAGACGACAAACTGGATGAGACCGCAGACGATTCCGTACAGCGTGAAAATGGTACCAATCTCGCCAGACGAAAGCCCAAACCCACCAGAAAAATAGAATGGAGGCTTGAAGTTCTCGGGTGTTTTCTCCACAACAGGGTAGTTTAGGAAGACAGTGAGAGTCTGGTCATAAGCAACGGAATGGAAGGCCAAGAAAGAATAGACGAGCAGGTTGATGACGGTCTGGTAGGTGAAAACATCCCTCAAGCTGAATTGCTTGAGTTCCTGGGAGTGTTTCTTCAGCACCACCTTGTTCGGCAGAAGCGGAGCGGTGGCCTCGCCATCGACGAAGGAGCGTCGGCGGGAAGACACAGGCGCTGGAGTGCGTCTGAGGGATCGAGTGAGGCGCTGGCCAACAAGCAGGCCCCAGTCTTGCTTGCCTCGTTTGCTTGGGAGGGTTTCCTGGGCGGTGTTAGTGGAGTGTGGGGAGAGAGGGAGGCCAGGGATATGGCTTACATGGAGAAACAGTATGGCGCAGGTGACGGAGATGAGAAAGAAGACGGTCAAAACCATGTTGGGGAGCACAAAGGGGAAGCTCTTGAAGAACTCAATGTTGCCAAAGAGGGCAGGGTACTGCTTCGCAGGCTCGGCAAAGAAGCCGCCAAAGATGGGACCAATGACGGAGCCGATGCTCCAGACCAGGGGCATGACGGAGAAGGCTCTCGGTTGAAGTTCCTTCTCTGGCACCATCTCAGCAACCATGGTCCGGATAATTCCAACTAGATGGTTGGTCAGCGGGAATTGCGGCGAACAAGAGTGTTTTCATACCATTTCCATTGCTACCACCCTGAATAGCTCGCACAGTGATGGCCATGGGCAAGCTCGTAGACATGCCCCATGCGACGAAGCAAACCATGGTCGTGAGCAGACCAGTGATGATGGTAGGTTTTCGGCCATACGTGTCGGAGGCCTTGCCCCAGAAAACCGCCGTGATGCTCTGGGAGATGGAAAACACGCCGGAAGTGAGGCCAGCCCATTTGGCAACCTTGTTCTGCTCGATGCCGAAGCTCTTGATCATGGCGGGCAGGTATGGGAAGACGGAGGTATAAGCCATGGGCTCAGCGACTCTGGCAATGGCTGTGTCGCATGTTAGCGGTGGGCGTGAGACAGTGTGGAGGGTACCTGTTGACCACAGTGGGTTGCCTCATGATTGAGGTGTGTCTGCTGCTATTGCTGAGGCAGTCATCTTGTCGTGAGGTCTGCCTGCTCAGGATGAGAATTGGCACATGGGAGCGTGTCGAGTCACAGGGAACAGGAGCATCCGCGGTGGAGCAGACAGACAGACAAGCAGACGAACAGACACGGGACAAAGGTAGAGAGAGAGAGGTAGAGCAATGTTCCTACAGAAGACTGCGGTTTCCAGCTGGTGCGGTGTACGTGGGTTTGTGACGCAAGGGAAAGGGAGCGAGGGGAGTTGTCATGACGCAACCATTCCCCGCGGCCAACTCGCTGCCACTTGGACGGCGATGGCTTGAGTATAGCAAGGAAGCGAGGAATTTGCACCGTCCTTACCCAGAATCGCCAGCTGCTTGGCGGGCAGCTTGGGCTTTGACCGCGATGATGCTTTGGTGGACATTGTATTGGCTCGATTCGCGCGACGCTGGGAGTGGGGCACAGGGCGAGGCGAGGCGAGGCGCAGGAGGGCGAAGAAAAATCCAGTTTTCAGAATAATGGGGGAGCAAGCGAGCGTCTACACGATGATGCTAACGATGAAGGAGTAACGATGTTAGGGGCGCCCAAAACGAGACGTCAGATCCCGACGACTGTGCGAAGGAAGACGGCAGAGCAAGAATCCAAAAGCTGAGAGGAGGTTGAAGAAGAGAAATGGGATGGGGAGGAAAGTAAGAGCGAGAGTGAGAAGAGACAGGAAGTTATTAATGCGCTGCTGCGGTTGGTTGGCTGCAGATGTGCAGAATGTGCACTTGCAAGAGGAAGATCCACTCCGATCCAAGCCATCTGCACTGCACCGCGCTGCACCGCACTGCCTGACCCCCAGTCACTAGCCCGTTGCGTACAGCACTGTAGCTCTGCGAGGCATTGCAGGGGTTGCGTGAAGTTTGCGATGGGGAAGAGGAGGCGAAAGGGTGTTCTGTCCAGGGCTTCCCGCACCGCGCAAGGGCATGTCATTGGAGAATGCCGTCGACTCCCCGAGTGTCGACCGGGTTCAATGAGGCCGGCTCGAACCAGGTTTCCAGCGGCTGTGTGGCGGGGACGAAGCGGTCACGGGCACCGGCGAACCATGCCGCTCACATTCCGGAGTTCCGTAGTCCGCACATCGGCCGCAGCGTGCCTCAGCTGTGACGCCTTTCGCATCCATCTTCTGGCGGTGGCGGCGGTGTGCTGTGCGAGTGAGACAACAGAGGAGGACGAAGGAGTCACACACGGCCAGCGACAGTTTCCCCGTTGAACAAAGGCCGTTAGCGTGTGCAAGGCGTCTCTCCTGCAATGTACTCCGTACGGCTACCTACCCGTAGTTGCTTTCATCGTCCCTGTCCCCTGTCCTGCATGGCGAGTCAACTGACGACGGGAGGCGGGCGTTTGTAAAATTTCCACCCTCGGCCGGCCGACAGCGGAGCTCCTCCGTAGCATTCGGCCCAGGTTCATCAATTGCTTTAGCTGGTGGGTGGGCCGTATGTCTGAGTAATCTCAGTGCATCCCACCATCTTCTACTGCGTCAACTGTCTAGCGAACGCCCCCCGCCGCCGCCGCCTCCTCCCTCCACGAACTCAGTGGGGTGGAGGGGATTATTTTGGCTGTCCGATGGATGGCCTCCCCGGCCCGGAAGCGACGCTTTAGGGCAACCCGGGGTCTACGTACTTACTACGTAGTACAAAGTGTACACACACCTTGCAGTACTGAGTGCGACACACATCGTTCACGCATCCACACATAACGGCAGCGGGGCACCGCGCCCTTCAATCCCTGGTTCTCAAGACGGGCCCTCCAGACTAGGCACGGGACCATCAAAAGTGATGGATGTGGCTGCATTGGTGCATATCTGCACAGATCAGCACTTGGTTTATGCACGCCGATCACAGGTGGCTGAACTCTCCGGGCCAAATACAGTCCGTTCTTTGGATCAATCCGGCCTCGATCCTCGATCCAGCACAAGCCGATAGCCGTGTTGATCCTTCGGCTGTGGCTGGTGAGCTGTGGCGGATACCAACTCCACCCAAGCCCCACGCCTAGCCCCACGCTACGTAGTATTAACGCCGGGCCGAGAAAGGCAGCTTGCAAGTTGGAGCGACGTAACACGGGCAGGTGCGGTGCGGAGACGTCGGAGAAACCGCGTGATTGGTAGATAAGCCCCATGCGAGACAAACGTCATCGCCAATGCCATCACGCCTTGACTTCAACGTCGACTCCCCGAGAGCCATTAATCCACCATCATTACTCTACGACTTCCATCGAGCGACAATAAACCTCAAGGAAACCACAGGCTGGTTTCTGGATGACGGCGTCGTTGAGTCCATCGCGAGTTAGCCCGTCGCGCAACATTCTCCTACAATGAACCCGTCGTGAGTCTGCCTCCCATACTTGCGTTGCCTTACGCCATCAGCCTCCTCTGCTCCTGCTGCCTGATTCGCTCCCTAGTTCGCTGCCTGATGACCCAGAAGGCGTCGCGAGGCTGACTTTAAAATACACCAGCTTGGCTTGTGGACTGACCCTTTCCCCTCTAGCAATCCCTTATCTGAGAAAATGGCCAACGAGCGGACGCCTCTCATACAAATTGTCCATACCGCGCGTCCTAGGAGGAGATACCCGCATCAGACATGCCGCCGGTTCTTCACCATTGCTTCTAGCGCTATCCTAATCTACGCCTTCACATCATTCGCCTTCCATGCCTTCTTTATCTGGCCACTCGAACACCGTCATGGTAAGCATGGCCACTACACTGCACGCCGTAAAGGATTGAGTCCCGAGGATGTGCAGTCCATTCTCTTCGACACCCCGTCCCCTGAACAGGCCGAGGAATGGAGCCGCTACTACACTTCTGGTGTTCACCTTGCTGGCACAAACTACTCTCAGGTGACTTCCCCGTCCCAATGCATAGAACGTGGAACTGAATTGTCGTCAAGGCCGAGTGGACCAAGGACCGTTGGGAAGAGTGGGGAGTAAAGTCTGACATTGTCTCTTACGATGTCTACCTCAACTACCCCGTCGATGCAAGCGTCTCGGTTCTGGAGAAGCCGAAGAACGCCAGCGACTGGAAGGTAGCTTTCAAGGCATCCCTAGAGGAAGATATCATCAAAGAGGATCCTACCAGCTCTGTTGCGAACAGAGTTCCAACCTTCCATGGCTACTCAGCCAGTGGCAACGTTACGGCGCCTTTCATCTATGTCAACTACGGCACCTACAAGGACTACGAAGATTTGGTCAACGCTGGAGTCGATCTTGAAGGCAAGATTGCCATCGCGAGGTACGGCGGCATCTTCCGCGGTCTCAAGGTTAAGAGAGCCCAGGAGTTGGGCATGATTGGAATCTTGATTTATAGCGACCCTGGCGATGACGGTGAGAGGACTGAAGAGAATGGGTACAAGATCTATCCCGAAGGGCCCGCAAGACACCCTAGCAGTGTCCAGCGTGGAAGTGTTGAGTTTTTGAGCGTCAGCCCAGGCGACCCGTACGTCATTTAACTCGTGTTTGGGTAACCATGAACTAACTTCTCTAGGACTACGCCTGGCTGGCCATCTAAGCCTGGTGCTCCCCGGGCTCCTGTCGATGTCTCCACCCCGTCCATTCCTTCTGTCCCTATATCCTATGTCGATGCGCTCCCAATTCTCAAGGCCCTCAACGGCCATGGCCCCAAGGCATCTGACTTTAACCAATATTGGAATAAGAACCTCGGACTAGCTTACAAAGGCGTCGAATATAATATCGGACCTACCCCTGACAATGTCGTGGTCAACTTGTTCAATGAGCAAAAGTATGTCACTACTCCTCTCTGGGATGTCATTGGAATCGTCAACGGAACCGTTCCGAACGAAGTCATTGTCGTCGGAAACCATCGGGATGCATGGATTGTCGGCGGAGCAGGCGATCCGAACAGTGGTTCCGCGGTTTTGAACGAGGTAATTCGTGGAGTGGGCAAGGCTGTCGAGGCAGGATGGAAGCCTTTTCGAACCATCGTCTTTGCCAGCTGGGATGGCGAGGAGTACTCGCTCATCGGCAGCACTGAGTGGGTCGAGGAGTATCTACCCTGGCTGTCAGATGCCAATGTGGCCTACGTCAACGTCGACGTTGGTGTTGGTGGACCTCGATTCCGCGCCTCTGCAGCGCCTCTCCTGAACCAGATCCTCCGCGATGTTACTGCCCTGGTCCCATCTCCGAATCAAACAGTCGAGGGACAGACAATCGGTGATCTTTGGGACGGCAGGATTGCTACGATGGGTAGCGGTAGCGATTTCACCGCTTTCCAGGACTTCGCCGGTATTCCTTGCATCGACATGGGCTTCAAGGAAGACGCACAGAGTGCGGTTTACCACTACCACAGCAACTATGACAGCTTCTACTGGATGAGCGAATTTGGTGACCCCGGTTTCAAATATCACAAGACCATGGCTCAGATTTTGGGCTTGACAATTGCAAAATTGGCCGACACTATCATTATCCCCTTCAACGCTACCGAGTATGCCGAAGCGCTCGGGGGCTACATCGACCAGGTGGAGGCCAAGTTTGAGCCTGCGTCTGAGCCCCTCACTGACGACGAGATCTTTACTCTGCGTGCCAGCGTTACAACTGATACTGTAATGGGAAGCGAAGACGCCTTCAAGAAGAGCCTCCGTGGCATTCGGGAATCGCTCATCGCCCTGCGTGTCAAGGCAGGCGAGCTTGACGAACAAGCTGCTGAGGCCAGTCGCCAGCTTGTGGAAGGCATCCCATGGTGGAACATCATCAAGAAGATTCGACTCGGAATCACCATTGCCAAAGTCAACAAGCAGTATAAGTTCCTGGAGAGAAGTTTCCTATATGAGGGCGGCCTTGACGGACGAACGTGGTTCAAACATGTGGTGTTTGCGCCTGGCCTTTGGACTGGCTATTCGGGAGGTAAGTGGTTATTTAATTGTTGGTTGCTTGACGTTTGCTAACATAGGACCAGCTGTATTCCCTGGCTTGGTAGAAAGCATCGACGCCAAGGACTATATCAACGGCCTAAAGTGGGCTGGCATTATTGAGAGTTGTATTACGAACGCCATCCAGAGCCTGAGTGAGTGATCTGAAGGAGACGCCATCGTTGGTTGGGTATGACATTTGGATGAAATGTTTTGGATTTGAGACGGGTCACATATCTCCGACTAATAGTTGAGGAACGATGTGAGCGAATATCATTTACACGACTCTCTAATGAGCGACAGTCTGTATAGAGCGCCAGTGCGACTCCCTCATTACTCGACGCCAAATGGTATCCTTAAAAGCAAATACAACCAAACCTTGATCTTAATTCAAATCTCAACATCTCTTCTCTCTTCTCCGTATACAACCGACCCCAAAGTCATCTACTAGTAGGCGCCATAAGGAAGTAGGCGCCCTAAGGAAGTTGGCTAGGGTAGGTGGGAGCCTGGTAGACAGCTTGTCCTGGAGGTGGAGTAGGCTGGTTGTACGGAGGTTGGTATGTGCCCTGGGGAGGCTGAGGAGGCGAAGGAGACGAATGCTGGACAGCAGGAGTTTGCTGGAAGGTGTTTCCAGTGGGCTGGGAGACTATCGGAGGAGGTTGGTTATAGAACTGCTGCTGCTGCTGCTGACTCTGAGGCGGGAAGAACTGCTGCTGGCCCTGGGGACCTACGGACGATGGCTGCTTCTCGTTAAGCTGCTGCTGAGGCTGGAAACCCTGAGGCGGCGGAGCCTGGTTGTACACGGGCTGCGTGTTGAAGGCTGCATTCTGGCCCACAGGAGCAGCGTACTGCGCGCCTTGGTAGTTGATCATGCCCTGGGGGTGGATTTGGACCGGGACAGCGACCGCAACCGGGGCGGTGCCGGACGGGACGGCATTACAGTGGAGTCCGGCGCGGCGGTGGCGGCACATGGCAATGCTGTGGATGATGAGAGAGATGAAGAAGAATAAGCTGCAGAAGGGGATTTGGTCAGTGTTTGAGCAGAGCAATAAGGCGGAACTAGCAATGTCGACTTACAACTCAAGCGCGCCCAGACCAGAAGCAGCGGCGAGAATGGCACCGAAGACGAGAGCGCTGCCGGACAAGGTGCCATAGTAGCACGTGTAGTAGTCGCAGTAGTCGGAGCTGGCCGCCCAAAAGTAGGCAGTCTGGGCTGCGAGAAGGGCGAAGGAGATGAGCCAGAAGAGCAGGAGGAAGATATCCAGGGAGAGGACGGCCCAGTAGTTGTACAGCTGCGGCGCGCACTGGTTGGCGATGACCATGTACAAGGATGCAATGAAAGTAGCGATGGCCTGTCGCCAAAAGTAGAGTCAGCATCATATCTGATCTGCAGTATCTTTTGGTGTAAACCGGGCGAGGGCTGGAAACTCACGGTGAAGAGCATCAAGCAGTTGCCGTCGAAGGCAACGATGTAGACCGTGTAAGAGACCACGGCGAGGATGATGAAACTGAAGACGAGCTGGAAGATGCGGAGGACGGTGAAGCCGCGAGGATAGTTGGGAAAATGCTCCTTTCCTTTGGCGCGGACGGTATTGTGTTGAGTCATGGCCACGGCGGTTCTCTGGTGTTTTTGATGTTGGTGTTACGTTATTCTTATTCGGTCGAGTTGCTTTCTTAACTCTCACCACGCGCAGAGCAATGGGAGATGGAGAGCCGAGTTCGTGAACGAGCGACAGATGGGATTAACTGAAGACATGTAAAAACAACAACAGGGAGAAAAGCAGAAGAGAAAGGAAACGAGAGCAACAAAACTGGTGATACGCCAACCGTTCCAAGGGCCACCCACCACCACCCTGACCCAGACGCCAACGCACAGTCTAGGAGAAGAAGCAACGAGGCCTAGACCGCTAGCCCCAAGCACAAGCGCGTCCCCGTCCAATCTGGACTGCCCCATGTCGACTTCAATTCTGCCTTGCGACGGCTGCTGGAAACGGAGGCGCCGCGGGGGAGGCGCTAGGGCGGGCTGCGGCTGAAGCTGGCACCTGCGGCGGTTTGAGGCGGCGGGTCGTGGTGGTGATGCAGGCTCGGGAATCAGGAGGAGGAGGAGGCCGAGGGGAATTACGGAGCGGGATAAGTGGATTATGGAAGAAATAGGATTGAAGTAGTGCATTCGAGAAGAATTCTCAAGCCGTAGTTTGTCCTAATTTCAACCGTCGAGTTCTCATCACTGACGCTGTTTCTCTCGCAACTCCTTGTCCTCATGGTGGTGACTTGAAATGCCAGACGCCGACTAGGCCAAGTCTCAAATATCTATGTCTCAGTGGAGACCAATCACCAAACAGAGCATCAGCATGGCCCTCCGCCACCAACTTCAATAGTATCAAAAAAAGGAACAATGAGCAAAACTGCGTCGGCAATACGAAATAATAAGGAAACATCGTCGTATCACAGGTGGCCTCGACCTTGCTCCAACGCGGCATCCATTGCGCAATAACCTCCATTGCGCAATAACCTCCCTTGCGCTCTATCCCGGTCGATACCCACCTCGGCCCTGCTCCGGCATCTGCGAGTAGCACATCATTATCCCCACCCGGCACTGGGCAATCCACTTATTGATGCCCTTGACTCCAGCTCGCAGATCCTCTTCTCCGCAATATAGCTAGAGCATCCATCAATGCAAAGGGTTGGGCTTCTCTGGAGTCATAACGCCCTGCAGCATGGTGATTTGGTTGCCGTTAGTATCAACACCAGCGTAAACCCCTTGGGTTAAGAACACTGGAACATGTGCATCAGCAACAGGACACATCGGTTTAGTAAAGTCCTGTGGTATCAATTCTCTTGATGCCTTTCTCGGCTCATCAATCTATATCTATGAGCAAATCGTACACGATTTTCTATTCAGCTTCCTCAAGACAGCCATTGGCACCTTTTTAGAACTTGAACACCTGCTCGGCCGAGTAACCGAGCTCCTTGAGAGCACCAGTCAGCTCGCCCTGGTCCTTGGGGCTGACCTTGTTGCCAGAGATGGCGTTCATCAGGCCGGGGGGTCCGCAGACGAAGACCTTGATGTTGCCGCTCTTAGGCTCGGGGAGGACAGTCTTCAGGAGGTCCTTGGTGATGAAGCCGCTGTTGCCAGCCCAGCTGGCCGGGGGCTTGTCCAGGACGTAAAAGGCACGGAAGCGCTGGGGGTAGGTGTTCTCGAGCTCGTCGAACTTGTTCTTGAGAAGGATATCCTCCTCAGTAACGTTGCCGAAGATCAGGGTGACCTGGGTCTTGTCTTCGGGGTTCTTGAAGATGCCGCGGAGGAGCTGGTACATGGGGGTGATGCCAGAGCCGCCAGCGACGAGGGCAACGTGCTCGTGCTTGTTGGCGGTCCACTCATACTTGGGCAGAGGACCCTTGATGTCGAGGGTCTGGCCGGGGACCAGGGTGTGGATGTGAGAGCTCATGGGGCCATCGGGGTACTTCTTGACAACAAGGTCAACGAAGCCCTGCTCATCTGAGGACAGTATTAGAAAGTGTTCAGGAAAACGGGACACATGCAAAACAAACCCTCAGAGCTGGTAGGAGTGTAAGGTCGGAGGGTGGCCTTCTCAGCACCCTCAGCCTTGAACTTGGTCAGGACAGCGCTGGTGAGGGGGAGACCCGAGACCTGGTCGCTTTCAGGAAGCTCAAAGCGGACACGCTTGGTGTTGTGGTTGATGGTCTCAACCTCGGAAACCTTGAGGGAGAGCCAGCCTTGTTCGCCACCAATGAAAGCCTTTTTGGGCTCAGCGACGACCACCTTTTTTACTTCGGCAGCAGGGGAGGAGGATCCGCTGAAGTACCAGTAGCCGGCACCAGCCAGACCGGCGGCGCCAGCAGCGTACAGCAGCGCGTTGGAACCTCCCGCAGCACCAGCCTCAGTGGCATAGCGGCGGACGTGCTGATGGAAGTTAGCAATCGTGATGCGATTGTGATGCGATCTACAGCGGCACCGGAGGCCATGTGGTGGCGTGGTGGTCGCGTGTAACCCTCTCCTAGTGGCGGGCGAAGGAGGGGGGAAGAATCTGGTGGCGGGACACTCGACTTACCTTCTTGAGCGGCTGAGCCGCGCGAGCCGCAGATCTGGAAAACATGTTTTCGGGCTTGGGATGCTTGACTGAAAGTCAATTGACCTAATTGACCAGCGAGACGATGTTGTTGTGGTGGAGATGGACGAGAGGGAGCTGGTCGCAAATATGCAGGCGAGCTCTCCGAATCGTCGCGAGTGATGACGTTATCGCCTCACGTGACATTCCGGAGTCCTTGTGGACCGTGGCCCGAGGGTCGCCGACGCCGGAAACCCGGATATAGGTAGGTACGAGAAGGACGGCTTCAGAGCGGGGATGATTCGATGGATTAGAAGGCAGTCTATTTCAGATTGGTAATCCAAAGCGGGATATGGAGCAGTTCATGTAGTAAATGTCTCGGCCAAGCATGCTTACTCGTCCCGTACCCCAGATTCTGGGTTTCCTCCTGCTCCAATCATGTCTAATTTACCCCAGGTGTGCACATAAGATGCGAAGCTAGAGATAGTAGTTTTTTTGAATGGTGTTGGAAGCTTGTAAGCTTTACTATGTAAAATCGCACGGGTATCCCGGCAACCATACACTGTTTGAGGTTGAATCGGTGGATGATCGGGATGACCGTATCGACTCGAGAAATAGGCACTATTTTTATGGACTAAAGCTAAACTACCTTATTTATATAAGGCTTAGATTTCCTAAGTTATTAGGTATAAAAAAGCCTGAAGGCAATAAGTGGGGGATGGATTCAGGGCCAATTTAATGAGTCGATACGGTAGAATGCCACTTCCTGGACAAAAGCAGCTTGTATTCTAAAAGTTGTGAGACCTCTTCGTCGCTGCTTGGCTCTCCAAGACAATAGAGAGCCATGGACAAACACGGCACAATCAGTTTAGCCTTGGATAGCGTCATTACTCGGTGACACATGTTGGGTTTGAGCTCTACCTGTGCCGTAAACTTCGCACAGCATCATCTCTTCACTTATATATATCCAAACACGCTATCCTCTCCTCGCCTCGTCGAGCTCTTGTGCCGCATCACTCCCCCCAGTTCGTCATCAACCACTTCTATCTTGAATCATTCCTCCGTATTATGCCATGATGGTTGGCATTGGTTCCGGTCTCTCCACTGTTCCTCCTCTATCCCTGTCGCGCTTACACCCATTCTTGATATCATCCACGGGTTCATCATATTCGGTTTGAGTCCTCCGCGGATGTTCCTGGTGACAATGACGGCCAAGATTGCGCCAGTTTGGTAGTCCAGGAGCTTTAGGGCACTCTCCAATCTTGCTTCGTCGTCGCAAAGCCGTCTTTCGTCAATCCCGTCCGGAATTATTGGTATATCCACCCGTGTCCCGCTGAAGGATACATCAAGTCATGAACATCTTCAAACATGATAAATCTCTCGTCAGATCCGGATCGGGTCATCGTTCCCCATCCATCGCCTCTTCGCTAACTTTCTCTTCCCCAATCGCAACACTTGGCTTTTCTTGGACCGGTGTCGTGTTCGCATCCGCCCTCTTTGCATCTTGACTCTCTCTCCTTATCCCTGTATCTTGGTGCTGGGAGATTGTAGGCGTGTTCGCTTGGCTCCCGCCTCGCTGTCCGTGATAATGAATGACTTGAGGCGGGGCTTGAGAGTGGAGGCCTAGCTGTTGGGTCGGGTACAGATCAAGATCTTTGCTCGAAGTCGAGAACATCGACACGATCGGCGGCTGGTGGTACCCGTTAGTTGCGTTGCTGGACGATGGAGTGTGGCCATATTGACCGCTATGCTCCGTCTGGGTAGGCGTGCCCACATCGTTTGGGGAGCCAGATCCCTCTCCAAGGTGGCCAGTCAGGCTGGTCATTCCTCCCTCGATGTCTCGAAGTAGCCGCACGTACTCCTCGGGGACGAGTCCACTCTCTTCCGTCTTTGGGTCTTCCGCCACCAACCAGCCCTGGCCGTGTCGATATGAGACCCAGATGATTTGGCCCTCCTTCAAGGGCAGCTCATTTTCATTCTCCCGCTCAAAGTCAAACAAGGCGACGGCTTTTCCGTGGAACTCCTCGTCTGGAGACGTGATGGTAAACTGATAATCGCGTGAGTAGCGAGATTGATCTTCATCATGAAGGCCTGGAGACGATGGGGTGCTGGAAGCGTCTGATCCGGGCTGATAGTATTCAATGCCCTCGGCAGGGTTGGGCTGCTGGGCGATGTGGTATGCGCGACTGTGTCTTGCCTGGCCAGGCGGGTAAGTGACATACTCTCCACCAGGACCATTCGCCTCGCCACCTTGATTCACATAGTACCGTTCACTACCATCCCCGCTAGTCCCCACGTAATAACCCCGCTCGTTGTCGTAGTTCGCCGTTGGATGCGTCCCTCCCGTGCCGTGGCCGTCAATGTCACGGCCTGATCTTCTTTGACTGAAAGCGACCGTAGCAGAGGTAGACTTGTGCTTACGATGGCGCGTGGCCACAACAGGGCTCTGTAGGTCATCATCCTCGCTGTATGGAGGTCCATCGCCAAAATGAATCGGAGCGATATCATGACCGCGATTATAACCGTCAGGAGCCCAAGAGTCCCAGGGCATCTTCTGTTCCCACGAAACGGGAGGGTCTGAGAGCCTGCGATGCTCGCTAGCGGGGGTGGTCATGCCCGAGGGCGGCCGTGAAGGCTCCGGAGGGGGGCCATAGTGCAAGTGATGCGTGACAGGGTAGGCAAAGTCCCGCACCAATGTGTATGAGAGGCTCGAGGGATAGACGGAAAACATGTGAGAGGTTGGCCGGGATCTCGAAGGCGCGGAGCCCGTAGAGTATTGAGAGAGTCGGTTCTTGGATGCGTGCGACATGGGGCGCGACAGGGTGCTTCGGCGCGATGCGGGAGAGGTGATCAGCGGCGGCAGCGCGGGGTGGTTAGGGTTCGGTGAGGAAGAAGAGGCTGCCGCGGGGGGAGGGGTTTCTGGGGCGGAAGTCGTCGACATTACTGCCGTCGTCGTCATGCCTCGCAAGGCGAATAGGGCGACGGTCGTGCGATCTCGCGCACACGGCCGCTGAGCCGCCAGACAGTGGAGGATGCGGCACGCCCGGGGCCGCGGTGGAACGACGAAGAGACCCGCGAGGGGATCGAGACGGGGACGGAGCGAGATGGACGAGGCGACCGCAACGCCGAGGATTCGAAGTTTGGCAGGCAAAAGGTTGGATCGCAAGGACAGCAGACGTCAAGTCAGCCGCAGCGCGAAGTCGCCGAGAGGAGTCGGTCGGCGGGCGCCAGAAGAGGGTGGGTTGAGCCAAGCCCTAACGCAATGCCAGACGACCAGTCGTCAGGCAACAAGCAGAAGCAGCGTCGAGGAACAGTCAACGACGCGGGGCGAGGCGATGGCAAAGGAGCGTAGAGAAGTAGAAGCAATGAAGAGGGCGGCGCGGAAGCGACAAGGGCGCAGGTGCTGCGGAAGGCGAGCAACACAGAGTCGGTTGGTGAAGTCGAAGAGTGAGCCTGGGTTGTAGGTGGTAGGCAGAGACCGAGGTGGAGTAGTGTGGGAGGAGGTGAGGCCAGGCTAGTGAAGGTAGTCGCAGTCGCAGTGGGGAGTGGAGAGTCGAGGGACCTTCCTTCAGCAGGTTGCCAGCCTTTGCGCCCCCAAGCTCCAAGCCCCAAGCCCCAAACCAGGTCCAGGTGGCAGGGCCCAGCGCCGCAGCTGCTGAGGCGACGACGCTGTAGCGCAACACACCACTGGAAGCAAGCGCGTCGCGCACTGATCCTACTGGTTGAGGCTGCAGAGCCAGCGAGTCAGCGCCTGTAAGTCGGTCCCGGTAGCCAACCCAACAATGGGATTGGAGGCTGTCCGTCCCTGTCCGTCCCTGTCCCCCGTCGTCGTGACCTCGGGCGGAGGTTATTCCCACTGTTGCGCCAGCTGCGCTTGGTTTCTTCGGGGATAATATATTACGTGCAGAGTGTGGCGCACAGGATCGGGGAATGGTCTGCCCCCGGTGCCCGGCTGTTTGCAGCTCTGTTGTTGGGACACCTTTGCGCTCTAGGTTTCATTGATATGTCAGAGTGAGGGGTCGACAACCGCTCTATCCCTCGGTGGGCTGTGGTGGGTGGGTTGGTGCCGAGGGTACATGTGTGCTACTCACACGACAGCCAGAATACCCACGCAGTCAACCGGTTTCAATTGACTGCTTGCAGTCAGTCGCACGCTCGGCTTCCGTAGCCCTCATTCCACGTACATATATACGTACTTCGTAGTCATCGTTGGTTCATCAGAGCACGTACAACCATGGCAAAGACGAACCCCGACGTGGCTGATGAGGAGACGCACCCCCGGCCAGCCGTCTAACCGTTGTCTGCTCTCTTCTACAAATAGCACTCACTACCTACCTATCTTGGTACGCTACGAGCACGACTATCGTATGTGGTGAATTCGTACTCCATGCGAACGGGGATCGCCCTGGAACCCCACCCGCCAAGTTGGAACCTCAACCTGGGAAAGACGGCCCTGCTCATCTCATGTCGGGCTATTCTGACCGGGAGACGAACAGGGTATTCGAGGTCGCGATGAAAGCAATCTCCGGGGCCGGATCGCTGCCGTAGAATCGACTCGGGCATGCTTGGAAATTAGCAATCGTGATGGCGCACAAAATGCTGAAACTCGAAGCGGGCTGGATAAACAGATGCGTCAACGCCGCTAAGCCGGCGGTCCACGGGTCGATCACGAGCGTTTCCTTGTCGCATGGCATCCATCTTCATGCAGACGACTCGTCAACCCAAGCACTGAGGGAGCCACTGTAGAGACGCAGCCGGCCCATCATAAGATCCGTCCCGCCCTCCCGCAAGATGCCGCGATCCTACGGTAGAGGCACGAGACAATTTTTGAGGCCTAGCCAAGCCTGAATAGCGCAATTCTCCAGCAGGGTTGTCACAGATGATGAATTGGCAATATTACCTCCCTAGCAACTCACACCAGGCCGGGCACACGGCGCAGCAGCACCAGCAAGCCATGTTTTGATGACCCGAATGCCACCTTCGGGACGTCGTCCCATGTCATGGCGGCCAACGCGTCTTCGTATGCTCCGTGCTGGCGTTAAGCCTAGCAAGAGTTCATCCCACCCCCCCTGCAGGGCCTCCATCGGCCTCATGCACTCAATTCCCATCCTCCAACCTTTTCCCAAGGATAGGCAACAATGGGAGACGATAATGCCCAAACAGCGGGCATGCTGCCACTGGACGTCTATTTTGGGTGACAGTGCACGAGTGGTCGTTCGCAGGGTATCCTGATTGGACTTGCCCAATGCGTCGATTCGTTTCAGGTTATGCGGGCGCCAACCGGCCAATTGCCAGCGGTCGAAGACACCAACAGTGGGCCCTCTTCCTGCAATGGCAACCACGGTCTATTTGCCGGGTGTGGACTTGCCAATTGGAGGCCTTTTCCTGTCCTACTCACGATGAGGACTGAGGATGAGCTGAGTGAGATTGCTCCAGCTAGCTCGCTGATCCGGGGTTGTCGAAGAGAAATTACAAAATATATCTCCACAGCCCTTCTTTGCTGGTGGGCAGGTATTTTGCATAGGTTGGGGATGCTGATATTAGCGGTTGACCACGAGAGAAATACGGGAAGGCTTAAACAAAACCCAGAGCCACAGCAACACCATTGGTTTCAAAGGCCTGGCCACATGAATAGAGTTGGCACCAAGATACGTCAGGAAGCCCAATTCCTTCTCGTCGTTTAGAACCCTACCACGCGATGCGACCATCATGCAGGTACGATTGAAGTAACAGTCATGCTGCAGATTCATGGATCGGCAATTGAGCTTCGTCAATTGTCAATAATTACCTAATCAATTATCGCCTAATCAATTATCGACACAGGCGCGATCCAAGGATTCCATTCTAAACAATTATGACATAAGCAACCCGTGCGCAAAACGCCGGATTTTACCCGATCCGCAGAACTTCACCCACAGCTCCGCTGAGCTTTTTCTCCAACCTCCCTCCACAACAATCCATCATCCATCTCTCGAAGCGAGAGGAGTAAAATTCTGCAACACCAAGGCGCCGAACAGTAGCGCCGTGATGACCTGATCATCAGCCCTCTATCCAACATCCGATATACGGTAAGTTCTCTGTTAATGCTATGTTCATTTTTCTTCTATGATGAGATTAAATTATTGGAGCTGTCTGAATTTCTTTGTTGAGACACATCATACGCAACTTTATCCTGAATGAAGATCCCTCGCCACCTTTAGCTTTATTTGACTTGTCGCCAGCGCATCTGCTAACGTGGCCGAGTACAGCACCTCAAGAACCATTGGCCTTCGACCCCAGAGGATGCGACGAGACCTTACTCTCTCTCAGGACCTGGCTTTTCCATACGGCTAGAGATTTGACTCAACATGGAGGTTGCGAATGGAAGCTCGGCGGCTCAGGGCCAGGATGGTACGGCAGGCCAAGCTGAAGGATACAAGCTCAAATTCTGCACCGTCTGCGCGAGCAACAACAACAGGTTCGTCTCACATCAACATCTTCACAATCTGATCCCACAACTAATTTCCGAAACAGATCCATGGAAGCCCATCTCCAACTTTCGCTGGCAAAATACCCTGTCATCTCATTCGGGACCGGGTCTCTCGTGCGCCTACCCGGCCCGACCATCACCCAACCCAACGTTTACCATTTCAACAAAACTTCGTATGACAGCATGTACAAGGAGCTTGAGGCCAAGGATTATCGGCTTTACAAGAATAACGGAATCCTGAACATGCTGGGCAGGAACCGTGGTGTCAAATGGGGACCAGAGCGGTGGCAAGACTGGCAAGTTGGTGTGCCTCGCCTCCAGCATTCCAAAGACAGCGGCAGTGAAGGCACCGAGGGCGGCCTGGTTGACGTAGTCATCACCTGCGAGGAACGATGCTGGGATGCTGTCATTGATGACTTGCTCAACCGAGGCTCACCGCTCAACCGACCAGTGCATGTCATCAACGTCGAAATCAAAGATAATCACGAAGAAGCTGCCATCGGTGGGCAAGGCATTTTGGATCTCGCCAATTCCCTCAATGCCGCCGCAGCAGAAGAGCGAGACGCTGTAGGTGCGACCACATTCGACATTGGCAGTGCGGCAAGCAGGGCCACGTTTGATGAGCGAGTGCCAGATGTTCTGGCATCCTGGCAAGAAAGATGGCCCAACCTGCCAGCAACTTGGACTGTAGCTTGGTTTTAACTAGGAAACCAAACGCATCCTGTTGCGGTGGAGAAGTGACATAGGCCGAGGTCCGACCTGGGAATGCGTCCTGGAACGACTCTGTTCCAACAGACCGGTCGGTAGAGATCTGTGTTCCAGTCCGCAGTGATCTGCAAAATCTCTTACATGCACATGCAATTGCATGTTTGCGGTTTCCCGTGAATTGACTACGATGCTGCGGATAGCCATTTCTAGGGTGTTGGCATGATATCCGCATTCATGTTCAAACGCTCAAGCTCGGGGGCAGTACCACTTGCAAAAGATCGGCAAGCTCAGGCTTGTCTGGGATAAGCCTTGGCCCAGATCCCCATGATCTTGGCATTTAGAGATTCAAGATTGGATCCCTACCTGCATCGGCAGATGTGACTACTTTCGCGTGATCTGTGCGACTCCTATCTTTGATTCCCTGGAGTGTATCATCTCATCTAAAATACTAACACAACAACTCGGTAAGCCTCTAGCAGCTAAAATAATTAAATAAAGTAAGAAATAAAATAATAAATAGATTATTTTTATAGATAATTAGCCAGCTAATTTTAAAGTTAAGAGTTTTTTACTGCCTGTTATAATATTAAAGCCTGTATTGCAGGCAATTACAAGCTAGTGTCACTTCAGCACGATTTCACTATCTCGGGAGCGTAATTTCTTGTCGTGCTACGTAGAGTAATGGGCATAATGAGTGTGGACTCATCAGGCTCTTTGTTTGTGTGCGGGCATCACAGCTCGCCCAAACAACTGCCCATGCATCCGGATACGCCGGGATATGGCCACGGCTTAGTCTCTCCTCCCTTTGGCAGCCCAGCGTGGAAGCTTTTTGACACCGAGTATATCACGGCGCTATCCTGCCGGTGAGCCCCTCGCCGTATATTAGATTCATGATATTGATCGACGAGCCGGGGATAGCGTCGGCCCGTGCTTGCACTGGACGACGATTGCCCAGCAGCGTATCATGCAATACGGAAAGTGGACAGAATGCATGATGCAATTGTTTGTCGGTGACGGAACGTTGACGTGATCGCTGCGTCTCGCGCAATCTTCGAATTTGTTTACAGATGATTGCGCAGGTTACAAGCGGAATGTATTCTGGCGTTTGTTGACTGGGTTGTTCATGTGCAAGTATCGGTCTAAGCCGACCGGGGCAATCCAGAGGTGGGCTGGCCAGCCCCGGGCCGGCATAAGAGGAACTTATCAAGGGCTGATGACAAGGTATCTCCCGAGACTCCGGGCAAGGGGAGCGAGGCTTCTGGAAATACGACCACAACGAGACTGCGCCTCCTTCGTAGTGGAAAAGGAAATGGTCACTAGCAAATTAATTACCTACGACGTACGTACCTGGCTTGGTACAAACACAACGAAGTGCTATTACGATACAAATGTCTCTGCCAGTCGTTGTCCTCTCGGGCGGTTGTGCTGCTGTCTTGACGCTCTGCCCCCTGAATGGAGTTGGCCAACGGGAATTCAAGACTCCCTTGCGGTGACATTTAATAGCGTCGCGTGCCCTCATGGAAGTTGAGATGAACAGCGAGTTATGCATTGTGACTTGCCTCTCTCCCAGCCACTAGCAGGCCTTCCCTCGACAAGCAAGCTCCTAGTCCAGGGGGTTTGAAGGCTGCTGGAGATAGATACGTACCGAGACTCAGTCAAGTACCACCCAAAGTACACAGCAATACTACTACTCCGCACGGCGACTGTACGTACTCGCAGATTCGCCAGATGAGGTGTTGAAGACTGGTCGGTTTTTAGCGGCGGCTCCCATGCCGCGCAAGAGCAGGGCGCCCAAATTTGTCCGACGCCACCGGTGGAAGGGCTGCTTCTGACAGCGCCAGCCCAGTTCGCTCCCATGATGCCCCTGGCCTGATTCCCAAGTTGGCCACAGCGGGCTCCAGTGGCTCCAGTGGCTCCAGTGGCTCCAGGTGGCTCCCTCCCACTCCCTGCGGGGCCATCCCCAGCACGTCGTTCGGGCTGGGTCACTGTCCCTCGCTGGCGAATCACTGCGGTCGGTGTGCTGGCGGCGCGCTGGCAGGACGCTGGAGACCGCCCAGAGGCTGTCGGCTTCAGGGGAGAAGGCGCCAGTTGATAGCCTGTCGAGCACTAATAAGGTTGGGTCTGGGTTGAGCCTGGGCTTGCATCCTGGGAAGGGGGGGTCGGAGCAGTATCGAGATTGGGTAGGAAGGCTGGCGGAGGAAGTGTGACAACTTCAATGGTATCTCCGCCGTCCCCACACAGTTCAAGTTGCAATTCGATGAACTCAGCAATAGGAGGGCTTTCTCATAAAACTTGGGAATCGAACAGCAATTCAATGTTATGTACTGTAATGTACATTAGGCTATCAACAGTGACTGAAAACTCTCTTCTAGCAGAACAACAACTACTAGCTTATGTGCATTACTTGAGTATTGAACAATAAGAGTCTGGGGTGCTCTCTCCTGAAAGATATTCACACACTGTGTTACACTGTACATCTGGTACGTACCGATACCTTGGGAAGTTGTCAACTTCCTGCCCCAGCCTTCGTGCAGTGAAGCGACAGGCCAGAGGCGACACCCTCCAGCACACCCTCCCGCTGCAACAGGCGACGAGTCCGGGCTTTGTCCCTTGCATCCGCATCTCTAACCACAGGCCAGCCAGCCATTCAGCGCCTTGCTGCAACCACTCTTCAGCTGCTGTGTATCCATCCATCATCCGACTGACACGGTAGCGGCTGAATCGCTTGCTCGCCTCTGGAGACTCCTGTCTCGCTGTGGTTTCTTGCCTGCTCTCTCGCGGCTCTTCTCTTGCGGCTCTTCTCTTACGGTTCTCGCGGACGGAGTCCATCGTCCGTCGTTTTGTCCTCGTCGCGGGCGTCGTCATCTACATCCTCCAGCATAGCCCATCGACCGGTCGGTGGATTCGAGAAATTGCAAGTCGATTGTCGACAATCATTGCTAGCAGGGGGGGCCTGCCAGCTTGGCAACCGACCAATAGCTCATTTCCCGACCGTCGAGATCTGATCCGCTCACGCTGGACGCTGGTCCCGACTTTGCTTGATCTGGAGAGTGGACAATTTGACGCTGGATGGACGCTCTGTACGCGCTGCACAGCACGGAGTCCAAGGAAGCCGCAAACCAGGGATTTACACACACGCGCTCACACACCACCCTCCCGCATTCGGTCCAGCTCCAGCCAACCCCCTTTCGGACCAAAGCGACCATCCCCTTCTCAGGGTCGGTCACCCGCAGAGTCGTGGAGACGCAGGCGCAGAGTCGTCTTCTTTTTGTTCCACCATCCACTGTACACCGATCAATCCTCGCCCCTTCTCCGGTACTGTCTCTCTATTCTCCCCGTCCCCCCTCGTCTCGTCTCGTCTCCGTCACTGCCGCCCGACGTTGACGAACAATCCCGGCATTGCTTTTGCTGCCACCACCGCTATTCTCGTGGTTCAGACAATCGGGCCCGTCCCTCAAATACCTTCGGCCGCTGGAGACATCTTGGCATTACGCCCCTGAAGGGACACCAATTGTGTGGGGGAACCTAGTCCTCGATTCCAGGGACGACGCACCTGCATTTCGTCTGGTCCCGCGTGGCGCCCTTATGAGACAAGCGACTGGCTCTGCTTCGTCTCCCTCCATTCTCTTGCCGCGCGACACCTTCTTCCCGACCTCTTCCTACCATCATGAGCATCAGTGCAAGCCGCAATGCGCCGTTGTCCCCCATCTCTCTAGGCGGTAGCGAGTTCTCCGTCTCCAAGTACCAGGCCGGCGACGACGCCCCCTATCTCAACGGCCGCTCCAACCTCGCCTCGCCCCCGAACTCGGGCGGCTCCAGCATCAACATGAGCATGAACGGCTTCCCCTCGGCGCCCCGTAGCAATGGCGGACCCTCACCGCCCGCCTCTATCGCACGTTCCAGTCAGGGCACCAACCTCTACGCCAGGAGCGACAGCGGTCGCAACAGCGTTCGCGCTGACCTTGACGAGTCTATCCTTAGCGAACATTACGTCGCCTTGCGAGCATTTCTCAACACCCGCGACCCGAACCATAAGCACCAGCCGAACAAGGCCCGCGACAAGCTACTCCGACTGTCATCCGTCCAGTTTTACGAGCTCAGTACCGATGTCTTTGACGAGTTGATCCGAAGGCAGGCCGCCGCGAGGGCCCCTCCCAATGCCCCAAATCCTGTTCCTACCTTCCTACTCCCCGAGAAGAACTTCCACCCAAAGCGAAACCAGGCCCGCCAGAGACTCTCCTCCCTCGGACCACCACGATTTCGAGACCTCGCCGCAGATGTCTTCCACGAGTTAGAACGCCGCTTTCCCAATTTTGTCGGAGGCGACCTCCAACGCCAAGGAAGTCCCATGTCGATCCGCGGTGGTCCGGTAAGCCGCACAGGCACTCCAGTTAATGGCAATGGTAATGGGTTCCCCCCGAGGGGACAAAGCCGCATGAGACGGCCTTCCGATGCACCCTCCATGAGAGGTCCTCCACCACCAGATGCTTACGGGATCCCAGCATCTCCAGGTATCCCCAACGGCGATTATGGACGACCAACGCCAAAGCAACTCAACCAGAACAACACAATCGTGCCGAACAAGAGTACCATGCTCGAAGAGGATGACGAAGGCGACTCCTTTGCCCTAGAACAGGTCACAAGCAACCACGAAAGCAAAAGAAGTGGTGATAGCGCTATCACCTCAGAAGTGCGTGCTTTCGATCTTCCGCATGGAGATAATCGATTACTAACAGATTCTAGGCTGACAAGAAGCTCATTGAAGACTACCAGGCGCAGGTACAGGACTTGCAGGGAAAACTGGACGGCATGGAAGACGTTATGAGAAAAAAAGAGGAGGAGATGAACAGCGCTCTAGATCAGGAGCGGGCACGATCCACTGCCACAGGCCTTGAGAAGCAGGAATGGTCTGACCTCCGGCTTGACCTCGAGAACAAACTAGCCAAGGCCCAGAACTTGAATGACTCAATGGAGCAAGAACTCCAAAGGGTACGGGATGATCATGACTCCGAAACTCAACAGCTCCGAGATCAGGTGGCCGCGGCGCAACAAAGCTCCCGGAGCATGAATCCGGCCGACGGGGACTCAGAACTCCAACGGGAGAATGAAGACCTTCGGAACGCACTAGAAGAGCAACGTCAGGTAACGGAAGAGGTTCGGCGGGAAGCTGAGGAGTTCTTGCGTGAGATGAGAATGCTCTCCCAACAGAGCGGTTCAACATACGAAAGACAAGCTGAGCTCGAGAAGAATATTGAGCAGCTTGAGCACGAGGTCCGAGAGTGGAGGAATCGTTACGCTCGCACCAAGACTCAACTGAGAAACATGCGCGCCTCCTCCATGGGAGCCGGAATTGAGCATGATGCTGCCAAATTTGTCCGGGACAAGGGATTTGCTGACGACCGAGGCCTTGTTAAGGATGTCCACGTTACCAAGTTCCAGATCGCGATTGACGAACTACTACAGAAGGCCAGGACCGGAGACCCGGAGAATGTGATTGACGCAATGAAATCGGTGGTTGTTGGCGTCCGCCGCATCACCAAGGATACTGATGTTTCTCAAGCCCACAATGAGGAAATGGCTCAACAACAGAAACAGCTTCGAACCAAGGTCTCGGCGACCGCGAACAACCTGATCACTGCATCCAAGAACTTTGCAGCTGGTGCCGGAATATCCCCCGTTTCCCTCCTTGACGCCGCAGCATCCCACCTTTCAGTTGCCATTGTGGACCTCCTCCGACTGGTCAAGATCCGGGCCACCCCCACCGATGAACTGGACGACGATGAGAACGAAGGAACCATCACTCCCGTGGAATCGACTGGATTCTTTTCTCCGCTCAGCACCGACCCAGTGTCTGCTACCCAGGGTACGCTCCCCCTGCCCCCACCATTCCAAGGCCTAGGAACCCGAGCAAGCGCAGACTCATCGGCCTATAGCCCTGTGAACTCCCCCCGGCACTCCACGGACCCGTACTCCCGGAATGGACCTACGTCCAAATCGAACGGCATGACCAACGGGATGGGTTATCCTGCTGCGGTGCCGAGCGCTCTCAACATCAACGGACACGGAGCTCACCAGCAGGATACCCGCGCCGCCGAGGACCTCAGAGTAAGTCTACTGAGAGATTGCGACTACGAAGAAATATACTGACAGGACTAGATTTACCTGGAGGATCAGAATGCACTTTTAGTGTCCGAAATTCAGAATCTTGTGGGCACCGTGCGTGGTGATGCCAACATCCGACAGATCAGTGCAGACATCGGGTCCATCTCTGCCGTTGTGGGCAAGATTATCACCGAGGTGCAGGCCAACGGCTACGGTGACATGGCAAACCGGTTGGCAGACTGCCGAGCGCGACTTCTTGAAGCCGGTGATCGCGGCGAGGATATGGCCAACATCGGCATCGACACCGACTCCAATGAGTGGCGCATGTGGACGCAAACACTGCCACCCATTTCCTTTGAAACGGCTCGTGAAACAAAGGAGCTTGTCCAACGGATGGATAGGCTAGCAAATCCAGGCGCAGTTGACGAATTCTCATAAACCCTGTTTTTCTTTGAGTTGGGCTTCTTTCAGGAGGCTCGACAATTATGCCGATTTGCACGACAAGTCACTACGCCTTCGCTTTTTATGTTTGGAGAGGGGGACTACCTTTGATACCCACTTGACGCAGAGCTCTCGATATCGGACAGTTCACGATGCCCCTCGCTTCTCAACTTTGGATTTAATCAGGGAAATGCGGGAGAGTGGGGTTGTGCTGGTCAATATTTGAGTGACGACGGGCCGGTGGCAAGGACAAAGGCATTACGTTGTTGGGTACGCAATGCTGCGCATGGCGTGGCGTTGGACATGGTTCTGTTGATGCATGGGTCTGATGATACACTTGGGGGGCAACATGTTTTATATGCCCGGCCATTGGCCAGGGGTTTGCATCAAGTCTATTGTGCATCGTGAGTAGCGAGGAGAGATTTTGCTTTCGCTCGTGGCGTGTGGGTGGTGTTTGAATGATAATAGACGTACAGAAGGAAACGAAGCAACGTTCCAAATGCTCTTTCGGTCATTTATCTCGTGAAGAACTAGTAATAAGTTCTATGATACATGTTCTTGTCACCGAAGACTTCATCCCGTCTGGAGGGGGGATCTGCCTATGGCACTTGTGAAACTTGGTTCATGGAGGAGTCTGCTATGGATCCTCCAGGGATATTTCTTATCCTTTCTATCATCTCCGCCCTTGCAAATGCGTCTCAAGGAGTAGGCCAGTATACAGGAGGACGCAGAAAGTTCGCACCCGATTTGTTGTGCCGTGAGAGACCAGGCATAACAGGAGAGTATTTCCTGCTACTTGATAATAAGGTATTGCTTTCTTGACAAAATAAAGATAAAACATAAATACCATGCCTTAGCCCTTACCTTAGCCCTTATTTTGGTGATAAACTGTACTCTAATCCAACCGAGAATCCATCTTTGGGTGATACCTGATAAACGTTTCGGCGCCTAACCACCATCGCCTGACCCTCCCGACCTCTTGTTCCTCTGTAGAATTCAGGAAACTTGACCATGACACATATCTCCTCGAGGTTCGGGCAGTCACCTGCAAGTTTGCAGATCACCTTTCTGTACCAACGTTTCTGTTCAAGGGGCGTCAACTGTTCCGGCCGTCCATGGTGGCTGTCGTTGTTTTCGATCAGCTTTCGCCCGAGTCCCTCCTTATGAACGGTAAAGGCAACCCGTTTCAACTTTTTGAATCGCAAAAGGCCCCTCGCTAACCGCCTCTGGTCTTTTCGCTGCAATACCCAGTCAGTAACTCACTACCTGAGCGATGTCACCCCTTGATGATACTTACAAACTGGACAGCACTGTACCCGCCAGGAGTGAATCTTTGAAGACTCCACTTCTCGTCCAAGGCCAGCCACTCCAGGTCTGGAAATTTGGTCGATAAAGATTTCAACCTGGCGAAGTCCATTGACGCGATCATCGTGCCGGTGTTTGGCGGGACTGAGAGATGCAGTCTCTTCAAGCCCGGATGGTATTTGGCGAAGCCCATTGACGCGATCATCGTACCGGTGTTTGGCAGGACTGAGAGATGCAGTCTCTTCAAGCTCGGATGGTATTCGGCGGCTGTCACGATCTCTGACGAAGATTCTCCCGTGTATACGTGGAGGGACTCGAGAGTGTTATTCTGGCAGTGCTCCAAGATTGTCTTCGGGATGTTTCTGTACGGAGCAAAGAATCTCAAGCTGGCAATGTTCCACTTCCGGTCTTTATGTATAGCGTCGATTATATGTGGCTCCAAGGCTCGGGTCACGCCGCCGAGATTGAGGGAAAGTGTGTGGAGATCGTTCATCGCAAGGACACAAGACACAAGATTGCGAGCGAGTTCGTCGTGATTGTTCCTGGGTCTCCCACGTCGGCTGTTCTCGATCGAGGCTACCCATCGTCCGCCTCAGCAATCCTTGGTGGCGCAATCGTGATAGTTGCTTCCCTGCTCAATTCGAGTCATTACACTGTTCTCGCAGCCCGATTCTCAACTTACCTCACGCATTTCCTGACGTCTTTGATGTCGAAGAATCTTTGGCCTGAGATGAACTCGTGGAGGGTATCGAGAATTGTATCAACATGACCAGCAAGATGAATGTGGGCGAATAGCCTGTCCACCATCATATTTCGACACCGCTTGGACAAGCTGGAGAGGACCCTTCGGCTTTTGATGTCCAGAAGCGGCGAGATCAACAAGAATATTTCTGGTGGGAGTCGTTGAAGCATTGCCGGCTTCTTGACGGTCGGCGCCGCAGAGGAACTGATGGTTTCTGACACAAGTTAGCATGTAGCTCCGGTTCAGGCGACTGGCACAGTACCCTATGAAAATAGTCATCGTTCGTGTTCCGGTGATAAGAAGCGTCAATACGGCAGAGGAAAGGCTGCAAGGGATGGAGTAAGGTATTCTGAGATGAGGCGAGGAGGAATTTTGTTTGGTGGTTGAGTGAAGGAATCAAAATTCGGAGAGCACAAAGAGGGCTTTTTTGTATTGCTAATGCCCAGGGCAAATTGGTACCCTTGAAATCGGAATTCTTAGACCTTAGGCTTAGGTTTATTAATAAATCCAAATTAATGGAAGATAAAATAATCAAATCAGTTAATGGTCATTAGGGAATAGATTCTAAGACTTAGTCTTTTAAATAATTTATTATAATAACCAAGAGGTTAGGGTGCTCTAGCACACACACATCCATCAACAATAGGATCAACAATAAGAGAATTCAAGTATATTTGGTGCGGACTAAAAGTTTTCCGTTGTCAGCTGCGAGGCAGCTGGCAGAAAGGTGAAATGGCGGACAGCGCGGGTCGAATATAGTGGCGAATGTAATTCTTCCGGTGGCGCAGGGAATTCTCGGTCAGCTTCCTTGACTCCAGATACGTGGTCAACTTCATAGTAATCATCAGAGCTAGTACAGTTCTGGTACTGTGACCTGAGTGAATTGAGACTCGTGATGACGATGTCGTACTGCAAAAGCTCTCGCACCGGAAATTTTGTGGAGTTCAGCACGATGTAGGAGGGGCGATGTTCCTAAAACCAATTACACAGTCAGATATCGTATCGCGAGACCAGCGGACAATGCAACAACTTACCCTTTTGAAGTGCTTCTTGATCTCGTCTACCCACTGCGCGATGCAGGACTTGCGACAGACGATAAGGATAAATCCGCAATGGGGAAGCATGCCCTGCCGGATTCCAGCGCAGCAGTCAGCGCCGTAAGTGACTTTCCTAGTCCAACAGGATCGCAAAGAAATCCTCCTTTGAAGATGGATTTCGCAAGCACCTTCAACTTTTCTTTGCCCCTTGCCTGCCAGAGTCTGAGTGTCGTTTGGAGGCCAGGGACTGTTGTTGGCCTTTGATCGTAATTCCACAACCCTCCCTTGAAGCTGAATTGTGCAAGCACCTTCAGCTTTTCCTTACCCCTTGCCTGCCAAAGTTTGAGTCTCGTTTGAAGGCCAGGGACAGTCGTTGGCATGCGATTATAATCCCTTAAAGACTCCTACCAATATCAGTACGATGACACAATACACGATACACAATATACATAGGAGGAACATACCAAGTGCTGCTCGAAGTTGGAACTGTTTAACAGGTCCAAAATCTCTCGTGGTCGGTCGGAAATCCTGACGCACTCTGGGAGTTCCTTTTCTGACCACCCTGACGGGTAGTTTGAGTCCAACTCCATATCTGCCTCGAAACTTATATCCCCCCCTGCCAATTCGGTCTCAAGCCGGGGTCGTTTCGAAACGACCACGTCCTCGGCAAAAGACAAGACAGCCAAGTCATCGGCCTTCCTTTTATCTGCGAGGCTGCCCGCGATGTCAAAAGGCGAATTCGGACCTAATGAATACATGCCAGGACGCAGGTACAGGGTGATGACGGGCCGCAAGTTGTTTCGTTTTCTGCTAAGCTCTTGTATCGTCATTCTCTCGGTTCTGCGACAAAACTCTCGCATGGAGTGGGAGAAAGCCAAGGGTCAACGGCCTCTGCGCTCCGAAAAGTCCCAGCCGAGGCCGACAAATGGGGTGCTACCGTAGAAGGAAGGCTCTAGAGAAGCCCTCCGCCAAAGTTTGACGTATGGGTTAATCCACACTCCTTGTATGACCCAGGCACCGCTAACTCAAGCTTCATAGCCGAGGGCGGTGGCCAACGCCCGTGATGGCGGCTTCTGACGAGGAACCCGGTTTTATTGCAATCATCCAAACGACTCTCCGCTGCCTCATCTTCCTCTGCTTCCTCATCGCCATCGGCTGCCTCATCGTTTACCTCATCCCCTTTGTCTTATTCATCCTCTTCATCTTCTTCGCCTTCCTTGGCTTCCTCATCGCCCTCATCCCCGACAGCGTCCTTGACCCCTGCGGGAACTATGCCTCAGACACTGAGTCCTTCGGGATGTTGAACTCGTACCAGTAGAGCAGCTGTCCTCGTCGGAGAGCGAGAAGTAGCTGTCGTCGGAGGGGGAAGAAAGCAATGGCGAGAATGGCAGCGACCAGACCCCCGAAATGGGCATTCACGACGAGTTGGCAGACCTGATGGACGTGGATGACCCATGATGAGAGACGAAGGAAGGGGAGGGCGAGTTCCTAGCAGAAAAGAAATTGATTCGTAACCTGGTTTCAAAGTCCCGCTCATGCATTGATACGACCGAGTTTCGCGATCCTCTACACTGCCCCGGAAACTGACCCTCGCCACATCCCACAACTGCCTGCCTTAGCTAGTACCGACCATCCTACATTACGGAGACCCTACCGAAAGAAGATGCCGCAAACTGAAGTTCCAGTGAGGGCACTCGCCGACAAGCTGATTCTTTCGGTCGAGAACCCAGGTCTGATACAATCTTGACGTCGGGGAAGAAGCTCCTGACCGGTTTGCCAATGGTAGCAAACCTTAGCCTGTGTGGTTGACGACTGGAAGTGTGTTTCGGGCCAAACTTTTTCTGTTGTCGGCTGCGAGGCAGTGAAATGGCGGACCGGGGAGACTGTTCCGCAGATATTCTGGTCATACCCAATCCGCGTGATTGTCTCGCAAACCAAGGTACAGTCAGTGGGATGCACAAAGTGTACGCCCGATCTCAGTCACTCATACAACATACTGGTCTCCAAAAATAACTTATTATAAAGCAACACAAGCCTAGTTTACTTACCTAGGTAGTTCAAACTCTCACGGTACAAGCATTCGGGTGCAAACTTTCCGCGTCCCACTGTATCAAATGTTTGTTTTCTTCCTAATGATGTATAACCCCTATCTTCCAGTCCCGTTCCAGCTTTCCATTTGAATGAATAATCAACCTGCACATAGAAAAGAGTATAACTTGATATCACTAATATGAGTATGATAAAGGGCCATGCACCGCCCATATGATGTGTGTGACACGCCCAGGAAATGATGTCCTTTTCTCCAAGATTAAAGCCACGGAGCCATTTCACCCACCCGTCCATTCCCAACGCCGTCGCAATGCCGTCAATGTTCCGCTGCCGTGCCATTCATACAAAGGGGGCAAATATGGGTACATACATTGGCTTGCGGATTGAGCCAGTGTACAGATATTCCCCTTGTCTACGCCTGATGTTATATGCTGCGGGAGGTGGTGTTCCCCCGACGAGTCATGCCTTCTGGTTAACGGGAGACTGCAATACCTGCCATATCCCAATGGCGAGAAGTCTCAGGTGAACGATACCCATGTTGGATCGTTCGCCACGCAGTAACCTAAACGTATGGCGAGCCCCCACCCTTGGCAACGCGGGCAAGGAAGCCCTCTCGCTCTTGCCACTGCCATTCTTCATGGCGTGGGTGATGTCGGTGTTGCTGCTGCTGCTGCTGCTGCGGCTGGTGATGTGGGCGGGGCTCAATGGGATAGTAATCGTCCCTGTCCCTCTCGACGCGGTCATCCCGTCTGCGCCAAGGGCCACTTCCATGCATCCTCCATTCCTCATCCACGGCACAGTTGTCGCGCTCGTTATCGTACGTGCGCTCATCCAGCTCACGGAACTGCTCTAGGTCCGCCTCCATCTCCCCGAGTCGGAGGTACCCTCGACCAACCCAGTCATCAATCATCTCGGCAATCTGGCGAAAGCCGGGAGTGTGCCCACCACATTTGCCGGCCTTGAGACCGCACGTCACGAAGAGATAGCTGTGGATCATCTCGTGCAGAAAAGTTGAGATGAGCAATCGCCGGTTGTACTTGGTGTCTGTGAGGATGGGCGACGACAACACGATGAGCGTCTCGTAGCCGCCTTGGCACGAACGTCGCAGCGCCGTGGTGCCGACGATGTGCGCCTGGTACTGCGCGCTGGCTGGGTGACTCCAGTCCCAGGCAACACGTCCAGTCAGACGTTTGGCGAAGAAGAGCTCGTTGGCGGCGGAGAAAATGCTACGCAAGGCGTCGTTATCCAGGGGCCAGTCAGGTGTACTGCCGCGCGGATTCGATTTGGGATTGATGAGGACCTTGAGTATGCGGCCATGTTGCGAATCCGGGCAACGGCGCCGACGGGTCAGGCCGGCGATATGATCTCGGACCACGCGAGCGGCTTCCAGGTCGCTTATAAAGTCAGCGACGTTGTCGTCTGTCCCGAGGCTGGCAAGGGAGTTCTGCGTGGTGTCAGAGGAGATGGAGAGACCCGATTGTGTGCGCTCCATGTCACAGGCTGCGGGAAGAGGAGGACCAGGGCCGGGTGGTGAAAGGACCGGGCCCATGTCAGAAGCAGGGCCAGGCTCGAAGCTGAGGGGAGATATCGGGGGCAGTTCAGGAGTAGGTGAACATTCCCGGATGACAACGAAGCCGAGGTTCTTTCCATGCATGGAGTTGGGTGGGAGAAGAGGTGGGGGAGTGGCCTCGATATCGCGGTCGTGGTCGTAATCGTGGTGGTAGCGATCGTCATCTATAGGGTAATTGAAGCTATCCCCAGGGCCAGAGCCATATCTAAAGGCTAAACCAGCGTGGGGATTTGCGTGGGGATATCGATGGCGATCATCATTGCCGTAATCGTATCCTCCGCGGCTGGGGGCTGACCCACAACAATCGGCACTCAATTCACCGTCGGCAAATCTTGTGCGTTTGTTGTCGAAGGTGTCGCCACCATCGCCACCATCGGACTGGCTGACCCTCCGCTTTCCGCCATGGAAGTAGGGCCCGCGGCCGGTGGCACCTTGTGAACGACCGCCGTCAACCACCCAAAAGGCCATGGGACATGCTCAAACAGGGTGAACGTCAACAGTAACGTCCACGGAGCAAGTGATGAGAGGAGAGTTCACATATATGCCTGCTGGACAATGTGACGTGGTGGCCGGGGCGAATTTGATCGGAGGAGAGGCGTGGAGTGGCGATTTCTGGTCACACCACAGGGGAAGCCTGCGTCGGGATTCCGGGGATCTTGCACAATGAACCGGTTCTTGAATGTGAAGGTTGTTGGCCCTTGGCGGCTGAGTGCGGTGTGCGACGAGCGTAGATATGTCGGTGAGTCCGGGGCTGGGCGGTTGGATCGGGTGGCGGGTAGGTGCGGCGGGTCGAGAGACACAAGTGACAGACGAGTCGACAGAGAAAGTGCAGCAGAAGAATAAATAAGGGGGAGGAATGCAAAAAGCAGAGGATCCAAGACAAGAAAGGGCAGAACAGAAAGGAGTGGGAAGGGGGGAGAAGACAGAGTTTCACCGACAGGGCGAGTCGCGGAACGAGTCGAATCGTGGATATTGTCGTTTGTGTTTGTTCGCTGGGGTGATCCGCGGCCGTCCGTCTTTTTGGTGGGATTTGGTTTCGGAAGAGGCGTTGCGAGCTGGCGACTAGACCGACCAGACAACCCAGACTAGGCGTAACAAAGCAAATCTGTCAAGGGCCAGGTGCGGGAGCTCCAGTCCAAATAAGATGCATTCAGGCCGCCCGAGAGCCGAGAGCCAAGAGCGAGACAGAGGAGCGAGACAGAGCGAGCCAGCCCCAGCTCAGTTTGTTCGGTTTTGGCATTCTTGCTTTGGTCCTGGCATCCCAAACTCGATCCAACTGGCGGGTTGGGCGCTGCTCGGTCGGGGGCCAAGAAGCAAGCTCTCCACCCCCCTGGGCCTGGCTTTCAGCTTTTTCCCAGTCCATTCCCAGTCCAGTGGAGCCCAGAATGAGAGACGGCCATGAGGCCATGGCCATGCGCTGCGGTGCGCTGCCAAATCACCGCTGGGGAATCCTTGCAGGGGCCGACCAAGGCGAGGGCGAAGCCACCCGCACGCAGCACGACACGAGGCAGGAGAATCCCTGGCCAACATCGATCGCCGGCCGCCTCACTATGCACTGCTCTGCTGCTGCTGCGGCGGCGGCGGCGGCGGCGACTGCTTCCAGCTGCGGTCGACCGGTTGATGCCAGCTCGCTGACGATACAGGTCTGCTGATGCTGCTGCTGCTGATGCTGATGATGCTGCTGCTGCTGATGATGCTGAAGCGCCTAGGCTGCTGCTGTTGTTGGCGATGTGATGGGGCCGCTCTCCCACCGATGTAAGGGAGATGAATGCGATAGGCTGCCTGCTGCCAGCTGCCGTTGCGGCTGCGCACAGAGTACTCCCTCCGTACACCTACGACACACACAGCCTCAGGCCCCCATCCTATCCCATCCCATCCGCAAGCGGTGAGGAACGAGATGGCGTGTAGCAGCGCATCCACGGCGTCGCCTACTACTGTGCCTCTACGCAAGGAAATCCAAGTCAAGTCGGAAACAAACAGGGCGAGTCACCCGCCATCACCATCGCGCCAGCAAACGATGCGCAGATATGTGGAGAGCTGCTTCGTACATGCAAGTAGCAGTACGGCAAGAGGCTCAACGCCCCGTTCCATGCCAATGACTGGGAAAAGTTCCCTGGAAGCTTTCTTTCATCCATCGCTTCCATGATCCGTCACAGAGATGCTCCACCCATGGACGAACACATCCAGGGATTCCCCTTCAACCTCGCAACCTCGCAACCCAGGGCAATGGAGCCGAGGCGCCATTCTGCCCTTCTTTGCCGATTCTGGCTCAACTTCCAAGGCCACAACGCCCCATCACTTACTGCGCTTCCCAGGGAATCCCTTGAAACCTCCCTCTGCTTCTCTTTGACATGCTCCCTCGTCCCCCCGGCACCTCTAGCACTGGAGCTAATCACCGCGGCCCCG
This sequence comes from Ilyonectria robusta, assembly GCF_021365365.1. NCBI lineage: Eukaryota > Fungi > Ascomycota > Sordariomycetes > Hypocreales > Nectriaceae > Ilyonectria > Ilyonectria robusta. The sequence continues at coordinate 2,000,058 of NW_025764437.1, read as the reverse complement.
CCAGCCGCAAACTTGCCCGCGAGGCGAGATGCTCTAGTGGGTAGCTGACAGCGCAGCCATCTCCACCGAGAAATCCACCTCCAGTCGTGCTGCATCGTCCACAATGGCGATCCATTGCTATCGCCATTGCCATCTGGGACTGATTGGGAGTCGGCTTGGATGTAATTTCCTAGGCTGTATGAGGCTGATCCTACGTCTGCCCATAAATGGCATGTCGCCTCACTATCCTGGTCATGAACCTGGAAGAAATATGCAGCGCAAGGAATTACAAAATCGATACCTTACCCAGCGCCCAACTTAAGCTTGGCATTTAGATTTCTCTCAACAAATACGATACTTCGATACATAGGTACTCCGTACGTGGTGGGCAGACAGATAGGTGAGATAGGCAGATAGCCAATCTCGCTCAATTCAACTCATGGCCATTCATTTGCGGCGTAGTCTCGCCTCGTCGAAACTATTGTTTCTGTGTCGGCTGGGTGGTTTCCAAGCCTAGAGCCAGCCGTCAATCAATTTGGACCCGCCACTTCCATTGGCCTAGGTCTGCCCTCCTCCACCGCTGATTGGCCGCCCTGTATTTCGTCACGGAGAACCACCGCACCAACACCAACGCCAGCACCAGCACCGGCCACTGGATTAATTACCGTCCTGTACATCGTGGCCCTGCGAACTCGTCAACGGATATCCCGTGATGCCGACTCGGTAGTCACGGGGGAAAGGTAATAAAGCGGTCCCCATTTCTGAGTTCTTCCCACTAGTCGCTGGCTCTGCGTCATACGTCCCGCGACGAGTGAAGAAATCGGTGCGGGCCCCGATATGTGGAACACGCCGACGAAACGGAGCAGATGCAGATGCAGATGCAGATGCAGACGGGATGGATGCAAACGCACACTGCATCGCATAGAATGACTCAAACGCATAGCCTGTGACGTGACACGCCAGACGACGCCAGAAGCCCCACGACAAGAGACTACAAGTCTGCGATAGACGAGTCGACGACGAACACAACAGCGACGACGAGCCAAGGCAGGGCAACCAGACACACGCCCAAGACGTCGAATCCCCAACCAGCGGCGTCGCCTTATCACAGGATTATGCCTACGCCGAACTAAGAAGGACAAACGGCTGACACGCAGCGCATCCCATCCATATCCGTCCATCCTCGTGTCTTGGGACTCTACCCATCCATCCACATACGATGCACCTAACCGCCAATCTTCAGCCAACACAGCCAGCGCAGCCAACACGGCCAACCCGCGCCTCGCAGGACCACATCTCGCAGCATGCAAGCACCCTGCCAGCCCGGCGCACTGCGACCCTCATCTCGAGTCCAGTTGGCTCCGTCCGCGTCCGCTCGCTATCGACGATTCTAACGCTGCCGCCTCGTCTTACACTCCTCCCTCCTCTCCCTCTAGCCTTGGACGGGCGACAGAGGGAGGACCCCCTCTTCCACCGCCGATCTCTCTCTGCCTCGCACTCGCAGAGAGCAATGTCTGTCTTTGTGTTCAATTAGACCTAATAAATAAAATAAAATATTATTGCTAAAAATAATTATACTACATATTGAGTTAGTGTTTAGAAAATAACTACTCCAGGAGGATATTGCATGATTATTAGTACCTAGGATGAAGAATACAGTCATATGTGCAAATAGTGATAGGCCATGTGTGACGGCAATACTCTAATTATTTGGGTTGTAATTGTATCCTGCATTGCTAATAAAAGACTCCATTTTGTTGCCCCATCTCTTTTTGGTCGTTCAATCGCTGATCCACTTCTACTCCCTTCGGCTCGTCCACGCCTACCTGCATCGCCTCCGCATCATCGTCATCATCACTGCGTGTTCATCCCGGCGTCGTGTCCATTCCGAGTCCTCTAACGAACCGCGCTTCGTCAGCCTGTCGCCCCAGCACCTCCCGCATCTTCTCGCTGTACTGGTGTCGCTCCTGGTCTGTCGTCGCCTCGGGGTTTGCGTCCTCAAAATCGTCTGGCGTGAAGAGTGGATCTCCCGTGAAGCTGATCATTCCTAGCTTCTCCCCTGTCCAGAACATGATGTTGTCCTCGTTGGGTCGCTCGCGGCCTTGCTTCGACTTTGTTGACACGATCTTGCGAGCCAAATCATCGGACCCAGGCATTGACGCAAACAAGGACGGTTGCGTCTGCACGTCGCTGTGTCCAATTCTCATCCGTCGACACTCCGTGTGCCCGTCCCTCTCGAACCACTTGATGAGCCCTGCCCCGTCGGAAAACGCAATTTTAGTTCCGTGGTTAGCTACCGACAGGATGATCGATGACGCCGCCTTGTATCGGTTCTTCATAGTCGAGTTTTGTAGCACCGCGCTGCCATCCGAATGGATGGCTGAGCTTAGCCCGTAAAGTTCCAGAGATCCCTTCGTCTTGTACTCCCCGCCCGCAATAAGCGTACGGCCATCCCCAATTGTCTTGCACTGCGCAACTCTCTCGGCTGAAAGCTCTCCACGACGCCGCACCTCGTAATCTACGGTAGAAAATGGATAAGGCAGCGCCGCAAGACTCGACAGCCTCGATCCCGAGTAGATGGAGCCCATGATTTTCGGGAACTTTCGTCGATCGTAGTGCAGGATATTCGAGAATCGCCCCGCCACGTAAATGTCGTCCGACACCATCTTCTCGTCGCCCGCGCGAGGTAGGTGGAGAATGCTGATCGGCGTCGGTTGAGACAGCGAGGCGTACGGCGGCAGTGGTTTTGGGTCGAATATCGCCTTGAAAGGGCTGTCCTCGTTCCATCCAGGCCCATCAACCCGGTCTATAACTTCGTGATTCACATTTGCCCGCGCCCTGAAATCATGCAGATGGATCCCCAATGATGTACCCACAGTCAATGGCACACCGTCGTGAATATGGGAAAGAGTGGTGATGGACCATTCAAATGACTCGCGGCTGACAACTTCGAGCCGATTGAGATCGACTTCGAGGAGGTCTTCAGATAGTAAGGAATAGGTCAGCCGTGAACGTAGATGACGGGTGGGATATTTGCATTGACTCACGGCTTTGAACGGCAAAGAATGCACGGTGCCCACTGTTGTTCACACTGACACACTCTGTCACTCCCGTATCAATCCTCTTAGACCGCCGGTTGTTGTCATTCCCCCTCGAGTCGGTAAACAGGATACCTGGTTGGCTGGTTGCGACGATTCCTCCTCGCTTCCCCCTGCTGCCATTCACGTCCCACAGGCATACCGACCCGTCGTCCAGTGGAGAGATCGCCAGAAGAGAGCCAACACCGTCGTCCCCATTGTTCGGGCTGTAGAGGGCCATTCCGCGGACTTCTACAGGATGCCTCAATCCTCCATCTTTTACACGCGGGGCCTCAAGCCAGTTGACGCACGTCGGTCCATGGCGCTGGATATACTCATCGTACCACGAGACACGTTCGTCGGGGAAAGCTGGATCCCAGTTGGCCAGGTCCTGTAAGAATTGCATGTGCTCCCGATTCCGCCGAGGCGGCTCGTCTTCAATTGGAGATGGGAGGCCATAGACTGGTTCCGCGGAGACTTTGGTTTCAGCTTGGAGGGTTTGCTGGTCGCGTGGGCCCGAGCTGGCTTCGACGGACACGGCATAGAAGCGACGGCGGTTCTGCAGGAAGTGGTACCACGAGGAGCGGTCGAAACAATGGCGCTTCCAGAGCTCATGGTCGAGGCAAACATCGCGGAGCTTACGGGAGACAAGCTGCAGTCTGGGCAGGTAGTGAGGTTCGAGATCTGGGGAACTGCCATTAGCGGAGCTATTCCAAGCGGGGCTCGGCCGGGGAGCACTCACAGCACAAGATCTGGAGCAGGATCTCGTCCGGGAGCTCGTCCCAGCGTCGAGGCAGGTGTAGGTGCCCGGACTCAGCCATGACGCTCGCCGATTATGGCGGACGGGCAGCGGAAACGTGCAGCGGAAACGGGAACGAGAGGGGCAGCCGTGGCCCGTGGGGGATCCTGATGGAAGGTTCTAACTTCCAGGGTCTGCGGCAGACGGGAGTCACCAGACGGAAGACGGAGCTGGGGGCCGGCCAGGGCTATCGCGATAAGCGACCAGTTAAGGTGGGTTTAGGCGACGCTATGTCACCGGCTGGTGCTGGCGCCGGGGTTTGGCGCGACGCTTCCAGGGCCAGGAATGGAAGCGTGTAGATCACGTCAGGTTGGACGAGTTGGCGGTTGCTGGCGGTTGCTGGCAAGTCAGCGTGGTCTGATGAGATGGCCTACCGTGCTGCGGCCGTGTTTGGGATGCAAGTTGCACGCTGGGAAGCCTCCAATTCCCCGCTGGTGAGTGATGACTGCGTATCCGGGGCCAGCCAATGGCAAGCTGGTGGATAGACTGGATTGATGGCTCATAAGACATTGCCGAGCCTGACCATGTCAACAGCCACATGCAGTGTCCGACCAACAGCCCAGTTGCTTGTGGCTGCTTTTTTCCCTCGGTGTGTTGCACGCACCTCGAGTCACGTTCCTGACGCCACCGTGGCTCAGGATGTCTCTTCTTTCAGCTGGCACTGATTGACGGTGCATGTCTCAGTAGGTACGCAGTACGGAGGGCCCTTTCAAAAGTCTTATCTAGAAGAAGTAAGTCCTAATTATTAGGTTAGATAATAAATACACTAAGTACTTTCTGATTTCTATAGGCCCTAAAGGATAGCAGGCTACAGCATACAGCAACCGCTATATCCTGATTAGCAGCGTACTACTTACTCTGAAGTTACAGCGGCTGTTTAACGAGACTGTGACAGCTTTATGTATCTCAGGTAACCGACAGGGATAAATAGATATGATGTTACTAGCGCTCGGACAAGACTTTTAAAAGGGCCCTCCGTAGGTTGTAGGTTGTCGGTGAGCCTGGAGGTGGAGTTGACAAGTCCAGGCCTGCTACCGACAGCTGGCAGTTGGCAACAATTCCCAGTTGGCAGCAGTTGGCAGCTGGCAAACACCCAACCTCTTCCACCACCTTTATCTCAGCGTCTCCCAGCCGCAAGGAATAAACACCGCTGGCTGCTTGTTGATGCCTCAGTCAACTCACTCTCTTCCTCGCTTGATGTTTGCACCCCAAATCATGACGCGAATTGCGCGCCACATTCACTCGTCTTCAAAACAACCACTCATTCATCGCACTTGATTCACTACACACCTCTTTCGATATCGTCCAATGCAGAAACTCTCACACTCCGAGCCGCAGCGCTGAGACTCTGTCATCGTCAAACCATCGCGAACCACCCAGGGAAACCTTCACCAGGAGCCGATCGAATACTGCACGCATCGGCGCTTCACCTGCGCATCGTGGAATGCGACTTTGGTCATCTCGAGTGTTCTCAGCTCCGCCTCGCCTGCATTCATGCCGAGAGTCGCGCGCGACGGAACCTCCCACACTCCGACTCTGTGATTGTGGACGACCTTCCGCCATGAATCCCAACCCCCAGAATGTAGGTTGAACAACCTTAGCGACAAGCGTCATCACTAATTCACCCCAGTCACTTCCCTCGATCGAAACCGAGCGCTCACGCCGAGAAGCGAGAAATGTACGCCACAACACCGTATCGACAATTTCATCCAAGTCAAACCCATTCGCGTCTTCCGAACTTGGCGACGAGATCCAGCTTGAGGACTTCTCATATATCAAAGCCCACATACCTCGTGGCCGAAGCCCAGACCTCCCGAAGCTCGTCTCAGAGCATCCTTCTCGACCCATCAATGGCGCAGGAAACCCGGCAACTGGTCACAAGCGCAGCGCATCCCTTGATGAAGACAAACCCGTTTCCGAATGGGAAACTGTAGTCCCAGACGAAGAGTTTGAAAACAGTCCCCCAGTCCCACCTCAACAACTCAGGCGAAGGAAGAATTTTGAACTCGTCTTCCACGCTCAGGAAATCTTCGATTCTAGATCCAACCAGCAAAATGGATTAGCTAAACAAGAAAGGCACACAATCCTTGCGCCCCCGCGTGCGCTTCCAAAGCCACCTGCCAAGCGGCCGCCAAGATTTGTTCCTCGCCTACACTCCTTTCATTCCACGTCCAGTCTTTACAGCGACCTTGACGAGACCGACAAGGCTCCAGAAGGGAATACGAAAACCGTCCTCGAGGTTGGAGGCCAGAAGAGGCAGCCCCCTCAGCGTCTTCTTGCTCGCCATCGCCCAGAAATCCTGAGATCACTTTCCAAAACGTCAACCAGTACCAATGGTGACCCATTTCAGTACGATGGGGATCTTTATTCCGGATTTCTCCAACCTTCCGCCGAGAAGGATGTCAGCAATGCACTCCATTGCGCCGAAGGAAGCGCTCAGTCGAAAGAAACCTTTCCGCAACCTGCGCAAATAGGCACCCTGCAAACAGATACGAAGAAAGGCCCCAATGTCGCCTCGTTCTACAACGCCGCAGCTATTCGATCGACCTAGAATGTCGACGAAGAGATCAAGGTTCCAGTCATCCGAGAGCCAAAGAAAGAGCCCAACCCAGAGCCCGAATCTTCTCGCCGGCTCACTGGCGGGATCGCGACTCTGCTTCGACCCCGACCTCAGACGGGCACAGAGGCCGATTGGCAGACTGTCATAACCGAACAACCCTTCGATTCAATGCAGCAAGAGTTCCAAGACAGTATTGCAAAGGGGACAGGAAGCAGTCTTGCGGACGTGTCGGATATGACGGAACACGATTATCCTCGCGAGTATGGATCAACGGATAGAATCATCCAGCATCCTAAAAAAGGTCCTATGCCAGGCTCGTACCTTCTTCGAAATGACAAACAGAGGAATATCCCGGTACTAGTCCCAAAGTTTGGCTCTGCGGACAGGGAGGCTTTCCCCCAGAATTCCATCCGCAAACTTCCACAGCCTCCGGCACGAACCCCGGGAGGTAGTTCTCGTTTCTCGAATCCGTTTCGCCGGGATGGTTCCGCCCAGAGGCCCACTCGTGAGAGCATTCTCCTCGACATGGAGTCCAGGCGCGACAGTTATCAAACACTCGATTCAGACATCAACCTCCCTGAGCTTCGCGTAGAGGACGCCACTCCCACTCCCAATTTTGGAAAGAATGGGAGATTCAGATGGTCCCGAATTAGGGAAAATCTGGGAAGAGATCCTCCGAAGACTCCTCTGACAATCTTCGACCAACCGCTGTACAGGCTTGGAATCAAAGAATCGAGCGACCCCAAGAAGGCATCCCACATTCCGCATGACGAATTTCTGGCAAAGATCCCACGTCTTCCCTTTCCATTGATTAGTTTGCCAGAGGCAGCAATGTTGCAGCATTTCCGAAGGGAACGGGGAGAAGAGGATCACACGAATACCGCCGGGTCCTTTGCAAGCAGAGGCAGATCCAACACCATGAGCACGGCCGAGTCTTCGATTCTTGCCCAGACACCGTCCCCGACCAGACTTCACTTTTCGAGAGGATCACCAGGGGAAGGCCTAACCAGACCAGCTCCAGTCCATCGCACTCACCGCATAAACGGAGTGCTTCGACGCCGCGATTGTCAGTAAGAAGGCCCCACTCAGGAGAAGCTACTAACACTGCTCTAGCAAGCGAGAGAATTGCCGACATGCTGATATCATCATCAGCCATCCTGAATACACCCCCTCCGACTGAACCTCGAACTCCCACGAACGGCGATTGGTATAGGGGCCGTCCTCGAGATCCCACCTCCTACTACACCGGGCTGCCTCGGACCCGTGGATTCTCCTCAAGCACGATAGAGAGAAGGGCTAGAAAATTCCAGGAGGGCTATGTCCCCAACGAGGGAAGTCTGTTTACCCGATCCGAGGTGGACCTCATCGAATCGGCAAGGGTGGATATTCTGTCTCGTCGGCGACTTGCCGACAAGGAAAACAAGGGAGAAAAGATGATCTTTGTGGGAATCATGATCTTGACACTCTTCTTCCCGTTCCTTGGACTGCTTGCTCTGTGGGGCAAATTTGACTCGGCTGTTTCGTGGTATACTCATGGCGAAATGCACTCACTGACCAAGGACCAGAGGGGTACACTGAAGCAACAGCTGTTTGTTGAAGCAGTTGTTTACCCTGTATTGATTGTCACTTTGTCTGTCTACTACTCCGTTGGAGTGTAGACCTGAGGTTTTTGTTCGATGTAAAGTCGAGTTGCAGTTAAGACTGATTTCGGGATTTGTGATGAAGCGGGGAGGTTGAATCATCGAGAACAAATGGATTGCCTGTATTATGAGCACATATATTTTGAATGAGATAGGCCTGGATTGGCCAACTGGAGACTATAGTATTTGCGTACTGGACGAGGTGAATTTCATATGGCACAATGAGGAGTTTCAGATATTTAATCATATTAGCTCATGTGATTCATTCGATAACCAGCACTTTCAATCTTGAATCGCATATGGGAACATAATTCTGCTCTCCCGTCACGGTCTCTTTGTGAACAGACTACTGGAGTGGGCATGATCAACTTTACTTCTTGCCACCGCCAGAGCCGCTGCCAGAGCCGCCGCTGGAGTACTTATGTCCACTGGGGGAAGTGTAGGTGGAGCCACCATTTCCGTTGTTGTAGTAGGAACTTCCGTTGGGGTTGGAGTAATAATACGACCCGTTGCTAGAACAGTATTAGAGGTCACCAGTGTAAAGGATCGAGATGTATGAGAGTTCGAAGCAAATGACTTACGTGTTGGAGTAGTGATAGGAGTTCGAGTTGGCCGCGCCGGAACCGTAGTCTCGGGCACAGTAGTGGTTACCCTGTAGAAGCGTCAGGATTGTCCAGCTCGGACCGGGACATGACGAACCTGGCTGTTGGTGCCGCTGCTCTTGTAGGAGTAATTGTCAGACATGGTGATGCGAGTGCAAGGCTCAAGCTGTGGATGGTTGAGTGTAGTTCAGAGATGATCAAATGAGAAGAATCAGTGATGTTGGTGTAGATGAAGGAGAGAAGAAGAAGGAGGCCGAGATGCGGGGGAAGCTTGAGAGCCCGACCTTATCTACCCCTGGGAGAGGAATGCGGAAAGAACGGGCAGCTACGACAAACAAAAACAAGCAACTCTCAAGATGATAGCTTGATAAAGTTTCACACCAGGTTAGAAGCGATGCGTGTTGCTACCAATCAGCAAACATCGTGAGGTGGGGGAAAGTGGGATGCATCAAACTAAAAGCAACCATGGGTCTCACGGCTTGGGGCAATTTTACTGTACAGCAGACGAAGAGCAAATTGATTTCTTCTCAACCAAATAGAATACACAACAAAGGTTGGCGCAGGAAGCTTGACAACTTCCTTATATTTTACAAATTTCCCTAAGAAGGTCTGTCGGGAAGTCCTTGGGACACCTCCCGCGTACCCTCCACCGTTGAGCTAGGGAAGTGCGGGGTAAGATACTCTCAGACCTTGGGATTTCTTGAAGAGTCCATTGGGAATGTTCTGAGACATATTGGGCAGAGGAGATTCTAAGAACTTCTAGGGAATTCCCTGGGAGAGAAATCTACGGAGGTTAAGTAGAACGAAAATCCTTAGGTACTATATAATATGCTAAATTTTAGTATTTAATTAGATACTCCACTAAAGAAAGATTAGGGGAAAGTCCCTAACCTAAGTACGGTCTTCACGTCCTGAGTTGTCAAAACCCCAGCGCCAGCCTTTTTAAAACCACTAATTATGGCAGAAAAAGGCGCGGATTCATTGGGAGTGATTGTGAGATACGGCCCCTTCATTCTGGTGAGAGGTAGCTGCAGTTTTATCCCCGGATTGTGTGAAGCTTAGTTGTGCGCTGCCACGCTGATGATACTCTCTCACTTAACGTGATGGCATAGCAATAAGCAGCAGACATGATGATATCGATTTGCTTGAAAATTACGTTCGATTTATAAATATCAAGAGAGGCGGTATTATTTTGCTAAATTGGCTAGCGAATAATGCTTCATTAACCCTCGGCCTAATTTGAGGTGACAGCGGACGCAATGAAGAAAGAAGAACCCCACAGCATCATGAGCCTAAGATGGTTCTTATTTTCTCATATTCGACTAATAGGCAATCGTCCATTGTGAGATGGACTGGCTCATCCAGCCGTGCTTCCATTTTCTAAGCTGAAGAATGATGAAAGATGCAACATCGGCGGATACTTTGGCCAGGCGCCCATTTGTCATCGCGCTGCGACAATGGGCGAATTATGATGTCATCCCCCGCAATCAATCGATCACGACAGGACGAAACCTTGAGGCGCTTACAAACGATGCTCATTCGCTGATTAGAAATCATGAGGAACTCATTTTGAGATAAATTGAAGCTGTCCGATTGAGTTCTATCATTTGGCTTCATCAAAGAAGGGAGCCTCTTCTTCGTTAGATCGATCCTCTTACAGACCTCGAGATACGTAGCAACACTTACACAATGGCAACCAAAATTTTCTTGTATGCCTCTGCATCCGAGCCTCTGTACATGACCATACTGAACAATTTCTAGGACCGGCGCTACTGGTATTCGTCCCATCAACAGCAATCGCCGTCCGGTTACTTATTGATCATCTAGGCTTTGTCGGTGGCGCCGTCCTCACCCAGGTGTATGACGCTCATCCAGAATACGACTTCACATTGTTCGTCCGCAACGAGGAGCGTAGCAAGCCCTTTTCTGCAAGGTACCCGAACGTCAAGTTCGTCTACGGCACCCTCAACGACTCTGTAGTCATCGAGAAGGCGGCTGCCGAGGCCGACGTTGTCATTCGTTAGTTCCACTTGCCATCATTCAAGGCTCCAATTGACAGTGTTATCCAAGACACCGCAGCTTCCGCCGATGATACTCCGTCAGCCCGTTCAATTGCCAAGGGCATCGCTGCAGGCCACACAGCCAAGAATCCTGGATACTGGATCCATTTATCAGGGACTGGGATTTTGACTTGGTACGACCATGAGCATAAGCGCAGCGGCGAGAGTCCTCTACCCGAGGAGAAGTACAACGACCTCGAAGGCATAGACCGCGTCATCAACCTGCCAGACCACGCTGCTCATCGAGATATCGACAAAATTGTCCAGGCCACCAACTCCGATGCAGTGAAAACTCTCATCGTTGCGCCTCCTACTATATACGGGACTGGCCGCGGAATTGGCAACACCCGCAGTGTCCAGGTCCCCAACCTAGCCCGCGCAACGTTCCGGCTCGGTTATGCTCCAATCGTCGGTGTGGGTAAGACAGAGTGGGACAATGTTCACATCGACGACCTCGCCGACCTCTTCCTCAAGTTCGTCGAAGCTTCTCAAGACCCGGCCAAGCGAGAGAATCCCGAGATATTCGGTCGCAATGGATACTTCTTCGCGCGGCAGAGCGCCCACAAGTGGTCCGACGTCGCCACGTGGATCGCCGAGGAGGCGAACCGCCGCGGATACGCACCGGAGCTGGCGACCAAGTCGGTCCCGCTGGAGGTGGTGACCGGGACGGGGCTTCTGGCGGCGGGGACGTGGGGACAGAACTCAAAGGGAGAAGCGGAGCGGGCCAAGAAGTACCTCGGATGGCACCCGAAGGCGGTGGCTCTGAGGGACACTATTGGTGAAGCTGTAGAGACCGAGGCCAAGGCCCTGGGGTTGACTCCAAAGGATGTGAGGGCTTGAATGATTGGCTTGAGGATGACTGTCAGAGTCAGGCTGGAAGGCGTTTAGCCAGTAATTAACGATGGATGACAGTCAACTAACGGTCTTTCTTAATTATTCTGATAATAATGACGAATCTTTTTCATGCCACGGCTGATGCCGGGTCTTTGCCCACTCTGCTCGACTCATGGCTAAAAGTTCAAGTCGAGACTTACATTGAACGCACTCAGCCGTGAGCGTGAGGATCTACGTTGCACAGCATGACAGACGCGAATGTCATTGAGCTATGCATCATCTCCAGCACTGATTCATGAACACGGTGTAAGCCTTCATCATGCCACTACGGAAAGATTTTGGGTGGAGGGGCAGCGGCGGACATCAACGGGTTGCTCCTCCGAAGGCGGCAACGGCGGGCGCCCAAGCGGCGTAGTGCCCGACTCGGCGTTGCCGTTGTCGTTAACTAACTCAAGTTACATGCTAGGTCTCTTGTTAGGCAGGGAGAAAATTCGGTCAACCGACTCTCGAGTCAGACGGCCCTCCCGTTGCCACCAGCCGGGCTGGCGACAGAGTGTTGAGGCGCCTGGCTGGGATCTAGCTTTTTCACGGGCTTACAGCGCTTCGTGTACTACGTCGTGTGTTGGGGAGGTGTCTGATGCCCACTGATCAGCAGCATCCCTTGTCTATTGCCCGTCGTATGTCTTAGAGAAGGATTCTTGTCCCGAGGTCCAGTCACGAGTCTCAGGGCTCCAACCTCAGCACCAGCCACACGAATGCACAAAATCCGTCCGGCCGTAGAAAATGGGTCTACGAGGCAAAGGTACCCAGGACGGCAGCAATAAGCTGGCAGGCAACAATGTAATATTGGCCGATTAAAATCCGCCCAAGCCAATGCCGTCATGACCATATCCCGTCAGGCTTAGAATTGGCGCGTCTCCCATTTCTCACTCGCATCCCGACGACTGTTGCCCCCGGCGCACGCCCCGAAACAAGCCCGTTGTGGCCATGGCAAGGAAAAAAAAGAACTGGAGCCTAAGGAGCCATACCTAAGGAGCCATACCTACCTAAGGAGCCCTGAAAAAACTCAGGCAAAGGGCCTTACCTAAAGCGGTTTAGTGGAGGGGATCGATGGCAGCCCACTTGTGCTGACCCCACTTCGGCAGAAAAAGTTCAGTTCACAGGTCCCCCGAAATTTATTCTCAGGCCTTCACAAAATCTGGTTGGGAGAATTTCTTTCTCGAACCCCACGTTCTTCCTTCCTTCCTCATTCTCTCTTCCACCAAAATCCTCTCAGACAGCAAAATGGCGGACGAACTGTATGACGGTGCCATTGGCATTGATTTGGGTGAGTCTACATCATGTTCAACGCCTTTGCGTCTCCCTTCTTGATGCCGCTGGCGCGCGCGACCCTGTCGTCGTCGTCCGGCGAAGGAGGGGAAAATCGCGAAACTCGTCAAATTCATCAAAACCACACCACAATCATCGACATTTTCTAACCACGACCCGTCAACAGGTACTACCTACTCCTGCGTTGCTATCTACGAGGGTACCAATGTCGAGATCATCGCCAACGAGCAGGGTTCTTTCACCACCCCTTCTTTCGTTTCCTTCACCGAGAAGGAGCGTCTGATTGGTGAGGCCGCAAAGAACAATGCTGCCATGAACCCCCGGAATACCGTCTTCGATGCCAAGTGAGTTTTTCCCGCTGCTCGACCCGAAATCCCGGAATTCCTCAGTTTCTGACCGAATTTTCTCAGGCGTCTGATCGGTCGCCGCTTCGATGACCCTACCGTCAAGAAGGACATCGAGTCTTGGCCCTTCAAGATCGTCGATGATGGTGGTAACCCCCGCATCGAGGTCGACTACCTGGGCGAGAAGAAGACCTTCTCTGCCCAGGAGATTTCCTCCATGGTTCTCGTCAAGGTAAGATTGATTTTCTCTCAGCGCACAACCACAGCGCACAGCCCACCATCCCACTTTCACTCCCCCCGCCCCCGCACTAGTGAGAAACTAAGCAGATTCTGACCCCCGCTATAGATGAAGGAGATTGCCGAGACCAAGCTTGGCAAGAAGGTCGAGAAGGCCGTCATCACTGTCCCTGCCTACTTCAACGACAACCAGCGACAGGCCACCAAGGATGCCGGTTCTATCGCCGGTCTCAACGTCCTCCGTATCATCAACGAGCCCACCGCTGCCGCTATCGCCTACGGTCTCGGTGCTGGTAAGTCCGAGAAGGAGCGCAACGTCCTGATCTACGATCTCGGTGGTGGTACTTTCGATGTCTCCCTCCTGAACATCCAGGGTGGTGTCTTCACCGTCAAGGCCACTGCTGGTGACACCCACTTGGGTGGTCAGGATTTCGACACCAACCTGCTCGAGCACTGCAAGAAGGAGTTCTCCCGCAAGAGCAAGAAGGATCTCTCCGGAGATGCCCGTGCTCTCCGCCGTCTCCGAACTGCTTGCGAGCGTGCCAAGCGTACCCTGTCCAGCGGTGCCCAGGCCACCATTGAGATTGACTCTCTCTTCGATGGTGAGGACTTCACCATGTCCATCACCCGTGCCCGTTTCGAGGACCTTAACGCCAAGGCCTTCTCTGGCACCATCGAGCCCGTTGCCCAGGTTCTCAAGGACGCCGCCATGGAGAAGAGCGGTGTTGACGAGATTGTCCTGGTCGGTGGCTCTACCCGTATCCCCAAGATCCAGAAGCTTCTGTCCGAGTTCTTCGATGGCAAGAAGCTCGAGAAGTCTATCAACCCCGATGAGGCCGTTGCCTACGGTGCCGCCGTCCAGGCCGGTATCCTCTCCGGAAAGGCCACCTCCGCCGAGACCGCCGACCTCCTCCTCCTCGATGTCGTTCCCCTGTCTCTGGGTGTCGCCATGGAGGGCAACATCTTCGCTCCCGTTGTTCCTCGTGGACAAACTGTCCCAACGATCAAGAAGAGAACCTTTACTACAGTCGCTGATAATCAGCAAACAGTAGTGGGTGTTTTCGAATTTTCCCATAATTTTTTCGAGTTGCTAACGCGTAATATAGCAATTCCCTGTTTTCCAGGGCGAGCGTGTCAACTGCGAGGACAACACCTCCCTGGGTGAATTCACCCTTGCTCCTATCCCTCCCATGAGGGCCGGTGAGGCCGTCCTCGAGGTTGTCTTCGAGGTCGACGTCAACGGTATCCTCAAGGTCACCGCCACTGAGAAGACCTCTGGCCGCTCTGCCAACATCACCATTGCCAACTCTGTCGGCAAGCTCTCCACTGGCGAGATCGAGAAGATGATCAGCGGTATGTTTCCCCTGTTACGAGTGCATAAATCAGTCCAAACTAACTCGAAATAGACGCCGAGGCTTTCAAGAGCAACGACGAGGCTTTCAGCAAGAAGTTCGAGGCCAAGCAGCAGCTTGAGTCTTACATCGGCCGTGTCGAGGAGATCGTCTCCGACCCTACTCTGTCCCTCAAGCTTAAGCGTGGCCAGAAGGAGAAGATCGAGAGCAGCATCAGCGAGGCCATGGCTACCCTTGAGCTTACCGATGCCTCTGCTGAGGACCTCAAGAAGCAGGAGCTGGCCATCAAGCGGCTGGTTACCAAGGCCATGTCCTCCCGATAAATGCATTCGGGACGTGGCCATGTAGGTTAGGGGACGAAGGGCGGCGACGGTTGAGCTGCCCCGGGTTGCGAGCCGACGCAACTCGTGAGGCCTTGAGGATGGATGGGGCCACCGGCCGAGGCGATTTCTTTTTTCGATCTACGGTAATTCGGATGAGGAGAACCGAGGCAAGTGAAAAGTTCTGCATGTTTGTGTGTTCATGGGTCCTCAACAGTGACACCGACTTACGCAAGGTCGTCATGACGTATGAGAGATGCATGGATAGTGGGCAAATGGACGCGGGCTCGCTGAGCCAGAGCCCTATGAGTGGACGAAGGCCTGTGAATTTAAGCATAGACTCGGTAGAATGGAAAATACGGAATGATGCCTTTTACCAAATAATGCTGGTTCAATTCTATGTGCAACTGTGATGAGATAATGAGGATGATGATCTTGGGTGTTTGACACAGTGGATATAGCACGGAGCATCATCCAGGTGAGACGACAGTTGCACCGTCAGGCACACAGTATCAAGCTTCTTTACTAAAGCCTCGCTGGGCTAAGATACTACACTTACGTGCAAAAGTTCCGACAATATTAAAATCGCTGACGGCAGTAGTTATTTTACTATATTATTTTAATTAAGATATTAAAATATATAAAAGTATTATTAAAATTATTTGGTTTTTTTAGCTTTACTCAATATCATCAGATAGATTAAAGCTATATAGTAATCTCAAATAGTAGAAATAAACAATAAGTACTTCACCCAGCACCAGAAGAAACAGTAGCTAAACAATAAGGTTATTGCCCACTAGTCTCTGCCTGAAGCTTCCATTCAACCCCTCTAACTTCAACCCTATTATCTGCAGTTAACGACCTTGCTATCTACAGTTAACAACCTTGAGATAGTAACCTTATTCCGAGTAATAGGATATAAGGGAGACTAATATCTCCCATCATCAAGAAACCAACTTCCCTTCTAACACTCATCCCATCACAACCAATTTTCAATATGGCGAATTTCACTCGAGCAGCTCTTTCCAGGGATAACCTGTTGTATCCGTATTATAGATCCCAACTCCAATATAATCTCGGATTCTCTCAGAATCTAGAAGACGAATCGGAAAGATAGAAGCTGAATTTCCTCTCGAGCTTCCTTGAGAAAGAAAATCTATTTGAGCTATCGCCATACTATCTGCAACGCCTAAATGGAAGCCAACGGATCGCATTGGCTATTTTTGGATGCCATTTGCTTCTTGACAATAGGACTAGGGTTAATGGGCAAGGAAATCAAATTCTTGTCCGCAATCTTGTCCCATATATCCGAATAGAAATGGCCGCGCTTTACGACTTGGCTAAAAATATCAACAATCCCGATCTAAGGGGTCAAGTCTTCCTCCAGGATATCGCCGGGGCCCAATACGACCCCTGGTTCTAGGAGCTGTTGTGTTGCGTTGGGTTGGTACGGATGCTAGCCATATAGGGTGCTGGCTAGAGGGGGGATTCGAATGACTTAAACGGGTCATCATGGGCGTTGGGGATCTCGGGGCGTTCTAGTCACAGGTCGGGTCGTGGGAGTTTTCAGTGCATTCATCAAGGTTAGAGTCGAAAAAGTTAGACAGGATTCCGGCAGAGAAGAAAAAAGCAGCTTGAAACCCAAAACTTGGGCCTTGGCAACTGTGACGTGCGCGCAACGAAAATGCAGTAAATTCAAACACTAGGTTCCCTCATCGAGGGATTATTAAAATTATAATTTTATAAATAATAAGGTTTTTATTTTATTTATTATTCTTATTTATAAATCCTCTTATTAAATAAGCTTTTATTGCTTTTGATGGATCCGTTACGGTCAATTTGATCAGATGGATAATGTTCAAAGCAGTGATGATGATGTTGATGATTGCTTGTGCCGGTCATCCCGGACCGGCCGGAAGAGGGGTTATCAGACCCCCCTTCTGACTAAGGTCAGGATATCAGTCTATCAGAGGTTTCGTAATACAGGGTCACCTTCCAACACACCCCCCCAGCTGAAGCCGGGTCGGCTGAAGCTGTGATCTTTATATCCCTAGATCTTCTTCCTTTATCTCTTCCAGCTTCCTTTGCCCTAGCCGGTCTGAGATATCGACCAGGCCTAGCTGCTGGACTGATCTTTGAAAGGCCGGGCTGCTGACTGTCTTTGTGAGCCCATCTGCAATCATTTCCTCTGTACCGATATAGTCCACCTGGATCCTGTTCCTCTGAGCTTCCTGCCTCAGCCAATGATTGTGAATATCAACATGACGAAGCTTGGTCTGCAGCTTGTTGATCTCCTTGTGGATAAGCCGGATCGTCTGCAGGTTGTCACATTGAATGTGGATTTTTTCTTCTTCCAGCCGGATCCCTAGCTCTTTAACTAGCCAGGAGATAAACATAGCCTCCCTAGCTGCTTGAGATAGGGCTAGTAACTCGGCCTCAGTCGTTGACGTTGTGACTGTATCCTGCTTGTTGGCCCTCCATCCGATCGTCCCTCCGAATAGTCTCATGACGTAGGCTTGGGAGCTTTTCCGGTCAGGGTTATCTGCATAGGAGGCATCGCTAGCCACAAGGAAACAATCGTCCTGGCCGAATTGAAGGGCTAGGCTGCTGGTCTTCAAGAGATATAGCAGGACCCTATCAGCGGCGCGGTGATGTTCCGGTCCTGGGTTCGAATTGAATCTAGCTAGCCGGGAAGCTGAAAATGCTATATCCGGCCGGGTCATAACAACCGCATAGAGGATCGATCCAACCTTCCGCTGGTATCGTTGGATTGACGGGATCGAGGCCCGTTGCTCGTACGGTTGAAGGTCTTTCTTCTTCATCGGGGTCTCGTGCCGCTGATCTAGGTCATCCACAAGGTTAGCAATCTTAGCTAGATACGAAGATTAGGACAACCAGATCAGTCTTTTCTTTCGGTCTCGAATAACCTCGATCCCTAGAAACCACTGAAGATCCTGTCCGCCGGTTAGGTCATATCGGCCTTTAAGCTCTACAACAGCCCTCTGAACGTCCTGTCTCTTATCCTTCCAGCAGGCAAAGACAATATCGTCAACATAGTAGAAGACGATGATCCCGGCCTTTGTCATACAGCAGGGCTCGTGCCGGACCGGCTTAAAGCCTAGGTCTTAAAGAGTTACTATAAGTTCCTTCTACCAAAGGAGAGGGGATTCGCATAGGCCGTACAGGGCTTTCTGGATCAGTAGGGTCTTTCCGGCTGATCTGTATCCCGGCGGCTGTCTCATTAGGATAGGACGGTCTAGCCTAGCATTAACGAAGGCGTTAACTGCGTCATACTATATAAGATCCAGGTCAAAGCAGGCTGCTATTGCAATAAGGGTCCGGAAGGACCTTCCGGCTAGGGTTGAGGCGTAGGTCTCCTCGCCTAGCCCTTTCAGCTGCTGGTCTCCTCGAACAACTAGCCTAGTCTTGCATTTGATAAAGCGGCCATGCTTATCTAGCTCATAGACGTAGACCCACATGCAATCGAGGGTCTGTTTCCCTAGGGTTCTAGAGTCATCTTAATCTATCTCGATCCATAACTCCATTTCCCTATAACTTTGCAAGTGGTCTCGTTCAGCCTGTTTAAATTGGACCCCCATCGGATAATCCCTTAGATCCCGATGGTGCCGCGGCAGCTGTGGCAGCTGACTTTAATAAACAGACCTAGGTTTCTTCAACAGCCGTTACAGCTTAGCCTTGTCAATGACCTTCCCGTTGAGGGTGCCGACTGGGCTAGCTAATCTTCCGGCGTTAAAGGCAGCTTTCCAGATATCAGCCCGTTCAACCCTATAGACCCTAGAGTCCCTAGGATCTAGCTTACCTGGTGGATCTAAGTCATCCTGAATCGTCATAGCTAGAAGTGCAGCTAGTAGCAGAGACTCAGGAGTCAGATAGGCTCTATCATAGGAGCTAGAGGCACCAGATTAACTGCCTTCTAAGGCGTCATATCCTTCCCCTAGTTTTCCTTGAGATCCTTCCTCAACCCTATCACTAGAATAGCCAATAGTTACAGCTGGTTAATCAGACCTAGCCTCTGATAGTATCATCCCTGCGTCTCTGTTAGGGCTACCTACATACGGAATAGGATCGATATCATCAACCTGATCCCTAGGATCTAGGTCATCAACATCGTCCTGATCCGCGCTGTAGATATCCCCCTGATCCTTGTTATGGGATTCATCCCACCTAGAGGTCAATCTGCTAGCTGTTTCCTCTGCTATTAACTGATCCGGTTAATCTTCTTCCACCTAGTTCAGCAGCTAGTCCAATTCCTTCCTGCTAACTTGTAATAGGTCATCCCGTAGATGATTGACGTTTCTGGTAAATTGATTGTCTTCATTGAATATAATATCCCTAGTAGAGATAACCTTCCCAGTAGCCGGGTTCCAGATCCGATAGATATTAGTTAACTGGTATCCCACAAGGTAGCCGATCCAGGCACGGGGATTTAGCCGCTGCCGCTTTTTCCTGCCCTTCAGGGCATCTTAAGTCAAAGCAAATACCTTAGACCCATAGACCCGTAGATAACCTAGATAAGGGACCTTGTTTTCCTGACCGTAACCGTCCCGTTGGGCTATTGCTGTGTAGAACCGGGTATAAGGGGTATCCCAGTTGTTAACCCCCCTAGGGGTCCGGTTATAAAGATAGACAGCAGTACAATAGATCTCGACCCAAAGGAAGAAGGGAAATCGGGCTCCTGACCGTAGGGCTCTTGCCTTGATCTTGATAACCTTGCCGGATAGCTCGGCGCCGCCATTCTAAGCAGCTGTGTCTGCAGCTGTTAACTCCACGATGATACTCATCCCGGTAAAGAACCGATATACTAGCCGGGGCCGGTCTTCGGACTTTCCTAGGATCTCTCTATCGCACTCAATAACCCGGGGCTTCAGCTAATACTGCCGGACTAGATAACCTAGGAAGTCCTTAAAGACTGCAACTAGCTCTGTATGCTACCGGGTCTTAAGGTAATAGTCCCAGATATAGCCGGAATAGCAGTCTGTTATCAATAACAGACTAGCCCTTCCTTCTGGATCCTCTTCCAGGTTATGGAAGTTAATTGCTAGTCTCAAGCCGGGTCCGGCTGGAAGATCCCTTGGCCGGCAGCTGACTTGTCGGGTCATCTTGGAAGTGCCGCAGTCATCACATTCAACAGTCATAATCCCTTTAATCCGGGCCCCTGCGACCTTACTGACTAGCCTTTCTAGGGCTTGAGGCCCCGGATAACCTAGCCGTAGATACTAATAGCAGGCATCTTGCTTGGTCGCCTTGGGTCGGGTTGATGAGTTAAACCGGCTGTGCCGGGCAGGGAAGGCAGCATCACAAGGGACGTATTCTAGGACGAATTGGTCATATTAATCAAATAAGAAGCATTTAATCAGACCGTCTAAAGATCTTAGACAGTTGCAATCTGGGCATGTGTCCCACCAATAGCCCTGACGTTGCAGTCTTCGTAGGGATACGAGATTACAAGGGAAGTCAGGGCAATAGGCCACATCGAATAGAGGGATAACCCTAGGGCCCTTAGGTCCCTTAGTCATCACATTAACTTGGCCGTATCCTTGGACTAGGACTTCGTATTCTCCGGCAATAAGGACGTCATCAGCGCTAGCAGGCCGATATTCTAGGAACCGGCTGATCTCGTTGAAGATATAGATTGTGGCCCCAGAGTCTAGGATAGCTGACTTCCGTAGAGGATATCCTGATGCCGCAAAGGCCGCCCTAATCGGGGTGATCAGGTCATTACACCAGCCGACTTCCCAGCCTAGTCAATCCGACTTAGCCGGTCCGGCGGCTCCTTTCAGAGCCTTAAGCTTATCCTTCCACTCGGGCAGGGAAAGCCGGTATTTAACAGCATCTTAGATAAGAAACCGGGGTTCAAAGGAAGCTGGGGCCTTAGATAGAAAGACATAGAAGCATTTTAACCAGGTATGCCAATTGCCGCCGCAGGCCTCACAGATAGAGATGTCATTCCCTTGGTCCAGGTCATCCTTGAACTTATTCTTCTTGGCCTGAGGGCCCGGCTGATCGGACTTGCGTTTCTTATTCCGCCTCGGCCGGAAGGGCCCTGCAGATCCAGATAACCCGGCCGGCTGACCTTCCTTATCAGAATCCTGTCCCTGATCCGGTTGGTCAGCTTAATCAGGGTCGTCATCGTAAGTCGGACCAAAAACTCCTCTTTTAACTCGGGCTGGGGTCTTAGCCGGCTGTTGTAGCCCTCGCCGGCTGACCTTTGTGTGCAAGTTCTTAGCCACAGTCCGGATTGCTAGGGTCTCGGCTTCCAGCTCATTTTAATAGATCCCTTAATAATTTAAGACCCAGCTTGGAAGGACTGACTCAATAGCATCACATAGGTCGTTAAACCACACATTTGGGTTATCTAGGCCTCCAATATCCCTAGTCAGAGCTTGGTGTGTTGCTTGCTCCCAGTCTGTAAGCCAGTTCATAAAGTCCTTAGAAGCCCTAGGCACAGTAGATAGAATCCTCTGATATTTAGCTCGGGCCTCGTTTTTCTGCTCTGTTATTAAGGCCCCAACGCTAGCCTTAAGGTTAGAATACCATCTCCTTAGATCCTGATCCAGATCACAGGAGCTAGCGATAAAAGGCTTCGTAACAGTCTCTAGGACCCAGTCCTTAATCTTATCAATACCTCGACGTTCCTGTTCAAACAGCCTATAGTCTTAGTCGTAGTCCTTACGGTCAGACTGATAGGCAGCCCTATCTTCAGCAGTTAATTCTGTAATAGACTGGGCCTATTCGGTCGGATCGATCGTCTCGGGAGTGTAAGTCAGGGAGGTTAAAGATCCCTGACTATTACCCTGACGGGTCTGCCGGGGTAGGTCGGGCTCGATCAGCTGTGGAGGGATTCTTCAGAAATAGCTGCTGAAGGTCGGTCTGACCGGCCTTCTTAGGGGCTGATCTTCCTGATCCGCATTAATCAGGTGCCAGATATCAGCTGAATTTGCCTTGATACGGAAGGCCCTGTCCCAATCTGCCCAATCTTTAAAGGTCCTTAGGAAGGTCCTTTAGTCGGCAGATGCAGCATTTTTAGACGACATTGCGATGTTCGTAAAATGGGGTAAAATTAATCTAAAATAGAGTATAAAAGCCGTACGGATCTCAGCGCAGCTAGCTTCTTCAAGCAGATGAGACTCTTAATTGATGGATCCGTTACAGTCAATTTGATCAGATGGATAGTGTTCAAAGCAGTGATGATAATGTTAATGATTGCTTGTGCCGGTCATCCCGGACCGGCCGGAAGAGGGGTTATCAGACCCCCCTTCTGACTAAGGTCAGGATATCAGTCTATCAGAGGTTTCGTAATACAGGGTCACCTTCCAACAGCTTTTTAAAAGCTAACTCTTTTAGTGTAAATCAGGTATATTGTCGGAACTTTTGCACGCCCACTGTACCTACCTTACCCACCAAGGTACTAGAAGGCCTTTGGTACAAAATTAGTCTTCAGAAAAATTGTGTTCTAAACTGCTCTAGCAGGATAGGTTATTAATAAGATCAAGAATGTAGTTATGTGTGCAAACAACAATACTTTAGCAGAGGAAAGAGTCGGTAACCAACGCCTAAATCATCAGTCATTCTTAGAGAGATGCACAGAAAAGCATCGCACAGGCGTCTTTGCTCGGCCAGCCTGAAGCCGCGCCAGACTACGCGTATGTGGTTGGATTGATCCGTACCTTCGACCTCACAATAGAGAAGCATTTAATCGGATGTTTTATTGAGTTAGCCGCGGGAAAAGATAGTGGCAAGACATCGAAGATGCCTGCGGCAGCTTGTTAATTGGCGTAGTGGAAGACTGTGGCTAGACAATGGTCATGACTAGACCAAACATCTTCTCAGCACGGAACCCTGTTATACGTTAAACGTCCAACGCACTGCACCTCTCTTCGGAAGTGTAGTGGAGGAAGTGTAAGTGCTTTGCAATTGTACGACTGAACTCTTTGAGGTTCCACTTGGTTACCATGATTGATGACCCCACCAACAAGGCAGAGTCCAGCATGATTGCTGATGGCGCACCTCTGCACCAGCACGTTTTCCTCTCCGGTGACAGGGTTTCGCGTCTCCTGCCCCATACCAACAATCAGCGTCATTTCTACATTCTTACGGTTGCATCTGATCGGGAGCTTTGCTGTTTTTCGATTTTTGTATTTAGACATTGTGCGGACCTTGCCTAATCTGCGACCGCAGCCGACCCCGCTCGCTTTCTACATGGATTATGTGGCGAGGGGACGGAACATTCGTGTGCTGCCTGGGCTGAGATCTTTTAGCACTAACAGGAGCAGATTGCTCAGTGCAAAGACATAGTCTACGTCAGTATCGGTGAGAGGTCAAGTAACGGCCAGGCGATTTCTCCAACAACACGCACTCATCTCGCAGGCCGCCAAGGTGCTACACAATTCCCTGGCCATGATTCATTCGGTCTGTCGTCACCGCCATTCAACATCACAGGCTCTGTCGCTATAGTCACCCGGCGGGAAGCATCATGGCAGGTAGCAACACCAACCTCAACCTCCTCGACCTCCCCGTCGACATCCTCAGCCTCATCCTCCAGCCACTCCTCACCAGCCCAACGCCGATCCAGCTCTGCCCCTGCTCGGCATCTCCCATCAACCCGCTGCCGGTACTGCTCGCGCACCCGGCACTGCACGCCATCGCGGCACCGCTGCTGTTCACGGCCAACGAGTTCGTGCTGGACGCGACGGGGCCACACGCGCAGCACGTGCGACGGCGTCTAGCGGCGGCTGCGGCTGCGGCTGCGGCAGAAGAAGACGGAGACGCCGCCGTGGCAGCAGATAGGGCGTCGCCGTCGTCGCTGCTCACGACAAGGGATGCGCGGCTCAGGGTGGCCAACTTGCAGGTGCGCTTTGATCGGCTGCGGGGGTGGGTGCATGACGGCCTGGTGCCGATGCTGCTGGACATGGTGGTGCAGGGGGCGCTGGAGCATCTGACAGTGTGGGTGCGGAGTCCGCCAGAGGCCCAACATCCACGGGCTCAGCAGCCACGGCGGCGGATCGGTGCGGAAGACGGCGACAACGACCTGGCCATATTTGCGCGGCCGCCGCTCGAGGGTCTGCTCCGGGTGCTGGCGGACCCATACCTCCGGACGGCGCGGCTGTGGGTCGACGAGCAGCGGCACGTGCGGGCGTGGTGCCGATTCCACGCTGGAGGACGGAGTGTCGGGTGTGGATCCGGGGCCGAGGCCGGGACGGACGCCGTGGACCGGAACGGGAGCCGGGAACAGGCTCCTCTCGCCGGGTTCAGCGGGGGCCAGGCCCTGGAGATTGACTGGCGCATGGTGCTCCGGGTTGTGGACCCTGAGCGAAAGGACGTTGCGCTCGTGGGGGACGGGAGGAGCGGACAGTGGTGATGCAGGGATTACGATATATGACACTGGATTCTCAGATCATGGCTCCAGATGGGGGCATCACGAGGTTCATTGGGTGTCTGGACGTGTGTCTGTGGTGTGGCAAAAGCTGGCAACAGGTGGGCATCGGCCAGACACGGCATTGGAAATCTAGATTGCGCATCCCCCCAAGAACCAGAACAGCCACAGAAATATCAATGAAAAGAAGAAGAAAAAAAAGACATGTGCCGTAACACTTGTACGAATGAAATCCGCTGGTGGCTTGTCTTGCGCGCGGGGTGTGCGCTCGGCCCTTTTGCGTGTACGTTTTCCTGCCTTGGTCGAGGGGTGCGCGTGGGAGGTTTGGTTGGCCCAGTTGGCATTATCCACGGGTGTTATTCAGGATGTGCGAGTCTTGGTGGAGTGAAGCCCGTGGGAAGAAGGCTCGTGGTTGGGCCTCGCTACGACATACATGACGCAGCCCTCAGCCCAACGATCCATTGGCCATTGGCAGTTTTTGGATTTGGGATATTGGGCAGATCGGCCATTGAGGTTGGCATAGGGACGGCATCTCAGTGCCGGGACTTTTTCTCTCTCTTCTGTTTATCCTCTTCTCGTGCAGGGCACCCGCAGTGAGAGTTTCCGCGATCTACACACAGCACGGTGCGCGGCTGGTGTCGCAGATATCTCGGTGTCTTTTTTTTTTTTTTTACGCTCGGCAGCTTTGGCGCAGTGATGGCGTCGCATTTCTCCCTCGCATGTCTGGGATCTGGTTTCTAATCATCATTTCAAGCTTAATTCTTGCAGTCTCTGTCTCTGTATTACGCCCGAGACATCCGTCGCATTCCAGCGCCTTCGCCCCCGCGTGCTGACAGACAGACAGTTATCCCCGACCGGATATGGCTCGGCGCCCGAAGGCAACACGGCGCACAACTCCGGGGTTGCGGCGCACGCTGTCTCACCTCGCCTTGGGGGTTACGGGCTTCCGTTCGCCCAGTGGCACGGCGGCGCTAGTCATCGACATGACGTTGGTTTGGGTTTGCTGGTGAAAGGTGGAAGCGTCTCGCCTGGTGACGACATGCCGTATCTGAATGGCACCCATCCCACCCTCGTTGTGAGGCCCGGCCTGTGATATCCCATGTCTCCTGCCACATGCCACGTCCGCCCGTCTATCAATGGGACCCCCAATTCCACGTCCAACAGTTTGCATTCCCATGAGCCAGAAGAGAAAGGAGAAAGGCGGGAAAAATGACACTCCTTATCTCTGTCTCTCTGTCACTCGGACTTCCCTCCCCGTCGCTCACCCGCCCCGGCCGCCCAACGCGCAGCATGCGCCGCCAGCTCGGCTTCGTCTCCGCCGAGATACAGCACCCCGGCGTACGTAGTATTTTCCTCGGTCGTCTCCCGAGAAAATCAACCACAAAAAAACAATACAGGCACTAGCATAAAACGTGCCTGTCGATTGGAGCGCATGACTCCGCTCTTCCCCACGACGCGATCTCTGTCCCCTTTTTTTCTTTTTCTTTTTCTTCTCTTCCGCCCGGTGCGGTGCAGTACGGTGCGGCGCCTTGTGTAGCGGCGTTGATACAGTAGTGAAGAAAAAGTACCCCTGTCGTGAGACGCAGCATGTCTGGCACACCCAAAAGGCAACGCGACGCACACGCACACGCACACGCACACGCACACGCACACGCAACAAGGGCCTCATGTCTCATGTGCAGCGTGCAGCAATCGGCAGCCACCGATGAAGGGTTCGCCTTTCCTCTTTTTCCATGTCATTCCCTCTTATCGGTGACCTCCGCAGTACCGGACCGGGCTCTTCGCTCTTCGCCTTGTGCAAGGGCACTGTTATGGGCTGACATGTGCTGTAACCCTCGCTGGCGGGTTTCCGCGGGTACCTGTGCCGCCCACGTTTCCAGGGCGTGGTTCCCTCTAGCCGGTGCACTACCGAGCATAGTCGCGGCATCTCTCAGCACAAGACACAACAAGACATAATAGTTACTTGCGGGTTGCATTGTCTTGGTTCAACTATAGCACCACGTATAGGGGGTTCCCACCACCACCATCTCTCTCTTCACCGTTGCACCCACCACACTTGCTCTATCAAAGAGAGTGTGTGCACAAAACGAAGGCTGCTAGAAGACCCTTTGAGGAAAGGACTGTGATTTTGTCATTGCTATTGGAAAATATTCAAGACCTATGCCATGCTGTACATCGTACATCTCAGAACAATCTGCATGACCAAGCCTTCCTCCCTTGTGCAATTCCCCACGGAGCCAACACTAGAGCAAGCGCCAGAATCAGTTCCCCTCCCTCTCTCCTCTCCCTCTCCACCCCTACCTTTCTTCGCGCGCTTCCCGTCGGTTTCTTCTCTCAAGAGTGCTTCCGTAATTGTAATCAAAATCGAAACCTCCTCCCGTCCGTTCCTTCGCCCACGCGGACCGCTGCTCTTCGACAATCACCCCGACCGCGCCCCACCTACTCCCAGACTACTACAGGATCCAGACTAAAGCCGCCCACCTCAATCCTTATCCCGTGCCTTCGTTCTCGCTGTTCGTTCCCTTCAGCCGGGGCTAGAGCCTGTCGCTCTTCAGCCACCCCCCAGCGCTTTGGGTCCCATGTTTTTCATGAGGGGCCTTTTGGTGTTTCGCCCATGATCTGATGACCATGGGGGTTTCCGCATTCCCCCTCCTACTTTTTTTGCGCTTTTCGTGGCTCCAGCTCGCTTCTTGCTGTCTTCCAAGCAAGGCGGAGTGGATACCCGTAAATCAAATGTTCAAGGCCGTAAGAAACCAAAGAATTCATAGTTCGCTTTTGTTTTTTTTTGTCGCTGGCTCAAATGACGGGACACATCACACTGACTTAGGAGAGGATGACGTCGTGAAAGTCCTCCTTGTGCTCATCGGGGTGCTCGCCCCAGTGGACGGGTCCAAGCTTGAGCACGCGGTATGAGTTGGTGCTGGAGGTGCTGGCGCTCGACGATCGTCGAGGCATAGCATCAATCTGCTCAACACCAGCGGGGATGTTCTGGGCGCGGCTGTGAGAGCGCACCGCCTGCTTCTTGGGGTACGAAGCAGAGGTAGCAGGAGCCAGCGAGAGGAAGGACGACTTGGGAGCAGGCGTGAGCTCGAGGAACTTCTGAGGGGGAAGGCCAGGCATCTTGTTGGAGTTGTTGGAGTTGTTGGAGTTGTCTTGTTGCGAGGAGAAAGTATGTAGTAACGGCGAGTTGTGCAAGGCAAGTTGCTGCAGTGCGTGATTGGAGATGTAGCTGAGGTGGGCAGAACAGCTGAATCGGTGTAGAGGCAATGAGAGGCGAGGCCTTGTGTTTGACTGAAGAAGAGAAGGAAAGAAAAAAAGAGTCCGGTTGAGGGAGGGAATCCGGCTCTTTATGCGCGAGGCTTGATGGCGATTTGGACCCTGCTCTTTGGGGTGTGTCGGTCTCACTGGCGGTACTGGTGCTGGTACTGGCACTCGTACATCCACATCCGCCTCGACATCCCACATGATGCATTCCACCCCCGGCGTCCCGGTGTCTCTGGCCCCGTGTCCCGCAAATCCCAGTGGCTAGGCCCGGGAGCCTATCTTTGGGCACATGCGAGACTAGGTCGCAGATTGATGACACCTCTCGCAGCCTGTGGTAGGCAGCCTCTGACGCTCGGTCGGCCAATCCATTCCAGTTCAGTCGTCATTACTCTCCCGCTCTGTTACGGCCGCCTGCCAAGCTCGGCCGCGCCATTGAGAGCGGCCTCTAGCCAGACAGCCAGCTCCAGCTAGCCTAGCTAGCCAGGTTGCCGAGCTCACGCGGCCAGACTTGCTTTGCTGACCTTGTCGAAGCGAAATGCAACAAAAAAAAAGAGAGAGAGACGGGCGTCGCCACCGCTCCCTTCGCAGCGCCCCGTCTTGTCAATCTCGGTCCCGTCGGCCCTCTCTGGCACGATACGCCTGTTGTTTGCGGTGCCGCCAAGTCCGCACCGGGTGGGAACCCGGCCACCCTCTAATTGGCCCCAGGTTTTGGCCACAAAAACAGCAACCATACGCGCACGTCGCCTTCGCTCAAGCTCCAGCCGATCCTCATTCGCTCTTCCACCAAACCTGCAATCTGTGCAGTCGCCATGGCTTCCCTCGCCTACGCACGTGGGGGTCTAGGGGAGAGGGCGGCCCGGACCTGCACCACCTCACAAGGTGCCTGCGAGCTGGTGCCTGCGAGCTGCGAGCTGCGAGCTGCCAGGCCCTAACCACCTCACACACACGCATACCCATCCTCTGCCATGACTGATGACTGCCATCGGCTTTCGGATCCAGGGGCACACACGACCGCTGGTGATACCCGTCCATTGAACTCCACTTGAGGCTCAATCACGGTAGCATTGGAATGCTTCGGAGCCAAGACCACCGGCACCGGTCGCCGCCGACCTCATTGGGCCATTCCCCAGCCCGGACAAGGGAATCTCTCGGAAGCGGAGGAGAAGCCTTGGTCTGGGCGTCTTGCAGATTGCGGGGAACCGCCACCATTCAGACTTGGTTCCCGTCCGCCGGTCTCGTTGGAGCCTTGCTAGAGGGTTGCTAGAGGCTTCCAGTCAATCCACTGCCGCCTCTCCTGCTCCTCCCGCTCCCAGCCGTCCACGCTCGTGCAGCATGTGGCATGCTCTTGCTTGCCTGTCCCCCACAACTGCCACGAGGCCATGTGGTTGACAACACCTCGAATACCGAGGCTAGCCGGGGGATGCCTATCAAAGCCATCATCTGGTGGACCGCTTATGAACTGCCCCCTGTCAGACAAATTATGCTGCCGGCCACCGGCTTTCGTGTGACCGGATTATATCCCGGTGGATGCAGTCTTGTGCGTTCTCGACCCCGTCCCGCTGAGCAAGACGAAAACTTAGCATCTCGGCAAGTTTTTCTTCCTGTCTCGTGGGAAATACGAAGGTTGGTGGCAAATTCTGGGGGGAAGGGATTGTCCATGCCGTGGCCAACATCATGCCATCTTAAATCATTCACGTCTCTTCTTCCTTTCACGCCAACGCAGCATGCAACCATCGGAGAACCCCTCTCGGGCCGAGACCATGACGGACGGGAGGAATCTGCAGCAAACAGGGGCAACAACATGGCAATCCTCGTTGTTGGTCGGTCGATCGGTTGGTTGGGTTGGACGTTTGGAATGGTTGCGTCTGCGGCCCGCCTGGATCCCGTCCAAGTCCCGTCTGCATCCCGCTCCTCCTCTGTCTCCCGACATTCCGCTTTTCCATCTCGGGTTACAACTAGATGCGACCGCTGTGGCTAGCCCCGACCCTCCCACGTCATCGAAACCCGACCGAAAGACGATACCGCGAACCGAAGTTCAGGTGAGGGCACTCACCGACATTGCTTCTTTCGGTCGAGAACCCAGGTCCGATACGATGCGTAAGTATTTCACCGCCGCTAGTTCGGTTTCTCTCTTCATCGCCTCGTTAGTTATCGGTTTGATAGACCACTGTCTGAGCACCCTCTCGACTCTGCCCTCAGCCCTGCCTCAATTGTCAGTCAGAACATGTGAATCCTGTGACAAGCGAAGGAAGTACCACAACCTCCGTCTAAACTTCTAGATCGGGATCATCCCAGCTTGGCTGCCCGAATTCATCCCTCCCATCCCCTTGAGGCGAAGAGGGAATTACCAGCACGCGGGGTCCTCTCTCGGCACGCTTTCACCAACACGGAAAGCTTCCCGAGCAGTTGGTTCTTCGTTCCCGAGACTTGGAGCATACGCGGCATGCAGGAGAGAACCATGCTCCCAAGCTTTCTATCGGGACAGGATCTTCTGCACGATTATTGAGTCGAGAGCCAGTGGATATGCACGGAACTTGACACTAGCTCTCAACCTGGGAAATCCAGGCCACCCTAGGTTCTTCCTCCCTGTCTCATTGTAATGCTCTGTTGGTGATCAAAGTGACGAGGTGCAGGCAATCATAACCACCCACACCGTAACTTTTCCATGCCCGCGATACTGCTCTGAGGAGCACCTGCTAATCCTTACGTTGCCTGCTTCACAGCCCACTCCACTCGTCACACTCAGGCATACTGTATCCCTGACAGTGCTAGCAATGACCATGCTGCAGCGACCAACTGAGCATCGGGTGAACCGGCTCAATCCGTTTGCCTTTCAGCGTTGGAACTTGGCGAACATCGAAGAGTGTGCGTTTGTGTCGCTTGGTCGACAAATGACGTTGGTCTAGGCTTCGAGAACCCAACTAGGATACTAAGCTTCTGAGCCTTACCAGGGGTAGTGGGGTCAAGCGACTGGCTGCTGCAAGGGCGGCGCTTAGGAGTTCCGCTGATTGGTCCGTCAGCGCATGCCTCTACCTCCATCACACCCCGCCAGTCGGCATGGCGTTAAAGACCGTGTAGGCTGTATGACGACGAGTTGTCAACTCAGAGCGGTGCAGCCAATACCATGTAAGCGAACGAGTCTGCGCTTCCGATCATGCGGAGGGCGCTTAACAGCCGATTCGAGTCGTCAATTGTTTTCCTGCTCTCTCTTTTATCGGCTGACTTGGCGAACGAGAAGCTGCTGTTCATAGCTGATCCTGGGCCATGGCTGGTGTATGGCTTCCTTTGCGGTGCGTTCATCCGAGGGGGGCTTATTACAAGGCGCTAGACACGAGAGCCGTACCAATAGCTCGGCCATCCTGCGGCCAAACCCCCGCTCATACACGACTCAGCCGCACTCAACAACTTGGTGAAATCACCTCACGGCAAGTTCGGGGCGGTACTAGCGGCGTTGGGGGGCAGGGAAGGGAGTAGAAGCCGTATGTCAGGAACTTCAGGGTCGAAAGGGTGTCCGTGAACCACACGCCAAGGAGGCCGGGACGAGTTTCCCGCAATCCCTTAAGCCACCAGTGGTGGAGAATTGCGTAAGTTCAGGGGATCTAGTGCGGCACGTCGAAAAATGGCTGTTGGTTCCCACTGCAGTGTGTCGTGGACACTTGGGGGAGACAGGTAGATCCCGCCTCAACTGCGTCTCTGTCTTTCTCTGCTGCACCACGACGAGGAATGGTTAGACGACGCTACATCTAAGACCATTCATGCATGCGGCTTGTTGGCTCTCCCATGGCAATGCCGCTAGGATGTCTTTGGAGAGTCCGAGACAGGCTGGCAACTCGTATTACTGTTCCGTATGAATGATGGGGCGGACGCGGCAGCAATCACTTGACTGATACGGCATGTGCCAGGGCTCTCGTATGGGTCTCAAAAACTCGGTGGAGGGTGCATAGCGGTGGCTCAGTGCGGCTACAGGACGGGCCGCAGTCAGCTTGGGGAGGAGACGGTCGTCATGTGTTGAGATGAATATCACAGTGCTTGCCAAGCCCCTGGGAGTAATCTCTCATCAGTGAGTGCCGGCCGCGACAGCACTTAGGTCGCATAACGGCCGCATGGAGTTCTCTGGCGGGCTGATCCTCGGGTCGCAAACAAAGAGACCATCCTTCCCAGGCTTTTGTAGTAATGATAGACGAAACATCGGAAGGTTCCAAGTTTTTCAACCATCTGTATTCGGGATGTGCTGAGTTTCTGCGGGGCATCTGCACCAGCTTCTGCTTCAAGCTTATGTCCGAGGAACCATGCAAAAATGTTGGCAGAATGTCTTGAGGGTGTGGTACTGTTGCAACTCAATCCGTGTGCGGCTGTTGGGGGTGTTGCCTGAGACTGAGCGCGGTGACCCGGGACTTGAGGAAACTCGGCGACCAACTCAACATGGAACCTGGAGCAGTGGGACGTTTATTAGCCGCAGGAACAGCAGCAAGGGGATAGCAGCCGTAGACGCGGAAACAGCCGCAGGATCAGCGGAGATGGTGGAGTCGGCCGAAGAGTGAACCGAGACGCCTTGGAGACGCCTCTGCCGACGCTGCTCCTATTAGACGCCCCTGGGAGACGCCTTGAGTGTTGGTTGATCGGGCGGCCGTTTGGGCGGCCTAGGAGGAAATGAGGTGATGAAATCCTATGGGGTTTCAGGCCCATCACTTGAAGTGTGAAGAGAAATGCAGACGGGCACAGCCGCGCGTGCAATCACCGCGCAAGGCCTCAGGCGCCCCACAGTGAGGCGCTGCCGCGGGTGGGCACTGTGCACCCGCGGAATGTTAGGGTCGCACAGTGATGCCAGCACTGTTGGCCTTCGCAACGGCCAGCTTGGGTCCGCGGAGAGGACCAGGCGCCTCCGGTCGTACCTACCCTCGGGCATCAGACGCGGCCATGTCTCTTGGCCACCTGCCTTTCATGGGTTGGAAGCAACTACCGATACTGAATATCTAGGTTCCTTGAAGCTAAGGCACCTGCTAGTTTTGATGATTTTCTGTTACACACGGTACGGTGCAAGCTACAAGCCGCAAGCTCCCCACATCAACCGCGAACCCTTCACCAACTGGCAACTGGACCACTTGTAACGGGGCTTCACCTTCACTCGCATTGACCTAACTTGTTCTCTCACCATGTCCAACGTGCTCGGCTCATGATCTGCCGCGCTCCGTCGGCGTTATCGAGTCTTGTCCTCTCTTGTTATCGGTGTTTGACGCCAACCTGGCCCGACGTGCATACCCACGGTCCGTTGATACCGACGCCAGAGGAGGTAAGTCGGCAACTAGGCCGCTCCTGGATGGTTGGCATAATGAGGCACAGCACGGCATCGCACAGCACAACATGGTACGGTCTGGACAGGCTGGACCATGTGTGACGAGACCTCTCCCGCCCTGCGTCAGGGTGCACAGTAGCGCGGAGAGGCCGCGGTGCAGCGTGGCAGCCCTGGTTCGAGGCTGTTTCGCATGCATGGTGGACGGATGGACAGCCTACACAGAGGCACGCAATTCTACCGCGGGTAGTGCAAGGGTCAACACCCAAGATGCCGCCGGCAGAGCTTTCGCGGCTGGTCGAGACGCTTCTCGCTAGCTCCGCCGTCGATGTTGTCGTTATCAGGCGCAGCAAAGGGCTTGTTTGCCGTGGCCCTGATAAACTGTGTTGGTTCTACACGGGCATACTAACGGTGTGCTCTCGGCAGCCCTCGCGCATAAGCTGGACCGTGTGTCAACATGGGCACTTCTTCGACCGAGCCCCTGGTACAACAGCGAGAAAAACTAGGCAAAATCAAGGCTATCTTGTGCAGTCGTCGGCTGGGAACGGAGGGTTGTTCATTTACGCGGCAGAGGGACCCCTACACACACCATCCAGGAGGGTTAGCAGCAAGCAATATTCGCAACAAGGCCAGTGCGGGTAGATGGCTTGCAATCCATTCCGCTGTTAACCTTCCGCCTTACTTTGTGCGTTCTGGTCGGTTCCTGACTATGCCATTGGCGCTAAACGGCCCAGTGCCTCTCTCTGAGCTATCCCTCAGGGGGGCCAACGGGCTTAGTTCGCGGATCATGCGAAACATCCGCAGTCCCCACTAAGCGTCCGACGCTTCTCGCATCTTGATGGGTGAAAAACGAGCGAGGAGGTCTGGGAATCTTGAATGGGGGCCGCAAAACCTTGCCCACCAACACACGCTTGTCCGTAAACCCTTTTTGCTCAAGGTGCCGAAGATCAAATCGGAAGACTGCCTCAAAACAAAGGGGGGCCCATCGGAGAACCCGCATCCATCCGTGGCATCATGACACATGCGGTGCAACAGTGCTTCCCAATCGAGTTTGACAGAGGGGAGGGATTCTATAGAGGGTGAGAGTGGAGGGTGGATGAAAGGAAGAGCACGAGATTGAGTTGCTCGTGTGGCAGCGGGAACGACTAGGGCTAGGAGGGGATGAAAGCCCACCCATGGTACATGGGAAAGCCAATGCGGCCTCTTTCAATAACGAGGCGAGCAAAATCGTCACAAATGTCCCTGTCTTGAGAAATGGATTGATCCGGCTGTTCAGAGAGAGGCAGATGGGCAAGCGGACAAGCGGACAAACGAATCCTGAAGGATATTTGTCTGGGCATCGTCACGACAGGTCTTGCAGCAGCCCTTTCAACGTCATCACCTTTCTCAATCGGTCGAGTTGCGGCCGCGAGGGTGTACATTTCCACTTCCAGAATCTGGTGGAGGGTGATGAAGCAGGTGTGTGTTGCTCGGCAAGAAGACAAGACACCAATGAAGAAGATCAAGACACGGGGCGAGCGACTCTCTCTCCCCGTGCCGCGCCTCCGATGACACCTCGCCCAACAGTCATCATGTTCGTGATCGTGCGTTTCTCACGCATGGGACACCCCCATCATTCTTACACATGCAGCAATCGGTGGGCCATGTGCACCGCTCGAAGCATCACAGCATCACAACATCACAGAAGCACAGCACCACATTCAACATCACACATTGCCCTCCCTAAATCGGCCACTATCACCTATCATCCGTGGCCCGAGCTGTGGGTCACAGCCCGCAGACGCATGAGGGTGGCTCCAATTCATCCCCTCTCGATGCGATGCAGAAGAATATGTCGATGCACAGGGCCCCCATTCTCCAATCCCACAACCACATCCACATCCACATCCACATCCACGTCTACAACCACGTCCACATCCACATGGTGCATCCCCCCAACCCGACCTAACCCAGCTAGTTGACACCCGCCCACAAACGCACACCGCGCGGGCTGCATGGTTGGCAAGCCCCGGTCCAGCCGCGACTACTGTTGGTCTCTCCCCACAAGTCACCGACTCCTAGTGTGGACTGATGTGCCTTGACGTAAGGCGGTCCCCCCGGGCAGACTGCCAACAGAATTGTGTTGCGGCCTACCTAATCTGGAGTCCGATGGCTATATCACCTCTCGAAGCCTTCACTGCCCCTCATCCCCCCTCCTCGTCCGTCCCCTTTTGCGGCCTTTGCGGGGACAGACGGCCGACAAACAGGACGCGACTAACACCACACTCCAACTTCCAACACACACGCCCCCCCTCCCCTAACCAACCCTAACTAACTACCCAACTAACCAACCCTCCTACCTAACCAACAGAGCTCCAGGTCTCTCAACCGCGGGAGGAACAGCCGCAACCAACACGATCCGGCCCCTTGCTCTGTAGCCCTCTCGGGTGTTATTTCGACTTTTGTCTCGTGGGTTCTACTAGGCATCTGTGCTCAAACTGTCATGGACGGCAGACATCCTCGCTCGCTCATAACGGATGCCACTCGCTCGGGCCTGTATCACCCGGTATATAAGGACCGACAGCTTCTGCCCTCATGCCGACAATCACCACTCACCCTCACAAGAGCACAGAGCATCCTATCCAACGCTGACTCCAAGACATCACCGGCTCCTACCAGTAGATCAAGAGTTCTCTCTTGTCTATATTACCACGACTACCCCAATCACTACCGCCCTGTCCCATTCTTTACTCTCCCGCATCGGCCTCTTCGACAAGGACACAGCACCCTGCCACAAGCTTCTTCCTTCCTCGTCAGACACCAGGACCTCCCGTCGGGACGTGTGCAACCCAGCCACGCTTACACAAACTCTTCGGATACCGGCTTGTGTCGAGCTGTCAGCGCTGCAACAACTCTCCGGTCGTTCAACGTAGCGGTTCCTCCCGCCTCTAGTGGATCCTCCCTATCTGCTCTCCAGGCCGCCCCGAAGACTTGACGCTCTAACAGCCACATCCTCCAGGGTACTTAAGCTCGGCTCGACTACTCTCGGCCACGGATTCCCACTCGTTATCCAAGGAATAACAGCCATCGGCCACCATGTGCTATTGGAAGACGACCCAGCTCTGGTCTCACTGCGGCTGCACCGCGCAGTCTATGGAGCCAAAGCCCGGCACCCACTGCAGATGCCAGGCCATCGTCATTGACCAAGGTGTTCAGAGGTGGGAGGGCTTCTGCATGCGTCCTCAGTGTCCCAACCCTCCTCGAGCGACTTAGTAGGTTGGTCACCATTTCCCTCTTAGCCCATGACCTAAGCCAGGGTTGAACTGACTCGTCTGTGTGGTACAGCGACCCGAAGAAACCACGAGCTAGAAGCCAGAAACTATAGAAACCGCCAGCCTCACGGCAGTGACAACGACGATGTTCTGGTTATTCACACGAGTTCCAGACGCCCTTGACAGGATAGAGGGATGCTGGCTTCACGGCCTGGCATTCAACTTGAGGCGTGTTATTCTTCAACACCGCTTCTGCCATTCATTGAATCCCTAGATGGACCGTTGTCTCCCAGTGCTGCTTGGGCGTCTTGCTTAAAGCACATGCTGGGAGCAGCGACTCGCAAGAGAGGACAATTCTGTCAATTTTCGGAGCTCGGCCAAATTCCCGTCCAAGACCAATTCTTGACATTCCTTCTACCCATTTTGTTTCCTTTTCCCTTTTCTATCTATTATTGCTATTCTTCTTCTTTCTACTTTTAGCTGTGAGGTCATCGTCGGCGACCGGATGGCTCCGACTTGGCCTGGAGGCTGTTCATTAAGATTGTTGGTGCAGAGGGGGAGATGGACGGGGAACAGGGGAGGAGCAGTTGAGGATCAAGTGGGGGGCAGGGGTGTGCGGATAAGGGGCTTAGGATCTAGGGTGTAGCTTGGGAGCAGGGCCCCCAAGCTTAGTGCTGTTGAGACTAGATGTCTGGGATTATCTTTTCTACCTTTTACTTTTTCCCTTTGTTTTTTTACTTTTTTACTTTTTACTTTTTTTCCGTTGCCGATGAATTAACTCGAGTTCTTTCTCAATTTTGGCTGCACCCTCTGAGGGCTGCTTGTTCTTGCAGTGAAGTTACTTTAGCCCTGTGGCCCCGGCCCACACAGCCTGGACGCATACTATGCAGCTGGCCAGTCGCATGCATCCCACGACACGGCCACAACCAACACGGCCAAGGCGGCGACCAACAGAGAGGAGCATGCCACAGCCCAGACCAAAGACTGGCGATTTTCACAGCCTCTTCCTGTCATGAAAGATACGCCTGCTTCTGTAAATCTGCCTCGTTATTGCGGGGTGCGTAACGGTATGACGCTGTGCTTGCCGAACAAACAGCCGCCCGGCAGATGGACGTTGGCGCGGTGGTGGGGTGGACGGGCCATGTGGCATCCGGTCATGTGTGTGTATGTGTATGCCACCTTTTTGTACTTGGTAAGTTACTCCACGCAGGATATTCCATTGCGGCCAAACACAACGCAAACTGCCAACCTGCAAACACAACACCAGTTTTCAGCTCTGGCGGACTTTTGCTCTCACGCGATCCGCTAGTTGGCCGCGGATGGAGTCGCCCAACTCCGCCGCCCATGGCCAGGATGGATGCAATGCGATGCGATGCGATGCGATGGGGCGAACGACGCAGTACGCAACCAGGTCACACAGCGCACCGCACCGCACCGCACAGAGCGCCCCAGCAACCAACCCTCTCAGCCGACGATGCACACACACGACCGACGCAACTGGCTCGCACACACGCCTTTGACGAGAAAAAACAAACCGCTGACTTGACTTGACCGACTCACCGACAGCGATGCGTCCGCCGTGTGTAAGTTAAGCGCCGGCACCCGCATGGCGGCGCCTTTTTCCACAGGCCCTGGTCCCTGCAGGCGTGACGATCCCGGTCAAGGCGTGGACTGTATGGATCCCCCGGTTCGCCTTTTTTCCCTGCCGGTGACAGGTTTCCGTGCGTCCCGCGCAGAGCGAGCGAGCCACAGCGGGAAAATGGGCAAATGGCCCTTTGTCGGTGAGGCGGGAGGCCACGGGGACACGCCTTCGGTCAGCCATCGGCCATCGTCCACCCGAGAAAAGGGCCTTGAAGCAGCCCTGTTGGGCCGGCCCTTTTTTCCTTTCTTCAACCCTTCCCAACGCTGCATCCAGCCTGTTGTGCGCCACGCAGGGCTTCTCGCATCCATGTCGTATCATGTGATGAAATCAATCCGTTGAGCTGCGTGGTTCTCGCCATGGGTCTGTCTGGGGGAGGGGAGCCAGGGTTCGAGATGGGACGGACCCAAGGGTGTTTCTTTTTCGTCCTTCTTTTCCTTGGCCGTCTTTGCCACGACAGACAGACGCTCGCATACAACCCAGACAGGACCCCCAATATTTTTCTTCTTTTTTTCTTACTCGATGCTGCCCCCCCTTGTGACGTGTGAACGACGAGATTGGGGGGCCTGCCGCCTGATAACCGTTCCGTTCCCCCATGCGACAACCAACAGACGCAACCCTACGTGGTGCGCCAAGCTTGCGCTTGAAAAATACACCCACCCACGTTTTGGCTTATATCCGTCATGGACGCCCGAATAGGGAGGTGCCTTAGATAATCACCTCGCGGGTTGGTCGAGTTGACGAGATGACTCTTCAGAGATGGGGTTTGTTCAGCTGATCCCATCCGCGGCATTGTTTGCCTTGTTTCCCTCCTTTGCCTGCTCTTTGCCTCTTCGTATTGCGAAATCCTGCCCGCATCCTTCACCTTGACGAATATCGCCAACGAGATAGGGCCGACACGGAAGCAACAGCACGGCAAAGAAACTTGACAACACATGCCGCCAACCTTGTCCTCCCCGAGATACCGTCCTCACACGCCACAAGGTCGCCGTTCCCGCGCCCACGCCCTGCAAAGCTCCATGCATCACTGCACAGCGCTGCACCTGCCCCCTCCAACCAACAACTACAACTCTCAAATAGTCTTCCTGCATATGCCAGACAGCTTGGGTCCAGGTGTCAATTCCTCGGCCCGCAACTGCGACTATAGTCGGTAGGCCGTGCGCCATAGGATGCGGTGGGCGGGCGCGGAAAGTATCTAAGTCGCCGATAGCAGCGCCGTGACCAGCCAGTTAGTCCTCAGTACCAACAACCAACAACTCGTATTCCATCCTGAGAAAAGGAAGAAACCTTAAAAACATACAAACGAGTCACAAACACATGCCATATTGCGGAAATATGTGG
Organism: Ilyonectria robusta; assembly: GCF_021365365.1. Taxonomy (NCBI): domain Eukaryota; kingdom Fungi; phylum Ascomycota; class Sordariomycetes; order Hypocreales; family Nectriaceae; genus Ilyonectria; species Ilyonectria robusta. The sequence goes on along the minus strand of NW_025764437.1, from coordinate 1,960,746 downwards.
GGTGTTGGTGGTTTTTTTTCGCTCGCCTAGTACAAGGAGGAATATATCTCCGTTGGGGGCCAGGGCGAGGCTGCCTTGGCTGCTCCATGTAAATAGTCCGCCTATGGGGGCCGCATAGCCACAACCCAACCGCTACTTGACAACTATGTCCCACAGAACAGAAACTAACAAACCGGTTGGTCGAGTTCCTAGGAGAAAAAAAACTTTAGATTCGTAACCTGGTTTCAAAGTCCCGCTCATGCACTGATACGACCTAGTTTCGCGATACTCCACACTGCCCCCGATCCTAACCCTCGCCACATCCCGCAACTGCCACAATCGGCTTGCCAGCTCAGATTCAGCTTCAGCTTGGATCCAGCTCTTTGCTCAGCCTGCTCCCATGTTTTACATTCGATTCAGCTACACGCCCATAACAGGGATGCCACAAACGCCCCATGACTCTGGGACCTGTCTGCACTGAACAAACGGTTTCAAAACGTGCACTCAGCAATCAAGCATCACCACGGACTATGACACATCTAGACTCAACTTCGCAAAACAGGCCAATGCATCCCTTCCTACCTCCTCTCTCTGCGTAGATGATTGCTGCCAGTCGTGAATCATGTCCGGAGGCCCGGCTGGCTTCGTTCCGGGCTTGACTCACTGTCGGCAGGGCATATAATCTTCGCCTGCCTCCGTCCTCGAACCCTTCTTTTCCTTTCCTTCCTCACCACTTCTCAACGGGCAATATATAAGTCTCAAATTATCCCCTTAAGAGAGCGCCTGCAGCAAACAACACCGACCAAGAAACACAAGATCCAACCAGACTGCACATGCACCTGCTCACACTTGCCTATCACACCTACGGCTGCCAACCACACTTGCACGCAACGCTGCGGAATTTAAGACGGCACTACTCAAAGCCGAAGTTGATTGTAAGCCAACAAAAAAAAAGCAGTGCCTAGGTATTGAGCTAACTTTACGGTTTTAACAGATATTCGAGATTTAATAAGCCAACCACATGGGAGAGAAGCCATCGGCTCTGGAAGAACACCACCTGATCATTCGCAACTTGATCGAAGGTAGCGATACATTTGATATAGATGATGCACAAGAGGCACTCAATGCATATAAGGTAAGTCTCGTGGATGGCGTATTCAGCCGAAGAAAACTAACGACTATGTAGGCACTATGGCCAACTCAACTCCAAAGCGGCATAGAGTTGCGAATCGATGCGGAGACTCTGGCCCAGCTCGCGACCGGACTCCGAAACGAAGCCATGCAGGGCCGCGTCATCCCAGAGGCTCTCTATCGAGCCTTTATTGTAGCATTCTGTCGTTCCGACGCCGCCACGGGAAGTGATGCGCAGGCGAGAGACGGCGCGATTGTGCAAGCATACGACCATGCAGCTCTCCGTGAGCCCTCCACCCGTCTCTATCGACACCGGCCGTGTCAACAGACAACAGAAATTGGTCATTCGAATCCGTACCGACGAGAAGGCTGACAGCAAAACGGCCTCTTCTACATTGGACATCGAGGATCAGACTGGCGCTGGAAAGGAATAGTGTTCCGAGGAGCTCCAAGTGGTCAATTTCAAGCAGTATGTTCACAATCTCCTCATCATAATGCATCTGGTTTCTAATTAATATTTACAGGTCGGAATTAGTTGTTGTTGTGGGAGAGCTTCTTCCACAGGAGCTTAAGCAAACCGATTTCAGGAAGCCACAAGGACAGGTGGTATTTGATTCCCAACTCCATAGTACCATTCCAACAACTGAAGCTGCTGGAATAGTTGTGAGACGACTGGTCGACCAGAAGAGCAATCTTTTCCTATTGCATAACAAGAAGACGCTGTGTCAAATCTCACAACTCCCTAGCAAGCTAGACAATCGGCTTGTTTATTACAGCGAATGGGCAAATGGGTCTAGCGATACTCAACACGGGAAGCGGGCTTCTGTTTGGCGAAGCAATATAAACAGATTCTGCAGCAAGTATCTCACAGACCACGCAGATGACTTCCTGGACGCCCCAAAGACCTCTGCGCTGAAAGAATACACAACAAAAGGGTGGAAGCCCACAATCGGCTAATTCGAGAGACTCCAGTCTGTTCTGTTTAAGAGCCTTTCTATGTATCAGAAGACTGAAAACGAAGCCTTTTTGCAGCATGCTATCGATCAAGTGGAAGATGCACTGGGCAAGGGGAAGTAGAATGTGGGAGGGAGTTCATCAGCTCTGGAATACCACGCGATTATCCGCAACCTAGTTGAAGGTAGCAACACATTAGACATAAAAATACACAAGAGGTACTGAATGCATACAAGAAAAGTCTCACATACAATGCATTCAGCCGAATAAAACTAACGACCGTATATGCACTGTAACCAACCCAACTCCAGAGCGGAAGAAAGTTGCCAATCGATGCGGAGACGCTCGCCCTGCGACTACCGAACCACGGATGGCATCCTGAAGCTAATGTATGTGAACTGTTGCGCGTGATATGATGCACAGATGAGCCAGCCGGAAATCGGCTGCAAAGCTTAGTTCTCGTCCTTGCCCACATGACCAAGATCGTGAATGATGTCGCGGAACGAATCCATCTCGGCCTTGATGATTCCCATGAGATCTCCCACCGAAGACTGGTATCTCAAGTGAATTTGCTGGCCAAGGTGGCTGATGCGATTCCTGGTCGTCGCCAGGTCCGTGGTTTGAGCCAAGGTGTACAGCAACTCCTGCAAGACAAGCTCCTCCGCCACGATGGTTGACCCTGATGTCTGCACACTCCATCCGGGTTGTTGATGCAAGCCTATATATTCTCGCTCCCCCTCCCACCTTTCAATCTTCTTTTCTTCCTTTCTTCCCCATCCAAGTGCAAGGGCGTTTTCCTGCTCCGTGATGCGATAAGCTGAGAGAGGAATTTTGCTAGTTGAAAGCTATGTTCGACCACTTCTTCTCATTGGGTTCGCCCGGTGAGGGAATTTTTGTAATCTCATTCCTCTGGAATCACTTTCTTTCATTACGGTTGGTCCCTTGTGGTCCGGCGTGAAGAAGGAGTTTGCCATTTGATGCATTCGTCAGTTATAATTCCCTTGGCATGCCATCCATGACTCCGTCACCACCTTGCTTCCATGAAAACATTTCGCGTTCGCCTCGCATCCATGCCTCAAATGACTTGGGTTGAGTTTTTCTAACTCTCAAGAGATGTTCCAACAAGATCACGACGCCACGGTTGGAGTTGCCGATGTCGATGGGCACATCTACAGCGAGTCGGCAGACCTAATGGACGTGTGGATGGCTCATGATGAGAAAGGAAAGGAGGGGAATTCGTAGGAGAAGAAAATTCACCCTCGTAACCTGGTTTCAAAGTCCCGCTTATGCATCATGAACCGATACGACTTGGGACAATTCTGGGCTCAATTTCGCAAAATAGGCCAATCCATTTCAAGTTCTGCATATGCTGCTCTATCCGCCCCGTTCGGTCCGCAGTCTTGATTCCAATCTGGATCTCATCACCCTATATTCATTTCAACCCCCAATCTCACTGCCTCCTTCGCTATCCTTGTCGATATTGTACATGTCTGCTATTACAATGCCCCTCGTCGTTTCCTTGCGCTGCTTCCTCCTCCGCATCACTCGCACGATCTGGAATGGCCATGTTCCTTTTCTTTTTTTGTGCGTTTTCTTCTTTGCCGTATTGCCAACCTCTTTTTCGGGTCTATGATGCTCAATTTCCTCCCCACCAAAAAGAAGAAAAAAACCATAAAAACTGATGACAGCCCGTGTCACATATGCATTATTCAATCAAAATTAATCATTGGTCGGCGAATTAGGAGAACTGTATTGTGGGTTAGCCAATTGTTCCATGTAGTCATGCAGTTGATTCTGCTCACTACTGGTTTCCGGACGTTCCCGGACCAGGGGTCCGAGGAGAGAAGGAAGGCGACGTGGGCGAGTAGCTCGGGCTAGTAGGCGAGTGCTGCGCCCCGGGGCTCCTCTGGAAGCTTGGGCTCGTGGGAGAGTAGGCTTCAGGAGACGTCGGAGACCAAGTAGGGGATGCCGGAGAGTAGGATGGCGAGGTAGCTCCGCCCGCGTGGAGGTTAGGCGATGCTGGGCTGTAGTTGGGGCTCGCCGGGGAGTAGCTGGGGGACGTAGGAGAGTTGAACTGAGCCGGCGATGTCGGCGAGTAGTGACGAGGAGACGATGGCGATGCAGGCGAGTAGCTGGGCGATGTTGGGCTGTAGTTGGGAGAAGCCGGGCTCGTAGGCCGCAACATCGGCGACGTAGGCGAAAACGACGGGGACGAAGGGCTAAATGAGGGCGACGTAGCGTATCTGCCAATTCCGCCATCGATCATTGGCGAAGTAGGAGAATAACCGACATTTGGAGACGAAGGAGAGTACCCTCCTCCCAAACCGGCACCGAAAGGCGAAGTGGGCGAAGTGCTGAAAGGGCTGGCCACACCACGGGAGTAGGGGCTCATTGAGCCTCCTGCAAAGCTGCCACCGTTGTACTCGGTTCCAAAGCCAGTCGGGGTATCAGATCCTGCACCCTGGATGGGTGAGAAGTTTCCAGCCGCAGGCGAGCTGAGGCTGAGGTAGCCGGAGTCAGCCATGGGTGATCCAGTGTCGTAAGGAGTGGCAGCTCCTTCGCCCTGACCATCCTTGACAGGCATACCAGGCATCAGGCCCATGCGAGAGTTGTCGGAGATGACCGTCTCAAGCATCTTGGGATCCAACAGCACGTCAAAGTTACCAGTTCCCATCGGGGCCATCTGACCAAGCATGACGTTCTCAGAGATACCTCGGCAGTCATCAAGCTCACCGGTTGCAGCAGCCTCCAGGAGAATTTCGACGGTTTCCTCGAAGGAACAACGCATCAGAGCACCAGTGTCCGCACGGTTGATACCGTGACGGGTAACAGCCGAGATGGAACCACGGTAGGTCATCACGTCAACAAGTAGCGCAATGTGACGATGGTTGACGTACGAACCGTCAAACGCCAACACATTGGTCAACTCCTTCACCAGAGCGGAACGAGCGGCTTCAATACCAAAGACCTCGACAACTTGCCAAAGATCGTTGGTGTACGTCCGGCTAGGATCCACGCCGTTGACAGCCAACACATCTCGCAGAGCGGAACCACTGGTGTCCAGGTACCACTGCGTGCATCGCGGGTCATCCTTGATTGCGAGCAGTGCGCCGTCGGGGCTCTCAACCATTCGGGTACCCTTGGTCAAGAAAGCTCGCTCGACGCCTGGCACACCACGGAGGGTCAAGGTGTCCAAAAGATGAGCCTCGAGACGCTTCAGCATAACATCATCCTCCATCTTGCCATCACCATCATCATCCTTGTCGCCAGCCGAGACGGTTCGGATACGAATCACCTGTTGATCGGCGTTGTTGTCACTGAAGATGATTGACAGATCAGTGGGATACTCCTCCTTGATGCGCTGAGCAACGTCATCAATCTTGATCTCCTTATCCAGCATCTTCTGTCGATCCAGAGTGATACGCAGAAGCCATCTCGACTGTTGATCGATAGTGTCTTGGGTATCATCAGGGATCAAGAAGTACGACTCAACCATATCCACATCAGCTTCGATGTTAGTCGCCTGGATGTCAGGGTCATAGTAAATCTCAGTGACCGAGGTCACGGAACGTAGGTTGGTGTATTCAACCATGCTTCGCAACTTCTTTGCTTGCTCCTGCCTTGCGAGCTTCTCGCCCAGGTACACAGCCATGCTAGGCGTCTTGATGTTCTTTGCCAGGTTGAGAATTTCCTTGAGACGAGGCACACCAAGGGTAACGTTCTTCGAAGACACACCGGCAAAATGGAAGGTATTGAGGGTCATTTGAGTGGCGGGCTCTCCAATGGACTGGGCAGCCAAGACACCCACCATCTCACCGGGGCTGACAAAGGCTCGGTCCCATCTGTTGAGCAGTTCGCCCAGGATGTGATCAAAGGCAAGCTTGTTCAGACGATGATCCTTGACAATCTCCTTGAAGGACAACCGGGATCGAACCAGCGCCTTCCAGAGAATGGTGGCATTCGCATCAGCTTCCAGGGAGATTGGGTCGGTTCCACGAACGATCTTCATCTTGTTCAACATGTCCTGAATAGAAACAATAACATCCGACGGTCGCAGGTTACTACGATCGTTGGCCTTGACGTTAAAGACCCGCTTGGCTGACTCGATGACACGACCAATATGAAGAGGCAACTGCATCATTTCCTCGTTCATCTTGGCCTTGTTGATTCTTCGAACCACCCGACGATCAGAGAGCAATGCATCCCACTCAGCATCCAGGAGGGCCATGGAGGGCTTGTCTCCAGTCAACTCGTTGCCGTATTCGTAGTCCTTCTTGAACCATTCTGGAGGATTGGCAAGATCCAGTCGGTACTTCTTCTCAAATTGAGAGTCCGACATGTTGAGAATTCCCAGCTTTTGCTTCTCGATGCACATAGCATCCAGACCGTCTTCGCCGTATAAGAATTGCACAACATCTCCCAAAGAGTTTCGGACGGTTCCATCGTATCGCGCACTCAAGTCCTCGAGTGCCTTGACCAGTCGACGCTGGATATAACCAGTTTCAGCAGTCTTGACAGCGGTATCAATAAGACCTTCTCGACCAGCCATGGCGTGGAAGAAGAACTCGGACGGGGTAAGGCCACGTAGATAAGAATTCTCGACGAAGCCACGGGCTTCGGGAGAGTAATCATCCTTGGTAAAGTGGGGGAGCGTACGGTACTTGAATCCGAAGGGAATACGCTTGCCCTCAACAATCTGCTGACCGACAAGAGCAGTCATCTGTGAGATGTTGATGGATGAACCCTTGGAACCGGAAGAGGCCATGGTGACGGCGTTGTTCGAATCCTTCAGACTCTTCTGTGTAGTGGTACCGGCCTTGTCACGAGCCTGGTTCAGGGCCATGGAGACCTTGTTCTCAAAGGTGGCTCGGACGTTCATACCAGGAAGGGCTTCCAGCTCGTTCGCGGTGGCTTGTGCAGTCAACCTCGCTACCTCAGCCTTCTCCTCATCGATATGGACCTGGACCTTTTCAATGGTCGCCTTGTCAGGAATCGTGTCACCGATACCGATACTGTGACCAGTTTGCAACAGCCAGTGAGTCACAACTTGCTGCACACCGTTCAGGAACGCCATGGCGCCCTGGGGTCCAAGTTCGTTGTAGCTGACGTGGACAATACCTCCAGCAGCCGCACCAACGTACTTCTTAGTGAGAAGACCCCACATGAGATGGCCCGACTGGATCAGAAGACCCTCATCCTTAAGAGGGTTATCTTCTTTGCTGTCCGGGACGCTGTGCAAGCTCACTTCCTTGGGAATGACCATGCTGATGATCTGCTTACCAGTCCATCGGGGTTGGGGCTTCAAGATGGCTGGCTGAGGGATGATGCCATCCCAGTTGGGAACCCACAGCATCTGGTCCATCACTTGTTGCTTGGTAAGGAAAGTGTCTCGTCGGCAGAGCTTGTAGACACCGGCCAGAGAGTCCTGGACAATACCCATCAGGGGTCCGTTCTTCTGGGGCGACACAATGTTCAAGGGCACAAGACAGAGCTCCTTCACTTCAGCTCGCGTCTCTTCACTTTGAGGAACGTGCAAGTTCATCTCGTCACCGTCGAAATCGGCGTTGTATGGAGATGTGACGGACAGGTTCAGGCGGAAAGTGGAATAGGGCATGACGCGGACACGATGACCCATCATAGACTCCTTGTGAAGTGAAGGCTGACGGTTGAAGATGATGTAGTCACCATCAATCAGATGACGCTCAACCTTCCATCCGTATTCCAGAGAAATCTGTGCTGCACGTCGGTGATGTCGCAGATCGATTCGAGTGCCGTCAGACCGGATAACGTACTTGGCTCCCGGGTGCTCATTCGGTCCGTTCTCAACAAGCTGGTGCAGCCGGCCGATGTTGTATGGCGTTACAGTCTCCGGGTATGTCAGAGTCCTCGCAATACTGCGGGGAACACCGACTTCGTGGAGAGAAAGATTGGCATCACCAGTGATGACAGTACGAGCCGAAAAATCGACACGCTTTCCCATCAAATTGCCACGGAGACGACCTTCCTTGCCCTTTAGACGAGCTCGAATAGCCTTGACAGGACGTCCACTCTTTTGCAGAGCACGGGGCTGGCCAGCAATATCATTGTCCATGTAGGTTGCGACGTGGTACTGCAGCAACTCCTCGAAGTCTCTCGCAATGTGCTGAGGAGATCCTTCACGGATAGCCTGCTTGACATTACCGTTGGCACGAATGATATCACCCAGCTTGTAGGTCAAATCATCTTCGTTTCGCATGCCAGTGCTGGTGCCATCCATGGAGATACTGGGCCGGACGGGAGGGGGAGGCACCGGGAGGACGGTCAGGACCATCCACTCGGGGCGAGCGTAATCAGAGTTGAGACCCATGTTGAGCAGGTCTTCCTCACTGATCCTTCGAAGAATTGCGTGGGCCATCTCCGGGGTGATGGGAGTGGTCTCTCGGCGCTTGACGCCATCCTCCTGGGGAACATCAAAGGCGGCCTTGAGCTGGAGAGCGGCTTGTCGGACGTTGGGCTGCACATTGCCACAGCCACCGTGGTTCTCGACCGCAGGCAGCTTCAATCCCGGAGCAAATTCCTCCTTGTTCTTGTCGTTCCTGTCTTCGTTCTCGCATCTATGCTTCTTCTTGCAAACCTCCCAAACACGGTGGAAGCGGACTTTGGGGTCTCGAGTGTTGATGGCCGCAGCGAATTCGACATCGCTCTGAGAGTATCAGGTTAGCATCCAATAGGCCAGAAACCTTTATGGAGTGAGTGGACCAACTTTATCGGCCAACACTTTACTGCAGTTGTGGCAGACAATCTCCAAAATCTTCTTGACCTTCTTGATAAAACCCGGATGGTACACGGGTTTCGCGAGCTCAATGTGTCCGAAGTGACCGGGACACTCGCCCATCGCCTGGTTGCAGGTCTTGCATCGAAACTGTCGATCGATCGAGCCGAGAAGAGGGTCGTTGAGGCCACCATCGCGTGGTTTAACCTTGTTCTCTTCCATCGTCTCGGGGTATAGGATATGGCAGACACTCATATTCTTGATTTCCTCGGGGGACATCAAGCCGAACTGAATCTCTTCCACCGTCTTGAGCGGAGCGCTCGAGTGGGTGAAGTAGAGGTTTGCCATGGTGGCGGTTGGGGATGATTCCGGCGGGAACGAAAAAGGAGCGAAAAGTGAGAACTGCGGTCAGGACGCGCGCGAAAACGCAGCGAGGCGCGAAAAGTCGGTGTCAAGGAGAAAGAAATGCGGAAAACCAGATTCTCTATCGCGCAAAGTCGCTAAATCGATGGCAAGTGCCTTCAGACGTGAATGATGATGGCGCTGAACGGCAACGCCTGTCCTGGCCAACGGCCCAGGAGATCCTCGGGCTAGTCTCCCCCGTCGCCGCCACCTCGAAAGTCGCGAAAGCTCGGAAGTCGCGCCGGACTGTATCGTCGGTCGGTCGGGGGTGTGCTTCGAGAAGTTGCGCGCGATGCCCGACGCGCGCGATGATGATTTGATGCTGAGGGCAAAGTTTTGACGAGGTTAAGGCGAGAGAGTCGGAGGATGCCTGAAAGAATCTGGACTTGAGGCGGCTGGCGGACGCAGCGATGACACTAAGCCTGTTTGGGCCACGGAGACCTCCCTGGAGGTACATGAATGTGGCCTCAGGCAGAGACAATCACGGGTACCGGGTACCTTTTGGGCACGCTCTCACGTGCTGACTAAAGGGAAATTCTGCGAGTTTCGGCGTGTCAGCCTCCAACTTCGCGCTGATTATTTTGTCACCCCCTGTCTTTCGTCACGCGAGGCAAGTACCGCTACTTGATAATCTCTGACCAGCTGGCCAGGATGGACAACACGCCGATGACTCAAGCCCCTGCACATTCGAGTCAATGCCTACCAATGGGTTTCATCTCTCCAATCCATTCACTGTTCGGCCATGCGAAGCAACGATTACAGACGAAACAAAGGCGCTTTGTCGCATCGTTGCGACTCCTTTGTCATTGATCATGCTGGCCCACGTCAAAGCGAGACGAGACGTGTCTTGCGCTTCATGACGCTAACTAATACCGTATCTAGCTCGATTCAGCCTAACTCTGACAGCTCTTTCTGGCCTCGCTGTCTCTTTATCGCTTTCTACTTCTGGCTGCCTTGCCTGATTTCTTTACTGTCACCTTCTCGACCACCGCGTCCAAATCGCCCTGACCCTCGCCAGGACTCCTACGTCTCATGGTTCCGGTAGACACCGCGATAAACTCGTCCTCGCTGTCGCTCTCGCCAAGGTTGAAGAGAATTGGCATCCGGAAGCCGTCACCCTCGTCCAAAGCCTTAGACGGATCGAGCGTCAGAACATCAACGTCCTCGTCTTCCGCATCGAGTCGCCGCCGGTGGATCTCCTCTTGCGCATAGATATCGAACTCATCCTCCCGCTCGATGTACTCCACATTCTCCTCGACCTCTGCAAAGTCTGGCGCCAGCGCCGACCACTTCTGTGGACTAATCACAGACCATATGTATATCCGCCCCGTCTCCAGGCCGCATGCAGCCAAAAGCGCACGAGCTGGGTGCCACTCTATCACTCCCTGCTCCTCCTTCGGGTCCTTGAGCATGCACACGAGACTGCCGTGATTGCGTTCCCAGACATACAGCTCGTGGTTGTTATACGTCGAGGCTGCCACATACTCTCCGGTCGCGCTGAATGTGACGTGGTTCCAGGATAGTTTGTTAACGACATCTTGGAACTTGTGTTCTAGTGGTATTTGTAAGGTGTCCAGGTCGAGGTCATCGGTGGAGAGATTTGGTATTCGAAATGTTCGAATGATTCGGTCTTGCGAGTTCACCAGCAGCTCCCGGCCTGACCCTGTAGTCCGCATCGTAGTGATTGCTCCTGAGCATATTTTGTCCGAGTATATGATCTCGTAAGACTTGGCGTCGATAATGTTGAGCCTCCCTTTGTTTGTTCCAGCGAGGACGTGGTCTCCGGTGACACTCCAGACAATGGATGTTGTCATCTGTTTGGCGTCTTCTTTTGCCTGCTTCTCCTTCAATGCCGTATCGCCGTCGGTATTTCGTTTCGGTGCGGATGGGAGTATGTGCTTCACGTCGACGGGCTCGGTCATGTCGACGACGACTGGCTGCTCCTCGAAGAGCGCGGCGACGAGTTCAAGGCTGGCGCACATCAGCATATGAACATCACACTGTATCCAGGCCAACTCACTGGTTCCACGGATGTAGCTCAGCCATGTACACCGGGGCGCGGAAGCGCACCTCGCGCAGCCTCTTGCCGTCTTGGAGATCCCAGAGGATGGCCTTCCAGCCCTGGCAAGTCGACAGCAAGTATCTACCGCATCTTGACCAGCTCAAGAAGGTAATGCTCTTGTTGTGGCCCCTCAGCTTCCTCGCGACGCCCATGGTCTCGAGATCCCACACCACAACAGTGCCGTCGACTCGACCGGAGGCAAGGTAGTCGCCCTTGCGATTGAAGCGAAGCATGGTCGCATGTCCCGATCGGATCGTGTTCGTGATGTTCTCAGGATAATCCTGAAGCAGGTAATCGTCGGAAAGTAGGAGATTCATGGTGAAGCGGCGCTCTATGAAGATGTCGAAACTAACGGCCGAGGTCGTCGCGTTCCATCGAGGATGGAGGGGGTTGTTGCGGCTGGTTCCAAAAAGGCTGGACTACAAAAATATCGGTGCAGCCGCGTTGGAGGCGGGACTTCAATCTGCAAGGCTGAGCTCCGCTAAGATGGCTGATCGGAGTCAGGACGCCCGGTGTGAAATTAGGGCCTTGGCTGGTCCAAGCGCTTGCGCTCCCCTCAACCACAGCGTGCTACACTAGCAATTCTCACCTCACATGCCCCTCTACATCTCAAACAGCGGCACAGCGTCCCCGCGCAAACACTCATTTTCCTCCACAAGACGGCTGCTTCCAAATTCGCAACCATGGCAAACTCCAAGTCAGTTTCCTCCTGTGTACTAAACTGGCTCCCACTATTCATCTGTCTAACCCCTCCCAAGATTCGAATATGTCCGTGATTTCGAGATTCCCGACCCACTACTGCCCAATACCTGGATCGTGGTCCGAGTAGATGGGCGAGCCTTCACAAAGTAACCACTCCCCAACCGCCGCCTCTCTGCCGAAGAAGGTGTATTCTGACAGTGCCAAGGATGTGCGCAAAGTACAATTTCGAGAAGCCAAATGACCGTCGGGCCTTGGATCTCATGAACACAGCCGCCAGAGCCGTTGTAGCTGACCTGCCCGACATCACCATTGCATACGGTGTCAGTGACGAATACAGGTCATGACCCCATCACTCCTAGCAGAACTGCAGTGCTTATTTTTCGACAGCTTCGTTTTCCACAAGTCTTGTACCCTGTTCGAGAGGAGGGACAGGTAGGATCCCGCGAGCCATCACGCGAGTGTCAATGACTAACACCTTGGCAGCAAGCTCGTCAGCACAGTTGTTTCTACCTTCACCTCCAACTACGTCTACTCATGGTCGACTCATTTCCCCGACACTCCCCTTTCGTTTCCACTTCCCACTTTCGATGGTCGAGCGGTGTGTTACCCTAGCGTCCAGAATCTGCGTGACTACTTGAGCTGGCGACAAGTAGACTGTAAGCCACCGCCCCCTCACTAGCAGCGTCCTCACTGACAATGGAGGCCACATCAACAACCTTTACAACACGACATTTTGGACGCTGATTCAGCTTGGAGGACTTGATAACAAAGAGGCCGAGAAAACTCTCGCTGTGAGCACCGTTAATCTTCCACCAAGAAATCGTACTGACAACTAGTACTAGGGCACCGTGGCTGCGGACAAGAACGAGATTCTATTTTCGCGATTCTCGATCAACTATAACAACGAGCCTGAGATTTTCAAGAAAGGAAGTGTCATATTCCGCGACGTGTGTATCTATCTCCCCCATCCCAGTATGATTTTAACCCTCTGCAGTACGAGCTCGTGGATCCCGGCAGTAACAATGTTGCACAAACCATCGATTCAGTAGCGGAGCCGATTACGCAGTCAAAGACTCAAAGGGAGAACGACAAGAAGCGTAGAGCCAAGGCACGGATTCTTGTGGAGCACATGGACATCATCAAGGATGACTTCTGGGACAGGAGGCCGTGGATTCTCTCCAACAAGCCTGGCAAGATTCCAAAAGAAACATAAATCATAGGCTGAAGCTGAAAGATTCACACCGGGTCTCTAGTGGAGGATGCACTGCGGCTAGATTCCCCATCAGCTGCTTTTTTTTCCTTCTGCCGGAATCCTGTCTAACCTTTTCGCCCTTCAGCTATTCTAGCCTCTATATCTACACTGATAAATCCCACGATCCGACCTCCAGAACACCCCAAGATCTCCAACACCCATGATAAACCTCACCTGAACCCGCCCTCTCGCCCTAGCTGACTAGCATCCGTACCAGCTCCACGCAGCGCAAGGGCTCCTGGAACCAGGGCTTTGCCTGTTTCCTTGATAAACCCCTGGCTCTTTTGTTATTGCTGTTTCGACGTCTTTAGTTAAACCCAGCAGTATGGTCTTCTCTATCCAAGCTAACTTGTAACTGCCTGTATTACAGGCTTTAATATTATAACAGGCAGTTAAAAACTTCTTATTTTAAGATTAAGAATAAATTAAAAATAAATAGATTTTATTTTATTTTATTTTATTTTATTTTATTTTATTTTATTTTATTTTATTTTATTTTATTTTATTTTATTTTATTTTATTTTATTTTATTTTATTTTATTTTATTTTATTTTATTTTATTTTATTTTATTTTATTTTATTTTATTTTATTTTATTTTATTTTATTTTATTTTATTTTATTTTATTTTATTTTATTTTATTTTATTTTATTTTATTTTATTTTATTTTATTTTATTTTATTTTATTTTATTTTATTTTATTTTATTTTATTTTATTTTATTTTATGTTTTATTTTCTGTTTTATTGTCGGGATCGACTCTGCGGTAATCGGCAAACGAGCGATCGAGAGTGGTGTCGGTCTGAATATCGTAGATTTCGTTTTGAGGCTCAGTTCTATCGTAGTTACAGAGACGCTTGCTGTCGAGATCCTCTGGCTCTGATTCATCAAGCGCGGCGTCAACGGTGTCGCTTTCAGTTGGGTTGTGAACCGCCTTGCCCTTCCGCTTTCTCCCAGTCCTGGAATCATCAACGCTGTAGCGCACGTTCTCTCCAGCTAGATCCGGCATGAATAAACCAGCGCGGAGGTCGCGATCGAACCACCGCACCAAGTCATTCTCTTTCTGTACCGACTTGTCTTCATATCGACGCTGAAAAAGATTGTTTGCTCTTCGGAGCTGGCGTTCGATACGTCGTAAATCCTCCCTGAGACCCGTCAGGTCGTCCATCTTGATGCACAAGAGAAGGGTGCCGTGGTGTGGTGTGTGCCGTCATGGTGAGTGTGCCGAATAAGAAAGTAATGTCTGCGATGGTGAAGTCTTAATGTTCTTAACATTTTGTCTCCATGCGCATCCTCCGAGAATCCATCGCGAGACTCGATGGAGAACGTTACGAAACCCCTAGGGCTCAATCGAAAACTGCACAGGGAAAGGATTCGAGCTGGATCATTGTGCATATGTTCCCGGACATGACAACCGCCTCGGCGCCGCTGTGTTCTCTGGTTGCTTGGGCGCAATCAGGAAAACTGCCCAACATAAAAATTTGCTGAAGATGCGGCAAATCGTTGCTGAATTGAAGGGCCAGGCTCTCACGCCAAGGTTCAAGATGCTCATCCCTAAGATAGGGTTGCCCAAGTGCTGCTGGCCCATAAGGAAATTGGCTGGCACTGCAGAGTACCCCATGGGTACCGACAAGCGCTCTAGCTCTGGCAGAGTCTTAATGCGGGCTACCATGGCTCTGATAGCATTGTTCTATTTGAAATCATGGTTAGCCGCCATTCATAGATATATAACCTGGTAGTACTCACAAGGTCAGGCAAATCTTCAGGCTCAAACATCCGTCCGTTCATGAATTCCCTCGTCCCACAGGAAACAGCTAGCCACTTGAGGCTCTTGAAGGATTTAGCAGCACTTGCTATAGCCCGTCCGCCGAAAGATGTCCCTAGATCGGGTACTGTGCCAATAACGTGTAGCCGTTGCAATCCCCGATGGGTATTGACTGCTTTTTTATATGCAAGTGAGTCGGTATCGACATTGATGCTTAATGCCTTGAGAGTACCCTCGGTACTGCTCCAGTTTGGACCTTGTCCAGGTATAATATCTGCGCTGGTATGCTGGAAAATCGTAACAGTAGCATGGCTATTATATATATTAGAAGAATTTATTAACAATCAGAAGTAAAACATACCGTATATGCTCCCGTACTCGGACCATACCTGGATCGACCCTCCAATGGAGAAACGTCCATATGATGCCCGTAAGAAGTGCCCGTGAACTCTCAAAGCGAACCGCCTTGAACATTTCACGGCAAAAATGCTCGCGACAAAACTTTGAGGCTTGAGTGATTGCATTCAGACTCTCCCTGTTAAGGAGTGATGAAATAGCAGATAAAACCTGGGGTGGAAGCTTGTGAATAGCTGCCTGTGCTGCGTTGCAGTCTGCCATCTTCGAATGTCATAAGCTCAGCGCCTTGTCGAACGGAATGTACTGATCTGAGCACCATCCGCGGAGTGGATGAAACAAAGCTCTCGCGATTGAGGACTTGATGTTGATGTTGTGTTGGTCAGGTTTTTCAAGAGTGTCTGCTCAGAAGGGGAAAGAATTTAAGAGGGAAGCAAGTCGACGCTTACGTATACTCTTGAGTGAATCACTGCTCGCAAGGCGGCCTGAAAGCCGTGCAGCACGCTATAAGGGAGTAGAGTGCTTTCTTTGCCATACAAAATTGTATATGTTGCGAAGCGAAGACCTCATTACCTCCGTGTAAGTAAGCCTGCCGTTTTTATTACAGCTCCACCCCCTTTGGAGGCTGGGGCATCTTTAAGTTACCGGTCGCCTGAGGCCATTGCGCTCACAACTTTTGCAATGGAGGTTGATCAAGAGAGTGATGGAAGTGAAGGGGCGATGGAATCTCGGAGGATGCGCATGGAGACAAAATGTGAAAGAACATTAGGACTTCACCATCGGTCGCCTGAGGCCATTGCGCTCACAATTTTTGGAATGGAGGTTGATCAAGAGAAGCGACGCTTGTACCGGTGGAGGAGAATTGCGTGAGTTCAGGGGGTATCATTCAGAACTATAGACCCAAACGCCGTGAAGATGCTTTCGCTATGCAGATGCGACTCGCCATATTTGTCCTTTGTCCATTATTTCTTTAACTCTTTGTCTCTTTGTCTCCGTTTTTCCTCTTTCCTCGCTCGCCGTCGACGCTTCTCGTCGTCCGCGTCGCTCGATTCAGTTGATGACTTCGCTGATTTCTTCGACTTCTTCCGCTCTCGTCGGGCGGCTTTCTCGGCTCTCTCGCGAGCTCGCTCTTCCTTTCGCTTTCGCTTCGCCTCTTTTCTGGCTTTCCGCTCTTCCTTGGTTTCTTTTCGGTTTTCGGTTTTGGATGCCTTCGCGCGCTCTTGGTCGGCACTGTCGTCTTCGGAGGATTCGGTGCTCGACGAGTCCTTTATTTCCAATATGCTGAGGGTTCCCTCCAAAAATCCACCTCGCACAAACGATGTGTACACAGAGTATTTCCCCAGGTTCTTGTCGATCGTGTTCAACTTCCCGGTGGTGAGCGTCTGCACCACCTTGCCATCCTTGGAAGTGTCGAGTCCCTTCAATTGTTCGTCGAATGCATTCATCCACCATTGGTCGCTTGTAAAATGCTGCTTTTGGCCCAATCCTTTGGTGTTGTCCTTGCGCGACAGCAACAAGGGTTTCGAGAGGCCAATCGAATCGTCGGTCTTGTGGAGCGAATGACCAGTTCCTCGCCAGCCTTGGGAGGAGAGGAGGGCGTGAGCGTCCATTATGACGGGCGACTATCGACGAAGGTTTTCGGGGGTGGCCCTATGGTGTGGGAGTTTTAGGATCTTGTCAAACGAAGGGGCAGAAACTGGTGAACGCAGAAGTTGAGAAGCCCGAGTTGAAGGTCGCATTGATTTTTTTAGCGGGCCTGGGTCTTATCGCGCACCCGCATTTCTTATCGTGGTACCCCTGGCTGCCTACTTACCCTAGAGCTATGCAGTCCTCTTCATTCAAGCAATAGTCTGCGTGTCAGGTTGAACTGCACTGCCACTCGAAGAAGAACTACCTGGAAAGTTTGAATCAGAGAAGTCGGAAGATCCCACAAGATAGTCTCCTCCCTGCGCAAGATAAACGTGAGTTTAAAAACTTTCCCAGAGTCAAGAGGTGAGAAGTCTCGAGTTAAATCAGAGGCGAGTCCGTCAACCATATCAGTGTCCCTCTCTGGAACAACGAATCAACAAGACCTGCCGCTAAATAAACTAGAACTATCGGGAAGGATAATAAGCATTTCACGGACGAACACGGACGCAAGTTATGGGTCAACAGTTTTTCAACCAGGCCCCTATTACTGTATCGACCCGATGAATTGGCACTGATTTTATGGACTAAAGCGAAACTATAAGATAACTTGTAAGGCTTAGATTTCCTAAATCATTAGGTATAAGAAAACCCGAAGGTAATAAGTGGGGAACGATTCAGGGCCAACTCACTGAGTTAATACGGTACTTTTCCAGAGTCTCATTCAATAGGGGCTCTAGCGTTGGATTTTTCGGAGGCCTGCCAATACCGTAGTGAGATTGTAGCTTGCGTTTATCGCTAGATAAAATTTATGATTTATTAGAGACCAAGACCGAGCCCCGCCTGTCGCTACTAGTCGA
Source organism: Ilyonectria robusta (assembly GCF_021365365.1). Lineage (NCBI taxonomy): Eukaryota > Fungi > Ascomycota > Sordariomycetes > Hypocreales > Nectriaceae > Ilyonectria > Ilyonectria robusta. Next base: position 1,942,910 of record NW_025764437.1, on the reverse strand, counting down.
TGGCTTAACGAGTGGAATGAACCACTGTTTTTAGGCTCACAGGTAACCAACTTATTTTAATTTGAGCCAACACGGAGTAATAACCGAGGGTAACCTGCCTGTAGTGCTATAAAACCCAGTCGTTCAGGCCGATTTCAACTTGTTGCGCTGCTGGACCCTTGGCAGTGCATCCACAGGGCCCTTGTCGGATTTTATATGCCTGGAAATCAGAGAGGCTTGTCTGTTGGACTTCCCTACAATCCAAGTGCCCATTGACAACCCCACTCCAGTGAATGGGCATTCGATTAGATATGACGTATTTCATTTCAGATATGCCTTTTATTACAAAGTATCAATTGAAGAAGAATGGCGAGGAATGTTAATTGCCCTCAGCTCTTGGCGTTTCCCATTCCGCATGGGGCTAAGGGATAAGCACGTGATGGGTGCCTGGAAGGATCTGGAGATCCAACAGCCTGGTGCCGCACGGCACATTGGACATATTACATCAAACATTGGGAGAGCGTAATACCTCCAGAATCAAGCTGTTATTAGGCTCCAGAGACCGCTTGACGGCGTTGCCAGAATCAGCGTACCGAGTTGTTCTCCAGTAAGTGGCCCCATCTCCGTGTCCCACTCCGGGCTCCATGACGTAGGGCGTCCCACCACTATGCCTGATCATGAGCCATGTTGCTAACAGTCCATACCCATAGCTAATCGCCGAAACCCGATATTCGTGTTACGGTAACGCCAGGATCCCGAATATCTGGTGCGCTCTGGCTCCGGGAGGGCGAGCACTGCATCATGGCGCCACTCTGCTCCGATCCGCGGCAGATTGTCATCAGCCTGAACCCCGCGCGACGAAAGGCACTCTATAAGCTTGTCCATGAGATCACTTCATACATGATCGCACAGCTGGAGACTCCAGACGATGAACTTGGCCCCGTAGCCCCGGGAACGCCTACCGCCGAAGGCGAGAGCTCCAAGACCAATGACGAGGAAACCAGGAGGCGCGAGCAGCAGATCCGGAACAGGGCTTCGAAGCAGGCCCAGCAGGTTCAGAAGGCTGCTATAAAACACATGTCTGACTGGAAACGTGAGCTTATGCCCAAGCTTGAGGAGATTGCGCGAGTCCCGGACGACGCCAAGATCCAGGGCGAGAGGCAGAAGCGACTGGAAGCTATGGAGAAGATTAAGCTGGACACCCCAGAAGAGGGTGAGAATCTCATCAGCTTCGGTGAAGTCAAAATTGACAAGTCAGAGGATGTTACCTCGCTCCAGGCCTTGTATCATCCGATACCGACGAGATTAACGACGATCCCTCAAGCAGACAGGAGAGAGGCTATTGTTTGTATTCTCCTTCTCCTTCTTTCAACAGGAAAGTATTCCGCTCATTCACGAGCCCTGGCACTGTATCTTGCATCTGCGTTGGAAGTCCCCCAGACATTCATCATCGCACAGGAGGTTGAGATCGCTAAATCTCTCCTCGAGTCGTCTGCGGCAGATGAAAAACAAAAAGAAGCAATGTCAGCGGAGGCCGAAGCTGCGAAGCGTCGCCAAGACAACAAGTTCAACCGGTTCTGGAAAGTCGGTTTGGCCTCCGTTGCCGGTGCCGCTGTCATTGGCGTTACTGGTGGTCTGGCCGCCCCTCTAGTTGCTGGTGCTATCGGCGGTGTCCTCGGAGGCGTGGGGCTGGGAGGAGTAGCCAGCTTCCTAGGCATATTCTGGATGAACGGTGCCCTAGTTGGGGCTCTCTTCGGCGCATATGGAGCTAAGATGACTGTAAGTTTTCTCCTTGCCACATGTTTAGAAGTTGTGCTGAAGCCATCACTAGGGCGAGATGATGGACGAGTACGCCAAAGAGGTTGAAGACTTCCGCTTTATCCCACTTAAGGAGGAGTGGGGAAAGAAATTCCAGCCTGAAGATCAAAAAGCGCAGCAAGACCACCGGCTCCGTGTCACCATCGGAATCAATGGTTGGCTCAACACAGAGGACGACATCACGAAACCGTGGCGCGTCCTCAACGATGACGCTGAGGTCTTCGCTCTTCGGTATGAGTTAAAGTCTCTCCTAGCTCTTGGAAGCGCACTCCGTGCTCTCGTTGAGTCCTTCGCTTGGAACACGATCAAGGTTGAAATTCTCAAGCGCACTGTCTTGGCTACCTTGCTCGCCGCTCTCTGGCCCGTTCAGGTGCTCGCTGCAGCATCCAATGTCGATAACCCGTTCAACCGCGCACACAACCGTTCTAGAAAGGCTGGCCGCCTACTCGCGGATGCTCTCATTAACAAGGTCCAGGGCGAGCGTCCTGTTATCCTGATTGGCTACTCCCTAGGTGCCACAGCTATCCACGCCTGCTTGCAGTCGCTCGCTGAACGACATGCATTTGGACTTATCGACAGTGTCGTTATTATCGGCGCGCCTGCGCCCTCAGCTCCGGCTCACTGGCGTACGCTACGCACCGTCGTGTCCGGGAAGATCTTCAATGTCTATTCTGAGAACGACATGGTCCTTGGATTTCTGTACCGCGCACACAGCCTCGCCATGGGAGTTGCCGGCTTGCAGTCCGTTACAAACGTCGAGGGGGTTGAGAATTTGGACCTGAGCGAGTCTGTCAGCGGTCACTTGCGATATCCTGACCTGACAGGCGAGATCCTGCGGAAATGTGGCTTCGTCGGTATCAAGGCTGGCACAGAGATCGAAAAGGATGACCTCATCAAGTTGAAGGAGGATCAAGTCGAGGGCAGTCTGATTGACTTTGACGCAGACCCGTCGAAGGATGCCCAGAAAACCCAGCCCTCAAACGAGGTAAAGTTGACGGATGATCTTCGTGGCCTAACCATCTCCCCACCTGGCCTCGTCTCCCCGTCGGCCCCTCCACCTGAAGAACAAAAGACCCAGGAGCCAGAAACAGAGAAGCCGCCACTGCCTCGGCGCCAGACTGGCGAGGATGTGGAGGCACCTCCAACCCTACCTAGACGTCCTTCCGCCTCTCCGCATGATGTACAACCGCCTCTCCCCCGTCGTCCTACGTATGCCGAGAAGGAGGAAGAGGAGATACCTGTGCTTCCAAGGCGCCCAACTGAGAGCGCAGCGGAGAAGGTACCGACAACACAACCTATGCGTTCCTTGACGCCGGAAGCGTATGTGTCCGACGACGAAGGCCACAGGGCAATTGTTATGATTGATTATGGGAGCAGTGACGAGGATGTGCATGACTCGAAGGGACGTTCGTAGGAATGACCATCTGGGGTATGTGGGTAGTGATGCATGATTATATACTGATCAATTCTGGGATACATACACATAAAAATTGTTGCTATAGACAATACGGCAATTGGACGAGTGCAAAAACGACGTCTTAAATTCATGTCGTGAATTCTTCATGTGGACCGCATGATAGCTATCAACAGAGACTGAACTGTCATCTCACCTACTGATCAACGACAATGTGACTTCTCATTCCGTCGGGTCAAAAGTGTAGCAGATATCTTTGTTTCAAGCAACAGCGCTTTCGCAACTACCTAGGTAGACATTTCAAGTCCCTCGGATAACGATGGATAGATGGGGGATAGTACTAATAGTGGTAGTGGTATTGATATGGGGAAACCACTCGCTCACCCCGACGAAGGTAATAGAAGATAGGGAACATAGAAATATGACGGAAAAAAAGTCAAAAAGTTAGAATTGATCCGAAAACATCTCCTCTTTTCGCCCAGGATAAAGAAAAAACCGGGCATGAAAACCCGGAAAGAAGCTTTCAAGGCTCCTCGCTTTTCTCCCCCTCTGTTCCCCCTTCCCCTTCTCCTGGACTCTCAAGTGCTCGCGTGACTTTTCTTCTTCCCTCTTCTAGTGGTATCATATGTGTCAAAAGGAAGAAAAAGGAGAGGAAATAAAAACAGAAGCGACGGCTTGTATTAGGCGTGGGTGGGCGTGGATGGGTATCGGAGCCCTGCCACATTAATGGCGAGTGTAAAAGCGACGAGTTGCGGGATAATATCCGAAAAAAGAAATCAGGATTTTTGAACGGCCTCATCGGCGAGTCTCAATGATCGGAGTCTGAGAGCGGGAGTACTGTTCAGCGGCGGGCGTTGGCGGCGGCGGTAGCTGCTTGAGGGCCACCATTGGTCTCCATGTTACCCGTCAGCTCGGCCACACGAGCCTTGATGCGAGCGACACGAGACTCAATAGCTTGAGTAAAGGGTTAGTCATTGCAAATCAAGGGGAAGCTCAGAGGTTAACTTACTCTCCTCTCCACTAGTATCATCATCACCATCGGCAGTCTTGTGGGATGGTACTCGGGGCTGCTCATCAGTCTGGCGAGTGGCTGCCCTCTCCGCAGCGTTCTTGCGGATCTGTGCCCAGCGGTCCTGCACACCAGGGCTGGCACTCTGGCTCAGCTTCTCCTCGGGCTGAGAGGCTTTCAAGTTGGAGGCCTGGCGCGGCTGGCGGCCAATGGGGGGCGGGACGGCATCATCCTCTCCATCAGTATCAGGGGCAAAGGCGGGCTGATCCTCCAAGGGGCCCTGGCTGAACGCAGAAACGTTGGGCTTGTCCTCCACATCCACGGCGTCAGCAGCCGGCTTCACGGGCTCCTCGGTGGACTCAGGTTCATCATGAGCTAGGACAGGCTCGGGTGTCTCGGCAGGAGTGATTGTTTGTTGAACAGGCGGCTCAGGCGTGGCTTGGTCCTTTCGCAGCATGCTGTTGACGTCGGCAGCAGCATTCTCGGGCAGCTTGGAGCTTCGGTTCTTGCGGAACAGCTTGCGGAAACCTCGACCCTCCTTGGCCTCCTTCTGTAGTTTCTTCTGCTTCTTGTTCTCGGGGCTGACAGGCTCGGGCGATAGAGCGTCGTCCCGGGTGACTTCGTCAAAGATGTCGTCCTTGGGGGGCGGGACGGGACTGGCCGGGGGCTCAACGACCTCTGGAATCTGAACCTCCTCGGGCTTCTCCACTGGGGGGAGAGGCTTCCTCACGGATTCCTTCTTGATCTCCGGAGAGGCAGGAGGGGACTGGAAAACAGGGGATTGAACAGCAGGGGATTGGACAACGGGGGATTGAACAGGGGGAGGTGCGGGTTCCTTAGCGGGCACTTCAGGCGCCTGCTCATGATGTCCATTCATTCCCCCATTCGTCTCGGCGGCCTCGTTCAGGCGTTCGGAGGGAACTGGAGACATGGTCATGCCACGGCCTGCGTTGCTGTTGGACAAGTAAACATCCTTGATGGTACCCTTGTCATATTTGTTGACCCATTTGAGAGCCGACGAAGCCTCGCCAATGATGGCCGGCTGGAGCGTGAGTACACTGTTAGTCTTCTCAGCCATTAGCTCTGCGTCTGATCGGCCGCGGCGCTGGGACTGCTGTTGCTGAGCAGCCATTTTCTTGTCATGCAACTCCTGAGCTCGGAGCTGAGCAGCCTTCGCCTGTATCCTGGCATGCGTATCCGGTCCGATGCTAGCCTTGCTACCGGCGTTGTTGCCCATCTCAAGGGCAGACTTTCCGGCAGACTTCCGTCGACTCAGACCCTTTCCACGCCTTGTCCAGGAGAAGAAGCCCTTCTTCTCTGCGATATAGGCACCCTCTTCGGGTTCCGGAGCCGCGCCTGCGATCATTTCCTCCATCACCAGCCATCGACCCGTGGGGATCTTGGTCTCGATGATTGTGCATCGACCGAAAGCCGATTTGCGCTCTGCGGTTTCTTCGGGAGCCAGACTGGTCATCCAGACCCACCAGAAAGCATCGTCGAGAGAGAACGTGGTGATGCTTGCCAGCTCACCAGGCTCAAGGGTGCGATCGGATTCGAGTCTCGGTCGGTGGGATTGGGAGCTTCGCTGTCTGGGTTGCGTCTCGATGGGAGGGAGAACCTTGTCAGGGGGCAGAAGAAGGTTGGGTCGGGAGGCTGAGTTCTCATCAATGAATCCTGATGAGAGGAAATCGGCCCAAGATGGGGTCGTCGGTCTGCCCAATCCGTTTCCAGAAGCAGGAGCTCTCCTCAAACCCTGAGGCTGTCTATGGGTGATGGCGCTCTCATCTTCGTCGTCATCCTCCTCTAAAGTGCTCGTGAAGCCGATATCCTCAAAACGAGACCAAGAAGCGTCACGCAAACTCGTAGAATGCTTAGAACTCGAAACTTGGGACTGGTTTGCGGCGGAAACGGCCTTCAAGACTCGGCGACACTCATCAGTCAATGCCTTGACTGGGTCCTGGTACTCGGAGAACTCCTGGAGGGCTCGGTCCTCGTCGCGATACTGGAAGTGATTGGCCCGGCGCAAGAGGGCAAACGGCGTGGGGGAGACGGTGTCGACGATCATGACAACCTTGTTCGTAGGCGTCATCATCAACTCGGGTCGCTGAGGGGGGTACTCTGTCTCCTGGACGAGCTTCTGAAGGGACATGGGCAGCATCGTAATACCGCTGACATTCACCTCGGGGGAAAGAGATCGGAGGTAGGCGAAGAACATGTGGCTCGTGGCATCGGCGGCGCTGGAAGCATTGGTGAGCATTCGGGACGGAGGTATCATCTGAGACATTGAGCTCACCTAAGCCAAGAGTTGTAGCCTCCCTCAAAGCCTTTCTTGGTGTCCTTGTGTTCAAAGGCCCACCAAGCGGCCATTCGGGAGACCTTGCGCCCACCGAGGCCATTGGTCTTGCCGTGGGCAGCAATTGCAGCCAAAAGGTCAAAATAGTCAAAGATAATGCGCTGGCGGGCACCATTCTCGACGCTAATGGGGATGAATGTCTTGAACGAGTCTCGGGCCATGTGCGAGTCTAAGACCAGTCAGCCACACCGTTGGACTGGGCAATTGCGATTGACGTACCAATTTCTCCGACCTTGAACAGTTCATAGGCATCCCAACCAACAATGCCGCCCTGAAGACGACTCCAGCACCACTTTGCGACGCCGGAAACGACCTGTGGACCTAGTTAATATCACGTTGCGCGGTTGCTGTGGCCGACGTACCATGGGCTCGGTCATGCGCAGCTCCTGGAGTAGTTGCTCGCCGCGCAGGTTTTGGTGAGCTTCGAAGAAGTGTCTGATGAATGTGCGCACAGCGCTGGGATCGGAGGTAGGTCGGAATGGCAGAAGGAGAAAGGGGTGGTCGAGAGCTAGTAAGACACGGAGAATTAGCATGACGTCGAAGGAGACGCAAGGGACAGGACATGGAGGCACAGAATCCGGGGTGACATACCTCGCGCCTTGAGCTCCTCAGTGCAACATCGGATCAGCTCGTGAACCTCCTCAGGCTCGACGGAGGTCCGCGTGTAAGCATCGGTCCACTGGGGTCGGGTTGGCTGCGAATCGGCGCCGTCCTTGCCCTTCTTCTTCTTGAAGTCCTTGCCCTTAAGGCGGGAGAAGAGGCCGGCCATGATGGGCCACGGCGGTGGGAGTGGACGTGATGGGATGGTTCAGACGCGGTACACGTTGGCGTTTGCGACGGCAGGAGGGAAGAAGTAGCGGCGAGTTGGACCTGGCGAAGAGGAGCGCTGGGGATCTTGTGTTCAGGTCGGCCGCAAATGCAGGCGGAGAGCTGAAGGAAAAGCAAAGTTCCTGTCGCGCGGGAAGAAGACAAAGATCAGGGGTTGGATTTTTTTTTTGGGTGGTCGCGGGGCCTTGCCGTCAAAGATGGGATGCGTGGTGGTCGGGACGATGGGCGATGGCGCCAGGCGACGTGTAAGTCGAGGTTGGGGATCGGGCGCGGACGTGGCGGCGTGGGCGTCGTGGGTGAGCGTGAGCGTGACGCTGCTGAGACGACAGGAGAGGCCTGGACTTTTTTTTAGGCGCGAGTTGGGGGAGGTATCGAAAAAGGTGAAACGACGAGGCGACGGGGGCCAGAAAATGGCCGCCAAAAAAAAAAAAGAGACGTCCTCGGCAAAATGAGAGAACGAAAAGAAGAAGGACTAGAAGGACGAAGGCCAATCGAAAGACAAAGAGGGAGGAGAGGAAGGTGATGATGGATGAGGGATTGGGGTTGGGATTGGGATGGTGGACGGGGAGCGGCTTCAGGGGCGACGGGGGTGCGCGACCAGGCCTTGGGACGGTACGTATAGCACTAAGATTGGGCGCCGAGCTGGGATTACAGGCATGGGGCATGGGGGCCATTCATCTGGTGGGCATGGGGCATTTCTTTTTTGGGGGGAGTGGAGGGGTGAGGTGATGGGTGTGTGAGAGTGAGAGAGTCTGTGTCTGTGTGTGATCTGTGGTTGGAGAGCGGGATGGGAAGAGGAAGAGAGGTTGTCTTTGTGCTTTGTGGTTGGGTGTGGCTACCCGTTCGTTGTCTTGATCTTGTCTTGACGTTGTTTCTTTTCGTTGATAACGAGCCGCATGTTTTGGAACATGAGGTTGTCTCCTGAGTCTAGGTACGACGTAGTATAGCACAGAGTAATTAGACTCTCCCCATTCGCAAGCCTCGATACTTTCTTAGTTTTGTTTTCTCGGGATATCTCTTTCTTGTCTAGGTATGATTACCCGCATTGGAGCGAGACATGCATACATCTGCCTCTCGTAGTCAGGGACATATCGATTAAAGATACCAGCTGGGGTCTCATATTCCTTCTGTACGAGGCGTGAGGCTGAGAAGGACATCAGCCGTACTCCCTACGTACCTACATAGTTCATCTTCATCGTCCGCCGTTCACATCCACATCGGCCATGGTTTAAGAAAGAAGCGTCGGCGCCACCCCACAGGCCCGCAAGCTTCTCCAAGGGTCCCCAAAGCAGCCTAGCCCCCAGCGCCGGTGGAGGGGAGCGGGATGCAGATTGGGGGGAGTCTCAGCGCCAGAGAGATGCCCTGAGGGCGCTGAGGGGCACCTGGACGCGTTGTGACTGGACGCGCGACCGCTGGGAACGGGACCTGATGGCGGCGGCTTGCTCGGGTGGGCCGCCAGTTAGAGGGGCACCATCCAAGCCAGCCGCACTTCTGTCTAGTCCCTGACGTCCTGAAATTTAATTGCGTGGGCGGCAAGGCGGGCGCGCGGTCGTGTAATTTGATTCCAGGCCCCCCCTCTGATGAATTGATTTGCTTTGAGCTTGGCTCCTGGTTCCTGGCTCCTGGCTCATGCGGGGACTAGGATTTGACCTGAGCCTAGGCCTGGCGAGACAAGGACGCTGTCGATCACTGCTGGCACGCACCTGGTTTGGGACGCTGAGCGCGGCCAGCGACTGTCGGTTCCGCTACTCTTCCTGTGCCAAACTCCCGCCCACGACGGCATGAGATATCACCACAGCTCCATTGGGAACCATGACCAGGGGACCTGGGACCTGGGACCGCCCGTGTGGACAGGGGACCATCGCCAAAAGCCGGCATCGGGATCCGCGACCACGGTCCCGAAAAAGGTGTCCCTTTGGCACCATGGTTGGACGCCGTCACCTCACTACTCCCCGTAGTAGGAGCTAGGGATGTACCAAGAAGCAGCCAAGCAACGCCAAAAGATTCAACACCAACAGTTGACCACTAGTATAGATCCTCTTTGTTCCTGTTCCGGCGAGCTGTGGGTTGTCGTCATGACCTGTTGTTTTAGATCTCTCTTTGCTCGCTCTTTCGTTTCCTGCTCAGCTGATAGCGGTAATCACTACGAAGCTTGGACAGCTTGGACTCATGGATACTACCATAGTACCTACATGGGACGTTGGCCTCAATCAACTGCCCACACCCAAGCTGCAACCATGTCTTCTCCATTGCCAGTGGCTCGACCGCCCTGACGCCATCCATGTTTCGCAGCGTGCCGAGTAGACAGACAAGTGGGATCCCATCAATGGGCTTGCACTTAGACCAGCCTGTCCTTCACAGCCCATTCTTTCACCTCTTGCTCGCCGCCTCGGTCAGACGCGCCTGAGGGTCGGTCGTCACCGCGCCAGAGGTCCAATTGGTCCCAATTGCCCTCCTGCCAATACCGGCTCTGTTGTTAACACCTCTGATATCACCCTCTGCCCTGTCCCGAGCCGATCAAGTGACGTGGGACGATGAAGACGACCGATCGGATGAAGGAAGTGCACTCGCTAGAGAGCGTGTCATCGCCTAAAGATTTAGCGAAGACTATTCCCACGCCCCCTTTTAAGGTCACTCACGGTATCTGTCCCAGGTACGAGGTTCTGTCCAGACACAACTGATGGCGGTTTCTACTTCGGACAGTTTTATGACTGGCTCAAGCCATGCCATAACCCAATCTAGGATACCCCGTGTCCTAGGATGAACCTCTGTGCTCTCGGCCGGTGGATGTGGAGAGGGGCCGCCGATGGAATGGAACCATTTACTCGAACACCGCTATTTTTGCCAACCGATGCCCATGTATAGAATCCATCATGGGTTTTGGTATTTTTGCGCCTCGTCCAGACCCGCCCAATCGTAGTCGCTCATTGTCAAGTAACTCGTGGCTCGTGGAGTGACCGACCCAAAAAAAAACCGCTGCATGTGTGCTGGCATGGCCAACGCATCCATCCCCTAGCTAAAAGCCCGGCACTCAGCAGCGCCGTGACTGGCTGCTAAAGTGCGATGGGATTTCTCGCGAGGCTTCCTGGATCGAAGGAGGGTGGTGAGCTGGCACCAGCTGTGGTCCTCTCGCCGCCAACCTCAGCCGGGTGCTTGTTCGTATGTGCCCGGCCAGCAAATAACAGGCTGTACCGCAGCAATTACGAAACATTTCCCACTTGCTCATCGCCATGCCGGTTGTTGGCGTCATCTGTCGGGATCGAGATGCAGGTCATGCCGAGCCAGCTGGAAGACCCGGGACGAAGAAAGCAAAGACCGTCCCAGGGACCGTTACATGGTATTCTTGACGTGCCTCACTAACATGACGGCCCCGAAAAGGTCGTCTCCAGTACGTCCGTGTGCTGTCTTCGTCCCATCCGCACGCCGCCACGCAGACACTCGATCCATGATCCCGGTCGGGTTGGAGGTCTGGCACTGAACCGCGAGTTCCAGTGCTCCACCACCTTCATGCCTCATGCACCTGCCGGGACTGCATGCAGCGTCTTTCCAACTCTGTCCAGCATTTACGAACGTCTTACTGGGCTGCGTCAGGATTTGAAACGCCGTGGCCATGATGCAAGTGTTGGTCCCCGTTGGTCCACGTTGTTGCTGCTGCTGAACCTTGCCCGGGCCACACCCCGCGTTGGCTACATATGTAGTCAGCGATGTCGTATTCAGAAGAAACGAAACAGATGAATGACTTGACATGCTAGATTAATTTCGTCCCAGGTACGTACGATCTAGAGGAGGGGGAGGGGCAAATTCAAGACGAAACGGGGTGGGTGTGTGAGGCTGATTGTGGGTGTGTGGACTCGTGGGCGCGTGCGAGATTCCTCTCCTCAAACCTCATCTTAGATCTTTCATGCGCTCCGCTGCCGCGAGGCTGAAGGAGTCGCATCATGCCACCCGCTAGAAAAACTGGAGCCTTCGGAACCGCCTTCGAGAAGCAATTCCTGGACTTCATCGCTTCGAACAAGAAGGACTGCGAATCATCCCGACATGGACGTGCTTTCGATCAGCCTGTCGACTTTCTGACAGATAATTATGGCCGCCTGGTATAAGTGTTCCTCTCGTCCGTCTTCACCGGCCGCTGATGTCCGAGGCGCCCCATACTCCATATTTGTTTTTATTGAGAATGTGACCCACAAAGGCAGTCATGACCTCACAGTTAATCGAGAGACACGCGAGTAACCGAGACCTGTTATTCATCCATTCCCGTCCTATAGCCTAAGTGTACACAGACTCCCGAAGCTGGCCCTGCCATGATCCCTGATCGATCACGCGAACGCCCAGGACCTGTCCGAGTGTCTTCCATCCAATACATACAAAGTATACCGTACAACAGTCCCAATCCCTACCTAAGAAACACACTGGCGCCTTGAAACTGAAACCGAATTGTTCAATCCTTCTTCTTGGGCGTCTCAGCTTCGGCCTCGGCCAGCCTCAAGGCCTCTTCAAGAGCCTCCTCGTCCTCCTCGAACTCATTCTCCTTGTCATCGACGTCGACCTTCTTCGTCTCGACCTTCTTCGTCTCGACCTTCTTCGCCTCATTTTTCTTCACCTCAGGCTTGGCATCTTCGTCAGCCTCAGCCTCTGTGTCAGTCTTGGTCTCCTCAACCACAGCCTTTGTGGAATTGCCAGGCACCAAGGCCCAGTCAATCTCGCCTTCAGCGCCGTATCGACTGACCAGCCACTCATTGGCCTTCTTGAAATGGTTGCAGTCAAAGAAGCCTCTCGAGGCGCTCAGAGGACTAGGGTGCACGCTCTGCAAAACTAGGTGCCGACTTCGGTCAATCTTCTGCACTCGCTTGCCGGCAGGTGTGCCCCAGGCCATGTACACGACACCACGCGTCCGCTTCTGTGCGGCGAGGTCAATGACCTTTTGAGTGAAGCGCTCCCAGCCTCGATTGGAATGCGAGTTGGCTTCATGTGCTCGAACAGTGAGGCATGTGTTGATCATGAGAACTCCACGGTCCGCCCAAGGAGTAAGGAGACCACCCTTGTTGGGTGGTACCACGAACGATGGGTAATCCTTCTTAAGGGCAATATACATGTTCTTCAAGGAGGGGGGAGCCGGAGCCGGGGGCCTCACGGAAAAGGCTAGGCCGTGGGCTTGGTTGATGTTGTGGTACGGGTCCTGACCGACAATGACGACCTTGACGTTGTGGAAGGGGGTGTGGCGGGACCTGACATGAACAAGATTAGCACAAGTATGGCTCGCAAGTGACAGCATCTAATTGTCTTACCAGGAGTAGACATCCTCCTTGGGAGGGAACCATTTTCGTCCAGCGGAGGACTCTCGTTCCAGGAACTTCTTCAGGTCCAGAAACTCCTTGGTGGTGATGTCATCCTTGAGGTGGGCCAGCCAGCTCACGTCCAGAGTCTCGATTTCCAGCTTAAGGAGGTTCTTCTGCTCGTCGGTGAGGCCGGCAACCCACTTGGCCTTGTCAAACTTGACCACTGGAGTCGCAGCAGCAGCCGGCTTCGGGGCCGCCCCGAAGAAGGATGCAATGTTGCCATTAGCCTTGGGCTTCTTTGCATCAGCTCCATTCGCAGCCGAGTTGGCCTTGCGCTTGAGGGTCGACATGGCGAGAATCTGGGGGTGGAGACGGCCAAGGGGCAGCGGGTGGATGCACGAGGAGATCTCTGAATAGGCGAGGCACTCTGGTAATTCGGGCTCGTAGCGACGGAATTGTGGATGAACAATTGAAGAGAATGCACCCGGAATTGATGTAGCAGATAAACGCTGGAAAGAGGAAGCGGAGGCTGGAGAGGGCTGGGAGAGCTGGGAGGGCGTTTTACGAAATGACTTGGGTTTTCGTCGAGGCCACAGCGACGTCGGGATTAGCTTGTAGCTGGGGTGTGAGACGCGTTCAGTGACGCGGTCGAACTGCAGCCATTAACGCGCTACCCGTGACTTTCGTGTTCACGGGCCGCGAAATGCAGGGGCAGACGTTAGCGGCTGAGGCGCTGAAAAACCCTGGGGTTATAGGCAGCCATGGCGCTATAGCCGTCCAGCTGCGGGCAAATATTAGCGACGCCGCCTCGGCAGTTGTGGGCGAAATGCATTTGTAGCTGGGGGGCGGGAGGGAACTTTGGTTTTAGTCGTTGCGTTGCCTGGTGATTCTGAGTCCCAAAGTGCCATGCTTGATTACTGCCAAGGTTTAAGCTAAGTCATCTTATCCATCCATCTAGAATAGAATTGATGACTGCATGGCTGAACAAGAGTACCTACCTAAGGAGGAGATCATTTAGGAAGGAATTCCAATGGCGCATGAGCTTATATTTCTGTAGTCATTACGGTGGGATACTCAACCCAATCTCAACATGTTGTTCCAGCTCAAGTGCGATGCTGTCTTACTGGCTGTTGGTTCATCCGCTGCATGGTCTTCAATCAAGCAGAAATAGTCCATCTCTCATAGGCCGCAACCCCAATAAATCGAAGGATATTCAGTGACGTTAGCTCAAACAGTGGATTCACTATGCCATTGAATAGCCAACAGAATATAGTAATTGAAGTGATATTGAAACGAAAGCTCCGAGTTCTACAACAATCAACCTTGGGACGTGACCGGTGCGATGAGACTTAGTCAGCGATGGCCAGACCAGAAACCGGCGCTTAGCCACTTGTGGCCGAAGCGGCGTCGGACACATTACCTCATGTACTTCGTAAGCTTCAAGTGGACAGCTAGCTTGTTACTGCAGTGCAGCTCAATCCGCACCCCGCGAAACCATCACAACGACAGCGGAATCCTTGATCTCGGAAACCGGCCATGCCCAGTGCTGTTACAGACTCTTTAGGCACATAGTCATTGCCTAAGATGCGGCAATCACTCGTCTGGGTGCTCCGTATGTTGATTCCCCCCGCTGCAAGACGCACGCGACAACGACTGACCAGATCCAGTGCTTTGGCAGGCGAGCTCCGGACTCTGTACAAACGCGAAGTACTATCAAGAAACCTACACGGAAACTCCACCGTTCCAGAGAGGTGGCCATAATAAGCATGTCGCGGCTCCAAAGACAGATGTCATGGTGGACCAGGGCCGTCACAACGGTCCTCAACCTGGTATGGCCACGCATCGGACCTCCCGGCGCGGACAACAGGCTGACTATTTCTAGGCGCGGACCTTGTCAATGCCGCCATGATCGAGCTCGGGAAGACTCCCCAATCATTGCATAAACGGAAACGACGACCATCGGGCCTTGTTGGAACGGTTATGCGCTACATTCTCAAGGCGATCCCCCACGGCCCAGCAACTGCGCCATCGCAGTCGCATGACGCCAAAATCAGTGGCCATCTCCTGGAAGCTGTTCAGCTTCTTGAGCAGGCGGCACAACAGAATAATTCAGACGCTCTCTACCTCCTCGCTCAGATGAACTTCTTCGGCAACTACAGCCACCCCAAGAACCTGCACGTCGCCTTCAACCATTACCAGCAGCTTGCCACCGTGCATGGAAACTCGACAGCGCAGTACATGCTGGGTGTCTACTACTCGACTGGACTTGGATGGGCGGTGCCCCGCGACCAGGCCAAAGCGCTCCTCTACTACACTTTTGCTGCCCTACAAGGAGACGTTCGGGCTGAAATGGCGACAGCATTCCGACACAACGGTGGAATTGGAACAACTAAGAATTGCGAAGCCGCCGTCAAATACTACAAGAGTGTGGCAGACAAGGTCATTGCGTGGTATCGAGCTGGCCCTCCAGGAGGCAGGTCTTGGGTCCATCAGGCATGGCGCATTTCGGATGACGACGGTGGCATTTATGGCGAAGGAGCGAGTGCCTCGAGCGCCGGCATGAATGCTCTCAAGGCGAACCCTGCATCTGATGCGAACGCAGCCATTGACGACGTCATTGAATACTTGGACCTCATGTCTCAAAAGGGAGACTCCAAAGCATCATACAACCTGGGAAGAATATACTACGAGGGCCAGCGTGGTCTCGATCGAAACCTCCCCCAGGCTCGGAAGTACTTCTTCCTAGTGGCATCACGATACTGGAAGAGGGATGGTCGCGTCCTAGAGAACTATAAGGCAGGGATCGAGTCTTTCGCTTCCAAGGCTGCCGGATATCTCGGTCGGATGTACCTGAGAGGCGATGGTGTCGCCCAAAATTTTGAGCGGGCGAAATTGTGGTTCGAACGTGGCATCTTTCACGGAGACGCACAGTCCCAACATGGACTCGGCTTGATGAACCTCAATGGCTACGGCCAGAAGGAGAATGTCAAGTTTGCCATGGAGCTGTTCAAGAAGTCAGCCGACCAAGACTATGCCCCGGCGCTGGTTCAGATGGGGCAGCTGTATCTGGATCAAGGTGGCCAAGAGGATGTCAGGGTCGCGAACAACTATTTCGAACTGGCGAGCCGTCATAGCAACATTGAAGCTCACTACTACATTGGCGAACTGATCCACCACGGCGTTGGCCGAGAGAAGCTCTGCGGTGCGTCACTGAGCTATTACAAGAGTGTTGCGGAGAAGGCCGAGCCCTTGGTCTCATCCTGGGGCGACGCCAACGATGCATATGAGGCCGGCGATTACGAGCTTGCTTTCCTCGAATACCTCATGGCGGCTGAGCAGGGATATGAAAAGGCCCAAACCAACGTCGCATACATGCTGGACTCTGTTCAGTCTCGGTTGCCTCTGTCGTCGTGGCTCCAGAAGCCCTTAGAACCGAACAACCTCCTGGATAACCCGTCGCTTGCCCTCATCTACTGGACACGGTCATCGAGACAATCCAACGTGGATTCGCTCGTCAAGATGGGCGACTACTACTACTATGGTGTTGGGGCCAAGCAGGATATTGCCAGGGCTGTCCAGTGCTACACTGGAGCCTCTGACTACGCTCAGAGCGCCCAGGCCCTGTTCAATCTCGGATGGATGCACGAGAACGGCATTGGGCTGGTGCAGGATTTCCACCTCGCTAAGAGATACTACGACCATGCGTTGGAAGTGAATGAGGAGGCTTACCTCCCGGTCACACTAAGTCTCCTCAAGCTTCGACTCCGGAGTGCTTGGAATACCCTGACACATGGACCAATCCATTCCATTCAGGACGAGCCGAGTAAGTAACTTTATATGACCCTCTACCGGTGTTTTACTGACAAAACCAGAACCAAAGAAGGTCCGGTCTCTCTCCGAGTGGATTGCCAACTTCCTCCAAGACAACACTCTTCATTACGAGGACGAGTTTTACAACGCCGAGGGTCTGTACGACGATACGCTTGCCAGCGGTGATGTCTTGAATGAGGATGATGGGATCGTTGAGAGCTTCCTGATCATCGGAATCACCTTGTGCCTTGTGCTTCTCCTCTGGTGGCGACAGCGTTTACAGCAGGTACACATGCAAGAAGAGGATAACCGACGACGAGAACAAGGACTCCCACCGAATCCAGCGCGTGAAAACGCAGCAGGGGAAGGGTTTGCAGAGTGGGCTGCTGGAGGAGGAGGGCTGTTGTAAAGGGCTGTTGTACGATGGTCGTGCAGAGAAATGGCGGGCGTTTTCGTTTTCATTCGCGCGGGAAGCATTAAAGCGATGGCGTCTTTGGATTTCATTCATAAATCAGGTACCAAGTAGTGAATACTGTGTCAAAGTGAGAATCACAGTGGGCGCTGGTATTGTGCAGTGCGCCCGTTGAGAGGCTGTCTCGCTATGGCCGCACGTACGTGACAATGTCGAGGCATGTGGGCGGCGCTCTGGTATGTAGATTTATTAGGCACTTGAGAATTCGTGGATTCCGACAGAACAATGGGCACGGGAGGGAGGCTCTTTGGCATTCGCGACACCGGTACGCTGGCTTTGAGACATTCCAGGCATCAGGTTGAGGCCGGCGTGGCCGCCAGGGATTGACGTGCGGATGAATTCAGGCCCCGAGGCCAGGTTACAGACGGGAGAGTAAAGGCCCGGGAGGCTCAGCATGTGTTGATCTGGGCAATTCGATACTGGGCATTGGCTGGTATAGTACGAGCCACCCCATGGCCATATCTAGCGAACCGCGGGAGTGAAGCTCTCTCCAGAGCATTTCTCTCCAGAGCCCCCGCTGAAACATGCCACCCAGCTGGGTCTGGCATTGTAGTTATCTCTCGTCTTCTTCATTGCCGCCAGGGCTGCCGTCATATTTGATCCACCTATCGACGGCCTACAGCTCGCTAGCCGCCCGGGAGGTCCACTACGCTGCATTCCTCCGGGGCCGGGGCCTGTTTCCTTTGAAACTCTAGAGGCTCAGACGCAACACGACCTGCCGCAGGAGGTCACTCGCCGCGCCACCAATGCCTCTTCTCCCTGGAATTGTCACCCTCTATTAATATTTTATCTCTGCGCTATTGAATTCCGGTTGCTTCATGCCGCGACACGATACCCTCTGGAGTTTCTGCCTTTTCTTTGTTTGCGACTCCCCTTGTTGCGCCCCGTGTCCCAAATATACTTTACTTGGCCAGTGGGCTCCCTCCCTCCTTTGAACTATTTACCCCGGCCACCTAGCTTCGCGGGACGACAACAGCCTCTCTCCATCACACACAAACAAACACCATGGCGGCCTTTGCCAAATGGACGCTACTGCGGCGCCAGGCCGACGACGAGAATAACGACGACGTGAACTGGGAATTCGTATCAGATGGACACACTATTCCATGGTGGTATAGCGATGTAAGTCGTCGCCCGAACGTGTTGCACATGCTTTGTGGTGTTGGATGCTGATTGCGACAGACGGGCATCATCGTCAAATGGACCATCTTCATCACCTTCACCGTCCTATTCATGGCCTGGGTCATTGGCGGGTACATGCACGCCAAATCAAGACTTAAGAAGGGCCTGCCACTCCTCGCATATCACAGGGTAAGCTCTTCCCACCCTCCACGCTCACCACTTGCTGGACCAAGCCGCTAACATCTGCGATAGTGCCTTGTGAGCAGACGGATTCGCGCCCAGTACGACCCGAGCTACCAGTATCCTCAACCTGCATACTACCCACCGCCGAACGGCTACCCAATGTACAACATGCCGCCGCCCGTCTATGACCCGTCTCGTCCTCCCGTCTACGAGCCACCTGCCGGGGGCACCAAGGTCGACCCGATGCAGAATAGGCAGTCTGAGTACGGACCGCCGCCAGGACCGCCGCCTGCGGCAATGTCAAGATAAACAAGGCATGTTGGGGGATATGGACCATCAAGATGGTGTACGATTGAATCGCTGGTAGACACTGTATCGATGGCTGTACGGGCAGGCGGGGCAAAAACAAGGCAACATGAGGTCTGGATGGATGCATCTATAGAATATAGATAGATGAAGAGAAATAAGTTGTATCTCTATTAAGAACATTGCTGTGCTGCATGAATAAGCCACCGTCCGGAACTCCAACTCCTGCTTGGGTATATGTAATAAAGCAACCGACGTCTTAGTCCATGTCCATTGCATCTGAGTCATCATAGCCCCCAGATGTCATGTTGGATGGCATGCTCGCGTTGTCGATTGAAGGAGCAGTCGTGGCCACATCGATACTCTTACTCTCCCTTTCCAGCCGCTGCTGTTCCCTCGTGCGGCGGCGTGACTCGATAATGGCCTTGCGGACGCTGTCCTTTCCCTCGGGCACCGTCAGTGACTTGGGGTCACTGTAGAGCACAACCTCCATGCCTTCAACCTCGGCGTCGGGCTTGGCCAGGATGGAGGGGGGGATGCGGGTTGCACGGAGATGCTTCTCAATGTCGGGGAGGAATACGAGCTTGCCGTCGTCGGACTCGCTGTCGGAGGAGAGCTCATCGTCGATGTTGTAGATGTAGACCTTGTGCTTAGAGTCGTCCAGCTGCATAGTATCATCAGGCATGACCGCAGCGCGCGGTGCAGGTGCAGAGTTGTTGTTTGATGAGGATGCGGGTGTCTCGACGGGGACGTACAGCTTGCTGCCGCCTTGCTCTAGCCGGAACGTGTCAGCTTGTGACAGACAAAGGGAATAAATAAAGACAAATACACACCAAGATTCAGCAGACTCAGACGCTTGGAGAGACGCTCGTTCGTCTGTGTACCGGCCTTTCTCTTGCGGCGCTGTAGCCTTGTCTGCTGGTCGCCGGCCTCAGGTGCGGCATCAGCTGCCACAGCGGGAAGGGCCGGCGACACGGCGGAGGGAGATTGCGCTCCGTGCAGCATCATCTGGGCCGACGAAAATCCCCCGCCACAAAAAAGAAACGCTGCCCCCTTTACATACAAGGAAAAGGCAGCAAACAGCGCGCAGGCAGGGCGAGGCTCTGCGGTATCGGCGAATTGGATTGCGAGTGATGCGGCTGACACGATTGAATCCAGATCTAGACGAGGAGTCGGAGTCGCGCTTTGCCCCGGATGTGGACAAGGAGCAGCAGCTCGGCCGGGCGCGGGCTGTTGCACTGTAGCGGCGTCGGCGGGCCTTTTGTATTCTTGACTCATTCTTGTAGAACTTTCTACACTCCGCCGCCACCACAACTCCAGCAATTCCTCCACTACCACCGCAACCACCGACCATTTCCCGCCGCTGCGATTCTGCGACCGTCTACGCACCGGGTTCTCGCCGACTTGTTCCCTCTGTATCGCCGAGCGTTTTCGAGTTCCAGTGCGACAATGGCCGAACTCGAGTGGCCCGCTGCGCGCGTGCGCAAGACCTTCCTCGAGTACTTCGAGCAGAGGGGCCACACCATAGGTATGAACATCACTTCGACAGTGCGGGCACACCACCCCGCCACTCTGGATGGCCTCGTCGATGCCTTTGCGCTCGTACACGGCGCTGCTTCTCCCTGAATCGTATTATTTTACTCCCGATAGACGCTGACATCTTATCATTGCAGTCCCCTCCTCCTCCGTCGTCCCTCACAATGACCCCACCTTGCTCTTCACCAATGCGGGCATGAACCAGTTCAAGCCCATCTTCCTCGGAACCATTGGCAAGACCGATCCCATGGCCGGTCTCAAGGCCGCCGTCGACAGCCAGAAGTGCATTCGTGCCGGTGGCAAACACAACGATCTCGACGATGTCGGCAAGGACAGCTACCACCACACCTTCTTCGAGATGCTGGGCAACTGGTCCTTCGGCGACTACTTCAAGAAGGAGGCCATTCAGATGTCATGGGAGCTCCTCACCAAGGTCTACGGCCTCGACCCCGACCGCCTCTACGTCACATACTTTGAGGGCGACGCCGCCATGGGCCTGGAGCCCGATCTCGAGGCCAAGGATCTGTGGCTGTCTGTTGGTGTTGCCGAGGACCACATCCTGCCGGGCAACATGAAGGACAACTTCTGGGAAATGGGTGACCAGGGCCCTTGCGGTCCTTGCAGTGAGATTCACTACGACAAGATTGGCGGACGCAACGCCTCCAGCCTTGTCAATATGGACGACCCCATGGTTGTCGAGGTGTGGAACAACGTTTTTATGCAATTCGATCGCCAAAAGGACAGGAGCCTCAAGTCACTGCCTGCCAAGCACATTGACACTGGTATGGGCTACGAGCGACTGGTCTCTGCCCTGCAGAATGCCATCTCCAACTACGCCACCGACTGCTTCACCCCCCTGTTCAAGCAGATCCAGGAGGTCACTGGCGCCCGCCCCTACACTGACAAATACGGCAAGGACGACGTCGACGGACTTGATACCGCCTACCGAGTCGTTGCTGACCACATCCGAACTCTGTCCTTCTCCATCGCTGACGGTGCCGTGCCCAACAGCGATGGTCGAGGCTACGTTGTCCGACGAGTCCTGCGACGAGGTGTCCGATACGCCAGGAAATACTTCAACGCCGACATCGGCGCCTTCTTTTCCAAGATCCTCCCTGCCTTGGTCGACCAAATGGGCGAGCAATTCCCCGAGTTGGTCAAGAGCCAGCAGACTATCAAGGAGATTCTTGACGAGGAGGAGGTTGCTTTCGCGCAAACTCTCGATCGCGGCGAGGCTCAGTTTGAGAAATACGCTGCCCAGGCACTCAAGAACAACGTGAAGAAGCTTGACGGTGATGTCGTGTGGCGATTGTACGATACGTTTGGCTTCCCTGTCGATTTGACTCGATTGATGGCCGAGGAGCGAAATCTTGAGATCAACGACGACGAGGTCGAGGCCGCCAAGAACAAGGCTCGCGAGGCTAGCAAGGCCGTTAAGGAGTCAGTTCAGACCTTCTCCAAGCTCAATGTTCACCAGATTGCCGAGCTGGAGCAGCAGCTCCAGGTTCCCCGAACCAACGACGATGCCAAGTTTGGCAAGGGTGACACCAAGGGCAAGGTGCAGCTAATTTACGACGGCAAGGGCTTCCACAAGTCGACCAAGGACATCCCCGAGAAGACTGCCCTCGGAATCCTCCTGGACAACACCAACTTCTACGCCGAGTCCGGTGGTCAAGTGGCTGACACTGGACGGCTCGTCATTGACGATGTCGTCGATTTCAAGGTTATGGATGTCCAGAACTTCGGTGGCTACATCCTTCACAGCGGATACATCGAGTATGGTGTGGTGTCTTCTGGTGACGAGGTCATCTGCGAGTACGACGAGCTTCGCCGATCGCCCATTCGCAACAACCACTCCGGCACCCACGTCCTGAACCACTCCCTGCGAGAAGTCCTCGGCGACGATGTTAACCAGAAGGGCTCTCTCGTGGACAACGAGAAGCTCCGATTCGATTTCTCGCACAAGACGGGTGTCAAGATTGACGAACTGAAGAAGATCGAGGACATGTCCAACAAGTACATCCAAGACAACGCCAAGATCTTTGCCAAGGAGGTCGACCTAGACCTTGCGCGCCAGATCGATGGTTGCCGTGCTGTCTTCGGAGAGACCTACCCCAACCCTGTCCGCGTTGTCTCTATCGGCAAGGACATCGACACGATGCTCGCCGACCCCAAGAACGCTGAGTGGCGCAAATACAGTGTCGAGTTCTGCGGCGGTACTCATGTTGAGAGCACTGGCCTCATCAAGGATCTCATCATTGTGGAGGAGAGCGGTATCGCCAAGGGTATTCGTCGCATCATCGCCTACACCGGCGAGGCGGCGCACCGCGTTCAGCGCGAAGCCAGCGAGTTCTCTACGAAGCTTGATGCTCTAGAGAAGCTGTCTTTCGGTCCCGAGAAGGAGGCCCAGCTCAAGGCCGTTTCCGTGGATCTCAGCCAGCTTGTCATCTCCACACTCACCAAGGAGGAGTTCAACAAGCGCTTCCAGAAGATCTCGGCTTCGGTCGTCGCTGAGCAGAAGAAGCGCCAGAAGGCTGAGTCCAAGACTGCTCTCGACGCCGTCCTCAAGCACTTTGAGACCAACGAGGATTCTAAGTGGTTCGTTGGTCGTCTGCCCATTGGTGCCAACCCCAAGGCTCTGGCCGAGGTTGTCAAGCACTTCCAGAGCAAGAACAAGGACAAGACCGTCTACATGTTTGGCGGTAGCAAGGAGGAGGGCGCTGTGGTGCACGGTGTCTACGTCGGAACTGTAAGTCCCCATTCATCTCGCCCACTAAACACAGGCAATCCTAACTTATTCTCCAGCACCTCTCCTCTCAGGGTGTCACCGCCGAGCACTGGGCTGCCTCCGTGTCCGAGGTCATCGGCGGTCGCTCAGGCGGCAAGGAGCCCTCGCGACAGGGCCAGGGCACCAAGCCCGAGAACATCGATGACGGTGTCGAGACTGCGACAAAGTGGCTCAGCGAGAAGCTGAAGCTATAGAATGGATATTGTGAGCAAACTTTTGGGACGTGTTGTTACTCTCTGCTCGGTTTTTGGGATTGGGAATGAGTTCATGTAGCTCGGGCAATAGGCTGGGAGCCCGGTGAGACAAATAAATGGGAAAATTATAGACGTTATGTGAAATGGTGTCATGATGGTTTTGAACGGCCATGAACGCGGCCGTGTTCGCTGGAGGTTCCATAGCGGGGTATATTCTTTTCCGGCATCTACTCTACAACTGTTGCTTTTCTCGTTTGTATTGTTACACTGTTACTAGAACACTGGCGTTGCGGTAGTGCGATATCAAAGGGTTCTCGCCGCTCCGCGTCTCAGTATCCTCCACGTAAGCCCACTTGCGCATGAAGTCGCCGTGGGACATGACCCGCGTCAACTTGCCCGTGATGGCGCGGTACATGGCTTCCGTGATGTGGAAGTCGGTGGGAAAGAGGATATCAAAGTAGCCCTGGTGTACCTAATGTGGGGTGTTAGTTTAACATTGGTTGAGAGGTTTGTCGACCGAATTGCTTACCAGGGGAGTCGTCACCGGCACCATACGCCGTTGGTACCGGGTCTGGACGACAGGGGCGTTGAGGCCCTTGACGGCTTGAGGGAGCCAGTCGAAGTCGGAGGTGACGAGACGGTGGGCTGGGAAGTACTTCTCGAGGACATCGAAGAATTGCATGAGGCGGGTGGGGATGAACTCCGGGTCCGAAAGATTGGCCGCAAAGGGCATCTTGGTGGAGAGATATCGCAAGGCGGCATTGGTGGGATATGGCCTGGGATAGTTGCCCCCGGTGGCAGCGTGGCGGACGCGGAAGTAGCGGGCAGCGATGGGGTCGAGCTCGTGGACATAGAACTCGTAGAAATCGCCGTCGCCGTCAATGAGGACGTGGCCCTGGAGCGGCTCCTCGGTAGTGACGTCGTACCGAATGCCGTCGTGGGAGAAGTTGTCAAAGACCTCCATGGCGAGGAAGAAGCAGGGCGATGGCACAACCTGGCCCCAGTCGAAGACGGAGCGGTTGATGATCTCGACCTTGTCGGCGTGGCCCCGGGAGGCGGCCGAGGAGAGCAGATGGCGGTTCTGCAGGGCGGCGAGCGACGAGGATATCTCAATGATGTTGTACTTGGTACGAGCATAGACTTGAGGGTCCACTTCGCGGATGTAGTCGAGGATGTTAAGCATGAGGGTACCGCGGCCGGCGCCCATCTCGTAGATGAGCAGGTCGTGGTACGGGTACGTGGTCAGGCGGTAGTTGGAGACGAGGTAGCGCGCGATGGCCTCGCCGTAGTACGGGCGGAAGAGCTCCGTGGGCGTGTGCCACAGCTGGCGCGTCGGGTTCTCGCCTTCGCGGTCGTCGAGCTGGTCCTCGAATTCGGTGTACCGCCGGCCCAGTATGCCCTGGAACTCGATCTCGTCTCGCATCGTGGGGAAGTCGAAGGGTTCGCCGGGGCTGAAGATGACGGCCTGCTTGGAGAAGTAGCCGTAGTAGGGGTTGTATAGACTGTCTGTGTAGGGATCTTAGGTTAGCCGTGAGAATTGGACCAGAACTAGAGAGGCTTGCCGTCAATGAAGTCCCGGAGCAACATCTTCACCTTGCGAGGCCGCTCGGTGCGCTGCTTGAGCTCCTGCATAGTGATGTACGGGTACTCTGCAAATTCCTCGGAACGGTCCTGGGGGAGAATGTTGGTCCGCTGCTGCCAGCGACTCTCGTTTGTCTTCATGCCACGATCGCGCGAGGGACGGGCGACGTAGGACCGGCTCTGGTGGGCGCTGCAGCTCCGGTGAGCCACAGCGACGGCGGGGCCCTTGCGCAAGCCATTGCGCAGGTGCGGGAACTGGCCCTGGCAGCCGCGCGGGCGGTGGCGGAACAGCTGGCGGAAGAGCTGGGCCACAATGGGGGAATCCATGCTATGCTGGCGAGGCGGCTATCAGCACCGGCGGCATCATGGGAGCACTTTTTGGTGTTGAGCGATGGAAGCCGGAGCAAGAGTGGGCAAATGCCAATGGCCCGAGCTCGTTCCGGGTGTACCTCGGGTGGGCGTTTAGTAACGCAGGGGACTTTTAATCTCTGGAATCCCAGGCGCGAATCATACGAGACATTTCCTATTTAGGCGGCTCTATGCTCTGTAAGTTACTTAGTACCCGTCGCTAGTTGACTTGTGCTCGTCAAGATGCAACAAGGTTGGAGGGAACACGTCACATCGTAAATGCCATCGGCCAGAAATAGAGACGGGGTAAGAATATGACTAACAAATATACGTATTTGAATTCATAGTTCATCACAATTCCCGAATATCAGTTCCGAACAATGGCTTGGATAAGCATCACCAAGTGCATACAGTATTCAGTCGGCGTGCGGGGTGTTGAAGTCAAATACAACTGAATAAGACTTTTATGATGCACCTGAAAATTATTTCTCTCTCTTTTCAGTTCTAGACCATGAAGATTCTCAGGAAATGACGACGACATCCGAGAAGCTTTACGCGGGCATATATGCGAACCAAGAACCCTCATGGCAGGTGGTCGACGCGGATAGTTTAGTCTTCCTAGAAACCACTGTTATCATGGTTTGGGAGGTATCTGCAGAGGTTAACTCTTGCCCAAGGTTTCCTTCTATGTCATCAAATCGATTCGATTGTATGTGGCATCGTCGAGTACAAAAGGCCACACATCCATGACCAGCTCAAGACCATATCCTCCTTCCACTTTCTCTACCAGCATAAACCATTCTGTCCCCATATTCCATTCAGGGCATCCAGCCTCAAATCCTCCTCTTCGTCTCATATCATACCAACTTAAGCCAAAACCATGGCCGACCCGTCTACGGCAGTGGATTCGACTCGGATCGTGACCTACGACGATGGCTACGTCGGATCGCCTCCTCTCTACATGGAGAATCCCAGACCAGTTTTGGAGGAAATCAAGCGCGATCTGATGCGGAAGCAGAAAACGCCCGGCGAGAGAGGCGGCCCTATACAGATGTGGAGGGACTACCGAAGAGGCCGCCAGATGCGAAAGGGAGACGAGATATGGCGACCAAGCGGCGACAAGGACGGATATTGCTGGCGATCCGAAACCGGCTTCATGGACAATACCAGCAGATACCCCAACTGGCGCGCCAAGTGGGTGGTAGAGGTCAAGGACGCCAGCCGCGTTCCGACCTGCGAGATCTGGGGGCCAAATGGACGGAGGGAACCCAACTTTGATGTCTGGCATTGGATTTCGGACTGGCCTGAGGATATCCACATGGAGCATTGGAAGGAGCTGCATCGGAGGAAGCTTGTGCGTAATCCGTATTGGTGATGGATGGTGGAATCATTTTAGCTCTTGAACATGGCAGAATCATTAATTGATTCGTCGAGAAATAAAATCATTCATGACCAAATGAATCTCATGATGCTGGGACTGTGAAGTATATCTTCTGTTAGTGCTTGGCCCCCACCATTTAAAGATGACGACATGCTCCGTGCACGGCCGCTTCTCGAACACTTCCACAGGTTCGCCAAAGACTTCATGACTTGCCCCACCAATTGCCAATATATCGTCGCAAATAATGGGATGCCATTAATTCAACCCACACTTCTAACTCGCCCAGTAGATTGGCTTGGACCCCCGAAAAGGGAATAATCCAATGGCCCTGAGCGATCACCCCAGGGCCTACGGCACTGCCGCCCTCGCTTTCGCCTTCACGGCCGGCGTCCTGCTGACCCTCGGGTTCAAGGACTCGTATCCCGACCTCGAGCGTCGCTACCAGCGCAAGCGCCGCTCACGAAAGACGCTTTCGGCCCCTGGAGATGAGTCTCGCCGCGGCAGCTTCTTCTGGAGCAGCCCCGTCAAGCTCGAGGACCACGAAGCCCCCTCGGCGCACGACGACGCTCGCAGCAGCCCGGCGGAGGGCATCGAGGCCTGCATCGGCAACACGCCGCTCATCAAGATCCAGTCGCTCTCCGAGGCCACGGGCCGCACAATCCTGGCCAAAGCTGAGTTTCTTAACGGCGCGGGCAACAGCCCCAAGGACCGTGTCGCCCTCAACATGATCCGCGAGGCCGAGGCGAAGGGCCTGCTCGTGCCCCGGCGAGGCGACACCATCTATGAGGGCACCGTGGGCAGCACCGGCATCTCGCTCGCCACCCTCGCCCGCGCAAAGGGCTACCGCGCGCATATCTGCATGCCCGACGACATGGCCATGGAGAAGTCGGACCTGCTGCTGCAACTCGGCGCCACCGTCGAGCGAGTCACCGTTGCGCCCATCACCAGCCCCGACCACTTTGTGAACCTCGCCCGTCGCTACGCCGCCGAGCACGCCGCGAAGCACCAGGACGGCAGCCAGGGCTTCTTCGCCAACCAGTTCGAGTCGGACGCCAACTGGCAGGCGCACTTGAAATCGACCGGCCCTGAGATCTGGAAGCAGACGAACGGCGACTTGGACGCCTTCGTTGCCGGCGCGGGAACTGGCGGCACCATGTCCGGCGTCGCAAAGTATCTCAAGGAAGAACAGAAGCTCTCAACTGTCAAGATTGTGCTCGCAGACCCTCAGGGCAGTGGCCTGTACAACAAGGTCCGTCACGGCGTCATGTACTCGTCGACAGAGCGCGAGGGCACACGGCGTCGCCAGCAGGTCGACACCATGGTAGAGGGTATCGGCATCACACGCCTCACACAGAACTTCGAGGCCGGGCGGGAACTCATCGACGACGCCGTCAAGGTGACAGATGAGCAGGCCTGCCGAATGGCTCGCTGGCTCGTCGAGCACGACGGCATCTTCATCGGCAGCAGCAGTTCCGTCAACTGCGTCGCCGCCGTCGCTACCGCCATGACCTTGCCGCCGGGGAGTCACGTCGTCACTATTCTATGCGATTCAGGCTCACGCCACCTCAGCAAATTCTGGAAGCACATCAAAGAGATGGAGCGCAAGGGCGACGACGAGGCGTCCGACTTATTTTCTGAGCTAGGGATACCCAAGACGGCATGAGCAATCATGAAATGAAAAAAGAAAAGAAGAAGAAAATTAATACAACAAGAACTGAGTGCGGAACCAAGTGATACGTCTCCAATAGGGCGCCTTGTCGACGTCTATTTCCCATCAAGCTACTGCAATCACTCAGGAGCCCCAAATATGTTTCTTTTGGGCAAGACGCTTGGAAAAATTCCGTCATGACAATAAGAGAAAGGTATCGCGCGCCCGTAGTCTTCGTTCTTAGGACAAGTCAAGTCGCCACTCCGTTTCCTGTGAACTCCAGAATCCCCCTAGAATATCGCACCACAGTCCCATGCAAACCCTGCTGTGCGAAATGAAACGCCGCCGCCGTCAAACCCCCTCAAGAGAACTGTTGTAACATGTCAGCTCTGATTTCGTCATAAAGGGATAATATAAGATGCATGCAACATACCTTCCATCGGTGTCCGCAATTCATGCACTCGCAGAACGTAGTCATCGGTTCATCAGCGGCTCGCGTCTGTGCCTGCGTGTAGCTGACCATCTTCTTCCTGCAACGGCCGCACTCCAAGCTTTCACTGATACTCTTCTGTTCTTGGGGAACCTGGGCCTTCAGCATGTTCTCCTTTTCCAGCTGGATCTCCTTCTTGCGCTGGTCCTCGCTCTTCAGGTCCTCGTCCGTCATGTTGACGAACCTCTCTGCCGACACTTCTCCAGACATGACACGGCGGCCCAGCTCCTTGTTGGACTTGTTCTTGAGGTTGGAAAACAGCGATCGGATCTTCTTCTTATACTCGGCGCCCTCCCCCTTGAAATAAGAGTAGGCGGCGTGCTCGACGGCAACGGCCTTGGCGATGACATCGGACTCGGGGGTGGTTGATCGGTATGCAAGGCCGTTGTAGATGAGGCCGATGCATTGGTTTCGAACGTTGGAGTCGGTGCGTTTGATATCAACGCCGTCGCTATCGAACTTGCGCTTCTCGGGATCGCCCTTGAAGGTCCTCTTGGCGCCGCCGCCGCCGGATGATGAGGGAGGAGCAGGGGAGGATGTGGGAGCTGGTGCTGGAGAACCCTTCTTTCCCTTGTTGAGTTTCGAGTTCTTTTGTTGCTCGACAAGCTTCTTCCACTTGATGACGAGCTCGGAGGCGGCACGGGCGATGTCCTTGTTGGGATTTGACCTAAGCTTTCCGACGTAGACACCGGCACGAGTAGCCTGTTCAATGAAAACAAATGTCAGTAGAGGTTTGGGCAAAATTGCGGTGCAGGTGCGGCAAAAGCGCAAAGGTTTGTTCGGGTTGCGCCTTGAAGCTCCCCACGATGATGCACATCATCGCAGACAAGTCTCCAGATGCGCCCACGCGAGCGACGGAGGCACACGGCGTCGCAGCACATAGCTCTGCTACTC
This sequence comes from Ilyonectria robusta, assembly GCF_021365365.1. Classification (NCBI taxonomy): domain Eukaryota; kingdom Fungi; phylum Ascomycota; class Sordariomycetes; order Hypocreales; family Nectriaceae; genus Ilyonectria; species Ilyonectria robusta. The sequence goes on along the minus strand of NW_025764437.1, from coordinate 1,913,480 downwards.
CCGGCGCAGCCTATCCAAGCGCAAGACATCTGTGACGTAGGGCCATCACGTACCCTCAGCATCTCCTCAGTAGGGGAGGCATCCTTCTTGAGCGTTTCGAGCAGCTTGATGGCGTTCTCGGGTGGCTCATTCGCAGCCACGCACTTGGTCAAAGCCTTGACGCGTGCCTCGAGCTCGCGTTGATCCATGGGGGGCGATCGGAGAGCAGCGACGGGGAAACAGCCGAGGGACGTCAAGAAATCGGAAATCACAGCAGGGAAGATAAGGAAAGAAAACGAGAAATCTATTTGCTTGTCCAGGCGCACCACTTCTTTGGGGGGGTGTTTGCGAAGCAGCCGAGTGACCATGAGCAAAGCGGCACGTGAGCATGTTTTACCGGTGTTTAGCCCCCGACTTCTCCAGACTGCCCAGGTACAAGCGGCGGGGTGTGCGGTCCGTGGCTTCAACGTCCCCCCTCCGAAATCCGAGATATTTCCATATTAATTGGGTTGAGCAAGGAAAAATGTGTTTTAAAAACAATCCACAAATCAATGCTCTCAGTTTGTGGATTGGAGTCTCATCTTGTGGCAGCCTGGAGTTTGGTGAGTGGTAGGGCTAAATACTAGCCTCATGGAAGCTGTAGGATCGCCATCACTCAGCATTCAACGCCTCTCTCTGTCGCTCATGCCAACCAAGTATTAGAATTTGCAAAAAAGGGCAAAAAGGAAGGACCGAGCGTGGTTTGAACACGCGGCCTGAAGATCTGCAATCTCCCGCTGAATGACTGTTAGAATGGGATGTTTTCGTTCAAGACATGGCAGTGAAACTCACCTCTACCACTGAGCTATCGATCCCGGAGCTGAAAGATCGGGCTTTAAGACACCTGTTAACTTGGCGGAAACTGGGAGGGGAATGCAAAAAGAAAGGGCAAAAAAAGAGGACCGAGCGTGGTTCGAACACGCGGCCTGAAGATCTGCAATCTCCCGCTGGATGAATGTTAGCATTGATGATTTTATTGAATGACTTGGCAGCCAAACTAACCTCTACCACTGAGCTATCGATCCCAGTTACTTATGATGGCGTTTCTGAACAGAACTTATAAAGGGAATCCACGTCTCCATGAACACTCTCTTACCTCCAACTTGTGTGCATTGTTAGCGACCAGCTTGCCCTCAACTTTTCTACATTAATTTTCGGCATCAAACGATAGTATCTAATCATATCCAATCGCCAGCGCCATTTCGCTTGTTTGGTATCTTTGGCTTAAACCCGCATCGCCATATTTCGACTAAGCCGGCCTGGCAAAACTCGACCATCTCAGACCCATTTGCAACAACTCGATGTCCAGCATTCAGAATGTCCCCTCCAAGTAGATGTGTCGATACCGCACCCACATGTTATATACACTATCCTTTCTTCAGTGTTTTAATCCATACAATCAAACAACGGCAGACGAAACCCCATATCCTCTATGCGTAGACCAATCGAAGCTTTCACGCAATTGGAACAGTCTGATGAAGCGGCCCGGATTTAAAGCGAGCGATGTTCTCAAGAATTCACACTAGCACTTTCCAACATATTGAAGGACAAAGAAAGAGCAGTGTTTTATATGTCATAGTCGGATAGATGAGTAGTATTGCCACCATTACCAGGGTCCTCCAGAATTGAGTTCTCACTCTCTGGATCAATTATCCTAGTACAATTCAGGGTGATTTGAGTGAGGCTAGGGTCCTCCCTTATCTTCTCTCCACTTGGCGAGAGAAAGAAAGATGGGATGTAGTTTGATCCAGGAGAGCCAAGCGCGTTTTTTTCCTCAATTGTCCAATGGCTAGTTCATTATGACCCCTTGGCCCTCTTCCCTTTACCCCGAGACCTTCTAGTCGGAATATTATCCGTTTGATCAACCTCCTCCTCTACATATCCATCCCCATCATTGTCCACAGTGTCTGTCCTCGCTACCCGTTTTCGCTTCCCCGTTCCACTATCTGCGTTGCTCGTACTCGGCCCTTCTTCTGCAACATTCGCCCTCAGTCTGTCTACAGCTGCCGCCATTCGCTTACTTCCTTGCGCCTTCTGTCGCGGCGCAGATGCATCTTTCGCGCCAGCACCCACACTGCCCCCAAAGAACCTCGTAATATTGCTTTGTGTTCCCTCCCGGTCCCGCGTGTTCATATCCTTGATAACAGGCACCAAGACCTCATCCGTCCGCTCCTTACTCCATCCAATTGTCGCCATCAGGAACTGTCGCAAGCCTTCGACGTCCGGGACACCCCATTGGAACTGCTCAGCGCTAGCATCGACCTCGGGGTTGAGGTACGCATCGTAGACGGCTGGGCTAGGGAAACCAGGCGGGAGGAAGAGTTTGGTGGCTTGGGACTTGCGGAACTTCCTTCGGAAGGTTGACGAGGCGTCGGCTGCCTTAGGCCGACTTTGAGATTGAACTGCCTGCCACCATTCGCGGAAATCATCGAGCCCAGACTTACCGGGAAACTCGGAGAGAATCTCAACTGCAGTAACGGGACCAACACCAGGCAGGCCTTCCGTGTAATCAGATCCGAGAAGCTGGGCGAGTGAGATGAGCTGCTCGCGGGAGAGAGATAATTCTTTCTCCAGATCGACGCCCAGGTAACACTCAACAAATTTGTTGCTGTTGAACATATTCTTGTAGACCCGAGTTCCGCCAAAGAGAAATGTATCCGAGTCATCTGTCACAATGCCATCAACAAGTCCCAGATGGACCAGCTCAGCGCACTGTGCTTCGGCTTCCATAGGGGCAGTAATATAGGGGATGCCAAACAGCCGAAGGAGAGCCTGGCATTCCGTGATCATGACTTGTGTAACCTCATCGGCATCTCGGCGGTCCTTCTTTTGCTGATTTCGAAGAGCCTTCAGCTCTTTCTCATAATCCTCCCTATTCTGTGCCGCAGACTTGTTGTTCAGCTCACTGGCGAATCGAGCATGTTCCTCGGCTTCCTCAGCCATTTGTGCCATGAGCTCCTCATCTCCCGGGTCACTGAACTCATCATACTCAACATCATCAAACTCGTCGTCTTCAATGCCAATATCGTTTTCTCCGTGTGTAATGACTGGAGATTCCAGTCTGGAACCATCGTCGAAGGATGGCAATGAACTATTTCGTGCTTCTTCCACTGGGGCTTCGGCAGTGATAACATCCTCAAACTCTGGTTCGGGAGAGGGGGAGACTTGTTTTTCTGTTCGTGGCAACTGGGTCTCGTCGCTGGAAACAGCAGGAGGCAACACCTCTTCGAATTCTGGATCTGCTGACCCAAATTCCCCGGGCTCTTGTTCAGCCGCCTCCGGCAATGAAGGTTGGGGGCCGTCCAGCACCAGTAACCCACTTGCAGTGGCTTCAACCTCGTCGTTGTCGATGACAACGGGGGTATCGTCGGCTGCTTTCTCTGGAGACGGTGGGATCTCGATGACTTCGATATCACTTCCATCGTCTGATGAGGAATCAATCTCAATCAGTCGATCTTGCATCTCCCGTCGTCGAAGTCTTTCGTCTTCCTCCGCTGCAAGTTTATCTGCAGCGTTGATTTCTCGGTCTGCCTCTTGCTGCTTCTTCAATGACTCGCGAATGTCACCTCCATCGACCAACCAAGGTGGCAGAGGCTTTGGGCCATCATCATGCTGAGACTCCTTTTCAAAGCCGCCAGCCATTTCATCGTTCACGTTTTGGGGTTCCTGAGCCCCACCTTCCTTCGCGACTTCAGTTCCCTTCTGAGGTGTCTTCTTCGCAAAAAGGGAAGATCCCCAGTCCAGTTTGGGGAAAGGCAATGGACCATCAAAAGGGTTTTTCTTGTTCTCCATGACCGCTGCTGGTTGGGCCCTTTTTATCCGCCTGGACTTGGCCATAACCGCCTGCATGTCATCTTCACTATCGCTGTCGGCAGTAACTTCTCGCCCTTGACGCTTTGGCACGGCCGCATTTGCTCGGTTGTTGACAATGTGTGCGATCATGGAGCCAGTAGCGTTGATGGGCTTTGGCCCTTCAACAGATTTTTGTTTCCACTTGGGTTCCTCCATCAAGACATCCTCGAATTCTTCTTCGGCCTCTATCTCTCGGCCGACACCATGCTGGTTTTGTAATGACAGGGCGATGGCGAGGTTAAGTTCGTCCTCTTCCTCTGGATGAACGGTTTGTTCGTGCTGAGCCTCAAACAAGCTATTCACGTCTCCTAGATTGTCACCAACGAACAATGAGCCTTCTTCATCTGCAGCAGATTCGTTCCGATGGCCAGCGTAGAGATTCTGACTCCGTACCGCGAGATCTTGGGTGCCAACCGCAGAAGCCGGTGCAGGCTTTGGCAGTCGGTTCAATCCCTCGATGGGAACGTCTTCAAAGTCTTCGTCATCCTCTCCATCCTGCTCCTCCTTGGATTGGTATTGGATTTGGATTGCATCAACATCGATAGGCTTGTGCGCTTCGCCAACATCTTTCTCCTTGCTCACCACACCCAGAGCCCATCCTCCTTCAACGCCGTCATTCTTGACCAGAATGTACTCTCGGTTCTTTTCACCAGCCACTCGTGCATTAACACCGAGAGTCAAATCAGTACCGGTCATGCCAACCTCATACATGAGGCGCTGGGTCAGGTGGTTTCTCTCCTTGACTCTCTCGATTTGGAACCTTGAGAAGGCCATTCGATCGGGAAACATGTCATCCAGCTGTTCCTTGCTGAGGCCCATTCTCAGTCGGCTCCGCAGTCTCGCGGCGTTTAGGATATTGTATCGGTCTGGAGGGGGTAGGCTCTTGAAGAATTCGCCATCAAAGTCGATCTTGCTGAAATCGTACAGGTTGATATCCTCGCCATCGTGGAACTGTCTGGCGTATTCCTCCAGCTCTTCCACGCTCATGATTCGGGGATCATCCGGCTTTCCCATGGCCGCGATGCCACCACCATCCAACTCGGGTAGATGGTAGGCATCTTGCTTGTGGAATTTCCTGTTCTGGAGTCTTTCCTTCTCTGTCATTCTCACTTCATCGACATAGACAAGCTTGCTGACGTCCGGAATCTCCTCCTCTTGTTCCGCTTCTCTTGCAGAGATGTCGAGATCCTTCTCCCTTCGCCTCTTATCTTGTTCCTCCTCTGCAATGCGCAGCATCTGCACCGCAAGCAGCTTGCCTGCTGTCCTCGCAGCATCTTCTCGGCGACCCTCGCGTCTGCGCTTTCGGCCTAGGATCGTCTGTCGCTTGAGAACCGGGGCGCCGCCATCGAAGACGAAGACTGGCTGGATGCCAAACCAGAGGAGCTTGCAGATGCGGCGGAAGAAGCCTACAACGTGGGAGTTGCGCAAGGCGTTTCCTTCCTTGTCACGCACGGCCTTGAGGAATTGGTAGATCCAGATGGAGGCATCGACAGCTAGGCGTTTGCGGTTGAGTGTCGCGAGGTTCGTCGGTCGCGCGCATGGCTGTATGACGGTCCAAAGGCCGTTCACACCCATGGTGATCGAGCAGGATGACGTTCGAGTTCAGATGCGGGTCGAGGCGCGAAGCCTGGAGACTCAGGGAATTGGCCCTTGTTTCATACGGACCATGACCATCGCATGACTGAATGTGGTCAAGAAAAACTTATCAGGCGACGACAGACGAGACAAAGAAGGAAAAGCTGCGTGTAGGGGAAAAAGCAGAGTCGTAAGCTGCCATCCAGAATTCACGGCCCAAGAGTCACGGCTGTTCGCGCCAGCGCCCGTCATAACGTCAGCGTGGGCCTCTGCCGCTAATCCGTTGGCCCACAGCGCTACTCCCCAGAACACCTCAGAATCCTCCCCACTATGTTTGCGAACTCTCTCCTCTCTACGCCCTTTCTCGCTAGCCCTCGAAGCCTTAGCATCTTTCGCAATGGATAAGGATGAGGCTCGAGAATACCTTGCGAGCATCCTGAATAAGAACCTCCGCGTTCTGACGACGGATGGCCGCCTGTTCTGGGGAGCATTCAAATGCACCGATCCTGTATGTCTTGTCTGCCCACTCCAACCTCAATGACCACAGTGGCTAGGTTGACGGACTTGCGCTGACGGAACTACTGAAGGACAAGAACATTGTCCTTGCCAACACATACGAATACAGGCAACCCTCGTCCAAGCAGCGCGCCGAGGCCGCAGTGAAGGCTGGTGATGAGGCGGTTACCCTAGACATGACCTCTCGCTTTCTTGGTCTGGTCGTTGTCCCTGGACACCACATTGTCAAGATGGAGGTGGAACAGTTTGCTAGCCAAATGAGGAACCAAAATTTCATCTGAGCGAACCCATATGGCATTAGAAAATAAAAATACAACAAGAAAGCTACCAAGGAAAGGATCCAAACAGCCTTTTAGAAACCGTCCGTCCCTAAAACATCCCCAACGCCTCACACGGCCGAGGCAGGATTTCCCTTATCAAAAATATATCCTGGCATTATCATCCCCTCACCTTCTTCAAGGCCCATCATCTCCTGCGTTAAACAAGTCCCTTCTGTCACAGTGGCCAGCCATACTACGCGACAGCGACTTCCTGGGTGCGTCCGCGGGACTCGCCGTTCAAGCCACCATCACTGCCGAGGACCGAGTCGCGAACATCATCCTCATCGTCCTCGTCGCTCTCAAGCTCAGCATCCCGGCCAACCCAAGAGCTGCTATCGTTGAGAGGCACGTCCTGGCCAGACAGATCATGGCCCTCGCTTCGAGCGCGAATGTAGTTTCGACGTCGTTGAGATAGGGTGCGTGCACGGGTTGAGAGCTTGGACGAGACCACGGCGTTGGAGCTGACCCAGTTGGTGAGAGCATCCTCACAATCCTGGATAATTGCCTTGCTAGCCTCATATCCGTCGTATGCTTGGCGAGTCTCGCCCGGAGTAACCGGAGTATCGTCAATGAGCTCGAGAAGGTGCTTGCCGTAGCCAGCGATGATGGCGACCTTTTCGCAATGCTCGCGTAGGGCATCGAACTGGTAGGTGTATGCGGCCTTGACTTTCTCACGCGTGATGTTGGAAAGCTGAGCCTCGGCAACAAGCGACTCGGCCTCGGCGCGAACAAGCTCCTGCTCAAGAACGACGATCTTGGGAGAGTTGGGCTCCTTGTACTTCAATTGTGCGATCTGGTCGGTTATCTTCTGCTTGCCTGGTATTGAGGTTAGCGTCGCGACATGGAGAGATTTGAGTTGGATAAGCCTTACGGTCTCGGCTGGGTTGGACTGAGGCCTCGATGTTTCTAATACTCTTCATAGTGATTCGGTATTGGTCATACCGGTCGACGTACTGGTCCTCGAGCTCGCCGATCTCGTAGAGGAGTACACCAAGCTTGTCGGTGACGTCAGAGACATCCTCGTCACCAGTTTCACCCCAAATGGATAATTGTTGCTGTTGAACAAGTCAATCGCAGGCTCACGTTAAGCACAAGCTAGGTAACATACGGCGACCTCCATGCGCTCTCGGGCGACAGTCTCTAGGCTTCGCATGACGTTCTTTTCCATTTTGACTAGCTGAGAAAGCTTTTTGGCCAGGTCAGGCCCAAAGGCACCGCCGGCTTTGCCGCGAAGAGCATGTCCTGAATTTCACTGCGCATTAGCTTCGAGCGACGAAGCAGCCATGGTGGATCGATTTATCGGGGGCCATGGTCGTTGGATGCTGGGAGCGATTGCTTACCGAAGCTGCCTTTGAAGAGACGACCGGACTTGGTAGACGAAGGAGGGGGCGGGGGGTTCTGGCAGTGACGTTAGTCCCGGTGCTTCCATGCCACAAGAGTGGTCACGGGCGAGAAGACATACCTGAAGCTGAGAGGCAGTGGGCGCCCGGGTCTGGCGCATAGAATACGTGCGATGCATGATGGTGGTGATGATGCGACGAGTCGACGATTGCGACACAGTGAAGCGGTGGAGCAGAAAAGGGACCGAGGCGGATGAGCAGGGAATGGGGAGTGGGGATAAATGTGGTTTGATGGGGAGCTGCAGGAGGAAGAACAAGGGGTGGATGATAGAGAAAGGTAGATCTAGACGGGGCCGATGGGGATCGTTTTATGGGAGACCGAGAGGGTTGGAGGTGATGTTGCGGAGAATAAGATCGTCACATTTGGAGGCAGCATGTTGTCGGCGACGTCATCTGGGGCCCACTTGGTCAGAAGTGGGTGGTGTGCTCATCAAGGCGCCGGTACAGCCGGCCTTCTTTAGTCCAAGTCTCAATACCTCTTCCGACTAGTACTGTAGTGGCGAGCAGAAGTACAGATACAAGCGCTATGGCATGTCTCAGGTCCATGGCGTTGGGCATTCTCCCGCGATTTCGTGGCGGAGGGATTCTCCTTGCTTGGGAATTTGGGCACGTCTCACTTCAGTTGGCTGGCCATCCCGGATGCGGCTCGCAGCCCACGAAGCTTCGGGCTGTTGCAGCACTAGCCTGCAACTAAGAGGAACAATGACGGAATCGAACTATGCTATCGGGGTTTTTGGATGACGGGTTTCAGGGTTGTCCGTTCCTTGTCGGCCCCAGCAGCTCCCGAGCCCGTGGAACATGATTGACGATCGTGGGTCTTTCGTTTTGGCGGGTTGTTTTGGTGTTGATGCCAGCCAGTGGACAGGGTCCTCTCTGATTGATTGATTCTTAATATGCCCAATGAGCCCATCGGTCCCGTGAGGCTGAGTCTAGCTGCGTTCCTCCGTCGTCGTATTTCCTTCCCTCAGTAATATGCACTCGTTGTTTGATGTCCTTTTTTCTTTGATGGATTTGTATAACTTGGGGCTTGGTTAGTGCTTGTAATGGCTCTTATACTTAGAAAACCGACGCTATGCAAAAGATGCAAATATTTCCGTTGTTACACTCGTCCGTCGTTCATCCCCTTAACATTCTGCTTGGTTGCCATGTGCAATCTGTCACCACGGCGCTTCCGACGAACAAAAGCGGGCTCCGCTAATGAGAGGTATTGTGCCAGTACTGTTCGAGAATCGCATCCTGCAAATCGGAAAGTTCCATTCGGAGCCGCAAGGGTGAAATATCTGAATAGGTTCCAAACGCCTAACATGGTTTATTATCAATTTTATTATTGAATGCATGAACTCTTTATCACCGTACCTTCCGTATCTTGAATGCTGTGGTACTGAGTGGGAACATGGCAGGTGCCCTGTCTAAAGTGGAAAAGCGCGCGCAGTGTAATCGAGCCTAAACTCAGTTGGTAACGCGCGCCCCCCCCTGCCGCCCTGTGCAGACTCCTCAACGCGTGTTCCTCACTCACGCTCTCACTCACTCGTTCACTCAATTCACCAGAAGCCTGAGTGCGACACGCGAACGACGGTTACATGCATCGCATTTTCGCGCACCGTCTTCCTGTCGCATAGAGCCTGTTCGGGTAGTGCCCAGCGGATTTGATAACACTCGCGTCCCTTCTTCCCCAAGGCTGCGCTTTCTTTCTTTCGCGGAAAGATCTTGCCTTGTCGCAACCGCGTTTTCAGCCTCCAGACAGGCCTTTCCCTCGCATCCTCCCACCATCGCCTGTTCGTGAAGCAGGCCTACCGTCTCCCCCGCGCCCGCCTTGACGCTGGCCTCAAGCACGCCCTTTGCAGAATGGTGGAAGCGGTTACGGGAGAAGGAGAGGGGCAATCCTGAAAACCTTGTTGATACGCCATCGACATCAGCCATGGTTGTGGACATTGACTTGACCCAAGGGTCGTCGAGCGACTCTGAGGGCTTTTCGACTCAGAACTCCTCTCGCCAGCAAGAGTCCCCGACTGCCGCATCTGGTCTCTTCCAGAATCGATTTGATTTCCCTCGCACATCCGCCACCCACGCCCATCGCATTACCCCCCGGGATCCCATCAGCCCTCCTCCCATCAAAAGACCTATCGGTAACAGCATCAGCCAAGCTCAGACCCCCGTTACCTTACCAGTGCATGCCCCAAACCCGGCATCCAGAGCGCCATCATATTCGGCCACAGTGGTTTCGACCGCTGACAATGCCCGCGACATGGCCAGGCTGTCCGGTGTCGGGGTTATTACCGGCTCTCAGCAAGTAACGCCGCCATTGGAGCTCCATACTGCCAAGGTCGTCCAGCCTACCAAAGTCGTCCAGCCTCCCCAGGATGCAACTCCCAAGGTGGTCCAAACTCCCAGAAAGTCTGACTGGAATGTCCATCGTATCGTCGACTCGTTGAATACTTTTCGGCAAGATATCAAAGACGGCCACGCTCAGTTGGCGGCCTACATCATAGACTCGACCGAAGCCACTGAGCGTCGTGTCCATACAGGAAAGGACCTCTTCGCCAGCTTCAGCAACAAGCCTGTGGTGGAAAAACTGGAGGAAAGCATGAGAGTGAAGTTCAAGGTACATTGCCCTCACCTCTCCCTGTAATATATTTACTGACTCCGGATAAGCAACACAGACAACACAGCAAAGGGAAGAAGGATGGTCGCGAGGAACGACACGGTGTTGTGTGCATCCAGACTGACGAAGAGCGTGTTCCTCGGTATCGATTCCACCACGTGGAAATCAAAAAGAACATGTTGACACCGAACACCATGCTGACTTTTGTCCCTCACTTGAGAGATCTGGAGAGCTCGGAAGAGTCAAAATATAATATTTGGCTGCAAGAATTGGAAGACATCGATCGGAAATCTGGCTTCAAGCCAATGAGCCGAGAAGACAAGGTCTCTCTTACTGTCCGATCAGAATATGCCGCGACAGTGTCCCTCTATCTTGAGGGTTGGCTCGAGAGACTGTCACTTCCTGGCTGCAACAAGTCGACTTTGATCCGATACATGGCCAGCCGAGAGCCCGACGATGCTATTACCCCGCGCCAAAAGACGGATATCTTGAATTCACATCGCGAAGCCGACACGGCGACCCCCTCCGATGCGAACAAGGCGGCCGAGATGTTTACCGAAGCTTTTCACCTGGTGTTCCACAAGGACCAACCCCACTTGAAGCAGATTGAGTTACGCGATGTGCTCTTGCTTGACGAGTCCGTTGATAGCATCATGGATTCGAAACCAACGGCGAAGGACAACCCAAGTTCTCAGAATGAGAATGAAGATGAACTGGCAGAGTACAACCTGGGAACCTATTGCATTCTGGGTTGCCTCGTCTGCTACAGCCACTCCTGTGAACATGGCGAGTATGATGCTCAGAATTGCAAGCGGACATTTTCCATCATTTCACGACTCTCAGACACGTTGAAGCGGAGAAGACGCGTCCTAACCGATGGCGAAGTCCTTGCCAATGGTCATGCCAACGCTTCGGAACCCTGCCATCGCCATTGCTATCAGGAGTTCAATTCTCCGCCCATGGATATTAGGCGACTTCCATGGTCAGAGGATGAACATATAGTCTTACGATCTATACTTGTTACAGCAGATCGCAGCAAGGTGAAGCGGGACCCGATGTGCCTGGTCGCGGATTTCCTCGATCGCGACTGCTATGATGTTTTCCGCGAGTACGAGAGGCTGCAAATCTCAGTACCCCAGCCTCAACCGACCAGCAAGCAGCTGATTAGAACTGTTTCGTGGTATGACCGGTTTAAGAAGGCGCTCATTGGCGACTGGCAAGACCATACTGTGAGCCATGAGCATCAGCGACGGGAGCTATTCGAGCCGTGCTCCCATGACGGACCATGCACTCTTGAAAGCTGCACGTGTGTCCAACAGGGCGTACTCTGCGAGAAATTCTGCGGTTGTTCGGTGGAGACATGCGCATACAAGTTCACGGGCTGTGCGTGTCATTCGCAGGGAAAGACGTGCTTCTCGAAGCAAAAAGATCGGCCTTGCATCTGCGTGCAGTTGAATCGTGAGTGTGACCCAGAGCTCTGCGGTACGTGTGGTGCCTTCGAACGTGCCGACCCAGAGAATACCGAAGACGAAACCCTGCATTCGACCGGTTGCCAGAACTGTGCCTTACAACGCGGGGCACCCAAGGCCCTGCTTCTGGGTCAGAGCCAGCTTGAGGGCGTTGGATATGGCCTCTACACGGCCCAGGATATTGCCCAGGATGACTTCATCATTGAGTATGTTGGAGAACTCATTAGCCACGATGAAGGTGTTCGAAGAGAAGCTAGACGAGGAGACGTCTTTGACGAGGAGTCCAACATCTCGTACGTGTTTACTCTCCTGGAGAACGAGGGTATTTGGGTCGATGCAGCGATATACGGCAACTTGAGTCGATACATTAACCACGCTTCAGAGAGCGACAAGCGCGGATGCAACATTACGCCTCGAATCCTCTACGTCAATGGCGAATACCGGATCAAATTCACGGCGATGCGTGATATCGAAGCTGGCGAAGAATTGTTTTTCAATTATGGCGAGAACTTCCCCAACCTGACGAAGAAGCTCCTTGACCATAAGGCGGGAGGAAAATCGGAGCAGGTCAAGAAGAGAGGGCGTCGGCCACGCACTGACAATGCCGAGGGAGTTGCCAGAAAAGCGCCCAAGGCAGACAAGAAGAAGCCTGGGAAGAGCAAGGCGATCCCAGCGGCGGCCCCTCGAGCTCCCGGAGGTGAGGATACACCGATGCCTAACGTGCAACCGTTGGATGCATCGAAACTGGGCCGTAAACGCAAGCGAGGAATTCGAGACGACTCTGAAGAAGAGGAATATCACCCAACCGGTACCGACGCAACTGCCTCTTATGATGAGTCTCAGTCGCCGGAAACGATCGATTCAGACGAGCCATTGACAAAACCACCTACGAGACTTCGCAAACGACCACGCCAGCCATCATCGAAGGGCGAAGCATCCGAGCAGGTGGGAAATGTTCGAGGCGAGCCTAAGACTCGGGGCAAACGGGGCGGAGCTAGACCCGGCAGCGGCAGGCCTAGAAAGTATCCGCGCCTGGGCCCGAAGTCCGCTTCTACTACAGTCCATGCCGCTCCTCCAGCCCCCGCTCATGAACAGCCAAAAACTGAGCCCCCTGCACAAGCACAAGCTCAAGCTCAAGCCCAAGTTCCAAGTCTCGAGACGAGACCCCTGGTAGCGGAAACTCCCCAGCCACTACAGCCATCTAGAGGGAGCGTAGAAGAAATCGACGACAGCGAAGATGCGGCAGATGAAACTATGCAGCGCTCTATAGGAGATCAGTATGATGAAGAGGAGGAGGAGGATGTCATGGTTCGACAGCGTCTGGATCGAGGGATGAGGAACCGACGACCACCGGCGAAGTTTAGGGAGGAGGATCAGCTTGTAGTTGCGAGTCAATGAGGGCCTGTAATGGATTGTAAGATAGATAATTGAGAGTTGGCTTTTGGGCCTTGTGCAGTAAGGATGGCGAAACTGGTGGTGGACATTGGGCAAGGTATTGCATTGGCAGGTAGGTAGTTGGGAGGTTTGAGCAGCTTCAACATGTGTGTATACTTGTTTTTGCATTTGTCACTAGTCAGAATCAGCGATTCAATACAAGATGAGTGGCAAGATAACTTGGGATTGGAGAGAGTGACTATTTGCACACATGTACTTGTCTTCATCCCAAAGTCAGTGAGGCAACTAATGTAGTGTAATCACATGCTTGCTCGCGACAAGCTGATGGTAAAGAGATGTTCATAACTATTGCACAAATCCAGATTCACGAACCACAAAAGATGTGCACTCTGTGATTGGCAGAACCGGCAAGCCCGGTACGTACAGGGCGTCAGCCCCACTCGGCAAGTGCCCGCCAGGTCACAGCCACAGTGGGCGATGACGTTGTCGATTCGATTCGACAAGACGGAAGCAGCTTTCTGCCACGAAACGCACGACAGCTCGGCCAGGCAACTGACCACCTTTTCTCCTCTTCCAACACGTTGCCGTCTCTGCCGACTTGACGGATACAAAACCAGGAGCTTCCCACAAACTGCTTCTCGTCCGCATCCAACTCAACCTCTCGATTACGTCTTTTCTAGGCCTACCACCACCGCATTTCTTGCTATTTCGAAGCTGAGGCCTCCCCACAACTGTCAACATGACGCTCTACTACACCCTCGTGCGTCGTCTCCTCGTTGGCCGAAGCCCCGAAGCTCCAGGCACTGACTATGCGACAATAGGTGTTTATTCTGCTCGTCTTCGAGATGCAGCTGTTCATGCTCCTGATCGTGCCGCTGCCCTTCAACGCCAAGCGCAAGATCTTCACGTGCGTGCCGCCCCTCCCCCGCTAAACCGACGTCAGAGCTGATTTGGTGGGAATAGCTTCATCTCCGAGAATCCAATTGTCGCCAAGATACAGTATTGGATGAAGATTACATTCATCTTCATTCTCATTCTCTTCATTGACAGCGTAAACCGTGTTTACCGCGTCCAGCTTGAGCTCGCGGCTGCCACCGAACAGGCCAAGAAGGGAGGGTACGTCATATCCTCCAAGCCCACCCCAGTCCCTCGGCAATCCCACAAAACCGCCAATGTTGCATCCGCTAACATTCGTCTTCTTCTGCAGTCCCGGTGTCATGGGCCACGAGCGTCTCGAAGTCCAGGCTCGCAAGTTCTACTCCCAGCGCAACATGTACCTCTGTGGCTTCACCCTCTTCCTCTCCCTCATCCTGAACCGCACCTACGTCATGATCATCGATGTCTTGCGCCTTGAGGATAAGATTCGCGATTACGAGAGCACCAACAAGGACGCTAAGGATAGCGAGCAGGTCGCTGCCCTTAAGAAGGAGCTCGAGCTCAAGGACTTGGACCTTCAGACTCTCAAGAAGCAGAGCCAGCAGCTCCACAAGAGCTATGACGAGCTTAGTGACAAGTACTCTGCCACCCAAGAGGATGGTGAGGGTAAGAAGGCCAAATGAGCGGGTAGATAGGCTGCTAGATTGCTACAGACTGTAGGCAGATACCTAGGCAGGCTATTAAACAAGCGGCCCTTACGGCATAAGGTGATAATCTAGCAATTGATTGCAGCAGGCCTGGCCCTGTGTAAATATCAAATTGTCCCTGCATCTATATCCTTACATCACCAACGCCCGCGTAGGTAGTTGTATATGTGCTCAGAACTTCCGGGTCGCAAGAGTATCCGTAAACCACACGCCAAGAAGGCCAGGACAACTTTGTCTGCTTCACGGCCCACTCCACTCCTTACACTCAGGCATACTGTATCCCTGACAGTACTGGAATAACTATACTGTATCGACTAACTGAGTATTGGGTGAACCGGCTCTATCTCTTTTACTTTTAGTATTAGAACTTGGCGAATAGCGATTAGTTTATATTTATATTGCTTAGTCTATGAATAATATTAGTTTAGGCTTTAATAAACATAATCTATAAAATAAAAACTTTAGGTAAATTACAGGGACTTTATATATTATATATTATAATAATAACTTGATTAGTATTGTTGAAATCACTGCTCAGACTACTGTTTCAAATTCTGTATCACGTGCTTGCACGAGTGTTGACGAGGGACTTGGTCTATTGATCTTGAACCTAAGTACAGTCTTTTGCCTCTTCTATGTCAGTCCGCTGACTCCGGGAAAGACCACCAAGCACATAACCTCCTCCGCAACATCCATCCAAATCCTAGCAGCTTCGCAGCCGCCGTCGGAGGCGACTGGGTTCCCTTGGGCTCTTGTGGTCATCAATTCTTTGGCTGCGAGTTGACCAACACTACATCACTCATCAGCTGTATGGTCCATGCTGTGTTAGTTGGACTAGAAACCTTAGTCTGTCTGAGTGTACTGTTGATCTTTAAATGGACTGGGTATATGGTCTGTATTGTTGATACTATTGTTGGTGTTTTTTTTTACTGTTGAGCTTCTAGTCCCCGCTCTGGGTATATGTATACTAGGGCACCCTAACCTCTTGATATTGTTGAGATTTCTTAGTGAAATTTACCTGCGTACTTAAGTGTGTGTGTATCATTTCGACTGTATGCGAATAGCAATACTCCTATTTATAGAGGTCATAGGTGCCTCAAAAGGAAGGGGAAACAAAACCAAGTACTGCACCATACATCTAGGCCGGTCACGTCAAGACTTAAATGGGTACAATTAAAAACACACATGTCCTATGCCAGACATATTCGTAGATCGCATTGATCTGCTGTTGCTGAACCGCGCCATTCCTTGGCCTTGGTGTCTCACTGGTCTCTTTTTTCCTTGCATTCCCAATCACCACTGTCCATCCGCACCTGGCATGACCTTATCTCCCGTCTTTCTCACTCCGGCTTCCCATCATGACCGACCGTTCCAGTTAACGCTCCGGTCAACGTTTTATTTCACATCGACCTTTCAATCACCGAACCCCAATTCCAATCATTCTAGTCTCATTCTGGACATTAGAGCGATTGGTGCAGGCGCTCTCTTGATGGAATAATATGAGAGAAGTGGTGAGGAAGGAAAAGAATAAAAGGGTTCGAAGGCGGAGGCAGGCAGGGATTATATACCCTACCGACAGCGAGTCAAGCCCGGGACCAAGCTAGCTGGGGTTCCGGACATAAATTCACGACTGGCGGCAATCATCTTAACGGAGAGAGGAGGTAGGAAAGGACTCAAGGCAATCCCGCCTGGGCTTAGATTCTAATAAAGAGAGACCACATTTTGCTGACCTCTCAAAAGGGTCGAGACCCGAGACACTTTGAACTCGGGTTACGAGCCTAACTTTTCTGCTCCTAGCAACTCACTCCACTTCCATTCTATCTCGTCATGGGTCATCCCACGTCCCAGGTCTGCCAACTCGCCACGGATGTCCATTTCGATGCTATGGTCGCTGTCATGGCCGATGCTCTGGTCGCTGTCATGGTCGATGCTGTAGTCGCTGTCACGGTCGCTATCATAGCCGTTATTTCCTTCTTCTCCCTGCGACGAAAGATCCTCCTCTGGTATGAAGTCAACAGATCCGAAGGACTGAGCGTCTGAACCGTTGATGTAGGAATCAATGTCGCTGTCGTGAACGCTTTCATTGCGATCCCCCGAAAGGATCTCCGAGGTAGCATCTTCATCCTCAGCTTCCTCATCGCCGTCATCTTCGTCATCTTCCTTAGCTTCCTTAGCTTTCTTGATGCCCTTATCGCCCTTGTTGCCCTCATCACCCTCAGCTTCTGTATCTTCTTCATCCTCATCAGTTACCCCAAGTATAGACACAGGCCTCCGTTTTCGCTATACAGCTATTAGCAGTCTGTAGGTTATTTAAGAGGCCATAACATACGCGATTTTTTAGTAGTGGAGAGCCTCGATAGAATCGTTCTTCAGCAGTAGCATCCCATTCGTCATTTTCAGCTTGAACTTTTCGAAGTGCAGCAGCTTTCATCTCTTCCTAGGATCTGAATCCAAACTTCTTGAGTAGCTTTGGCCTCCACTGGGGCCTCCATAGATGTAACTGATCTGCTTTGGCCTTAAATGCGAGTCGGGATGCTTCACGCCGACGGGCCAACTCGTCTACTTGGTCTGCTTGGTCCGCCTGGTCCGCATGGTCCACATGGTCCGCTTCGTCCGTTTTATGCTCATGGCTCGTTTCATGCTGATGGTTGGACTGGTCCATTTTATGCTGATGGTAGTAGTTGTATGCTGGTAGTAGTGGAGTAGTGATAGAAGAAGAAGAAGAAGAAGAAGAAGAATTAACTGGTAGCTGGGATTTCGAGATATTTATTGGTGGTGGTAGAAGAAGAAACTGCACTGTCAGCAGACGTACAGCCTTAGGATAGAGCTTGTAATGTGATTACCAGAATAACTTTCTCCAGAGCTTCCGCTAAATTTATATGGTAAGGTAGGTAGGTGATCTTCTTTGTACCTCGAGCTTAATCTTCTCCACTTTATTTATTGCCTTAGTTAGGTCCCCGCCACCTCGCCACTCCTTTCTTTCTCTTCTCACCTTTCCTTCACCACCCACATCACCACTCCTTTCTCTTCTCACCTTTCCTTCACCACCCACACCACTCCAACTTCCGGAGTCCTACCTCTCACACAAGTACTTCCTTCCGCCACATTGCCTGCTGGTACTTCTCCCACATTGTCTGCATCACCACGACCATCGGATTCTGCACTGTTTCCAGCTTTGGTGATGTCATCCCTTGCAAACGACGACTTCTGTCACGTTGGTCTATATCGCCCACGACCGGACTCGTCTTCTGGCATTCAACAGTGCCAATACTCAGACAGACTAAGGTTTCTAGTCCAACTGGTTACCTTTCTTAATACCTTCTCAATAATATATCTATAAGTAATTAAATGTGCTGGGTGTAGCACTTATTGTTTATCCCTACTGTTTGAGATTACTGTATGGCTTTGATCTATCTGATAATATTGAGTAAAGCTATAAAAAAAACAAATAACTAATTAAATCTAAGAAATTAAATAAACCCAGTTCTAAGTATTTATCCTCTAACTTCTACTATTTAAATTTTGTCTTTTTATTTATTTTAGAGTAGAGACTGAAAGTTTCTTAAATTAAAATACTTAGAGTGGGCGTTTAGGTAAGATATATTACCTCGCACTAAACTTAGATATAAAGACTTATATTTGTATGCGATTAGCATTTTGAACGTATGCGAATAGCAATACTTATTAATATTCCACCTGGTTGACACAATCCTTCAATACAATTTGATGCAGCCCAATAATTAGTAATATCCCAAGTCGTACTTTTCTGGAAACAAGATGCCATTCGCTGCTTCTAACACCTCCTGCTCAGCGTCATCGCTTGCTTCATCCTCATCCCATGGCAACAGGCCCATGGCGCGCAACCCTTCGACTCCACCAGCCTCACCAACTTCCTGGATACCCGAGTTCCCTGTCCGAGCGCTCTCACCAAAGACGCCGCCAAAATCCGGGCTCGGGTGGCCCAGAAGAAAGGCCTTGCGCTGGCGGGCGAGATAGAGGGCGTTGGTCTGCGTCAGCGGACACGCCGGCAGGTACATGATGGTTGTCCCGGGGAGGTCGGGGCGGCGGAGGCGGTCGAGGGCGTAGACGGCGTCGCAGTGCCAGACGAGGTAGTCGCCGGGCTCAAGGCGAGGGATGTGGACCATGCTGCGTGAGAGCTGCAGATGTGGGTGGAAGGCGACGTTGAGCTCCTGGGGATACGAGGGCAAGGCACCCTGGATGACTGATGAGATGGGATTCTCGAGTTTCCAGTTTTCGGGGGAGAGAAAGTCTGGATGCAGAGGCGAGGCGTTGACGGGACAGAAGAACGGACGGAGAAGCAAGTAGGCCGTGGACAATCGGATCATGGGACAGAGAAGGAGTGTGCCCTCGCCGACTGGGAGATCGCTGAAAGAGAGCCAGCCCTGGAACATGCGGAACAGGGCACATACACCATCGCCGTTGTACAGATCGCTCGTCACCTTGAGCCGCGTACTGCTATCCCACGGGTCGTAGTCCTCCCAGTCACCGTCCCAGATGCGTTGATACGTCGCTCCCACGCCGTACCCGTCCGATTCCCAGCGTTCGACACTCCCGCCGTCGACGTAGACGCTCAGCGAGCATGTTTCGTCGTCTGGGCTCCTGATACGCAGTCGGTCGGCATAGCTGACGGGGAAGTTGGGAGTGACGAGGGCGGCGGGATCAGACGAGTGCCACTGGTTCATGAGAAAGCGCTGGGCGGCGAGGACGTTGTCATGGGCGCGGGCTTTGATCTGTGAGGGCGACCAATAGACTCCGTAGAGATGCGGATCGTGAGTAGGTAGACGGCGGGCGCGGGGATCCTCGTCGAGGTATGAGTCTGTCGCCGACTTCCACTGCATTGCTGTATCTCGGGGGATGACGCCTCGGATGACAGCGACGCCTCGTTCCTTCATTTTCAACGAGAAGTCCTCCGCCATGGCTGCATCTGAGAGGTCCGCAAAGGCAATGGAGGGAAATATGCTGGGGCCGGCACTTGCGATGACCTCAATCTCGGCATGCAACTTGACGAGCAATCGTCTCCATGACGCGGTAATCTGCGTTTCCTTGCCAGCAATCAGGCCCTCCTTCACTTTGGCGAACCGCTTAGGCAGAGGCAGAGGCTCTGTAGTTTCGGCGAACATGCTACTCGTTGGGCCATGGCTGTGATCTGACGGCGACATGGTAAATGCAGGTATGGAACGAAGTGGATATCAGGGTCGGCTCAACGCCAAGACGGTTTCTCTTAGAAAGTAAGTATGCACGAGAATTGCAGAAAGATGAGTCGGCGGGGAGCTGTGAAATTGCTTCTCATGATGCCGAGAGCGGGGACGGCGGAGTTAAGAATGCGTGGTAGGTGCCGTTTGTGACACGCCCTCTCAACCCTAGTATCTCATGCGATGCATGGACAGCTTGAGTTTACATTTGTTATCGTGACGTCTTTCTCCCAGCCCAACCATAGACAATCATCTCGCGGTAATTCTTCGGTCGCGGTGCCTATTCTTCGGATGTTTGTCGCTATCGCGGGCCGCGGGGCCGGGGTCGGTACACGGCGAGCTTCCCGTTCCAATGGGAGAATTTTTCGACAATTTTTCGAGACTTGATGCAATTGATATTGCTCCCATTGGCCGTATGTGTATCGTACAAGAAGATCAGATGCCCCAAGATTCCACCATGTCCAGGTCCGGGGCCCATGTTCCCATGATATGGTTGGCTCTAAGCGCAGCTAAGCTTTCGTTCTTTTTGACCGTCTCAGGGTCGTGGTCGGAGTAATATCCTCCGTATGACTCGGCTCATCATCGGTTTTCCGCTTATTTGATGACGTCTTTGTGCTCTTCTTCACCTCTTTTGCCGGTGCTACCTTTTTCTTTGGCTTCGGCCGCTGTGATTGCTTCGGCTGTTGTGGTTGCTTCGGCTGCGGTGACTGTTCTGGCTGCTTCATGATTACATAGGCGACCTTCTCAACATCCGTCGCAGACACGCCAAGTCTCTTGGATAAGTCTTGCGCACTATCGCGCAAGGCACGGTACTCTTTTGCGTTGTACTTGATGGGGCTCTTTTTTCCATCGCAACACAGCCAGTAGAATGCCTCGTCCGAGAAGAAAATGACCTGATCTGGGTCATGGACGGTTAATAGCAGAGATGCGGTTGCGGGGCCGATGCCCCGGAGCTTCGTCAGGATGTCGAGAGCCGCTTGGGCATTGGAATCTTTCCGGTAGCCATCTAGCGCCTGTTGGATAATGTCCTTGGCGACGGCTGGGTCATTGGATGTAACGAGCTTCATCAATGTTGGTCGGAACTTTCCATGTCGCCTAATAGCGTGTTAGATTATCCACGAGCTGGCTTGTTATATGGAAAAGTGTATGTGATCTCCTCAGGAACCTGCTGACAAGGGATCGTGGAGACGGAGTAAGACCCGGCGGTGGTTTGCATCCAAGAGGGGTAGACTGACAATTTCCACTCAACAAGTACCTTGACGTCGTCGAGGTCCATTGAGCGCTGTGACTTGGCGATGGAAAACATACTCAATGCCTCATCATATCGATAGCCGTCCAGCTCCTGTAGCGTCTTCTGGTCATCCTTGGCTATGATTTCTCCATTAGCGACCTTGTGGAGAGAACAACTTATGTATGACTTACCGCCTTTAGACTCGGAGATGGTTTTGATGATATCGGGATACTGGTCAAGAAGGCTTTCAAACTCGGTCTTGGTGATCTTGTCCGCCGCGGCAATGCTCAACAGTGCAGCCATATCGCCCCGGTTGATCAAGGCGTAGCCCGGTATCGTTAGAGTGCAGATAGAGGTGGCCAAGTCCGTGTTTAAATTGTTTCTTGCAGTGTGGTATTTTCAAACCACGCAGAGAAAGGGTAGGGAGCCGTTCACAGGGTGTCGCTGCATGCAAAGGGTGACGGTCCTCGTTGACGTTCCGGCTTGAGAAAACCGTGCAAGGGCGTGACAGGGAAAACGGTGGCAGAGGAAATCCTCGAAATGAGTAGAGAATCGATTCTTTAGATATGTGGCCGGTACTGAAATTGATGAGGCTGTACTATGATGGATGGATTGTGAAGGATTATGTTGAAGGGTGAAGAAGTTGGTGGTTGTCTGCGACGCGACATTGCGAATGACGCGGCACGCGATCGGTCGGCATTTCGTCCACCACTAATGGACGGTGACGTCCACACAGCAGCAGCTTCCGCATGGAATCACGTCGGGCGAAGAAATACCACGAATTCAACAAATATCCAAATAATTTCTCCGAAATGGACAAAATGTAAAAATTCCAGATGTCCATGGAGTAATGCTGGCTCTGCACAAGAGCGGTCCTCACGAATGGTGCAGAGGCTTGGCGTACAACCATTATTCTGGCGCTGTCCCTCTTCGTCCTACATCCCTTAAGATGACTTAAATGATTTACTCTTTTTTTGCCGTCATATCAAAACTGTCATTCTTAAATTGATTGCTAACAATATGACTCTTTGGCTGGCTGATCCATTCCAATGAGCACCGACCGCGAAGACTATCATTCAGCGTGACAAATTACTCTGGTCCTTGTGGGCAGACCAGGAAGCCCAACCATACTATGAATCATCACTCCAGTGACAGCTTCCTCCCATTGATAGTCTGTGGCACGGAGAAGGGACACAAACCTCTTCAGTAATAGGTCCGGTACCATGACTTCGGTGCCAGGATGCCACATCTTATGCCTATCGCTTTCGATTCATGGCTTTTTTAATGCTGGTTGCACATTGCTGCCACACCTGTCAAGTCAATATTGGACATATAAGCTTCAATAATAATTCGCAATCACCCGTCCGCAAGTTAGCTTGGGATCACTTGCCAGTAGTTGAGATGCTCAAATCTCAGGTGTCCGTAGTTTCTGGAGCGTAGAGATCTTCGGCGGAGTCGTTCCAGCACATGAAAAAATCACACCTCGAGGTCGCCAACAAACAACGTCATGGTCCAGTTCTATTTATAGGGGTTGCATTAGCGCTATTGTACGAATTGTGGTGAATTAATACAGATGGAAATTTAGAGAGAGCTGAATGTTAATCGTATTGCCTTACTAATGTCCACAGATCTACAGACATGCATCGCTTGAGGGCGCGATGGTCTTGAAGTCTGCGTAGAGAAAAACCTCTCTACCGAAACAGCATGAGGGAGCGGCAGAAACAAATTTTGCGTGCTTGTCAATGTTGCGAGATGGTCCCGAGGAGAGTGCGCGAAGCATACGGAGCAATTCCACCAGGCCCAGAATTGATGGATTGCTGAGAAAATTGAATGGCTATTTCTGATAACCACGAATATATGATCCTTGGACATAAACGGATCGAGGATACTTTACTGGGAGTTGTATTCTCGACACTCACCTCGAAGTTTTCACCGATGAAGAATCCGAAGGAAATGGTACTTACCAAAAACTTCCAAATCTCAAACTTGTGCACAGTAAAAGTACTGTACTCAATCAACAGCGAGTCTCAGGGATACCTAATACCGAGCACCATGACCATATCATAATCATTCACCACCCAACTACAAATACTCGTAAGTATTAGGTTCTTTTGGAAATGGGGGAGGAAGTCCGGGCTGATTTGAGGAGTTTGCGTTCTACTTACACCATGACCGCAACTTGATTGATGGTCAGGTACTTATCTGGTCTTGTATTGGAGAGGGAAGAAACATGAGCAAGAGAAATATATTTGAAACTGGGTAAGATGAAGCCGTATGTTGCCATTCATTAAATGAAATATGGAATATCCGGCAGGTGCTTCATCCGATGGGCTGTACCACTCGGCACTAGATGTTCGGGTGTGAACAATGTCAACCACACTCAGATTTGGATACGAAGTAACGCTAGTAAATAATGATGACGATGACGTGATGAAAGAAACAGAAGATCCAACCTTACTACACCATGGACTATATGAAACACCCATCATACTACTATACCATATCGGCTCGATAAATTGGCCCTGCTCTTATGGACTAAAGCTAAGCTACTTTATACAAGGCTTGGATTTCCTTAATTATTAGGTATAAAAAGGCCTAAAGGCAATAAGGATTCAAGGCTAATTTACTGAGCCGATACGGTATTCGCTCTCGTTCGATTCTGAAAAGAGACGCTAACTCTGAGGCACCGGCGCACTGTGTGGCTCTTAAAGACCCTCTTCAGACCCTGGCCCCACTGATACGCTCCAGCGAATGGCAGCACGTCGGTTTTCCCGTTTTCTTTGGCCCAACCACCAATTGCCCAAGATCAACCTTCAGCATCCAGAAATCTGACCAAAAAAACACAGCCTCAAACAACTCATTCTCCTCATCATCCTCCTAAACAGCAACCATGGGTAACGTACGAGACCCTACGATCCTCCCGGGTTTCTGGTGTGCTAACTGACATGATCTAGGGCGCCAAGGCTCAGCAGAAGCGTGATCGCAACCAGAAGGAGGGCAAGGTTGCCAAGTCGCAGCTCAAGGTGGTGAGTTCTTCGTCCTTCGGCCGCTCTTCGTCTGTGTCTCGCATGCTAACGGCCCCGAATAGAACAAGCAGGCCTGCGACATCCAGTGCCAGATCTGCAAGTCGACCTTCCTCAAGACCACCAAAGCCCCCGCGTTCGTGCCCCTCCAATCCACTCCTCCGACATTTTTGTCCTGATCTCCGAACTAACACTGGATCCTCTCGCAGTCTGACCGAGCACGCCGCCAACAAGCACAGCAAGACCCTAGAGGAGTGCTTCCCGACTTTCGAGCAGTAGATCGTTCTACCGGCAAGGCTTCAGAAGAAAAAAGCAATATGGCGTAGTGGAGAGTGGGAGCATTCAGCGAGGCGTCTTTGTGGAGCGCATGGTGGTTGGTGTGAGGTTGACGTTGACGGGCTCATGATGGATGATATACACGGTCCTTTTCGCTCTCTGATTTTGATTTACGGGAGTTCTTTTAGATCTGTCTCTATGTCCTAAACCTCTACACCACGATAGACATGTCTTTTGATTAGTGAGCCTCCACCGCCGCCGTGGTGGGCACCTTGACCGGTGCTCCCACTGGCGCACTCGCCTTCTTCTTCGCCTCGGTCTGTTCCACACGAATTGCCGCAAGGATGTCTGGGTACCACCGCTCGCCAACGTCCGGATGGCTCTTGACGCGGTTGCGCAGCGTCGCCTCGCCCAGTGTCTTGGCCACGCCGCCTCCGCGGAACGTAAACTCGACGTCGTCGACGCGGCCGCCGTTGGCCTCGATCACGCGCTGTCGCTGCTCCCGCACGCTCTCGGGCACCTTGCCCACGCCCACCGTCTCCAGATCCTCAAAGTCGGCGTCCCCCTTGACGCCCTGGAAGAAGGGGATGGAGAAGCGCGCGCCGGTGCCGGACAGCGGCGACAGGACGCGGTGCGTTGTAGACACACACACGCCCTGCGTCAGCGCCTCGAGGCCCTGGCCGATGGCTACGACAAGGGTTCCGGGAATGGGCGGGCAGTCAATCCATTCGCCCTTGATGTTCTGTACTTGCAAGCCGCGATGTTGCGTAGCCTGTAGGAGATAGCTGCTCAGCATGGAGTCTTTGTGCGGACCGACACCCTGACCCTGCTTCTCTCCCTCCTTTCCAAGTTGCTGGAGGTCTGGGTACCGGACAATCTTGAGCTTGTGCTGCTGGTCCTCGTCAAAGTACTTGTTGAAGGCGTCTTTGGGCAGCTCAATGGCCTCGGCGATGAGAGATGTGAAGTAGATGGAGATCTTGCCCATCCGATCCATGTACTCCGTGTAGGTGTCGCGGAACCCAGGCAGAGACTCCTCCGCCGGCCATTGATTGGGCGCCAACAGGTGGTGATGCAGTGGCGATCCTGGCCTGGGAATGGGGTGCTCCGTCGACAGGTCAATCTGCTCACGGTGATCAACCTCACCGGCCGTGATCTCGGCCGAAAGGCGCGAGTAGCCCAGGAACGACTGGGCATTCTTCATTTCAATCTTGAGCCTATTCGACGGGTTAGTAAAGCAATCTTCTGACAGCCGGCTCAACTACCGCAGCGGGGGAGGAACCATACTTGTCTTCTTCCGGTATGTCGAAGAAGCCAATGCCCAGCGTGATGACTCGCTGAAACAGCTCATCTGAGATGCCCACATTCTTCAGATAGAGAAACCCAACTTCCATCAATGCGTGGCGGAGCTCTTTGAGAAACTGGGGCTTCGTCGCCGGGTCTCCGGCCGCAGCCAGGTCCAAAATCGGGACGGACGTAAACGACATGGAGAGAAGCAAAATGGTACTACTGATGGAGGCAGAGCACAGGGAAAAGGACAATGACGAAGCGCACGATGATAAAATAATCTCTCTTGTTGATTTGTAACCTGGTATCGTCTCTTTTTGCGTAAAATATGCAGGTAAGGCCATGAAATAGTCCATCACCAGCCGCAATGGCGCAATTTGGTTCCACCCACGTCCACGCGCCCTCCTCTTGATCTGAACACCCCGCATCGGCCAACAACCGATATATGCCGGGTGGCGTTGGCGATAGCCTCCACGGCGGAATCCCACGTCGGCTGAATTCGGTAATGATCTTACATTTTGTGTTTCTGGGTCTGCACTTCCAACCAGTCAGAGTCTGTTGTATACGGTATCAACCACCCGGCAGTTCATCCAAACGGATGTTTGCTATTAAGTCTATCGTCTAGATTGCTCACGACGAAGCCGACAGGGGTTTCGTCGCGAGAAGGCCGGTAACCTTGTAAAACATGTCCTCAATAGGAGGCGCTGCAAAAGCGGGAGCAGCGTCAAAGATGTCAGCAAGGTGCTGTTGATGCACCACCCTCGGATGCACGTCGTCATCCTCCATCTCGACGTCCTCTTCATCTGCCACCTCATCTGCGTCCTCTTCCACGTCACTCGCCATATCCTCGTCCTCTTCAATGAGGCCGGAACCCGCATCGGTGTCAAGAGCATCGGTATCCTCAAGACGAAGATCCTCAAGAGGTTGGACGGTCGCAAGCGAGGAGGCATCAGATCCCTCTGCAACAACCCAAATCTGAGCTGCATCGTCCAGAGCAATAAAACCGCTCGTGTCGGGTGCGGACACCAGACTGATTATCTTTTGAGGGGTGTTGCGCACCAGCAGAGGCTCGGATTCCTCCGGCTCAAAGACTCCCAAGGTGGAACCCTCACTGAACGGCAGCGCCACGGCAAAGTGCCCAGAGGTGTGGTCCACAGCGAGCTGCAGCAGGTCGTTGGTCCCTGTAGTCTTGGGAATAACAACACCATATCGCAGCTCATCGCTCACAACATCGTAAACGCGCAGTTCGTCTGACAAGACAATAATAAAGGGAGACAGGGCGCGAACGGAGCGCAGCTGTCCCTTCCATTGGCCTTCCAGTGTTTTGACAATCTCACCAGAGACGGCGTCGATAACGTAGACAGCTCCGGTGCCAACGGTTCCGAATGCAACGAACAAAGTCGAACCATCTTCGGAGAATGTGATGCTTCCCTGAGGCTCGTACTTGGCGGTGGACTCGGGAACGTCCACAGTGCCCTCCTGAGGGAGACCTTCGCCAACTGCAATTACTTGTGAGCAGCTCCAGGTGAACACCTCTCGTCCATCTGCTCCCTTGACAACAACGCCGTTTTGGGATCGAGTCTTGGGTCGCCACAAGCGAACCAAGCCATCGGTTCCAATCGTCGCGAAGCATGTCGAGACAGGATTTGATGCAAGATCGAGAACGGCCTCATTGTGAGCAGTGGCATGAGGAGCATTGATCCTAGAAACCAGGGCAATCTGGTCATCGCCCTGTCGAGCCTCCCAGAACTTGAGATAGACCTCACGTCGTTCCTGAATGAATTGTTCCTTCAAGTCGCTGAGGACGTTGTCCACATCTCGAGGCGATGGCTCCCAAGTATCCACGCTGGCAAGCCATTCTCCATCAGCCGAAAAGGCCATGTGGGTGATGAGAGGCTCATCAATGGGGTTGCCCTTGTTGGTAATATTGACATCAGTAGGTTGCGTACGTGCCAGGGCCTGTCTAGAGACACTTCGGAAGGTTTCGAGGTCGAATGTCTGCAACAAAGGAGCTGAGAAGTTTCCTGACGAAGTAGCCTGAGCACCGTTGCCCACGCAAACATGTAGTCTCGAGTGATCCGTCGGCCTAATGGCAGCTGGGATGGGTCGTCGCACGGACTCAGGAGTTGTCCAGGTGCGCTGAACGAGAAGATCCTTGGGGGATGAGGCGTGCACTGCGGCGGACTGGATGCCGGCGATGTACGCAGTGGGCTTCATCTCGGCGGTGGACAAGATCATGGTAGAGTTATCATCCAGATGGATTACATACGAGGAACCGCTGGCAGAAACAACAATGTTCTCCACGCTGCCAGAAAGATGGGGGAGAAAGTCTTTTCTTGAAGTGTCCATCTGCCAGAGAACAAGGGAGTTCTCAGAGCCTCCAGAAATCATATAGTGACCTGCCCATAGTTAGTATCAATTGAATTGAATCGTGACGAGTTCAGCACATACCGTCGCGAGACCACTTCAAAGCGTGCACGGCCTTTCTGTGCCAATGATACTTCTGGGCCTGAATCATTTCTTTATCAGAGCCCGGCTTTCCGAGAGCTATGCTTCGGGCAAGGACGTCGTGATAGAGGTAGATGGAACCACGGGCACCGCCAACGATGACGTCGACCACAGGTGCGGGCTCTGACCGAGCCTTCTTGCTGCTCGTCGCCGGCCTCGTGTACACTCGGACATCCAGGGCTGTGATAAGATCGGGGATGTCGAAAGAATAAAACTCATACTCCAGGGCCGCCAAGGCGTCGGGTTGTTCCTGCGATGGGACGCCCATGAAAAGGCGGTCGTTGATAGCTCCAACAAGAACCTGGCCATCTTCGCTCAATTCCAGCAGCTGCAGACCGTTGCCCGGCTTCTTCATGGCCATGACGACCTTGGGCTCGGCAGTTGACTGCACCTTTCCTTCGTATGCAACGACCTCGATCCGGTTTGACTTGTCTGATTCGGCGATCAAGAGGACTTCTTCCGTCTTCTTAGAGATCTTGGTGGTCAAGACAACCAGTGCCTTGGCCGTTCCGGATTGTGTTTTGAAAGATTCGGGTGTCTTGGAGCTCGTCCAGTCGACATGGAACACGCGACCGTCCGAGCAGGCCACCCAAATAAAATGGGGGTTCTGCTTTGAGAGTCGTGTAGCGACAATGGTTGCCGACGCCGACGCCTTCTGCGCAGAAGACTCGACAACCGTTATGGGGATTCGGCGGACTAACAAAGAGTCCACGGCCGAGTAGATTTGGATTGAGGTGTTGTAGGCCAGGATGAGATATCTGATACTAGTTAGAAACACCACCTTACATCCTTTGTGACAAAACTTACTGGTCATCTTCAGTGAGAATAGGATCAATGTCGAGCATTCGTCCACCCATGGGTTTCGACACCCGCCATCCAGCCTCAGCATTATCGAACTGTGGAACAATCCCCAGCTCGCGATCCCCGGTAGTTTCGAGAGCGGTAGACAGTCCATTCTTCTCAGAGCTCGCGCCATTCAAGGTGTTCAGCAGATCAGCGGTTGATTTGCGCCCATTGGCCTTGTTCTCCTTCCGTTCAGCACGCTGCCGTTTCGACCTCGAATCTGCCTCGGCTAGCTCCCTCTTGCGCTTCTTCGTCTGGTCATCTTTCGTCCGAGTGCTCTTGTTGCCGGCCATTTTCGAAACGCCCCTGGGCAAAGTCGACACAGTTTCGAGAATTGGGGGGGCGCGGCGGCCAAATCGTATTCCGCGTCGTCGATCGAGAAAGATGAGGACTGCCAATGCTTGGGTCGCAGAAATTTTGGTCCCGCTTTGGTGAACTTTTTTGTTGCCGATAAGATAACCATCCGTCGGGGAAACCTCGGGTGGAAGAATTTATTTTCAACACCAAGGTCGCCCCCATCACCGAGCTCTCTTTGAGACAACCAGCTACCCTTTGTCGCGATCCGTGTTGTGAACCCGAAACTCCCGCGTGATCTTCCCTCATTGCCAAAATGATTATCCCCATCCGTTGCTTCTCCTGCGGAAAGGTACGCGCCCCGCTGACTATGCGCCGGCCAAGCGGCAATCTGACTGACAAATCTGCAGGTCACCGGCGACCTTTGGGAGCGCTATCTCCAGTTGATCGCGGATCCCCGCAAGACTGATGGGTATGGGAGAATCGCGTGCAACCCTTCCAACGAGGAGCTAACCTGAATATCTAGTGATGCTATGGACGAGCTTGGCCTCAAGCGCTACTGCTGCCGCCGCATGATCATGACCCACGTCGATCTTATCGAGAAGCTTCTCAAGTACGATGACACCGCACGAAGATCGTTTCCAGAGGAGCAACTGCTAAGCTATCCACAGGTACACGCCCGATGGCCGAAACGAGAAGAAACAGCGATTGAACGAGACCGAGTAGAGCACCCTTGGGAGGGAGCAACAACGGGATCATGCATGGTCAGGCGTTTTGGGACATCAAACAAGTGTCGCGTGGGCTGGCGTATGGAGGAATTCGCATTGAATAAAGTCTTTCTATGGAGCACGCGAGCGCTCATCTCGGCTGCCAATCCATGCGGATGTGTCACGACTTGAAAAGTGCAACTGCTACGACTTGGTGCCACGCTTCGGCCTCTGCAAATGGAACGAATCGATGGTGGTATGAAGCCAAGATGGAAACTCCGATCGTATCTCACAGCGGCCCATCTTGGTGTGGTTTAACTGCCGTGTCGAACGATGTCATGGCTAATATCTTGCACTGCCATGGGCTCCTGTGAGCAACCACAAACGCGTCCTCTGGGGTCGAGCAGAAAGAGCGGTGGGCAACCCAAGGCACACCCGACGCAACGAAAATGAGCAAACGTTAGGCGTATTTAGACAAGCTAGAACCAACAGACTTTTCCACTGATGCCGAAGACATCCGCGGGGAGATCGGAACGCATAGCCTCGCATAGCCCGAACCTCACCTGACATGGACCCACGGTCTGGAAAACAAACTCTGCCCTCGAGTGTGTTGGTTTGGCCTGGGCTGACTTTTCTCTTTGGAGTAATCCAAGCGAAAGGGCATCAGGCCGGCACCGTTGTCCGAGTCTGACCTTGTCCGCCGAGACACTACGGACCAACATACACTCGCTGTGCATGGTGGCTATGTCGATGAACCAAGCTGTCGGAGCCGAGCCTGCTATTGCTCAGCGGTCATATCGACTGATTTCTGCCACTCGGCATTTCCAGAGTAACCCTCTTGCAGTAGAGCCGTCGGGGCTTGCGGACTTTTGGGTATGATCCTCTCGCAAGAGGCGACATGGGGCATTGGCAGGGGAGGCACGGCGCGCTTCTCAGTCTCGGGCCTCGATCCTCCTGAGCGGTCAGCAAAATGTGGCATCCATTTCTTGGAATCCAAGCCGTTTCCATATCACAATAGCGAAAGGGTGATCATCTTGTCTCATACTTGTGGGTATTGAGGCTCAAGTAAGGCCGCGGCCAATGAGCCTCATGGTCACCTTTGAGGCCCTCTGTGAAGGTCTCCTCCAGCAGCCACCAACCACTCCTCAGCCCAATCCACCCACCGACTCGGAATTCCGGAGAGATAGATGACCGCCACCGTGCGGAATGTCAATGCAAGTGTTCGCTTACGAAGCTGCGCCATTTCTGTTGGGTCGAGAGAGGAAAAATCCGTCGTAGCATCTGGGCAAATGGGGGTCAATGGAGTTGCATGATGGACCAACGCGGCAACAATTGCAGACGCCGCAACCAACATCCTCGGGTCCATGCCGGGGACCGAGACGGGGAGACAACGGCCCATCTCATGGCCCAAGGCAGGATTTGCCGCGAGATGGCCAGACGAGTTACTCAATGCGGGCATTACCCGCGTACGCAGCACGCAGCGCGTTGCATTTTGGCCGATCCAACGCCATGTCTCTCGCTAGAGCCAACATCGAAACTCAACGGACCTCTGAAGAGAGGCCTAACTCATCCTAATGCACGGCGCAGTCGGTATGCGAGAATGGCGCGCCAAACCGCAAGGGTTGTCTAGTCTTCCCTGAGGCGCCGGCGCCTATGCAATGCAGGTTGGTTCAGCCCTTTGGGGTCTGCATCATTCAATGATAACGCAACGAGGCGGTCCACCGCAACGTCCCAGAGGGTTGCTTCAAATTTACGCTGCTTGCAGCCACATTGCCGGTTATTCTTGCCCATGCCGTGGCAAATGCACCGTTAGGCCGAATACTGTTAGAAAGCACCGACGTTGCACGATGGGATCATGTCCAGACCTGGAAATGCCTGCGTCGGGGTGGAGCTCCGGGCGCGGTCCGGATGGAAGGGGGCTGACCACGAGACCTCTATCACAACGCCCTGGCTCAAGCTTGGCAAAAGAAGAATCGAGAAAAGAAAAGCCACTTTCGAAAGGGAAGAGAGTTCATCGTAGCCGAACTCATGGGAGCCACCACGGGGGTTCTGCTTCCGACTGGCCAGCAGGCGAGTGAGGAAGTCATCCCCGCACCATTGGGTTGGGATGGGATCGCTGGAGCGGTTCCGACAATCTGTCTAGCGCTGTGATATACTGAAACGACGCAGCAGGCATAGGGGCTGTCACCACGCTAAAATGGCCGCTGGGACGAGAATCCCTGGCGGATTAATGTCCACGGGCTTGGGAACTGTGGAGGGATCATGGGCCATGGCAAGAAGAGCCTTTGCGTCGTCAGATGACGAGGATGAAAAGCAAAGCTAAGTTTGCTCACCGGCATTTCCATGTTGATGTGCACATTCGCGATTGCGTGGAGGGGTGGGCTACGTAGGTAGCTGCGCCTGTATGCCTGCTGGTCCACAAATTGTGTCGTCTTGGGAGATGATCCCCGATCGATCATATTAAGCCACAATGGAGACTCCTCGGGGGTCGGGTTCCTTCTGCTTGCCTGCCCATGCTCATACGTCTTGGCTCTCAAGAAAATGGGCGAGCCAACAAGCCAAGGCCGCCCGCTGCAAGTCTCATTCATTGATTCCGCCCGTCCAATGTTAGAATCCCATTACCGAAGATGGCAAAAGCAAGCTCTCTTGGCCCGCTATCACCAGGCGTGATCACGTTGTCACATTTACGTAAATGAGACAAGAGGAAACGAGGCTCTGGTGTTGTTGGGAATAATTCCGGGACAAGATCAGATGCCCAGATGGCGGGCAGAGAGAGTGTCTTGGACGGATGCCCTGACACAGACCACAGAGACGGCCGCGCTGGGGATGGGATCCACTCTGCCGCCCGGTTTAGTGGAGCCACCGGTTTGTTTTAGCGTCTCCAAAGCCGCCGGGACCAGACTGCCGGGTTCATCAACGCCGGGCGCTCACTGGCCCGTCCCATGCTCCACCGCTCAATGGCGGCAAACCTCAGCACCCACCCTTTCCAGCTTCTTCCCACCACGCAAGGCGCAAGGCTTCGGCGGGCGGGCTACGCTGTAGCGAGTCCCAAATCGACGGGATCCTGGGATGGGACCTGCGCCGGCTCGCCTGGACCTGGGGGGCTGACTTAGTAGGGGGACGGCGGCGGCCTCTCCAGCGGCCACGGCGGCCACGGCGGGCTGAGTGTCAAAAGGCTTGTCGATTCAGGGCAGGGTCGGTTTGGCGTCAGCTTCAGGATCAGGTAATAATTGCTGGCGAGGCATTGTTGTGCTGGCTGTTTTACACCGACCAACAACACAACAATACCGATGGCGAGGGCGAGAGCCAGGGGCTCGGCAGGGCATGTCAAGACAGGGCCAGCAGCCTGGTCGAGCAATCGGTCACAGGCAGCGGGCTGGGCCGACACAGAAAATCCGACATCTCTGCGAAGTAGTATTTGTCAACTGTTCTCGCTGCCCGCGATGCCGGTGGAGGGTACGGATGCAGCATTATTGGCCAGCGCAGCACCTAGATGGCCGTTGACGTTGACGAACGAGACGGGAACGGGGCGCGCAGCCAATGTAGCAAAAAGAGTCAAAGAGTCATCATCGTGCAGCACGCCCAGGCTGACGGTTCAGGCTGAATGTAGTGAACACCGGTGCGCCAGCGACGCAAAAGCATCACATTTCATGGGACTGAGCTGAGGCATCACAGGCCGAGATGCCATCGCATTGGCAACCTGGACTGCGCAGGGTTCAATCCGTTGGTGGAAGCGAGGGCATCCCCCCCTCTTGGACCTCCCCCCACCTGGTTTAAGCGCCGACGCCTGTCCGCTTTGGATGCAGCCCCACGGGTTGGATGCTAGGGGCATGGAGAGCGATGGAGAAAGGGCTTCCCCATCCTCCACCACTTGACGCCCAGCCGGGCTGTGATTGGGCTGATGCAAGGCCCGGCGCGTGGGAGGTCGGAAGGGAGGGCCAGGTAACGCGCAGGTGCAGAGCCTGACCTCCCTGGGTGATGGAGGATTCACGACGGGGCAAGGGTCCGGGGGCGTGAGATGAGAGGGAGACGGCGAGCCAGAGACAGACGGACAGACGGACAGACGGACAGAGACAATGACAAAAAGCGCGTTTGGACCGTAAAGAGCCGGGCCCAGGTCAGAAGTAGTCGGTGGGTGTGAGACGGGAATTGTTGGTAGGGTGTGGGTTGTGCCATCCCATCCCCTCCATCCATATCTTACACGTCCGTCCAATCCACGATCCGCTCATCCATCCAGCCCGGAGGAGGGTGTCTTTTTTTCGGTGTGTTGTAGCCTTCGCATTCGCTGGCCTCTGTGATTACCCTTGAGACGATATTTCTAATCCATTGAATCATCAATCCTCGGTCATTGACTCAAATACTTCCATGATAATTGTTAGCTGTGCTTCTAGGCATGCTGTGGGGGCCAAATCAGCGGCATTCACAAAACGGCCGGGTTGCATTGACCACACCCAATCCCTCCCACCAAAGGGGAGACGACTAATGTACCACCCAGGTCGGCAAGGCAGGAAACTGCCACAGCGGGAAAAGGGCATCTCTCCGTCAAGCAGACGCCACGCGATAGTGGGAAACAGGAAACGGACAGGCACACAGCTCGTAGCCGCTCCATCCTCCTCCCCTCCATCCACTCGTCCTCCCACATTCACATCCACGCGCAAGCCCCCTTCCATCCCATCTGGCTCGCCCGACGTCAGTCATGAGAAGCCCGCCAATGAGGGCTCTGGAGAATCCAGCTATCAGCTCTTTTCCAAAAGAAAAAAAAAATGTCCAACCGAAAGCCTTTTCCCTTGCAGCATTGCTGTCGTCGACCGGGCCGTCAGCCAACGGGAACCTCTGATAGCACGGTCCTACTACAACCTCACTGTAGTGCTCGCAGCAGCGTGTAAGATTGATGCGGCCCTCACGATCAGTGCCCCCCCCCCCCTGGCCCCATCTCATCCCGATCCCCCCCTTCTGCGTGACTCCGTCGTCTACTAGTTCTGGCGAGCTGCGTCTGTTTTGCCCACCTGGTCCACCGTTCCAGCAGCACAACGCACACCTGCCCCCAGTGCCTCGCTGGACCTGTCACTGGGCGAGCCTTAGCCGCAGAGCCCCTCCTGGGCGTTGGTTAGTCGCAGCCTGTTCTGCATTGCGTCTACTGTCGCACCCACTTGTCGCACCCACTTATCGCACCCACTTTGACCGTCTGTTCTTTGCTGCGTACCTAGGTTAGGTAGGTAGTATGTTTGCGTCTGTGTATGCCTCTGTGTATGTCTGTGTCTGTGTCTGTGTCTTTGTCTTTGTCTTTGCCTGGTGGTTCTATCCCGCTTCCCACGCCCCTCTTTGACACCCCTCAACACTGCCCACACCATATCCACATCCACATCCACCTCCACATCCACTCCCAAGCTACCAAGCTGCCAACTGCCAACTGCCAACTGCCAACTGCCAACGCTCACTCCAGCCAAACTCACGGCCTTCCCGCATCCATCCCATCGCCGTTCTTACACGGCACGCCCAACGCGCTTCCCTGGTCGGCTCCATTCTAGCTTCATGCCCGTGTTTCTTCCCTCCTTCCAAACTCGTCAACAACATGGCTTGATAACAAAGCGGTCGGCTTCCCTCCAATCCCAAGCGCTTCTTTAGGTCCCGCCGCGCCAGTTCTCGCGTCCCGACAAGCGCAGGTCGCAGCTACGGCCGCCCCTCCACAACACTCAAGCACGCCAGCTAGCTACTGCTCCTACAGCTGCTGAATCCGTCTGGACGCCATCCCATCCACCTGCAGTGGTCATCCATC
The DNA here is from genome assembly GCF_021365365.1 of Ilyonectria robusta. Classification (NCBI taxonomy): domain Eukaryota; kingdom Fungi; phylum Ascomycota; class Sordariomycetes; order Hypocreales; family Nectriaceae; genus Ilyonectria; species Ilyonectria robusta. The sequence continues at coordinate 1,877,595 of NW_025764437.1, read as the reverse complement.
GCGCAAACCACCTGTAGGGCCGAGGTACCAGCTGCTACCCTTCCCCGCGTTCTGCGCAGGGGCTCCAGTAACAAAGAATACGGAGCACGCACTCTACCCACGTCGTAGGTAGGCACGGACTCGACCGGACTATACCGGACTCCTGCAGCATTCGACAAGGGAGGGACTCTCTCTTCCTGGTCTTCCTGGTCTTCCTGGCCTTCCTGTACCGTCGTTCACTCTTCCTGGTACCTACCTTGGTACTCAACTCACTTCTCCGTCCGTCCTGAATCGACAGGGGGCCGCTTGCTCGCCCAACCCCTGGCCTGCCTGCGTCTGCCTCGCTTCAACCGCGCCGCCACTCACTCGCTCACCCACTCGCTCACTCTTTAAACCTGCCGCCCTCCGTCTTTCCCATTTTCGACCCGCGACTCGCAACCCTGCGACCTCGATCTGCGACCTGGAGCCCCCTTCCACCCAAGCTAGCTTCCCCTGCTGGAAGCTTGCGGTGCTCCCCTCCCAAGGCTGGTCCCTTCTTCACCTTTCTCTTGTCTGAGCTCCTCAATTCTTTCCCCTCCGTCGCCTTGAGCAGCCGCCAGACCTCGACCCGCCTCCCACACCACCCGGCCTCACCACCACTGGCCTGCATCAACATCCTTCTTTTCGGCCGTCCCTGCTCGTCGCGCATGACTCTATTGTCGACCTCGTTCTCCAGCTCCGCCTCGTAGACTCCGCATTCAAGAATCCGCAAGGCATTCTTGTCGCTGTGCTCTAATCCGAGGCTCGAGCTCCCCGCCGACACCCATCTCCATTCAACGGCGACCTCTTGTCGCCACTCGATATATCACATCACAGCTCCCGCCATGGCCCTCGAAGCTCCCTTAAGGTCATCGACTGGGAATCTTCAATTCCGTTTTCCTGGTCATCATAGAGACATGTCTGCCCCTTCCGAAATGGATGGCTTTCGCTCGCCTTTCAGAGTCGTGTATGCGCACCACTCCACACCTTGACCTAGGTCCAAAGCTCTTGCTAACAAGCTCGCCAGCTCCTCGCCTCCTGCAGTGACCGACTCGGCCTCCCTCCGGCCCATCTCCGCAAATCGAATGTCGGCCAACACCATGAATATCATGAGCCCTAGCGACATTGTTGGACCATCCCCAGTAACATCCAACGGGACCGAGACAACAGAAATAGAGGATGATGCCTCGGAAGATGTCCATCAGGAAACCAACAGCACCAATTCAGGCCGCCGGTCCGAGGTACGTCTACCTGGCGAAACCATACCGCATCTCAAATCACTAACCAACCTCCATCGCAGCTCTGGATGCTATCCACCAACCTACAAGACAGTGTGCGCCAGCCTAGCAGCGAGGAGGCGGTCTCAGTAATTCATGCCCCTGAGAGTTTTGCCGCTTGGGTGCGCCTCGATTCCATCTTCTTGGTCTAAACCACATGGCTAATTCGGATAGGTATCCTCTGAACCTATCGCCAAGCAGAATGAACCCAGTGCAAGGGAGTCGCCCAAGGCAGATGCGACCACCCTGGATGCTCTGAATGGCACACCAGAGAAGGTTGGTCAATTCGTAATGCATCTTCACCTGCCTATATACTGATTGTCCCTCAGACATCTGGACAACCAGCACGCATTTCTACCGATGTCAACCCCGTGCGGTACAACCTAGACAGTGCCACACCCCGCGCACAGGACCTGCAGTCAATGATAGATGATGGTAGTCGGATGCGGTCGAGCAGCACCAGCAGTCTTGAGAGTATGTTAGTTCTAGGTCCTCGAAACTGAGAATGCTAACCATCGGCTAGAAATCGATGAGCAGACCGAGGCCGAGGGAGACGACGAGGACTACGCCTCCGAGATGATGCCAGTGCCCCGAGAGGAAGACGAGATTAATGCCTTACGAAGCGCCCTCCAAGAATGCTGGACTCTCTGCAACACCCTGGCCAATTTGAGCTCGATTCATCGTGCTCGAGTCTTCAATAATTCCGGTATTCCCGACGCCCATGAGAAGGCCTGGAAGACGTGTTGGAAGCTCTGCCAACGACTCTACGATAATCGAGACGAAGATACGACTTCATTTAATGTCAGGGTGAATCTCGACCTTTGTCGTGACTTCTGCCAAGCTCTCTTTGATGTCCGGGATCGAAATGATCCCACTGCAGACTCTGTATTGCGTGTCAGCTTCGAGCTGAACAACCAGTTAGTACCATCTCCCTGAGACTGGTACGTATACTAATGTTCCCAAAGCCTATATAGCGCCCAAGACAGTCGCAACCTCCCTGAACAGTTCAGAGAGAGGACGTTGGACTTTTACATCACCTTGTGCCATCGGCTTATGAAGCAACGCAGCGACTTCGTCGACGAGACTGATCAACTACTACGGGCATGCTGGGCCCTCGCGGAGATGCTCTTCAATATTCGACAAAATAAGCGCGACGGCAGACCACCAGATGAGGAGCTCTTGGGCTCAGCAGTCCAAGCCTGTTGGGATCTCTGTGACATATTCAGGGATGGCTGGACACAGGTGCGACCAGACAGGCAGACCCCACGACCGAGCCAAACGGGCTTTACCCCCCACCAAGCCATTGATCAAAGTGGCCGCCAGAGCCAAGCCTCGAACCGATCTTCGATCCATTCCAAGCGTGAGAGCGTCAAGAGCGGACGCCAGGAAGAAAAGCCGCGGAAGCCACCGCCAGTTCCCGAGACGCCTGTGACCGAGTTCGAGGACACGCCCATTTCCCCTCAGAGCCACTCGCCCCAGATGCCCAACATTCTCGTCCTGGGAACTCCCAGCGAGAACAGTCGAGGCGGGCGATGGTCCAGCAACGCCTCCAACTTGTCGGGTTATTCGAAAACCAGTGCCAGGACGTCGAGCACCGCAACGACGACGGCCGCATCCGAGGACGCAAACGTGACGAGGGCAAAGGTTCTTGTGCTCCGGGCTGCCATGAACCTCGGTTTCAATCGCGATGCCATCGCCGACCCCAAGTCTGCAGCAGCAGCGCTCCAGCATTTCGTTCAGGATCTGCCGATCGGGTCCTTCGGTGCTCAGATGGCCCATGCCACGCTATTATCACAATACAAGAACTCCGTCCTCATGGACACCATCATCCCACGTCACCACTCTCTACCAATCCGGGGCAAGCGAGTGTCGGCTCAGGAAATGGCAAAGAGTATTCACACCATGATTAAGAGTTCGCAAAGATACTCTTACCTCCGCGAGCTGTTCCGCTTTGTTTTCCAGTTCCCACTGGAAGAGGTGGAGACACGCCGAAACATCAGTATCGTGGTCTAGGGGGTGACTTTGCCTCCGACCTTCGATCTGGTCGAATATTATTACTTTCTTCTTCTATTTTTCTTTTTTTGGACAACAAATGTTTGTCCACTGGTTAACGTTCACCTCCCGTATCCCCTTTCTAGATTTTAGCGCGATGGGTTGGTGGGAGGCCTAGCCTTGATTTGACTACGTATCATATGAGAACAGATGGCACGACACATGAAGAGAGCGGAAGATATTTTTTGAAACATTTAAAGAGATTTTAGCGGCGGTCTATTCGTTTCTAAATGCACTAGATACCCTGTTGGAAGGATCAGGCGCCACATAGGCAGAGCAAACGAAGGAAGAAGTGGGCGGATAAGTCTCAAAAGGGGGCGCCGAGGGATGGGGAGAGGGAACCATTCTATAGTCACTCACTGGTGAACAAGTCCTTTTTGGTTGGATGTAACAGATCACAGGCGATATTTTCGGGGAGAGCACCGATGCTCGATTGGGAGGATTATTTATCCAAATTCGCTGAAGTCAGATTTATCCCTATGACCTTATCACTCAGAGTTTCCTATCCTTATCATCGAATGTTCCTAGTTCTTGTCCCTTTTCCTTGTTCCCTATGTTCCTTGTTCCCTATGTTCCTTGTTCCTTGTTCCCTGTTCCTTGTTCCTTGTTCCTTGTTCCTTGTTCCCTCTTCCCTGTTTCCTGTTCCCTCTTCCCTCTTCCCTCGTCCCAATGCACCGCTCCTTGCAAGCAAACCAACTACCCTTCTGCGGACAAAACAAAAGAAGAAGAGAAAATCAAATCAAAATCAAAATCAAAATCAAAGAACCAATATGAAACAGTCTTTCAAATAGCACCGCTCAGCTTCTTGGGCACAGCAGGTGTCTGGGGACCATCCTCCGGAGGCGTAGCAGTATCCTCGCGCTTCAGGGGTGGCAGAACGCACATTTCGTCTAACAGCTTCGGGTCGATCGTATCGAGGTTGACAGCTTCGTTCTGGGCTTCGTGCGGCTCAAATCCAGGGTGCAGCGCCGTCACTGACGAGACTTGCTCCAAAGCAAACTCATCGGGTGTACTGTGGACGAAGAACTCGTAATCGGCAGCGTCAAAGTGGCCTGTTAGCACATCGTCTAAGTTGGGTTGGTGGCTCGACTTGAGTCCAGAGGTCTGAGTGCTTACGACATCTCGCGTGGTTGCGGGCGAGGCTGGGGCCATGTTGGTTGTGTTGAAAGACGGCGAGGCCTGCACCATAGAGGGGTTGGGGAGAGCATTAGTGGTGGGAGGGTTGCTAGCAAGTGAGGCCGTCTCGATGTGTGCGGTCTGGGTGTTCGGGCTGAGAGAAAACATTGCAGGCTGGGTTTGAGGTTGCTGCTGGGGTGGGTTTTGGTGATGTTGAGGCGGGTTGTGAGGTTGGGGAGACGAATATTGGTTCCAATCCAGTGTGCGCTTCGTCTGTCGCGCCGCGATCATTTGCTGCATCGGTATCTGCTGACTCTTCCGAAACTCCTCGACTTGTCTAGATTGCGGACCGGCGCCGTAATACGGTACGGTGGCGGGTTGGGGATTAATTGCGGAAGCGTCGTTGGGAGGAGACAGGAGGTCGGCTGACTGGTTTTGCATGTACCGACTATACTGCTGCACCGCTTGGACTGTAGGTCTGGATCGAGGAGCTTGAGCTGGAGGAGGGTAGTGAGGTGGTGAAGCCAACTGTGGTGAGGGAGCAATGGACTGCTGCTGCTGAGCGGTTCGAGTGGTGTTTTGAAGAGGCAATTGATTGAAGGCGGGTGCGTAAGCAGATGGCGCAGCAGAGGATCGTTGAATAGGTTGGAGGTCGGTGATGCCACCAAGGGCTTGAAGCTCCGGGTTATTGCTGTCCCAAGCAGTCATCATCTGATACTCGCCGCCGTTGGAGACGTGGTCTTGCTGCTGGTAGGAGATGGGCTCGTTCGTAGGAACCGCAACGGGTGGCGCCATGGCGTGGGTGAAGTCTTCTAGCTCGGTCTTTGGAGCCGTTGGCTGGTGGTAGTTCTGCGACGGTGAAGCCTGTGGCATCATTGAAAGCTGTTGAGCGTTGAGAGGCTGGTAGAGAAGCGGCTGAGGATGTGCCTGAGGGCCTGGGTACTGTGGCACACTCCACAAGATATTGTCCGACCCGTGAGCGAGGCTGTCGGGGATCACCTGCGGCTCAGGTGCAAAACCTTGTTCCGAGCTATTCTCCCCGAAGCACGAGAAGGCGTTGGCCGAGTCGTGGGCAGCTTTACTCTCTTCGAAGCCGGGGAAGGGACTGGCTTGGTTTGAGGCTCTGTTGATTTCGAAGGATGGAAAGGGATGGGCTTGGTCGCGGCCGGCGCTGGTGGTGGGGAGTCAGATGGCGGTTGAAGAGGAGGAGAGGGCGTGTCAACATACCCGTCATCCATCTGCTTCCTCTTGTTGCTGTGTTTGTTGTTCTTGTTCATACTGGAGTTGATCGCCGCGGTCCTGCAAGAAGGCATCTGTTAGCATGATCCTGCTGTGAACAAGGGAAGAGAGCGTGAACATACCCGTATTTGGGATCCTTTCCATACTTGTTCTTGACATAGCGAAGCTGGTTCGGCGTGAGGGGCTTGCCGAACTCCTTGTCGTAGGCCTCACTGATCTCCGGCCCCTTTGCCTCGTTGATGAGCAAATCGAGTATAAACCGGATTTCCTGTTCTGTGTAGACATTTTGGCCGACCATGATGGCTAGCCTGCGACGAGGAATGCGTGATGAGCACTTGTAGTGTTGAGCGATGTCTCAGGGTGGCGGAACGAGTTGGTGAAGAGGAAAAAAAAAGGTGAGTTTGAAGGTGAGGTTGAGACTGAGGTCCAGGTAGGACAATCGTGAGTGGTTGTGTTCGGCACTAACACAGTGAGCAGAGGGAGGTGGTGTTGAGTGCTGCCGCTAGTGTAAGCGGTTGTAAGCAAGAGTGATAGCAACGAAATGCGAGTGGTAGCAACCAAATGCTAGGAACATGAAAATTAGAAGATCAAGAAGAGCAAAAGAATTAGAAGAACAAAAGACAGATCCTTGCTCAGTTAACACCTTTTAATATCAGTTGGAATACTGCGCAATCTCCCAAGCAGTGAACGACGAAGTAGTTGGATTGTCCCAGGTCTGACACTGAGCTTCAAGCCGCAGGGAATTGGAAACGACACAAAGGTGCAAGACACCCGCGCGCCGCGATGCGCTGGGAGAGAAGAGGTGGCGAATAGGTTCTTGTGACTTAGGAAAGTGAAGAGGAGAGCAACGAGCAAGCAGCAGTGAGTAGAGAAAGAAGTGCATAAATACCTTCCTTCACGACCTCATTTGGGAGGACAGGCGGGTGCTCGCAGTGAATCAGGGGCGGTTCATGAATGGCAGAGACCGGTAGAGCCACAATGGTGGGATACAATGAGGCCAGAGAATAGGAGGGTGCACGTGAATAGAGGACGTGACAGCGCAGGCGAGACAATCCGTGATAAAGGTGCCATGTCCCAATGGAGCGGCGGTATTATTACGGTTGAGCAGGCGAAGAACAATACGAGCCGCTTTGGGCAAGCAGTGGGAATAGGAGGTGACTCGTCTAACCAGTGTATTGTTGCCCATCTATCTATCTTGTGACATGCATGACTCCGCCTGTCTACATCTATGCCGCTGTATCAATGCCATTGTGCTTCTCCCTCTCTTTCCAAAGCGTCTATTGTCTAATTGTCTAGTAATCGCAAGTCGCAGGGGTTCCATATCTCGTATCTCGTGTCTATCTCTCCGCGCAGTGATTTGCTCCTTTTTCTCAATGGCCCGCCAAGCCCTCACGACATCTCGTCACTGACATCAGTCAGCGGCGACCCGCCGCGTGAGAAAATGCCCAGCCAGCACTTGACCTGGCCAGCGTTCTCATCCTGGACCCAGTCATCTTGGCCGGCGAGCTCGTCCTCCTCCTCGCAGAAGAGCGGCGTCTCCAGGTCCATCATGGCCTGCTTGAAGGCCTCCAGGAGGCGCACGGTGGTGGCGTCGCGCTTGGGCACCATGACGACGGCACGCGACTCTGATCCCAGGGCGAGGTGATCGCAAATGGCTGAGGCGAGGAGCGCTGGGTGGTCGTCGTCGTACATGGGGTCGGCTGCCAGGACAATCTAGAGGTTTGGAGTCAGAGAAAGTGTTCATGTCACGATGTGTGGTTTGTAAGGGTCAAGAGACCACGGCGGGGACGTACCTTGAACTGATACAATTCTCCAAACAATGCTTGGTCGATCTCATCTTCGCTGCCGCCCCAGGTCAGGGGTCCAACTTTCAGGGAACCACCACGAGCCTCAATCAGACTCTCGTTCTTGGAAGCATTGTCCCTCAAATTTGGCACGATATTTGGCAGGTCGCTCAACGCCACGGGGACCTTCCAGAGCGCAGCCGCCGCGAGTCCAAGCAGGCCTGTTCCGGAACCCAGTTCGAGAACATCAGGACGGGGTTGTCCCAGAGTCTCGTCGAACAGCCGGAACAGCGACGTCTCGGCCAGCTTGGGCAAATGCTGGGAGAGAACATAGGACGAGCCCCAGGTCTTGAAGCCGAGCGAATCACCCGTCAGCGCCGGTTCCCTGATGACGAGCTCGAAATCCTCCGCCGTAGCCGTCTCTCCATCGAAGGGCCAGCGTCGGATAACTTCGCCCATGGCGGTGCGACCGCACCTCTCAGACATGCGCTTGCTAGCCTGCGTCCACAAAGCCTCCTTCTCGTCGTCATCCTCGATCCAGACGAGTTGACTCTTGATGATGGAGGAGAGATAGCGCGTGACCTCACCCTTGCGCTGGCTGGCGAGGGACTCCTGCTCGGCGGCGATGTCGGAGCGGCGGCGCTTGTGGTTCCAGATGGGCGGGCTGAGCTCGAGGCTCTGGAGGATATCGACCAGCTCGGTGTAGCTGGGGCGCTGCCACATCTGGGGGAAGTCTTCAACGGCGAGAACCATGGTGAGGATGAGAGCCCGTCGGACTCTCGGGGACGAGGTTGAGACGGGAGTAGAAAATGAGAGAGGGACTCAGTCCAAAAGTGAAGGATAAGAATGTGAAAATGGTCGGGAAATAGGAAGCAGAGAGGGGATCTCGTCAACTGCGCTCACAGAAGAGAGCACCTTTTAAGCACTCATCTTGGGCGACGATGATTTGAACTGTATGAGATTGGCGTCTTATCACTCACTCACCCACTCTGCAGCAGTAGCTTCCAGCAAGCGGATCGCACGCAGAAAGTAGTACAGAGTAGTGCTAGTAGTAAACCAGTATGGGGAAAACAAGTCCGGGGGGAAGAAGAGCCTCAGCGAGCAAGCGGAGAAGAGGGACCCTTGAAATACAAGTCACGGCTCACTCACTTGTCGGTGTGTTTCGTGGGCCCCCATTCGCACTAAAACCAACAGCAAGTGGCAACTCGAGGCTGACGGTCCCAAGGTGGAAAAATTTCCGTTAGGGTAACGGGCAAGTTTTTTTAGGGGCGAAGCGAAGATTCAGGCGAGTCTGACAGGGGACAGGGGGTCACCGTTTCTCAGCCACAGAGCCAGTTTCTGTCAGAGGGAGGCGCACCGCCACAGGCACAAAGCAGGTGCAGGCCGGTGCAGGCAACGCGCAGGTGCACATTCGCACAGGCTGGCGGCTGGCGGCTGGCCCGGCGATCGCCGCGTCTCCCACGTGGCCGGTAAGGAGCCAGTCCGGGTGCAACCCCCCCGCTGCCCTCCCGATTGGTCAGCCTTGATCGTTTTCCCACGCCCCAAGGTCCCCTCTGTATTTCCCCTGTCTATCATCGTCATTGGAGTCATGAACCAACATGACGTGATGCGTCGACTCCTCATCGCAGCTGCAAACTAGGTACAGGCATGAGATTCCGATTGTGCTAACAACTCTACAGTCAGTCACTCCCGTACTCACTCGATCACGTCAAGTCCCACATCTCTGCCCACCCGCAAAGCACATGCCCCTCCCCTCCGGATCGCCAACTCCCTAGCCCGCACCAACTCCAGCGCAAACTCCACCACCAAGAACTTGCAGCTCTGCCAGTCCTCACCAACCGCACCACCTCAGCGCTTGACAGCTGCAGCATCCCCACCGCGTGCCGGAACCACGTCCGAGCCATTCCGCTTTCCCCCGCCGGCGCCGCTTGCGCGACCTCCTCAGCTGGCGCATCGGGGGCCGGCTGATGGCTTCGTGCGCCGAGCACATCTCCCGCGTCGCACGAACTGCCCGTTCGTCCAGAGCCATTCGCGCAGCAACCCGGCTCAGACGCCGTGTGACGGATGCATGTGATGCTGCCGGGGCGCCGATAGCTGCGCATTGAAAATCTTCATCGCATCGCCAAGGCTGTTGTACCACTGCTTCATCGTGATGCGCACCGGCAATCGGACCCCTCGGCCCGAGACCATCTAACTCTCTCTCTGCCCCCTCTTCGTGATTTTTATTGCTCTCGGTATTTTCTTCTGCCCCGGAAGACGGCGCCCGGTACCGTGAAGACCGTTCATGTCTCGGCGGCGACAACGGTTCCCACCCCCGCAGCGGGGAATAGTAGCGCGGTACATGTCAGTATTCATTCAGTTTTTCGTCAGTGAGTCGAAGTCAGTTGCATTTGGTCAGTGGTATCCCGGAACATCTCGCTCGGCAGGAATCCCAGTCCATTTTCCGGGCTATTACTTGTTCGAGATCAAATCGTCGCTCCTAACTTCGCCAACTAAACCTCTGGGTCGAGACTTTGCCGGTTTGAAGTCGGCTAACCATGAACATGTATTTCCAACCCCAACTTTATTCGATTTGCTACGCTTCTTGTGCCCATGCCTTCTTCTTTTTTCTTTCCATTTCCGTCACCAGATTTGTGTACACAGGTCGGTAGAAACGGACAATAAAACTCATCGCCAGTTTTGCTTTGTTGTTGCATGTGCCCCACATTTGTGATGCATCAAGTGGTGAATGGCTCAACAAACCAACTTGCTACGTTGTCGCGGGATTCAATGTCATTCAGTGTCCGCTAATGCATTTTTGCTATTACCTAATATTCACGAAGTTTATGTACTCCGATATTCTATTGTCTGTGATGAAAATAATACTGTACCGGAACCTTAAGACATCCTGACGGAGGCAAATATTAACCATTAAGCGAATGTACAAAAACAAACTCATTCACACCCACTCTCGATAGTTTCGCTGCAGCATGTATTCGCTGAAAATAGCAACAAATACTAAAAACCTACCCAACTGTACGTGTCTCAACGACAACCGTCATAAAATTCCGCTGCATCGTCCCCTCCCATCTGCAACCCAACTCAACGTTTCTACCCTACACCGGATGATTTGCCGAGCTCAGCGTCAGATCATTCGCTGACCCGTAGGTGGGTCTAGGCCTGGCAATCTGCGCCAACCCCTGGGAGCTGGGCATCCCCCAGACCACATGCCGTCACATGCGTTTCGTCTCACCTCATCACCGGTCTTGTTCCAGCGCAGAGGGAACCATTACGTCTCTATGTTCCATTCAAGTCACGGCATTTGTTTATTCATTCGATCTTTCATTCAACAATTGCTGTATTTCTTTGCCTTTGCCTGCCTGCCTGCCTATTCTAGCCGTGTGGCGGGTAGTGTGGTATCAAAACGACCAATTCAAATCAAACGAGCTCTGGTGACCACACCGTAGAAGCTCTCATCCTGTAACATGCAGATCCCGTTTCCCCTGATGCAAATGCGAATTCAAAGCAAGGTTCATGATGCTGTTGCGTCCTCGCCCGAAATATCCTTCCCCCACCCACATTACCACCTTCGTTCAGGCCTTGCTCGGAGGGCACTCCTGATAAATCTCCATCTTCATCATCTGCAGCTTTTCCCTCATGTCCTTGAGGCGTCCTAGCCTGTCCTTCGGGGGGTTGCTCAACGCCGAAATTTCATAATGTAATGTCTCGTACTTTTCGTAAACCGACTTGAAAGTCCGTGCCTTGTTCACCAGTTCTTCCGAAAGTCTCGAGACGGCTGCTCGCTTAGGCGGTGGCGGCTTGCCGTCTCCATCCATCATCTTGCGCTTCTTGACCAGCGGGGCCCGGGGTGCCTCGTTTTCGAGATCAGACGCGTTGGTTGGTGGGGAAGAAGCCAGGGGTGATGACTTCGTGGGCGACGTGTTCTTGCTCTTGTGCGATGAAGCGGTGCCAGTGCTGCGAGAGTTTTGGCTGGCATCCGATGGGCGGTGCTTCAGTCGTGGTGGGGCAGGCAGTGGCTGCTTGGGCTTGATGCGCTTCGACAGAGGAGTTCCGGAGCTCGAGCTCGAGTCGTCATCACGAGGTCGCTTCATTGCCTGTTGCTTGATGGGCTCCCTGACCACTGGCCGAGGCTTGGCGATTACCGTATCCTTTGTCTTCGTGACGGGGACGGGTTTGGGCTTAACAGGTGCGGGAGCCTCATCTCCCGAGGAGTCTGAATTCAGAATGATCTCCTTGGAGAGAATTCTGCCCCCATTGGCCTTGCTTGCCGTCGGTCGGGCTTTGGTAGGCGAGGCTTTCGTGACGGCTGGCTTAGGCTTGGAGTTGCCGAGGAGCCGCTTGACCTGGGCCTCTTGACCGCTGACCTTCTTAGACTTGGAAGGCAAAGGATTGGAGGCCGATCTTGACATGTTCTCTGCCACAGCCTTTGGTCGGCTGCCATCCAGAGAACCAGTCTCGTCTCGAGACGATGGGCTGCCGTCCGCCTTCTGCACCTTGATCTTGGGTGGTGGTTGAGAAGGTCCCTTTGCCAAGTTGGCCTGCAGTTTGCTCAAACACTTGCCCTTCCCTCGCTCCTCCTTGGGCAACAACTTCTGCCACTCTGGTTCCGATTCCGACAATCTCTGTTTGTCGTACTGCCGCACCGCGTTATCAATCGCCTTTTGTCGCAGTTCCTGGGTATCATAGTCGTAATTCCAAACGTCAAGCTCCTTCCAATAAGTCTTCTTCATTGCCCACTTCTTGGTATCCGGGAGGTTGTCCGCCACCTTCTCGAGGGTGGTTCTCATGTCCTCCTTCTTGCCGGTCCATTTATTGGTGAGGTACTCGAGAGAGCGATCCTGCACAGCAAGCTCGTGAACCAAGATGACTCTCTGCTCCTTGGCTCGTTCCACATGTTGTTGTGAGGCAGAGAGAGTGGGTGTTGAGGACGGCGAACCTAGTGAGATGTGACCTGGGGACGCGGGTATCGATCGTGGGGCCGAGCTATAGCCTGGAAGCAGCTTGCCCTTGGCCTTTGCAGCGCCTTTCTTCGACGTCGGTAGTTTGCCGACCACGCGAGCCCTGTGTCATCAAATGTCAGTACAGTGATACCAAGCTGAGAAGTAAGTGAGACCGACTTCTCCCGACCAGCTGCGAGAGCAGCCATCTCGTTCTGGAGGACCTCACGATCCGAGTCGAGCCCAGACGGTGTGCTGCTCTTGCTTGTCTTTCCAGCCTTGGGCCGAACGTCGGTATCCCTGTCTGCCTTGTTGGCAGGGGCCTTGGCTGGAGCATTGTTTTTGGGTTTCTGGAAGAGTGACCCAGTATGCGGGAGCTTGACAGCTGTTCGAGTCGAGTCGAATGGTTTCGTCAGGTAGACGTCGTAGGGGTACGGGTCGGAGGGAGGAGAAATGATGTGCGAGTTGGAGCCGTAAATGAAGGTCTAGAGTTGGGCACGAGGGTCAGCCAAGCGTCCGACGACAGACGCGATACAGCCAAGGTGATGCTTTTGGCACACGGTTGCAGGCACAAGCTCTTGAAGCAGAAGGGCTCAACTTACTGGGGTGGAGCCAAGGGAAAGTTGGAGGCCATCGCCACTCTGGACGCATTTGATCATGTCCTCTATGACATTGTCACTAAGCGTCAGAGCGAAGGCCTGCTGTGGCAGCTTGGATCTTTCGCTAGGCGAGCCCTCCAGCTGCCACCCGGCTTCAGGAACCTTGAGAGAGTTCATGCTGGAGGTTGACACGAGCCTGGGTAGGCCGTGGGGTGGGAAATGACGCGGGTATGGAGTGGTGTCGATCAGTGTAGCGCAGGGCGATGCGAGAAGCCGTATCAGTTGATCGAGGTGGGAGCGTCTCGGTGCGTTGGGAAGGTGAGGAAACTCGGGCAATGATTCGAGTTGCCGGTGGAGGAAGGATTTTAAAGGCGGTCGAGACGTGAGGGCGTTGTCACATTGTCATCCAAAGGTGAGTCGAAAGTGAGGCCGCTGTTGTGATGGCTGGTTGGCTGGAGGTGGAGCAGCCAAGGCAAACGAGGGTCCTTCCAGTTAAGGAGGACAAAGGTGAGAGAGAGGCGTCGTGGTGTTCACCGGGAACAATGATGCACACACAACAATCAAGAACCAGAACAGCACCTTGAGAGAGGCAACTCTCTTGGAGGACAAGAGAAGGAGAGGAGGGAAAGTTGGAGGAGCGGAGACAATGGGGGAACGGGAGCGGCAGCGGCGAGAAGATGAGGAGGGTGTACGGAAGGAAGGTACGGCCCACGGGTGGGAGTGGGAGTACCAGTAGGCACCGCACTGCAAACAAGGAAGCAGGCCGGGGCCCCCAAAGACCCAGCACAACACAGCAGCGCAGCACACAGTAGAGCACAGTACTGTACGGGTTTGGTACAGCGCAGCATAGCGCAGCACACAGCACCACACCAGCCAGACCCAGCACAACCCAGCATAAACACACCAGTTGCCAGCACTAGCGCCAGTCGAGGGACACACCCACCCCGGACGGCCAAGCCTGGGAAGGCTCGAGGTACGGAGCACGGTACGTGACGGATGGTCATCCGGGGGGTTGATACCTGGAGCGGTACTTGGGCTGCGGCGGCCGACGGAGCGGTGCTTACAGCGTCTACAGCGTACCTGCAGCACTGTCTCGGGGCCACCGCAGGGCACCCGTCAGCGGCGTGCACTGCCCACAGCGGATCTCTGCACCGCCCTCACAGGGCACCAGGATCGCGGCTTGGCTTGTACCTGTCGACGTACCCCAAATTGCGCTAGCACCCACTGGGCCCGTGGCGTCTGTGGTGCGCGTGGTGAGTCGTGGTGCGTGGTGGTGCGTGGGTACGTGTGCGGGAGTCTGGAAGGGAGGTCTCCCCCTAGGTCGTCTTCAGGTATCCAGAAGGGGCCGCAACAGGGGTTACAGTGGGTTATGGGGCCGCGCGCAGCGGCTTAACGGGTTCGGGCGATACGGCACGGCTACCTGTGACTCCCTCGGCGGGTACCTTCAAGGTACGTACCTGGGGAGGCCCCACGACGACATATTGGTGCATGCGTGCGAGGCAATGTGCTAGTTGAGTAGCACCACCAAAGGGTTCCTCCCGTGCCGTTCACCGGCCTCTTTCTTGTTCGGTTGCAGCCTTTGTCATGGCCCCGTCGTTTGGTGGGTGGTGTTCGTTGAGGAGTCCGACCGCACCACAAAGCAACAAGGAAGGCGGCAGAATCAAGTTGCAAAGGAAAAAGGCGAAGTTTTTTTTAATCCTTTACCCTGGCCTGTTGTAATTACCCCTTGTTCCTGTCACCGTCCTCCGCCATAATTGGACGCCAGTCTCGAATCCAGGGGACCGAAACGATATGACGGGCTGGATCCAGCGGGCAGGTTGAGCTACCTATTTAGCGAGCGAACGACGGCCAGATGTATCCCCCATCACCTATCATCCATGATCCATTGCCCTCGGCGAGACAGCCAGGGCCCAGATGGAGTCGCCAGCGGATCTGTCACCCGGAACGTGGCTTGGCTCTGGGGGGTACAGTAAAGCGACGTCGACTTGCTGTGGGTGGTAAGTATGTCGACGTCTCAATTGCCCAAGCAGCCCCTGGTCAGCTGGTTGGGTACGGTGCTGTACAACGACGAGCTCTCTCTCCCAGCCAGCCTTCGCCCGACGGCATGCATTGCCATTCTTTCTTTTTTCGCCGCTCAGCTGGGCGATAACGGATAAAGCGATGGGCACACACAACTACGGGATTGGAGCAGACGGGATGAGACAAGTTGAGACGAGACGGTGCTGCTTGCAAAGGCCTCATCCCTCTCTCGCCGCCCTTGGACGGACCCTTTTCGTGAGTGCTTGTCCATGGCAATGAACCTGAAGACGACGCTACACCGGAAAGCGAGGTTTGTCATGCCTGCAATTGCAATAGCGCGTCCCGACACCCTAGCACCCTAGCACCTAGCACACAGCATCCAGCACCCCCGGCGCCGCTTCCAGTCGGCCGGCAACAGGTCCATGTTGCCCTTCCCACTGTGGAGCGCTTGAACTATTTCCAGCTCGACCCGATTCTTGGGGGACGAGAGCTGTATTTTTAAGCTGAGCGCATCTCCGAGGCCGTTCATCATCGCTGGGTGCCTTGCTACCAGAGCAGGGCAGGGTATGTCGGCGACGAGGCCAGGGACGAGCCTAAGGTGAGGCTCAGGCACATCGCCTAGCAATTACTACGATGCCACATGGCGGTCGAGCGAGAACGCCGAGGACCAGCTGGTACACATGGAGAATCGCAGGGAGCCTGGACGGACGCCTCTTCTCCACATCCCACCCACGTCTACGTCCCGAGTCCAAACGAGTCACTCCCTCCTGAGTAGGCGTAGGGCAGCACTCTGAAGGCTGTTGCAGGGCGAACAGGGAGGGAATCGCCATAAGCGCCGGGCATCTCTACCAATTCTCTGCAACAGATCCCTACAGAGGTTCCTCTTGTGCGACACATCAGAGGCCGTGCTGACCAAGGGTCCTGCGCCATGTATTAACAGAATCGTCGGGGAACGGTCATAGTCAGATCAGGATGGCTCACTATGCGACCACCGTGACGACGGGTTTCCCGATGGCCGCTTTTGATTGGAAAGGGACCTCGTCGGTGGCTCGCCGCTCGCCCACTCCCAACTCCCCAAACCGGGCACTGCTGCTTTTACGCGGGAGCACAGGCTGGTGTGCGCTCTGTGCTTCAGCTGTTGGAACGGACGAGCTTGAGACGGTCGCTGAGCAATGGCACGCCCCTCTGCATAAGATGCAAGACTGAGTTATGCACCGGGCGCTACGTTTCTAGGCTAAGGCAGCTCATCCACCTACCTGGTCCACCGAGTCAAATCCGTTTCAAGGGCAATTACCATCCACACGAGACGTTGATCCGTCCGTCGTGGTATTTAATAGAGGAGCATACCAAGCCTGGCTCAACCCAAACCCCTGCAGAAGTAGGATGTTTGTTTTAAGGTTGTTCAACTGGCTCTATTTCTCTTTCCTTGAAGCCTCATATCGTGGTGAAATGCGTTTGCATTTCGTAGCTGCAGCCCGTCATACACTTTAACTCTCACCTCACACGGGGTCACCCAACAACACAGCCATCTGCAGATGCTTTGAACCATCACAGCCAGTCCTCCGGACGAAATTGTTTACTGTAAACCCACGACCCACGGGGATATGGTTCTATTCGATACGGTTCTCTCTGAACTCCGCTTACCGATTCTGCTTCAGCCTTGCAATTCGAACAAACCGTCACGCTTAGTCATGCATCTCCTGCACTCTTCAGCGACTTGCATCCCAGGTTGTCGATCATCCGCAGCTACGTTGGTCGGGACCTTGCAGACGGCCTTGTCGTCGACGCCGTGGCTGTTTTTCCTGTTACCACTGCAGTCCAGTTACACAAGCGGGCATCAAGGACCGAATTGCCGTGGCTGACTGCCATCCTTAGAGTTCCTTCTCGCCAGTTGGCATCCCACCCTCGGGTTCAACTCCGTACCTCCGTACCCCGCCAATTGACGCAGCAGATCGAGCAATACCTCCCGCGGCGAGCTACCGTCTCCCTTGCGCTGGCCATCACTCACACGCTAGGCGCACTGCTACTCTTCTCGTGGCTTGGCACAGAAAGGGTCTCGCGAAGCAGGAGACGCACTCAACAAATTCAAATAGACTCGTTGGATAAAGTCAAACGTTGCTTCGTTCTCCACGCATTCCCCGGGTACCAAATCCTCCCCTGGATTTATGGGTTTCATGAATGACCTGGCCCAAAAAGGCGTGGCGCAATCGGGCAATGAATATGGCCACAACCATCCTCTGCTCAGCCCCTAGACCCTGGGATCTGATGAAAGTTATCACTTGCCCCGTTGGAATTGAAGGCTTATCGAAAAGTACAAAAGCAGAGTAGTACTCGCCAGGTGAAAACGAGATACATTTGCTGGCATACGTGCGCGAGTATGCTCTCACCACGTACGGTGCGGTGGTGTCAGGGTGGCTGATGGACTGTGGGCCAAGGTTCCCCTGTCACAAGATCGAGTCCCAGGCTTGAATGCGTGCCGCCTGACCAACTGGATTGGACAGTATCGCTCTGGGCTACTGTTGGGTTTGACAGGCTCATTAGCACGCTCACCTCAAACAATCACAGCGGACTCTGTCAGGATCGTGATCACTTGACTCCTGACATAGCTGGCAAGGAGATCAATCGGCAACGGTTCTCAACGGTCCCCAAGCTAGAAGATTCGGAAAATCAGTGAATGGTCTAATTAAGTTGGGTTGGCGTCGTCACCGGCATTCTAATATTACGGGTAAGTTAGCCTCATTTAACATCTTCTCGGACCCCGCCAAACCCAAGCAACTCAGTAGGTATGCATTGGGTTCTAATTATTTGGGAGAAATTGAATGTTCATTTCAAACCCAATAGTTTGAAGCCAGCAATGACCCCGCTCTGTTTCGGACTCCTATCCATTGCTTGTAGAGCCAGCACACTGGAAAATGCGTAAGTGCCCAGCGTCATGCTAGCACACCGGGCTGGCTCCTGAGGAAAGGATGGAATGAGTTGCAACGGGGACAGCAAAGCCAAAGAAAGCGGCGCTGGAGCCAATCCCAATATGGACATGCCTGACAGCCTGTGGTACATGAAACGCACGAATAGAACCTCCGACTCGACAACATGGGACGAGCCAGCGGCCAAAACAATGACAGCGACTGCGACAGCAACCAAGGTGGCAGCGGCATGCCTGGAGCCCGACCAGGTTGTCTTCACCAGGACAGCTAGGCCCTGGCCGCGCGGGAGGCGGTTGACCCTGGTCAGACAGGATGCACAGGGGAGGGATCTGGGGCAGATAGGATGGGGATATGGATGGGATGTGAGTGGGCCTTGACGAGTGTTAGTGGGCGAGTGGGTGAAGCTTGAAGACCTTTGGACAAGCCCCCCAAAGCCAGCCTGTGCCATTGCCCACGCCAGCGATGCAAGACGCCGAGGGACGGACTCAGACGGACACACGACTTAACTCGTCACTCGGCTCGCTGACATCACCGACGGTCGGCTCGGCAGGCCAGTCCAGCGCAGTCCGGCAGCCCAGCGACCTCGCTCCCAGCCGCCAGAGCAGAACATTCCACGGGGTGCGACGGAGCTCCGGCATGGCTGCGACTTTTTATCGGAGGGGACAACCGAATTGACGACGCACACGCCGGGATGAAAATCCCGCCAGGCTCCCCCATCTTTGGAGATTGTCTCGCTCCCTCAGTTCTGTAGTTGCACATAGCCGCCGAGTTGAGTCGCGGCCAGACGCTCCAGCACACAAGCCGCCGTGGCGGCATGCGCTCGGCCAGTGGAAGCCCTCTGGCTTCAGGGCTTGGGGGGCTCTGAAGGATAATTAGGTCCCTCCATGGGAGCTTCTCTTTCTTGGGGGGGGGGGGGGTGTGTCAGTGGCCGAGTCTCGCTGGGCTTGGCGGGCCCATGGTCAGCTGTCGCCGACGCCCCGTTCCCAGTTGTGATGTGAGGTGTACGAATTCAGGTGGTGGGCGGGTACTCCATCTGCGATTCTCCGCCATCCCACTCCCATCCCACGCCGGCCACCTTCACGCCCAAGCCCAAACTGGCGCAAGGGTTCTCTGGCTGGGGGTCCGCCTTTTTGGCAAGACACTCGCTCCAGCGTCGACTCCCGTTCGATGATGCCATGGGTTGCTGCGTGTGTGACCGTCGTCCGGTCCTATGTGGTCCAAGCCCAATCCATCTGATCTGATGTTAAGCAGACCGCCCCGAACCCTCCTCTCCCTGACTCCGCAGTTGTGAACTCTTGAGTCCAATTCGGGGAATCTGCCAGTGCCGGACAACAGTCGCGGTCAAGGCAAGCGTCGGCAAACGTCAGCGGAGGCTTTGCCGATGGTACAACACATTGTCGGAGAGCAAGCAATGCATTGCCTCGTCCTGCCAGCCAGGACATCGACAAGACCCGCCCGGCTGCGCGGTTGGACGACGGGCATGGCCGACACGAACACCGTCCGGGAGAGACACCGAGGGACGCAGTGCGGGACCGCCACTGTGAGGTACAACCACTGTAGGTTGGCATCTTGCAGGAGGATGCGTGCATTCACCCATTCGAGGCGTCGACATTTGACAGAAGGGTGGGCTGGACCACAGGTCAGCCGGGACCTCGTACTGGCGGGCCTCCTGCACCGAGTCTTGGTCCTGCACGTAACCGTCTGTGTCTCTGACGTTGCCGACCGTCGACGAGGCTCTGACGCCTGTCCCTGACGACAACGACGAGGCGTCCGTAGGCAATTAATTACAATTGGGCAAGATATTCACAGAAAGGGACGAATGTAGGCCAACGACCAGGCAACTCGCCCGCCCAGCCCCTCTGCCCATAATTCACATGGGATTTCATCCCACGACCGCCTTGCCTTGCCTCAACTTCAGGGTCCAGGATATGCCACCTGCGGATGGGGGCCCCCCCGGCCAGCCCGATTAGGCCAAAGTTGACGGCTTCGATTGCCCAGTCCCGCCGCCCTCCGCGAAAACGGAATTTCAGGAACCACCTAACAGCGAACGCCTGTTTTACAGCCTTTACTGCATGCGACAACTTGGACATCATCGACGGCCCGCTATCTGGGCGTTGATGCTGCTACAGATGATTGATCATTTTGCTTTTTGCGGTGTCTCTTCAATGCTTTGCGAAACTGCTCGTATGAGCCGTCGTACCGCGCAGGTCCCCCGGCCGTGCGTCATACAGCAAAGCTATCCGAGATGTGCTCTTCTAAAACCATGACAATCGCAGATAGCCAACCAAGAGAGAGATGACGGCATGAAACTCTCAATGAGCTCAGCTGCCGTCACGGTGCCGCCCCTCTGTCCCTCTATCACAGTCAATCCCATTCCTGAGAATGCATCTGTCCAACATGCGTGGATCCTCCCGGTTCATCACCCAGGCTAATGACGGCGGGGCGCGGGCAATGGCCATTATGGGTACGTGCAGTGTTCCGTTTGAATGCGGGAACGCCAGCCCCATTTGCGCCTCAATGTTTCTACCCGGGCAATACGCATGTACGTACACGCGCCGTAGGGCTGCTGGGAATGCAATATTCGACACGGTCGGCCGCCCAGCGAGTACGAGCATCGAGGGCGCGAGGGATCTTTAGGTTGCCGTAGGATCAAGGCACGGGTACACCGGCCAGGCAGAACGGACGCAGGTGGGGTGGCTGAAGGAGTTGGAACGCAGGTACATGATCCCTTTACCAAACTCTCGAGGCCGCAACATGCGGCAGCCTTGAACGCAAAGGGTATCGGAGTGGAAGCTAAGGCGCGTGCCGCAACTGGCTGGCTGGCTAAATGGCCGATGGGAAGCGGACTCAGGCAATGTCTCGCCACCATCAGCCTAGCCAGACAAATGAACCTCTAAGAGCACGGTTTGGGTCCAGACTCATTTTGTCGAAGACTCACTCGCCGCCTCACCCACAGGCCGGGTGTCATCATTCTCCCCAGTCGTATAGAGCGATCAAATACGTGAATTTGCGACATCGCCACAATGCGCCTTACAGTCCAGGTACCCGAGTATCTTCGGTACATATTAGAAACAGATATAGGTACTTTGGTATGTTGTTCACCCATCGGGGTTTAATAAGCATTGAAAATATAGTTGATAGAAGGCAGATATCTCCCTCGGAAAGCTACGTGCTGCCATCACGAAAAAGGAAGTTGCTGCAAAAAGCCGCCAAGAGAGCACATATCTAATCCTTGCAAGGTGTATCTCTGACGGCAAGTGGAGGCGCCTTTGGTACATACCACTGCCACTGCCACTGCCACTCCTTCTGCCATTGACTCTACGGGCAGCAATATGTCATCGGGCATGGGTGGCCAAAGACCATGGCGCGGGCGGCGGGAAAGCTTCCTTGGAGTCGGCCAACGGTTCTGGAGGTGGCCGAAAGGCCTGTCCACACACACACACACACACGCAGGTTCCGGACCATCACGAACACGCACCACTCTCGCGTGGCCGATCAGGGTACCAGCGGAAAGCGGACTAGGATGGTCCAAGGACGGCACCACAGAACGGACCATGCGAGGGAAATCATTCCCAGATGATCCGGATGGGCGGTAAGGCCTCGGTGCGTGCAGTGCAGCGCACGGTTTTGGACGGCCGAAAATCCCTGGCCAACCCGGAGGAACTGCTGGGCCTTTTCTACAGCGCTGTCGGTACAGTGTGAACAGTGACGATTGCCAAGTCCAGCGAGGGTGGGATTGAGGCTATTTACGCGGCGAGTTCTCGCTGCTGACCAAGTACTTTAGCTGCATCGCTCGACGGAGTACATGGGAACCAACCACCGCCGAACCACGAACGGAGGCGTCGGCAAAGGCCCGAATTCATGCTAATGTCCTCATCCTCCGCCAGGGCGTTCTGCGATTGAGAGACAGATAACAGCAGCTCTGCTGGCCGTGACATCTCATCTCACCCATCTCAGCTCAGCTCAGCTCGGACAAGCCTACAGGTCTCGTTACCGCCGCTCCCCCCCACGGCTTAGAGCTCGGCAAGTTTGTCACCTCCGTTGCTTTGTCACTTCTCACCCACGAGAAACTGATAGAAGGGCCATGGTTTCTTTCGGTCGTTCCATCCCTCCGTCTCTGTCATCCGGATAGGCCCGCTGCAAGCCATGCCAATCAGGCATGGCGGGCTGCGCGGTGCGTGCAGCCATTGCGGTGCAGTCCGTCAGTCCGTCAGTCGGCCTGCGTTGGGCTGCGTACTACGTAGGCATCTTCACCAATCCATCCGTTGCAGATGGCAGGACCCAGTAGAATACGGCCCAAGTCACTTTGTACTGTTGGAGGAATGTTTCACGCAGGTCACGTACTTGGTAGGTTACTTTGTTGCTGACGAGTTCGCCACATTTGACGCCGGGTCCCTCCCTACGGGCCGGTCCCTCTTTAATTCAACGATAATGGGATGAGAGTTGGGATGGATCTCCGTCGTCGTGGGGTTGAGATGGTACGTCCGTACCGGGCGAGACGGTTGTCCGAGCTGCACCGACCGAAAACCAAAAACCACGGCTCCCAGCGGTCCTTGCTTGAGTTCCGGATGGGTTTCCCTCGGTCCCGGACGTCGAAAAGTACTCGAAGCGTCGGGTTCCAGGAAGACGTATCCCGGTCGAGAAACCAGCTCGGTGGGTGAGCGAAGAAGCGTGGGCGACGGGGAGTGGGTTGTGACATGGGTGACATGGAGAGCTGCGAGGACCATCCATGTCGAATGTCGACTAGCGCCGGGTCCATTGGGACCGGTGGAATATAGCGGACTGATGGTGGAATTGAAGCCGTCGTCAATGGTGACAAGGCCGACGACGTGTGGGATCTAACGGCCAATAGTGCCTCCCACTGTGATTCCGGCATGAGTCGGGACCATCGCTGTCGCATGCTCAACTGGGTTTTGTTTGTCTGGGGCACCCACAGCGTCGGCGAGCCACCTGATTGATTGCCTGCGCGTCTCTGTTCTGGACTTCGGGGTCGGGCTACGACCGAGTAAGTGCGCAGCTTCGTTGGCAGTGTTCCTGGAATGAAACTGTTTGAGATGGGGCATAGTCACAGCGATCTTTGCCTGGTTCCTGGCGGTTTCTCATGCCTCACAGGGTGCAAATGCCAACCGGGTCGTCAATTCCTCATCGCCGGTCATAGAAGTCATCCGCCCTCACGCATTCTGTTTCTTCCCTCGTATCATATCACAATGCCATCGTACTCATTGCCTCGGTTGAGGTCATTTTCCACCCACGTCTCCTCCCACTCTTCCGCGACCCCTCTCCCAATCATCCTTGTTCCTGCTGCTGTCTGCATCTTGTTTCTGCTGGTCATCCGACGTCAAGCCACCAAAAGCGAACACCGAACACCCGCCACCACTTTTTTTTCTCCTCCGCCCCCGCGAGAGGCGTTCTGGGCTCACCCCAAGACGCCAAAAAGCGGGGTGTTAGTATATTCCAGCCAGAATGGTCCCGGTTAGCTTCCCAACGATCGATTGCTTCGATCGACCGGCCAGCCAAGCGCTTCCGAAAGAAAACTTAACGGGGATCGGTTCTCGCGGCGAGAGGGCCTTTGCACTGTGAGCGAGTTGTTGGATGCTGGGGTAGTTCAGAAAAGCGCATTTCTCCCGATGATCAGCAGACAGACAAGTGCATGTACTTCATTCGTACTGGGAATCCCAAATGGCCCTCTCAGAGCTGCCCGATCATGCATGTGACATCTACGTGATACACCCACCTCTCGGGCTCCCTGGGGATCGGGCGGAGGGACTGACGCAGCCTCTGACGCCTTTGTCTCACTGTGTGAGTGGCAACAAATCCAAACCCGCTGCAGAAGTCATCTCACAGTAATACAGTTGCCGTGTCTCAGGAACGGATGCGACACCGGGCGAGGGAGCAAAGCGTTGGCTCTAGGATGCGGTTTAGCCAGTCATCAGAGCATTGCCATCGCCTCAGGAACGCGAAGTCGCCGCGTCGCAGCCAGTGAGACAAGTCACGCGCAACGCGTGCTGTACGGTCATGATGTCGACAATAGAGGACGTACGTAGTAGGGCGAAGATGGGAATTAACTGGGCAAGTGGCCCATCATCGGTTTAATCGTGAACCTGGCGCACTGGCAAGCTATAGTACACGGTCCCTGGTCTCTTGCTTCTCGTACACTGGGGTTTGGCGGGCGGCATGGCACGTTTTGCAGCCTTGGGTGCCATGCCTTGATCCGTCTTGTTCCTCCAAAGGGCGAGACCCGTAGCTCACAGCTTGCACTTCCAATTCCAAGGCCAAATGTCGTACCAGATGTCTGCGAGCTCCTTCTCCCACCCCTATTGCGTTTTGAACAGTAGAATGGCGCAGTGGCCGAGATAGAAGTAGATGAAGTGCTTCGTCTCTGTGATTCAGGGTTACCACATGTCAGCAAGAGCAAACAAGAACGAAGGGAATATGAGGCTCGAACATACCGTGAGTCACAAAGCTACCGAAATTTCGGCCAACGATGCAGTGCCAGGTAGGGCCCTTTCGCTCGTCAAACTAGAAACGAATATCTGGTCAGCTGGGGTAGGTAGAAGACGTGTTTGAGGTGCCACCAACAGTTCGCTTGATGTGCTGCGCAATATCCTACGATATGTGTGAGTCTAGTGGTTCCGCGTGGCAGGGGACCTTGGTGGGAGAACCTTCTCGATGGTGAACTTGGCCATGGCCTCCTGAGCTGTAGCCTCGTCAGCCTTGTTCATGCCCTACGAGGCGCATGGTGACGTCGTCATGGGTGCCCGGGAAAAAACATACCAACTTCGATCGATTCCTGCTGCAGGTCATCCGTCTGTTTTCGTCAGCGATCGAGCTCGGTGTGTCTCTTGGCGGTACAGCTCACCATGTCGGCAGACTTGATTTGAGCTGGAGCTTGGGTGTTAGCTGAGGTGTCCCAAAGTCGTCGTGTCATGGAGGGGGTCCCTCCCACCTTCGAGCTTCTCCCGGGAGCCGGGGTTTTCGGGGCCTTGCTTGTCGGACATCGTGGGCGTGTGGTGGGGGTTTTGGAGGATTGTCAAATTCGATTCTGCGCGTGTGTCTGGTCAGCCCGATACGTCAGTTGTGCGATGGCGAGGCGGACTGCGAGAAGGCGGTTGAACAGCTGGACAGTTGCCTCGCCCCCTTTTTCTCTGAGCCTTGTTTCGCGACGGCGGTACGTACAGGTGGCGGCGCCTAGGAGAGGGGACACGTCGCGGTCGTGTCGTGGATGCGAGTGGTTGAAAGCGGTGCGGCGACAGGTGTTTGTTGTCTGGAACGTAGCCGGCGACAAAGGGCTTATAGAGCAGGCGGTTTCGCGAGTCGCGTGGTTGATGGTGTTGTTGGAGGGCTTCGCGGGACGTGCGCAAAGAGCGCCGCGCCCGGCACTTGGCTTGCTTGCGTGTGAAGGGGGCGGCTGAACCACCAACACTTCCCGCGTACCCTATACCCGCCGCTTTCGGGATGACAAGCTTGACACTGCCTCACACAGTCGTCGTCATGGCGCGGTGGTGCGCTGACGACGTTCCCTTTTGATTGCGTGCCATTTTTGATCATTCTCCTTGTTCTTTTTACTCGTCTGAAGTATCTCATCGCTGTCTGTCATGTGGAGACCATTCAGAGCTCAGTGGTCGCTTTGATGCATCGTTACTTAGAACGGTGACACAAAGAGCATGAATGTCATCTGGGAACGTTACAAACAACGAAAGACGTAGAGTGTAGGATTATGCAAGCCCCAGTATATGGGGAATTATCTGACAACACTCATATAATCAAACTAGTGGTAATTTATCAATCTCAACACGCAAAAAACAAACATTAGCTCTAACACCATGCATGAACCACACCACCACCACTGGCAAAACGGCAATGCGCTATCAAAAGCCGGCTGTGGCTGCTGCAATAGTTTGTGTGCATATGTACTAGACTACTTTCATGACCCCTGAAGTCGTGAATCCTAGTTGTTATTTTCACACGCCAAACACACAGAATCCCCTGTCCCAACACACCGTCCCCTGTCCAGGGCGGTAAAGAGGCGACGGACTCGACAAGACTGACCGAGATCCTGTGACATGGAAGAAGCTCAGAGTTTTGCTCACCGTACCCCGTACAGCTCACACCGCCGGTTCCCCTAAACTAGCATGGATTGAGTGACTGGGGTTAAGTCCAGGGTCAGAACACGCGGATGGCGTGAACACTGAATACGGGAGAGAGCGCAGGTTATTGTGGGTTGCAGCCCAGAAAATGACGAGGAGAAAGGAAAATGATAGAATACCATAAATGTTCACAACCAAAGTCACAACTCAAGGGAGCAATCGGGAAAATCAGGCTCTTCATCGACCCCCAAGACTGAGGATGCATATGGAATTCATGTGCCGGGCCAGAATCATTCGTGTACCCGGAAAACTAGGACTACAGCTCGAGAGAAGTCAAAGCCGAGATGGTTGAAGCGAGAGAGACGTACTTTGGCGACACTGGGCCTAACAATGACAAATTGCAGAGACCGCATGCCCTAACTCCGTGTACTCCGCTGGGACACCGAGACCCGAGTATTTGGTCGATGCACTCCAAGGTTGTGAATCAGTTGTAGGGACTGTACCGGGCCATGTCTGTGACGATTTTGTTAGGCTCTGAGGTTCGGCAGTGTGACAGTTTAGTTCCAATAAGAAGGCGCAGAATAGACTCACGAGCAGGAATCCCCCGTCCATTGGGCCAACGAATAGTTGACACATCTGGTCACATGTGAATATCTTGTTGGGCTTACATTCGCCTACCACCGTTATTCGGCTGGCATACTTACGTTTCAAATGGATCCTAGCGACTCTACGTCTCGCCATTACCGATGGTCTGTTGTATCATTAGGCGACATGCTATATTGACTCTGAATTCAAGTCATATGGTGCATTTGACCTCTATTGCGTCTTTGCCGATTTAGTATTTGCGTCGTCTGTAAATCTACTGATCAGCGGGATCAAGTGACCGCAGCCGAAGAAGTACTGGCGTCGGGCGGGGACAGTAACCTCCCACTCAGAGAGTTACCAAAGACCCAAACGTATTACTTTTATCCAGCCGTTCTATAAATTCGATACATCTACCATGCACCGTGTTCATTCGCCACGTCATCTTACACCCCCAACCAAGTTCACTCGTTGGTTCATCTAAAAGGAAGACAACCCATGATCAACCATATCCACGTTCCGTCCTGGGCATAGATATGTAGCCTGAATAATTTAGTTGGATTGGACACTGCTACACGCGGGTCTCTATGACCTGGAAACTGTCTTTGAGTTCGAGTTTGGGAGAAACGGTATTAATTGTCAAATACAGAATCGGCCACCCACCATGTACATGATATCTTGAAGAAGAAAGCAAGTTGCTTTGCAACCTTGATTTGATCTAATTACAAAATCTCAAGCCTGTGAAAATTATGAAATGAGTCCGTAACTCGGAAGTTGTGTCTGACCTAGCAAGCTATGATCTCTTTTGTTCCTGAGAAGCTTTGCTATTAAAAGTTATTTTTAGAGGATCATGAAGTATTGCTAGGAAATGAGAGTACATGTGAAAATTTCCATTGGGTCTGTGAACTGGGGAGGTGTGCCCCGGTTACCAATTGATCAGCTCCGAAATCCTCTGCAATCCATCTTCCAAGACTGCCGCACATCTTACAAGGAAAATGGAAGCCTGCAAGTCATAAACCGAATGAGCTTAATTTTCCGGAACTGTATTGCCTGATAAAATCACGGGAGACACATGGTGAGTGATTGAAAGCTGAAGCTGGATATCCGTGCATCGTCCTGCAACATCTTTGTAGCCTGTCTCAAACAGATACTGGATTTCACAATTGACTGGAAAGAGAAAAGAGAACGACTTGAAACCATCTGCGATATATAAAGGGATTTATACCGGATGAAATGTCTAGAGTTTGGGAATGTTATAATTTGTATCTGAGCCACGGGCTTGATCCGACTACTTTCCAACTTGCCTAGTAAGTTGACGGGTTGGATGTCTATCGGAATAAACACTTGATAATAATTGTCCCAGAAACACCTGAGATGGAATTGAAGAATTCTGTGTCCACGTGGTAACAGTGCTTACTTGTGTTAACGTTCTTGATAGACGGGAAAAGGTTGACAACAGCAGACCCAGTGGACCCCAAACAAATCCTGGTGACTAACAAACTCATGCGTTAGATGGCCACTAATATTTCCTATATCTTCGCAGTGGATCTCTAACCAAATATTGAACTAAAACAGCCCTGCATGTACGGAGGAATGGTGCTTGAGTTGCTGAAGTGTGGTGCATTAAAGAGGCTAGCCACAAGCTAACAGCGGAACAAAATGCTACGTCTTTTGAGCCTGGACTGTTACAAATGGCCATCGAAACCGTGCATTCATATTTGATCTCGAATAGCCAGGCGGAATTTTTCACATCTCTGACTTGACGGGGCATACGAAAGGTCCCGCAGGGGACGAAGTTGAAGAACGAAGGTTGCTGAGAGACGATGCAAATCATCGAGGTGTGGTGGAGTTCCACATAGAGACGAAATTCGACCCGGACGCACGGGCCATGTTGTTGTTGTGCCCCACCCTTAACGATAAAGAATGGAAGGAAACTTTTTTTCTCTTCTTCTTCCTCTCTCCCTTCATAAGGAGCGCCCGCGTCGAGGATGCAACCACATCTCTATCTCCCACGGTGAACCATTCGCCTTGACTGGGAGTCGTCATCTCCACCATGGCCTCCTCAAGAATCTTTGTCAAGGGCTTGCCACCCAACATTACCGAGGCTGACTTTCGGAAACACTTCTCCGCCAAGGGTCGCGAAATTACCGATGTCAAGCTGATCCCCCAGCGCCGCATTGGCTATGTGGGCTACAAGACGCCCGATGATGCCACCAAGGCAGTAAAGTACTTTAATAAGTCTTACATTCGGATGTCCAAGATTGCTGTCGAGACAGCGAAACCCGTGAGTAACCACCCGATGTCTTGGTTGACGTTATGCTCATGGAATGCCAGATCTCAGACCCCGCCTTGACGAGAGGCCAGAACCAGTCGCATTCCAGCTATGGTGCGGCAGGCAGCATACCCAGGGGCTCAGATCAACCAGCTGAGGATGAGTCGAGTTCCAAGAAACGGAAGCGAGACGAGCCGGACGCCTCCGACCCGAAGCTGCGCGAGTTCCTTCAAGTCATGAAGAGAGGTCGCGAGAGTGCGATGGAAGACATGTCAAACACAAACCTTGGTGGCGACCTGCCCGCTGTTCCCGCAGCTGCTGTTCCTGAGGAGGAGAGTGACGACGAGTACGAACAAATCCCAGCCTCCAGGGGGAAGCAGCGCAGGATAGATCCACCGCAGAAGGACCAGGCCTCGGACTCTCCACCAGCTCAGCTGATGGAGATAGACACACCCTCTGCCAGCCAGGTACCAGCCTCTGACGAGACTGCTGAGCCTTCGGAGGCGAAACAGGCGAATCTGGAACAGCCGGGACTCGGCGCAACAGATGACGATTGGCTACGGTCGCGGACAAACCGGCTGTTGGACCTCGTTGATCCCAATGATTTGGAACGAATTCCTGTCCAAGCCACCACTACCACTGCTCCTGAGACAAAGGGGGGTGATGTCGACAACACTGTCCTCCCGAGCCCGCCATCCAGGGTGGATGTGGCGGTTGGCCAAGCTGCTCCTGAGAAGGAGGCGGGTGAACCAACGAGTGATGACCCCCTGGAGGCGATTCGCCGAACGTCTCGGCTCTTCGTGCGGAACCTTTCCTACACTACGACGGAAAACGACCTTCGCGAGAGCTTTCAGAAGTTCGGAACACTTGAAGAGGTACGTGGTATTTTTTTCTTTTTTTTGCAAGAGGAAAGGCGACGTGATGAACCTCAGATAGGGACAGCTTATACTTCGGTATTTGATGAGAACCTTGAGACGAATATTTTAGTAGATGCTTCGATTAGCTGAATTGTTGCCTCATTTTCTGGATTGTGTTGTTGAGCTCTCTTTGGTTTCAAGACCGCTAACAATGCTAGGTTCATTTGCCCGTCGCTGGCTCAGGGGCGAGCAAGGGGTTCGCCCTGATCCTCTTCGCGGACCCAGCCCAGGCGGTTGAAGCATTCCAAGCCATGGACGGGGCAACGTTTCAGGGGCGAATTGTCCACATCATTCCTGCCAGTGCAAAGAGAGACACTGGCTTGGATGACTTCGCAATCTCAAAACTTCCTCTGAAGAAGCAAAACATGATCAAGAGGAAGGCCGAGGCCGCCGCTAGTACCTTTAACTGGAATGCGCTCTACATGAACCAGGATGCAGTCAACGCTTCCGTTGCTGAGCGTCTTGGTGTTTCAAAATCTGAGCTGCTCGATCCTACCTCTGCCGACGCCGCTGTCAAACAGGCTGTGGCAGAGACGAGCGTCATCCAAGAGACCAAAGCGTATTTCGCCGCTAACGGTGTGGACCTGGAAGCTTTCAAGTCTCACAAGCGGGGCGATACTGCCATCCTGGTGAAGAACTTCCCGTATGGCACGACGATCGACGAACTCAGGAAACTCTTCGAGGAGTCTGGGCCTGTGCTGAGGGTCCTCATGCCCCCAAGTGGAACAATCGCCATTGTCCATTTTGCTCAGCCGGGCCATGCCAAATCCGCTTTTGGAAAGCTGGCGTATCGCCGGATCAAAGATAGCGTGCTCTTTTTGGAGAAAGCGCCAAGGGATCTCTTCAAAGGTGACCTAACTGATCATGTCGTGGCGCTAAAAGATCGGCCGACCACGGTTCAAAAGTTAAGTGTCAACGAGCTACTGACACGCGGCGATAAGCCGGAGGAGGATGTGGAAACAACCTCGCTGTTTGTCCGAAATTTAAACTTCACTACGACGACGATTAAGTTGGCAGAAACTTTTCAATCGCTGGACGGCTTCGTTTCGGCTAGAGTTAAGACCAAGATGGATGCTAAGAAACCAGGCCAAACGCTGAGCATGGGGTTCGGCTTTGTGGAGTTCCGCACGAAGGAACAAGCTCAGGCGGCACTCAAAGTCATGGACGGCTCTGTCTTGGAGGCTCACACCCTCGCCGTCAAGGCATCTCACAAGGGTCACGACGCTGCCGAGGAGCGGCGACGGGAGGACAAGGCCAAGAAGGCAGCAGGGCAGAGGACGAAGATCATCATCAAGAACTTGCCCTTCCAGACTACCAAAAAGGACATCCGAACGCTATTCGGGACCTACGGCCAGCTGAGATCCGTGCGCCTTCCCAAAAAGGCAGACTATACCCCAAGGGGTTTTGCATTTGCAGAATTCGTCACTCCCCGAGAAGCCGAGAACGCACTAAATGCGCTTCGGGACACCCATCTTCTTGGCCGTAAGCTGGTCCTGGACTTTGCAGAGGCAGAGGCAGTTGATGCCGAGGAGGAGATTGCAAAGATGCAGAGGAAAGTAGGAGGCCAAGTCAACAAGGTAGCCCTTCAACAGTTGACTGGGAAGGGGAGGACGAGGGTCAATATTGGAAACGAGGATGAACTGGACGCTTGAGGGGAGGAAACTATCTCTCCATGGTCGCCCGCTCTGTCAGGCGAGAGAGCCCAGCAAGGCAAGGCTGAAGCGCCCTCCTCATGCCCTCGCCCCGGGGGTTGTATCCCCCTTGGGAAGGGATCGAATGCCGTGGGGTGGATGGGTTAGCCGTCGCCTTCCTCGCTGCCGAACCCTCCACCACAGGGGGCCGCCACATCGTGGGTCAGATATTCATTAAAGAATTCAGCATGTACACGGGGAGGTGCGGGCTCCTCCTTATGTCTGATGTCAATCTCGTCCACATACCTTGTGCCATTGATGCCATATCCGCGAGGCGTCGCTCGCCGCACGCCCCATCCTGGTGATGAGCCCACCTTCGTCCTGGACCCGCTCGATCCTCCCTTGCATACTAACGCCCTCGACACAAACCTCAAGCTGCCATGTGCCAGTGGCTTCTGCCAGTGGTCGCAATTGGTCGCCACTCTCCTCGCCGTCGACATCCCTCAGCGCGATGCCTGCTGAGTTCCCCGCTGTTCGAGCGCCCTTCCCACACTACCCACCCTCCCCCCATGTACCTCCATGTCTTGCGATGGATGGATGGATGGATCTCGATATTTGGGCTGAGGAGGGGCAGCGACCCTCTGCTCGGTGAACACGCTCCGCAGACTATCTATACCCTCTCCCAGGTCTTGGATTTATATGCTCTAATACTTCTCCTGAATGCCTCTCCGTTCCAGTGGTTGAGCTGCCTTTCTTCAGGCATACATCTATCCCACCATTCCACGTCTTGAATTCCTTTCAGCATTTCTCATCCTCTTTGACCTGCCCATTACACCCACTCATAGAGCAGCAAAAGGCAGTTCCGCTGGATCGAGCTTGTTCTTGTGAGCATCTTCGTCGGCATTCCTCGCCTCCATTCAGCTGTTGCCATGTCGTCGTCACTCTACCACCCGCGGCCGGTGCTGTCGTCGCAACGATACTCGCCTTCACCAGACTACCTGGACAGCCGGAGAGGCAGCACATACAGTGCTGGTCGACTGCCTCTGCGGGAGGGCAACAGTAATGCGCAGTCACACAACTTCAATGGGATGGTCTCATGCTACCAGAACTCTGTTGGCATGTCGCCATCCATGCCTCCCAATATCCCCGCCCCCATGGTTCCCTCGCAATCGTTCGATTGCCTCTATCGTGTACCTACACCTCGCAACCAGCCTCGCTACCAGCGCAGAACCCGGAATGGCGTGAACCCTCTCTACTACTGGCCGGCCTTCCGCCAGTACCGCAACAGACAAGCCCACAAGGACACACAGAAGGACAAGGGAGGTGTCTGGAGAAGACCAGAGCTTGAGGATGCCTTCGTTGACTGTAAGAACTCCTTACCCTCTGCCATGGCAAGAAAAAGTATCCTGACGATGATAACTAGCTGTCCTCCTCATGCCCCATATGGGCCGACGCAAGTTCTCCATGGGAGGCAAGCTCCACGGCCGCAACATGCTCATCAGTGAATACATATTCGTCATCTGCGTTGCCATCCTAGGCAGCAAAGAAATTTTCCGCATCGACAACAGCAACGACAGCATCGAGCAGATGGGACGAAAACAGGTGTCCAGCCATATGCAGGTTGTGAAGAAGTTCTTTGAAGATTTGCGCTGCTGTGAGTTGAACTTGGACCTCTTGGAGGTAGCGCATACTAACGCCTTCGTTTCAGTTCACTTCCTCTTCCCTGCCGAGGAGAAGAAGGAGCCTGGTTCAACCAACTCGGATGACTATTATGACGAGGAAGAACAAGAGTCGTTCAAGTCCAACCCTGTCCTGACTGCCTTGGCCGAGGGCCGAGTTCCGGATGTCAAGCCGAACTACGAATACTTCTCCCAGCTCCTGGCGCTCCAGTCGTTGATCACAGTCCGTCCCAAGACCTGCGAGGTTTTTGTGTCATCATCCGATGTCAAGATCCGAGACGAGATTGCCTACGATGCCCGTGACAACCCCTTGGACCAGGAGTCGTTCCCGCACTTGAACAAGTACAGCAACTGCGACGATAGCCCGAACGTTCTTGGCAAGGACGTGCTGCTCCACGAGTACACAAGATCCCTGGACCGATCGACTTCAGCCTGTGTCAAGACGGTTACCCGCCGATGGCAGAAGGATGCGCCCGAGATGTATGAGACGCTGGATCTGCCTGTTCGAGATGAAGAGTGCCTTCTTCTTGAGATGTGTGCGACCTTGGAGTTGCACGAGCACGCCAAGTTCCCTTCCGGCTCAGAGCTCACTGGCTTTGTTGAGGTGGCAATCACGCAGCCCAGCCTCCAGAACCACCGATGGAAGTGTGTCACACGACTCACCCGCCCTGCAGAGCTGCACAGCGAGGACTCAAAGCCGAGCGTGTACTCCAACGAGACCGGAATCCACCGACGAGGTTGCAGCGACTCCAAGGCCGACTGTGACTGTCATGCGCGACCGCGCCAGGACATCCACGTCCCCTTTCCTGCGGTCGAGTGGGCCAGCATCTTGAGCATGGCTGTGCAGTACCCGGACGTTGAGCACCAGCGCAAGAAGGAGAAGCGGTCTAAGCATGACGGCGAGCGGAAGAAGAGCGAGTTGGAGCGATCTAGCAGCAAGCGCAAGCGCTCTGAGGATGACGGCGATGCCGCATCTTGGGCTCGCCGCGAGCTGACCGGCAGCGACTTGATCTGCAAGGTCGCCATGTATCAGGAGCTTTGGTCATGCGCCCCTGACTCCTCGCGGTGGACTCGCCAGGGCATCGTCTTCTGGCGGTTCAACACGACCAACCAATGGTACAAGTACAACCCGGTCTTCAAGCCGGCTGGTACGTCGTGGCGATGGCTCACCATCAACGACCCCATGTCGCGATACCACCAGCAGAAGGCGCTCGTCTACCCGTCGGCAATGGTGTCGAGAGACTCTGTCATGTCACCCACACCCTCGGTCAATCAACACATGAACGCCGTCATGAATGAGACCTTCAGCTCCGCATGGGACAGCAATGTGGGCTTGGGACAGGTGCCGACGGCGCCAGCAGCAAACAACGGGCTCACACTGTTCGAGTCCTTCTCCAATGGACTCGCTACACCTCCGCCAACAGCTGGCCTTCACCCGACCTACCCTACCAACTTTGATCACAACATGCCCCAGTCGACAGGCGTGGGATACCTACCCGGCACGTGCAGCACAGCCGCCACGGAGTCGCAGGTGAGCACGGCACACAACCATCATACAGCGGCCTACTTTGACGGGCCGTCGACGTTGGCAGATCTCAAGCCCGTGATGCCCTCAGTCGGCTCGTTCACTGCGGCGACCACGGGGCTGGACTTGTCGAACTCGCTCGTCTACGACAACTCGGAGTGTGATACCGGCCTCCAAGGCTGGGACATGCCATCACTCGATGCCTGGCCAACAGACGCTGCAGCGGGCACGGACTGGGCTGCCCAGACGACAAAGGGTCGACCATGGTGACCAGTCAACCATGTGGACGCCGGCACAGTGGGCGCAGATGACGGCGAACACAGGCGCTGGGGCAGAACGCGATGGCAGCCCACGGCCGATGAAGCGAAGACGAGGGGACACGATCGACGGCCATGTGCCGGTCACTGTTGCGACAGGAGGTTGGTAAAATTGGACAGGGACAGTCGCAAGGCTGGCAGGCAGGAGATGGATAGAAGATGGAGTAATGAGATCTGGGTAATGCATTTGTTTACGGCAACGTCACGGATATCGCAAGAGTTCATGGTGTTTTTCCTTTGGGCGGCGTTGGGACGATAGTGGGTTTTGTCGCAGGCAGAAAATACCATTGTGGTTATAGACATGACGGGAATATGTTGAATGGTTAGGACAAATTAATTGAGCTGTGTTCTACATCAACGACTGCATTCGAGACATGTTGTCTATTCTTGTTGAACAATGGAACCTGGTCAACCAACGTCTGGGGTCTCAGATGTCCTCCCCAGGTTACGTGGATCAATGGCTCATTAACTCGGATGAGGTCAGACAAAAGCCACGACACCCGCAATTAGAAAACGGCTTCCGACAAGAGTCTCAGAGGGCAACGGAGAAATCAAGTGTCTCTTCAGCAGCGGCTCCACCATCAGTTGTGAATCATGATTCATGAGGGAGACGGAGTCCCACCCTTGAACGCCTCTACCGGAGAAAGGGCCAAGCATAATCCAACCCAAGTGACGGGACGATACCATTTTCGCCCAGAGAAGCAAAAATAAGGAACGGTCGGGAGATGGGTAGAGACATGGCGCCGAGAGCTGGATGGCTGAGACACTTGAGATGGAGCGTGCGCGCAGTCCTAGAGAGTGTTCTTTGTGTCTAGTGTGCTTTTTTTTTGTTCACTCTGCATTGCAGCGCCTATCGCCTACCGGTTCCTTTGAACTAGAAATTACTTTTTTGCTTAATTTAGGTACACTACATATTTGAGGCGGACAAGGGTGCGAATATTGACGGAGGGAGGTGAAGCTAGGGAAACACAGTAGCGGGGTGGAGGGAGAGAGGAGTTTGAGGGGCACGAGTATTGGGATTTTAGGACGACAGCTGTCAAGGAGTTTCATAAAGGGGATTCTCCCCTTACCGAGGGAATTTATTGGGTGAAAGGAGGCGAAATGAGGTGAAAGAAGGAGATGCAGTGGGTGTGCTGCGCAACTATCACCACCTAAGCGTCCACCCAAGCGTCCACCCAAGCATCCACCCACTACAAAGGCCCTTCAAAGGGAACCGTGTGTTCGGGTGGCCATCGATGAAAGGGTTTTCAAATAGCGCACAATCGGTTGCACAAGCAAAGGCACGACAGCGGAGGAACAAAAAAAAGACGCCGACAAGGGAAACATGTTTGCTCGCTGGTGATCCCAATGGTTGCAACGTCACAGCATTCGGGAGACGGGCGGCAGGGTCTGTCAGTAGCAGGAACCGTTTTGCAAATCTCGTCGCATGTTTGATTCACGAGGAGGGAAAATGTTTGGAGTAAATAGAGGGAGGTAGTCTCCAACGACACATGTTTGAACCCCGGCCTAACGAAGCGAAGCAGTCGCAATTTTTATTATTTTTATTATTGGGTCTTGAACCCATCGGCCGCGCCTCTCCATCTCCATCTCCATCTCCACCGCAATATCTCATTTCTGCTCCCGCGCGGACGTTGGGCGCTTGACCAAACCGTCGGGCGCTACAAGATTAATGCGCCGGTGGTTTGTCGAGGATGGGACCACGGCATGGGCCGCGTGGGACGACGGCCACGAGAGAAGCGACTGAATCAAGGCACAGCGACGGCCGGGTCTCACCACAATCGCCGTCCAGGCCATAGTCGCGCCGGGTCTGGTGGTGAGGTGAGGCCCGAGGCTGAGGCCCGCCGGCCACCGGACGCTATGAGCCTACAGGGTCGTCGTCGCGGGCCTGGCGGAGCGACAACTTGAGACGGAGACGAGAAAAGGCGAGAATCGAATGGCCTGCGGAGCACTATAATTGTTCGCGAAGCTGGTCCCTGTATATTCGGTCAATCCCTGACACGGCTGAGGGTGCTCGACAGCCAATTGGCCGTCAGCCACCACGGCGCGCTTGCGACAAAGGCGGAGAATGCGACGGGCGTCTAATGCTCGCCAAGTTGGCTGGCCAGCGCTAACCAGACGTCGACGGCCAATCCTCGCGCCCGCAATCTCCCATTCTGGTGCAACGTCGATGGATCTCGTCTCTGGGACCGTCTATTCTCGCCTGGACGCCTATAGATCAAAGTCGGTCTCGACTCTTGCGGCTCTCTCCACTGCCGCACTGCCGCACGATCAGAGATGGAGAAGAGAACCCATGGCTTTCTCCAGTCGGGCGGCTACAACCCTCCCGGCTTCGAAACACCCTCAACTAACACCCTCAACTCCCAACACCCCGGTAGAAGCCATCCCATCTCAACGGCCCCATGGCCTTGCCTTGCCCCGGCTCAGACCCTTGTGCGACACGGCTCCATTGCGTCGAGGCTCTGGAACCGCGTCGAGTGGTGCAGAGCGTCTCATTGCAGCGCTTCCCCAGACGAGCGAGGGCCGGCTCCCAGCACTTCTCTTAGCATTCTCTTAGTCCTCTCCCCTGGCGCCGCTCCCATGCCATGCGATGCTATTCCGATGCCGTACCATCGGCCGTCCCATCCATGTCCTTGCTAGGGCATCTGCCAGGGCCTCCATGCGAGCGCCCATCTCCCGCGTCCGTGCCATGTCGTAGTCGTCGATATGCCGTGCGCATTTGCATCTCCGTCCAAGGCCCGTTTCCTCGACCACGATGGTGCTGGCCAACGACAGGCCACCGGTCTCTCACTCTAGACCATGATATCTACCCACCGAGTCCCCCTTCCCAGAGCCAAGTGTTTCGTTACCATCCAAAAGTGTTTCGATCGGGTGGCTGCCTTGCTTGCTTGATTGCGTCGTTGCTCCCCGTGCCCTTGTTCGCTTGATTGCCTGTCTCTCGTGCGTCCTCTTCATCAACCCGCTCGTCCTCCCATCTCGTCTTGGCCCCCCGTTCCTGAGTCGCACGCTCTCGGCCATTCCACCGCCTCGAAAACCCCGGTCACCCTTCCACACGTCACTCTATCCCGCCCTGTTCGTGACTCACCAACATGGACATGGTCTAAGAGAGGTTCACGATTTTTCTCTTTTCGTCTTCAGCCTTCTCTTCTGCTGTACCCCCCTTTTTGAATTTTCATTTATTTCCTTTCTCTTTCCTTGTGTTGCAGTTTCTCCTTTGAGGCTCAGCGGGACTGACCAAAAACAACCACCACCGACGCCGGACGTTGATCATCTACAACCCTCCTCGCCACCGAGAATCCGATTCAGCCAATCTCAGACTCACCTCAGAAAAATACAACCTCAGCCACTGCAAGCAGAACCCGAAAAGTTACAGGCTTTCAAAGAATACTTCATTGACGTTTTATTGTTCGTCACTGAATAAAGGCCATTGTCAGCTGCTCGACCGTTGCCAGCTGTCAGGACTGCACCTCGTCACTGTTCAACTGTTCGCCAGCTGCCAGGCACTCGCCAAAGAAAAAAAAAACAGTCTTCACTGTTCTCAAATAACAAAAACAAACACCGCCGCCTTCTTCCTTCAACTAAATCACCTGCCAACATTCGTGACGGGCGCTGCCTCTCTTTCTCTCCTTCACATAAAAGAACACCTTCATTCTCCTCACGGGACTTACCAGAGTTGCGCTCCTTCCCCTCTTGATTCCAAAACCTCACTTTACAACTTTCACAACTTTTTATTTCTTCAACCTTCCCTTTCAACAACATAACCTACCGACCAACCACAACCATGAAGATTACTACCAAATCTGCTGCCGCCCTCGTGGCCAGCGCCCTGATCCCATCCGTCTCTGCCCACTCCTGGGTCGAATACGCCAAGAAGCTCGCGAAGAACGGCACTATGGTTGGCGAGACCGGCTACCCTCGAGGATATGTCCCCCGAAACTCCACCGACCCCGTCTACTCCGACTCTCTTCCCCAGAACATTCTCCCGGTTTCGGGCCAGTCTTACTACTCCGGCAACGAGATTCTCAACAAGTACCAGTTGGAGAAAAACCCCGAGTTTCCCATGCTAGAAGCCGCCGCTGGTGATTACATCGCCCTCATGCACCTCGAGAACGGCCACACCACGCTCCCCCAGAACCAACCCAACAAACCCCGAAACCGTGGCACCATCTACTTCTACGGCACTACTGAGCCCAAGGAACAGGAGAAACTCTTCGACGTCCACCTTCTCTGGAACAAGAATGGCACTGGTGGTGATGGTCGCGGCACACTCCTCGCCACGCGCAACTACGATGACGGCCAGTGCTATCAGACCAACGGAGGCGTGATCAGCACCGACCGTGCCAGCGAGTTCTCTGACCAGGGCGCTGTGCATGACCAAGAGCTTGCCTGTCAATCCGACATCAAGCTGCCCAATAACCTGGCTGCTGGCGACATCTACACCATCTATTGGTACTGGGACTGGCCCGACCTGAACTCGGCCGCCATCGATATTGACGCTACCACTAACGGCAAGTTCCCCTGGGCGGGCACTTTCATGCGCGGCGAGAAGGATCCCAATGGCTTCACCATGGCTGCTATCGCCCGCAATGAGAGCTATTCAAGTGTCATTGACATCAAAATCACCGGAGCCAGCGCCGATTCGTTCTCTGCCAAGGGCTCCACGGCCTTGGACTATGTTCCCGACCAGAACATCTACTCTGTGGGAATCAAGGCGCAGATGGAGAGCAACTTCCAAGTCGAAGTTGACGAGAACAGCGGCGATGGGGGCAACAGCGCTGCTCCCACTGGGATCACCAAGACGACTGAGATTCCCGCACCGACCACGAGTGTGCCGGCAGATGGAGGATCAGGCGATGGTGTCGCGACGGTGACTGTCACGCAGACGGTCCGACCTCCTGCTTCCGTGACAACAGTTTATGTCACTGTGCCTGCTGCTGAGGCTACTACCAAGGCGCCCATGAGCACCTCGACAACCACCAAGACTCTTCTGGTCACTCGGTCTGTGACATCGGGTGCTTCTAAGTCGGTAGCCGCTCCGTCCTCGACATCGACCGTCACGCAGACTCTCACCACCCACATCAACGCCACCCCTTCTTCCCAGTCAACTTCGACGTACGTCAAGACCTTGACTACCCATATCTCGTCTCCAAAGTCCACTCCGCGGTCCACTTCAACCGTCTTCAAGACCTTGACCACTCACATCACACATCCCTCGGCGACGTCGGCGACCTTCCCAGGTGGCCAGTTCCGAGAGACTCCCATTCCTGCCGACAGTTCGGCAGCGACAGCCACTAGCTCCGGCGGAGCTATTGTGCCCACTCCCTTCATGCGTCGACGCGGGTCTTGGGCTTTTGGTGCTTTTTAAAAAGATGCACTTGTCCCTCGTCCAGAGGCAAAGGGGAGTTGTCTTTGAACGCACTACTTCCGCCTTCGTTCATGGACCTCTCCACGCCTCAAGGCGCAAGTTCGTTTCACGTTTTACGTTTCACGTTTCACGTTTTACTTTTCACTCTTCTTTTTCCTTTTCTCTTTCGGTACATACACGGCGCAGCCCTCACCACCATCACTGGATGTTAGGCGCGAACTGGGAAGAAAAAACACCGGCACACAGCACAAGGTGCAAGGGGGGTCAGGCACGGGGCTTGGGCAGCATATACGGTGTTGGATACATTGATACCATTTGTTTAACTCAACCACGGTAACCTTTTTGCTCGACGCAAGACTGGGCCGTGCGAAATCTCGCTTCTTTTTCTTTTTCTTGTTGATTTGATTTGGTTCATGGGCGAAAGATGGATACAAGCACTCGGGGATCTTCAGGGGTAGACAGGCAGATATTTCCAAGGCCAGCCTTTGAGAAACCGAAATTCAAACACGTTGCTTTCAAGATGTTGTGCCTTTCTATGACTATGCTCGTGGTGACTGGTGCGATGTTGATGATGTGTGGAACACTGACCTGTCGTGTCATTGATATGGAAGGAAGCAAACAAATGACGTCCGAGGAAGATATCCCTTTATTGCGTAATTACACGTGGAACGATACACATATGAGGAGACCGCCGACCACAGGTTGATCGAGTAATACTATGACGGGTATCTACGTATCACGGTTCCTGGCGTCCATGCCACTAGACCTCGCTTCCTTCTCCACCTAAACCCCTTTTCGTATTCTTTTCTGATCCGTTAAACGGTGATCAATCAATAGCCTGTATCGGCCATCTACATCTCGCCGCTCTGGGCAATGGTAACGTCGAGGTTGGGCACGTCCTTGCCGCGGTAGCCGGTCTTGGTAGCCTCCATCTTCTTGACGACATCCATGCCGTCGACGACCTTGCCGAAGACGACGTGCTTGTTGTCGAGGAAGGGCGTAGGGACGGTGGTGATGAAGAATTGGGAGCCGTTAGAGTTGGGGCCGGCGTTCTGGGATGGTGTTAGAGCTTCGGGCATAGCAACTAGATACTTGGGTGATGGTGAGCCTACCGCCATAGAGAGCAGACCGGGCTGGTCGTGCTTGAGAATAAAGTTCTCGTCATCAAAGGCCTTGAAGCCCCAGATACAGGTTGATCCAGTTCCATCGCCGTTGAGGAAATCGCCACCCTGGCACATGAAGTTGGGGATCTAATCTCGGTGTCAGTCCAATAGCTTCTACATTGAGAGCCACACGAGAGGAAGAAAAAGGACTGACTATGCGGTGGAACTTGGATCCCTTGTAGCCCTGAGGCCGGCTTGCGGAGTTCTTGGACTCGCCCGTGCAGAACTGGCGGAAGTTCTCGGCTGTCTTGGGAACAACATCTTTGAAGAGCTCAAAGGTGATGCGGCCGAGTGGCTCGCCTGGATGTATGAAGATGTGAGTATGAGCGTGTCAATGTTGAGCAAAGAATTGTATATGATGATTGAGGTTGAATGGCAAGAAGTGACGGGGTATGATCAATAGCAATGGACTGCCATTGGTCACCATCACCATCACCGTGAAGCTGTGCACATTGGCTCACTCGTCACGGCCATGAACCACCTGCTCGGATGGGAATAGCTTCAAAACCTGGAGGAACGCCACAGAGGGAATGGCACGGGCACAGCACAAGGACGAACGGAAAGACTTACCTCCGAGGGTGATGTCGAAGAAGACGCTGCAATGGCAAAAAGCCAAGCACAACAATCAGCCCACACACACTTGCTTGACTCGAC
The DNA here is from genome assembly GCF_021365365.1 of Ilyonectria robusta. Classification (NCBI taxonomy): domain Eukaryota; kingdom Fungi; phylum Ascomycota; class Sordariomycetes; order Hypocreales; family Nectriaceae; genus Ilyonectria; species Ilyonectria robusta. The sequence goes on along the minus strand of NW_025764437.1, from coordinate 1,835,462 downwards.
CCGACTCGTTCTCTCTGCAACCGGGCCACGACAACCGAACGGCGGCTGGCCGTGCACCGCCACGATGGACCTCCGAAAGCGGGCCGGACAGGCACCGCACCCCGGGCGAAAAGGAGGAGACTTCGGCGGAGGAGGAGGGGAGGAGGGGAGGGGAGGGGAGGGAGCACTCACAGCGGGTTCCCGGATTCGGGGAGTTGCGTAGGCGCCATCGTTCAGGGAGGTTAGGGGGCTTGGGTTAAGGGTTCCGGGGACACAGCAAGGGGATAAGCACTGCAAGTAGGTAAGTTATGGGCTGGATGTCTGTATGTGCCTGTGTGTCTCTCTGCTCGTTGGGTGTTTTGTGGAGAGGAACCAATGCGTTCTTGATGAGCTAAACCCAGCCAGTTGCAGCGGTTGCAGAATGGAGGCGGGCGGGCAAACGTGGGGCAGTTTTTTTTGCATTCAGCCGACTTGCTAGTTCCATCCGTTTCGCTCCCCCACAGTTCCCGAGTCGATAGTCGACGAGCCGATGAGTAGCCAGTTGACCCCAGTCACTGAGGCATTACTTACACCGTCAGAGCTCCCTATCTCGGCTTTCAAGAGGCCTCTCGTGGATGAACTGATTATTCAGGTAAGGCTAGCCGTTGTGAGTGGCAAACAATTCTGCTGCGTCTAGTTCTCGCAATGAGATAAGTTAGCTGCCTCGCTGACAACTCCACCTATACATGCTCCATATCGTCCATTGCCTTTCCTCATGGCCAGAAAGGATGCAGTGCAGTCTCCAAGACCGCTCGGCTCGTTTTGGTCTAACTCAAGTAAATCCTGGTCCTAGTTCTGGATCCGGGGATGCCGGGGATGAGGCAGACGCGGAGGGCGGGGAGCGAGTTTATTTGACGGCGTGGAAGCGATGCAACGCCGTCGCGCGCGGGGAAGCGACGAAGCGGGACAATGAGATCCCGTCTGCACTTGGAGGCCGTGGGCGAGACCAGAGCGTCTTAAGGGGCCACTACGCATGCACAATCCCCCCGTCTCGTAGTCGCCCAGTTTGCCTGTTTAGCTCGACGAGACCAGTACGAACTGCATTGGGAAGGCCGTTGCTGATCGTGCGCTTTCGTGTGGGTGTGGACGTGTGCATAAGCCTGGAAAATTTGACAGCAAATCCGAAGATGTGGAATTATACAAGGACTTGAGGACATATGGATAACATGTATTCCGAGTATTCGTTTCCGGCAATATTCTCTCTTCGTGTCCCATAAAAGGTCACTCACTCGTACTGTACTTGCCAACGGCGTGCACGGGCCACACCAAGAACCTTGTCTCAATCGTCCAAGCCTCGACCATTGCGGCGTGTGTGAGACGGGATCCGGAGCTAAAGATTACCGATCGCCGTGAATGTCATCGACCCAATGCTCAATGACGACGTTGAAGCATCCCGGATGTGAGTATGGTGCATCCATCTCTCAACTTCCCCATCTAAACACCCAATCCGCCGTATTGCATCAATCTGCGCCTCAGTGACGCGGTGTGCCCCTGTGACGGCCATGGTGATAGGGCCCAGACACGGGCCAATACAGCGCGCATGGCCGTCCGGATGCAGGCCAAGCTTCGCTAGCATTTAAAACATAACAAAGTTCGGATTCCAAATCACCTACTGGTTCTCAGAGGGTGGTAAGAGGGCCCCTTCATGTCGCACACCTCCCGAATACAACACGAAGGGGGGCATAGCCCCATTGATCTGAAGCGAGTCGAGGTTTGTTTGCTCAGCTCCATCGCCGTCGACTCGTCCGTGGTGTTTTTTTTAGGCGGGCCGCATACGTACGCTGCACCGCCGAACGTTGACGACGACGGCCGTTTCTGGTGCCAGCTCACGTCTTGGCAGCCCCTTGGCGATTGCTCAGCTTACGTCCGTCATAGCCCTTGAATTTATTCCTTACATGACCCGAAGAACCTAGCAGGAAAACACGAACTGTGACACCAGGTTGAAGTATCTTTTTTCCCTTTGTCTCAGAGTCGCCTTTTCTTCTTTAGACGAACGCACACAACGTGGGGCTCGGATCTGCTCGGAGCGCTGGGATGGGCATCGATAGCGTCATAGCGGCACCAGGAACCCGACCAGACGAACGAGATCTTCACAACTGCCGGAATCGGCGGGTAGTAAGACTGCAGAGGTTGTCTGACGATGGGCAGACAAAACAAAAACTGTCCAGTGTAAAAGATCGGAACAATGGGGGGATGAGGCACTTATGCCCCCGTGACAGCCGAAAGAGCCGCGTCTTCCGTGGCCCGGCGGGTGAAGCCATCCAGCCGGACGAGAATGACAGGAGCCCGAGTGCTGGGCATGTGCGGCACAATATTCTGACTTGTATTACATCCCAAAGGTCCGTTTGCCATTTTGGTACTGCTTTTCGTAACTTGTACCTGCTTTGGAGGCCTTCACAGGGGTGGCCCTCCAGTCATCAAACGAACAACTTTGATACAACGGGGGCTTGTGAGCTGGGCCAATCACAAAGTCCAAAGATGATCACCACCGGTCAAAACAAGCCGCTGCGTCGGCAGGGAGAGATATCCAATGGCTGTAGTAAACTGGCGCAACGAGAGGCCAGTTAAACAGTGTGATGAGTGATGAACTCTGCAGCAAGCCGCCACTCCTCCCGTCCCATGGAATTGATCCCAAAAATGAGCCATCATCGCTTCAACACCTAAACCAGCCCGTGCGCCTTACCACACCCACTCACATGTCACACACCCACAGGCCGGAATCGACGCTAGGGGGCCGTGTGAAACTGCCAGTGGACGCACTGGGCTGGACTTTGGATATGGGCCTCTGTTGGCTGTTGGCCTGTCTCCGCCACATCTGAGCTCAGATTTGACAGCAGCATGCATGCATGGGGGTACCTTGCCCAGGTACCACCAGCAGAGGACGAGGTTTCTTTTTAGGTGACGGGCAATTCCTTCGTGCAGAAAATGGCGTCAAAGGGAGCATTTGTGTCGCTTGTCATATTATCTACGTCGTGCGAAAGATTGATGACAAGGGGTCGTTACGATCAATTGGGCCGCGGTTCATCCCGTTTTTAATTCTGTGCTGCTGGTTCGACAGGTACGGTTACAAGTAAGTAATTTGGCCGCCGGGAATGTGCAGCTGCAGCGGACGCGGCAGTTTCATCATCGCAGCAAGACAGGTTGCGGCGGGTCGCCTTGGGGGCGACCATCTACAAGCGACTCCAAAATCGGGACACGCGGGACGCGACGTTGCGGTTTCTCGCTGCTCCATCTCGCGGAGCCAAGCTGGCAAGTTCCTGGGATCCTGAGACAGGTTGGGGGGCTTGGGGGCGAGTGAGATCATGCATTCCATCCCGCAGGGACGGCTACAGATGCAGTTGCAGCGCTGCGTGCGTAAGTAGGACGATGTCTACGGAACACGGGCCGTCCAGCGAGACCGTCGGACAAGACGTGTTGCATGTAGACGAACAGATCGGAGCAATGGCCAGCATGGCGGCCAGCTTTGCCTTGCCGTCTAGGGCATATCTCGCAAGTGCAACAGAGAATAGATTCAGAGTGGGTTCCATCATCGTCATCGTCATCAAGGATTCGGACCCGGACGGTTGTAACAAGCAGGGAAGCGCATTGCTCAATCGCCTATCCATCATCCCTCCAATACAAACCCGTTCGCCTCGTACATGTCCCGGCCCGGGCTGTCGGTGAAAGCATCGTCTGCAACAATAACAGCCATGCAGTGCAAAACAATACGACGCCCCATTGAGAAGCTGTGCCGGACGGCGTGTCCCACCCGTCGGAGTCGGAGGCACCGCTGAACCTTCGCCTCGGGGGCGGGGCCGCCACTATGCATTGATCCCGACACAGTGGTGATTTGTTTTGGAAGCGGCCCAGAAGGGTGAACGCCGCATCATCCAAAGGGGAACGCCATGGCTCTCTTACACGGCGTCCACGGAAGCTTTCGTCAACGGGCGGCCGACTTGGGGCTTGGATTTCAGGGTCTAGATCAGCGGGCGAGTTCAAAGTCAACCGCAACAAGCTTTGGCGTTTGCGCCGCGTTGTTCTCGACAGCGGGGGCTTGAGACGGCGGTGCGCGCCTGACCTCCCATGCTGAAGGTTGTCTTGCAAGCTTCAAAGATGATTCCTGGTGTCTTGCGCCGGCTCGTGACAATAAACGCGGGCGCAGTGAATGAGAAGAAGGCATTGGGTTTTTGGCAATCGCCGCGCGCGCTGGGCGGGACTGAGACAGTTGACCGGCATCGAGTGGACTAACTGGCCAGCGTGATCTACGGAAGACGGCGCCGACGATGAGACGATGGGTCCGTTGTAGTGGAAAGCATGGTGAACGCGAGGCCCCGCCTGTTTCGTCCATCCCGTGGTTTTAGACCTGTACGCAGCAGTGATTTATTGGGTTTACGGCGGATCTCCACGGTGCAACTGCGCCCTGATCAGTAGCATGCGATGGAATCTTTGGGCTGGATTGGGGTGTCATGCCCCACGTTTGATAGTGAGCCAGAGGATGACGGCATCCGAGTTCCCACCTATCTTGGTGGCCGCCGTGTGGTCGACCCTGCACAGATCGCCGTCAGACTCCGCTGGCGGGCGCTGCGCCACGAGTGTCAGCGGCAGCGCAGGAAGCCGAAGCCAGTGGACGAGCTAAGAGGAGCGGGATCCGAGAGACAGGGCGAGGTTGCTGGAGAGCTCCGTCTGGCTGCTGCGGGAGGCTCTGCGTTCATGTCAGGACGAAGGCTAAACTCGGCAGCATCCAGCGAGCAGAGGCGTTCGTGTGTCGTCACCCCCCCCGGCTACTCGGCCGATGCGTCAGATGGGAGATAAGTGACCGGCCCGTGGTTAACTTGGGTTATATATATATCTACCGATCTGTGCCGTAAAAACACGGGGCTCCCTGCTATCGGGAGCACTGGTCGATGCGCCGATACGAACGACGTGACCGGCCCCTGTCAGTGAATCGCCATCAGTGCGCTATTGGAACCCAAGCGCCTGGACCGGCTGGAAAAGAACAGCGCCTGTGACAGGACGGCCAGTCGAGGAACGGCCCAAAATCCAAAATCCACTCTGCATCACAGAGTTTGCGCAAGCCAACCGGCAGCAAGACTACGACGGACGCTACAACGACCGTTCGTCTCGACATACAGGGGCGCTCCGGTTTCCCTTGGCTGCCAAGTGACCTCCCTCACGCTTAATTCTCCTCCCCGGTCGTCGTCGCCCAGCAAGAGCGCAAACAGGGGGAAAAAAGACACCCAACAAATCGAGCTCCCACGGCGCAGCAGCAAACACGCAATAGCTCGAGTCTCAGTGCGGCAGGCCATCAGCCAACCACGGTACCCTTCTGCCAACCCTCCTCTCAGCTGGGGTCCCAGGATTCCCTCCCCCTCTCCGGTCTCAAAGCAGACGCAGAGCTGAAGTGGGAAGCGGCCCCCGCCCCCTGCTGCGTTGCGGCCACCAAAGCGGCCAGAGCGACGTTTACAGGGCCCTCGCCCATACCTCCCGACCTCCGGGGCGCCACCAGGACTTCTTATAGGGCACCTCCGTTGGGTGGCTGGCCCAAGTTACAGGGCACTCAGCGCATTCAGCACTGCTGCTCGCCCGCGGCAAACCCACCTGGTTGACCTGGCTCCTGGGTACTTCCCTAGGCTGCACGCGGTCTAGAGCTTGCCCGGCCACAGGTACCCCTGCACAGTGTCTCTCACGGCCCCTCCGTCGCTGCTTGGCTGGGCACTCTGGCGCTCCACTCGCACTCTTGCGCTCGCCCACGGGCCAATCACGACTCGCCGTTCGCCCCCCGGCCCGGCCTCGCCCCATTCCTCTCTTTCCCTCTTTTTCACCTGCCCACTCGCACTCTCCCACGCGAGTCGTCGCCCTTCCTCTCTCTGTGCCTTGGCCTCGTCCACTCCACCTGCACTCCGCCTCCGCCGTCACCCCATCTCCAGACATAGACCCATCCCATCCCCGTCCGTCTTCTTCCATCCTTTCCCATCCAGCCATCCGTCGGCGCAACTTCTCCCCTCTTCGCATCTTCTTCCCCGCCGGTCCCGACGGAGTGAGACGTGCAAATAGTTGCAGAGGAATAAAGGCGTTGGATGTAAAAGCGAAACCTTCCTCTGTCTCGGTTCCGCATTTCCCGCCCGCTATCCGCTCGATCCCGCTGTCGCTGCATCGCCCGTGAGTTTGTCGACAGCCCATGGTACCCGTACGGCAGCCCCCGAGTCAATTCGAGCCCGCCTTCCATCGCTCAAATCCTGTCCGAGCCGACGCCCGATCGTGAAGATGGCCGTTATCAATGAGTTGCTCAACGAGGCGACTCGTGTCGTCGCCAGAGCTGCCGCCCCGGAATCTGTCTCGACGACCGCGAGCGCCGCTTCCGCCACCAACACCGACAACAACAATAAAGACAACAACAATGGCTCCAGTTCTCCTCTGTTATTCTTCGTAGCTTTGGGTTTCGGCGTCGTTTTCACGAATCTTTGGTGAGACTCCGCTGCTGCAAGCTTATGCTTTTCAACCGTGCATGCATGGCTTGAGGTAAAAACGAACCCTTTCTAACACGGCCCCAGGATCATTGTCGGTGTCAAGTACTGCTTCCGATACAACGCCCGTAATCGCCAGCTCCGTATGAACGAAGATGGAGAGCCTATTACCCTGGAGAACATGCCCCGACCCCACCGCCGTCGCCGCGAGAAAAAGCTCATGACCATGGATGAGGTCAACGACAAGTTCCCCATGATGAAGTACAAGAGCTGGGTTTCCGACCGAGCGAAGGAGGGCCTGCCTACGGCTGGTGGTGTTTCGGTACCCCCGAGTCGAGCTAACAGCATTCGGGACGCCGACGGCATCGTCCCTGACTTCTCCAAGGAACGTGATTCCACCGACGAGCGCTCCTCCACCAGTGCCGCAACACCCGCGAAGGAAGGGGAGACGATGGAAACCGAGAAACCTAAAGACTTACCCACCCAACCCGCCGAGGCTGGTCAGACTTCCGGAACGCAGTCAGGAAACTTGACCAAGGACAACGAACTACACCGTGTCTCGAGTGAGGACAGCGACGACGACGAACACATCGACGGCGCCCTGCCACCAGAGTGCTTGGAAGCTCCCGGCGATACTTGTGCTATTTGCATCGATACGCTCGAGGATGATGACGACGTTCGTGGATTGACCTGTGGCCATGCATTCCATGCTGTCTGCGTGGACCCTTGGTTGACGAGCCGACGAGCATGCTGCCCGCTCTGCAAGGCGGACTACTACGTTCCTAAGCCACGTCCTGTACCTGAAGGCGGCGATGCTGCTGCTGCCAACAACGCCAACTTCGATAATCGCGCCAACTCGCGCCTCAACCTCCCCGCCGGCCTGCGTAATGCCTGGTTCCGGTCATCGCCGTCACGACAGGGCCAGTCCAGAGTAGGAGCGACTAGTGAAGCTCGTCAAGCCCGACCGCGTCGGCCCTGGCCTACTGAGGGGACTGAACAGCAGCAGCAAACAGCAGAAGTTAGCGGGACTTCAAATGGTGGCATGTTGAGCTCTGTTCGTGGCGCTTTTGGGTTCGGTAGGAGACGGAGTGAGCGCCCTCGCCGCGTCCCCACTCTAGGTGGCGAACTTGTGCCTCCGACACCATCACAACTAGAGGCTGGAAACCGCACTGCAGCTACTACTCAATGATGTGAATTTATCTTTTTTGGGTTGTCGATACTGAGGCCCACCCCATACCGCAAGAGAAATCCTGCGCCAGAATTGAACTCAATTATCAGTCACCCTCAAACACCTTGACGACACATTACCCTAGCGATGGCTTTCTCTCCTTTTCCAACTGCAATAGTTGGGCACAACCGTCATGAATCTTCACACTATACAGAGGGATCGAATTCTCGCATTATGAAACGGCATTTTTATTTTATTTTCCACGCGCATCGAATACACGCTCAAAGGAGAGGGAATGGAGAGGAGAAAGGAGAGGCAGGATGGAGACGTGTTGGAACACGTCGAGGATGATGAAAGCTATATATACCCTAGCCGGAGTACGCAGGAACGCCACGTCTCCGCATGTGCCGAACAGGGTTCAAGGATAGCATGGGATGAATTGTTGATTTTGGGACGCCTTGTTTATTTGTAAGACGGGAGGTTTTTGTAACTTGCATTTGGGCTGGAAAATTCGGGCTTCAGCTGGAAACGGAGGGAGCGGTGGAGTTTGGTGGTTATGGACCTCTTCGATAGTTGGACGGTGCAATGAAATATTTGTTCCGCCCAATTCTTTGAACTTGATTCGTGACATTTATTCGTATCTGTCGTGATCGACTCTACACGCTACCTCCTTAGTTTATACACCCTATATTGGGGAGCTTATATTCATGCGTACGGGGTGCCCCGCTCAGTGTGAGGGGATACTATAAGAATGATCCCTTTTGAAACCTCCCTCCAAAGTTTGCTGCCTTTGTCATTAGTTCCTTCCTCTGTGCCGTCCCAATCTTCCCACCCAGCGCCATGTCCTTTTCTCGGTCAAATGCCCTCTTACTCGGGTCGTCATCCTCCTCAACCTTCTCCCCTGCCTTCTCTCTACGGCCCTGGTGCTCGTCGTAGAGACTCTTGCCCCGCTGTGCCGCGATGTTGGCTGCAATTCGGCATTGGCGTTCCTCCTCCTCCTTGGACTGTGTTGATCCAACAGCCGCCTCCTGGGTCTTGTCCTCGCGACCTAGCACTGAGTCTTGGAGGCGCTTGAGCTTCTCTTCGGGTGTTTCAGTCCAAATCGAGGAGACTGCAGAGGGGCCAGAGGAGGAGGCAGGCTTGGAGGCGAACTTGCGGTTGCGCATGCGTGTTGGGTCGCGCTCGGCGTAGCCAGATGAAGTCGGGGGCGCAAGCATCCACTCATCGCGCTGAGGTTGCGCTTCTGCCACGGGCAATTGGGGGCCTACTACGCGCTTGTTGGCATTTGGGGCGCCGGGGAGCGCCGGACCGTAGTCATCTTCTGAATCTGAGGACGAGTCGGCGTCGTCTTCGGGTCGGGTGGAGAGTTTCGCGGGGGGCAGAGCCGGGCCGACGCTCCGTTTAGGAGGTGCCGGACCGGTGTCTGAGTCGGAGTCGGCGTCGAGATCGATCTCGTCCTGGTTGTTGCTAGGCGGTAGTGATGGTCCGGCGGCAGGTCTTGGGGCTGCGGGTGCGCTAGGGCCGTAGTCGTCGTCTGAGTCGTCGAGGTCGATCTCGTCTCTGTTCTTGGATGGAGACTCACTCCGTCGGAGTTTGCTCGGTGGCGACGCCTGCGACTCGGGCGTGCGCTTTCGCTTCGATAAAGACGGTGGGAGTTGGGGTCCAATTGAAGACATGATGGCGGTCAGTTGCAGAGTCGTCCCGCCAGCAGCTCTAAAGACAAGACCGTTCGTTCACGTGGTTGTGGTTGGAGCAGTTCGCGGTGGGACCTGCGCTTGCGACGCTCTAAAGACGTCACTGCACAGGGAAATCGCAAGGTTGGGTTGGGTCGGAGAATCCTCGGCCCGCCCCGTTCGTTGCTGCGCCGCCTTCTAAGGCAGCGGGAGATGGGGTGCATGGTACGAACCACGAAGCTCGACCCAGCTTTCACGACGCCATCGCATCGCCAATTTCGGGATTTTCGGATGTTTTGAGCGGCAGCTTTGAGGCGGAGAAGCAAGACATCACACGCAGTTGTCCCTTTTCATCCTTCGAGACGCCTACGAGCTTGACGAGGTGCCTCGCGAACCCGCCGTCGCCTAGACCCGAACGAGAGCTCCATACACTGTTGCTCCATCGCAATCACAAGCTTCCTGTGATCCTTAGCTTTGCCAGGCCATGACCCCGACGCGGTAGTGCTTGCGCATGCAGTGATGGAAGCCACGGCGCAATGGATCCAGAAGACTTGTCTCTCACGGGGGACGCGGGCTCCGACGATGGCGACACGATAAAGGATGTCTTGGAGGGGGCTGGTGGTGTTGGTCCGTTCGACTCCCACGACGAGGACTCGCCCGATGATCACCCAACACCCATCGAGATGAGCAACGGTACGGTGACGAACCGATACCGCGAGATTATGCAACAACAACACCTCGACAATTCAGATGTTAGCTCTTTGGCGGGAAGCGATGTGCATGGCCTGCCAAAGAGGGCCGGTAGTCCCATGGAATCCCTCATGTCTGGGCCGGATGATTCGCCTTCCATCCAGGTAAGACGAGGCACTTTCTCACTACCCCTGACACCTCTAACACGATATAGGGCTCCTTCATATCTTCTCCTGGGAGCAGTGTACTCCCCTCCGTCGCCTCCCGCCCTGGCTTGAGCAGCCCTACGCCCTCGTTCCGCCCCTTCGATCGTCGATTCCAATCCCGCATCTCCTCCCCGGGCATCCACACACCTCGATCGGCCTCCCCGGCCTTCCTCGCTACACATAGCCGCAATGTGTCGCTCAGCTCGCAATTCTTCCTCGACCAGGCCGATACAGACACCCAGACGCCGCCATGGGAGGTGGTCCGGTGGACACGCCTACGCAAGCTCAATGGGCAGGCCTTTTCGGAGGTAGGGAAGCGCAACTTTGGGTCCCCGACCTGTTTGGCGGTGTCGGCGACAATTGTGGTGGGAACCTCGAAGGGAATAATATTAATTTTCGACTATAACCAAAATCTCAAGATGATTATTGGACCAGGAACAAAAGGTGAGCTTCATGGTGGATCGGAGAGTGCCAGAGCTGATCTTTCAAAGCTGTCGAATGCGGTCCAATCACTGCAGTTGCTATATCTGCCGATCACTCAACAATCGCCGGAGGACATGCGAATGGTTACATCTTTACCTGGGACACGAACCGAGCGTCAAGACCGTTCTTAACGATACCACACCTTGACCCTTCACAACTGAAGAATAGGATATCCGACGGACATGTTCCAGATGTTGCAATCACCCACCTTGGGTTCCTCGGAACTCGACACACTGCTTTGGTTTCGGCAGATGACAAGGGAATGGCATTCTCTCACCTCGCCACCAGGGGTACTGGAGCACTGGGAAGATCCGTCAAGACACACCGGATTCTAGGTCGATATCCAGATGCGCCAACACCTGCAGGCAAAACAGTCAAGCCTAGCACTGTCCTTGCCTTTGCTCCTTTGCCACTGGGGAATGTTGAGCGGTCAACTGATGGTCTCGGCTTGACGGCTATGTTGACCCCGTATCTTCTGGTGATTGTGTCAACAACGCCTGTTGCCCAGACCCAGCACAAGTCTGCGCGACCAAAGGACGTACCCGCTCACAGCGCCATGACCGGATGTTTGGCATGGTTCCCTGCTGTCCAGCTCAAGGTCCCGGACCCGCACACAGGGAGCGACATCTCGAAGGTGAAGCTGGCGTATTGCTGGTCAAATGTTCTGACGGTGTTGGACGTCGACGAGATTCCTCGCGATGATAAAGATCAGCCGCCTTCGTTCAGGTTTAAGGCCCGAAACAGATGGAAATGCGAGGAAGCCATTGTTGCTGTTCAGTGGCTGAGTCGCTCGGTCCTCGCCGTTCTAACCATTTCCCAGAGACTGATTGTCCTCGAGGACAGAACTATGCGCATGACGGAGGCTTTCGATCTCTTGCAAAAGTACATATACCATACCGACTTATTTTCGAAGCAACTACACTCCCTCGTGGAACAATTGGACGAGAATGATGCGTCCATGCACGGAGTGGTTGCGGATGCTTTTTACATGAGCTTCAAGGCCTACAAGGGGAGAATATTCATTCTGGGCTTCAATGAGGTTTCCATCGGCGCACTGTCAAACTGGGCAGACAGGTTGATTGCAATGATGGAAAATGGCGACTACATAGGAGCCATCCAGCTGGCAACTTCTTATTACACGGGAGATGCCGACAAGCTCACAGTCGGATTACCGGAAGACACAAACCTCCGACACACGATGGTTCGAGACAAAATTATGGAAATCATCAGCGCTTCACTGAAGTACGCCTTTGGACAACGCGAAAAGAACCAGGAAAATGCCGACGATGATCACATGAAGCAGCTGGCAGAGACATGCTTCGGGGCATGCCTGAGTATCGACAACACCGATTTCCTATTTGAGGACATGTATGAATGGTACGACGATGCTGACATCAGTGGGATTTTCCTCGAGTGCCTCGAACCCTACATTCTAGAGAGGACTGTTTCCATAGTGCCTCCCACCGTTGTCAAAGACATGGTTGCACACTATGTGGCTCGAGGATGGGAGAGCCGACTCGAGGAGATGATCTGCCATATGGAGACTGCGACGCTTGATCTGGATCAGATTACTCTGCTATGCAAGCAGCACAGTCTATACGACGCGCTCATCTACGTCTGGAACCAGGCCTTAAACGACTACATCACCCCCATGATCGACTTGCTCTCCCTCCTGATTCCCCTGATGGCAAATGGGGACTTTGTGGCTGGTAACATGGCGGACGACTTTTACAGCATCAGCGCTCTCAAGATCTTCCCCTATCTGTCCTACACCCTGACTGGAAGAATTTATCCGAATGGAGAGATATTGGACGACGACGTGGCAATCAAAGCCAAAGCCGAGATCTACTGGTTCCTATTCTCAGGGAAAACCATCGCTTGGCCCAAAGATAGCGGCGATGAGTTCCTCATCATGCCTGGCGCCGAGACTCAGCCTGCATTCCCATATCTGCGCCTGATTCTCAAGTTCGATGCGCCTAGCTTCCTAAGCGCCTTGAACGAGGCCTTTGAGGATCCATTCCTGAACGACTCCCCTGACCAGCAACACGTTAATGGTGGAGCCAGAGGCGAGTTGCCCGAAGAGCAGATATTTGGGCTCACCATCAACCGCCAGTACATCCTGTCAATCCTGCTTGATGTCATGAACACCAATGAATTTGCCGCCGAGGATACCATTTACCTCGACATGTTCATTGCGCGAAATCTGCCAAAGTTCCCCCAGTATCTTCTCTTCTCGGGTACGACACTGTCCAAGGTTCTTACTGGGCTTTGTAACTACCCCGGTGTTGATCTTGCAGAGGATGCACAGCTCAGTGCCGAGTATCTCCTGTCTGTTTATCAACCTTCCGACATGCCTGCGTTGATGCCTCTGTTCAAGAGTGCAGGTTTCTATCGCATCTTGAAGCGCATTTACAAGGCTGATAAACAATATGGAAACCTGGTGCAGTCTTACTTTGAAGACCCAGAAGACCAGGAGATGGTGTTCGAATGCATCGCCAATTGTTTACGCCCACATACTGAACTGAGCAATCGCCAGCTTCACGATGTTTTGGGCGTCGTCAGAGAACATGCTCGCGATTTGCTTGAGCTCGACGCCGAGCAGGCAGCTCACATTTTCGGCACACAGGATAAGGCGCTGCACCAGCATATTCTCGACTCGGCGGAGGATGCGCCAGATTTGCAGCACGCATACCTAAAGACATTACTGGAGCCGAAGGAAGCCTCGCACGAGGACAATCCCGTGTCTGAGAGGGACCTGGTCGAGCGCTACGTTCAGTTGATGTGCAAGTTTGAGCCGGCACACGTTTCTGACTACGTTGGTTTGGTCCAGTCTGTTGATCTGAGACTTGAGAAACTCATCCCTACGATGGAGGAGACAGGAGTCATTGATGCAGCAGTCGTCCTGATGGCTCGCGAGGGTCAAATCAAAGATGCAATGGACCGCCTCGTCAAGCATCTTGGCACTTTGGAGTCGGCCATGCAAGGTCTCCTAGCGGGGGCGGAGGAACAAGACCACGCATTGGATTTGCAATTTGCGGCGGAGGATTTACTCCAGGCCCTTCAGAAGTACGTCCATGTCGGCATATGGCTCTGCCAGGGACAAACGAAGTCATCCAAGAGGACAAATGTCGTGCAGAAGAAGCAAAAGTCTGCCGCCGAGGTATTGTCGCCCGATGAAGCGCTCTGGCTGAGCTTGATAGAGGCTTGTGTTCGGATCACGCGAAAGCTCTCACCGGAAATTATCTCTGCAATCGATCACGCCAACAATGCGGAGGACTTGGATGAGGAGAAGCTCCTTGCTCTCCTGCGCTCCCTGGTTCAGCACACTTTCACAGCGCTGCTAACGGCAACATCCAGCCAAATGTCAGGGCAGGCGGGAGGGCGTCTTCTGACAAATGCTGGGGCAAACTTGTCATTCCTCCGCGTGTTGCGGGCGTTCCTAACACAGGCCGCTGCATCCTCGCCCAACCTGGCGGATCTCAGAGGAGTGTTGGCCTCGATCTTCTCAGCATATGCGTATGAAGAGTCGATCTTGCGGTTGTCGAACAGGTTGCTAGAACGCAGCCTCTTTGTCAATGTCAAGCAGTCAGTTGAGCTCCGGCAACGAGGATGGCGTCCCCGAGGATCAACGTGCGAGGCATGCAGTCGTCGGGTCTGGGGTCCGGGCGTGGCTGGCGGATCAGTATTTGAGGCATGGGAAGACAAGCAGCTCCTTGAGGACAAGAGAAGGAAAGAAAGAAAGGCTGATAATGCGGAGCGTGCCAAGGGGAGTGATGGAGAATCGGACATGAGAGCCAAAGGGAAGGGGGTGGACATGCGACCTTCGAGCATGCTGATTGAGCCAACCGGTGGCACAAACGGCAACGGCAACGGCAGCGACAAACCACTTGGGCCGCTGGTCGTACTAGCGTGTCGACACATTTATCACCAGAGCTGTCTGGATGCACTGCAGGAGCGCCAGGAGAACGGAGTAACCGGGCGAGAGCGAGATTATAGATGCCCTATTGATGGGTGAAGGGAGGAGGCTCCTGTACACAGTTGTATGGCATAGAGGAGATTATTAATGATGATGATTTTCTTACAATCTGACAAATAGAAGAGGGCATAAACATAAAGCATGGGTGCAAAATCCTGTCATAATTGGAAGTATATTAGCGACTATGGATGAGGAAATTAGTCGTGAGGATTGATATGTCAAGCAAAAAAGAAGGTCTAGATGGGGATTGTGATTATTATTAAGATGCAGGCATCAAACATGGACTATTCTTCAAGAAAACGAAAATTGCTTGAAGGCCGTGGATTCTCGCGCATCCATTGAAAGTCGTGGATACTCACGTATCCATTGAAAGCCGGCGCAGTGGATTCTCGCGTATCCACGCGGCTATAACAACCCGCTGGAATAAAGGTTTTAGGGCGGGCAGTTAAGGTTGGGACGCGCTAAAACCACTAAACGCCTTTACCCAAGGAATTCCGCCCGCCATGATGCATCCCGCATCTTGGCTTCTTGGCCATGCTCTCCACCACTCCAACTTCACTCCCCGTTGCAGCTTTGCGACAACGCACACGCCGGCGCCGCAATGTCGGTCACCTCAGACGACGAGGACGAAATCCTCTCCGACAACCAGTCCGTCAGCTCCTCCGGCGATGACTCCCCGCCGCTCCCACCGTCACAGAATTTCTTCGCGCCGCCATTCTACGGGCGTCCGCCTACGCCGCTGCCTCCGTCGCCGTCGCTCACTTCTCTCCTGCGCCCATCGCGGCCCACGACTCCCGATGCCTCCGACGAAGATACCCTCGCGCCCGTCCCGCGTGCGGCGCCAAAGGTCCCCACGTACGAGTACTACGGCTTCGTCCTGTACCTCTTCAGCAGCCTGACCTTCCTCGTCTACCTCCTCTGGGGCTACCTCCCGTCGGCCTTCCTACGCGCCCTAGGCATCGACGCCTACTTCTACCCCAACCGCTGGTGGGCGCTCGCCATCCCGGCCTTCATCGTCATGTCGGTCTTCTACATCTACGTGGCGCTGGCGGCCTACAACACCGAGATCCTGACGCTGCCGCTGGCGAACGTCGAGACCATTGTCGACGGTGCGGGCCACCTGGCCGAGATTGACACCAAGGGGCGAATGCGCGGGGGCCGCAACCGCGAGAGCAAGGTCGAGGGCAATGGAAGGCTGCGGTGGCGCGAGGTTTGGAATGAGGGCACGGATGCCGTCATGGACATTCCCCTGGCGGGAGTTTGTGAGGTGCTCTACGGAGAGGGCAGGGAGTATTACGATGAAGGAGAAGAGGACTCCTGATGAATCATGGCGCATATGGTCAAAAACATACACTGCAAGGCATGGCGTTTGGGATGTTGTGATTATCAAGGGAGAGCATAAGACTCGGCACAGAAGTCTGGTAACGACAGTCATGTATCAAGAACCAATTAACGGATTAGAAAGAATTAATCGAGTCAACCATAGCTCTTGATTACTCGGCTCAGAAATGCCCCCAACTATGTCATTTGCGCCTAATTTACATACTTTCTTCATGAAAAGCTAACAGTACCCGTTGTTGATAAACAGAGGTAGGAAACATGCGGAACCTGCTCCACAGCGTGTTCTTTCAAATGTTGCATGTCGGATATTCTCCACTACAATAATAAAGTGACAACATCTACAAATAGGTACCATACTATGTCCAATAATCACATGTCAAATTATTTTGTGTCAGCATTAAACAGGTATACCTAGCCAAGCGTGTAGATCAAGCACAGTGATGTTTGTCCATGTCAATTCGATGATGCTATAAATAGAAATTTCCTGTACTTTCTCAGGAATATCACATACACACGCAAGTCCCAAACATACCTACACACAAGTCCCAGCGAAATACCATCCCTGTCTTGAGCGATGTATTCCCGTCGCATTACCCGTCGCATTACCAAGTATACATCGTCTATCTGTCTAGGAGTTCTATAGGCCTAGATATAGGTAAGATAGCGTATAAAGAATAAATAAATTGTCTATCTGTCCCGTCACGCAAGGACTAACGCTCCTCGGATTGAAATTAAATTGGAATTTATCGTTTGTCTAATTATCTACCAGGCCTGGGAAAGCGCCATCCATCCTGTTCCGAGTAACATTCGTATTCCGTCACGAAGCAAAAAGAGTCTCAAAAAATCTCAAGGTCGTTATCATCACCTTCGTATTCTCCGCCACCCTCATTCTGGTCATCGCTGAGAGGGCTGATTGAGATCTCGAAATGAAGAGTTTTGGTGGTGGCATGATTACGGCGAGCATCCATAATCTTGCGGCGAAAATGAAATTTCATGCTCTCAAACTCGTCCTCGTCGCCGAGGAGAACCTCGCTCTCAAACCTTCTCCCAGGTGCTTGCAGGGCAAAATGTAGACCTTGGAAGTTGCTTTTTAGAGGAAGTTCCGTGACAAGATCCGCAAGTGACTTCGTTTGAAAACTGCCTTTAGGACTCCAGATTTTGCTCAAAGTCGGTGAAACATTGACGCTGAAGATGACATTGACTTTTGGCAAAGTCGGCTGCTGTTTTGATGGCTCATTCTCAGACTTGGGCTCATGCTCGGGCTGTAATTTTGGTGCGGGCTTGGGGACGAAACCGCTGTCTAACACTTTTGGCGGAGGCGGGGGATCCTGATTGATTGACTCTGTGGTGTGTGCATCATTCTCTATGGTGTTTCGCAGCAGTTCTTCCGGAGCACTTGGGCGTGGAGTCGCTGATTCTGCCCCCATGTTGATGCCATGCGAATCGTTCAGGCTTAAGACAGATGCCGTAGCTGTAGGGGAGAGCTGAGACTCTATGGCCTCGTTGTAGGCAGATCCAGTAACGAATCCTTCTTTATGTGGCGGGTTTCGCCGCCGAGGAGAAATCACCCGTGATGAGGCAATGGCAGACGAGGCATGGTTGGTGGTATGATATGTGCCGACTGGCCTCGGGACGTCATTTTGGGATCGAGGCCGTTTCGTCTGAGGCGCCTCCTCGTCGCGTGCATGTGGAGTAGGGCGTTTGTTGAGACGATATGCCTGATATTCAATTAGAAACATCGCCATGAAAAGAAACGTGGTTGACGAACTCGTTCGATAGCGAGAGGGACATCCGATTCAGGACTGTTTGGACCGTCGAATGGGTCGTACATTGGTGCCATTGGCGCCACTTGTGAACTTGCCCTTGGTTCTCCAGCTTCCTCATGCGTACTCGGCTTATGGTTACCGAAAAGCTCAGTTGAAAGAGGTGGGAAGGATTGGGAAGTGTACGGCGGTTCGGGTGTAGACGTGGTAGCATCGTCCCTAACAAAGCATGAGCAGTTGACACAATGCATTCTAGTCGCCCGTATTGGCTTACCAGACAGATTTATCGGGCTTTGTTTCCGCAACATCATCGCCATTGAGCGTGAAGCTATCGACGTCAATTGCGTACTCGGCGCTGTGGCCCCTCAAAACATGATTGAAATCAGTCTGCTGTTGGGGCCCCGTGGAATTTGGTTGCTCCCTCGTGTGACAGGCTGGGCTGGATCGTTCTGGCAGCTGAGGGTCGGCAACGGCTCGATTATTCCCCTTCCATTTGTGTTGCTGGTTGATCTTGAAGAATAGTTGCACCATAATGTTTCTTATCCTAGAGTAGGCCCGCGTTAGTGATGGTCTAGATGAAGTTTCACGGAGCGTCCCTACCGCCGGGGTTCCTTAGAATACTGCAGTTTGCCATGGTTTGGTGCCGCAGGGTCATCGGGCCAAAAAAATGCTCCCTTCGCATCTTGATCTAAGAACTGCGACGCCATCTCCAACAAACCAGCTTGGTGAGGACGGTATTTCCATTTGAGTAGATCCGGGCCAGAAATGCCTTTCCGAGACACAAATGTAAACATATATGCTCGTACAGTATTGTAGAACACAATGTCCCGTCGTTCGCGAGCATGCCCATAGTCGAGCTCTTTGCGGAGCTCCGTGATGCTGGGAATGTTGGTTACCTTCATCCTGTTGAATGAAAGATATGTCGAAGGGCCCGGTGGGTGAGCGCCGCTTGATTCACCAGCCTCCATGGTGTATTAAGTGAGGGGAATCTTGTGGAAAGAAGAAATCCGAGAGGAAATGGGGTCGCCGTTGACTACCAACGGAGCAGGAGTCACACTTGTCCAAGGAGCATCGGACATGACCGACCAGGAGGCAGTGCTAGAGCATGAAATGGCCCCCAAAATGGCAGAATCAAGCCGGATAGTCAGCTGGTGAAAAAACTCTGATAATGATGCCTGCCGGGCCTGGGCGAAGTGGAAAAAAGGAGGGCGATAGAGGAGGGCGATTACGACGCGCGCAGACATGATCTTCATCAGCTGAAAATGCAGACGCACCAACCCAACATCGAAGGTTACGTGTATCTTTCATTCTTTCTTTTGATGCATTTGTACGTGTGCAGATAAAAGTAGCCCTTAAAGCCTGGCAATGGACGTTTATACCGCCAGAAAGTGTTGTGACCGCATCACGCTCCAATTTCCCACGTTTCTTTGCGGGTTTTTGGTGGCGACTTGTCCACAGCTTTAATCCTGTATTTAAATGCCTCTCTACCCATGCGGGGTTGCCTAGAGGGCATTCTGGAGGGCCGATGGGCGAGTTGCTGGAACCAACAGTCGGCAACAGGTCAATTTTGGGGTGTGGCTTGTCACAGCCAGGGGTGGGTTCCTACCCACACCAAACTGCTGCGGTCTCTCAGGAAGTCGAGAATTGCGGTGAGGTCTATTGATTGCGCTCTCTTGGATTCTCTGGGTTTCCTTTTTGCGCAGGTGGGAAGCTGGTGTCTGAGTTGAGGGTTGCGTTTACTCTCGGATTCTGTGTGAGGTGTGCGCAGGCGTGCGGTCAGGATGTAGGCAACTAGGGGAAATCTTGCTCAAATCAATCCTCCGGCTCAAACTACATCCTTCGTCTAGGGGCTTTACCGCTCCTTTCTTTCTTCGAGTGGTTGCTACCTGATGTCCAGAACTACACATGGCGGGATTTTCCAGACAGGACCACCGTGCTGGAACTCGCACGAGGTTGTCAATTCAGGAGCCAAAAAGAACTTGTCCCCTAGTAACTTAGAAGCTAGTGACTACCTAGTAGATTCAATGTCATGGATCTGGCAATGCCAAGTTCTCCCAAGGCAGATCAAGACACCTTCGCTATTAACTCTGCCACATTGGCTCCCTCCCGACACCACGGATATCGCCTAAGAAGAGCGAGGAGTTGCCGCTCGGGGGAGGGGTGGTTTTGTGTTATGTGGGAATGCCTGCACGACTCCCAAAATAGCTCTGCGCGGAAACAGTTCCCCGTTAGTTTGGCTGTTGGCCCATTCAGTGACCCTAAGCGCTTCGCGCAGACTCACCAGCGGCTCACCGCAGAACCACAGGTACCATTCGAATAAAAAGGATCAAATGAATATTAGCTATCATCTCAAGAAAAACCCCAAAAGAAGAGCGGGAAAATGCTCCCAGTCGTGGTAGTTGCGGTGTCTCGACACTCCTCTCACGCAAACAGCGTTGCCGACCAACAACGCACCCACGGGAGCCGGATTTGGACTGAGTGCCGACCAGGGATGCCTCGACCTCTCCTCCCTCTAGTTAAGTTTCATGCTTGGCCTTCTCTTATCAAGTGTTCGTCACTCTAACGTCAGTATGCCTCGTTGTTTCACCCCCACCGGTTGCCTTACACGCCCCCCCCTTTGGCCTTTGCCCTCTCATAACTACACACTAGGGTTTTCAGAGTGGTTCGCCAGTATACGGGTATAAATAGTCGGGATTGAACCTTGGAGTTCCCCAGGACATTCTCAGGACTTCCAGATTACCCAAGCCCAAATTCCAACCCATCACATCTCTCCTCACCCACCATGGTATCCAAATCGCCACGCGGACCAAACTGGAGTTGCAAGAGGGTATTCGGTACACCCGTCAATGATGTACCAAAACTTACGGAACTGCGCAAACGGCTTGGTTGCTCGAGTGCGGGCCGTCGGCTGGATGCGCATTTGTACACCATCATCTGCGAATACTCGTCCAAGTTCACATCCAGCAATGGTCTCACCGGCCACGAGCTTAGCAAATGGACAGACGAAACTCATCAAGCGGCCTTGCTTGAGATCTCAAGTCAGTTCCTTAAACGAGACGGCAATGGGCCGCGTTTCTGGCCTAGTGATCCGGCATCCCCAGAATACCGTCGGCTTCAATACTCTAAATCTGCAGATGCTGGTCTGTGAGTGCCTCTCTATGTCCTGTGTCTTAATCATTCATTTTCTAACAATGGGTCCATTCAGCATAAAGCGACACATAACGCAACTATTTTGGAGACTCGGTCAGCAGAATCCCAAACCTCGACCTCAGACCGTCGGCAATCGCTCGGACCAAACCGCTGCAGGACAGAATAATATCCAGACAACTCTCGAGAGAGGCCAGAGCCCCGAAAACCCCATTTATCTTGACGAGCCATCACTTTTTGTGTCCCCCTCTCCGGCCTTTTCTCCAATCATCGCTCCTAGGTTCGTTCGACATCCTCAAACTTGAGTCTTGAATAGTCGTTGACCTTTCTTTAGAGCCACAGCATCGACCGCCGCCCATCCGCAGCCCACACCTCTCTCGTTGCAAACATTCTCCGAGGCCCCGATCGACGATTTACACATGCGAGGTGAACAGGAAGGACCAACCACAGTGGGAAGCAATGCAAGGAGTCGGCCCATGGCACCATTGGCACCCATGACAGAGGATCTACTTGATGGGCCATTCGCTTCAGGCATAGCCACTACTGGTGCGCAGGTTAGTCTATTCATGTTCATAAGTCGTCGATTCAGAGTAGTACTAACGAGCCACAGAGTCGGCGCAACGGTAAACGCCCTGTCACTCAACTCGAAAGTGGCCATGAGACTTCTCAAGCAAAACGACCAAGACAGCAACAGTGCGGCCCTCAGATCTCCAGGGATAATCATGATGATGTCGACCCATTTGCCGATTTTCCCACCAGCTCATTGTTCTCCCCGTCGCGTCCCCGGAGGCCGCCTCAACGTGATGGCTATGTTACTGGAGAGGCGTTTCTGAGAGCCACTTCCATCGATGTCGAGTCTGCCGATGAGCAGTGCGCAGATGATGGCTCTAGCCCGGGATCTCACCTTCCCACTCCTCCGCCTGGTACCCGAAGGCAGGATACTGTCGGTACTGTAGGCAGACCGGATGGAGGTTGTTTCGGTGAAGACATTGTGTCGTCAATTGAGCGTCCAGAAGAGAGACCCTCGGCAGCTCCAACAGCTCCCCAGGAGCGTGATCAAGAACCACTGGGTGCGCTCACTCCCGAACCTGAGGCCGACGAAGTTCTGCCGCCACTGTCGCAGGAAGTCCCAGAACCGAGGCCAGAGTCTGGCCGTGAGCGCGATCTGGCAGTCGAGTCAGATTCTTCTCCGAAGAATGTACCTCAGAATGCTCCTTGCAAAGCCCTGGAGCCCGCAGCAGAGCATAGGATCGATCCTGGCGTCAACTCTCGCCCCTCCAGGCAAGGACAGAGCCAACTTCCAAAAACCAGCTTCACATACAGCGTAATGGTTTCGCGAGGTCTCAACCGGACCTTGAACATTCAGGGCGGGTTTAAGCAAAACTCGCTGAAAGATCTCTTGGAGAAATTACCCATACGAGATATATATTTCGGTTTAGATTTCGTCTTGAGGACTCCAAAAACACGGTATGTGGATTATGTCCTCCTTGGAGAGGAGCAAAAGTTTAAGGCTCTCAAGGAACGGTTCCGGGGGAAGGTCCAAGAAGCCGTCAAGGACATGTACAAGGACAGGCCCCTGGAATTTGAGATATCCATTGAGCCACGCTGGGTTGAGGATGACGATGTCGAAGATGCTCTTGACTTTTGAATCCTACTCATTCTTATGATGGATGGTGGTTGCGTTCAGGCGGACTGGAATTTCTGTTGGGTTATCTCGTCAATGGATGTGCGAAGAATTAGGATTATCAGATGTAGGCCATCGCCAGGTTCGACATTTCTTTTATTTGGAGCTATCTCTACCGTCCCATTATCAAGAAGTCTGACTTTCGTTGTTTGCAACCCGACTTTTTCCAACTTTCATTTATATACACTATGTTCCATTTTTCTTATAGACAAATTATAACTGAGTTAGTCGCTGAACCGCCTAGCCAAGCTAACATATTAAATAAAAACCCTCGACAACAGTGCCCGTGCGTGTGTCGAGCAAAGTTGGAAAAGGCGGCGGCCACATAGGCATGAATTGAGGCGTGCAGATATCTGCAGTTCTTATTCTGGTGTATTTGCAGACGGGCAGCAAGAAGCGACGCCGATATTCTAGCCCTGGCGCTGAAATCACTGCGATATGTTATTTTCACCTCGCACTCTCTTTTCCTGAACTCGATTGTCGTTTTTTGCAATAAGTTATATTCTGCTTGAAGGGTGTGTTTTAGTTATCGGTGCCTGGGCGGAATTGACCGCCCACAGCTTCAAGGCCACAGACCAGCACACCGCACCATAACGCACAACCCGGTCAGATCTTGCCAGGGGGCGCAAGGCATACTGCCTCATCCCCTTGTAATTTGGGGTCCAAAATAGGTATTTGTCATCGATGGCTCTCCTATTTAAACAGGGAGGGCGGTAAAACTCTTCTTTTCAGATCTCGCAACTCCACAACACTTAGGCATAGACACTCCAACTCCAACAGCCAAGATGCATACCCTAAGCATTTGTGCTGTCTGCCTACTCTTTTCTTTTATCTGTCTCGCTGCCATCTGCATCACTGTTGTTTGTGTTACAAACACTGTATGCCATTACTTCTCAGGTGAAAGGAAATCAACATCATCTATGACAAGAATCATGAGCACTAATTTCCCCAAGGCAAAAACGGACGGACGAACCAAGACGATGACGAGACAGAGAAAATAAGTAAAGGGCTCTTGGTCAGGGCACCTGCGGTGGATATATCAGATATTGTAAGCTCGCTGTGCATAGGGCGTAATGTTTTCAGTTCTGACTTGGCGACTTGCGAACGCTAACACGTATTGCTTGCTAGTCGTTCACTGTGAACACTGCGAATACTGCCCCGGCGAACACTGCTCCAGCGAATACAAATCCCGCACCTGCAAATCGGATACAGACGAGGAGCGCAACGCGACGTGCTATAATATAGGATGCTACAATTTGAGAAGCGTGGTGTGTCTCGTCAGAGCATCACGGATGAAGCTTGATCTTTCTACCGTGTCTTGCTGTTTGCACTTCTTTCTTTCGACTTGAATGCTTTGGTGCGGATTCTTCGTTGCTGGAAAACAAACTCGAAAATAAATTAAAAACGGGTCTCTTTACTTAATTTTACGTCTCATCGTATTTGATTCACATAAATCCTCGTTCCCTTTGCTGATCACGTGGTGTTCGGATTTGCTCCCTTGGTAACACGGCGCTTTAAAACGTCGCGATCGTGAGGAAAACCAGATCAGGGAAGTAGCTTCTGGTACTCGAGATATGGTGCTTGTATCTCCATTTCGATATTCTCGCAGCTGTTATGTTGCACCCAGAATCGAAAAGGTGGCAGGAGACGAATGTGCATCTCTTCGGATCTGGGGATCAGAGTTTTCAGTCTTTTCCAGTCCCTAGTCACGTTGTTCTCTAAAAAGCCTTGCATGGGCAGGGGACAGTTTCATAAATGTGCACAGCCCCCGAATAGGCTGCTGCACCTTTGCATTGACACCACGTGTGTCAGCGGCATGAAATTGCTCCGCCGTCACGAAATGATGCGGGGCGACGTTCCGATATCTTTTCAAGAAATCCCCGAAAAGAATCGTGGGAACACTTGCTACGTATAGCCTCTCAACACCACTCAACACCGCCTTTCCATGAGCAGGGATTCCAACCAACAACTAGTCCACTCAGTCACATGGAACAAGTGCCTCCCCCCCAACTATCTCAGCTCTCTTTCAGCCGCTGCACGACGGATATTACCGACTATCTATCCAACAACTCACCCCACTGCCCCTTTCTTTTCTCTTCGCCTTCTCCAGGATCCACAGAGTGGTTCGCTGGCCAGCTGGCATACTGTTGTCTAGTTTACACCTCGGCGGCCTCACCGAGATCCCATGGTGCCAAGCTAGCATCCTACGCCCGCAATTCCACTCGCTTTGGCAACCTCGTGGCACCAACTCGCCCATGCCATGGAACCTCATTCAATATTTGCAACGAATGTCACCCACATCCCAAATATCAGAACACTGCGTGCAGAACTTGACTGCGCACGTGTTGGCCAGCGTCGGGACGTCAACTTCTACAACAGCGTTTGCTCATACCTGTTTACTTTTACATCTACCCTTGGCTTCAAGGGTACGGATCTTACCCGGTGGAAAGCTCCGGCTCATCAAAAGGGCCTACTTGAGCTAACCCGACGATTCCTCGAAGATGATGGTAATGGGGCTATATTCTGGCCTGACGATCCCAAATCCCCAGACTACCGTTCACTTCAATACTCCAAGGATGCCGATCGGTAAGTTGCTCTCTTTTCCTGCTTTTCAACCTATTATTTCTCTAACAAGGTGCCAATTGCAGTATAAGTCGGGTTATGACACAACTCTTCTGGAGAGCCTCCCAGGAGTACAGGTACAAAGGCAGCCAAAAAAAAATGGCTGATCCCCATTATCGAGCCCGCCGTTTGGGTCTTCCCCTTCCAGGACCTGAGCATACTTCACATCTTGGGGGTCAGGGCACCCTCGGAGAACCATTTGATGTTGACAAACTAGTCTCCTTGACGACATCATCGACAAGCTCCCGTCCCATCAAAACAACCCAGTACGTTTGTAATCCTTACACTGATGCCCCGAGCACTTATTGACTGGTTTGTAGAGATGAAACCCCCCTCTTTGCTGTCCCTCCGCGGCCCCGTATGTACCAAGCATCCGTTGAGGAGACCGTCGACGAGAGTTACACTCAGAATGCACTACAGCGGCGGCCCAGCTCATTGGGGATACATCCACCCTCGCCGCCTGTGGCACCCATACCGCATACAAACAATGAACCACAAGGTGACCAAGAGACTCATCTAGTAAAACGACCAAGACCTCGGGAGCAAAACACAACGAACCCCAACTCGCACCCTGCCGGTGGTGCTGAAAACGAGCCCGTTGCCAACTCACCTCCAGTTTCATGGTTCTCTCCTAGGAGACAGACATTACGCCCAGATTATGTAACTGGTGACGAATTTTTTGAAGCCATTGGCTCCGCTGCATCAGGCAGTGATGCCGAACCTGCAAATTTACAAGCGGCGGGTAATGGACCCAGAATGAAGTCTCCTCTTCCATCTCCCCCCTCAGCTCCAACTACCGATACGGTAATGACGCAGGCCGGAGGTGGTTGCACTGGAGACTCGTTGTTAAATAATGATGCAGAGGAGCCACAGCCCATGACTGCGTCACTCCCTCCCCGACCTTGTCTAGCCCTACACGATACACCCGCTCATATACATGATACTGGTCAAGGTCAGCGGCCACTCTTGAAATCGGAGTTAGACACCAGTCGTGAGAATGAACGGCGGCCGGAGCTGGAACATACTCCTGAGAGCGTGTTCGGCCGTGCGGCGGAGCATGAGGCTGGTCAAGATGCCGACCCCAAATCCTCGAGCCAAAGACAAAGACCACGTCCACAAATAATTTTTAGTGTGGATGTTTTACATGACGAAAACAGGAGATGGCAGCCCAGGGGGAAGTTTATGCAAATGTCGCTGCGGGATCTTGTGGAGGAGTTACCTCTCCAACCCAACTTCTCCCGCTTCACGTTCACCTTGGAGACCCTCAGGTGTACATTCCATGAAGATGTCACTCTCGATGACGAGGCCGGATTTGCGCTCATGAAGAACAGGTTTAACCACAAGATCGCAGCGTCCCTACGTGCCCATCGGGGTTCTTCCGATCTCCTCTTCGAGATATGCATTCATCCAATTTGGGATGGACGAGATGATTGTGAGGGAGGCAATGGCGATGACGATGAAGATATCGTTTTCTGAAATCGTTCTCATCCAAGTGTCTGTAGATACAGATATTTTCTGTTTAGGCGCTCAGGGAATGAGTATTAGAAACTAATCCGAGGAAATGCAAGGGGTGTATACTTGTAAATACTTTAGCTTTGTTCGTACCAACCAGATAGATCAGAGCAACGCAGTATATTCCAGATATTGAAAGGACGCAACGAGACGCTCTACTTTGTACTCGGGCTGATATCATTAAGCAGGGGAATTAAAGTGATTTTCCACAGGCAGTAAGGTTTACAACTGAATTCGGTGTGAGCTTGATATGTCTGATGATATTGGGCAAAGCCATTAAAGAAACTCAATATATATACCCTGCACCAGATTCATAACCCAAAGGGCGTGCAAGTGAATGCTGTTTATCTCCTTCTAATAATTTATTATACGAAATAAGTATTAGCAGGATTGAAGCATGTAGTTACATGTGCGAGTAGCAAGATGCGTGTGTGCGAATAGCAATACTCTTTAGTATATTTGACATGCTTCCTTTCCACTGTCACGTAGTCGTGGATCATCTTCGTCTAGGCTTTGAACGATTCACTGGCCTATACCCCAATAGTGAACACATAGGCTCTTCTGCAATGCACCTCCCAAGTGTGAGAATTTATTTTCCAATAAGAATCAATTGATTATAATACAAATCGCCCCTCAACCACAATAAGTAGTGTAACATGAGAACCCTCCACTAAACATCTACTACGCAGCAAACATGCTGCACAACTCCCAGTCTCCACTTGCAACCTGTCTCCAGGAACTCGACACGGTCGCCTCCACTGTCTGCATACCGGACTTCCCCTTCCCCTTCTTGACTTGTCGGAACAGGGTCACGCGGTAAGCTATTGCAACGGCCATCAAGTCGATTTCGACAACTTGAGGATCGTGCATCTTGTACGCCAGCCACTCGTTGCAGTGCTTGAGTTCCTCTTCGAGAGGCGGGTCCGAGTCCTTGGTGCGTGGCGTCGGGTCATCGAAGAGAAAGCGGTTCGAGACAATGGCATCCTTGCCCATATACAGGAGAGCGCTCTTGGGCTTGTCGCAGAGGGCGCGCCAGAGCAGCGTCTCCATCTCCTTGGCGGCGGCGTGGTTGCGGCCCTTGATGGTATTGAGGGGTGGTTCGTCATCGTCGTCGCTGTCTTCCTCTTCGTGCTTTGGGGCGCCCTTAGTGAAGAAGTCCGACTTCAGTCCAGGCGTCAGGCTGGCCTTGCCGCTGGAGGCGAGTTCCATGTTGCCGTTACCGTCCCGACTGTTGAGTCCGTGTGGGGACTGGTCGGTGGTAAGTCCAAGCATGGTAGGCATGGTGATGGTGTTTGTTCGAGTTTGTAGAACAGATGTTGATGGGTTTGGTTGATGATTATCAGAGTGTAGGAGTGGACTCAGGGATTCAGCTCGGGAAAGAGGAGAGTTGGATCTGCAAAGGGCATAATATGGGAAATGATCTCTAAAGAACCAGCCCACACCTAAGTAATCATGGCGAGTCCATGATGGTGTTGCGCAGAAATCCTGATTGTTGGATCCTGTGTCATTGGAGTGACGTCAGTCCGGGGTGTGCTCCATGTGGGAGGTGGATGACGACGATCGACATTGATCGATCAGGGCCTGACACATCTTCTAGAGGTGGTTCCTGATTGATCAGAGCGAACTGGATAAAGCTGCAGTAGAACTGGAGTTCTTTGCAGATGCAAGTAAATGGATTTCCGTCATGGTTCCCGGCGCCAATCTCAATGGTGCAGGCTTACACGGGAACGGACCGTTGATGCGTAGCAGTGATGGTTTGGTGCTTGTGGTGGCATCTTCGCCCGCTGTCAGTCCGCTAGGTGTCCGCTACGACCACTACGAGTTAACGGTCCACCCCACACCCCACTACCCGTCGTCGTTGCACACTGGAGCGCTTTGCGGACTCCACCAAAATTTCTGTCCCGACATTGGGAACTTTTTTTTCCATCGCACCGCCTGAGCTGCTGCGTTCACTCCCACGACGCAGGCTCTCAACCACTCGCCTCAGTGCTGCAATCACCATGGATATCCTCAAGGTCCTTTCGAGAGGCACCAAAAAGACCGGCAAGGGGGGTCAGGCCGCTAACAGTGGCGCCACGAAACTTCCCTCGGCCGGAACCACCACGAACCCTCAACTCTTCCACGATGAAGTCCGCGGCCAGAAGAGAAAGCGGACCCGCGACGAACCGCAGGTTCAGGCTCCTGTCGAATTACCCGAAGTCGATTTCTTTGCCCCCAAGCCTGAGAGCGTTCCCAACACGCTCCCCGACTCGGAGAAGATCGAGCGAGCCCAGAGCCCTCCCCGACTTGCCCACAAACTACTGAGCGAGGACGAGTGTCGCCAGCTCTTGCGGTCGCATCGCCTCAAGATCACCCTCCTGTCCAAAACCGAGGACCAATCGAGAGTGAAGAAGGCGAAGAAAAAGAAGAAGCAGGCCGCGGTGGAAGTGAAGAAGGAGGTCAAGAAGCAGTTGTTCCCCCAGCCGCTGAATTCGTTTGGTGAGCTTCGCAGCTCCTATGGCATCTCGCGCCAGGTAGCGGAGAACCTCGTCGCTCAGAGTTACCGCGTGCCAACGGAGGTGCAAATGGGTAGCTTACCGCTCCTTCTGCGCCCCGACATCGCATTAAAGGACGAGGATGGTTTGGATGGAGGAGTCGACTTCCTCGCTGTTGCGCCGACGGGAAGTGGAAAGACCATTAGCTTTCTCATCCCCGCTATCAACAACATTATGCGCAGGCGTGCGGGTGAGAACTTGGATGACATTCATGAGCTTGAGACCATTGTTGTGGCGCCTACCCGAGAGCTGGTGCATCAGATTGCCAACGAGGGCAAGAAGATTGCCGAAGGGACGGGACTCAAGATCGTCGCTATGAAAAAGGGCATGTCTATTTCAGCTGAACAGCAGGAACTGGCGGCCGAGGAGAGCTCCGAGGACGAAAACGACGATGATTCTGAGTCTGAAGACGAGAAACCAGCCGATAAGAAGCCCAAGTCTGTCATCAAGGCTGATATTCTTATCACAACGCCTTTGCTGTTGCTCAACTTCCTCACTGCTGGGCCCACAGGCACCCAAAAAGTCCTGCCGACTGTCCGCGATCTGATTCTTGACGAGGCGGACGTTTTGCTCGACCCTCTCTTCCGCGAACAGATGTTGGGTGTCTGGACCGGATGCACCAACCCTGACTTGCGGCTTTCCTTCTGGTCAGCGACTATGGGATCCAACATCGAGACGATAGTCACAGAGCAGTTGGCGTCGCGAGCTCAGTCGTTGGACATTACACCGAAGCCGTTGATCCGGCTGGTCGTCGGTTTGAAGGATACTGCGGTACCAAATATCACCCACAAGCTCGTTTACACGGGATCAGAGCAGGGAAAGCTGCTTGGACTGCGGCAGTTGTTGCACCCCACGGGAAGTGATGACTCTGGTCCACCTCTCAGACCTCCTTTCCTTGTCTTTACACAAACCATTGACCGAGCAACGGCTCTCAATGAGGAGCTCAAATATGATATCCCCTTGGAGGCTGGCGGATCTACGAGGATCGCCGCGCTCCACAGTGGCCTGGCCGATTCAGCCCGCGCGATGATCATGCGCAAGTTCCGTGCTGGAGAAATCTGGGTGTTGATCACCACGGACGTGTTGGCTCGTGGCGTGGACTTTGCCGGTGTCAACGGTGTGGTGAATTACGATGTGCCTGGCTCTAGTGCCGCATACGTACACCGCGCTGGACGAACTGGTCGTGCTGGCCGGGAGGGTGGCATTGCGGTGACATTCTACACGAAGGAGGACATCCCATTTGTCAAGACGGTCGCCAACGTCATCGCCGCCAGCGAGAAGCAGGCTGGCAAGACAGGCGAGAACACAAGCGTGAAGAAGTGGCTTTTGGACGCCTTGCCCAACGTTACCAAGGCAGACAGGAAGACGCTCAGGGAGCGCGGTGTGGAAGCTCGCCGCAGCGGCAACAAGGCTAAGATTACATCCAAGAGTGGCTACGAGAGACGCAAGGAGAACAACCGACAGGGTGCCATCGAAAGTAGCAAGAAGCGGAAGACGCAGCAAACCGAGGACAGCGGAGACGACTCGGAGTGGGCTGGATTGGATTGAGAGCCGAATGACTGATGGACAAAACGGATAGACGGCATGGATGATACCCATGCAGTCAGCATACATAGCATGGCGGAGGAGAGGATGGGGATCCGCCTGCTCCTCTGGCCCAAGAATAAATCACCTGAAAAGTTTGAAGGTTTTGCCCTTGTCAAGGATTGTGGCCATTCGGTTGATCACTACAAGTTGAATTCGCAACTCGGCAGATGCAATTTCATGTGTGCGTTGGCAGAGCTTGGCGAACTGGCAAGTGAAGTCTTGGGTGACAGGATGCAGACCAACACTGAAACACTTTGAGTGGTTGGGGAAATTACAGCTCATCACACCGAACCACGTAGGAGCTTCATCAAAGAACAACTCACAGTCACCTTCTTTTGCTGGGTTTTTTATTATCGCTTTGTTGGTCTTGTTGGTCCTTTCTTGGCTGACCCCACCACCTCACCTAGGCTGAATTGTCGCCCATGGCGCCCCCTGCTCATTTCGGCGCGACGGCGAATCACACCATTGAAGTGACGGTCCTCGTCGTTTCGTCAATCGACCGGTTGCATCGCCGGGGGAGCAGCAATGTTACGATGCGTGGGTGCACGTTGACAAAGAGAAAAAAAGTGCGCTTCTGACTCAACCGCACGTGGAGGAGGGGATCGGCAAAACAAAGCACAATTTCAGGGATCAATGCGGTGCCGGCCTCAACGAGAGATTTGCCAAGGACGAGCTGAAATGCGACCGACACCCAAGAAACGGCCAAGGCGGTAGCTCTCTCGCGGTCGACCGCTTCGTCGTACCTGATGATCCTGCCCTGAAGTGCCCTGAAGTGCCGGATGATTTGCCCAACGTGGATCAGCACACTGTGGCCGTGGTGTTGGTTGAATATTGCCGCACAGGCAGTTGGGCCGTCTAGTCTCATTGAGCGTGTTTCCGACCTGCAGGGTGCATAATCCTTCATCATTCTTTCATCCTTTGCCGGCACGGAAGTCCCGAGTGCGGACGGAGCAGCATGGCTTTCTTGTCGATTGCAGTCCTGCGAGGCCTCATTTGCCGTGCCGACTCGCAACGACGCTATTGCCCGTCATCCCGCTCAAACAGGACAAAGAGAGATTTGGCGTCTTCTCAAACCTCTTGGCCAAAAATACCAAGGCCCGAGTGAGCTGCTGCGCCTGCGTCTTAGCGCCGGTGTGTGGCCACCCTCGTTGGCGGCTCGGATCCTGCTTGGCTCCTCCGGCTAGGATAGCCTCTTCTCTCCCTCTGCTCTCCCTCTGCTCTCCACTCCAGGGCATATCCCTCTGCTTTAAGGTTAAAGAAGGGCAGCCGTCTATTGGCTGGGCCGTCCAACGTCACCTCCTGAAACACGCCCTTTTAGCAATCGCCAGGGTTGCGGCATCGTGACCCCTGGCGCCAACCAGGAACAGCACTGAGATCTCCCACTTGTGCCCTTCTCGGGCTCGCACCGCAAAGCTTGGCACCGCCGGCTTGACCACCTCGTCAGGGCATTCTTCCAGGGGCATTGTCGTGCTGGCGAGTAGGATCGTGGGCCGAGAATTTGCCCAGCCCATCCACGAGCGTCTAATCTCATGGCCGCTCACTCAAGAAGGGGGGGTCCCCCGGATTGCTTGTTTCCTGTCACCAGACGGGAATTTTCCATTTCCATCTCTCTCCAGGTTCGAAACAGATCTGTCGCCAGTTTCGACTCTATCCACTCCTTTGTTTGCTTTACTCTTTGACGATCGACTGGATCGCTCGTTCATTTCCGTTTCTGTTACCCAGAGTACTTCGGACACTCATCGACTAAGACGACACCCACTCACAAAAAAGACATCAAGAAACAGTCTTACGGATCAACCGCAACCGCAATTTTTGTGTTTGTATCGAAGAAATCATGAAGTACACAACCGCTATCGTGCTGGCCTCGACCGGCCTGGCTTCGGCCTTGACCCAGCAATGCACCGGTACCGCCGCCGAGGAGGGCGGCAACTGGTTCTGCGGCGCCATTGAGCAGATCCTCTACGAGGGCTTCTCCGGAAGCGGCTCCTATAAGGAAGTCACCAACATGGGTGCAAGTGGCGAGTGTGAGACCAAGGACACGCCTTACAGCGGCCCTCTGGCACCCCTCGACGAGGATGTAAGTCGCTCAATACTGAGAATATCCAGCACGCCCTGCTAAACTTGCCATCTTAGCTCTCCCTCCACGTCCGTGGCCCCATCAACTTCAAGGAGTTTGCTGTCTACAACCTTGCCTCGGAGAAGAAGAAGAAGCGTGATATCGCTCCCTCTCCTCACGTCCACGCCCGTCGCCATGGCCACGAGCACTTCCACGAGCAGCGCAAGAAGAAGCGTGCCGAGTGGATCACTGCCACTATTGACGGCAAGGTCGTCTCTTGGGAGAACAACTACTTCGGCCCGGCCACTGCTGTCGCTCCCGTCGACGCTGTCGCCACTGAGCCCGCCTACGAGGCCCCCGCTGTTGCTGCGGTGAGTGAACCCGTCGCTGCCACCACCACCAAGGCGGCCGCGGCTGCGAAGGCTTCTACCAAGTCCAAGAGCAGCTCCAAGTCTAGCTCCAAGAGCAAGACCGAGTCTGTTGCCAGTGGCGACTGGGAGCGCACTTCTTACTACAACGCCGCGGACGGCGTTGCTGAGAACATCGTTTTCCTCGGAAACTACGGCGGCGAGGGATCTGGCGTCTTTGATACGTGAGTTCTGGCAGCACACACATGTTTCAAACGGACGTGGTTACTGACTTGTCTTTGCAGCGTCTGGGGAAACTCTCTATCTTACCTCAATGGCAACGGTGACGGCGGTTCTGCCAATGCTACGACCCTCGAGGATGTCCTTATTCCCTCCAACAAGGAGTTTGCCATCTTTACCGCCGAGCAATGCGATGATAGCAGCTGCGGCTACTCTCGTGCTAAGGATGTTGCCTACAGTACGTCCCCCTGAACTCGCAATCCCTTCCATCTCGTCTCATTGCTAACGGCTCCTCCCTGCAGAGGGCTTCGCTGGTGCCAACAAGGTCTTCCTCTTCCACTTCAAGATGCCCCTCGACGGCGACCGCGGCTTCAACGGCGACATGCCCGCCCTCTGGGCCCTCAACGCCCGCATTCCCCGTACCGCCCAGTACAGCGACTGCAGCTGCTGGACCTCTGGCTGTGGCGAGGCCGACATCTACGAGGTGCTGGCCTCGGGCGACACCAAGTGCAAGAGCACATTCCACCTGAAGAACGGCGCTGGCAGCTCCGACTACTTCGACCGCCCTACCGACAGCTACATCAAGGTCGCTACTGTCTTTGACGAGAAGACGGCCAGTGTCGCTATTAAGCAGTTGCCCGCCGACTTCGACTTTAGCACCGGGCTTAGCTCCGAGACCGTCCAGGGATGGATCTCTGGATTTGCTGATAGCTCTACGGGTAGCAGCTTGTTCCAGCTGTCCACCTAAACGCCATTACCTGACTTTCGGGGAATGGGAATGCTATGTTTTTCTTTTAAGTTGTATATATATGATTCTTGCATTTGCCGTTTCACGGCACGCAGCCCGCTTTAGAAATGATTTGTTGATACCTCAATACCAATATGCCATAGATGAATGGAGTTTTCATGATTGGAAAGACGACGAATAAGATAATCCACTCGTACCATTTTGTGTGAAGGTTATGTTCGGAATATCAATGAAGCCTTGCCTATCAATACAGTGGTCCTTCTAGGGTATAGACACGTCTACAATATTATACAAGTCCTTGTCATCCCATCATACATCGTCGTCGTGCCGAAAGACTTGCTCCCAAGCCACACACGCTCCTTTCAAGTAGAGGCTTCGGCCTTCTCGGCCGCGTTGTCCTCAGCGGCAGTGCTAGGCTTCTTGGCCTCCTCGGTCGTTGACAATCCCACAACATTCCTTAGCGTGCCGAAACTCAGGCAGTCACTGATGCGGTTTGCACCCGAGAAGAGCATCACCATCCTCTCAACACCGCAGCCCCAGCCACCAGTAGGCGGCAGGCCATAATCCAAGGCCTTGACAAAGCTCTGATCAAGAGGTGCGCTCTCTCCTTCGTCATCCTCAACAAGATGGATGCCTTCATCAACAGCCGCGGGGTCAACCTCCGGCGCCTCAATGGCAATGGCACCATCGGGCTTGTTGACGAGGTTACGGTGGTCAAGCAACTTCTGCTTCTGAGCCTCAGGATCGTTCTCCTCTTCGTACATGTTGGCCAGCTCACGGCCACCAATGAACAGCTCTGCGCGCGCTGATACCAACTGGTAGGTGCGTGGGCAGAGGAAGCTCTTCGCCAGCGGTGACATACAGGCAGGGTGGTTCATGATGAGGATAGGTTGCTCGAAAGACATTGGCTCCAGATAGATTGCCGCAAGTCGGTCGAGAAGCTTGGACAGTGAGTTGGGAACCTCGCCAGGAATCTTGATGCCGGCAAGCTTGAGGATAACCAAGAGCTCAGCCAGAGCCCCCTCGGTAGAGAGCTTCGGAAAGCGGAGCCCAAGAGCTTCCTCCAAGGCAGGGACAAACTCAACACGCTTGTATGGCCGCGCGAATTTCTCAAGATCAATCGGCGGTAGGGAGGTGAGTTGAGTAGAGATGAGCTTTTGGGAATGCTCCGCCATGCTGTACAAGAGGTCCTCAGTCTCCCGAATCAGGTCGTCCAAGTTGGTGTAGGCACTGTAGAACTCGCACATGGTGAATTCTGGGTTGTGAGTTCCATCAATGCCTTCATTGCGGAACGCAGGGCCAATCTCAAAGACTTTGTCGACGCCTCCAATGACCAGTCGCTTGAGCCACAGCTCGGGTGCGATGCGGAGAGCCAGATCGCGATCCTTGAACTCAGTGGCCTGAGTGACAAAGGGGCGAGCGACGGCGCCGCCAGCATTTTCAGCCAGGATGGGGGTTTGGAACTCCAAGAACTTCTTCGAGTGGAAGTGATCGCGCATGTGCTTGGTGATCTCAGAACGCAGCCTCAGCACGTCAATGGCTTCACGGTTCACCAGCATGTCAACGTGGCGTTCCTGCATGCGAGTCTTGGGGTCGGTGAGCTTCTCAGGGATTTGCTCCATGGCTGGAGAGAGAAGCTCCGGAAGAGCCGTGGCAGCAATAGTGAGCTGGCCAGCCTTGGTACGAGTTGGGAAGCCAGTAATCGCTGCCAGACTGTAAGCATCTGGGGAATAGAGGTAAACATTGGGATCCTACATATGTGGTCGCCCACTTCTATCAAGCTCCTAAACAAGGCGAATTTGTGGTTTCTCGTTTCCTGGTCCCCCATACATTTTGCCTTGTTGACCATGACCTGCAGACGCTCGAATTCGTTCACAATGTCGAGGAAAACCAGGTACTTTCCGGCGGCGCGCTTCGACCGAACACGACCATAAACGGTGACATTCTCCATCTCGTTATGCTCAGCAGCATTGAACGCCTCTATGAACTCGGGTACAGAGTACCGCTGGCGAGTGTGCTCCAGGCGAGGATGGCTTTCAGGATAAAGCGGGTCCTCGCTCTGCTGCTCCTCCCACAACATAGTTCGACGCTGCTTCTTAAAGGGCGACAGCTCCTCGGAACTCTCCTCAGGAGCCCCTTGCGAGTTGTATCGGCAGACAGAAGAGGTCGAGAGGGACCTCCTGAATGCGACACCCTGCGCACCCCATTCTCCCCTCGTCACGGAGCCACCTCGGCATACGATGTGCGAACGTCGAACGAGTCCAGGTGCTCTCGGAGGAAGAGATTGTATTAAAGGCCGACCGGCCAGGCGAAGATACTGTACAGACATCATTACACCTGTCAATTGGGTTAGCTTTGTTCATGACCCAAGACGTGAAGCAAAGAAGGTGAGAGGTAAAAATGTCATCAGAGATTGGCAGGTTGTAATCAGTCACAGCAAGCTGTGTCAATCGCAGCGGTTCTGAAGCGAGATATGCAATTCATCATGATAGAATGTGTGAGGGGATTGAACGAGAAGGGCTTGTACTTACAATCATAATAGCAGCATGGAACTTTCGCTCCATGTGTGGGAGAAGAGAAGCAATTTTTTGGAGCTTCGACGAGAACTTTTTATGACGGCTGAATAGCGCCGAGGTTTTTCCGGCTCTCACACCAGCCACCCACTTCCCTCCAGCCACGGGCCCCGCCACTAGCATGAGGCTTCCGTACAACTAAGTGAGGCGTCCAGCTCGCGGAGCTCACCAACCACCAGGCCAAGGCTGAAATTTGTTCCAACGCGACAACACCTGGCGCATCTCCACCAAAACCCGCGACTCTCCGCGCTGGATCCCCCAATTGGTTCCGTCACCAACCCGTTGCGACTCGTCCTACACAATCACCATGGCCCAACAGCCTCTTTCCTCGTCGGTGCAGCCTACCGACATCTACGGAGGAGGTTCGTCAGCTCCCTTGCGCGTCTCCCTTGCGCGCCGCTCCCCGTGAGCATGCATACTGACGTTTTGATCGTGTAGATGAGGTCTCAGCGCTTGTCCTCGACCCCGGCTACTGCAACACCCGAGCAGGTTTCGCCGGCGAAGATGTTCCCAAGTCAATCCTCCCCTCTTTCTATGGCCACATCACCAGCGAGCCGTCTCGCGACCTCTTCGGTGACGAGTGCTTGATCCCCCGTTCCGACTACGAGGTCCGCAACTACATGAACCGAGACAGCGTGGTGGAAGACTGGGATGTCGCGTCTAGAATCTGGGAGAACATGCTGGTGAAGCGACTGCAGCCTGAGCGTCAGACACCACCCTCTAAGAACGGATTGAACGACGACCCCAAGGACCAGGACCAAGATGTCGAGGGAGACGTCGCCATGGACGATGCGGCCGAGGCAGCTGAGAAGCCCCTCCAGGAGAGTCCCCTTCTAATGACGGAGGCACCATGGAACACCCCCAAGTCGCGAGAGAAGGCAATTGAGATCATCATGGAGAACTGGGGATGCCCTGCCTTCTGGATTAGCCGCACACCTGTGTTGGCCGCTTTCGCAGCTGGCAAGGCTACTTCCTTGGTCATCGATGTTGGTGGTGCCAACACCTCAGTAACGGCGATCCACGATGGCATGGTGCTTAAGCGATCCATCCAGAAGTCTCCCGTTGGTGGCCTGTGGCTGTCGTCTCAGATTCGGAGCCTGTGGGACTCTTCGGAGCCCAAGGTCGATCTGACACCCACATTCATGATCGAGAACAAGACGCCCGTTGACGCACTGGCATCTCCCCAAGTTCGCCTGCGCCACTTCCCCTTCCAGATCAACGACTCCTTCCGCGCTTACGAGGAGGAGCGTGTTCTGACCGAGTTCAAGGAGTCCGTCGTCGAGGTGTGGCGCGGCCCTGGCCGATACAGTGTTCCTGGAAACGAGGAGTACGTTAAGACGCAGCCGGGCCGAGTGTTTGAGATGCCCGACGGCTACAACCAGATGTGGCGCGAACAGCGGTTCCGAGTGACCGAGGGCATGTGGGATGAGACTGCTGGATATTCCCTCCCCGAGCCGGACCGTCTCACCAAGGCCCAGACCATCCCTGAGCTGATCCGCTCTGCTCTCAACGCTGTGGATGTGGATCTGCGCGGCAACCTGCTTGCCAACGTTGTCGTCACTGGCAGCACCAGCTTGATCAACGGCTTCAACGACCGCCTCAATAACGAGTTGACGACCATGTACCCTGGCCTCAAGATCAAGATTCACTCCGCGGGCCTGACGAGCGAGCGACGCTTCGGTGCCTGGATCGGCGGCAGTATCCTCGCCAGCTTGGGTACATTCCACCAGATGTGGATCTCGCGCAAGGAGTACGAGGAGAACGGACCCAACGTGGTCGAGAAGCGGTGCAAGTAAGGCCTCTGAGAAAGGGTTCTTGGAGGTGGACTTCCGGCGTACGGAGTTGGGGAGAGGATGCCATTTTTCAGCCGAAATACGGAAAAGCCTGGCTCCAAAAAGAGTTCGGTTTAGATTTGATAAGATCAATGTATGGCAGCAATTCTCAAAATTATGGCGTCCCGTCCTTGTGAATTATCGTGGTCTTCCTGTAAATCTGACAAGTCTCGTATAGTATCCAATGCTATCCTGAAATAGACCTCTTATTCAGCTGGGTATATCAGTCCTGGTGCAGTCTTCTCGGCTCCAGTTTCTCTCTCTGTCCGTCTCGTCTTAACCCAGGCCCCAAGTTCGCCCCAGATACGCTGCTTTTCAGCCGGCGAGAGTGTAGCTGCCAACCCGCTCGTACTGCTTGCCACAAAGACCCTGGCACCGTCCCACTCGCCGTCGATGACCCCCATGTTCTCGGTAGTATCCTGCCAGCCGTACTTGAAGGCTTTGCCGACGGGGCGCCCGTGGCGGACGCGCCAGACACTTTCCCAGATGCTTTTCCCAACGACGCAGATGGATTCTGGGCGCCATTTTCGGGCCTTTTCTTGAAGGATCTCGACACCCTCGTCCATCTCTTGCTTGCTCAGCTCGGAACCATTGCGGCTGGGACGAGCAACGATGTTGGTGAGACCGAGTGAATAGAGCTCGGGCATCTGGCGGTCCTCGGTCGGACTGCAGAGCCGTGGAGTGACGCCGCTGGAGAAGAGCAGCTTCCAGAATAGGTTTGAAGGGTGGGCATACGCATGTCCGGTACGGGCCGTCTGGACACCCGGGTTCAAGCCAATGAAGAGGACAAGGAGATGCTGAGAAATGGCGTCAGGGAGGAGTGAGAGATGGGCGTAAGTGGAGGGCGGCGCGTAGCCAGAAGCGGTACGGGCTCGCTTCTTTTTTGTCTTTTTGCCATTGTTGCCATTGCTCCCATTGTTGTCATCCGTCTCATCTTTCTCATCCTTCTCATCCTTCTCATCCTCGTCCTCTTGCGGCCTCTTGTTTGGTGTTGCTGAAGATGAGGTGAGATTAAAGCGCGGAGACCTGCGGCGCGTGGGGGTTGATGCGGAAGAGTCAGGGGCCAGCTCTGACTTGGACGACTTGAAGGCGAAGTCACTGAGCTGCAGACGTCCCTTAAAAGTTGCGGGTTGGGGAGAGGATTGGGGTTGCCCTTGGCCTGCTTCCTCATCAACCTGGTCCCCACGGCCATCCTCCTCTTCATGGTGTGATGCCATCTCTGAAATACGGTGTATACGAGTGGATGGAATAGGTGAGAGTCAAGTCGGCGAATGAAGGTGGCGAGTGTTTCCAGTACGGGCTCTGGTTGATGACTGCTGCTTAAGTCACCAATTTAAATCATCGATGGTTGCCCTGTTTTTCTCGACTGGGAATCTAGAACGCCATGTCGAGAATTCTGCCTGCCCGGAGCCTGAGCCGTCGTTTCTGGTGACTCTAGCTGGAATATCCTGGAAGGCCGGGGATGCACGATGTCTTCAGCTGTTGTCAGCTAGTAGCAGCTATTTTCAGCCACCTGTAATGCTTTGATGAGTCCGGCTCGGGATCCCCAGGCAATTGTCAGCCTCTGTCACAGCCACAGGGGGATGGTGGCCCCATAATTAATATCCTACCAGGGCGTTAGTAGGCGGTACTCGAGGCATCACCCGCCAAAGGTTGGCTGCTCCTTGCTAGCGGCGCAGTGAATGGGCCAGCTCGCGGGACAGAGGACATGGGCCCCTGAACGGCAGTGGTTGATCGCTCGGGTTTGAGACGACGAGCTGGAGTACGGGAATCTCTGCGACAGTACACGAAAGACACAGACACTAAGAACACAGACATCAAATACACAAACACGCAAACACGCAAACACGGAAACATACAAACTTGATTGCGTCAGAATCTTCTGGCACCATTCCTCGGGCATTGACCACTGGTACCCAGATGAACTTGTCGGTGTTTGCTCAGTTCACTGTTGGGCTTACCTCCCCAGCACCACATCAGGCGAATAGGATGTGGCAGCGTCACGGCATGGGACGCTAGGAGGCTTCAGTAGGCTTACGGCTCGCACCTTCCTGGGGCTTGGGTGTGACGCTGGCGCATCAGCGGCCGTACAGGGCTAGCTTGACAAGAGGCCAGTTTTCCCAGTCGGCGAGCATTTTGGTGGTCCCGTCCAGGGAGCAGGTTGGCGCTCAGTTGGCGCTCAATTGGCGCGCAGTTGGCGGGGCATTGGGAGGGGCATCAGCGGCGTGGCGGGGAAAGAGCTTCAGGTAGGTAAGGTGTTACGTGCTGCTTCCGTAAGGTACCTAGGTACGCTTGAAAGTAAGATCGGTCAGGGTAGGTGCAGCTTGGCGTCATGCCTCCCACTCGTGTCCCTGACGACCTGACGAAGAGAACTGGGGCCCTTCGTATTTATTCACCCCGCCTCCGCCATCGCCAATCTTCTTTCTCTCTTCTTCTTCTCTCATATCCATCATACTCATCATACCCATCGTCTTTCTTGGCTCGTGAAGCTTCTATACCCTCCATCCCTCCCCAATTGGCTTTTCTTGGTTGCTCTCAAAGACAACCCCGCCAATTGTTTGCTTTCCTCCCTCAACGTTGCTCACCGTAACCTCGCCAAATACTACATACCCCAACACCGTCATCATGGCAGCCATCGAGCCCTCGGCCGAGTCCCTTGCTCAGCTCAAGGAGAAGTACACCCAGGCCGGCCAAGACCAGGTCTTCACCTTCTACGACTCTCTTCCCACTGCCGAGCGCGGCGCTCTTTACCAGCAGCTCTCGGGCTTCGACCCCGTCCGTATCAACGAAATCACGAAGCTCGCCTTGAACCCTCCCAAGGCTTCTGATACCCCCGACGCTCTCGAGCCCCTCCCCGAATCCGCCACCGCCAGTGTCCTCGACTCCAACACCGAGGACATCGAGAAGTGGTATGAGTCGGGTCTCGACCTCATCTCCAAGCAGCAGGTTGCTGTCATTCTGATGGCCGGTGGCCAGGGCACTCGACTCGGCAGCTCTGCTCCCAAGGGCTGCTACGATATCGGTCTTCCCTCCAAGAAGTCCCTCTTCCAGGTCCAGGCCGAGCGAATCCGCAAGGTCCAGGAACTTGCCTCTAAGAAGACCCCTGGCTCCGCTGCCGTTGTCCCCTGGTATGTCATGACCAGCGGCCCTACTCGCGGCCCCACCGAGAAGTTCTTCGAGGAGAACAACTTCTTTGGCCTGCACAAGGAGAATGTCCAGATCTTCGAGCAGGGTGTTTTGCCTTGCATTTCCAACGATGGCAAGATCTTGCTCGAGAACAAGGGCAAGGTTGCGGTTGCCCCCGATGGCAACGGCGGTCTCTACCAGGCCCTTGTCGTCTCGGGTGTCCTTGAGGATATGCGCAAGCGCGGAATCCAGCACATCCACGCCTATTGCGTCGATAACTGCCTCGTTAAGGTCGCTGACCCCATCTTCATTGGCTTCTCTGCTTCCCTCAACGTCGACATCGCTACCAAGGTTGTCCGCAAGCGTAACGCCACTGAGTCGGTTGGTCTGATTCTCTCCAAGAACGGCAAGCCCGATGTCGTCGAGTACTCCGAGATTGACCAGACCACTGCTGAGGAGGCCGACCCTAAGCAGCCTGACGTTCTTCGGTTCCGTGCTGCCAACATTGTCAACCACTACTACTCCTTCAACTTCCTCGACTCCATCCCCCTGTGGGCTCACAAGCTGCCTCACCACGTCGCCCGCAAGAAGATCCCCTTCGCCGACCTCGAGACTGGCGAGACTGTTAAGCCTGAGAAGCCCAACGGCATTAAGCTCGAGCAGTTCGTCTTTGACGTTTTCCCCATGCTGTCCATCGACAAGTTTGCTTGCTTCGAGGTCAAGCGTGAGGATGAGTTTTCGCCTCTTAAGAACGCTCGTGGCACTGGCGAGGACGACCCCGATACGAGCAAGCTGGACATTATGACCCAGGGCAAGCGCTGGCTGGAGGCTGCTGGCGCTGTTATGGTTGGCGAGAAGGCCGCCGAGGGTGCTGAGGTGTCTCCTCTCATCAGCTACGTAAGTTGACCGCGTACAATGGCGAGATTGAGCTTCATACTAACTAAATACAGGGTGGCGAAGGCCTCGAGAACTTCAAGGGCAAGAAAATCACC
This sequence comes from Ilyonectria robusta, assembly GCF_021365365.1. NCBI lineage: Eukaryota > Fungi > Ascomycota > Sordariomycetes > Hypocreales > Nectriaceae > Ilyonectria > Ilyonectria robusta. The sequence continues at coordinate 1,792,701 of NW_025764437.1, read as the reverse complement.
GCGCCTGCTGTGCTGGAGCGGGAGTAGGATAACCTCCAGCCCCCAATGGTGGTGAGAAGTTTAGAGGACAGACAAAAGTTCAAGATCTTGAGCATTGACCAGCCGGCTTCCCCAGAGCCCCAGGAACTGCCCACCAAGATTCCGATATGTGGCGGTTTCTCTACTGGCCCTCCGAAGCTGCCATCAACCGTTTTGCACCCACCCAATGGAACCCTAAAACGAACACATGAAGCGATCTGAAATTAGAATTGGATAGTTCCGAAGCTGTTGGAGTAAGGGTTTGGAATTGAAATGGAAATATTGGAAACCCAATTTCTTGGAACGGGCGGCATCACCGTTGGGACGGAAATCAACTGCGACGGGACAGGTTTAGTAAAATGGTTGGACATGGAGCAAACAAAGCGGGACAAAAGCACAGAAATGATAGATGAAAATGAATAATTGAGCGATGGTTTATGTTTCATAACGGAAATTTACAGCTTCGACTTGTCGCTGCTCTTGTTTGAATTGGTGTCCTGGTCATCTATGTCATGTCTAAATATATCTATCGTAGATTCTAGGGGTGAAAAATGTATGCGGTCGACTCATTCCTGATCAGCAATGAACTTTTCGGCCTCGAGGGCAGCCATACATCCGGTACCTAGAGGAGGAAGAAAAAAAAAACACAAGTTAGCTCACTGTCTTTCTATAGCATAGAGACCTGGCAAAGGGGGGAAACTCACCAGCACTGGTAATGGCCTGTCGGTAACGCTTGTCCTGGACATCACCGGCAGCAAAGACACCCTCGACGTTGGTGGTGGTGGTGCCGGGGACCGTCTGGATGTAGCCATCCTCGTCCATGGTGAGCTGGCCCTTGACGAGGGTAGTGGCGGGGTCGTGGCCGATGGCGTAGAAGAGACCACTGGCCTCAACGGTCTCCAAGGCGCCGGTCTTGAGGTCCTTGACGACGAGGTGGCTCATGAGGCCGTCCTCACCGCCCTTGATCTCGGCGGCGGCCGAGTGGAAGCGGACGGTGACCTTGGGGTGCTTCAGCAGGCGGGTGGCCATGATGTTGCTGGCGCGGAGGACGTCGCGGCGGACGAGGACGGTGACGTGGCTGGCGTACTTGGTGAGGAAGGTGGCCTCCTCGGCGGCCGAGTCACCGCCGCCGACGACGAAGAGGTGCTTGTTGCGGAAGATGGGCACGGCACCGTCGCACACGGCGCAGGCGGAGACACCGTTGGACCAGTACTTGTCCTCGCCGGGGAGGTGCAGGCGCCGGGCGGAGGCGCCGGTGGCGATGATGATGGCATCGGCGGTGTGGGTCTCGTCGGGGCTGAACTCGGTCGTGTACTTGAAGGGGCGGTTGGAGAAGTCGACGGAGGCGACAGTGTCGGTGATGATTTCGGTGCCGAAGCGCTCAGATTGCTTCTTCATGTTTTCCTGGACGGGAGCGGGATGGGTTAGACGGCCGTTGGTGTCGGAGTTGGGCAGGGACAGCAAGGACTCACCATCAGCTCGCCGCCCATGATGCCGGCGGGGAAGCCGGGGAAGTTCTCGACATCGGTGGTGGTGGTCAATTGACCGCCGGCCGCGATGCCGTTGGCCATGAAACCCTCATAGAGGACAGCTGTGGACGCGGTCAGTGGGTTGGCGGTCGCGAGACTGGAGATTGGGGCGTACGCTTCAGCTCGGCGCGAGCCAAGTAGATGGCGGCAGTGTGGGCAGCGGGCCCAGAGCCAACGACTGTTCCATGTCAGTTTCTGTGATTTTATATCGTGATGGACTCCCGAGTGGAGGAGAGCGGATGGAGGGGTGGAAGAAGGGGAGTAGAGGGGCAACGGTCACGTACTGACAACCTTGCTGTGCATTTTCCTGACGCCGATCTCAGCGGATGGTCTGGTGGTTTTCTGAAAGGTAGTGGCGGCAGCAGCAATGGATAGCCCAGCGCTCGAGCGAAGGGTCCGTCGGAAAGTTGAGGAGAACAGTTTGGCGGCTTTTCGGGGGTGCGAGGGAGGAGGTGTGGATGGGGGGGGAAATATATATGTATTAAAAAAAAAAAAGGCCGATCTGGGAACCACCTCAGTTCAGGTCAAGCACGTTTTAGACCTGCCTTAGCTTAATCGACGTCAAAAGCCCGCGCCTCACGAAACGACACGCACGACACGACGGAATTGGATGGACGGAGATGGATCTGGTACGGACCCTCAACGGCGACGGCGGGGTATTATCGGAGAGAGAGAGGGTGGGTGTAATAGCGTGCGCAGTCCCTGTGTGCAGCAGTGCTTTATTCGGTAGTGGCTGGATTATAGCGCCGCCGGGACCTGACAAAGACGGAATGCCACAGCACAGAAAGCCACAGTGCGAAAACGGGCGATTGATTACGGCCCAGGCAGTGGCTCCACCGAGCGAGAGGGAGCGATTTCGGCTTGGACCCTGCCTCTCGAGTCGCGCCTCCCGGTTCCTGTTTCCAAGCTACGTGCTGCACTGGCTCCGGCCGGTGGAGGAGAGCGAGCAGCCAGCGGAGACCGACGACAGGCGACCGGAGTTATGCGCTGCGGTGGTGATTGGGCTGGCGATTTATAAGCTGGCGTGCTGCGGCTGCCGAGGTGGGCGCACGGGAGTGGGCGTGGATGTGCCGGTGTGGGCGACGGTGCGATTGCGGTAGCGGGTGTGGATTGCGACAAGTGGAGAATTTTCTGTAGCGTTTGGAATCAAGTGAAGTGGACTCAATGCTCGATGATGGCATACTGCCTAGGTAGGTACGTAGTAGAAAGACTCGCAAGAATCGTGAGGCATGGCATCTCCAACTTCCGGCTTCCGGGCGGAGTCAGAAGTTGGATTTGGAACTCGGCCCCGTTGCCCCCTTTCGGCAGCTGTCATGGGTTTCCTGACTAATCACGCCTTGCGATCCAGCAGGGTCATGCGTAGGTACGTACAGAGCAGTAACTTAAACAGGATCCACCATTTGGGCTTCATGACGACCTCTTTTTTAGTTTTCTTGGCTACATGACATGGTCAAATCAGCAGACAAAGGTCTTTGCGCTGAGTTGACCCTGTCTACAGACCCAGACTGAAAAAGATATGCGCACATGTGTGGCTCTGTAACTTTTAGCTAGCAAGTCTGCAGGTCTGTAGCTCTCTCTCTGTCCTTGGTCTATCATTCATCACATCTAATAAACACCCCCAAATTCGTCACCGTCCCTCGTCCGCTCCCACGCTCCCATCCCTCTTCCCAAACCTCGCCCCCAGCGACCCAATATCCCGCTTGAAGAACTTGCCAAAGTTGCGCAGGTTCTCGTTGATCGTGGCCTTCTCTATGCCGCTCGGCCCCGCCCCCGCGACGCTGCTCTGCGAAATGTCCCGCGCTGCGCTCAGCAGCTTCTCGCCGAGGGACCCGGCCTCGAACCGCGGGCCGCCCGACGATCCCGTCAAGGACAGCGCCGCCGCCGACGAGTTCATCATCATGGCGTTGCCGCTGCCGCCGCCGACGCCCAGCCCTGACGACGTCATGAGCGGCCCCAGGAGCGGCGAGATGGCAACGAGCTTGTCGTTGGGCGTGCCGTCGCGGTGAATGCCAAACAGCTCAATCAGGTGCGCCTGGTCCATCTTGCGTACGCCCTTCAGCTCCAGCATCTTCTTGAAGTTGGTGTCGGACCGGTCCGCGATGTGTATCAGGTACGCCTGCACAAGGCCCTCAGGAGGCGACGGCCGCACTTGTAACGTCTTCAGCAACGGGTCTAGCCGGTTCATACACTGCTGAACCCGTCTCACGAAGCTCGATGGCGGCGCGTCCTGCGATGACATGGACGCGTGGTGCATCAGCAGCTTCTCAAACGCCTTGGTAAGGACATATTTGTCCAGAAGCATCTATAACCACGTCGTTAGCTGCCCACGTCGTTCTACCAACACACCAGCGCACTGTAAAAACGTACCTGTTCCGCCCCGACCTCAGATATTGGTCGGCACTGCACGATGCTGTTAATGTAGCCTGTCGCAAGGTGCTCCACGAGGTTGTCGCAGAACGCACGAGCATACTGCTGCTTCGTTATGACGGACAGCACCTCCCCTGCTTTGGTGTCCACATGCTTCACAAGCTCGCCCACATACGAGCTCTGGTCTACAACGCTCTCCATTGTGCTCCAGTTTGTGTTCCTCATCTCCCGCCACACACCTTCGCACTCCACCTCCACTGTTCGCACGAGCGCCAGCACCGAAGCGCTCGCCACGCCCAGGAACGCATCCGACTGCGACGACAGGTCAACCTTGGGCACGAGCTCGCTGTCGATGCGCTTCTTGATACTCTCTTCTAGCTGGTTCGTGTTGGTGTGCCAGAAATCCGCCGTGTTGAGGACCAGCACCACGTCTTGAATCGTAGGACCCTGTGCTCCACCGCTCTGCAGCGTGTGTAGCAACACCTGCTGCGCGTACTCGTCCAGGTACTTAGCCAGCGTCTTTGACAGGTCTAGCAGGCGTTCGCTGGTAGACAGCTTTGCGCATTGCGAAAGAGTAAGTTTGTAGAAGTGGAAGAGCTCAATCGCAGACGTGATGACCGCCTGTGGTGAGAATTCCTCGTCGGGGGGGATGTGTGGCTGGTTGCGATACTTGGGTATCATCGTCGCGAGCTGCTTGTCTTGTGAATCAACCCAAAGGCTCAGGTATGGCTCGAACGCAACCGAGATGAGTCCATGGAAACTGTGCGTCTTCTCCTCCACCGAGCTGAGCGTGTCAATGCTCGCCCGTGAAGACGTCGCGAACCGCTTCTCAAGGCTTTGCTCAAAGTCAAGCGTCTCTTGCAGGCAACTCAAAAGCAGGTTGACGTCGATCTTGTTGCCGTCCGTCCGCCGCATGCTCCGCTCCAAGATGCCCTTGAAGTCATCCCTCGTCCCGTCGCAGAACGCCGCCGCCAGTGTCTCATTGGCTCTCCAATGCTGTGGGAAGATCATGGCGTGCTCGTCGTCATGCGTCTTCATCATCCGCTTGAACCACGCATACCGCCTGCCGATATTGTCCAGGCTGCCTGCCTCGTCGTTGCCCCGGAACACCTGTCGATACTCACGGAGCTCGGTGTTGACGTACCACGTCATGAGCCGCGCCTTGGCCGAGTCGCCTAGAGCATCCATGACGAGGCATGCCTCCACAAGCGTGCCCCTACGAGCGCCGACCTCGCCCTTGGCAAAGGCCATCTCAAAGTCCTCGCAGACCTGCTCTAGAAGCTCGCGCTGCAGCTCAGAGACGCCGCGGCTCAGGGTGGCAATCTGCTCGATGCTTCGGTAGCTGTTGAAATGCTTCATAAGCTGCAACACGGCCTGCAGAAGCCCCGCGCACTCCCGGTACTGCCGCGTCTTGGCCAAACCCCTGAGCTGCTCGTACGCCGTGGTCAGCATCTGCAGCCGCTTGAGGGCCGTCATGCTGAGCGTGAGGTTCTTCTTGGTCCCATCGAGTCTCTTGATGTCGGCCGTCATCGACGTGATGTTCTGTTCGGTCTCGATGGCGCGCGACCGCACCGTCTCGATCTTGCGGAAGAGCTGGGCGAGCTCAACCTGCGCTGACTGCATACGCTCGAGGCTGGAGTCGGGCCCGTACGCCTGGGCGGTCTCGAGGGCGGAGATGTCGGTCGAGAGAGCATTCTGGTGACTCTGGAGGGTCTTGGACACCCGGCTGATGGACGAGACGGCGGACGGGTGCGAGAAGAGGAGGTTGAGGTGGTCGATAGGGTCATAGTCGACTGCGGGCGAGTGTTGGACATGAGCCGTGTCAAGGGGAGCAACAACAGATGATGGGGACTAACCTGCGTCCAGGGCGGACGTCTCAGCCAAGCTCCCATTCATCTTGAGACGATGCCCTGCGAAATTGCAGTCTCTGGAGCTTCAATCGGAGGAGTCGTTGGCTTTGACTTTGATGCTCGAACTTGAAGCTTGAAGCTCGTCACCCTCCAGCACGTGTCAACTGTCATGATGCCTTAAAAGTGGGCCCTTCTCCCTAGGTGCCAACTAGTACGGGGAGGGCTGAGAGGACTCCCCTGAGCATCTAGTGAGCGTAGTTGACTTGTAAAGAGAAACATACCTACCTACTAGGTTGTTAGCTCACTTGTACAAATATCATAAGCATGATATGAAAATTACATTTTGCGTTCCAAATGAGAAGAGATACCACTTCAGGAGTGGACAACACAGACACGGGACAAACGGTTGATACAAATGTGTTGTATTCGCTGACTTAACCAGTTGCCACCATATGCTATCACGCTTCGCTACATGCCTCTTCTCGGCCATTCCCATCTATTCCCCTTCCGCTGCCCTGTCGATGTCCAAGCTCTCCTTTTCTTTGGCCGGTGCATCCTTGCCCTTCTTCTTCATCGAGAATCGCCAGGTGCCCATTCGGCCCTCCTTGGTCTCCTTGCTCCGAGAACTTGTCGCGCCTAGCGAAGGGCTGCTTGTCATGCTGTCGAAGCTGCGACCCATTTGGGAGACATCCTCACCCAGATCGTCCAAGTCGCCGATGCTGGAGCGATGCTCTGCAGATAGGTTCTTCTCGGAGTAGGTTGCACTGCCTGGTCCCTTCTTAAAGAGTCCCGAGTCCTTGCCCAACCTGGAGGACAAGCTGAACTTGCTGGAGCTCCCCTTACGGAACAGTTTCTTAACAACATTCTCGGGGTCCTTGTAGCTTGAGGGAGTCATATCCGTGGTCGAGTTGGAGGCTGTCGTGTCAAGGTTCAGAGACTCATGGGACTCTGATACTGATACCAGAGTATGCACGGAATGTCCATCTCTAGATATCCGGGAGTCTGAGGGGGAATCGTCAAGAGTGCTGTGGAACTCGATGGAAGGAGCAGACAGCTCCTTAACTTTTCTCCTCTCCTTGGACTTGTCTCGATGTCGCTCCTTCTCCTTGCCCTTGCCCTTCTCTTTCTCAGAGTTGGGGTCCTTCTCCCTGTCCTTACCGAAAATGTGGGCCATAAAGGTTGGCGCAGCAGGGTTTAGACGTTGACTCATCGAGGCTCTGTGGCTGGGAGGACGGGAACCGATGACACCAACCTGGCTAGGCGAAGTTTGAGGGTCGAGCAAGTCGTCCTCATCCAAAATCTCGTCTTCGGCAGATGCAAGTGTCGTTTCCAATGCTGAAGGGGATCCATGAATCGATGGACGACGAGACGGATTTCGTGATTGCCATCGTCCTTCGTTTGGAGGGGACCAGAGGCGATTCTGCGAGAGCATGGAGATCTCTCCAGGGGCTCCCCAAATTGAGCCACTATCGGTCGATGGCCGTGGGAGATCAGTCGATGAAATCGATGCAGGTCGAGAATGTTCCGCATCTCTCTCAGGGAGAAGGGCACCAGCAGAGCTTGTGAAGGGGTTCAATCGGCGTGCGGAAAAGGGCCTCGATGACATAGCGCTTGTTCGAGTTCCTTCATGCGTTGAGTGACGATTCATCCAAGAAAAACTGAGCCGGCGTTTATTACCAAACGGCTCATGTTCATCCGTGCCGCGGGGAAACGACTGACTCTGCCCTGCTTTGAGTGTACCAATTGGTATTCCACTCTCGTCAGGGATCTTAGGTGCTCGATTGCGCTGGAAAGTAGACAAAAGACTAGTGAGTCGATGACCTGCCAATGTGGTTGCGGCTGGCGACGTGCTGAGATTGAGCGTGTGCATCTCACCATCAGTATACTGTGGGAACGGCAGGTTATGTGAGGAGCCCTGAGGGCTTGAGAAAAGACTGAGGGAATGGCTGGATGAGGCTGGCGACATGTGCTCATCGTCTCCAGCAGTGATGGCTTCAGGCAAAAACGAGCTGTGGTGTACCCCTGGGTCGGGTACCTCAAACGTATCATCAAAGATACCAGACGGAAGCAGGGAATGTGCAGTTGGACTCAACGGACCGCCAGCGGCTCTCATTTCGGCTTCAGTCTGATGATCATCGGGACCATCAGCAGCCAAATCCATGAAGGGCCCAGGTGCAAACCCGGAGCGAGTGAGACCTGAGGACGCCAAGAAGTGGCTGTCTGGGATGATGAGTTGAGTCGGCGGAGGTGAGAGATTGAGGGAGTTACTGTTCCCACTATGTCGCTTGTTGACTTGGGTTGAGGGCTCGAACTCGAGGGAAGCATCTGCTTGGTTGTAAAAGGCAAGACCAGATTGATGCTGGATGCTCAGTTGTTCGCCGAGTACCCTAATATGCTGGTCGAAATGATGCCCCTTTTTCGTTTCTGCAACCAATTGGTTATGTAGTTCCTTCCTCCTAGCCTCCCAGTCTCGGCGGACCTGTGTATCGTGTTCCTTCCACTGTTCGTCATCTCCGCCTGGGAGTTGCTCGCGCGCGGCTTTGAGATCCTGGAGCTGTTTTCCCTTCTCCTTAAGCTCCGCCTCAAGCTCAGCACACTTTTCTTGGAGGTCTTGGTTAATCTCATCAAGCTTATCAACGTCGCAATCGCGTTTTTGCTCCAACTCGGTTTTCTGCGTCTCGAATCCAGCCCGATCCTTTTTCATCCGTTCAATGTCGTTTTCAAGTTTGGCAATGCTGTCTCGGACCTTGGATTTCCTAGTCTCCTTGTCCTTCAGCTGTTGCTCCTTCTTAGCACGTTCTTTCTCGCTGCCACGCATCTGTTCCATAGTACTGCGAACCGAGGCTTTGAGTTGCGTCGTCTGCTCTTCCTTCTCCTTAAGGCCCAGTCTCTTGCGATCTTTCTCTCTCTTCAACTCCTCTTCTTGTTGCTGAAACTCGGCCTCGTCCTTCCCACATTGTGATAGAGTGTCGTCAATCTCCTTTCGAATGCCTTCAAATTTATTGTTCAACTCTTCTAAAGACATTTCGGGGCCATCGGTGGCAGGAGGCTTAATCTGAGGATGTTCCGTGCTAGCCACTGAGGGCGAGTGTTGTCGTCGATTTATCGTGTTTCGGCGTTGACCAGTGGCGGCACTCGTGATATCGGATGTTGGCGCGGCATTGCCATCGAGGACCGGCGCCGCCTCGACAGTTGGAACGGAAGGTCTATTCAAATCGGTGTCATCGTTGTCATCGTCGGGCTTGGTGCGAGGGTGATCGTTTTTAGCGAAACTGGTCGGCAGTCTCGAGTTCCCGAGTTGAGGTTTTCCATCCTTTCCGAAAGTCCGCAAGCGGAGGACTGGACTGCCTGCCTGGAAGTTGTTTAGACCCACGGCAACCACCCTTATGTTGTAGAAGTGGTCCGGTTTCAAGCCAGTAACTGTAATCGCAACTTCATTACCCGGCGAGTCACCCACTGTGATGAGCATTGTCAGCGTTGCACTCGGATATTCCGGGCTCCTCGGGCTTGCAAAAATCGCGATTTAGGCAACTAACCATGAACACCATTGACTTGTATAGAGTATTTTTGCACAGGACGATTGCTGGGAGGGGGGGACCAGCTGAGAGTGGCAGCATCGGCTCGAATGCCAGCAAGCGATACGTCGGGGGATTCAGGGACATCAACCCCGAGGATATTGATGAGGTCGGGGACGGGTTTCCATAACGTCTGCCATGAGCGGTGCAGCAGCCTAAAAAAAGCGCGGTCAGCGGGCGAGGAACGAAGGGAGGGGAATCAACATTCGGCAGAGGCGGAATCAAGTCGTATGAGAGGGGTAGCAATGGGCAACTCACCAGACAACGGCGCCGAGCGTCAAGACCATTTTGAAGTTATGGATGAGCAGGACATGGGGACGGAGGTCGAGCAAAGTGTCCAGGCCAATGGGGGACGCGGACATGTGCAGCAGCAATCGGCGAGGGTCGAGGAGCACAGTGAGGCCGCAGACGACAGCGTAGACGAGGGCCTTCTGGTAGCTCGAGTGCGGGTTATAGACCCACCAGAACCCGAGGACGCTGAGGATGAGAGAGGTCAAGACGGGCAACTCCCATGACATGTTCTCAGCGCGATCCCGGCCTGGTAGAAAATGCTTCAGGACGGACCCAGGCGTCGTGTCGTGTGGGATGGGAGTCTGGCGGCAGAGGGCAGAAAAAAGGCGTGGAGTACGAGCTTCAGGCCGGACGTGCTCTTTCCCCAGTAAATCTCGGGAGTCGATTGGCGGGTGATCGGGGGAACGAGGGCAGGTTTCAGTGGAAGGGTGGACGGCCAGCACTGTGTGAGGCGCTGTGATGCCGGTCTGGATGCGCTGGGCTGCAGTGGCGCGGCGCCGGATGCTGGGGAATGGAACGCTGTCGCCGTGTTGTGTGCACTGTGCGACAGTGGTTCTGGGGCGAGACATACGTTCCTATTCGTTCTTCAGCGCTGATCGCATCACGCTGCGCTTTGACAACCAGTGAAGAGGTTGACCAGGACGTGCGCGCATTGAGTGCGCTGGCAAGTCATTTCGTGGAGTGCGAGCTAAATTCCGATTACCTGCTGCCGGATGTACAAGCAACGTGGAAAGCCGGGGCAGGGCAAAAGTAACTTGATGGCTTGCATGTGGAAGTGCATTTACAATGGCGTTTGCAATGGCGTGAGGCGCACGCCAAGCAGCACGGGAGCGGGAGACGTCAGTGGTGATGATGTTTGCGGCGACCTTGCGCGGTACGCATGAGCAAGCATAGCCAGTGATGAGGGCTCCCGCCTTTCAGAGTCTCGCCGCTTTAGAGTGGCTACAACGTAAGACGACGTCTTCGTGACGAGGCCGACCCATGGCGCCGGAGACTCTAGAACTATAACGCTGCATTTGCAGGATGGGTTCCTGGAAATTGATTCACTATACCGAGTGTTTGGGTTTTCGCCGCCACGCCTCTTGATATTTTCAGCGCCGGTAATAGAGCCTCTTCCGGCATCCACCGCGCCTAACTTGGGGATCGGGCTTGGCCGAAAGTGCCGCTCAGTGGTTTGGGGCGGTTCGCTACCGTGGAACACGACCACAAACACCAGGGATACCAGACAAAAGGATTGAGACCAGCGGCCTTGGTGCGATCCTGAAAACATTAACAAAAGTGGGGTGTGGAGAGGATCTCTCCGTCATACGTAGGCCGGTTACGTGGGTAGGAAAGTCTGGAAAATGCGGAATGGGCCGTGGAAGAGGGAATAGAAGAGGCGTGGAAATGTCCATCCAGGCTATGTGGGCTTGATCGATGGTCCAGGCAAGGCTGTCTGTCTCTACCAGATATCGTCACCACAGCGGAAATCTAGCTGCATGCCGGAGAAATATCCCGCCACTCGTCAACTGCCAGGGAGCATCCAAGATCTCGCCCATGTCCAGCTCAGCCAGAGCCGGGGATCGCCTCACGTTAGTGCCCGCGTCTCGCTTCCGGCTTCCACCGGACATCATGCGCTTGGATTGCCCGACTTGGGATTCGTCGCGGGTCTCATCTCTATCGGTGACAGACCGAGTCAGCGCCCAATGCCAAAACATGGGAATGATGGGATTGGATGCCAAACATGTGAGACATCAATGGCATAACACCATCGCAGCCGCCCCTCTGTCATTCCCGGATGCCTAAGAGCGTGGGTAACTTGGGTCGCATGGGGGTGGGCATTGGCTGATTCAGGGCCTCATGAGCAAGCGCAACCACAACCACAGATGACAGAGAAGAACCAATGGTTGGAATACACGAATACGATCCTAGACAAGGGCATTTTGCCGCCTCACTTTTGGTGTCAAGATGTAAATATCGGATTCAAAGCCGGAAGCCGGCATTTAAAGCAGAGAGTACCTACTGCTTGCGTAGTAGACTATTGCCCGACAGGGCCAAGGCCATGACATCAAGGCTTCCGCAGCTGACTGGGTTTTCAGGGCTAAGCTAGGTTCCGTAGAGAGAGAGAAACGCGAATCTTGCACTAACTACGGAGTAATTGTCAAAAGTGATCGCTCGGCCTTGTCGAAGGATGATGGTAGAAAGCACATGATGCACACCATGAGCCGCGGCTAGTTTACCCATGCACTCTCTCACCTCGGGGTCGAGTCGGCGCATCTGTCATCACACACGTGGGAGACCGCCACTTGAAATATTTTTTCTTCTCAACATGTCGAGTGTTATTTAGACGCATGGTTAATAGAGGATTGGTGGAGACCGTCAGATCGGAAAGGGTTGACATGGAGGGTTATCTTTCTTTCTTGGTGGACTCAGTCTGTTGAACTTCACAGACGACGTGGGGTTCCTCGTGACGCAGAGGTTTTGTCACGATGGAACAAACCATGACTGAAAGGGACCAGCTTCCAATAGGACCCTGGTCATCCAGAGCTGCGGAGAAGAGATGTTGTCCAGGTTGACTTGATTGTCTGGGTTGTCCACTTGTCAGTGTCATGCGGTTCCGAAATGATCCATGTCAAAAGCCTCTCGTTTTGTCTCAATGTTGGGCCAGTAGGCGGCACGTCCCCCTCCCAACCTGCTGTACCCAGCCCACTGCTGCCCCAGCCAGCCGAGTTTCCACTGCCCACCGCCCACCAAACCACTGCGTCCTACAGTACGTAGCATTATGCAGAGGCTCCATATAGAGGCCCTAGTCGGAAGCCCCCCCGGACAGTCGCTCACTCTCTTACACCGTACACCGTCAGTCCTGTACTCGTTGCTTCATCCTGCCCAGCGACTGGCCGCTCCCATTCTGTCGATTTTCCGGCGGCAACAGCAAAGAGGGGAAACGAAACGCGCGCCGTGCTTCCCTCGTGCTGTACCGCTCTTGTACTGTAATTAGGATCGTTGCCCTGTCTGTCTTCTCCTGCCTGTTCGTCAGCTGTTTGTGGCCTGCCGTTCCAGGTTGCCTTGCGCCGAACTCGCCTCCCCAAACGTCGTGTCGTTCCCCAACAATCCGCCGTCCTCTCGCGCTCACTCTACTCGCCCACTGGCTTCCCCATTCTCAACTGCTGCAGCCCGCTTGCCCCAGCCTTCTGCGTCGGCTGTCATTTTCTTCCCGGCCGCACTTCCTCTCGTTATCTTTGTTGCGTTAGAGTTGCTTGTCGTTGGCTTTGTCGTTGTCGCTGTTCTGGTCGCTGCCGTTGTCTTGACGTCAACGTCCCGTCTCGCTTTAAGGCTTTAAGCTTTCCGTCGCACCGGCCGTTCTTCCGTCGAAGCATCGTCATCGTCCTTCCTCCAACCACCTCCCACCCTTCATTCTCCTCCTCCTCCGCCTCCTCCTCCGCAGCATTCGCCAACTCGCCGCTGCGCAAAGATGCAATACGTGCGCAACCTGAGCGATTCCGTCTCGACAGCATGGAACTCCATCAACCCGGCCACCCTTAGCGGCGCCATCGATGTCATTGTCGTCGAGCAGGACGATGGCTCCCTCTCCTGCTCTCCTTTCCACGTCCGCTTCGGCAAGTTCTCGCTCCTACGACCCTCGGACAAAAAGGTCGAGTTCCACGTCAATGGCTCCAAGCAGCCCTATTCCATGAAACTCGGCGAAGGTGGCGAGGCCTTCTTCGTTTTCGAAACCACAGACAACATCCCACAGTCGCTCCAGACTTCTCCTCTGGTATCCCCCGCCTCCAGCCCGGCGAGCAGTCCGCCTCTCAATCCCGAGCAATCCCCGCCAGGCTTGCAGGAACCTGAGCTCCTCGACCTTGATGGAGACGGCTTGAAGCCTCGTCGTCCGCCGCCTGCGATCCTATACACCCAACGCGATGAGAATGGTATACCTACTTCCCTCCATGGAATCTTTGAAATCTACGGACCCCAAGCTGACATTCGGCCCAGGCATGATCACTCCCGTCTCCCGCTCTCCCGGCCAAGTGAGCTCCCGACCCTCTTCCGGCGACTGGACCTCGACCATCCAACGACCACACAGCGATGACATTCTACGACAATCCGCCCGAGCGCAGACCCGTGAAGGCGAGGGCTCTGCCGCCGGTGAGAGCCCAGATGCTTCCGAGAGGTCCCACAGTCCTCCACCTCTTGCCACAACGGAGGCAATTGAGCGTGCCATAGCTCTCTCCCGAGAGCTGTCCGCTGCCAACATTCCGAGCGAGGTGACTGAGAACGGAGATCTCATGTTGGATATGTCGAATTTCAAGAACAACGATGAGGACATCCTTCGAGCAGAGATTCTTGCCCGAAAGATCCTCTCCGAAGAGCTCGATGGCAACTACGACATTGGAGCTCTATTTGGCTTCGATGAGCAGGGCAACCTGTGGATCTACAGCAGCGAGAGGGCCAAGCAAGACGCCATGAACAAGACAATCGAGTCGTCTCTGCAGTCCCACCGACATACCGTGGCGGCCGATGCTGCTTCAGATCCTGGCTACCAGAGCGACGGCAGCGACATCACCACGATGCCTCTTCTAGCTTCGCATCGTCGAACCGAGTCGGATGCTGGTCCTATGGACATGCAAACACCTCCCCGGACTCCTCCCGGCTCTTCGGGCCATGCAGGAGATCCTAACAGGAACTACGCCAAAACCCTCCGGCTGACTAGTCAGCAGCTAAAGGATCTGGAACTTCAACCGGGAGAGAACAATATGAGCTTCACCGTTAACCGAGCTACCTGCTCGGCAAAAATGTTCCTCTGGAAACATGAAACTCCCGTAGTCATCTCTGACATTGACGGCACCATCACAAAATCAGATGCCTTGGGTCATGTTCTGAACATGATCGGGCGTGACTGGACCCATTCAGGTATCGCCAAGCTCTACTGCGATATCATAGCCAATGGCTACAACATCATGTATCTGACAAGTCGATCCGTTGGCCAGTCAGATAACACCAGAGCGTACCTCGCCAACATCGTTCAGGAGGGTTGCAAGATGCCCCCTGGCCCGACAATTCTCTCTCCCGACCGAACCATGGCGGCTTTGAGACGTGAGGTCTACCTGCGCAAGCCACAGGTTTTCAAGATGGCTACTCTTCGAGACATCCGCAACCTGTACGGGCCGGATCGGACCTGCTTCTATGCTGGGTTTGGCAACCGATTTACAGACCAGATCTCGTACCGAACTGTGGACGTACCCAGAAATCGCATCTTCACCATCAACACCAATTCTGAAGTATCCCTCGACCTCCTGAGTCTTAACAAGCTCAAGATGAGCTACGTCAACATTAACGAGGTTGTGGATCATTATTTTCCTCCGGTCAGCACGTTGGTTACGGGTGGTGGTGAGGAGTATACCGACTTCAAGTACTGGAGAGACGACCCTCTCGCCATGGACGACTTCTCCGCAAGTGAGAGTGATGAGGATGACGGTGAGGATGAAGGCGAGGACGAGGACGATGATATCGAAGACGGCCCGGCCAGCGTGTACGATGATGAAGAGGAGGAACAGGATGATGAGGTTGACGATGCCCTTGCCGACAGCTACATGTCTCGCGCATCTATAGACGAGTTCGTCGAGGCGGAGAGTGTGCTGAGCGGCAGCGTCGATGAGGAGCGGATGATCGCATCAATGAAGCAAGACCTCGAAGAAGCGGATGCACAGCAACACCAAGAAGCGGGCGACTATGGTGAAAATGAGGAACCTGTCCCCAAGCTTGAAAACAGCGCTCAGCCCGATGGAGCCTCCACAAGACGCAAATCGATTGTTGAGGATTTCTCCGCTGAGCGCATAACGGGGGTTAGTCGTCTATCCGTGGAAAAGAAACGTCAATCATAAAGCTAAGTCTGGATGAGTAGAGGACCGCATAGGTGGCTACTTATGCCGCTCACATCGTACCATAGAGGCGTTTCGGAAGGTTTTCAACGGTTTGGATGTCCGATGACCGATTGAGATTCAACAACTCACATCAAGACGGGTAGTTGGGTTGGAAGTCGAAGGACGACAGGAGGTGTGTTTATGATATCAGGGGTATACACATAGCGTGGCGTTGGGATTACCATTGCATTTGTAACGATCATGGTATGCTGCACAGATACAGACAGAAAAGGCATTAACATCTAGCATCAGGCTTTAAATATCAGACTTTGAGGGCTTTCTTCAACAGAGTATCCAAAGCAGTTATTCTAGCAACCTCTCATTTCAAGCATCGTTGTTGTCCCCGTGTCCGATCTGTAACAACCTGAAACCCACGAGGAATTCATGATTCAGACTCTGCGCTGAATACTTTATTGCTCTGTCTATTCCAAAGATCTGCAAAACTGTTCAAAATACAATTCGATTTTTCTACGCCATTTTCCCCGTTGTCCTCTCTACTGTCCGTTCAGGTAGTTGATTCGGATCTCCACCGCCCTCCTGTGAGCCTCGAGCTCCTCAACCTTGGCCAGCTGCATGACAGCGCTGCCGACATTCCTCAAGCCCTCGGCTGTCAGATTAGAGCTAGTGATGTGCTTCTGGAAAGAGCCCAGGTTAACACCAGAGTACTGCTTGGCAAAGCCATAGGTAGCTACAAAAACGGTGAGTTAGCTATGTTATGGAGAGGTTGTCCAGGGTGTGGGAGAGCTTACGTAGTGAATGGTTGACACCAGCAGAGTAGTCTCCGACACTCTCAGGGGTCCACTGGCCAACAAAGACACTGCCGGCATTCATCACCTGGTCCACTACCTTCTCAGCATCCTTGATCTGCAGAATAAGGTGCTCGGGGGCATAGTCGTTGCTGATGCGCATCGCCTCATCCCTGTCCTTGACCAAGACAGTAACGGAGTGTGCGATAGCACCGCGAACAATATTGACACGAGGCAGGGCCATGGCCTGCTTGTGAACTTCATCCTCGATAGCTTGGAGCTGTTCCTCGTTGAGGTCGATAGCAAGGAGGATAACCTGACTATCAACACCGTGCTCAGCCTGGGAGAGCAAATCCGAAGCAACAAAGGCAGGGTTGGCGTCCTTGTCGGCAATCACAAGGACTTCTGATGGGCCGGCAGGCATATCAATGCCAACGCCAGCATTGGTGTCATTGCTGACGTGCATCTTGGCTGCCGTGACGAACTGATTACCAGGGCCCAGAATCTTGTCAACCTTGGTGATGCTTTCGGTGCCATAAGCCATGGCAGCAACGGCTTGGGCGCCTCCTGCAAGAACAATGCTCTCAGCGCCGACCTTGTGGGCAACATAGACGATCTCGGGTGTGATTCTACCGTCAGCTCGTGGAGGCGAGGCCAAGACAATCTTCTTACAGCCAGCCACCATAGCGGGCACACCCAACATCAGAGCTGTACTAGGCAGAACAGCCGTTCCACCGGGGATGTACAGGCCGACTCTCTCGATAGGCCTCGAGAAGCGGCTGCATATAACGCCAGGCATAGTCTCGACCTGGAGGGTCTTCTCCTCATTCTGAGCTGCGTGGAACTTGCGAATATTCTCAAAGGAGATGTCGATAGCCTCAATAGTCTCCTGATCCAGGTTCATCAACTCCTTGGGGAATGGAGCCTTGAGCACAGGGGAGGTCAGAGAAGTTGCCTTCTCGAACTTGTGAGTGTAAGACAGAACAGCCTTGTCGCCACCAGTTCGAACCTCTTCAATGATCGGCTTGATGATCTTCAGGATAGTGTCAGGCGACTTCTGCGAGGGTCGCTTCAACTTCTCTTGGAGCTCAGCCTCGGAAGTCTTGGTTGCGTCGATTCTCTCCATGGTAATGCGACCCTCGGCCGGCTTCTCTACAGGGGCGGGCTTCGCGGGCGCCGTCTCGGCAGTCTTGATACCCTCCTTTTCGGCCCACTTTCCCTTTGCGTTGCCCGCTCTCCTCTTAACCTTGAGGCTCTTGGCATCCAGGTTGGCCTCGATATCAGCCAGGCTAACGCCAGCGCCAACAGCCTTTGTCAAGGCAAAGTAAATCAGGTCCGCTGCTTCGAAAGCAATGTTCTCCTTGGTCTTTCCGTCACAAAGCTCCTCGGCCTCCTCCATGATCTTCGCTCGGAGAAGCTTCTCATCGGAGAACAGTCTCGCAGTATACGAACCAGCAGGAGCGGACTCCTTTCTCGACTTCAGGGTTTGCTCAAGTGCTGCAATTCCAGTGAGTTCTCCAAAGCATCCGAACTGCTCCAGGTGACAGAAGCGGCCCTTCTGGATAACCACAAATTTTAGAGTGTCGTTGTCGCAATCGAGGCCAATCGTCAACAACTCCTGGGTATCCCCAGAGGTAAGACCCTTCACCCAGAGGCCTCGTTTCCGGCTCTGGTACACGCCGGTCTGTGTCCTCAAGGCTTCCAAGATGCTCTCTTCGCTTGTGTAAGCAAGACCCAGCGCAATTCCGGCGTCGTCAGTAACCACGGTGGGGATAAGACCGTCCGCCCGGTCAGATTTCCAGTAGGAAGCAATGACCTTGGAAAGAAGCAGTCTCTGGGTGTCATCCTTGTTGGTCGTCAGGCCCGCGGAGGGCAGAATTGGGATAGCTCTAGCCTTGGAAGCAACTTCGATGAAGGCCTGGAGAGATGTGCCGGGTGTGGGCTTGAGGTAGAGGTTCTTGATCTTCTTGGCTTGAGCCTCCTCGATGAATTTGCTGACACCGCTAGCTGACAAGTCAAAGTCCTTGATCAAGAGTCCGTTTTCTGAGGCGGCAGAGAGATCCAGGGTCGAAACAGTGGGAATAACGCGTGAGCCGAACTCGGTGTATTCGGAGAGGTTCTCAGCAGCCACGAACGCTTTTCGAACTCCGCCGTCGAGGAGGGCGGCGACATCGTCGGGCGAAGTCACACCCGTTACGTCCATGTGAACATTGCTGCTAGCGCCAAAACGGACCCAATCCTTAGAAGCCGTTTCAACGAAGGCAGCGCCGAGCAGGGAGACTTCCTGGGGCGTGAGTCCATCGCTGGCGGCAGGTTGCCCCTCCTGGCCGACAACGCTGACCAAGAACGGGAGGGGGAGGGTCGTCTCCATGCTGAAAGGCCTTGAACAGATACAGTGGGATTGACGTCGTGAGTCGCTCTAAATTGGTTCAATCGAGAAGATTCAATGACTCAAAGCCAAGTGATCACAAAAAAGTTGGTGGTAATGCTGAGTCCTGCATCGGCGGCGTGGTGGGGCGCTTCCATTTTGCCCCTCGCGAGTCACCCCTCCATCCAAGGAAAGGCCGAGTCCCTCCTTCCTTCCTGCTATTTGCCGTTCCGAATTCTGCCAATCCAGCATCTGCGACTGGGTAAGTCATTTAAGGTGTGGTCTGTGCGCATATTCACATAACTTTCGGATTATCAATGCTCCGACATTTGCCCGACCGCGGCCTCGCCAAGCTACCAGCCTGCGCATGAGGCTGAATTCAAAGCATCAAGCTCTCAACCTCAATAGCCATTATCTCACTGTAATTATTTCAAAGAGCCACCATACTCTAGAGATCCTTGGCGCATTTAACCCACCCGCATCAGTCAACGATTTCAACAACTCGTCAGCGATCACGAACTCCGGCAAGGCGCGCACCTTAGATTAATCACCTTCGCACTCTCCCAAGCTCGCGCCTCGCCAACTCCTCTGCTGCATTACAGCGCCATTGAATATGGCGTCTAGCCAGCCTCAGACGAATGGCATCCCAGCCTCATCGGCAGGCACGTCCCAAACTATTCCCAACACTCAGACTTCAGCAGCAAGTCAGCCCACTGCCGCCTCGCAAAACGGCCCTCCCGCAACGCCCTCCACAACAGCCCCGCGGCCACGCGATGCCCGACTCATCGAACTCCTGTTGACATCCCAGGGCGTCACGGCGTATGAGCAGCGGGTCCCATTGCTGCTTCTCGACTTTGCGTACCGACACACTTCGTCCGTGCTAAGCGACGCGCTTCACCTCTCAGGTGACCCATACATTACACAAGCTGGCGCAAAGCCATCCGCGTCTTCAGGTGCAACCGCACCCGCCCCAGGCGATGCCGTTGTATCTGCCAACGCAGTCAAGTTGGCCATAGCAGCGCGACTTAGCTACCAATTTCGGGGAGGAAGCGCCGGCGGCGGCATCAGCAAAGATTACATGCAGGAGCTGGCTCGCGAGCGGAACAAAGTCGCCCTACCCAGGATCGTACCCAATGAATGGGGTGTACGGCTACCGAGCGAGCGCTTCGTTCTTAGTGGGACCAGCTGGGGCTTGAAGGATGTCTGGGATGAAGAGGACGAAGAGGAGGAGGGAGGCGATGCCATGGAGGGAATCGAGGGCCCCAACCCCGAGGATGTCGGCGGGGATGGCGTGGAAGGCGGCACTGTTGAGGATATGTTTGGAGAAGATGTAGACGAGGAGATGGCGGAGGAAGGCTAGTTGGCGACCGCGTCACCAGGCTTTACTCATTTTGAACAATCCAGGTACCCGTATCTCCAAAAAGAAGGGGTTGTGAGGCTCCCCGCATAGTGCTTCTTTGGACGGCGTTGCTGGCGTTTGGGCCATTAAGGGTTTCTAGGCCATAGATGCCTATTTATTAGGGGATGGAAAGCAGAATGAATTGGAATTAGATCAACATTCGAGGCCTGCGAGCAAAGAAAGTTCAGAGGTGAATGCACAAATGATATGCACGACACAATATTCACTACGGATAATTCACGCTGCCACGCTGCAGTGCATCATTACATTTCCTAGGACAATTCTCAATCTATCCAGTTACAATTCACGCAACAAATCACACCATCATGGCCAATGCATGCTTACAACGTGATGGCGTCCAGAGCTTCAACTAAGTCGAAGACAGCAAAAGTACGGCCCATGCAAAGCGAAAGCAATGCATAGAGACTGAAGAACGCATGATACTAGTTATGAGATAAGAATAATAGTTTTCAAAACAGTCACACAACCTATCGAGGGTCGATAAAATTGTCTCAAAGGAACACTATAATCACATTGAGGCCTACATAACACGATGGCATCAACAATTACATAGGCGGTATGAACGAGCACACTCTACTGATCACACTGCCACGTTACCTAGTATGAACAAGGGAAACTTTATGGTACACTAGGCCTGTAAACGGTATCTCATACACTCTATACCCTGGTCTCGATTTTCGCAAACCTGGTTGGCCCTCTCTACCTTAAAACTTGGGCTTCATGGTGTTGCGGAGTCTTTGGTAATCGAAGAGACCCTCAATGGTACCAACGGCGCTGATGGCAATGTCTCGGTCCCAGAGTTTTCGGTTGGCAAAGTCCATAATGTCCTTCTCAGAAATGGCATCGATCTGGCGCTCAATCTCGCCAGGAGCCATGCGGCGGCCAGTAGTGATGAGCTGTCGGCCAATATCCTCAGCAACGGCAGTGGTACCATCCAGAGAAAGGAGAATGGAGGCCTTGAGCTGGGCCTTGGCACGCTCAACCTCGGCACCGCTGACGTTGGTGCAGAGACGCATCCATTCTCGGATGGCGAAGTGCACAAGGTCATCAACACGCTCGGGCTTGTCGCTGACGAGGTAGATACCCCAGAGACTATTTTTGGGTTAGCTTTTGTGGCTGGCACTAAATGTCAGGAATATTCTTACCCAGTGTCGCTGTAGCTGGTAGAGAAGCTCATGAAGCTGTTGGCGATATCGTGCTTGTGGACCCAACCGCTAAGCTTGCTGCCCTGGTGAGGAGCCTGGCCAAGGGCCTTGTCGTAGTTGCCGACAATAGCCTGGGCGACGAGGGCAGTGAAGTAGTCGGGGGAGTTCCAGCTGACACCCTCAACAGCAAGAGCGATGTTGGCGGTGGGCATGTTGTCGTCTCGGATGCGAACATCAGAGCCGAAGAAGTCGGCCTTCTGCTTGGAGAGCTGGTAGGCGTGGTTCTTGGGGCCAGTGCTGGGGAGACCGGAGAAGTGCTTCTCGGCGAGGCCAACCAGCTCCTCGTGGGGAATGCCACCGGAACCAACAAGGACCATGCGGTCGGCAGTGTAGTTGCTCTTGATGTAGTTGGTCAACTCGGTTCGGGTGATGTCGCGGATGTTCTGACGGGGACCAAGGATAGTGCGGCCAAGGCCCTGGTGCTGGAAAGCAGTGGCGTGAAGGTGGTCAAAGACAACCTCCTCAACCTGCTTCTCAACCTCCTCGGACTCTCGAAGAATGACGTCGCGCTCGCGCTCGATGGCGGACTCCTCGAGAAGGGAGTTCTGGAGGATATCGGAGAGGATATCAACGCTCTTGGGGACATCAGCGTTGAAGGCCTTGGCGAAGTAGACGGTGTTCTCGCGCTGTGGTTATGTTAGCCTGGTCCAGACTCGTATCCCTTCATCCGACTGACCGAGGTGTAGGCATTGAGGTGGCCACCCATGTTCTCGATCTCGAGCTCCAATTGCTGCTGGGATCGCTTGGAGGTGCCCTAGGATGGGTGTTAGCGGTGATCCACCATCCATTGATGGGAATCCAACCTTGAAAGCGAGATGCTCGAGGAAGTGCGCGGTGCCATTGGTCTCGTCGGTCTCGGCCCTTGATCCGGCATCAATCCACACACCGACGGTCGACGTTTGCGCAAAGGGGGAGTGCTCGGTCGCGACCTAGTTCACAAGAGTTAGATAGCCGGTCTGAGATGCATGTCGAGGCCAATTGGTCTCTGCAGATGGCGCTCACGGTCAATCCATTGGGAAGGGTCGTGGTCTGAGTTTTGCCGACGGTAGAGGGCGTAGCAAAGCCTCGTCGGAGGGGAGCGGCGGCCGACAGGCCAGCACGGTTTCGCAGGCCCTGCGAGAGGTTCAAAGCCAGTCTCCGGGACGCCATGACGGAGGTTTGGAGGGTCGACGCTGGATTGAGTGGTTTGATGAAATCTTTCGATGCTGCTCGGCTAGAAGCTTTACTGAGATAATTTGCGGCCTGAGCATTGAGGCGGAGGGCTTAGTCATTCCGACCAACTCCGAATCGGGGCGAGAAAGGCCAGGAGTGCGTCCAATCAGAGGCCTCTATTACTAACCTGTTTTCGGTCCACCGAAACTCCACTTCACGGTCACATTGGCTTGATTCCGTCACCTGCCGTTGCCCAACGAAGACGAATGCCCAAGTTCACCGGTCACTTGCAAAGACTTTTGTGAGTTGACAGAAGACTTTAAAACAAATACATCTCTCCTTCTTATCCATAGCTTCAATTTCCATCATTCAATCCAACATTTCTTGTTCTAATCCAACTCTCCATCCTCGTTCCCAATCATGCCGTCTGACAACTATGACTTCGGCGAAGTCTTCCAGGCCATCTACATCGCTAAACAGAAGCCTGCCCCTCCTCCAGTCGCCGACGACATGAAAGCAACCCTCCAAAGCCACCCGCCTCTAGGACAGGTCACTCCAGTGCAGGGCAATGACGTTTCCTTGGCCGCAATTCTTGAGATCCCCAAGTCCCGTGCAGCAGAGCCATGGGAAGTCTGTGTCTGGCATTCAATAGATGGATCGGAATGGAAGGAGATCGGACTCCTCCCCGTGGAAGACAGCCAGACTCCGCAGACACTGCAGTTACTGCCAGAATCCATGTCCCGGTTTTACTTCGCTTCTTCATCTTCGATTGCTTTCGACGCATCCATACAATTTACTCTCAAATTTCGCCACGGCCAGCATGAGGAGTGGAGATGGATTCGCGATGAGCAAGGGCTTCATGATGGCTGGATCGTTCAGCCCTCCGCTGGCATTTCATCTGGCAATCTAACTGATCTCATTCCCGATCTCAACTCAGAGGGATGGGCGGTTTCGTCTCATTCAAGCGAGTCTCCTGGAGCTGTTCTCTGGGCACTCGAGGCACCTATTCCGCCTGCCGAAGGTGACAGCTCAACATATAAAGACATTTCAGTCGGCACGCCCTGGGGTTCATTCTCTAGGTAAGCACAACAGCGTAACAATCATCAGTCACGGCGGCTCGCTGCTTACTAGAGGCCTCCTCATGATTAACGCTCTGTAGATGGTTTGCCCTAGTACGCTTATGGTCTCCATGGCTCGCCCCTCGTCATGGAAAAACGGAGTTTTCTTTAGACAAAGATGGGATCTTGTGCTCATTCCTCAGTCCACATGGCAAAAATCTCGTCTTCCTAGCAGTCAGTGGCATCAGTCATGTCTTGCCAGACTTTCGACATGGTTCGAATGGCACCCTCTGCGTGCATGTAAGTGCACCCGTCACATGCCTCCAATATTACTAAGAGAATTAGGGGCGCAATGACGGCCTCACGGAAGAGAAGGCCATCATCTTGGTCTCCGAGGGCGATGACTTTGAATCTGCTGTCGCAGCTGTTATGAAACACGCCAGGACACTGGTCGCTCAGGCAAAGCAATCTAGTCTTGGCCAGGATGAAGATGAAGAGTTAAAGGCCCTGGCGAGTGATTTCAAGGCAGAGTGGATGGAGAATTGGTATGACGGGCTTGGATTCTGTGCGTCGCGCCTTTCTCACTCACGGACTCGCCCAGCTGACGTCGACCAGGTACCTGGAATGCACTGGGACAACGACTCACTGATCAGAAGATATTTGACGCCGTCGACAAGTTGGCTGAGAATAATATCAAAGTCTCCAGCCTCATCATCGACGATAATTGGCAGTCGATTGACTACAGGGGCCCTAGTCAATTCCAATATGGTTGGAAGGAGTTCGAGGCGGAACCTGTCGCATTTCCCAATGGCCTGAAGGCCACGATCTCCCATGTCCGGGAGAAACACCCTCACATCCAGCACATTGCAGTTTGGCATGCCTTGCTTGGTTATTGGGGTGGTCTTGCCCCCGATGGCAAGATTGCCCAGACTTACAAGACCATTGAGGTCGATCGAGAGGATGCAGATCGTCGCAATCTTCCCCTTGGCGGTAAGATGACTGTCGTTGCTAAAGAGGACATTTCCAGGTTCTACAACGATTTCTACCGGTTCCTATCAGACTGCGGGATTGACGCCGTCAAAACGGATGCGCAGTTCATGATCGATACTTGGACTAGCGCTTCTGCTCGACGTGATCTCCTCATTCCGTATCTTAATGCGTGGACCATCTCAACTCTTCGACATTTCAGCGCCAAGGCTATCTCATGCATGTCGCAAATTCCGCAGGCCCTCTTTCATTCTCAAATGCCGACGAACCGGCCTGCAATTCTAGTTCGTAACTCGGATGACTTCTTTCCAGAGATTCCCTCATCTCATCCCTGGCATGTGTGGACAAATGCGCACAACAGCATATTCATGGGACACTTGAACGTACTCCCTGACTGGGATATGTTCCAGACTGTGCATGAATATTCCGGATTCCATGCTGCGGCCAGATGTGTCAGCGGAGGGCCAATCTACATCACGGATGTTCCAGGCAAGCACGATATGGATCTGATTGGGCAGATGACTGGTCTCACTCCAAGAGGGAAGACGGTGATTTTCAGGCCGAGTGTTTTGGGTAAAACGGTTTATCCTTACATGGGGTATGATGATGACTCGCTCTTGAAGGTGGGAAGTTATCATGGTGAGAGCTCTTCCAACCGCGTTTGGGCAGCAGAGCTTGGCTGATGGTGACAGGTGCCTCGCAAACTGGGAACCCAATCTTGGCTATTTTCAACATCTCGGCACGCCCATTGACCGAGATTATTCCTTTGTCCAGCTTCCCCGGTACTGATATATCGATTGAGTATGTGGTTCGAGCCCACACTACAGGCAAGGTATCGCGACCAGTCAAGATCGACGCCCCTGGTTCTTTGATGACTGGGTCGCTTCCGGTTCGGGGCTATGAGATATTCTGCGCGTTCCCCCTTACGAGCCTGCCCAGCAAAAAGCACGGCACTATCCTGACCTCGAACATGGGCCTTTTGGGCAAGATGGCTGGTCCAGCCGCCATTTTTATGAATAACATAAAACAACTCGAGAATGGCCGAGTAGTGATTGATACCTGGATCAAAGCATTTGGCACCCTAGGTAAGTGACCTTCTTCGGGGTGCTGTCTAATTGACTGTGTTCATTAATGAGCTGTCGGCAGGTGTCTATGTGTCAGCGTTACCATCGATGACAATAGAAGGAGACTTCTTGGTCACCATCCAGGAGAAGCCTATCCCTGCACATACTGTAACCATCTCAAAGGCTGACGACCATGTCGTGGAGATTGACCTTGGCACAGCGTGGCAGGAGATGGAGCTGGAGAGCAGGTGGAGCAATCAGATTGAAGTCAAGGTGTATTTCAGCACTTGACCAGTCTCTTGGGAACATTCTAGTCGACTCTTCTAAAATGGCTGCGGTGGGTTAGGAATAGTAGTGAAGATGTGATGCTGACACCTAGTCACATCAAATACGGATACCTATTGTCGACCATTTTTAGTTTAGTCTGCGATACACCCATGATCATTGCCTAATCTCGACCGTCAGACTAAGTTACGGATTAGTTGGATTGTCCGAAAGCAAGTCAGTTCTACTCCAATCCATCAGCAGAAGAAACAGAGAAATGATTGTCATTGGTGCGAGTAGTCTACCGGGCTCTAGGGTAAGACATGCGGAAATATGTCGGTGGGAGGGGGAACGAAGAAAAAAAAAATTGCAGCAAGGAGGGCGCCCCACCCACACAGACGGCAGCTGTTCGCTGCAGGCAAGAGCTGCCCCGCACACTTCGCACCGGCTCACGCGTGGCGAGCGCCAGGGTCCAGCGTATAAAAAAGTTTTCGGAGGGTCACGACCATTCCCTTCTCTTTTCTTTCTTACGGGAAGAAGCGTACTATCAATTTTTACAGTCGGTTCAAGGCCATAGCTTGCTCTATCGACTCGTTCCGTCTTCGACCTCACCTGTTCTCCTCGTACCGCCAACATGTCCGCCTCCGGTAGCAACACCAAGGTCCTCGACCACACCACGGCTCTCGACGTGCTGAACGAGTACAAGACCAAGGATGGCCTCGACCTCCACGAGCTCATGGACACGACCAAGCACGGCGGTCTGACCTACAATGACTTCCTGCTGCTGCCCGGCTACATCGGCTTTGCGGCCTCGGAGGTGACGCTTGATGCCCCCATCACAAAGCGCATCACCCTCAAGACCCCCTTCGTCTCGTCGCCCATGGACACTGTCACTGAGCACGAGATGGCCATCCACATGGCTCTGCAGGGCGGTCTGGGAGTTATCCACCACAACTGCTCCCCCGAGGCCCAGGCCGACATGGTCCGCAAGGTCAAGCGATACGAGAACGGGTTCATCCTCGACCCCATTGTCATTGACCGCAACACCACCGTCGGCGATGCGAAGCTTCTCAAGGAGAAGTGGGGTTTCGGCGGTTTCCCCGTCACAGGTCAGTACCAAAACGAGCACAACTACACATTTCCTTGCCATTGTTGGCTGCGGTTGCATGATTATAAACCTATTTTATATAACTTTCGTTCCACTGTATAGACGATCGTCATGAGGACTTTTTTTACTATGACTCCATCCTTACAAATCCATTTTTTTCAGTTCAATCACCCCGCACCAGATCTTGGACTAACTGAAAAATACAGAGGATGGCAAGCTGGGCTCCAAGCTCCTGGGTATCGTTACCAACCGAGACCTCCAGTTCGAGGAGGACCACGACCAGACCGTCGCCAAAGTCATGGTTACCGACCTTGTCACTGCCGTCGACGGCGTCACCCTCGTCGAGGCCAACAAGATTCTCGCCAAGTCGAAGAAGGGCAAGCTTCCCATCGTTGACAAGGACTTCAACCTCGTCTCGATGATCTCCCGCTCCGACTTGACCAAGAACCAGCACTTCCCCTTCGCCTCCAAGCTCCCCGATAGCAAACAGCTTCTCTGCGCCGCTGCCATTGGCACCCGCCCCGAGGACAAGCTTCGCCTGAAGCAGCTGGTTGATGCTGGTCTGGACATTGTCATCCTGGACAGCTCCCAGGGTAACAGCATGTACCAGATTGAGATGATCAAGTGGATCAAGGCTGAGCTCCCTGGCCTCGATGTCATCGGCGGAAACGTCGTTACTCGAGAGCAGGCCGCCTCCCTGATCGCCGCTGGCGTCGATGGTCTCCGAATTGGTATGGGCAGTGGCTCTGCCTGCATCACTCAGGAGGTCATGGCTGTTGGCCGTCCCCAGGCCGCCGCTGTTTACAGCGTCAGCCGCTTCGCTGCTCGCTTCGGCGTTCCTTGCATCGCCGACGGTGGTGTCCAGAACGTTGGCCACATTGTCAAGGGTCTTGCCCTTGGCGCCTCCACCGTCATGATGGGTGGTCTCCTTGCTGGTACCACTGAGTCCCCCGGCACCTCCTTCGTCTCGCGTGAGGGCAAGCTGGTCAAGGCCTACCGAGGCATGGGCAGCATTGACGCCATGCAGGACAAGAAGGCTGGTGGTGGTGGCAAGGACAGCCAAAAGAGCAACGCTGGTACCGCTCGTTACTTCTCTGAGGGTGACAGCGTCCTGGTGGCTCAGGGTGTCTCTGGTGCCGTCGCGCACCGAGGGTGAGTCTCTAATCGTGTGAACACTCTGTCAACTTGCTAACATGGATCCCAGATCAATCAACAAGTTCCTCCCCTACCTTGCTGCTGGTCTCAAGCACTCTCTTCAGGACAGCGGCATGCGCGGCCTGTTTGAGATGCACGAGGAAGCCGAGGCGGGTAACCTGCGCTTCGAGCTCCGAACCGCCAGCGCCCAGCTGGAGGGCAACGTCAACATGGAGTCTTATGAGAAGAAGCTTTACGCTTAATGATTTATAACGTATTTGAAGAGACACGGATGGACAAAAAACGATGATGAGGGGATATTGGGTTTTGCATTAAGGAGTTGTTGGAATGATTGGGTAGAGCCTTGTGCATTGGATATGGGTTACTGAGCACTACGGAAGATGACTCGACAACCATAGATCTGAATAGGCGTTTTGACGAACCACCACTAGAAGTGCGGTACGGCGTTTTTGAAATTTACAGCCTAACGGGCATGATTGAATCTATGTCGAATTTTCCTGAAGTGCTGCCAGTTCATGTCAAATTGTTGCGATTTTGCTGTGAGCCTCGGGGCTCGATCGTCCCACTGCAAATTGCGCACAAGAACGCGGGGAGCGGGAGTGAAAAGAAACCCCTGTAGCGTGCAAATAGCAACGGAACACTGTGACAGGGGGTCAAACGCCGACATTCCGGTGTGTAAGTGAAATAAAATCCAGCGAGGATTCCAATCCGCAACGCACCAACGACAATGCGACCTTGGGAACACGTCTCAGCGAAGCAAATATTTGCTCCCCGTTTGTGTCTGGAACGCCGAAAAGCTCAATCTCCCTTGAAAACGCGCCTGTGAAACAATCTCCTGACTCCCTGTTATCAAGGTCCTCGCGTCAGATCATCTTCCCCGGGTCGCCGGGGATCGGCATTGAAAGCTGTAGACGGTGTTGCACCACGGGCCTCACAGGGTGGAGCGCCAAGAGCGCGAGGGTAATGAGTGTGATGATTATGCATAGATTTATTCTTTCGGAGCGATCTCAATCCGACACCAATTTCTTTATTGCTTCTCTTTTTCAGGTCACCGATTTCTCCACTCCTTGGGGATGGTCCCCGAAATTATCGAAGGACCAGCATTCATACACCCATACAGACAGGCGCATTGCAAACCAGCCCAGGCAGAGTAAAATAAAATAGAAATGAACAAAAGAAACATGACAATATCAAGTCAATGGGGGTATAATCCAGAATGCGTACCCATCCAGCGCGTCAATTCCCGTACCGCGTGTTTCCACCGGCCTGCCTTTTCTTTCCATGCGATGTCTCGTGTTGTGTTATCGCCACAATTCGTCTGCATTCGCCCTTCACCTCAGCTTCATACTCGGTCACTTAGTACTTGGCCTGGGGCTGGTTAGGGTCGTAGACGGGCTGCTGCGGGGGGAATGATCCCTCGGGAGCCTGGTGGTAGGTAGGCTGGGGAGACATAGGCTGGGGAGACATCTGCTGGGGAGGCATCTGCTGCTGCTGCTGAGCGGGAGGCATGTGCATGCCCTCCTTCTGGCCCTGGTATCCCTGAGTGATGGGACCCGCGGCGACGCGAGCCTTGACCTCTTTGTCCTGCTGGATGAGAGCACAGCAGCCGCACCAGTAGCTGGCGCAGCAGTCTCCCATGCCGCTGCCCTTGATACCGTATCGCTCACGGATCTCTCCACGCTTCATCATGGCGTAGCTATTGTAACAAGTCAGACGAGGTCCACCTTGGAAAGCCAAGGTAGTCGGCACTTACATCCAACCGCAGCCGGTGACACACTGGATACCGCAGAAGATCATACAATCGCTGTTGAAGTTGTCGGCAGTCTGCATGGTGGG
This sequence comes from Ilyonectria robusta, assembly GCF_021365365.1. Lineage (NCBI taxonomy): Eukaryota > Fungi > Ascomycota > Sordariomycetes > Hypocreales > Nectriaceae > Ilyonectria > Ilyonectria robusta. The sequence goes on along the minus strand of NW_025764437.1, from coordinate 1,762,805 downwards.
GTCACGCATGCGGTCCGAGGTCTGTCCGAGCACTGTGGCAAGCCGTATTAGTTTCTCGTGTGTGGCCGGCTGTGCTTCGTTCTCTGGCCGGCGTGGGAGATTGGGCTCCAGGTCGAGGCCGAGATCCAGTTCAGGAGGCAAACTCACAGATGCAGGGAAGAAAGGTGCCGAGCAAGCACGTATCGCAAGGACCACAGCTGCAGAGGCCATTGGACCACTCCTGGTTCTGGACATTGGGTTGCTGTTGAGCCATTGTGATGGGTTGGAGAGGTTGATGGATTGGAAGCGTAAACGAGAGTCGACTTTGAGGCGATTCGAGCGAGCCAAGAAGAAACAGTGACGCGACAGACAGATGAGGGAGGAGTGAGAGAGTGCGAGATCGAGGTGGATTCACACGCGCCTTATGGGATTTAAGAAAAGAACTTCAGTCTAGCTGGGATTGGGGGCTAGGTACCGACGGTGACGGATATAGGTAACACCAGGCAGGCCAGGCAGGCCAAGCCGTTCATTTTACTGTCAAGCGACAGGGTCGCTTACGGAGTCAAGCTCGAGCCGTCTTACCCTGACGCCTCCCTCGTGTCGGGATATCCCAGGGGGTCTTGCAGCAGCTCCTCCTGTGGCGTCCATGCTTGGCGTGCTGTGAGCTTCATCGTCCAGCCCAGGCGGGCAGTGCACGGCGCGAGTGCCGGGGATCAGGGCGTAGGATAGACACAGGAGGTTCAGCCATGGGCTGCTAACAATGCTAAGGCATGCTAGCGCCCTAGGGCTGACCTGGTGGTAGTGGAGACGTTGGATGTCTGCTGTACGGCGCCGTTTGATGATTCGCCTGTGCTTCCGAAGGATGTGTCTCGTTTCGATCTCCGGATGCTCGCACTGACGGGGCTGCGCACCGCGCCCTGTCTCGCTGGGCCCACGCAGGCACTGTTGGGTTGACGCATACTATCATCACTGCAAAGCTTGTCCGCCAGCTGAGGTGCCGAGGGCCGTGAGCCCAATTCGAGACATCGACTGGCTTGGAAATGCCCGGACGGAACCTTACCGGCTTGGGTGAGTTTAAATTAGGATTGTGGGCCAGGTCGGATCCAGGATTCCCAAGGCTGACACGTCGACTTGCGTCTGGCCAGCCCCAAACGCCTCCAGAAATACCATCCCCAGTGCGAGAAGATCCAAGTCCGCCTGCTGACAGCCGTGGCCTTGCTGCTGACCGCTGGTGATTGCCGTGCATCATGCCCATGTGTATCCCACCCAGCATGGATCAGGGTCAGAACACTGGCCAAAGGTCCTTTGGGCCTGCTCTTGGGAGCTTATCGCCGTCCGTTCATCACAAGAACGCGCACGCTCATCGATACTGCACGTTGATTAATGTCGACGACGGCGACGAGGATCGGCAGCGTTACCCGTCGCCGTGCGTCGACTCAGAATCACATAGTCGGGCACAATTGTCTTGCCTCCACGTAGCTTTCTCTCCCTCGGCGAGTAGTCATCCTTGTCGAACCCCAGCTTCTCGTAGAATTTCAGCCCGCTCATGTTGCTCGCAAAACAGGTGAGCATCACCTTCTCCACCGTTGGAATGTTTTCTGCAACCTCCATGAGATACCCCATGAGTTGGGTGCCAAGGCCGGTCCTGCGACGTTCGTAACCATTTAGCACACGTTGACTTATCACATGCGTTTTCCCCATCGCTCGTTACCCACAGCCTCGTCTGGCTTGCTTGGCCTGCGTCGGTACTTGGCACAAGCTGACGGTATGGTTGGGTGGGATGATAGTGAGGCTTGTTGGGAGGAATGTCCAGCTCAACTCACCCTTGCAGCTCCGGCTTCAAATGGATCTCGTAGCAGTACACCACAGGCTCATGATTTTCGAACGTTGGCATCATGGATGTGAAGCCCTGGACGGCGCCGTCTGCGTCCTTGACCAGGATGTACCGCAGATCCGGCGATCGCATCTCCTTCTTTTTCACAGCCACATGCCACCCAAACGACGAGCTCCGGTAGTCCGCACCACTGGTCTCATCGACTAGGTTGAAGCAAGCGTCCAACTCGTCGTCGCACAGGTCGCCGGGTCTAGATAAGCTCAGCGTGTACACTGCCTCTTTGCGAGGATGCGTCCATTTCGGCCAGCTGCTGCTGTGTGAGTTTAAGGCGTCAGAGTTTTCTCATCCCCAGAATGTTTTCTTTTTTTGGGCGCCTCTGATCTAACCTTGGCTTGATGTATTCTGTGACAAAGTCCGCGTCTAGTGTTTTGTTGGCCGTCTCGATTGGGTTCACAGGCTTCTGTCGCTGTTGTCTCCCGCCGCGCGTCTTCTCTCTTCCCTCTGGACCGGGTGTCGGTTCAGGCACAGGTGACACTGTGCCAATTGATTCCGTCATTGTGCGGATGTTGTGGGATTTTGTAATTGGAGGAGGAGAAAATAGACGTTTGGCAGTACGCCCTGCACTTTGAGGATCGACACCACACAATACACCGTCATGGACGCCCCACCTCCTTCCCGCGACGGACACCAACGCGGGTCTAGCATTTAACCGAGGCTCTGCCGCAGAGACTCGAACTTTTGATGCCTCCAGCAGACAAGCCGTGACGCGAATCCGTATTTCAATGAACTTGTCCCTCCGTCCAATGAGGAAGCTCTTGGTGGGATGGTGTCCAGCGTCCGCCTGCTCTCATTGAGCCGTGGCTATGCCACCCGCAGAGCCGGTTCCCGCCTCAATGCTGCCATGAGTCTCGACCAGGTATGTGTGGTGGTTGATGCCTCACTCTCCATCTGCCAATCATTGCACTGAGGGATGAACTTCGCTAATGCGATGCCCTAGTTTCTACAACGCTCTAAGGTCCTGTCGCTCTACCGCACTATTTTACGTGGCACCAAGCGCATTGGCGATCCTACAACAAAGGCAGAATCTCGCAGGTACGCCCGCGATGAGTTCGAGAGGCACCGTGGCGTGACGGATTCGGTATGTTCTCTGCACCCCGGCTACAGCGGCCCCCAATGGCGACCAGCGTGTGGGCTATTTAAGGCTGACTCTGCAGGAAAAGGCTCACGTCAGGTATCTGCTGTCGACGGGTAAGACTGAATGGGAGGGGATGGAGAGGTATGTCGATGGTATGTAGCATAATAGTTGTACATGATGGGCGTCCCCATTGCTGGGTCACCGCCCCAACCTCCAATTCTCCGGACGCAACAAGTCCTCTTCTTCCGTCCAAGAAATTGTCTTCCACCTGCGGGCATGCGTCGGGACATATTGGTCGCTGTATGGACGCTCGTTCCGAAGCCGTTGTGTGTCCCCCGTATCGTACAATTCCCAGCCATGATGCCTCATCGGCCCCGACGTCTGCTTAACTTTGACGCTGTTTGTGTCGAGGGTTCGCCTTGCAGATAATATACAAGTATCCGTTGTGTCGCTTGCCGGCCTTTCGTCGAACGACCTGGGAAACAAACTCATGTTAGCTGCCACTTCGTGTGCCAGCCGCAAACGGCGAATGGGCAGGGCCTCGACGGCCAACTATTTGAACCGGGTGTCAAATTACCTTGCAGTGTTCGCAGCGCTTTTTCACCGAGCTGTGGACCTTCATCCCTCGAGTCTGTTGCATCAAGGCTGTCGGCGCAGCGGCGGCGCTGGTGTTGGCGAAGAGCGAGGGCACTGCGCCCATCATTGACGAAGGATTCCGGATCGCAAATGCCCCAAGGGCATTGCTCGGCCTCAGTGTCCTCACGGAAAGCGAGAGGGTGCGTAGGAGAGACGCCATGGTGGTTTTGGTGTTGCAATGTTCGAGCCAAGATTCTGCTGTCGGTGGTGAGGTTTGCTTGGGCCAGGCCAGACCATCCATCGCCAAGTCACGTGCGATAACGACAACTTCCCAGTGTCTGGCCCACCACAACCCAACGGGGGTTCTCCATGTCACTGAGAAAGCACTGTAATGAAAAGCTTCATTGATTTCGACTGTAGTCTCAACTCAAATTTTCTCTCATCTCCCTGAACCCTGATTCCTGGTATTTCCTGGACTCAAACACGGCAGTCTTGTTCTCTCTCACTAATCAAATCCCTTCCCTCATACTTCAAAAGCGATTCGGTGTATGGAACGCAACTGCCATTTCCTTTCCCATTTCTCGACTTGAGTTTCTCGACTTGAGTTTCTCGACTTCGGTTTCCCATTTGTCTCCCTCAGCTAAACGAGAAATCTCTTCCGTAACCAGAATCATTAGTACTCTTACAGTAATGTGCGTCACTAAACCTTTGGATGTTTGTTTCCCGTTACCAGTATTGTTGCTGAGCTGGGGATCGTGTCGTCTTTCAAACTTCCAAGAGCTTGTTTCCGTGATTGCACCCTCTAAGTAAGAAAAGGCTACGAAAACCTCAAAGAGGTCGCTCGCGCCGATTCTACTTGCGTGGGAGGCTGCTAGCCATGGACACATGGCCCTCAGAAGCACATGGCCGATGCTGCGCTGAAGATGATGCTGGCGATATCAAAGCCAAAAGGGTTTACCCCGCGGGGTGATCTCTGACCTTCGTCGTCATGGTTGGGTCGGGCCCGATCTACTCGAGTCGCCCCATATCGGCGAATTCCGTCTTGTTCACCTTGGTAGCTGTTACCAAGAAGCTGGATTGTGACACGTTCCACGTCTACCACCATAGCGTGGTGCATGGCTCTTGTCCTCAGCCCTTCAGTGTTGGCATGAAGCAGGCCTTCCAAGGTTGGAAGATTCTGTACGGAGTCCTTGTGGATCTTGTTGTCGCGTATCAAAGCGTGGATGTGATGCGGCTGGGCGATGTGCCCATTTACATTGACGTACATCAGTGGCCCCGACGTTCGAACAGTCCTTGTCGACTTGAGCCTAAACATAGCGTCAAGGCCATATCGTAAGGGTGCGTCCCTGTTGAACTCATATCCGTTCCAGGCCTCGAAAAGGATAGTCAATGTGCGCAAGACATCTTGCCTCTGATGGTTCACTTCCTCGTCCATCTTTTTGCGTAGCAGGCAGCCTGCGCACACCCTGGTATAAGGTCGGGCTACCCGTGATGCTTCAAGAAAGAATTCCTCGACCATTTCATGGCCACAAGAAGAACAGAACACAAGGTTTGCTCCCATCACATGGCCGTACCAATACGGCCAGTCGTGGCAGATGTTCTCAACGCCAAGACGAACTGCTTTGAGAGCATCGTACATGCCCTCATGGGCCTCCCACTTGGCGAGGCGGGCGCGGGCGATGAAGTCGGCGTCATAATCGCTGAAGTCAATGCCATGATACACAAATCCCGCTTCACGATGGCGTTCGAGGCCAGTAAAAAATCGTTCCACTGCGAGCGGAAGCAGTGGGAGTTGAGAAAGATACTGCCGGAAGGCCTTGTCTTCTTCAAAAAGCAGCTCGATACCCATCGAGCGTGCCTTGATGTAAGCTTCCAAAAGAATTCGGAAGATACCTCGGTGGGCGAACTCAGTGGTCATCCCTGACCAAGTAATGCCATACGTTTCCGCTGCGGGGTGAGCGTAGGGCATTCCCTGGTTGAAATGAGGGAAAAAATCAAATTTACTGATCGGATACTCGTTCTCGGCCTCGCGAACGATGTTGATCTCGTTGATCAGATCTAGCAAACAGATCACGTCTCCAAAATGGATGAGTGGACAGTCGTAGATGCCAATCATAGTGACTTTTGGGCATGCCCGTAAGATGATGGCAACCATTCTCCTGTCAAGGAGAGGGATGTTGACAAAATGGAGAACTTGGATCTTGTCCTTCCTGTCGTTTAGAGAACACACTGGAATGGTGTTAGCATGAAACTTAAGTGCTTCAACAGGGAAAAAATGTCTTACAAAGCTTGAAAAGCCCGTCCAGAGCCGTTTGGGTGTACGGTCGGTACGCCAGCTGCTGAGAAGGCTGAAGAGTTGCCATCGATCTCTCTAGGTCCAAGACGTTGGGCAGTGACCGAACGAGCTTGACTGCTTCCTCTGAGTAGAAGGCTGGCATGATAGCAAGCATTGGATTTGCGGTCATATTGTTGGTGTTGGTGACACCCGCGAGGTCCGTAACCCAAAATGGCTCGGTTGGTCCACATTGGTTGTAGATTTGTGTGATGATCTTCACGATTCTGGCTTTGGCCAGCTTCTCACAAGTCCCGGCTGCTAGAGTCCCGCTCCCGATACTGTGGACAGAGTATTCTGGGTTAAGAGCCAGAAAAGCGACTCCATCGGCAGCACCATGGAAGTCTTGAGCAGAAAAATTGTGAATCGTCTGTGATCTGACGTCAGTTGCTTGTCATTTGACTTGAACGGATGACCAACCACCGAGTTTGACATTGCAGCCCAGCCTTGGGGGTCGGCGGCAGCAAAGGATTCCAGAGTTTTGAATCCATCAATTGCTAGCATTTCACCGATGGTCTTTCCGTAAGGCATCCAACCAAAAAAAGTCCCGCGAATGTTATCGGGTAGGTTTTCTGGAGCGAGACTGGCTCCGTCGTTGGCATGCTGTGGATGTCAGTCGAGGTTGACTAGACGCAACAAAACGGGTGCTCATCTTACCGTGAGTAAAACGTTGCTATCGGTGTACATGCCAATATTGGCACGGCGATCACCGTCCATATACTGGTCTCTGGTAGGGCGGTTCGTTAATCGGTTCTTAGTCCGAATCCACTCCTTTTCGATCTGTCGAGAGCTTTTCGATGAGACCTTGTAGTGGTAACCCAAAACTTCGATACGCTGTGCGGAAAGTTGCGCATCATACACCCGGTAGTCTTGGCTACAGTTAGCAATAAAGTACTCAAGGGTAGGGAGATGGACGTACCATGATCGGCGCGGGGCTGGGGAAGTTGGTAGTAGCCCGCCATGTTGCCTTTCTGGATCTCTCCAGGCCTATTGATCGGATTAGCTGCCGCTTTAGCCTTATCATTCCTCTTTGCCATGATGAGTGGTGTTGTTGGGAATGCCACGGGATGATTGTGGTTGAGAGACTTGAGCACGTGGATGAAATTCCGAACGTAAAATGCCCAGAATTGGTCCTGAAAGGACAAGGATATGCGGAGAGGGGAAGAAATGAAGGGAGAAGAGAGGAATGATCGAGGGCATAGTAAGAGTTAGGGCTTAGGGGATTGAGTAGGGGAGTCACTGCCGGTCACATGTTTGAGCCGCTCAACGCAGCCAACCGGGGGGCAGGTGCCTTGTCACACATATCCCGGTTGGCATTGGATGCTTCGCCGAGAGGTTTGACTTGCTTTCCAACCAAGGTCCGCGCAGTCGCCGCTCAAAATCGAGGCATGTAAAACGATTGGAGAAGAAGGGGGAGCAAATGGGGTGCGAAAGAAAACAGGAACATACCTTGTGTTGTCTTGAATGCACCTAGAAACCCGACTTCACGGCGACCCAATCAGCAAAGTCGGAAAATCCTATCAACTCCGAATCGGGCTGATTGTGGGACTGAGGGTTGGAGAGCAAAGTGCCACTGTATTGGCGATTGATATGTTCTGAATGCTGGAGTTGTGTTCAACGTTCAGTGTTGGTAGAAGCTGGAATGCCCCTGTGCTGTACCACATGGTCAGCTCACGTCAACATTGGATGGGGATAGGATCCATACTCAAGGAAGAGAGTCTTTGGCCTGAAATGCTCCCACAATGAGAGTTGAAGCCGGTTTACTGAATTCGTGAAATGTTCCTGTGCAACCTTGTTGGACAAGCTCTTGGTGGTCCACGTCCACGTCCACGTCCACGTCGGTTGCTTGGTGGACCCAAACGCCCTTTGATTCCGAAGTGCGTCAGTTCCTGGCCTCGAAAAAGGTTAGCGGTTAAAATTCAAAGTGGACGAGCGCCATTCTCCCAGGACCGGGGATTAGGCTATTGATCTGGAGATGTGAAAGCACCAGATGGCCCACAGCCCAGTCCACGAAATTCAAGAAGTCCAAGGGAAGGCGGCGAACGCGAGAACAGGAGATCTTCGGATTCCAGAGCGATGCAGTGTTTTCGAAGCTAGAATACTCATAAAAGAGTCCCTAGCTTGTCCCCCACGGCAAAGCAGATGGATACCGACTGCTGTGACTCTAGCGAAGCACCTTCACTACCCAGTCCCACGGGTGCGGATCAACTTGAAAGGGTATGACTCGGCAAAGGGGTGAAGTGAGTGCAAAATCACGCTTGTATGCGAGATGAAGTAGAGAAGGAGGAGACGAGAGGGTAGAACGCGTAACAAGAGGATGTTGAGCGAGGGAAAGGGGAGGGAAGGGGGAAGGGGGGGGGGGAGGAGGCTGAGGTTGTGGGCGACGCGTTCGGCCTTTCAGATTGGGAGCAAGCTGTACTGCCACCAACACAAGAGATGTAGAGAGAAGAAACATGTAACATACTTTGTAGAGATGAGTGCTTCAGAGTCTGAGGGTAGATGGATAGATGATGAAGTGTAACGGAGCAAAAGCTCAAGTCACGGGGAGGGAAGGCAGTGAAAGCTGCCGATGTTGTTGTGTGGAGGAGGGAGAAAAGAAGAAAATGGAGAGGCAGAGTGTGTGCGTTTAAGTGCGTATGGCTGCAGCTCTTCCAATCATCAGTGCTCTGCAAAATTTGGCAGAGCAAGGGGGGTGTGCCTACAGGAGACTACTACTGGGCAAACTGAGGCACCCAAAGCCCAGGGCTTTAGGGCTCAGTGTATTATTGCTACTCACGTACTGCAGCTTAATGCCAATGACGGAACAGAGAGGCTTGTTTCGAATCAGATGCCCTGTCTTGCTGTGGCGCTGGCAGGACGCGTTGCCATGTGCGATATCCAAACATCATATATATATACATCCCCCTCCCGTAACTACGAATTAAAGTATTGCCACAGATCCCTGGGTATATAGTGATCCTCTTAATAAAATATTTGACATTCTAGGGGGCTAAATATGGGCTGGTGTTGACATGTTTGCCAGAACGTTTCCCATAACCCGCCTGCGAAGCTCCTCCTGTGCACCACTAGGCCCACAGCACCACGCAGAACCACCCGCACACAGCAATCTATCCTTTCTCTCGCTTCGATTAAATCACTAAAAACTCGAAAACGACTAACAGATGATTCTACGAGAGTCTCTGTCCATGAAGACTGGTTTTGACATCACTAACCCCCCAAGACGTGGATTTTGGGTCCTGGGCCAGGGGCTTTGTCCACCGCTGGAGCCGCATGCTGGCCAGAACGATTCATCGGTTGACGAGTGACGAAGAAGCATTCGAGTGTTCCTCTATGGGCCAACTTCCTGTTCCAGACGACAAAGGACTGGCGAACACAGGTCGTGGTGAACACCACCCCGGTACGCAGCCGTCTCTACCTCCGATCCCTCTGCTTCTGTTCACTCTGCCTCTACCCCTACCTCCTCTGCCCACAAGTCCCCAATCCAAGCTCATGCTAACCTTTCACCATTCATCTAGAGTAGTACCCCTCGACGCTCCTAAACACTGAGGGATGCCGCGAACGCGCTGGCTCACGACAGACCTGACACGGACGAGAAACACCACCACAGTACGAAAATTCGCCCTCACAGCATCTTGTTCGTATGAATAGCCAGAAGTCCTTGGAAGACCAGGCCATCGACCCTCCAGGACGCATCGTCACTGACGCGAGGGTCCATCCTCGAGAAAGCGGCACTGCTTGGGCTTGGCCACCTGGATCACCACTGACCATTTCCGGAAGCCTCAACCCCGGAAAGGACTCACATTCCTAGTTCTGCAAGGCATCTCAATAGTACAGGAGAGTCCGTCTCATCCATCACGACGCAGACACTATCCACGAAGCCAAGCAATAGACACGGAATAGCACAAGAGGCATGGGCGCTCTTCACCGGCCTCATACAACCCAAACCAGAGTTGCTTGACTAATAGCGAGGCCCTGAGCCGCATGAAGAGCAGACTGCTAGCCCCCGAACCCAAACAGTAAGACTCGAGCACAGAAACGGCGAATGTTCCAAGGAAATCAGCATTTTGGACGGCACGAGCGTCTAGATCCAGACCTAGACACCTAATACACGGATCACACAACAGCGGCATAGAGGGCAAGAAGGGTGGTAGATGGTTGAGTCCATGCTAGGAGCTGCGAATCAAAGCCATCCTGCTAGCGAATCAGCCCAGAGGAGAAGTCTTCTACACTGGCAAGTGGGAGAGTACAAGAATGTCGAGGACTGAGATAAGGCACTGACAGATTCACCAAGTAGTTACCACTGCCAAATACACCGACTTGACCCGACTTTCGATGGCCCATCCCACTGAATTATTGGCGGCTCCTCTAGCCCCCCTCCTACGACTCAACCTCCCATCATCATCGAAATCGAAGCAATAGAAAACCGAGACCAGAGACACCACTACGAGGTAGCAATTACCCATTCCCAAAGAAATCCTAGTTCGAAATCGCAATTCATTCCTCAGCACTGGCACAAGACTACAAGCCTTAGGGCTCACACTGAACTTCTTCTCTCCTTCAACTCCTTGGAAACAAAAGACGAGTTTTCGGCAACAGGAGGCAGAATGTGCCCTAGAGAACAAAGGGAAGGAGGAAATCTACAAGGAGTTCCAGAGACCTCACTTCGAGATGGCGGTGGTCCAAGGGGAGTTCTTTGTCTCGTGGTCTCGTGTTGGCTTCTGGAGGGTGTCATTGGCTGGCGCCATTACCTCGCAAGCCGCGAGGGGCTCCTGGTGTAACAATAACCAGTCATAGCTCCTTGTGGCATGTTGGGGGGGGGGGTCAATTGCCTGCAAGGTACGGTTGTCAGTGATCCAGATGCTCCCCTCTGACTACCCCCCCCTGTCTCCATGGTTGACTGGAAACTAGGGATTCTAGGAGGTGTGCGAGAAGCCTGAGTCTTGGCTTGAAACCCGCTTTTCCCGGTCTTCAGCAGAGAGATGGGATGACTTCCTTCATAGGGCCAAGCACCATGGATACGTATTTAGCTTATAGGTGGAGATTCCTTTGGTGAGCCCTTCTTTCAGTGACTCGTTGACCAAAGAGAGTGGAATACTGGATGGTGGTCAGATATCCAAATCTTACACCATAGCTGATAGGAGAAGAACGAATACCGAGCTGGCTCTTAGACGCAGATCATCTGCAAGATATAGATATTCAACGTCTCATCACTCGACTGCAACCTCGCTATCATTTGGGCACTAAATTACCGTCGTTGTCAGCCTCGACATCTTATGCCCTTACATCATCCCCCGTCTCACCGCATCAAAGATCCATCGTTCAAGCCCCCGGGGACGAGACGAGACGAGAAATAGGAGACATTCACCGAAGTCTCTACAGCTCTTGGGCACATAGTCCTGCTGGTGATGTTATAAAAACTCCCCAAACTGGTAACAAAGAGCGACGTGCTGACCACTAAGAACGGCCCAGCGCCGCACAGCAGGCTAGACGAATCATGCCGAGACGGCTTTCCGAGTCTACCGCCGAAACCTGTCTCGACTCATGTCTCCGAAGTGCATGATATCTACATCCTATCACACACGCTCCCCGCACCAAGCTTAAGCGCAGTTGACGACCAGTCCACTAACACGCGGATCCTCACCGCACCCCAGGCCAACCACCACACCTGCAGCAATTCGCTTGGGGTGCTTCCCGGCTCCGTCCAGAGCTAGCTCGGCCATCAGGCGCAACAAGGGCATGCCAGCACACCATCTCGAGGACTCGGAGGGGCAGTGTGAGGGACGCAACGCGCTGGGCGTGTTGGAGCGGGCCACATGGGCGCGCACATGCCCACATGCAAGGGAGCGGGGACTGCATGAACGTTTTGGACGACCCGTTTCGTCATCGCCAAGCTTGGCTCGAAGAGTCGAAGAGGGTCATGGGCGGCGGAAGCGTAACTATCGCCGCAAGGGATGGGCGGTGGGAGACGAGGGGTGGTGTGTGTGATCAAGTGCGCCGCCATCGGCTGTGGGCAGTCTACGGTTATGAACGGTTGGAATGGGTGATGACTCTGGAGGGACAACCTGTACGTGGGCACGAGATCAACGGAGTCGTGGCTGAGATGGGTCAGACATGGCGACGCCTTGGCAGATCTATCTTGTGCGATGTACACCATGTCGTGCACTAGACACATTCGAGACTCGATGGTCAAGACTCGACAGTCAAAGACCCGACAGTTCAAAGACTCGAGCGGCAGGCGAACCACCAGATACGGCCGTCTCCTCAACACCAGGGCCAGGGATCGACACACGAACCCAAAAAGGTTGTCAAACGGCACGGCACTGCAGCAGCCTGGACACCCACACCCACAGCGTTACCCATGACACTCTACTACTATACCACAGCCGTCTATGGCATTTCACTGGAGACGGAAGATGGCCATGGCAAAGACCTGCAGGATCGCCGTGGTCCTATCAAGGTACTGGCCGGCATGGGTGAGCGGTAAGACGGAAGACGAAGAAAAGTCCTAGGGTGGCATGGTCCGATGGAGAGTTGCACAACTGCCTCACACCATCACCGGTCGGGATGGACCAGCATCGAAGCCAGCAAAAGAGGAATCACCACGGCGGTGGCGGCGTCGGTATCGGATTGTCGGAAGGGTCACGGTTCCCCCCAGGCGAGAAGCCCACTCATCTCCATCGAAACGCCACTCCCGGGCTTGAGCGGCAGACAGGGAAAAAACCCGGTGCTTCCCAAGTTGGCGATGGAGGCCAGTGGGATGATGGCGGCGATGAAACGAGGTCCGGGGTGAGAGCTGATGCCGGCAAATCAGGTGACTGAGCAGAGTTGCGGCTGGCGAAGGTTGCCGCTGCGAGAAAGCTTGTGGCCAACACATGACTGGACGGATGGTCCGGATCATCAAGGCAGGCACGCGAGGGAACACCCCACCACATCTTTAGGGCCTTGGTAGGGCCTTGGTGAAGCATCACGGGTCGAATCACGATGACACACGGCAATATTGCGATATGACGGGACGGAGGCTCCCGGGCACCTGGGCACTTGGGCACATGGACTGCAAAGGGACCAAAGATGATGCTCTGGCGGTGGAGTCCTCTGGAGTCCTCGGCCGGAACGTGCACGACTGCATTAACCATGTGGAATTAACCATCGCAATCAAGGCCGGATGGAGTCGCATGCAGTCAAAGCCGACGATCAGACACAGGATCGCCATGTGGATCCCACCGAGTTTCTCCTTGATGGCGGATTGATCATCGGCGTCAGACGAGGACGAAGCGCGCACCGTGCCTGGCATGCCCTTGCCGGCCTGGCCCTGGCGGTGAATGGAGGAAATGGATGAATGGATGGCCGACCAGATGCACCACGAGGATTGGGGATTGGAGGTTGGAGTACCACGGCGGCCACCTGCGGACCAGGGTTGTCGGGCCATCGAGATGTGGCTCCTCTGAGAAGCCAAGCCAAGCCAAGATGGCATCGCATCCCGTCGCATCGTATCGCAAATCGTTATACCGCGTCCCCATCTCGGTAGCTAGTTACTGGGAAGATAACCGGCGGCAGAGTGGCTGGATGAGGGTACAATGGTGGGAAACGAACACATCCACTTGGGCCTCGAAATGGATAGAGGAGAGCCATCTGTTTGGTTGTGTCTTGAAATGAACTGGTACGGTCCAATTTCAGAAACGACTGGGTCGAATCGGGACAGGTACCTCTGTTAGGGCGCTTGCGTCTTTGGATCTTCGAACCTAGGGACGTCCTACGTGCAGCCGAGAGAATAAAGGGTCGTCGGCGGAGCGTTGGGCAATGCAAACCAGGTTTAGGGTTCTGGGCGAAAACACGTTTTCCCGGAGAAACTTGGCGTTTTGAAAATCGGATGAGGCGGCGTCGAAGAATACGACCAACATCACCGCATCACCGCATCACAGCATCACAATGCAATAGTTACTGTAGCTAGCCAAGACAGTGCAGTGCAGTGCAGTGCAGCGTGCAGAACACAGCCCAGCAACAAGGTACCCTGCGTGTCTAAGGCGCCAAAGAGCTGCAAGGATCTCGGCTTGGTCCCACAAGCCACAAGCCGGCGTCGAGGCCAAACCTGGTTTGAGTGACGGGCATGTGGATCTCGATTGATTGCCAACATCCACTGATGGACCGTGTGCGGTGATCACGGTGGTGCACACTGTTGAGCAAATATTTTATTCGTATTTTTTTTTAATCGGTTTGTTTTGCAACAGCCACTTGTTGTCGATCGCTCCGTGGAAAGGCGGTGTCGAGGTCCAAGAGTCATGAAGAGAATGTGTATCAGATAGGAGAGGCCTGGGTCAAAAGCAAAGCGCCTCGGTCACAGGGGCAGAGGCGAAATACCCGGCATGTGTATTTACGGATACATGCGTCTGGGCAGATTACATCTCCAGTCGGATTGCGGCAATCGTAGTACACCACAGCACTGTCTATCCCGAACACAGCACACACGGCGGCAAGCAGAGCACAAGCACAGGTCACACAAGGGTTTGCACCGTTGCCGTTTCCCGTTACAGGCCGGGGGGTTCTAGGCTGAGGATTGTCTCGGCGCTGATCCCCCGACCGGCGGGATATCTGCATGTCTCACCGACAAGCGCGTGCCTGGGTGATGAGTGGCAGACGGCGGGGAACTAGATTCGGGATGTCTGAGTCAAGGGAATGAAGGAATGCATATCAACGAGGGGCCAGGGAGTTGGAGGGGGGACCAGGAGGCTCTGGCCAAGGCTCTTTACAGGCACAGGCACTGGCAAGGCGCTGGCAAGGCGCTGGCAGAGGCAAGCCGAGCTCTGTCTGAACCGACTGATGAGGTCCTGATACCCTAGCTGATCCTTCTGCCTCGGGCTCCATGCCTGACGTGTGTGCCAGGCCTGCGCGAGGTGGGCGCTATTCACGAGCTGTAAGGACGCCACCGCGGCGACGAGTCACCTGGCCAAAGGCGAAGGAAGGGAGGGTGTGAGCCGCGAGCCACGAGCTGAGGCTCTAGCCCAGATCAAGTATGGAACTTGAATGGGTGAGAAGGAAGCGGAAGCGGGTTTTGCGTGCGGCACTCGTTGTGGATGGGTGGGTGGTAATGGGTGCTTCTGAACGACGTTGAGCTCTGGGTGGTGTGGGTTGGCGGCGTGGGCTTTTGGTGTGAGTGGGCGGCTAGCCTGTGGATGGATTGATGGACATGCGTTGTGCCCTTTGTAGGGATGTCGTGAGTGTGAGTGGATGTTGGAGAGTGAAGGGTTGCAAGTTGAAAGGGCCAAGTTTTGTGAGTCGTTGTTTTGCGCAGTTGGTGCAGGGAATTGGGGTGCAGAGACACAGAGCGTGTCGCCATGGCCATCCCATGCTCGTCATTGCATTGTCGTGTGCTCCTGCTGCAGCTCCAGCTCCCGTGCATCTTCAGTATCTGCGCTGCAGGCGAATGGAGGGCATCTGAAGCTAGAGGGTCTTCTTGAGTGAGCCTCGACGCACCATCCTGGACCGCCTTCGCAGCGGACCGGCGATAGTCCACGATCAAACGAGGGTCCGCTTGAAAAGAAACAAGAACAAGGTACCGCGGGTAGCACAGCACGTACAGTAGTACTTCTCATAGGGCGGCCAGCGGGCCCCGTTTATTACGATGTCTTCGCTAGCGCACCATGTCGGTACTTGGGAAAACGCCGGCGCGCACCAAGTCATGATGCCTGCGGGCAGCGGGTTACCTCAAACGTCGTTGTATCGAGGCGGCGAAACGGGCAACGAGGCGCCGTCGTTTGCTGAGAGGTTGCCTCTGGCTGGCCGGGTAGCTGCAAGACGGACGCACAGGAGGGACTAGCTGACTGAAGACTGGATCCCCGAGCTCATGATGGAGGGTCGACGGTGGGCAACGACTGGACAGGTGAGTATTGGAGGATGGCGCTCTGGGGCACGGGCAAAGCGTGACCTGATATGACATGACCTGACACCACACCTGCGTGCATGGCCTTGCTACTCAGGTCTCTCTCCAAGGTTCCCAAGGTTCTCAAGGTTCCCAAACGGTCGAGGTAGATCAAGGCACAAATACAGATTGCCGGTTTGCCAATAATGCAATTGTGCAGCAGGCTAGCAGGCTAGCTACAAAGCCACAGAGAACGCCTCCAGGTGCGTGGCAAGGAGGGAGGACGGATGGCTGGATGCATCCAGGCACTCTATCCGACAAGTTGAGATTGCATTGCAAGTTGAGTCTGCCCGGGGTGGTGTGGACGTGCAAAGAAAAGGAAGCCAAGAAGCCGAGAAGCCAAAGCGGCCCAAAACGCAGACCAGAAGCAGACCAGAGGCAAGCCAAGACCAGCCTACGTCGCTGACAGAGTGGTGTTGAGAGATACGTGTCGAACCGTTTCCCCTGGAGATTGTGGTTTTTAAAATGGCGATCCACCGAAAAAACCGCGTCAAGGTCCAAGGCGGTTGATGAGAGGTGCCGGCACGGATCACTTGTCGGTATCGGAGGAGCAGGGGAGAGCATGGCAGAGCAGGGGGACAAGCCCGGGTAGCGACCAGGGAGATTATTTCAATGTGGCCCATGATCCATGCGCAAGGGCAAGGGACTGAGCAACCCCGGCCCCAGGGAGAAAAAAGAACGTGAAGAGTGGGAGGCTGAAAGTACCAGGTCGTTGAGCTTGCTGGGGGATGGGATTTGGGTCCTGGGCAGATTATTATTATTGTTGTTATTATTACTCCGTACGTGCGAACCTAATCCCCGAGCAAGCGAGAGGAGTGAGGACAGTAACGAGAACAGAGCGAAATAAAAGGAATATGGCGATGACGACGAAGATGAAGAAGCTGCATTATCACGGGTGGGTTTCTGGACGCACACATGGCACTGATACAATTGCTAGGCACTGTGGGGATAGACGCCGAAGATCGATATTGGATGTGGTTTGACTTGGCCTGCCAACACTGGGTCCCTGGGACTAAAAAATAAAGCCGGTGCGTGCAAGTGAGATTTGATATTTGCGAATATTGACCCACCCAGCAGCCAGCGGCCGGTGGGCTCCCTTGTGGGCGGTGATCGCGCCAGGTTTCCGTGGTTCTGGCTCCGATGAGTCAGTATCTCAAAGAGGGGTCCGGTCACGGTGAGGAGAAGTGCATAGTAATTGGTGGTGGCGGTAGTGTTGGTGATGGTGTGGCAGATTCCGGATGGACTGACGCCCGGTGGTTACAGGTATCGCGGTGGTGCAGGCGGCAGACGAGAGAGTCGCAACGTGCAGCGCCAGCATGACGCCAGGGCGCACGGTTGTTTTCCAGATGCACGCTTCGTACAGCGCTGCGAGTACCTAACGACGTAGTGGCATCTGCTTACACCCATTCTGTCAAGCTACGGGAAGTACTTCCGGGACGGACGACGTCCGTACATTTCATTGCCAGTCGTTCGACCCCCGGGTACCTTACCAGCCAGCCTCAGCCAGTCAGCCAACCCGGGCACCTTACCTACCCAGGCAGCATGGAGATGAGAATCCAGCGGGCGTGGTTCGGCGCCAGGCCAACGGCGACAGTTTACCGGGGGAAAGAGCATGAGAAAGGGGGCAGAGGAACAGAGGGGAGAGAGGGGAGCGAGTGTTCAGGGATAGAGGCGGAGAGCCCCCAGCAATCAGTATACTGCAAACGGGGTACTTTACGTACTCCGTACTGGCAATGAATGGTACCGGTGTATCTTGAATGACTGGCACTGATTTGTTTCATCTTTCTTTCACGGCTTTGGTTCACTGGGCTCGACTGGCCCTTAGCAAGGGGACGTCACTTATCAGGGTCGCAACAGGCGAAAGGGGAAATATAAAATGTCGTCAAGCAGCAGCTCGGGCGCGCCAAAGGCAGGTACGTACCTGCAGTACCTGCGGGCCACGGGGTCGGTCCTGTATCTGGACCGTACGTGGCGGGCGATACGCATGTGCAGAGCGCCGCTACGATTTTGGGCCACAGCTAGTGCTGGTTGGCCGGCTCAGGGTCTCGTAGGGAATCCGCTGCTGCAGGGCTATTTTGGAGGCGGCCGGCAGCAAAGGCTGGACAATGGTGGACGGGTCTCTGCAATTTCAGGCCCACTCGCTTAAACGGCGCACGGGCCAGCGCTTCACCCAGCAACAACAGCGACACCATGGTAAGAAAAGAAAGGCTGAACCAGACTGGTCTCAGAGGCGCTCGCCGACGTAGCATGGAGGATGTGAAGAGCTAGAAGGGGAGGGGTGTGCCGGCGTGTTTTATGCCATTATGTTTCGGATGCGTGAGTGTGTGTGCGTATGGTTGTGGGGGTGGTGGTGAGTCGGTCAGTCGTACGCCAACCTGTATCCTGATCATCCGCCATGGCGCGTATAAGCCGAGCACTGTCCAGCAAATACCCCGTACGTAGCACGTCGGCTCAAGCCCTCAACGACAGGTAGCGTCTCTACCGCCGACCGGCACAGGGGATCACAGGGGACCAAATAGGAGACACCCTGCTAGGACGGCTTCTACCCTCTGCCACCCCAACCAGCCGAGGCCAAGGTGGCCAGGGAGAAGGGGAGGGCAAGGGCACGCAAGGGTCCGTTCAGAGTCGCGGAACAGTGAATGAGAAATTCCAACAGAAAGTCATCAAACGGCCGGGTGCTTCGGACGAACAGGAGGGAAACCACTGGAGCTGTGGCAGCAGGCCGCGGGAACAGAACTCCCGAGGCAGGATAATACATGGAATCTGTCATCGGTACTTCGTCACACAAGAACTGCAGCCGCTGGGACTAAAGGGGGGCTCGCTCAGGGCATTTTTGGGACACTTCACTTTCAAGCCCACAACAAACCCACAACGAGAAGCCCAAGCAAACGCCAAAAACCCAAGCCAAAATGCCCAGAGCCCATGCCAGGCCCCGTCGCCGTGTCTGACGCCCGGTTCGCTCCATCTCGCTGAGGCCCCGCGGTTGCGATTCAGTGCCACGGCCCCTGGAAGACCCAAGTAAAACGAGCCCACCCAAACGGGCCCCCCAACGCCTCAGCCAACTGAAGAGCACACTGGCCACTGTCGGCTGTCCACTGAACCCACTAAACCTCCCATCCGCCAATCCGCCAAACCACTAAACGGCCCCCGTCGACACCCAAACCCACTGAAGCCCACCAGCCCACACGCCCGTCCACACCCCCTAACAGCCGCCTGCACGCCTGCACGCCCCCCCTGGATCGCCCACGCCCTCCTCCGTCTCACACTCTCCCTCCTCCCAACCCAGTCGCTCGCCGTCACGCCCACCACTCGACGGGAAATAAGTACCCCCAGACTCCCACGGCTTCCTCCCTCCTTCTTCTTCCCTTCCCGCTCTACCCAGCTTTCTCCAACCGACTCTCCATCCAACGCCTTTTCTGGATCGTCTTCTTTTTTCTTTATACCCAACGTCTTTGTTTGTGATACCCAATCCCCTTTGATACCCCATCCCACCTTCAGAATGGCCGAGGAACAGAAGAACGTCGAGGTCCCCGTCGAGACCAAGCCGGAGGTGACTCCCGCCCCCGTCGTCGAGGCGGCCGTCGAGACCAAGCCTGAGGAGACCGCCAAGGTCGAGGAGGCTCCCGCCACTGAGGACAAGCCTGCTGAGGAGGTCAAGCCCGCCGAGGCCACCGAGGAGACTCCCGCTGAGGAGAAGGAGGAGGTCAAGCCCATCGAGGAGGGCCACTTGAGCCACAAGGCCCAGGGCCTGAGCTTCCCCAAGTAAGCTGTCCGGTTCAGCGCGACACGCGAGCATTGTTTACTAACCCCACACCCAAGGAACCTGATCGCCAGCAAGGAGTTCTTCTACTTCGGTGTCGAGGCCGTTGAGGCCAAGGCCCTCGCTGCCTACCTCAAGGCCGAGAAGACCGCCGAGACTGCTCACACCAACATTGCCTGGGCCGCCGAGACTGGCAAGGGTCTTCTTTTCGTTGGCGACAAGAAGTCCCCTTCCAGCGTCATCAGCCTGGTAAGTTCGGGATCCACCCGCGCATCCAACTGCCGACATGCAGAGCTAACTTCCCGTCCCCGCAGGCCGATGCCACTGAGCCCGAGACCGACGGCACCCACAAGTTCCACTTCACCTCCAAGGGTAACAAGCACAGCTTCAAGGCCGGCAATGTCGCCGAGCGTGACAACTGGGTTGCCCAGCTGAAGCTCAAGATCGCCGAGGCCAGGGAGCTCGCCGCCACCGTCACCGAGTCCGAGAGCTACAAGAGCGCTATTGAGAGCTTCAAGCCCGCCCCTCCCGCCAAGAAGGAGGAGAAGCCCGTTGAGGCCCCCAAGGAGGAGACCGCCCCCGTCGAGGAGGCTGCCCCTGCTGTTGAGGAGACCCCCAAGGAGGAGGTCGTTGAGGAGCGCAAGAAGGAGGAGGTCAAGTCCGAGGAGCCCAAGCGCCGATCGGCTAGCCGCAAGCGTGCTTCTTTCTTCGGCTTCGGCAAGAAGGAGGAGAAGAAGGAGGAGACCAAGCCCGTTGAGGAGGCCCCCGTCGCTGAGGAGGCTCCCAAGGTCGACGAGACTCCCGCTGTTGTCGAGGAGGCCCCCAAGGTTGAGGAGACCCCCGCCGTCGTCGAGGAGGCCCCCAAGACTGAGGAGACCCCTGTTGTCGAGGACAAGACCACCGAAGAGAAGCCCGTTGAGTCCCCCAAGGAGAAGCCCACCGCCACCAAGCGCAACAGCTTCTTCGGTGGTGTCTTCTCCAAGAAGGAGAAGAAGACCCCTGAGCTCAAGCCTACCGAGCCCACTGACGCTCCCAAGGAGTCTGAGGCCGCTGAGACTGCTCCCGTGATCCCTCCCGTCGAGGCCACCACTCCCCTCGCCGTCGACGTCACTGCTCCCCCCGCTGAGACCACCGAGACTACCGAGGCCGCCGTGCCTGAGGCCGTCACTGAGGTCAAGAAGGATGTCAAGGAGAAGCGCAAGTCTTCTCTCCCCTTCGCTTTCGGCAAGCGCGACAAGTCCCCCGCCCCCGTTGAGGGTGAGGAGAAGAGCAAGAACGGACCCTTCTCCAAGCTCCGTGCCACCATCAAGGGCAAGACCTCCAAGTCCGAGGAGAAGCCCGCCGAAGAGAAGCCCGCTGAGGAGCCTATCAAGGAGGAGGCCGCCACCGAGGAGACCAAGCCCGCCGAGGAGACTCCCAAGACTGAGGAGACCAAGACCGAGGAGGTCAAGCCCGAGAACGTGGCTGCCACCACCACCCCTGCTGTCACTGCCGCTGCCTAGATGGCTTGCAGCCGTTGATCGCACCGACTGAATGTCGTAAACTATCAAAGAAAACACAACACACGCATGAGAACGGGTTTGGAATGGAAGGATTGATCTGCATTTCTTCACAAGATACCGAGATACCCTGTCAAAGACTGTCTTACTGATACCAATTTCCATACTTGCTTTCCGCAACACTGCATACGAAAACGGAAAAGGCCTGGCAACGGGCCACAAAACACAAAAAAATTACCTCACAGCTACCAGTTAGTGGTATGCTCGTTCTGCTTTTACTCTTGGTTTTGTCTGATACCCGGATCGGAGATAATTAATACCTAATAATACAAATGCCCGTGTTGAATATCTTTGTTCTCTTTGCTCATGTGACCTTAATCTTGCTCAGGCCTCTAAAGCCGCGGGTAACTTGTTCTCCTCCCAATAGATATAATGCATAGCAATGTACTTGCTCCCAGTGACATACCTCTCTACTTCCAAAGCATCGCCACCTACCTGCTTACTTACCATGCCATCACGTTTTACCATGCCATCATGTCGTCTCACGACGTCCAAGTCACCTACCCTGTAGTTTGTTTGTCCAGCTAGTACCAACAATACCATGTCAAGTCACCACCTCCTCTTTTGCATGAAATTCCACACTTAAGCGCATGACCGTGTTTTCTTCACGTCTTAGTGGTTTAGGTTATGAGTGTCGTTTGTTTGTTGGCGGTTCATGTGCGGTTTTGTTGGATTGTATTGTTCAAGTGCCCCAACGCGAATGACTTATCAAACGGATGCTCGATGCGGCAGTTTAACAGTTCCAACAGATATAACAAGACCACCAGGGTATATCATAGCAAGGAACTTTTGCTAACCTGTACACTATCCTCACCAATGATAGTCAAGGACAAGAAGGGTTCGGCATATCCCTACCAATACAAAATACGTTTCTCGTGCACATGGACATGTATTAACTTGCATTATCGTATATATGAGTGGTTTGGGATCCGTGGGTAGCTTAGGTCCCACGGACAAATTCTATAAACGGATCTCCGTGGGCAACACCGTCGCCTTGTGGATTGATCATGTATCGCATATATCGTTCTCCCTCCCCAAAGTCCATCGTTTTCCCAGTCTGGTTGGCCACAACCAGAACCCACGCCTCGCAAACAAGCCCGAATATATGCGTGATATGTTTGCGCACTCGATCATCGCCGGATGATTAGTTCCCATCTTTCGCCACGTCATGAAAATTTACCCTGTCTTTCCAAAACGCCTTGGCTGCCAGTCGTCGAACCCATGCATGCATGCTGTAAGGGTACTCGATCTAAAAACCAAGCGGCTGACAGTATGAAGAAAGTATAGTAACAAAGTGTGATATCTAAACAAGAATGGAAGAAAACAATGAGGTAAATGCTCTCATCATGGTGCAATGTTTGGACCAGAATGCAAAAATCAAGGTTGATAGATAAGAGATGTTCCGACTACTGCTCGGTGGAAACGGAGAGGTTTTTGTACTTGGCGACTAGTTCCTCGATCTTAGGAATCAGCTCAGGTATCCGGAACGGCTTTGAAATGACGTCGTCCTAATCAATGTCAGTAAGGCATCTGAGGAAAACGACACTCATGGGTACTCACAATACCCGCGGCCTTGGCATTCTCAATCTGCTCAGGCCGTGCGTAAGCCGTTACCGCGATGATCGGAATGTGCTTGATGATGGTTCCCTCCCTCTCCAGTTCTCGGATTTTTCGAGCACACGTCACACCATCCATGACCGGCATCTCTAGATCCATCAGAATGACGGATATGTCCACACCCTCGGCCTCCTGGCCCAGCCAAAACCTAGACCGCTGGAGCGTCTGAAGGGCTTCCTTGCCGTGATTCGCCACAAAGGTGTTGTTTCCGCAGTTGCGAAGCTGGCGCTGTAGGACCTTTTGGTTGACAATGTTATCCTCGACAATCAGAACGTCGTAAAGCTGAGTAGCATCCTGAGACATTGTGCGTGACAGCTGGCGCGTCGGCTGCGGTCTTGAAGGGGTTGCAGGGGATTGTGATTTCCGGGAAATCTTGAACGGTGTGACGCGCTCGTACTCAGAAGGGGGGTGCAAAGAGCGGCGAGCTTTGATGTAAAAGCTGAAACTGCTTCCAATGCCCCTTCGAGACGAAACTCCAATCTGTCCACCCTGCATTTCCGTCAGAATTCGGGAGATGAAGAGACCCAGCCCCGAGCCACCGTACTGCACGTGAGTTCGTGGGGTTGCCTGTTGAAAGCGTTGGAACAAGAGCCTCACTTCCTCCTCGAGCAGACCAGGGCCGGTATCCTCGACTGTACAGTGAAGGTTGATCTCCTCGCCATTTCCCCACTCTTCCACATTATTGATGTCCACGATGGCCGTGCGTGGATGATCGATCCTATCAAAGTAGGGGAGGCCTCTTTTGGTCACCTCCGCCTCGTCCTTGGATGCGCTGAGGCTGACCAAAATACTTCGCTTCTCTCTGCCCTGTGTGAATTTGATGGCGTTTGTCATCAGATTGATGAGGACCTGTCGGAGCCTTGATGGATCAAGTTTCGCCCATTTGATACCATGCTTCTCGAAGCTGTCGTCGACTTGGAAGTCGAATTCGATATCATGTGCGATCAACTCGGCCTCGAACATCTTCAAGGCCCGTTGTACCACTCGCACAGGCTGCTCATCTACTGGAGTTACTGCCAGGAGGTTAGAGTCGAGCTTAGAGAGCGTCAGGATATCATCGACAATGCGCTTCTGGTGGCTTGCGCAGAGGTTGATGGTGTTCGCCGCGTCGAGACAGTTATCCAGCAACGTTTCCACTTCTTCTCTGTCTTCGTGGCACTCAAAGGCACTGATGTTGTTTGCAATCTGATCGGCACATTGCAGGATCGCTGACAAAGGATTGCGCATCTCGTGGCTCGTGATATCAATGAAGTTTTCCTGCTGCCGTTTGAGTTCCACTGCCTCCTCGCGACGCTCAGTCTGGACCTTTTCAGCCCATTTCTGAGAAGAGATATCCGTAATGCAGCCAAATATTAACTTGAAGCTGCCGTCACATGTCTTCTCTGGATACGCACTCATGAGGACCCAAGTGTCAATAGTCTTGTCTCCATTCCTTTGGCTGCACTTGAATCGGAATTCGACACATATCGTCACCTTGTCATTAAGGAGGCGGCCCCAGGCGGCCTCCAGGCAGGGCCGATCCTCGTCACGAACACTGTCCATCCAACTGTCCACGGAATCCTCTTCTCGAGAGTGTCGTGAGATCTGCCACCACATGTCGTTGCAATAACTGATCTTCCCGGCGAAATTGGCAATGAACATTCCGACAGGTGCAAACTCAGCCATTCGAGTAAACCTGTACTCACTTTCCACGGCCTCCTGTGTTCGAAGGTAGAGTTGCAAGGAGAGTTCTTGGCGGTCCAACGCAGCCAAGCGGGCCGCCTTTTGGCCACGCTTGATTTCATCCTCAAACAAGAGCACGGAGGCCATCGAGGTGGCAAGTTGTCGGGATAGAAGGTGAATGAAGAGCTTATAGTCCTCGTCGTAAGGTCGCCGAGGGTTCACGCCTATAATAATGAATCCAATGACAGTTTCTCTCGTTGTAGTTGGGGTGACTGGGAACACGACGAGTGTTTGTGAAGGATCTCCAAAACCTCTCCACTTCAGTCCCTGAATCAAATTCGAAGGAAGGGTACCAGCCTGCTGGGAAAGCACAATTGGGACGCCGCCCGCTGACATAGACTGTCGCATGTAAGGGGCGAAACCTTCATCGGACTGTCGTAGGTCGAGGTTCGATAATGCAGCAGGATGTCCATCGGGAACACCAAGTGAACCCTCCAACACTAACTGGTGCGAGTGGGCCATGCTCCCGGAATGCAGAGAAGACGCCTCGCTCTCGGTGTCATCCTTGACCGAGTAAATCAGTGCAAATGGTACATCATGTTCGTCATATTCCAAGCCCTTCTGCACCTGGGGCCAGAAACCACCAACAGTCGTAGCTGCAGCCGTTCTCTCCCCGATTTCACGAAGCATGAGCATCCGCCTCTCGTTGACTCTCCGCCGGGTATTTTCGAAGGCAGGGTTGTATAGACCAACAACCTCACCATCGCCGCCCACCAGAGGAACGATAGACCAGGAGAAGAATGATTCTTCCAAATAGCCGTGTCGGTCAATGAAAAGCTGGTTTTCGTGCTTCATAGTGGCTTGACCGGCCTCCATTGCGCTCTTGAAGACGGGCTCAAGTTCATCCCATATTTCGGGCCAGGCGTCCTGGTACATGGATCCCATGAGCTGTGGATGTTTCCGGCCGGCCATTTCCAGGTAAGCAGCGTTGTAAATGCAAACGAACTGTGGTCCCCAGTACATTGCCGCGGGATGTGGACTTCCCATGACCATGTTAGACATGGTCCTAAGATCGGCAGGCCAGTCGTCAATTGGTCCCAGGGGGGTGGACGCCCAGTCAACCGACCGGGCAAATTTGATGTGTTCGGGGAGACTATCCGTGATGGGTATCCTCGTCCAATCGAATATTGATTTTGCGGGTTGCGATTGGAACACCTGATTAGTGAATTCGTCAGGATGCAGCCTTGAATCGCCCTGGCCCATGACAACCTCCACGGCTCCGGAATCGGCATCATAGTTTCCGGCTCTGCTGAAATAGTCCGGGGCATCGATGATTTCGGTATCGGGGATCGCTGGGATTTCGGGTGACGGCGGTGCCATTGGTGATGCTGGCGGGGCGCTGGCGAAGCTTCCGTGGCCGCTAATAAAACGGAACCTCTTTCTCAACGATGAGAAGGTCCAAGTGATGCCAGCGTATACATGGGAGACTTGGCCCGCATCGGATGAGCCTTGAGCCTTGGTGGGCTGCATTATCCATGATTTGAAGCGCCCAAAGTCGGTGTCCGGGCTGGCATCTTCTTGGTCCACTGTTAGAGATTGCAGAACTTCGTGCGCCCCCCGGAGTGAGGCGTTGTAGTATAGTATGTGGAGCCCGGCGCGGCTGGCGTTGGCTGAGTTATCCAAGTCTATTAAAAAGGTAGGTCGATCATCCTGCTCAAGAAATTCGATCACACCAACACCCTGAAGCATTTGTAGTCCTGGTGGAAGATTCCTGCTCTCGGCACTTGACGAGTGCGCAGGGACATCCATTGAGGAGCCCCAGCTTCCTGGAGTGCTCTCCGATCGAGCTGCCGCAACAGCGCTCACACTGGCCCGGGGCAGTTTGAGCGTCGTTACACTTCCAGACGGATCCTCCCGCATGCGTGTAAGCATGGACGCCGCAACTTCAGCGGTAGGGAAACCCTGTGGTCGATTGACATGTCTTGAAGGCGTATGGGAGAAGAACAACGGAGAAATCGGCCCTTCCACCTGTGCTCTTGCGGATATCTGCAGACCAGCTGCTACAGATGGGATCTCGACCTTGCGGGGCGGAGATGCACCAGTGCGAGCCTTCTTGACAGGCGACGGATGCATCGCGGGATCCCCTCTCGTCCCAGCCGAGGAACGTTTCGTCGTGTTTTGAGCCTCCGCTAGCCCTCGACCGGGCACCGTGGGCCCTCGAGGGCTGGCGGCTGTGTATAAACTTGACTGGTGAATCGCACTGGTGGTCGAGGTCGGGGACGACGCCGCGTTGGTATTGAGAGCGGGCACGTGGGAGGCCAGGTTGGGTTGGCTAGGGCCATGCCTCCATGATGCTGCGGGTTGACTCGAAGGGCGCTCGTGTGCGAGGAAGTTGAAGGGGTGTGAGGTTGCCGCCGTGGTAGCCTGCGCTGCAACCGCCTTTGCTGCTGTGGCGGCCGCGATGGAGATGGCTCGAGTCGCGGGGTCCGAGGCCTTTGTCGCAGGAGTCGCAGAAGTCGAAGAAGTCGTGGGATCGATCGAGTCGGAGGCGGCTGCGACGGGGCAAGTGGGTGAGGAAGAAGAAGAGCGAGCGTCGGGGCTGGAAGCAGAGCGGTCGTTGCGGAGCTGCTGCATGAAGGCGCCGGGGGCAGGGACGGAGTCGAAGCCCCGGAGGGACTGCGAGTCCTATGCTCCAGATGGCTTGGGGCCTGCGCAGCGGCAAGCAGGAGATCGAGATGGTCCGAGGGGGGCGTGCGTGAGCGAGTGCGGCGGCAGCGGTGGTGGTGTATGAAAGCGAGGTACTCCGTACGGTATGTAGGTAGGTCGGTATGTCGATACGTCGGTCAGTTGGTAGGTATGTACAAGACAAAACCAGAAGGTAGAATGGGTAGGCGAGGTGGTGATGGGAGCTACTCGACGGACCCGGAGAGTGGAGCTGGAGGAGCCACGTCCGGGACTGGACTCACTGGAGAGCACAGTAGCCAGGTACTGGATACTGGACGTCCAATCCAGCGCGAACAGGGTATCGCTTGAGATGCGCGACGACGAGGAGGGGGTCCGCCTGAGTGGACGGGGGGTGGGAGTGGATGGGATGGGAGCAGGGCATGCCGGTAGGGTCAAGTTTGCTTGGTGGACCACGAGACTCGACGTGCCGGCCGGCGGGATTCGAAGTGAACGACTCGTAGATCCCGGGACGGACTGCAGACTTGCGGCGGCGGACTAGAGGACTTGCAGACTCATGGACTCGTGGGCTCGTGGAAACTAGGTAGGGAATAGGTAGGCAGTGTCTACCTAGGCACTGACAAGCAACACGCCGCAAAACCCCAGTCGACGGTCCAAAGTGCAACCCCAACGTTCTGGACTCGGACTCGACTGAATGAGTGGCCCGATCCGTAGCAGGGATTCCTTTGGCTGTGGTCCCTGCGGATTGGGTTTGGTTCCCTGGGAATCGACGGGGGGTCGCGCGACGGGGGACGGCAGGACGGGCAAGACGGGCACCGATGGGAAGGTTTGTAGGGCGATTTGTAGGGCGCCGGAAGAGCCGCACTGGACGTCGAGAACGTCGAGGTCATCAGGCCGTAGAGGTAGAGGCGCAGGCCGTCAATGCGCAGCCGAGGCCAGGTAGAGTCCCGATCGGCGCAGGTAAGGGAGTGGTCCAGGACAAGGGTCCGACCGGAGCCATCGGGGGGTATTATCGCGTGGCCGTTTGTAGCTATGCTTGCGGGTGGTGCGCGAGTGTATGTAAGTGTGCGAGACCGAGAGATGGGGGAGGGGGGGCTCCGTCGTACGTAGTCCGAGTTTGATACGAAGTACGGAGCAGTCCGTTGAAGGATGCCAAAACGGAGTGCAGAATGGAGCAGATGGAGCAAATGGAGCAGCGAGTGGACAAGGAAAAGCACTAGAACGCCAAGCCAAGGCCGGGGATGGAGATGGGTCCCGGCGAAAGAGTCAGGCAAGGCAGAAGAAGGAGTTCAGGTACTTAATAGCCAGACGATCTAAACATGGCCGCCAGAAAGAGGCGACAACGGGCCCCATCAGGCGAACCGGAAGACGGTCAGAAGCATGAGGTGCGTATAAGGCATGGACGAAAGACGGGATCTGCAGGGCGGCCACTTCGCATGGAGTGCTACCTTGTCTGAACAACAGGCTGAACGCACCAGTGACAGACTGGGTTGCACGCCGGAGACAACGGGGGAATGGCGATTGGAGGCTTAGTTAGGTACGAGTTACACTTCATCCGTGACGAGGCAGAGGCTACCAAAAAAAAAATCGACTAATAAGAACTAGCAGCGGACGCAAATCCTCGTCCGTCAGCTTGCAAGCGAGGCGAGGAGGATACGCAACAACCAAAGAGAAGTGGCCAACAGGCGGGCTGGGATATCCAGAGAGTCGCGATCCCGATCGGCCATCCACACACGGGATCCAGAACTCGCCAAAGCCCAGAGCGGCTCTCGTGCCAAGCCCACGAGCGCGAGACACTTTACTTATTCAGGCTCCAAAGTGGATGGGCCTCCATCGCTCCAGAATCCAGAACCCTGCCAGGCCAAACGCTCCACGCTCCACGCTCCACGCTCCAATGCTCCACACGCGCCGCCTCGCCTGGGCCCTTATTAACCGCTTGGTGGGACTGGGATGGCCCCCCCCCTCCCCCGAAAGGTCTAGAGGGAACGGATGGGACGGGCGGACACAGTCGGAGGGTCGGACAGACCGGACGGGCCAGAGGGCGCGTGGAGTCGTGGGATCTTGTTAGTGAGCGTGCGACCCAGTCGGAATGGGGAACGGAGGAATGGGATTGCGACGTCTGGGCATCAGCTCCTGTCTTCAGCGTTCAGAAACATGACATGAGAGCAAACAAGCTTTTTTTCCCCGGTCTGGCCTGGAGGAGCTGTCCTGCTCCGTCCCCCCCGTGGTCCTGTCGATCATCAGGCTTGTGCTTACTTCGTAGTAGCTGGAGAATTCCCATCAGGCCACGCTCTGTGCCAGATTGTCAGAAACCATGGGCCGCGAGGGCCTAGATGCTCATGGACCTTCTGCAGCACCGGTGGCGGACGCAAGAACATCAACGACACTTGGTACCACGTCTTGGCAATCATGCCCCAAGCCCACGGCAAGTCTTACGGTACAGCAGCAGAGCCAATGCGTACAGAGCATGTACGAAGCTCTCTAGCTCCCGCAGGGTTGGCGGTCCAGACCTCGACTTTCAACGCGCTGGACTCGTCGGATGTCGGGAACGCAGCGACCAATTTATCAGCCAAAACCCGCACACGGTTATTATGGGCGACTCGTCACACTGGTGGCGTTTACCATCGCCCATCCTTACAATCCCATAGTGGTGCCAAGGAGACTCGCGTTCTCGAGTTCCCCTTCTCGGGATGGCCCTGTGGAGACCAAGGTCGTCAGAGGCGCATTGACAGTTGCCACGACGGCGCCGCTCCAAGCCTCATCGCCTCGTCGGGTTTGGGGATTCTACGGCAATGGGCATTTGGCCATAGGCAAAGACGCGAGAATCGTGATGGAGGGGCGGGGCCGAGTCAGAGCAAAAAGTTCCCGATTATGACCGGAGCGCTGGCCAAAGGACGATTGGACAACTGGCGTCATACGTAGTGGGCGTCGGCACCGCAGTGTCTCTCGCGCCTCAACCGGACGCGGTGGAACCGGCCGCCCAGATCCAGAAACACCGATGACGATCGTCGTGGTCTAGAACGGTCCCTCGCGAGCGCCCTGTGCCGCCGTGGACACTCCGCAAGCCTGGTGCCCCTTGCCGCCTCATGCTCTGGGGGCTCCGTCAGTGCTCCATCAATGCTCCATCGCGGCTCCATCACAGAAGCCAAGCTCCCCAAACGTCTTGGGAAGACCCACGCCGCCCAGGAATCCTCAAGTGAGACTCTTTGCTCGCTGGGCTGCCACACACCCACCACGCGGCCCACTGCCTTCGACGGGATGCCCAGGGCCTTGGCTGTTGCGCCGGCTCCCACCAAGAGCGCAGACCAGAGGGCAGGCTGGCGCAGTCCGGCGGTTTGATTACGCGGGAGATTGGAGGCGTCCAGGGCGCTGATGCTCAAGTCCGCTCCGTCGGCCGAGTAGGACGCCTCGCAAAGTGACTGGCCCGCTGCCGACTCGCTTCGACGAGGAAGCATCCGCTCTGAGCCCGTGACGTTTCCGAATTCGTGGGACCGCTAGGACCAAGGCGGTGTGGGACTTGAGTGGCTGTTTCGGGTCAGGGAGGCTTTTTCTCCGTGCGGTTTCTTCCCGCGTCCGACCCGTTGATCCCGCGAAGGGCGGCCGACTGTCTTAGATAATTTGCTTATGGCGCGGTGATGCCATTTTATTATGACTTGTTAGTGGTCAGTCTTGTTGCCGGTCTCTATTTGTGGCTCTGACCGCACATGCTTGGTTGAGTTTTCTAGCGATGCCTCTGCGATACTGTTGGTCTTCCTATGTCAGTTAGAAACAACAAGACATTATAACGGGTTCTAAGGGGAGGAGAGACGGGAGTTACATCATTGCAGACTGATGAAGCCGATCGATGCTATAAAAACAAATTTCGGAACAAGTAAACACACCAGGGTTGAGACCCAATGTCCACGCAGACAGTTGTTCTCGTCGAACCGTCTCGTTGAGCAGACTCGACTTCTCACGTTGGGATCGCCACACGGGTATAGGGTAGCAAAATAAGCAAGAAGTCGTGAAGTTGGGGGAGATGGGGTCTCGCCCCACGCCTAGCTTCGTCTCAGCACAGGCGCGGAGACATTGAGACATGCATCAATGTTCTCGACCGCAATAACGACCTCGACGTCATCGGTCCGTGACCCAAATAGCGGGAAATACGTATGCTACACCGTAGAGTGGACGTGGGGGGATGAATGAGTGAATCAGACGGTGGTTTCAGTGACAACCAAATGCCAATATTGCATGCCGCCATGACAATGGCAGTATTGCAATGTTCCACTAGGATATTTTTAATCACAATATGACGAGCAAGAATGCCGAAAGCTCGCGTAATGATCCTGTACGCCCACAGACGTGAGACGGGAGGTCAGCAAGATGACAGCTGGGCGTCCATTTGCCCAGATAGGTCAGTCCCGGATATCGAGGCAGCAGATGGGTGGATATACGCTCCAGTGGCAGCAGTGGCAGCGCTAACAACGGCAGTTGTCGCTCCATCCCTGATCCCATATCGAATATGTTTAAGGGCCATGGTGTCTCTATGTGACACGATTTTGTACGAGACTCGCCTGACGGAGAGAGCACAGCGGCTAACGGCGTATGAGAGTGGCCAAGGGGCCTGTATGAGTGATCTCTACGAGGATGTGACGAGCGGCGGCGCCTAGCATTCGGAGGCTTCGGATACCGGGAGAGAAGACGGGATCTAAACACCCGCAGTACCGCAGTACCACGGCATGTGCAAGAGCCCAGCGCTGCACGCAATCTCACCTCACCATTTTACCTGCTCACGGCTTGGTTTTGGAGGGTAAGAGAGCGAGGAATCCCTGTTCGAGTGTGCCTCTTGGATGCGCCGCACGGCATTTCACATCGTCGAGCGGCTCTCCGGCGCCCTGATTGGCCGGCCCGCCACATACCCAACCACCGGCCGGGCCAATGGTGCGGCCCCTCTCTGCCGGGGCTCCCCAAGCTTCCCACCCGGGCGCTTACAACGCGGTGATGGCACACCTCCTCGGGCCTCTCATTGGGCCGTGGCAGGATGAGCATGCGATGCCATGGATCATGGACTGCTTGTGAGCGGCTGCGCGAGTGCCAGAACGGTCACGACGGGCGGGTGTTGGACGGGAGCCGGTTTCCCAGAGGCTACAGCGCTCACAGGGGCCCATCTCCGGCCTCTCACAGCGCCTCTCACAGCGCTTCTCACAGCGCATCTCACCGGGGTGCCTGCCCCATCACTTCCCCATTCTCCGCCCGGCCACATCATGGCCCATAAACGCCTTGCCCGCCCCCAACTGCGACCGACGGGACTGAGCCTCTTCACTTCTTCCACCTGGGACGAACTGATCGAACCCAAGACAAGACCCCAATAGGCGCGGCCTCCAACGACCGCTTCCACCTGCACCAACGAGCCCGCCATCGAACCTCGACGTCGCCCCGCTGCCTCTTCCCATGCGCTCTTGATTTACAGCTGCTCCGCCAGCAGCCAGCCAACCAGCCAGGAACCAACAACCAACCACAAAGTGACGCAAATCAGAGACTCTTGCCAACGACGAACGACGCTTTAATAGCGACGACGCCAATTCTACAGCCAACAACCGTTTACACCACCTAGACAGAGGTAGAACCTCCTGAATGAAGACAACCAAGAAGGCGTCCATCGCATCCCCGCCAAACAACCACCACGAACCACCCAGCCACCTCTACACCAACTTCAACACCAACACCACTTCCATCATGCCCATCACCGTCTTCAGCCGCAAACCCAAGGTACCAGGCACCACCAGCTACCACCTCATTTTCCGCAAATGGCCTCGCATCCCCCGGAGAGGCACCTGGTGGCTCATGCCGTTCGAGCTCGCCGGCACCGTCACCGCCCTCGTCATCTTCGGCCTCTCCCAGCCTAACCTCTACCGCACTGATATGTGGCAGATTGGCTGGGATCACAGACTCAACTCCAACCCGGCTATCAAGCTCTTCGCCTACGCCAACCACACCCCTCAGCCGCATATCGCTTTTGTGTGGACAAGGACGTGAGTTGCTCCAGTCAATCATACCCGTCGCGACCGTTCTGACTAACACTGCTCAGTCTCACCGATTTCAATGTCGCCATCTCAGTCCTCTCCCTCTTTATGCTGCTCAGCAAGCTCACGGCCAACATCATGAGAGTGTGGTTCCCCGTTCTCGCCACCTTTATCAACGTCGGCATGGTCGCTCTCTATGCTGTGAGCACCTACGGCAATATCGGCCCTGATTACATCGATTCTCGATATCCCGCTCCCTCCGCCTGGTACTTACGCAAGGGCTGTGACCTGGCCAAGCCCTACGGTCACTACAAGGCTTGCAGAATAGCACAGGCAGCCGTGGTTCCGTCCGTATATCTGCTGTGAGTATATCCATCTTGATGCCCTAGCTACAAGCACAATCTAACATTTGGACAGCACCGTTTACGTTCTCAACCTTGCCTTTGCCATCTGGGCCATGTGGCCCAACAAGGAAAACGACGTGGTCGACGAAGATGACGAGTACTCCACGACATCCGAGCCCAAAGAGAGCCGCAACTGGGAGATGCAAAGCATGAAGTCCCCCATCAGCTACAACCAAGCGCCCTTTACACCCCGCACGCAGGCCTTCCACACTCTGGACCGCCAGCTGCCGCTGCGGTATCAGCAGACCCGATGAGGCTGAGGCAGGAACCTAGCCCGGAAACAACGATGAGATGAAGGATTCAAAAGCAGCCGCCGTGGGACAGGTGGCCCTCGGATATAGCGCAATGGGAATCGAATATGGCCACTTTCTTTGAGTTATTGGGATTGGAGTTACGGATCTTGCGCATGATATACCAATGGACCTGTTGGGACGCCCAGAGGCCAATCGACACTGAAAGATTTCTGTCTTAGGACAACAACTTGACTTGTACATTTTTTTTTCCATGTTCATTATCTGGAATCTTTCTTGTGGACCAGAGGGTCTCGTGAGGTATTGGATGATGAGACCACCATTGGATGGATGGACGGATAGTTTCTTTGCCAGGGGCATCCCAACGTTAGTCAATGACTTCGTCATGACGAGCTGAACTACAAACGGCAGACCACACTCATAATAAGACAGAAATGAATATTTTCATTTATTATAAGGCTTTATAGTAATCCTTGTTTTAGATTTATTCTGAGGCTTTATACTAATACTTATTTTTATAATCTTGAGTTGGAGATTGATGTGAGGGTGGTGAGGTGGAGGGGGAAATAAAATAAAATGAAGCGATCAGAAAGTAGAAAACCCGTCGCCTTGACCCTAGCTGAAACTACATATCTGGCTATGGTTGTGTTTCCCAGGCTGGGTTTGATTTCTTGCAGACTACCCGTACGTTGGGTTTCACTGCCCTCCAGCCAGAAGGGTTCATCCACACAGGTATGGATATTATATGATACCCTCCCGGCCAGACAGGGTACTCATAATGGTCCCTTCAGCAAGCCACAAGGCCTTTAAGCTCTCATCCTCCACTTTTATTTAAGTTTCTTGTCAAGGTTTTGGGGGCAAATATCACGGGCACGCATGAATGCGTACTCAATGTCAAGGTATTTGGGAGTCTTTCCCCAAATGACCATGTTTTAGCCCTTTCATAGAACACCCAGAGGCCGGTCATGTCTGATATATTCATCATCGGGCCAGATGCAATCAAGTCGGCGGTGGCGAGCTGGCTATGGAAGGATGAGATACGGCTCGCAGATTAATTGGGGCGTGAAAGCGATTAACCAGACACTCCCTATCATCCATAGAAACCTTGGTGAATAGACTCAGAGGTTATGTATGCATCGAAGAAAGGAAAATGAAAAGCTTCTGAAGTCATTGGATCCATGAACACACTGTCCCTTGTCGCCTTGGAGTGTAGTGGGTGGCATCTGAGTCTCTAGAGCAATGGCCCGAGTTTCTCAAGTTCTCTCTCACTTGACCGCAATTGTCTTCTCCTCAGCCTGTCAAATTTGAGCCATGGACCTTCCTCGTCACATGCCCTTGCACTACTGTAGAGAGAGAAAAAAAAACTGAAGTCAATTGGTTGATGGATAACATCCATGCCATCTCCACCACCCATCAACCACCATCGTCCACCATCAACCAGAAGACCAGAAGACCAGAAGAGCAAAAAAACAAGCTTGATCGCGGCAGGGATCGAACCTGCGATCCTCTGCGTTTTATAATGTAAAGCAGATGCCTTAACCACTGGGCCACGCGACCGACTTGTTAGAATGGGCTCATATTAGAATATATGAGGCATTTAGGTGGTTTGGGGGGGGGGGGGGGGCTGGTCCATCTGGTCGTGTCGTATGCAAGCGAGGCGGGGCAGCTGGGTAACTTCGTGCGATCACTAGGCCCAATACGGTACACGGCCCAAATCTTACCAATATGTTAAATATGGGAGAGACTAATTTGGATAGCGATGGGATTTACCAAACGGTCGAGGATCTGAGAAAGGGAGGAGGGGGCTCCAAACGCAATTTGGGTTAGTAATTAGAAACAATTACCTTCAACCCCAGGAGAAAGCTGGACGTAATTTTGTAGCTTAACTTTATTTTTATTTACCCAGAAACTGCCTTGCCTTTAGGGACTTCTATGGACCTCGAAACATCTGCTCCTAATCGAAAAGGTCGCTAAGCAGCTGGATTCATTTATGGAACCCAGACGTCACCGAACTGGATCAATGTCCAAATTCGCGAGGTGACCGAGTAGTTGATTTGGAGATTTCAATACGTGTGCCCTGGTATTATTCACAAGAGCGGATGGAAAGTGAAGGATGTGTGGCACGTTGCGATGCCTGGTTGTCATACAGGAGGACTACCAAGAGTCGCTCAAGGGCTGGCCGTCACCACGCTCGCACGCCCGATTCTCCGAACAAGCTCTGTAAACTCATATGCTGATTGATTCAACGTTAATCAAAAAATGGGCGATGTGGCTCAGTGGTAGAGCGTCTCTTACAAACACGCAGTGTTACAAACACCCGTGGGATGTTACACGGGATTGGTCAGCCTTCTTTCGCAAGAAGTTTTCTTACGAGATCCGGGTTTTACCTCGTTCCGTGTGTTCATGAGAGAAGATCCCTGGTTCGATTCTAGGCATCGCCAATTCTTTTTTTTACTACGCTATTTGCTTCTACAAGGTGTCGTCGAGTGGTTTCTGTGACTAGAGAGGCCTGTGGTTTCTTTCGTGTTGGACGTTATCCACTCCTCGTCTCCTTACCTCAAGAGGAGACTGAGACACCTCTTATCGATTTGCAATTAGATTTGCTACTATCCCCAATACTGATATCGGCCGGCACAATTGATGATGGGGAGAGTCTTGGAGCCCATGATGGCCGGTAAACAAGCCGGCTGAAGCTCGACCCACCCGAAGGGGTACCTCACATACATGATGCATACGATATAACCAATCCCGGCGCTCTGCTGTGCATTGCTTCATGAGAACGCCATCTACGCCGCATGTTGACCTCAATTGATTGACCTGCGCCGCCCAAATTAATTGTTAATCGCCTGAGTAAAGCATGATATTGAAGCTGTCACTCAATGATAGCATCGGCTCCACCTCCGCACTGTAGATAGCCGGGCCGGGACACGAACCGGCACCGGATCTTGTGCCCCACCGAAGCTCTTTCCCCCATCGCTAAGACGTCACCCCGCTATCATCACAGCGGAAAGCTTCCACCTCTGGACGGCGTTTCTCATTGTTTTGCGTTGCCAATTGACTCTTCGCTCTGCTCCTCGGAACCGCCGCATCTCAGCCTGCAACCTGATCCTGCTGATCGTCATGGCACTCCTCCACCGCATCTTAGCTCCGTCGAGCAGAGGAGCTTTGCGACACGGCCCCGGCATCGCTCTGATCCTCGCCCGCCGAGCTTCCAATCTGGCGCCTCCCAAGGTTGGTGTTGATTGCTTCAGTTCAACCTCAACGAGATGCTGATAATTCCACAGCTCAAAGATCCTTCGTTGTTGAAGCAGAACGTGTGCTATGTCAACGGTGAATGGGTTCCGGCCAAGTCAGGCAAGACATTCGAGGTCACTGGTGAGTCTCGTCCCATGCGCT
This sequence comes from Ilyonectria robusta, assembly GCF_021365365.1. Classification (NCBI taxonomy): domain Eukaryota; kingdom Fungi; phylum Ascomycota; class Sordariomycetes; order Hypocreales; family Nectriaceae; genus Ilyonectria; species Ilyonectria robusta. The sequence goes on along the minus strand of NW_025764437.1, from coordinate 1,725,703 downwards.
GCCCGTAGCTTCAAGCTCTTTCGCGATACTGACGCTTAGCCTAGATCCGTCCACGGGCGCCCTCATTGGAACATGCCCTGAGTTCGACACCAATGACGCCCAATCTGCCATTGTCGCCGCTGCCGATGCCTTCCCGGCGTTCCGTGCGAAGACAGGCCGTGAGCGCTCCAAGCTGCTGCGCGCCTGGTACGACCAGATGATCGATAATGCAGATGACATTGCTACCCTAATTACCTGGGAGAATGGAAAGCCGCTCGCAGACGCCAAGGGAGAAGCTACGTACGCGGCCAATTTCCTGGAGTGGTTTAGTGAGGAGGCGCCGCGAGTCTACGGCAATACCATACCCACCTCCGTGCCCGGAAACCGAGTCTGGACCCTTAAGGAGCCTGTTGGAGTATGCGGATTGATCACCCCGTGAGTCATAACCCATCTTGACCTCACGCTTCCAAACTGACCAGACGATAGGTGGAACTTCCCCGCGGCCATGATCACGAGGAAGATCGGCCCTGCGCTGGCAGCGGGTTGCACCGTCGTCTGCAAGGCTCCCGGCGAGACTCCCTATACTTCCTTAGCCCTGGCCGAGCTCGCTCACCGAGCGGGCATCCCCAAGGGTGTTGTTAATATTGTGACGTCCTTGGACAACACCCCTGAGCTTGGAGAGCTTCTCACTTCATCGCCTACTATCAAGAAGATCTCATTTACCGGTTCCACCGGGGTCGGCAAGCTCTTAATGAAGCAGTCTTCCAGTACCCTCAAGAAGCTCTCGATGGAGCTCGGTGGAAACGCCCCGTTTATTGTATTTGACGATGCCGATGTTGATGCTGCTGTTGCGGGTGCTATTGCCTCAAAGTTCCGCTCCTCAGGTCAGACCTGCGTGTGTGCGAACCGCATCTACGTGCAAAAGGGTATCTACGACGAGTTCGCCCAGAAGCTCACCGAGAAGGTTGAGGCGTTCCGCGTGGGCAATGGTTTCGGGGAGGGTATCACCCATGGACCTCTCATCCACGACCGAGCCGTCTCCAAGGCCGAGGCCCACGTTCAAGATGCCGAGCAGAAGGGCGGCAAGGTGACCATCGGTGGCCAGCGAATCACGGACCTCGGCCCGAACTTCTACGCACCCACCGTTATCAGGGACATGACCCCCGAGATGGACATGGCGTCCCAGGAGACATTTGGCCCTGTTGCCGGCCTGTTTCCCTTTGAGACGGAGGAGGAGGTAGTGAAGATGGCCAACGACACTAATGTGGGCCTTGCTGGTTATTTCTTCTCCAAGGATATTGAGCGGGTGCACCGCATCGCCGAGAGCCTTGAAGTTGGCATGGTCGGCGTCAACACAGGTCTGATCTCAGATCCTGCGTCACCCTTCGGCGGTGTCAAGGAGAGTGGCTTTGGCCGCGAGGGATCTCTGGACGGTATCGCCGAGTACCAGGTCACGAAGATGGTGACGTCCGGTGGAATGGGCAAACCCCTGCAGTCTTGAGCTGAGCATCAAGTGCTTGAGAGGTTTAAGTAGCTCCAGTAATCGCCATTATAATGAGAAGAGGAGATATGGGCTGGGTGTAATTACTATGGTTTGGATACCTAGAGCACAAATGCAGCTTTCTGATCGGTATGCCGTAGCGCGCGAAGGGAGTGCTTGTCGATTTATCTATCTTTGTGATTCATGAATTAAAGTATTTGCACATAGGTAATATCGGCACTAAAGAAAATGAGCGAATGCAACTTGTGACTATCACGGAGAAGCTGACATTGATAACTGTCTCTCGTCCCATTATACCGTAATGACCCACCAGCGCAATACTATGTATAGCTGGAAGAGACATGTAATATACACCCACCACCTCTCCACATCGTACCTCATACATAAGAAATCATAGTCCGTTTACTCAAACTGTTTAACCATTTGGGGTATGTTAGGAGAGCGTGCTGTTACCACCAACCTTAACACTTGTAGATAAACAATAAAATAAACATTTGGACTAGAAACCTTAGTCTGTCCGAGTGTATTGTTGATCTTTGAATGGACTGGGTAAATAGTCTGTATTGTTGATCCTATTGTTTGTGTTTTTTTTTACTGTTGAGCTTCTAGTCCCCCCTCTGGGTATGTGTGTACTAGGGCACCCTAACCTCTTGATAAAATAAACATAAAATATTTAATGAAGAGTAAAGGGGGAAAAAGGCAATAGGTAGCTGGGTTGGCGGCATTGCCAAGCTGTTTTCGGAGAAGGGTGCTGAGACTCGACAGTCTCCTGAGTGGAGACAGTCCTCCAACTTTAATAAGGTGTACAGCACACACCAACAGAACTTTGCCGATGGCCAAGCCAAGGCCCAGAGCACCAAGGCAACCGAAGAGTGGAAGGGTTCGGAGCAGGCGGTGAGCCAGAAGGCTCATCTGCACCTAGGCCCGAAGTCCCGGCGGAATGTCATGGAGCCCAAGATCCAGGCTCTCTTGAACTCATTCCAAGCCCGTCAATTAATCGCGATGGACCCGAATACGACCTCAATGAGCTCGTACCAGCAGGACGTCCGACAGACATTGACAAAGCTTGCCGGAAATGAACTTAACAGAAACCAGAAGAAGCATTTCTTGCGAGTTCATGCCGTTTCCGAGGTCCAACAGCCCCGTAAAAGGCTGTGGATGGGGAAGAACACCATAAACTAAATACTAAGTGAGGGCGGGGACAGGGGACACTAAGAACGCATAACCCACCCAAAGGCAGATCTGTGATGACCGCGATAGTGTCGTGACGGAAAGGGTAGCTAGGGTCGAGATCAAAATTCGGGTAGATGGACCAATTGAGTGATAATAACAGTCTTCTCAGCTGATACCATTTGATCAAATAGATCTCTGAGAGGTCTCCAAAGATTGGTTTAAAAGACTTTGTATTGAATGAGATACTAGAAGGGGTGATTCTTCCTAATAGATCTTGCTTAATGTCTCCCAATTCATGGTCCCAATGGGTCAGGCCACTGGTCCCTATCCGGCACGGTATTTCCTGTTGAAGGAAGCCGTCAGTCTTAGCCCTAGTCGCGGCAAGTATCTGATCAAATGAACTATATCCCCAAAAGACCGGAAATCCCCGACTCAATACCATAAACTAAGTGCTATAAGCTAAGTGTTATAAACTAAGTACCATAAACTAAGAACTATAAACTAAGAACTATAAACTAAGAATTATAAACTAAGAATTATAAACTAAGAACTACTAACGAAGAACTATAAACTAAGTACCATAAACTCAGTCCTACATAGTAAAACCCCAGTCAAGCGTCACGAGACTAATGGGCCGCCCTCCTACGATCCGTCTTGCTTCACTGAGACGTAGGTATATAAGTGATTTACAATTCCCTGTAGCAAGTTCGACTCCTGCTCCCTTGAAGGGAACAAGCCTATCCGCATAGTGCTTTTTTCCGGAGGGATTTCTTGAATGTCCTATGAACGAGGGTCTCAGACAAGAAAATACCCGACCTCTTCTCATGGCTTCGGAGCCCAAAGCTAAGGTTCATCTGGGTGGCCTTCTGGTTTACAGCTGACTTTTTCCCAGAGTGCCTTACTGCTTCAGCTTGCTTGAGAAAGTAGTTTGAGGTCTGCACCTCAATCCCTGCCATCTCGCAAGCAGCATTCCAGAGCAGGTCATGGTATGCCCGGAAGTGCATACCAGCCTCGGGTCTGTAGAAGTACTGGCTGTGGAAGGAGAAGAATACCACTTGCTTGATATCCTTGGTTGATTTGTCCCGCACCAGTAACAGGTATGGGTCTTCGCCAAACATTCTGAACGGCACGTTTAGCTTGACCTTCAAGGTTTCAAGAGCCCCGGATTTTGGCTCCAGGTCGAGCAGCAGGTTGAAGGATTGGTGGTTCTCAGATCCCACCACAATGATGATCTTTGACCTTGTGTTCAGCCATCTTTGAAGCTCGAGGCACTTCTGCTCTACCTGCGACCAGTTTGTGTACGCTTCGTTCCAGTCGATTCCAGTGGCTTGGTATGCCTCCCGAATGGGGATTCGGTTTGGGATTCTAACCGATAGGTTGGAGCTCATCCTAGCTTGCTGCGCCTTCAGAGAGGGGTTCGTCCGAAGCCAACGTCAACGTCGGTTCTGTAGAAATGGTAGGTGTGGAAGGAGAAGAACCATAAACTAAAAAAAAATAAAAAAAAAATAAGCTAAATACCGTAACCTAATTACCATAAACTAAGTAATGTCTGGTTTATTGATAAAAGATACGGTCCGTGCAAACCGGGCCGGAGACAGAGAGAGTCTGGGATTACCAGGAGGATTAGGTTAAAAGAGGGAGCCCGCTGAGACCAGCTAAAGGAATGGGCAAACTAGAGGATTGAAGCACTTGATTAAATGCTTATCAGTGCAGCCAAGAGATAAATTGCATAAATAATGCGATAGCTGCTGCAACAGCTGGTCTAAATCACAAGGCAAGACAGCCTTGTTCGACCTGGGGAAGTCATTGACATGGAATGCACAGGCAGGTACGTACCTCGCAAACCGTGGAGAAGCGCACCCCACCCCACACAAGCCAATTAAGACGGGTACGTAGCGCGGGCGTGAAACTTGGTGAACTGACGTCGGAAGCTCACACGCAAGGATTTCGACTTGATCGACAGACCTCACTTGCTCCCCGCCACAATCACAGCCATGGCATTCTCACGAGCCAATGCGCCTGCAAGGCACTGCCTGCGCCTCCTGGCGTCCGAAGGGTATGTTTTTGTCACATGGAGATGCTCGGCCTAGCGCTACAGCTCACGTCTGACGTCAAACCCCGACTGACGCTTCCTCTAGACCGGCTTTCCAGAGCCTCCCTCGACGAAGCATAACCGCCGCCCTTCCCACTCAGTCCACCGTCCGTCTCTTCAGCTCTTCGACGCCCCTCCTGAAGAAGCGCAAGATCGCCATTCCCACGGACAGCCCCAAACACAGGGATGCTGTTGCTAGCAATGACGCCCCAGCTCCATCTTCCAAGTCCTCCAAATCCTCCTCTCCCAAGGCTGGCCAGGCCAACCCCGAAGACCCCCTCGACTTCTCCATCGTGACTGACGCCTACGCACCCATCGACGCCCACTTCAAGGCCCAGCTCGCTGGCATGGTCCACGGCGGCCGCTTCAACCCGACCAACCTCGGCGCCCTCCCCGTCTCCGTCAAGGACCCCGGCGCCGATGCCGCCGCGTCCTTCCCGCTTAGCGAGCTCGCTCAGGTCGTGCCCCGCTCCGGCCGCACCATCTCCCTGCTCGTCAACGACAAGGACTACATCAAGCCCATCATGTCCGCCGTCCAGGCCAGCCGCGAGTTCAACCAGCAGCCTCAGCGTTCCGAAGACAACGATCTCGAGCTGCTCCTCAAGGTCGAGCTCGAGCGCAAGGATGACGTCGCTCGCCGCATCAAGGAGACCATGCAGGCGTACCGCGAGCGCATCCGCCAGGTGCGTTCTCGACATGAAAAGACGCTGAAGGACTGGAAGAAGAACGGCACTGTGCTGCCGGACGCTGTGAAGCGAGCCGAGAAGGAGCTCCAAAAGGTGCAAGACAAGAAGATGAAGGAGCTCGACCAGGAGGAGGCCCAGATGATCCGCCAGCTGTAATGGAGTTGCAGGTACGTATATGGTGTTATGTAGCTGTACGATCAAACAAAAGGGCTCAGAAGTTGCCAAAAAGGCATGTTAAGAGACTACAACCGCGAAAAGGTGGATGGGACGTTGTATATATTACTACATATCGTGACAAAAGTGTACACTGGTTTTCCTCTCTAGATCCCTCTCGATTTCTCTTTATTTATCATCAAGCGTTTGCCTTGGCCTTCCCTGCCGGCTTTCCTCCCCTCTTGGCCAACAGCGACGTCAGCTTGTTCTCAAACGCATTGACATCGTTGGTTGTGTAAGTCTCGGCGCGGAGGTGCCACGAGCGGGACAAGCCAGTGGGGTCCATAGCAAACTTGGGCGTCTCGTGCTGGCCCATAACGGCCTTTTCGAGGATGACCTTGCGGATAGCCTCCTCGGCGCCGGTGATGATGGGCGTGGGCGTCGCGGCCGGAGCCTCACCCTCGCCCTCGGCGGCCTCAGTGGTCTCGGCGGGCTTGTTCTTCTGTTGGAGGTACTCCTCGGCGACGGCCCGGGCTTGGGTGTCGGCGAAGAAGCGCATGCCGCCAGCCTCAATCTCAGCGGCGTAGTGACGGGCCTGGAAGGCCTGGGGGGCCCCAACGTGGTCGGCTGTGCCGAGGACGCTGAGGTTCTGTAGGACGGCCGCCGAATTGCCGGCGGAGCTGGAGGGTGCGACGGGCGCAAAGTCGGCGAGAGACTCAAGCGTCAGAGACGGGGTATACTGGGAGGCCACACCGAAACGGATGCTGTCGTCGAAGGCCTGCTCATCGGGATCCAATCGCGCAAACTCGTCTCCTCGAGTCTTGCGGTCCTTCTCGTCACCTTCCTGGCGCCGTCCCTGCATACCCCTCGCTCCACCACGTCCCCTACCACCTCGGCCGCCTCTGCCTACTCTCCCTCCTCTACCACCTCTAGAGCCTCTGGCACTGAAGCCACCTCGATTGCCGAAGCCACCCCGAGCACCGAAGTCACCTCTAGGGGCAAAACCACCACGGCCCCTTGAAGGACGGTCGCCCTGGGGGGCGCTTCCTCCTCGTAACCCACGTCCACGGAAATTCCCACGGCCACGGAGCGATAATCTAGGAAGGCTCTTCACATCGAGGACTCGGGGTCCGCCCGCCGGGCCAGAGGCCGCGGGGCCAGGTCGAACGGGGCTGCGAGATCGGGCGAAGGAATTGATCTCGGTTGTGGCAGCATGAGATCGGCTGTGGGGAGGGCGGTTCGCTGCGTGGCTGGGGCCATTGTCGTCGGCGGCTTGCAATTGCGTCGTAGAGAATTGGCGGATGCAGCTTCGAAGAGCATCGGAGGCCTGCTCGAGCTCGGGCCTTGTTCGGCTACACACCGAACGAAAGGCGTTGCGATGCATTGTTGCTTGATGTCGTTTGAGGTTGGTGAGCTGGAGTTTGCACCTTGCCATGCCCAATTTTCTGATGTCGGTTGATTGCATGACTAAGCGGGAATCCCCCACGCTTATTGGACAGTTCACTTACACCGATCAATTCGCCGTTCTTCATACGGGCATTTCACAAACCAATTCGTGCCAGCTGAATTCAATCAATAGCACCTCTGTGTATCTTATTGAGCAAAAAGCTATTTATTGTCTTTGAAACCAACGCGAAGCAAGATCCGAAGACTCCGGGCAGTACAACACCAGTTTGACACTCGTACATTAGCACTTCTAGCGAGACGTGGACTGCTCACTCGGCAGCCTCAAAGACGGTGCGATACATGTACATTGCGCCATGCAAGACGCAGAGCTAAGCCCATCTAGACTCCCCGGGGCGGATGCTGCAGCTATGTGGCGGCGACATGGATCTCGCGTGCCGAGTTGACCATTTCTGGTCGTTGGGAGGACAGTTACGTCTGCCCACTCGGATCAAGCCAAGGTCGATGCGGACCACCCCAACACGGTTGTCACCCCGTGGGCATGATAGACACATTTCCCGTGCTGAATAACCCTGTTTCCTTCGCTTGAAATCCTCCTAGTCGCAATTCGTTTCCCAAAAAAGGTCTTTCGGGTGTTGTCCAGTTGCGTCGCTCCAAACCACGGCGTCCGACTCTTCCTGGGTTGCCCTCGGATCGCCAGCCGTCTCTCATACGTATTAGAATGCTCCCAGTGAGGGGAGTCGAGAAAAATGATTCTTTGCTGGTGTTTCGTGACTGCATGCCATCCCACACTTATACGCTCTGGGGCTGAACCATGGCCGGCTGAGAAGGGTCAGTGAGTGCACATTGCAGACGGGTAACCTATCGACTGGCAACTTACAGGGCTGTTCAGCATGTGCTGTCGCTTGTTGCGACTCTTCTTGATGTGACTCTTGAGAGCTGTCGAGTCAAGAGGCTTAAGTAACTCGAAGCTGCAGAGAAGCTCGGCAGAAACCGACATGACGGCACCCCAGTTATCAAATTCGCCACAATACTACAGCAAGTTAGCAACGTTAGGGCAAGCAAAGGTGGGGAACGTACATTTGGAGCGCTGAAGACGGTGACCAGCACCCTGTCGTTGAAGAATTCGTATCCGTCCTCGACGACCATATGCGCGCGACAGATGAGATCGAAATCGTGAACGGCCAAGAAGTCGGTGATGACGCGTTTTCCAAAGCAGTAGCTGACTCCTCGTTCATTAGCTTCCCAATCTTGTTCCATGTCTGCAGGATCCGACCACAGGAGGTCGTTGAGCAGGCCGTAGTCGGGCACATCAGTCGGTCGCGCGATGTTTCGGATGTCGTCCATGTGGCTGAGGGCGGGGGAGAGACCTCCATGGACACAGAAAATCTTGCCAGCAACAATGGCGGCAATCGGCAGCGTGTTGAAACAGTCAACGAATGTCTTCCAAATTTTGACATTGCACCTCCGCTTGCACTCGTCGTAGAACCCGTAGACTCGGGTCACATTGGCGCACTCGTGGTTGCCGCGGAGAAGGAAAAAGTTCTCGGGGAACTTGAGCTTGTAGCAGAGGAGCAGCAGAATGGTCTCGAGCGACTGCTTCCCCCGGTCAACATAATCACCCAGAAAGAGGTAGTTGGACATGGGCGGGAAGCCACACATCTCAAACATTCGGATGAGGTCCGTGTACTGTCCGTGGACATCGCCGACGACCTTGACAGGGGCGTCTAGCTCCAGCAGAGCAGGCTGAGACAGGAACACCTCTCTCGCACGCTGGCAAATGGCGACAATCTCGGCATTCTTGAGGCAAACACTTTTGGTCACCTTTCCGGCGTAACCCGCATCAAGAAGACGCTTAATAAAGTCATCGAGGTCAATATCTTTGATGTCAGCCATGGCTACATTGGAATTTGTCTCGCCTTTGGCGTCGGGGTCCATCTGCTTATGGACGGGATTGATGGCATTGTCCCGCTTCACCAAGATGGATTGGCCCGGAGTTTGCATATGGGTGTTGACACCAGCATGGGCAGAGGGGGGTTGGTCGGAGACGTGGTCAACCTCGCCCGAGGCTTGGGCAGCGCTCACATCATGGTTGCCGCCCTTGGCCGAACCATGGATGGGGGAAGGCGGAGGTTGGTCCTCTTGAATCGCAGAGTCCGAGGTGGAGAGGTCGGTGGGGTTATGCTTGAGCGACGGGAGGTCGCCTCGGCTTAAACGAGATGCGCTTGACCTACCACTCCGGCCGGACCGCACTGAGGCGGCGTCGGTTTTGCTTGAATCATTTGTTGCATCGCCGTTGGCTAAAATGGTCGAGTTCCTCGGGCTGTCAGTCTTGCCGCTGCCGGGGATCTTGGATCGCAGGGAGCGGAAAGATCGCGACGAGTCCTTCGTGTCGGACCTGCTGAAGGACGGGTATGACTGGAGGGGCGGGTCGACAGCACCGGCAGAGCCGGAGCTCTTGGAGCCGGAACCACCGCTCTCTCTGGAATTCTGGTTGCCCATTGTGCCAGATCCCCGTGTCACTCAAGCGCGACGAGTGTCTCAAATGTCGCGTGGTGGCGTGGGAGTATAGTCAAGGCTCGCTGGCCGACCCTTTTCTCAGAACCACCCAGGAGTCGTTTCCGATGATCTGACGCTATGGGAAGCTGTTAAGGAGGATGGAATAATCGACCGAGGACAGCAAAGAAGGAGCCGCGACGGTGAGCTCTTGAAGCGTCCGTTTTGTGTGGTTTCGGCTGGCGCCCGGAGTAGGCTGACGAGGTGTCGAGGTCGGGTGTCGGAGGGTATATTTTGCGGCGGTGATGACGTCGTGGGGGGACGTCCTAACGCCGGATGGAGGCACGGAGGATGAAAAGCGCGAACCCGCTACAGTCGGAGATAGCGCTTGGAAGCGGAAACCCCGATTTGAAATCTAGACAAAAGCCCACGTCAGCCGGGCTCAGAAGCCGGTATTTTGGGCTGCGATGAGGGACAGAGGGCAGTTCTGCGGCGCATTCAAAGTGGTGGAGCAGGCTTGAAAAAACGAGACGGCTGTCGAGGCGGGAATGGAGAACGATCCAGCCAACGAGTCGTGGTTGTGTCGCAGTGGACATGGGATGGGGGGGAATTACCTTTGGGAGGGGAGGCTGAGATGCGAGAGAAAAAATCGAAAGCCAAGACGGCTTGGAGAGAAACGAGCGTCAACAAGGAGGAGGAGGCGCTGGGCGCTGGGTGGTTGTTGCAGAAGGCAGTTTGCGCAGGGTTCGTTGGACCGGGGTGCAGAGATGAGAGACGCTGGGCGTCGAGAGTGGTTCGCGCTGCAGAGACGTCGGTTCAAGGGCGGCGGGGAGTCGACTTCTGAGGTCGCAACGCAAGGGAGATGACGACGAGGCAACAGACGACGAGGCGACGGACGGGATACGGCAAACGACAAGTGAGGAGTAGACGATGGGGCGGAGCAGTGGATGAGGCTCAGCAGGTTGAGGTGAAGGACGGGGATTTGGAGGAGGAGGAAGTGGAAAGAAGGTACAAGGTGTACGAAGCACTAATGTACGGACGAGGCAGGCAAGGTATGTACCTACTACGTAGGTGTAGGCGTGCGAGAGCGTCGTGCTAGCAGCTTGTGGTACCGCCGGATAAGGTCGAAGGCGATGGAGCAGGTGTGGCGGGCGACTACGAACGAATTAAGGTTCCACACCCCTCTTCAGTCTTCTTGGCTTCTTGGCTTCCTTGGCTTTCAGGTGTCGTGTTGGCCTGTTGAATGCTGTGAATCGCCTGGGGGATGCGTGAATGATTGGGCGTTGTGTTTGATACAGCGTTGATGGTCAAAGCCTGCGTTGCGTTTTGGATGACGATGGTTGCGGTTCACTGCGGTTCACCTGGGTTCAGACGCCGCCATGGAGGGGAACCCGACCTGCGATCTGCGACAATGGACGTACGGCACTCCGGCGCCGAACTGCGTTGCGCGGTACGGTTGGGTCGGCGTGGGATTCGACAGGGGTGTCTCCGCGGTAGGGGGATTGGAGGGATTGGAGGGAGCAGCGATTGGATGGGAGCAGAAACGAAAGGATGAGGAGGCGTTGGCGAAGGGCAATGATGATAAGAAGTGGTGAAAGGGTTCAGACAACAATTTACAAAGGTCGCTTGTGGGGGAGGGGCATGGAAGCCACACAATGACAAAATGAGGTAGGCGACCGTGTGTCGATCCAAAATTCAATCCTTCCGCGTGGTCGGGATGGATTTGAGACTGCGGGACACGGGACACATGAACATGGACTCGACAACAGGTCTGGGATCTGGGATCTGGGATAAGTTAGGTAGGTACTAGGTAGTGAGTGATTGTGTCCACAAGCAACCTAAGACAAGACAAGCTGCTGGCGCACTGGAGAGTCGAGACTGGCCCGCGGCAAAGCCAAGACCAGGCTGGGCCGTTTACTATTGATAATACCATGCGATTACCTAGACCATGAGATTACCTAGGTAGACCATGCGATTAGACCATGCGATTAGACTGTTGTTAGTCCCTTCGAGACCCTCGACTCGACTCGACGCCTTTTGCATCCCGGGGACTCTCAATGCCCAACTCCCAAGGGTTAGGGAACCAATGCCCAACGAGGCCGGGGTGTTTTAGATTTGCAGACCGAGACGATGAAAACGGATTGCTTCATGGGGCAGAAGCTGGGAGCTGGAGCTGGATGAAGCGTCTCGCTCTGACTCCCACCCCACCGCTTTCCCACCTTTCGGCATCGCTTACCTTAACCCTAGGTAGGTACCTAGGTATGCACCACTCACACCAATACACCCAAGACTGGCTGGAAGCACCATTGGAACCAAACCGCGCCAAACTGCACCAGAACTGCACAAGCCCCCCGGTGACACACCATCGAACCAGCCACTGAGCGCCGCCACATCCGCATCGGTCTGCATGCGGCGGATCCCACAACGCCAGGGAGGCTGCGAGTTGCCAGGGTACGGGACCCAACATGCGAGCTTGATGGCACGTGCGAGAAGCTTGACTGTGGCAAGGCAATCAATCGATCAATCGCTTTCGCTTGGGCTTGGGCTTGGGCTTGGGCTTGTGTTGATTGTCATGCCCCCGAGCCAAGCCCGCGAAGGCGCCGCGTCCGGGTCCCTGCCTGCGCTGGTCAGGACACATGTTGGTCAGTCTCCTCGGCACGCGCAGATGACAAACGGCAAGACAAAACGGCAAGACAACTTACAAATGACAAACAACGGGCGAGTTCTGGTCTAGCCCAGGGGAAGAATGACGCCAAAGCTGGTCGCCATCGTACACGCGGACGTCTACCCGTGACCCAGCCCCGTGACTGCCGTTCCCTCACCGACGCCGCATGCCGTACGCCGCATGCCGCATACCGCATACCGCATACCGCATGCCACGCCCCATGTCCATTGGGAGCAGCGTGGGGTTCGGTGTCGCTCTCTACCTTACCTACATGGTTATACCGTAATTCCAATACATGCCTGCCATGTAACCCGCATCTGTGCGCCTCTGCGTACCAAGTGCCGCGTCAATGAGGGGCAGTGCATCGATTTGCTGCTGTGCTTGACACCCATCCCAGAAGCGCGGTTGGTCAAACAAGTCCCAGCAGAGGACCAACCCCTCCGGCCTGCAGCACGGCTTGAATGCGACGAATGACGTTAACGATGGCATGGGACGCCATCACTCCAGGTTCCAATAATGCATACAGCGGTGACTGCCGCCTCTGTTTGTCTGTTTGGAGGGGGGCATGTGTGATTTCTGCATGTACGTGTTGCATTGGCTGGGTTGGTTCCTCTCCCAGAACCAACTTTGGCTTGGTTGCTGTTCCTTCTCTTCGAGTCTGTCTTGAGAACCGTCTGGGGAAGCCACATTGAAAGATCTAGGCATGAATAGGCAGGTGGTTGATAGAGTTAGAGTTAGTCGTCAACTAGTCTCCTTGGCCTTTCACAGCTCAAACTAACTACTCCATCCGCCGTTCAATCATTGATAGTCGGGCGAATAAGATCCTTCAAGCCTTCCCCTCTCACTCACTCAACAACTGTCTCGTTCCGTTGTCTTCGCTCCAGCATCATGAACTCTTCCATTACCCTATTTTGAATATCGCCAATGCACCGATGCCGCAAGTCCTACAATCCATGCCTATATCGCGCCCAATTTTCCAAGCTCCCAAGCCGGCGAGTTACCACTGCCCAGTCCTAGGGAGTTCAAGAAGATTGTATGGATGTACCCTAAGATCTACAGCTAGCGAGTATAGTTGACATGTTTTCGAGTTCTCTTAGTTTTTCGTTGCCGATGGAAGTTCTCTGTGAGTATGCGACTTGTGGTGTCTAGAGGGGGAAGGGGTTGCAGAGCGTCGAATTCGTCATGATACAGGAGTTGCAAACAACAGGCGCACACAAGTAGCACCGCATCCCATACCGGAAATTTCACACAATCGGGTCGTTGCGCATTTACCTTCGCCTCGAGCCCCCGATCCAAACGCCAGTCTAGACAGCAGTAGCATGCGCAACGAAAACGCGGGAAGTGCAATCATTAGATTTCCCCCATCGAGGAGGGATCATATATGAATCTGAAGTCTCGAGAACACATGCCGTCCTAGTTTTCAGGGATGGTAAAGAGACTCTGTGAATTTAACGTCTGTGGATTGGATATGACGCATGCGTACAGTCAAATGTGTTGTGAGGTGGGAAGTAACGCACAGAGCGTGTGGTGATCATGATAATTCGCCGTCTAGGGTAGGTTTCATCGCACGCAGGGTGTACGCAGGGTGTTTAAAAACGAACCAGAGTCTTCCCGAAGCTGCGACCATAGCTTGCATCAACAATGTGTTTCGTTCAAGTCTTTAAAGCTTTACTATTTCTCTTGCAGGAGTTACAATACTGTACTGCCTGCGCAAGTCTCCTCGGTTCTCTTCACGGATGACTCCGTAACATATGTAGGCAGATCCTATACGGGTGATGTCACATATTCCCACATAGTTCTCGTTATCTTGAGCAACTCATTTTGAAAATATACCAGGTGCCGTGGAAAGAAACCTCGGTCCTGCTGATATTATCACACCTGTGCCAAGCTGGTCATACTATTAGGACAGGATGGACAAATAAGTCCAACACAGAGTTATAATGAGAGATTCTCTCAAAAAGTTCCCAAAGACTCCAGAGAAAAAGAAGGACGAGGGAATTAATCCCATCACTTTTGAGTTTCAGAATAGTTCAGTTGGGAAATAAATTCGAACACGACGTAATGCTCTGTTGGACCTTCCAAATGCTCACCCACCTAACCTGTAGCTGACTCTCGCGCGAGGGAGATCACTCGGTGACACCGATGGCCAAAATTCAATAAAATGTGCCAATACACGCACATGTGAGATTGAATGCAAAGGAGTCCTCGAGTAATTGATGCTATAAACCATATTGCAAATATTATCGACTAGTAGGAGTGACTGGTGACACAAATGGTACTAGAGGAGGAGATAAATCTTGGCCTCTGGCAAGCAATTCGAAGTGTTACAAGGGAGGACAATGCTTGTCCGGTTGAGTAGACAGTTACAACCAAGCTTGTAATAGGAAGAGCGGGTATAAAATGTGCAATTGAAGAGAGGGAATCATCAGGCTTCATGCGTTCAAAAAATTGACATAAAACATGCTTGTCTGGCTGAGGCGCCATACTGTTACTGATTTTAGATTAGTGTGATGCTAATGGGGATTTTGTGATAATTGCAGCCATTCGCTGATTCGGTGATTCATTCATTCATTCATTCATCTATTCATCTATTCAGGCAATGTACTTTTATCGGCCACCATAAATGAGATGGGTCTCGCTGGTGAGTTGACGTCCTGACTTAAACATCCTTCACGCGGGCTTGTTTTCCCGATCGCTGGGGAATTCCGGCCCGTCCTACCAGTGGGTTTCAATAATTCGGGTATCATATGTAAACACGGAACTTGCGGCTTCCGTATTCGATAGCCAATGGACATGGAAAGGGGTGGAAACAATATTGTATTCACCGCGGGCTTCTCAGAACAATGGTCCAACCTTTCTCCCCTCGGGCAGCACGTCAGCGCAACATCGGCGACTTACAGACCGCCCAGAGGCCCCGTTTCGGGCTTACGTACGCCCTACGTGAGAAGCCGTGGCTCCGTCGCTTTGGGGGTTAGAGGCCGTCAATCGGGGGGCAAGTGGAGGCAGATGCAGGTTCAGGCGCAAGAGTTTGTTTGCAAAGCCTCCGTAATGGACCGGGTCGACACCGACTTGCAGACCAAAGTTCTGCGGCCATTTACCGTGAAGGTGCGGAAGCACATGGGCATCATCTCAATATCGACGGCAGAGCAGCCACCACGTGACGAGTGAGATCAAATGGTGAGACAGCGTCGAGCGGCCGGGCACTAGACTGTAATCTCCATTGCTTATTCGTCTGCCCCGTCGACTTGGGGCTGAAGCTGGGCCTTGTTCGTCCCGGCCGAAGCCTAGACCGATCTGAGCAGTGCTAAATTGATGCTCACCAAAGTCCTTCCATGGTGCTGGTGAAGGTCCTGGGGAGATGGACAGGGGTAGTGGCAGTGCAGCGGCCCCGGAACGGAAGCATGTCGCGCCGGCAGCCACCGGATTGTTTCTTTTCCGTGGGCTGGGGGCTGGTTGGGCTGTTCTCTGGGAGTGGAAAGAGAGTGTGCTGTCGTTTCGTACGCGGCTGCTGGGCTGAGGCAGCATGGGCTTCTAAATTTAGGGGAATCCGCCTGGACGGTGCGCGGGGCTAGCAGTGAGTGGATGGGCGGGCTGGTGGGCGTGCGGGCTGTGTCAGTTCATCGCTCATTTTTATCCTTTGTGGCACTGGTGCTTCTTGGCGACTGAGTGTGTTTTCGCTCAGCCCTTCGGAGTGTGCGTCGTCGTCCTTCAGATCACGATCCCGTTTTAATGCCACTTGCCGTTGCCGATGGCCCATGCTTCACCCGCTCAAGAAGCTCGCATTTTGTTGCAGGGACAGGAGTCGGGGACAGGAGTCAGGGTCAGGGTCCATCGCGTCACAGTCTTTTGCCTTCAATTACGCAGCAGTACGTCAGTTCGTGTCGGTGACATCAGCAGATGGAGGGGGACGCGACAGCTGAACGAGATCCCAGAGGCGGGGGCGGGTTCGACGGTTTTACTGCTCCAATGACGGGTTGTGTCTCGTAAAATGGGCTCCAGTTCGTCTCTAAGCCCGGGTTCTCCCACTGTAGATTCATAAGCTCAGATTGTGCGGTGTCGCTGATCGTCTTCTTGTTTTTTTCTTCTTCTCTTCATGCTTCCCTGGCTGCATGTCAGCACCAGCAGATTGACATGGCCTATGGGGTTCTCACCATTATCCCCTGTGGTTTGTCGGCCGCAGGGCAAAAGGTCGATCAGACATAAATCTAAGGTCATCGGGGTGGGGCACTTCATGGGTCCTGGCCGGGCGTCGTCAGCCCCATAAGAGGCTTTGGAGGCCTGGTCTTGGCAAGGGCACGGGAATGTCTCAACCCAGACTTCTGACCATATCACCAGGGAGGTCATGGTTGATTCCGGCTTAGTAAAAGCATCGTGGGGGCTGATGAGCTAAAGTGAATGGATAGCAGGACTTGGCCAGGGTGATCAAGTTTGGTCGTTTGCGTCTCCCCGGCCCAAAGTCAATGGCTTGGGGAGTAAGACGGCGTCGACGCAGGGAAAACAAGTGAAACCGTCCATCTTCAGCCGGTCAGCAACCAAACCCACCTAGGATGGCGGGGGCATGCAGGTCTGTCGAGTGCTGCATTGCGCTCTGGTACCTCTAGTACCTCTAGTACCTGTAATGCCCGCGAAGTGACCGTGTTGTTGTGGGTGAGTGTGTGTGATGAGCATGATCCTTCCAAGCTCCTCCCCCAACGCGACGACTACTGGGCCAATGACCTGATCACCAGTGGATTTTGATCGTGGATGTTCCCGATAACCCAGGGCCATCAATAGGATGCACTTTGTCTGAGCGGAAGATAGCACCACAGTCCACAGCGTGATTTGGCCGTCTTGGGAAACAAAGCTGCGCCGGCTTGGGCCTGGACCTGAAGATGTGAAGGTGGCTGAGCTAGCGGGCACCTACTTCTCACCAGTGGGCCCCCTGCCAACCAGCCAACCCAGCCCTGTAGCCCGCTCGGTGCCCCGACACAGAGCTGCGAGCGGGCTACCGACCACCCAAGCCCGCTGTGAGTTTAGTGGGCGCGGCGGCGTGTAGTGCCGTGCCCCTCGCAGCCAGCGCTGGAGGGACGTAAGCCCGAGACGTGCAAGCCCCCTGGCGCCCTATAAGCGGCCAAGGCAGAAAAGGCCTCTAGCTTCGCGGTCGCCTCCACCATAGAACTGCCACACACACGTCCGCGGGCGACATCCACTCGGGGCGCTGCGCCACGGCAAACTCCACGTCAACCTCGCCTGGGCCGGGGGAAGCTCAGCGCCCAGCGCCCACCACCCACCAGCCCATGCACAAGCAGCTGAAGCGTTTTTATAAATCCACCGCCCTTCAGCTCCTTCCCCGTTTTGCTGACATCTCCTTCCCTCTCATCCATCCATCCATACATCTTTCCGTCGTTTCTCGTTCGCCGTCGTCTCTCGCCTTCCTCTTGACGCCTCGCTCGCTAAACAGGCATCCTCCTTCCCGGTAAAACACTCACACCTCGCTCTCCACACCTCCCACCGGCTTTACGTCATCGTCGACCCTCCGACCGACCAGCATAAACACACCCGCAACCGCAGCCGCCTCCCGAAAGCCAAAACGACACACATTCACATTCACAGCACGAGAACCAGCCACATAAACACAATGGGTGTCGGTCGCTTCTTCTGCGTCGCGCTGCCGTTCGCGCTCACCGTCGGCTCCATCATTTTCCTTCTTGTCGGTACTCTTGCTGGTGTCGCCGACAAGTCGCTGTACCTCTTCCGCCTGGATACCGAGGACCTCACCCTCAGCGATTCGAGCTTCGATAACATCATCGACAACCTAAGCTCCCGCGCTGTCAAGACGAGTAACATCACCGCCGCGGACCTCAACCTCGGCAAGTACTACGACATCTCTTTGTGGAGCTACTGTGCCACGTCCTTGAAGGGCAAGCGAACATGCGTCGACCCCAAGTTTAACTGGGCTGCCTCTGCTCTCAACACCACCTGGATTGAGCACTTTGGCTCTGCTGCCGGTGTTCAGGTCGACATTCCCGATGAGATCACCAGCGCTATCAAGGCCTTCAACAAGGTCACCAAGTGGACCGAGATCGCCTTCATCGTTGCCTTGATTGCCCTGGCTGTTGAGATCGTCCTGGGTATTTTCGCAAACTGCTCTACCATCATGTCTTGCTGTACCTGGATCGTGGCCGGCATTGCCTCCCTTCTCGTTTGCGCTGCTGCCGGTCTCGCCACTGCTACAGCTGCCGTTGTCGTTGGTGGTGTCGAGGCCTCTGCTAAGTGGTACGGCGTCAACGCTAAGATCAATACCACCTTCCTTGCCGTTGTCTGGATCTCTGCTGCCTTCGCCATCGGTGCCAGTCTCTTCTGGGTGTTCACCATCTGCTGCTGCAAGCCTGATCACCGCAGCAGCCGCAAGAACCGCCGCTCTGACGGCGAGAAGCTGCTTCCCACCAAGGGCTACGCTCCTCTCGGCGGCGACCATGAGATGACCAGCGGTAACTACTACAACCAGAACCAGTCTCAGTCTCAGTACGGCGCTCCCCGCGGCGCTCCTCGTTCTGACCTCGCTTACGAGCCCTACTCGCACCGCGCCTAAACATGCCAGGCGTCAGTGCTTGAGCTCTAAACGACACGACTGGTGACTTGTTTACCGACCTTGATGATTTTGCATTGCCGGCGTTGGGATCTTATTGGATACTTGTGAAGGATAGTAACAGAGAGTTGGATCGGCCCTAGCGATCATGACGAACATGACAAGGGAATGCTTTTTGTAACGACAAGCAGTTGGGAACGGATTGTAGATCCGGGTTGGGCCATGGATGGGAAGATGTCAGGAACGGCATGATACCTAAACTTGGGGGGACGGGAATGATTAAATATAGCTTCTTCTTCTTACTTCGCTGTATGATATAACCTCAATCAACGAAATATTTGTGGATTCAAACCTTTTCCGAGGGCAGTTTCTGAGCGACAAGAGAATCCTGGAACGACTATCCCAGTTGTGAGTAATGTAATTGTATGAGGGTGCACACGAACCAAGTAACAATTTTTTTTTACCACCGAACCCACTCACACCTTGAGCCGCCGCAACGCTTTGCTCAACCCTCACTCTTAAACAAGTGGTTCCCATGAAAGAGAGATCCGAGGCCAAACCAACGGAAGTATCTCATTAGAAATAAGCGGATGGCTCCTTGATCATCGCTCACTCTCTCAT
The DNA here is from genome assembly GCF_021365365.1 of Ilyonectria robusta. Lineage (NCBI taxonomy): Eukaryota > Fungi > Ascomycota > Sordariomycetes > Hypocreales > Nectriaceae > Ilyonectria > Ilyonectria robusta. The sequence goes on along the minus strand of NW_025764437.1, from coordinate 1,706,365 downwards.
CGACCTGTTTGTTCGTCCCACGGTCATGGCTCAACCCCGCGAGGTTTGCCCCTCCCCCACCATCCCACCATCGTCAACACACAACTTACCTTGGCACAAGCTACACCTCGCGAGAGCCTTCTCCCAGTGCCCCATCACGGCCCTCGCCTTCTTCCGCGCCGCGTCATATCTCCTAGCCGGCGAAGATACTCACCTGGCCATCTACGACCTGCGCGCCGGCCATGTCGTCGCCCGCGTGCGCGTCTTCCCTGGACAGCCCATCCATGGCATCCGCGTCTTGAACGGGCGCGTGCTGCTCTGGGGCGCCGCCAAGATCGCGGCCGCTGGGGAAGATGCTCTGGAAGAACTCATCCAGGGGGGAGATCCTCATGCGCTGGCGTTGAAGAGGGTCACAGCCCCAGATTGGATCTACGACGCCGCCCTGTCGCCGTTTGACACCGAAACCGCGGCCCTCATTACGGCGCACAACGAAGTCATCCCGGTGCGATTTGACTCGCCTGATGGCACGCCCATACTCGGTGCCGTCGTCTCCCCGTCGCGACCCATGCTCTATGCCGCAAACCTGAAGTGGGTGTCCAACGACTGCATCCTCGTCGCTGGTGGCACCGTCTTCGGCGACATCCTCATGTGGAAGTACCACCTGAACCAGGAACAATCAGAAATGATCTCCGTCCTCGCCGGCCACGAGGGCTCCATCTTTGGCGTGCACATCTCGGACGAGCTGCCCTGCGCAGACGGTTCCAAGATCCGGTTGCTTGCGAGCTGCAGCGACGACCGTACGGTGAGGATTTGGGATGTCACGGATCGACAAGGGGAGAAGGTCGGGGGAAACACTCAGCACGAACTCGTCGCCCCGCGTGAGACAGGTTTCGGATCGACACCGGGACTCGGGGGCGCCGAAACGGAACGCCCCGTTGCAGTCGTCATGGGACATGCGTCGCGGATCTGGGGGGTCAAGTTTGCCCCGTCGATTCCAGGGGATGTGCAGCCAGCGAAGACCCTGGCGGTGTACTCGTTTGGCGAGGACTCGACCATGCAGCGCTGGCGGCTGGACTTGGATACCTCATCCTCAGGAGACGCGCGCGACCCGTTGAAGAGGGTGTCCGCCGTGATCAAACACCAAGAGACGATTGACGTGCACGATGGCAAGCATCTGTGGTCCCACGCCATCACAACCGTTGGTGGCCGGACCCTAATCGCTACTGGCGGTGCAGACAGCAAGATCTCTCTCCTGACAGAGTCGACCACGTTGACGCCTGGTTTCGGACACAAGCCTATTCATGAAACCACCACACTCAACCTGCAAGAGGTTCTCGGTTCCTTGCCCAATGCAAGTGTTCTCCCCCGCGGCCGCGGCCCCGAAATCATCGGGCGTTACGACTTCTTTTCGCAGGATGAGGTGTTGGCAACGACCTCGCTAGGGCGCTTGATGCTAGGCACGTTCGACAAGGGCTTACAGTGGCGGGAAGTCCATCTCGAGGACTCTATCGCAGCGGGTATTCGGTCCTGCTACGTTCTGAAGACCATTGGAAACGGGGCAGCGCTGTTAGGAACAAACCATGGAGGCCTTTATCATTACTGTGGCACGCAAGGGATGACATTTATCGGCACGGTCCCGGGCAAGGTCGTCAATATTGTATTGCTTACCGAGGCGCACGACACTTCCGTGGAGCTCCTCATTCACCTCCATGGAACTCCCGACGCGCAATTCTTCGCGTTGGACTGGCGCACAGGAGCCGTGCTGGCAACAGCCGACGTTCGTGGGATGGATCCCCGCTTTGTTGCCATGTCCGCGGCGAAAATCAAGGGGGGCTTGATCGCCATCGGATCCCGACACGGCTGGTTGTCCGTGTTGAGACAAGGCGAGGAGGGGTTCCGTCCCGTCTTGGACTTTGCGACGAGCAGCAGGGATGCCATCACGGGCATCGTCCCGCTCCCTGGAAACGATACCGATGGCACAGCCTCACCGTACTTCTTGTCTACAAGTCGGGACAGTAACTACAGGATTTACGAGATAGAAAACGCAGACTCGGATGTACGGTTACACTTGCGAAACGAAACGGCTCCTCCCTTTGGTTCCATTATCGAAGGCGGGTGGTTTACGCGGGATGCCGACCCGGAGCTCATCCTGTATGGCTTCAAGAGCAAGAAGCTGATCGTATGGAACGAAACACGCCGGGAAGAGATTGCGACCATCGAATGCGGAGGTGCCCACCGAACCTTTACCTTGATGCACAACCCGACGGACCCTCATCATCTCCGTTTCGGATTCACAAGAACATCCAAGCTTTTCATCTACTCGCAAAGCGGGTCGGTGCACCGGCCGATCAAGACTGGGACGCACGGGAGAGAGATTCGAACGCTTAGCTGCAACGGTCGATATATTGCTACCGGCTCCGAGGACACGACAGTCCAGATCTGGGAGTATAGCAGGCAACAGCAGGGAGCAGGGCGCGGACGAGAGATGCGGTGTCTGGCATCGATGAAGTTGCACATCGCTGGTATGCAGCAGGTGAAATGGCTCGGCGAGGATTACCTCCTGAGCAGCGCTGGCAATGAAGAGTTCTTTGTCTGGAGGGTACGGAAGCTCAAAAACACCACCTATAGGGGGCTGGGCGTACTGTGCGAGGCAGTCTTTGATGACAAGAGCAAGCACGGGGACCTTCGGATTATGGACTTCGAGGCTAGCAAGGTTGGTCCTAATGGCAATATCATCATCACCATGGTGCTGTCCAACTCGACTCTGAAAACATATTGTTATACGCCAGGCGCGTCCTTTCGGCTCTTGGCTCAGATGTCCTACACGGGAGCTTGCCTCACACAGGTACGCCACCTCGGGGTGGACGAAAACGGCCTTTCGGCACTCACAGCTTCAACCGATGGACACTTGGCCACCTGGGAAGCGAGATTCGACCATGTTAAGACCGTAAGTCATGTTTTGGTACATGTAGCCCCGGTACACCAGAACGGTATCAAGAGTCTGGACCTAAGGGCAACGCCGGAAGGGTTCCAGGTGCTGACTGGTGGTGATGACAATGGGCTTGGAGTCACGTCTCTGGCGGTCTTGTCGGACGAGGCAGGAATCAGGCGTTACACAGTATCTGGCAGGGGCATCGTGCGGAAGGCTCACGCGGCAGCTATTAACGGGGTAGCATTGATACAGCGCGGCGAGGCAACACTGGGAGTCAGTGTTAGCAACGATCAGCGTGTGAAGATATGGCAAATCAGTGCGGAGAAGACAGAGCTGGTTGCCGATGAGTATAGCGGTGTAGCGGATCCGGGAGGTGTCGAGGTGATGGCAAGCACTTCGGATGACGAAAACAGCGACAGGCTGATAGTTGGCGGAGTGGGTATCGAAGTCTGGACAGTTTAGTTGACTTCCGAGATGATACAAGACCAAAAGCCCAAACAATGCACATGTAATGGCCATGGGACATATAGAAAGAGATACCAACCAGGCCAGTGGTACTTTGCGTTACCCGAGGAGTTGAGCAAACCTGGTCAAGCTACCCTTGCTTCATCCTACTACAGGACCACTCGTTGCAATCCCGCTTGTGCTTCAAGTCAACTTTAGAGTTGGGTTTGGGCTGAGCGTCAATCAACTTTGGCTCGGTAATTAGCGCGTGAAGGCGCATGGTGTGCATCATCCCTTGCATCACGCTCTGCATCGGTCGGCGATGTGTTCTGTCAGACGGCACTGAGTTTATCGACAGGCCGTGTCTGTACGAGGAATTCCACTTACCCACCTGGTTGTTTCCTTCGTACAATTCGCATCTTCACAAGCAGCTTTGAAACTTTGTTTGCAAAATCTGAGACGGCCATACTCTGAAATTGGCGTGGAAGCATGGGCCATGGGAGGTGAAGGAGGAGTAAGGGAAGATGGTACGCAGTCAGCATCCTCGATATGACAGGGATAAGAGGGAAATGGAACGGGCGTCATTCTCCACATCCAAGGAATCGGAGTGCAGGGTCCCAACTCTAGTGGGCACACGGAGTGGTACTGTAATCACAAAAACTGCAAAGATCGTAGGGCTGATTTCTGTCCATCCGCTAGGAACAGGGTGATGGCTGTGATTGCTGCCACTGGACGGCATTGTGCGGCCGATGAGGTTGTGCGGTATGTTGTGCAGGAGGTTGCTCGTGTCGCAGGCTCGTAACCGGCGGCTAAGAGTTGAGGGCCGAGAGTTGATAAACGAGCGTCGAACGCCAAGTACTGTGCGTTGTTTATCGTGACCGCCCGCCCGCCCCGTCGCACCAGATACAAGTCGTCAAGCCCAAGTTCGGGATTCGGCAATGCCGCGAGTTGGTTGCTGTAGAATTGGAGTTTTTTGCCGACGCCACTGGCTGACAATCATTGGATTCTTGGGGGCGCCGAGGCGGGTACCTGTGTGTGGTGTCGAAGATGATAATCTTGAGACAAATTGCCATTTCGAGGCGAGCAAGAGCCCGACTCAGATTGATTGCTTCGCCTCTCCTCCCACTATCCGGGGCGTAGCTGTGGCGGAGGCCGTGGGGCCCGGGCAATCTGGAGGGCAATGAGAAGCAGGGCGACGGGGTGACAGAATGAGTGAAGGAGTGTGGACCCTGGTCTTTTCGATTCCTCCTCGCTGAGATGATGCCGAAGTGGTCGCAGGGAGTCGTAGGGACGTCGCGCTGAGGATGGGCAACGGGCAATAGTGGGCTTGTGTGGAATGCCTCGACCGCCATTGTGGCCCAATGTGGTTTCCGATATCGAAGTAGAGGCGACGTGAGCAGAGCGGTGGTTTGAGCGTGTCTCTCTGATACACGTTACGTCCGGAGGTGAGTAGGGGAACAGTGGTTGAACAAGGGTAACCAGGAACAGGCCCGAAGGGGTGAGCTCAGAGCCCCGCAGGCCTGTCCGTGGCATCTGCCGACTGCCTACCGGGGAAGGTGCAACGGACAAGGGATGCCTTGGAGGTCCCTGCCGAGAAGGGAATTTGAGCGCCCGACGCTCGTGGAATCGAGATAATTAAGGTAATTAGCGATGGGATGTACCTACCTCGCGCTGGTAAATAAGTTGGAAGGCATCCCCGATATGTCCCATCCTTCTCTTGCCCCCAAGGTTCGAAATCATCTTTGTCTCGCCTTACAGCTTTTGTGCTATAGATCGTGTGCTGCTCATCACTCTTTTTGACAGCAACGCATCACCGCATCATTCTCTTCACTAAGCCAATCGACTTGGCCACTTCTCACCTCAATCCTCACCACCTTCTCACCACATTCCCCTCACATTCCCCTCGCCTTGAGTCAATCTACGGAAATCATGATGATGAAGTGGACTCTCCTCGTGGCCGCTGCCGCTTCCTTGGTAGCCGCTGCTCCCATCACCCCCAACGGCCCTTGCGCCGATGTAAGTTTTGCAATTCAGCCGACGAGGTCTGTTGCTGTATCTGACTCTTCATTCTTCTACAGTCTAAGGTCGATGCCATCCTCAAGGGCGAAATGGATCCTTCAGAGTGCTGCTCTTACGGGGTTTGCAAGGGCGATGTGGTCGTCTCCGTTGGCTATTAACAAATGGCCGATAACGACGACCAGCTGAGCCAACTCTTTACGAAATGATGACTTTACGACCAAACGATGCGATATGCTGCCGCCCGTCAACAACACCTAACCAACACCATCTAACTTGGTGTTGTACGACGAGATTCAAATCTACGTGAAACAGATCCGACCACAAAATAACTTCATCCACACCACGCCTGATCCCAACCTCGGTCCTCTTTACTCCTTCATCTAAAAAGCCGCTTTATGGTTTGAGCTTTGAACATCGAAATCTGTCAGTGGTGGGGCCATCCCCTCTGCTACGCCCCAGAAACAGGGGTCTGAGCAATATGACGAGCCAACCGCGTTCAACCAACTTGACGCAGGGCGTGTCAGGTTTAGTACCCTCGATACAGGCGCTGGCGATATGAGGAAATTGACTCGATTGGCCCCTCCAGCAACGAGGCCTGCGATATGTGATATCAGATTCACCGGCCTCGACTTCTAGGTTTTCCTAGATGCCACATCTATCTTTTCTTATCTGGCAGATTACGTGTGGATACCGAAATGGAGAAGCGTGAAGGTGGATATGATCAGATAGACACTCAAATTGAGACCCATCTTGTGAACATGTTGTTGCCAAGCAACTTGATCATTCTGCCATCCCACTCGCTTCAAAATGACCCTTCCACGCCCGGCCCATTGCAAATCAACAAGGTGACCCTGGTCGCGATTCCGGCTTCGTATCGATGCTGACCATGGCCGACGTGCAGACTCGATTGTCGCTTACCACGGACCCATGCACAAAGACTGTCCGCTGACTGACTTTTATACGAGAGGAAGATCAATTGAAAAGGCAACCCCCCCACACCCATGTCAAGAAGAGGGGTTGCCAACATGCCAAAAACATCGTCACTTTGAGCCCCATCGCGGCCTCGGCATGCACCGTTGGACCTAACCTGCGGATAAAATCAGTAGCTCAGATTCCCTTTCCGAGAACACCGAGCCCATTGTCTAGCCCGATAGAGGTGCGGCGAATGCCATGAACCGACTACACCGTGCCCGGGTAAATGGCGTAGCCAAGAGGGGAAACCACAACTACCTCCTTCGTTGGGAAATGTCCGTTCATGTTCCTGTTGTTGACTCGCGTCGGGGTGATCGGGCGGGGTGTTGTTCCTCGAGCCGACGGCGTCCGGAGTGGGCGCGCACCCAATGCCATGCATGACTCGTAACTGATGTGGACTCCTCGGTTTTATGCGATTCCTGACCTGGATTACACAAGTGCGATATCGAATCTGTCTTGACCAGCTCCGGTGGGGTAATACCCCGTTCCCATTCCCGATGCCTCTAGCGGCCGGCGGGGTCAGACGTCGAGACTCGAGAGCGGTATCAGTCGCACTCGGTGACGAAGAGCTGAGATTCGTATTGGATTTTACGCTTGTGAATTTTGCCAATGTTTTGACGCCCTCGGCATAAGTCAATGGAGGAGAGGATGGTGCATTCAACCCCGAGTATCCTCTTGCAGGCATACGCCAGAGGCTGGAATAGTTTGAAGACTTTTAGTAGCAACTGTGGCTTTCAATCTAAGGTGTATCAATGCCCTAGGACGTAGATGTGAAGTAGTCGCATGCATTAGTTCTTCCCGCGAGGCAACACGGTGCAGATGACGGACAGCTGCTAAATCAACCACGAATACTTGCCCATTCCTGACGGGTGAGTGATGGCGTTAATAAGACAGTGCCACCATCCTCCCCATGATTCTGTCCCATTTTCTTGAGGAAGGGCATTCCGGGCATTTTCCATGCCCGACGGACTTAATGAATTTGGGAATGGGGGTCGTAAGGTAGGTTGTTACTCAACAGGTTGTTTGTGGCTGGCAACGTGCATATCTTCCGTTCTCATCCGAGAGGTGGCTTTTGGTGTTGTGACGGCCGAGCGATGCTGGTGCGGCGAAATCCGAATCAAATTCGTGTTGCAGCGAGGAGTGCGCCCTCTCCAGACTGACTAGACCAATTAATTCACCCACGGCCGCCGACTCGAACGGTGTCTCCCACATGGTCACGCGGAACCATGAGTCCTTTATTATTACTTCTCGTAGCCTACCAACCGAGGGACAAACATAGTCACCTGCCTTCCGATCCTTCGGAAGTACGGAGTCAATCAGTGTTGTGCAAGTCCGCCACAGTTGCTGCCCATTGGATGCCAACTCAAAGAGGCGTCTGGGTGTCCAATATAGCGTGAGAATAACAAGGATGCTGACCCGACGCCTACCGACTGTCATCCTTGCGGTCTTGGCAGGGATTCCTGGGCTTGATCATGTGGGATTCAGCTCGGGAATGCCATAATCGATTGACGAGAGTACTATGGCATGGTCACCAACGAGGGTTATCCATACTTTATTAGCATCTCCTCATTCTGAGAGAACTCTTGGAAAGTCGAGCAAAGCACCTAGTATGTCAGTCCATCTATGCGTCCAGTCGGTAAATCTCATGAGGGATATGAAAACTTCTAGAAGCAATGGTAAGTCCTTGACTTCGGAAGTCAAGGACAAGGTGCAATGGCACATCGCTCACTCAATGGGATCGAGACATCGGAATATCGCCGCCGCCACTACCGAGATCAAGAGACAAAGACTTAGCGATGCAGGTGCCACGAAGATAATTCCCAAAACTAAGAATAAATGATTCCTGTAGGTTGGAGCGATGCTTGAAGGTGCACCCGGTCAACATCGAGCCCCGGTTTCAGATTGAGATACTGTACCTCAAGATCACGCTAAGGCATCTTTTGCCCTGAATCCTTTATACTGTCATATGACCTGGAATCTTTGGGACAAGCTTCGTAAATCGCTCATAGGAGGAAGATGCAACGGTGTCGATGTGAACGGCGTAACTCTGAAATCCACAACCCGTTGCAGGCGCACCTATCCCCCACAAGATTCGGCTCTTTATGCGCTCGGCCACGAGACCAGTAGCCCCCGAGTCGTTGGGTCCGCCATGCCGATATCAAAAGAAAGGCAGACTTGTGCAATTGGTCCGGTTGGCGACCAAGATAGTGTCCATCGGTCCACTAACTTCCCTCGGCTCTGGCTGCCATGGTTGGCTTAATCGAGGATATATCAAGATGATAAATCGGGTGCCTAGGTTTGGACCCGCTACCACCCACGATGTGAGGTCCCCCATTCTTTAGCCGTACCAGTCAAGAGCCGTCCCGACTGCCCCAACTTGCTGCTAGTCCACTCGGCAGAATACCGGCGGCATTGCAGCTCCAGGCGTGCATGTAAGCCTTGTCCGTTTAGCCGCAGCCCAGGGTTGTAGACAACGACATCGAGAGATCTGGTCGGTTGAGTGTCGAAGCGCGGTGAGGCCTCAAGCACACACGCCGTCTCACACCATTGCCTATGAGGTGACAAGGCCAGATCTGGGCACAGGTCATGCTCTGGATCTGCATCAGCCACATGAGAAAACCGGACGTCTAACCGTGCCACGACAACTAGCGAACAATTGCTTTGTGCTGGCCATGGGGTGGCGTCTCGTGGTTACCGGGCGGCGAGCGTTGTGATTGGCGCGGGAGTTGAGGTGCGTCGGTCGTACAGCCTCCGAACTAAGTCCATCCGCTTTGAGGCAACCCCACACTACCATCAAGTGCGAGCTCTCCGAACCCTGCTCGCCCTGGCTGGGCGTGGGGAATTCAGATTCGCCTGCGACCAAACATATACCGATGGCAGACCGCATGACCCCCAAATTTTCCGTGGTAAGGACATGATTTAAAGACATCCGGGGGTCCTCGATTTGGCGGAGGGGGCTTTCTCTTTCCTCGATACCTGCTCCAACCTCGAACCCGCAGACTCACCGACTTCGGCAGCACCAAGAGCAGGCAACCCGGAGACCAGAAACCGCCCTCCCAACCATGAGCCCCTCAGCAACTGATGCCTCCGCGGCGGTGGTTGACGTCAAGTCATCGTTGAAGCCCAACATTGGTGTCTACACCAACCCCAACCATGACCTGTGGGTGACCGCGGCCGAGCCCAGCGCCGAGAGCGTCAAAGCCGGCACCGACCTGAAGAGCGGCGAGGTCTCTGTCGCTATTCGAAGCACCGGAATTTGCGGGTAAGTCGTGAAGATCCCTGGAAACCCCACTTGCACTCGCCATACTCACCCTCCCCAGCTCTGATGTGCACTTCTGGCACGCCGGTTGCATTGGCCCGATGATTGTTGAGGGCGATCATATCCTAGGCCATGAATCGGCTGGCGAGATCATCGCCGTGCACCCTTCGGTGACCAACTTCAAGGTCGGCGATAGGGTTGCTGTCGAACCCAACATCCCCTGCGGCACTTGCGAGCCCTGCCTTACTGGCCGATACAACGGTTGCGAAACCGTCGAGTTCCTGTCCACACCCCCGGTCCCTGGCATGTTGCGACGATACATCAACCACCCGGCCGTTTGGTGTCACAAGATTGGGGATATGTCCTATGAGGACGGCGCGATGTTGGAGCCTCTAAGCGTGGCCCTTGCCGGCATGCAAAGGGCCAACATTTCCCTTGGAGACCCCGTGTTGATCTGTGGTGCGGGCCCGATCGGATTGATCACCTTGCTCTGCTGCGCCGCCGCTGGCGCTGCCCCCATTGTCATCACCGACATCTCAGAGAGTAGACTGGCATTCGCCAAGGAGCTTTGCCCGCGAGTCATCACCCACAAGGTCGAGAGAATGTCGGCCGAGGACAGCGCGAAGGCCATCGTGAAGTCGTTCGGGGGCGTCGAGCCCTCCATCGTCATGGAGTGCACTGGTGTCGAGAGCAGTATCTCGGCCGCCATCTGGGCGGTCAAGTTTGGCGGGAAGGTGTTTGTCATTGGTGTGGGCAAGAACGAGATTAACATCCCATTCATGCGTGCCAGTGTCCGTGAGGTTGATATCCAGCTACAGTACCGGTACTGCAACACTTGGCCCAGAGCGATTCGACTGGTGGAGAGTGGTGTCATTAACCTATCTAAATTGGTCACTCACCGTTTCCAATTGGAGGATGCTCTTAAGGCCTTTGAGACGTCGGCAGACCCCAAGAGCGGAGCGATCAAGGTCATGATTCAGAGCCTGGAGTAGAGTGCGGTGTGGCAATGCAAATGGATGGTATTTGGGCGTAACTTGGCGATTGAGGCACGGTCTGGGAGTATACTGATGAGGCTGCTAGGCCAAGTAGATACAAGCCTTTCTGTCGGGGAATATAGAAACACGACGAGCATGAATGAAGCAGCCCGCGATATATTTGTGTGTGAGAACAGGAACCAATGAACCTGAAAGATGGATGACGAGGAGCGTATGCGTACATGGTAACGACAGAAGGCGCCGGGGTCTAGCTTGAGAACAACCTAAGGGAAGCAAATCTAGAGCTAACGATCCGGGTACCTTGAGGAATCCACACCTCAAGCACGTAGTAGGCAGGTACGGAGGGAGTAGTCGGTGCGCTCAAGTGCTGCGGGAAGTGAGGCGGATGGCAAGAGGTACCCGCTAGCTGTGGTAGCCGCCCGTTCGTCCAGGCACTACCGCGGCTCCAAAAGAGGACTAGCGCAGCCCGTCCTTCGGCTCCAACCACCACCTTGCGACTTCTCCCGAGCTTTTTTTCTCCCTCAGACGACCTCGCTCACGATCACGACCAGCACCACTCCATCAATTGACCACCCACCCTCGGTCCCATCACCCCCCGGACCTCCGATATCGAATTCCGCGAGGCCCTCTCCCGTCCTACGGCTCCCGTCCGCCGCCATGCAGTCCCTCGCCCGCCCCATGCTCCGCTCGCCGGCCCTCCGCCTGGCCGCCCGCCGCTTTGAGAGCTCCGCCGCATCCAAGGCCACCGAGGCTGCCAAAGACACCGCTGCGAAGGCGAAGGAGGGTCTTTCACGCGTCACCACTGCCGCCGGCCCTGCTATTGCTGGTGCAGCAAAGGGCCTGTCTAGTGCTCTGAGTGCTCTGGCTAAGATTGGCGGACCAACGGGCAAGATCATCGGCTTTGTTGAGCGTACGTGTGAAATCGCGTCCCATTGCGGTCTCCGGATATCACGGCACTGACAAATTGAACAGGACAAGTTCCCTTTGTCGTTTACTACTCCAAGGTTACCCTTGAGGTGGGCAAGATTGTCTTCCACGCCCAGAAGATGAGCCCTCCGTAAGTCTCCCTCAATTGACGCCTAATTGACGGAACATGCGCTAACCCGTCCTGATCAGCTCTGCGGCCACCTTCCAGACCTACTACCAAAACCTCCTCCAGTCCGTCCAGAACCGGTCTATCCTCCAGTCCTCACAGAACCTCATCCAGCAGGCCCGGAATATCGGCACTCCCCAGCTCGCCGCTGGTGGTGTCGTTCTTGCCGAGCTCCTTGGTTTCTTCACTGTTGGGGAGATTATTGGCCGATTTAAGCTGGTTGGCTACCGCGGTGAGACTGGCTCGCACCACTAAGCGACCCATGATGGAGCTGAAGTGGTCGAGGAAGGAGGTTAGACAAGGTGGACAGACCGTGATGAGTGGGTTATAGATAGACTTGGCCTACCCCCGGCTCGAGTACGCCTGGGAGGGGCCGATTGGAGAGAATTCGAGGCTGTTATCCTGGGAGATGTAGGAATACCCAATCTCGTTGGGACCTCAATGCTTGTCCTCTGCGAGCGCCTTTCTTTTGTAACTGTACATCAATCTATGCTGCAGTTGGTTCCTGACCGCTGCGGCCAATTCAAAGCTGCCTATTTACATCTCCCACCCTGACTAACTTCTGCGAATGTTGCCGAGTTCTTAGCAGGTACCCAATGTCCCAGGTCGTCTTGAATATACGAACAAGCCATTGGATCGGGATCCCTATTCTCGCAACCTCGGGAGCTCAGCTGTCCGATGGTGGTACCGCGATGAATCAAATTCCATCCTACTCCCTGTGCACCTGAACTACACAGGAGTTTAGCGGTCGATGCGTCTGGCCGTAAGTGACATCAGGGTCTATTAGCCAAAACCGACGCTGCGACTTTTGCCGTTGTGCCCATCACCACAAGACTGTCATTTGCCTCGGTTTCGTGAATGACCGGCAGTGCGAGCGCCAATGACACATTGAATGGCTTGCAATCACCCCGGCGGGGCGCTGGGGGACACAAGAAAGAGTCAGAATCAAGGGCAAGAACAAGAAGAAATGACCTCAAACAGATAGATGGGTCTGCTCGGTTCCTATCAACTCAAGTAGGCCTAGGTAGAGGCGATGAGCTCGCGTAATAAATTAATTATCGACTTATCGCGAGTCGCAGGCGCTGAACTTGGTTGCTTTGTTGACTGCTGGCATCCCATCGTCCTCGTCGACAAGAAATTAGAGGAGCTGTCAAGTATGCCGAACATCACCTCGTCTTGGGTGCTATCCTGACACGACGGGCTACAGGCCACGGATAATTCCACGCGGCTATGACAGGCCCTAGGGCTTTTGAGTAATAGCGGCTACATGCTTGGTGGACGCATAATTGAAGGTACAAAACATTGTGAAGATAAGCTACTCTCGCTGATTTGTTATTTATTATCCTCTAGAATATACTACACACTATAGTGTCGGAACCAAAGACAAGAGTGATATGCTTCAGATCAGGAATAAGAATTTCTTCTATGAGCAAACTCAATCGAGCGACTGTATTTACTGTCACTATCATCCATCTTAGACAAAATGATTTTTGGGTAGTGTTGAAAGCTGAGACTCTCTAACCACTCTCTTATCTCTAGGTTCCACATTATAAAATTCCCATCACGATATATTTTTGATCTTTGCGTCAAATCGTGATTGCCTGATAGCAGGGAGAGCATCAGTAATAACCGCACAAGTAGAAAGAATATCGTCTTGTCCATAGGGGGCGAGAGAGCCCGTCTCGTTTTCCATCCGCGGCTGCCAATTGAGGGCGTGTTAAACAAATATCCTTGCGATTGCCGCAGCCCAGCCCGCAAACGAGCGTTATTAACGAAGCACAGGTGATAGATCGGCTGATCGACGGAGAGCGGGTACGGAGTTAAAGGCCCGAATAAGACAGTCCCGATCCCAGTCTCAAGCTGCTGCATAGGAGGTCGGCGGCTAAATCAAGAACTCCATCGTCCTGCGCCGCGCACTTGTCCTTAAACTGAGACCAAGCGCTTAGCTGTCAGTGCGACAAGGTTCGAAATACGCCGCAAAGCCCGGTGATCCAGAGTTGTGACGAAGCTAATCGGTACGATCCATGTCCGGAACTGGTTGGTTATAGGCCCATGAACATGTTCATGCAACAGTCGAAAGACGACTTTCAGTCGGGAAGAAGGGTGAAAATAGAGTCACCGTGATCATGCAGGCCGGCACACAGAAACTATCCAGCACGCTCCTCTCCTTGACATGGCTTCGTCTGGCCATTTACCGGATGATTTCCATGTCGGAGGGTTACTTGTCCTCGGGCTTTCTGGCCGTCCAGACGTAGCTGCATGTTTGTTAGCTTCTGCATCGTGGCGGAGCATGCTTCGTGTGTTGAATCTAGGGAGGTACTCACATGTTGCAGTATGTGTGATAGCCCAAAACACATATTTCCTTCTTGACTTTCTCGCACAGTTCGCGGACATCCTCAAACCTCATCCCCTGCTTTTCGATGAGAGGCATCAAACTCAGAGCCTCCAAGCTGTGGCTTAATCCGAGATTGAACCACCTTGCAAGGTTTCGATCAGCCCTGTCTTCGGACCAGGGACAAACAGAAGCTTTAATGACCTCCTCTTTGATATCCGTGAAGCCTGCTGCCTCGATCATTTGGCGTGTTTCATGTGGCAGTACTCTTGCGCGTCGGTTAAACTGATCCATGCCGTCATAGAACAACTCGGCCCACTCCTGGAATGCGGACTGGGATGGTCTTTCTTTATCATCCCACCTCGGCGTCCAGTCGATTTCGACGTGCTCCATGTGACCAATACCTGGGGCCAAATGCCTACTCAAAAAGTTAGAGATCACTGTGATTCAGGTAGCGGACGACATACTCGAAGATCTTTCGATAGGTCTGAGGCCAGATGTCTGTTTGGAGGCTACCCAAGAGCATTCGTAGATGGATCAAATCGCAATCTTTGAACAGAGGACCCCATTCGGGCTCCTCAATGTCAAACTGCTGCGAGTTGACACCAACAGGGATGCTACATCGGGTCAGCATGTGGCATATGTCTGCTTGCTGACAAACTTACAGAGCCGGTTGAATCTGGTTGAGGTCCACGATCATAAGCTCAGAATCTGGGAAGCATCTACGGGAGAAAATTTAGCTAAAATTGTAGCCAACTGACTCAGATAAACTGAACATACTCTTCGGCGACAGAGATTGCCCAGATACTGGTCCCTGTTCCAAGATCCATGAACCGAGGAGCTGGGCGCACAATTGGTGCTCGAAAGGGCTTGTTCCCACGGGCGATGGAAAAAACTTTGTGGAATATGTCCAACCGGTTCAACTCTTCCTATTTGTGATAGTTAGGATATGGCATGGGGGTATAGGTAGATGGAATCGCCTTACGGAATCAATGGGAAAGAGATACTTCCCAGGCTTCCAGGACCCATAGAAGCGACCATGTCTCCAGTAGCCATCTTGAAGGAACTTTCCTTCCGGTTCGGGTAGGCTAATGATTCCGTTAGACCAATGGATGGGATACATAATAAGAGGTATGCTGAAAAGCGTACTTGACCTGAGTAGACATGACGACCATGGAAGATTTTGCACAAGGGGCTGAATGATTGGTAGGGTGGAATAGCGGAGAGTCGTGAGCTTCGAATAAAAGGCCCGAAGTTAACGAGCAGAGTGGCCAATAGTATCAAGTGGAGCCGGGAGCAGCACTGGGCGAGGGTAATCACCTAGGAAGAGTCAATATCAGATCTGAAATGGTAATTCCTCAAATATGAAGAACGGAAGCTGAAGCCAACAACAACACGTAGAAAGGAATATGGTTGGAGGTTGGACAAGAGGCGACAAATTGATCACTTAGGCGTCTCTTTATAGCGACAACGGATCTATCCCGAGTAAACCTCAACGGTCGCCTCGAAGGAGCCGGGACGTAGCGAGAGGTATAAGACAGCATGAGAGTTGCCATTCGATATGGCAAACACTGGCCCATTCGTCGTACAACACGCTCTCTGGTACTCCCTGTCCCAGCAAAGCACTCGCTGTCGGTGGGAGGATCCGGGATAGAGGGGCACGGAATATGAGGTCACCAGTGATAGGGGTTTCAAATTTCGCAAGCGCAGCACGCCGAGGAGCACAGGGCAGGACTTACAAAGATGGATCTGGACTGTATCAAGTGGAACAGAACGGGCCCGAGTAGAGTAGTACGGGGATTGGCAGAGAAAGGACACCAGGGTCTGGACCTAAGAGAGTTGGTAGGATTGGTTGACAAGCGATGGCAGGGCCCAGGATTCTCGGAAGAGGGGCGACGGCAGGGCTGGGTATGGTTTCGATACAGAGCTGTTCCAGAGAGGAGAAAGCTGTTGCGTGCTGGCGTGTTCGCACTTGGATATACCGGGTGTAGGAGTGATGGCGCAGACAGGAGTGAGAGTGTGCGTGTGAGTATGAGGGCGAGTGTGAGTGTGACGGTGGAGGGGGAGGACAGGAACAACGAGGTGGAAGGAGGGGTATTTTCTGAGTCCGGGTTTTTTTCCGTAGCTGTGGGACACAGAAGATGGTACACAGAAGTCGCAGAAGCAGAACTCAGAGGAGAAGCAGGCAATATAAGGTAGGACAGTGCAATGTGAAGACCATGGGGAAGGATGAGGAAGAGAGGAGGAAAGTTGGTGATTCTTATTGCCGGCCGGATGGGGACGTGAGAGGTGGGACATTGGAACATGGGACGCTAGGACGTGGGACCGTGGGTGTGGCTCTTTTTTTTCTTTCCGCATTACACCCCCGTCGACCGTTAGTCCATTGTTATGATGCGCCCGGACAGCTTAAAGTACGCCCCTAGTCCTAGGGCCTGGGGCATTAGAGGCGCCAGCTAGAGACAGGTACGTAAGGTAGGGAGGTAAGCAGGTCAGTCGGTCTGGGGTGGGAAGGGACGAGGGATGGAGGGGGGAGGTAAGGCCGGGTGATGGGGCAAGCTAAGGTGGTAGGGAAGGTACAGATGGTAAAGGGAAGGGGGCAACCAACTCGGTTGCTGGAGGCAAGGTCATACCTACCCACCAGAGGTCCCTGTCGAAGGCCTCTATATCGGGCTCAGATCCATATTAGGAGCCGGCGACGAACGACCTTGCTTGCTTCCACTCCATCCATACCTTGAGGCAAGTAACTTAGGTAGGTACGCAGTTTGGTCAATGGTGACCTCGAGAATAATACAAGAACCCTCTCATTCCGAGGTCTGGTACTCTGCGCGTTCGGTGTATAAAAAGTAAGTACATCCTGCGCTCCTCTGTCGGATCTTAGCTCCCACAGTGTGCGGCCGCTGTCGCTGTCAAGGTCGAATGCGCCGAGGCCGCCACCGGGCACAAAGCCACGGAGCGCGAGGCGAGCGCTGTTTAGGAACTCTCGTTGGCTTCCACTCCAGCGGTGGCCGCTGGGGGTCGGGGCCGGCCTGTTGGCCCGCGGGCGGGAGGTGGTGGGGAGGCGCCTGTGTTTCGGGGTTGGGAGTACCCGCAGTACAATGGACCGGCGCCTTGACGTCTAGCGACTGCAGTGTGGTGCTGTGGAACTTAGCGCGGGACAGGGAACATGGGACGATGGGCGATGCAGCGATGTGCGATGGATCATGGATGGCGGATGCGGATGGGAATGCCATTGAGGCTTGTTGTAGGGCCAAGGCATAATAGCGTGCTAGCACGGTGCGACGGCAAGGACACCGCACTCACAATGGCGCATCACTATTCACACCTGCCAAACAACCGCAAGAATCACCCGTTTGCTATCACCAATTACCTCCCTTACATTGCGCTAAGGTTCGCCATGGTCTGCCGTGTCCAGATTGGCTACCGTCGACGGCTTAGGTTCTGCCGCTTATTATCATGGGTGAATTGAGAGAACAGGAATGCGGAAACGGTCCTCCTACGGTATGGAGGTGATAGGGCTCCATCGGCAGTTGGCTACCTACCAGGCAAAGTCCCACGAGGTGCGGCAAGGCGAGTAGGTATACAGTAGTTGGGTTAATTAGGTAGGTGGGCAGATACCTACCTGCCTTACCTACCTTGAGTGGGATGGGAAGGGCCGCAATGCCCTCGCCCATGTGGGCATGGCTGTGGTTGTTGCTCTTCCAGATGCTCCAACCCTCACTCATCCTCCTGGTCGTCGTTGTCCTTGCACATCCCGTCTCGCTAGCGCACGTAGCCCAGCGTCCATCACAGCAGCGCAGCGCCCCGAAAAGAGCATAATCTAACCCAGTTGGCTGGCTCCGTGTACTTCGTACAGCACACCCCAAGCCAACCCGATGCGATGGATGGCTTTTGCTTAGTGCCCGCTCGCTGCTGTCGCGCGCCGCCGCCGCCCCTCCGCCAGACACCAAGCTCCGACAACTGGAAGAGCGCGGTCAGGGCCGAGGGCCCCTTCCCTTCCACGGATCCCGCACCTGCCCTGTCCTGGAGCCCCCCACCCGAAGCGTGCCCTGGCCACTTGGCCATCCGCACAAGCCAGTCGCTGGCGCCATGACCCAAAGCCCCATTTTCTTCCCGTCCTTCGTTTCGTCCCGTTGGTCCCGTTGGGGTTGGGGTTGGGGTTGGGCCAGGAAGGAGCAGTACGAACGTCCCATGCACTGTCCTGCACCTGCCTTCCAGCACTGGACAATGGCCTGGCTTCACAGGGGAACGGCGCAGCAGGCACACATTAGATGCTCGCACTACATACAGCACTACCTACCTAGGTACCTATAGCTGCACTACAGCATTACATCACTGGGTGCTGCATACCATTCCTGGCTCCTGTGGGTGGTCTCCTGTGAGTGGTCTCACTACGTAGTAGAACCTGCCAAACAAGACAAAACAGGGCCAAAACAAGGCCCATACATGGTGCCTACCGTATTCTCCGAAGTCCACCTCAGCTAATAAGTCTAGGTCTTGGATGGTCTTGAGTGGAATGGATGGATGATCCCTTCAGCCCATCTGCGCCAGCCACATCCCCAAAATGCTTCCAAACTCGGATCGGGTTCTGCCGTTGGCCTCTCTCTTCTGTTTTTTTTTTTGGGGGGTCTTGAGTGAGACAGTGTTCCTCAATTCCTTGCCGAGGCACCATCCCCATTGACCGCTGGAAAGGCCGAGACCACGACCAAAGTCACGGCCCGAGACGACTCCAAGACTGATAGGGTTGCCGCGCCTGCGTACGCACGCACGCATACACACACCCTCACACACACCCTCAACTCAATTCACTAAAATAATCACTCCGGATCCCAAGCACAGGGGTGCGTGACGAGCCCCCTCACCGCGCTCTGTGGCCGCCCTGCAGGCGCTGGCCTTGTGGTGGCGGCCTGCGCGCTCAATCCGGAGCTCTGGTACAGGAGGGTGCCAGGCTCTCCGCTCTTTGCAACCACACCCCAGAACTGCACTGCTTGGCGCAGCTTACTACGTAGCCCGGCTCAAGCCCGTTGGCACTGTGTCGTAGACTCGTGTCGGACCGCTGGTCGATCGAAATCATGGTCCTCGACAGACTATGACGGGATCGGTTTGGCCTCCGCCCGCCCTGCCCGTTGCTCTGGGTCCTCCCCAAAGACCTCACCCGCCCTCGCCAAGTTGGTCATGTCAGCCCTGGTAAGCTTGGCTGAGGGGGCGTCTGATGCGCGGCTGTCCCGACAGACACGGCCTTCTCAGGTAACAAGACGGATTGGACGACAGTTGACCAGCCGTCAATGCCACTAGTACTAGCAACCTCGCGATCTTCGCACTTCCATCGCCACCAACGCCAGCCAGCACATCACCAGCCCTGGGCTCCCCGCGAACCCACCTGGGACGCCCTCCTCAATGTCGCCCCCGCCGCCGTGTTCGTCCCGGCCAACAGCATGACAATCTCGGGCGTCACGCCCAATCCTGGGCTCCCCCAGGCTGGTACACCACCACCACCACCACCGCTGATACGCCCACTTGGTCGAGCCCGTCCCAATATGCGGCCGAGTAAACAGAAGTGAAACTCACCCGTCAATCGACAGATTGCTAAACTGACCAAATCACTAAGCCTGGCCGCAGGCTGCAGACGGATTCGCCATGTACCAGGGGACAAACAAAATCACAAGCCCATCGTGGGGCCTCCAGCGCCTAGAGCGAGGTGACAATGCTCCCGCTCAGCCTGGCCTCGTGTGCCAAAGCCACATCGCGCCGATAGCTACATGGTAAACTGATGGGCGCTATCAATCATGCGCCTCTGCATCGCCTCTCATCCGTGTGCTGGGCTCGGGCCAGGTACTCCTCATCGGTTGTTTCTACGCGGTGCATCCTGCAATGCAACGTTCTCGTTCGCCGCGGTTCCGTTTCAGAGGCCTCGAGATGGATTCTAAGATGTGGCTGCATGGGGCCACAGCGTTCGGCTACGTACCGTGCGCCCTTGGCTAGGGAGGTAGGTACCTACACACTCTAAAGCACTTCCACGAGACCGCTTTCCGCGCGGGCAGGAAACGCAGGGTTAATTAAACACTAGGTATGTACAGAACCAACACTCTTGTCGTCTCTGTTTCCACACTTTGTTCCAACGCTTCCTATTCGCCCATCTGCAAGTGGTCGGTCAGCCTCCAGCGATATGAGTATTTGGAATGCCCTTAGGAGTTGGCGTGCGTGGGATGATTTCTCAAGCCACACGGATCGAGTAAATCGTCGCTCTCGCTCGTATCCCGGCGATAAGCGTTGCCAATTGCGAGGTAGTTCGAAGATCCAACCCTTCCTTCGCAATGGTTCCTGATGCTCACCGTCCAGTTCCTAACCAAAGACGAGGAGAGCTAGCCTCAGTTCTTCTGGCCAGGCCGCTGCGCTGCCATGCTCCTCACCTTACGCAACTCATGCATGCATGCTCGTGGGGTGGGACCCAACCAACAGTGAACTACGGCGGAGAATCCGCCGTCCATTGTGGAGACCACTCGCCAAGTCCTCCTTTCAAAGCCATTTAGGGCCTGGAGCGAAAATGCATCTCAGTCCCCATGCATTGTCCGAAATTTGACCAAGCTGTGGGTGTCGGATGCAGCCAGCCAGCCAATGTATGTTCAGGATGCGCACACCGGTCCCCTAGGCCAGGTACATTTGGAACATGTGGCAGAAACATGGGGGGTCGGACATGTACCCTTGGACCGCCGAAATCATCGGCTCAATATCACTGTCTCCGAGTACGAAACAGTCCTCTTCAAGAGCCGTAAGCTCGTACAGTCACGGAATGGATATGAGTGCTATACTGTAGACTTCAGCTCCAGGTACAAAGAGGAGGGATATGTTGCACCAAAATGCTTACACGAGCTGGTCGTTCCCTCAAGGCGGTTTCAGCTACCTCGTTCTTGGTCACAAGGGAGCCCCGTCTGCGTCGATACGACTATGCACCAGAGGTGACAATGATCACAAACATGCATCTGCGAGTCCCCCAGACAATACCCCATCTCAGGCAATTTACGGCCTTCCGCCTGACCCAGTACCACTAGCTTGGGTTGACATCAGATCTCGGATCAGGGCGCTGACCTGTCGTCAGCCGAACACGTTGAGATACCGTCCGCATTTCGTCCATGCAAGTCGGTTGGAGTACGGAATACCTGAAATGAGGTTTCGCCCTGCCTTATCCCTGAACCCTGTCACCTCCCTCGCTATCCAAAGGGCTGGGTCGAAGCCATTCGCCGCAGATCCTGGCAGGGTTGGACAATAGAAGGCTTCTTAAGTATGGGTCCACATGTCTTGCACCACTATTCGACAAACGCGCCTCGGGCGAATCAATTGATATCCCATAAAAGCGGGCAATATCGGCAGATGCTGCAAAATCGGGGCAAGCCTCATTATCGCCGTCGTGAGTCGTTGCACCCTCAACGAAGCTACCACTGCACACAGTGCGCATGACTTCCGACATATCCTCACACTTCTGGGACGGTGGGCCCAGCCCTTTGGTCCGCGGGCATATCCCTTTAGTCTTGGAGCCTTTCGCTAAACTCCAGAATGTCAGGGATGCCAGCGCATTCCTGCTATTGGGTGCGGTCAAGTCTATCTAGCCCGATGACATGGGTTCACAAATGCAGCCGATCATCTCCCCCATGCGAGGGGGAATTCCCAACCATCTAAGAAGCAACACGTCAGCCAGCGAAAATGTGCTGGAGTCAACGCCTCCCGCGTTGGGGTATCATTGCGAGCAATTTGGTTGCTACACCCCATCGGTTCGTTCATTGGGGGAAGTGTGATAATCTCCATGCCATGCAATGACTGGTCAATCCTTTGATGAGGCGACTTGTCGCTCCCGGAATTCCCTCAACTCCCGCGATCTAGGGGCGATGCTAAGCTGACGGCTAGGACCGAATCGATGCAGGTTACTGCAACATCAGCAGCCACGAGTTGTTGATACGCGATGGGAGGGAACGAGAAGTAGCCTGACCCCTCAATCCTTCGACTAGTACGGGCGTATCAACCAGGCTGAACCATTCTCTCGGGACAGGTGTGTCAGGCGACCTCTCGGGGTGGAGGGGGGGATCCTGCTGCTTACACCCCCGGCTCCCCTCCGCCGTCCAGCTACGTACTGTCAATGGGCACGGCGCCAGCGGTTTTCGGTGTAGGCGAAGACTTGCTTGGAACTCACCAACCATGGATCCGATCAGCCTCTTTGGCCAATCACTACCAGTCTGCACACACTCGTCGTCCAGGGTGGACGACGTGCAGAAGTGATGGGTGTCCGAGCGCGGTGATATCAGCCGCTCGTCCAACCAACTGGGGGACTAGTGATTGGCAAAACCCTCTATCGCAGACCGCCTCGAGGTCCCATGGTTGCGACACATTGTCTGCAGCCTGGTCCTCTACGTGGCGTGATACCTGGCATGGAGCCGCTCAGCTGGTAAATTGCTTCTAAAAAGGGCGTGAATGTGACAAAATGGGTTCTAAAGCGGGCAGTACCTTTATCACACACATCACAATAGTTACACACACTAATAACAATGCCGCTCAATCTAATAGTCTTACGCCCTCGCTTCTCTCCCCCTCCATGGGACATTCGCCGCGCCTCACTGGAAATACTCCGAGACCGAGACATCACCCTGACCCCTGTCAACTGTGCCGCATTGGCGCAAATAGCCGACCCAGACTGTCGGGTCCAAAGTTGTGGGGCCCGCGAAATTACGGTGCCGGCGGCAGTTAGGGGCATGTTTCGTTAGTGGCATGAAAGCCATATCACTCTTGACTGGAGGACTGCGAATCCAACATCACATCGTCATGCGAAGCACGACGCACGCTGAGCATGGCACTGTCGCATCGCATTTTCCCCAATCAAGGGCCGCGATCCGTGTGCGAGTGGCTGACAAGGGGAGGCTGCTACGATTTGCGAGGGATGACGGAGGGAACGCCGCGCCGCAGACACCTGTTCTAGCAGTAGCGCAGGGATTCCATGCTGATCCTGCTAGGATGTGGCACCAAGAGCCAACACTCGGTGGCTGCAGATTCCAGCCCCGGGTCGTCCCTAGGCCGCATCCGGCTCTCCTTTCAAGGCGAAAAGACGCGGACCAACAGCGTCGCACTAGTCTGCCCCATATCCGCCGGCCCACCGCTGCCTCCCTCATGTAAGGGAAGGCCGAAACACGACAGGTCAGAAACCCGGGGAGCAAAACAACAATACCAAGAAGACTAATCTTGACCGGCCCGGGATAGCTGCGAGGTGAGCCGGCGTTGTTGACTCGGGTTGTTGTCTCTTGGACCCGAGGGTGCGGTGAGGCCTTGTCGAACTAGATGGCCCCTCACCCCATAACACGAATGAATCACTACTATACTGGAAACGACCACCGATGCATCGCCAGGTGTCAAGTATCAAGGCCCAGTATCAAACGCCACGATCCCGTAGCAGTGACGAGTCTTTTTTCCTAATTTTCTTACACTATACAGACGCGGCGATGGAAACACGCCCTCGATGCGAAAAAAGTTTCCTCCGGTGAAGCCCCGATGTGATTCAGTCTGTTGGCCGGTTCAAGCGACGCCTGTGACCCTCCCTTGGTCGAGACACGGCCGGCCGCCCCAACCCACGCAATCTTTCCGCACCTGCATCTCCCTCGGTGGTGTTGTGTTGTTGGTCCCCGCCTGCATCTAAGCACGGTCTAGATCTGAACAGGCCCTTACCACTCGTACTCACCCGTGGCCTTGTGGAAGACGTATTCCTTGCCGTTGACGGTCAAAACGCCGTCCTTGAGAGTGCACTTCCTGAAGTCGTTGTTAGTAAACAAACAAGTCTCGTACGTGAAAACGGGAAAAATGCACCACTTGTTCTTGACGCGCTGGACCTTGTCATACATGCAGAGCATGATGTGACCGAGGCCTTCGTCGTCCACCTCATCCTCGTCTCGGTCCTCATCAGGATCATCGAGGTCCGAGTTAATGGCGTCCTCGTCCTCTTCCTCGTCTCCTCCGTCGTAGGCAGCCGCTTGCTTGCCCTTAGACTCGGACCTCGATCTGGCCGCTGTGGCATGTCGAGTCGCTTCCTTCAAAGGCAACATCAACCCACCACCTTCCATACTCTTGGCCTTCGCAACGATCTGCTCGTGCAGCATCCGGTCAATCTCCACCCGACCCAGTTCATGGAGGTCGCCAGAGGCGCTTCGCTCCATGAGAACGCCCTCAAACTCATCCTCGTCACCAGCTCCATCCGTCTGGCCATTGTTGATATGGGACTGTCCATTAGCAGCCCGCTGCTGCTGCTGCTGCTGCTGAGCGGCCATCTGTTGACGGTACATTTGCTGTTGCTGCTGGGTCATGGCCTGTTGACCTTGTTGTGGCTGTGAAAGCTGGGGTTGCTGTTGTTGACCCTGAGCTTGATGCTGAGGCTGTTGTTGCTGATGAAGAGCATTGATAGAGCTCGCAGCCCGTTGTCCATACTGGGCCTGGAGTTGTTGAGCGGCTCGCTGAGCAGCGACATTCTTGTTATCGTAACCCTGATACGGGGGCGGCATGGAGCCGTTCGGTATTCCGGGCTCCTGCTTAATGCCTGGCTCATTCTTCACGTAGCCACCATCCAGCTTCATGCCATTCTGGCCGTGAGGGGCTTGCTGTCCAACATTTGGCAGGGACAGTCCTTGTGGGACGTTGTGCTGTGGGGCGAACTGAGGCTGAGCATGTGCAGGCGGCGCCGACACGGCGGGAGGTGCAGATTGTGCTGGAGGGGGAGGGTCAGGCTTGGGGTCCCAAGGGAACTTGGCCACATCCAACTGGGTCAGTTTCCGCTGCCATCCCTAGATGTGAAGCCATGTTAGTTATGAATATAACGAGTACAGCCGATGCAATACAATGTATGAATAATGAGTCAAGTGGCAAAGAAATGAGAGATTATGCAGGCAGGTAGGCAGGTAGGCAGGCAGGCAGGCAGGCAGGCAGGCAGGCAGGCAGGCAGGCAGCAAGGTTACTGTGAGTAACGCAAGGCTACAAGCAGGCAGTGTTATGCAAGTTGAGTGGGTGCGTGATGCCAATGGCGAGACACGTGAAGGAGGGGAGCCGGAGGTACCCAATCAAAAGGGCTGTTGACGGCGTGGAGTCACAGCACGAGTCGCGGCAGGGGGTTGGGGCTTAAAAGACCCAAATAGTGCTGCGTCGCCCCCTCCCGCAACCCGCTGTCTCCCTCAGCGCAAGGCCCGCCAGCCAAACGTCGTCAGCGAAATGGCTCGACTGAGCTCGCCATCAATGCTGCGATGCCAGCGGCGGGCGGCATCGTCACTGCGCTCGCGGGTGTCTTCAGGGAGGGACGCGAGCGATGTGGGCGGTTCTTGGCCGTTGTCCTCTGCGCCATGATGGCTCTGGGCAACGCGCGACATGGCACACCAGGGGGACGAGTCAAAGAAACTCAACGAAACTTGGTGCTCTTACCTGTCGCAGTTCCTCCAACACTGACTCTTCGACACCGCTCTCTTCGAAATCAACTCGCGAGCTGTTGATGACCTCGTCAATGATGGCCTGGTAGACGTTGCCGACCGCCTGGTTTGACATGATGCCGGTTGCGTTCTTGGATTCGCTAGTGGAGCCGTCCTCGTAGGCAGAGGGATTGGTCGCTGTGCGAGTCTGCGGGTAGCCGACGTCGCTTGTGCCGTGCGAAAGACAGTCCTTGCAGTGAGCTGTTGCTCAAACCTCGACTCGAGGCTGCGGTAGCTTGTCGCGATCGCAGAGTAAACGGGCCGGTGCTTGGTCGGAACGGTGTGCGAAGGCGAGACGAGGTGAGGATAGGCGACTCGGTGGGAATCCCCGATGCAGGTACTTGGCAGCGGCGGTTGCCAATAAACAGGCTTAAAGCACCCGAATGCGCAGCGACAAGAGAAGATGCACTCCAAGCAATCAAATAAATACGTAGGGTCTCTATTCGCGGACCTTCCGTCGATGGGTTTTGGTCGAGCTCTTGCGCCGTGCTGTCGATCTAATCGAAGGTCGTTGCAGTCGGTGCGCCTTGGTGATGTGCAGTGGGGAGAGTTGGTAGCCTGTGGTAGATTTGGACTTCTAGAACTGCGCTGGCGGTCACCTAGCTGACTCAGCAGCGGGCTCCCACCGCCTTCGGCGGACAGGCAGACGCCGTAAGTACCTACCTACCAGGTAGGTAAGGTAGGTAGGTACCTAGGTAATTAATGACAGTAATGACCACTAAATCCGTAAGCGACTACATCTCGTTTTCAGCAACATAGGTAGCCATCTTCCGTCTTGACAACAGTACCCATTGAGCTTCGCAAGAATGATTTGATCTTGTTGCTTGATTAAACTCGGGAGTAAACGCATTAGAGTTGACTACATGGGACCAAGAGTCAGACAGAGACCACATTGCGAAGGCGCTGACCAATCAATGAATGCGACAGCATATTTCAAGGAACTCTCATGATGCATGTTCGTGACGAGGAATGTTGAACCAAACACCACGGCTATCATGGATGACTCCGTCACTACCTGTAAGACACAGGCAACAATCTCATGAGCAAGATTAATCTCATTTAATGGCACACGCTCGCAAATTATTCGCAATCAACGCCCTAGGTAGTTCAATTTCAAAAACAAATATTACTCCTACACCGCTAACCATATTGTGGCTTCGTCCCCAAGGATATCGCATCATAGCTCATGACCATTCCGTTGTGTCGTCCCTGCGTGGAGAAGCGCTTTCATACCACGAGCAAGAGGAAGTAGACTCCCCAACTCCATGCTTCAATTTGCACAACTCCGAGAGACCCAAATACCAGTGAAAGGTTCATACCTACCTGACCCAGTTGGTACTGGCATTTCATTTATCGGATGGTCATCTGCTTAACCATGTCGGCCTTGCTAGAGGCGCCAGAGGCACCGATGCCAGCGGAAGCGCCAGCCTTCTTCTCAAAGATCTTCCAGAACTTCAAGCTCTCATCGGCAGCTAGAGCGTCGTTAGCAAGAGATTATCATCTAGTCATTAAAGTGTTATTCTTACCAGCAGTAGCCAACATCTGGCCATCGGGGCTCAGGCAGCTGTGGAGAACACGGCTCTCGTGAGCGGGAATCTCCACGTTACGGACGAGAGTAGGGTAGCTCCAGATGCTCAGGGAGTTGTCGGGGAAGCCGCTAGAGCTGACAATCTCACGCTGGTGGGGGCTCCAGCGGAGGGAGGTGACCTGGGAGCCAGTGTCGATGCTGTTGACGCGGGCGCCAGAGGTGGAGTTCCAGAAGTGGATGTGGCGATCGTAGGAACCGCCGCCAGTTGCGAGAAGGTTCATGTTCCACGGGCACCAAGCGAGGGCCTTGACGGCAGCCTTGTGGTTAGTCTTGGTGAACTTGGGGACGGACAGGGAGCGAGCGTCCCAGATGGAAACCAAATTGTCGTTGCCGCCGGTAGCGAGCTGAGCGCCATCGGATCGCCACTCCAGGCCGCAGACCTCGGAGGTGTGGGAAACGAGCTCAGCAACCTTGTGCTCAGCGATGCGGACATCGTGGTTGTAGACGAGACCACTTCGGGCACCGGTGGAGAGGAGGTGCTTGTTCCAGCCCATGACACCAACACGGGTGTCGTGGCCGAACATGCTGCGGATTTTCTGGCTCTCGGCGACGTCCCAGATTTGGACTTCGCCAGTACCGAGGCCGACGCTGACGTAGGCACCGTCCCCGGACCACTTGACGCTGCTAACATAGGTGTCAGGGGAGGTCTCGAGAAGACAGCTGACGCTACCTTCTTCGGCAGACCAGACGTAGACGTTGCGCTCGAGACCAATGGCAACCTGGTTACCCGAGCTCCAATCAAGGAGGTTCAGATAGTAGTCGTCAATCAGACCAGGGGCATCGAGGACGCGCTCAGGGGCGGTAGCAATGCGACGTCGCAGCTGAGCAGAGCTAGCACCGACCGCCTTGAGAGGTCGGTTGTACTGCTGTCGGAGGTCGATAGGCTTGGAAGACTCGGGAGCAGCAGGCTTGAACTCAAGGATACGGGTGTTCAGGCTGACACCGCAGGCATTCGCCAATGAATCTTGGTAGGCCACGGTGTTGGGGGAGGGACGGGAGTATGTCTCAGGCTCGTCGTCATCATCGTTGATGTTGAGGTTCTCAAGAGCAGCCAAGGCCTCGTCAGCAGCAGTGGACAGGACGGAAGAGCTCTCCGTGCTGTTGTTCTTAGATCGCTTCCTGTCAGCCAAGTCAAGCTTGCCGGAGCCGGCGTTGGCGATGGCAGAGCTCGCTCCCCGATTGGGAATGAAGCGGTCACCACCGTAGCTCACAGTCGTCTTGGCGGCCTTTTGTCGCAGGGGAGCCTTCTTGCACTTGGAACTGGAGGGGGTCTTGATGACGAGTCCGGTGCCGGTGAGAGTGAAGTCAGAGACGCCAAGCTCCAGAGCCTTGCGAGGGGTCTGAACACCTCGTGCGATGTTGGACTTGGGGGAATCGCGGTGGGAGCTGGGTCTGGAAAGGTGTGCCATGAGGTTACCGCCATAAGTGCTGGACTTTGTGGATGGCCGGAAGTCATTGCTGGACTGTCTCTCAGGGGTGAAGGGGGAGGAGTTGAGGTTGACAGGGATGTTGACCGATGACTGTCCGCGAGGTGAAGGGGTCAGGGGCATCCGTCCGCCGGCGGTACGGGAGGAGAAAAGTCCCTTGTGGGACTTGATAGGAGTCGACACAGTAGCGGTGGCCATTGTGGATGACTTTAGGGTGTGTCAGACGGGAGGTGAGAGCGTGTAAGTGGGATCTCCAAGCAAGTAGCACGCGAATGCGTGAACGAAATTCGAGCCTCGAGGATATCGAACGAGCTCCAAGAGACTCTAGCTAAAGGTTCCTGGTTATTAGTATTTTTGTATCGTGTTCAATGTTCGATAAAATCGAAATGTCTTTCACGAACAGACGGCGAAGTCGGAGGGCGATCAGATGGCGTCGGAGCGATATGATCTAGCGGACTTGCAAGATGTCTTTCGAAAAGCGATTGAGAGAAGTTTACAGCAAAGCCCAAGGCTTTGTGAAGGTTTGAGAGTCGTGGATGAGTAGAGGGATGCGGGTTGAAGGTGATGAGAGGAGAGAAGTAATCGGTAAGAGAGGCGATCCACGGGTTCCTTTTATTTACCTTGCGCCCCGCCATATTCCTGTCCGGGCAACCGCAAGGATGACGTCGGAGCGTCACAAAAGTCCGCTCCGGAATGGCTGCCCCAACCTTGACCAATCACAAAACGGCTCAGCCAACACGCCACACATTGCCTCAGGGGCCCTTGCACAACGCCACAGACGAGGCTTCCAAATTCTCTAGTTTGGGCAGGGAGCAGGGCCTCTAAACGCATCACCACCATCCCTCACCGACGACACACGACCACGCCTGCAACGCCCCGAGCCCGCCAACATTCATCTCTCGACGTGCTCTCTCCGCCATTCGCTTGCGGCCGCATTCTTCAGAGTCTGAGATGACCAGGTAGCGACCAACTCGCTCCCGGATCTGCGCCATGGCTCAACCTTCGACCCCTGGCCAAGCGCCGCAATCCATCTTCGGCGGGCCGATCCCTGTCGCTGGAACTGCCCCGTCCCAAGGCATCGTCAGTCAGGTCTCATCCGCCCTCACTACGCAGCAGCCAGGGCCGACGCCGCCCTCGGCTGCTTCAGGATCCTCCTCGTCGAACAACACATATATCATGCCCAACTCCCCCGCAAAAGGTCGCACAGCGGCCGATGGATACCGCCCCAAGGTCACCCGCACGCTAGGACAGAGACCCGCTTGTCTAGTCAACGCCTCCGTGACGTACTGTGGGAACAATCAGATCTATGCTTTTGGCGGTTTCGATCAGTACACAGATGAGGTCTATAACCATGTGCTGAGGCTGGACCTCGTCAGTCACCAGTGGAGTCTCGTCGACAACTATGGAGATATCCCGGGCGTCAGAATGGGTTAGTACCTCGTCCCGATCTCATGGTGTTAGTGGAGTTGCTGACCGGGCGAGCATAGGGCATACTGCCACACTATATCAAGGAGATAAGCTTCTTGTCTTTGGCGGCGAAAACGAACATCGAACGTACCTCTCCGACCTCATCGTCTTCGACTTAAAGACAGCACACTGGACCCAGCCTCAGGTCACCGGGCCGATCCCCAAAGGCAGAGCCCGACATGCTGCGATCCTGCACGAGGACAAGCTCTTCGTGATCGGTGGCATTACCGGCCAGAACAACTATGTCTTGGATGACATTTGCTACCTGGACCTCAAGACATTCACTTGGTCCAAATCTTGGCGTTTCGTCGGCCGGTTCGACCACTCAGCATACATCTGGGGCGATCGAGTGTGGGTGTTTGGCGGGCTGAGTGAGGATATGGACAAGATTGGTGATTTGTGGTGGTTGGACCTCAAAGGCAACCCCCAATTTGACTCGCGCCCTCAAATTGGTGTTTTTGATCGAACCCCGATCAACAGCAGGGTAAGCGGTTCGCCTCGAGCGCCTTACTCAATGGCACAAGCCCCTGTCGTTGGCGCATCTGGGTACGCCGCCAACTCCCGAACAGCTCAAGTGAATCCGCCATCGTTCCAACTCAAATCTTTGGCTCCCATGGCGCCGGGATCTATCTCAGCCTTAAAGTTCATGTCTGGACCAGCCATTCCAGCACAAGGGTCGGGAATCCACTACCACGCCTACTCTTCAGGGACTCTGCTCGACTTCGTGACACCCGCCGCCACGATAACGCCAAGAGAATGCTCGTTATCAGCCCTCGACCTAGGAACCCTTCGCTGGCAGAAGCTCGCTGAGGGCCGTGAGATCTTCAGAACTGGGTATAGATGGCACTATTGTACCATGAATGAAGATGGGACAAAAGCTTGGTTGCTGGGCTGTCCTACTGACCTCGCAGCAACAGACTTGGGTCCTAATGGCTATGAAGAATATCTGAGGTAAGGACAAGTCAAACCACGACGGGATATTTGATTAAAAGTGCTAACTAATGACCTAATCAGTGATATCATGGAAATTGACCTCCGAAGATATGGCTTCCTGGGAGACAACCTAGCCTCAGAGTCTCGCGCTGAATCAAGACCCTCAGCGACAAGGATACTTGATCAGCCTTCCAAGGGCCTTGGAGCAGATCTCGCGAAGCTCTTTAACCGACCTCCCGAGACTGGTAGCGGTACCGACTTCATCGTCACCGCCCTAGCCGGAGACTACGATGAGGACGATGCGCTCAGCTCCGGGCTGATTCGATCCGACGAAACACCCCGAGACCAAAACTGGCTATCAGCCGACACACCAACTTCACAGCCCATCCATGTCCATAAGCTTATCCTCCAAGCACGCTGGCCGCACTTTGCACGCCTCTACAACGCTCAGATGGCTGAATTCCACACCAAGAAGATGCATATTCCGGAACCATACACGGTGGTCAAGGCCTTCCTTTACTACCTATACACGGATAGCATTCACGGCACATCTGATGCGGACAGCGATGCGACAACGGGACTCTCCGAAGTAGCGGGCCTACTGGTGATGTCCAACATTTATAACATCCCTCACCTCCGACTCCTATGCGTCAACCGCCTAGCTAAAGAGCTTGACGTCGACCACGCTTGCGTCATCTGGTATTGCGCAGGCCTTGCCAATGAGGAGTGGCTTAGGAAGCGGTCCGCCAACTTCTGCATGACGCACTGGGGCCGCATCGTCCGTACACAGGGATTCCTCCGGCTGCCACGGTCTGCTCTCGTCGAGCTCTCTCAGGAAATCGATATGGAGGGTCGCGTCGTCGGAGGTGATGAGCTGGAGTGGGGCGGCATGTCTGGGCGCTTCGGTGAAGGCATGGGCCATGGCGCCCGCAAGGAGAGCATCAGCAGCAGCCACACTCAGATGCTGGAGTCTGAGGCTGACGAGGACGACGGCATGGAGCTCAACTAAATTACATGCTTTCCCATGAACATATCCGCACGCGAAAACGATACCCGTAAACTCCCAAGGAAACAGAGAGTGGTCTGCGGCCGGAACCAGACGACCCTGACCCGACCCGACCTGACCAACCCAACTTTGCCCCCACCCCCAACTTTGATGAGATCTCGATCTACACGATGTCACGCACTGCAAGAGCACACATTAGGCCCACTTGCTCTTCCATTTCTTTGCTTTTCTTCTCCTTACCAGGCCTCCTTGTTCGGCATACGCGGGGGGGGGCGAACACAGCGGCGCTCCTGCATTTGGTTTCGGCTAGTTTAGCCTAGTTGTCTCGCTTGTGTCTGGTGTCTATTGGCCTTTCGGCATATGTCTTCCTTTTATCTTGTTCTGTTTCTGGTTCTTTGCATTGCATGGCGTTGGCTGTCGCAACAGACTTAGTCCTCTTAGATCCTGGCCAACCAATGAATCTACCTTGTCTGCGACTTGTTAGCTTATCTGAGTGGGCGTAACTAGTCCTTGGCTCCTCTTGCAACCGACCTATGCAGATCGTAAGCTGCGTCGTCATGTGCGTGCTCTGCGGCACCTTAAACCCCTTGCTCTCTTAGCTCCTCACAAGCCTTGTCAATCGCCAGGGGGCATGCTGACGCGATGGCTTGATACGTCACAGTCGACAGGGCACCGAAGGAGCAGGCGCAGCGATGATCGTGAATCGACTTTCATGTGAACGTGGAAAATCAAGGGTGGGAGTTAAGCTCCAGTCCCCTTCCAGGTCTATTGATCAATCATAAACTTTCAAAAGCGAACCTGCAGCATAGAAGCCACGCTGCCCAGTCTATATATCCTTTTTGGCTTCGTCTTCTTTTAGATAGACGCTTTGCCGCCCCATTTTTGGAATCCACGCCAGAAGTGTCAGTCCGCAGCAAGGGAGAGCCAATGGCACAACCCGCCGAGAAACCGCAACCAAAAAAACAACAGGCAACTCAACAGGGAAAACAAAACAATAGCAACGGCGAACAAAGGCGACAAGAAACAGACAACAAAAGCGTAAAAGCAAACCACCGCTGTCTTTTCGGGGCAAACAAAAGGCTTTCCCAACAATCCATGTAAATGCCAATCTTCTTCTCCAAACTCGCAGTCTTTACGCACTCATCCACCTTCAATGAAACCAATTGGCAAAAGCGCGCTGTTCTGTCCCCATCCAGCTAGGCCAAGTCCGGCCAGCCGGCCAGCCAGCTGGCCGCCGTATCAAGACAAAGACAAGAGGGGTCGTGTGAGCTACCATACCTAAAAGTAGTGGCGGAAGTGTCCAGACATTCAGCCCTTTCCAAGAGAGGGTGTAACAAAAACGCATCGAGGGTGACATCAAAATCCCTCCTCAGCCCGTCACCCTCTTGATCCCACATTGGATCCGCTCAGCCTAGTGGTGGGTGGTGTGGCGTAGACAAACTCAAAAGGCGCCAGTGCCCTGGAACCGGGATGAAAGGCTGAGCCCAGAAAGGTACAGAGCAGTGACATGGACAAGATATCGCCGAGCGGAGACTTGGACAAAGTGCCATTAGAACTGATGCGGGTAAGGAAAGCAGCAGAACGGGTAAAGATCAAAACTTTTCGGGGGGGAGGGTCGCAAAAGGGAATCAATCATATCAAATCATGCGAAGGACCAGTTGTAGGTGGAAATCCGGGCAAGAGCCCTCCGATGCATCAACGCCTTTGCGGAATGCCGTAAATCGAGGAGGAAAACCAAAGAACCAAGGGGTATTGACAAGAAAAGACGGAGCTGGCACGATGCGGTCGGGTCGAGATCTCGCGATCCGGCACGAGCTGAAGCTGGCGACGGCATCGGTATCGGCATCGGCATCATAATGATGGAGTTTGGAGGGGCGCGAGTGGGGAAGTGACGTCGAGATCCCATCCCAGCCCCTCAAGCTTTCTCGCCGGTTCAGCTTGCGACGTCGCCGACCGGTCGTGCGTTGTGCAAGCGAGGTCCGCTAGTGACAATATGCTTCCGGCAGATAGTGGCCATTCCGTTTCTATTGCATCATCTGGTCTTCGCCGATTCCTGGGAGGTTCATTCCGGCAGCGAGCGCCTGCAGCTTGAAATCTGGATTGCAGGGCAGCGAATGGGCCTTGTGCTGTTCAGGGCGTTAGAACCAGTTGTGCATCTAGCCTCGGAAAGCGGGAACTCACGTATTTCAAACCGTTTAGGTTCTTGTAGCGCTTGCCACACGTCTCACAGCTAAATGGCTTCTCTTTTTCCATGCCAAGGGTTCCGGGGTAGGGTGCACTGGTCTCGGGATTGACGATAGAGAATGTACCATCTCCATTCTCGTGCAGCTGTTGTGTTTGATGGCCGTGCGTCTTGTGATATCTAAAGCAGAGCTGTTAGTATAGGGCCTGGCACGCGCGATGTACCCGTGTGGGCGAGGGGGCTTACTTCAGGCCGTTCTGGTTCTTGTACGCCTTCTCACACCCAATGACGGGGCATTTGAAAGGCTTATGCTCCTCGGGCATCATCATGCTCTGGAGGCGTTGCATGAGGGCCTTGTTGGCGGCCGGGTCGGAAAACTGAGCCTGGTTGAGGCCCAACTGGGCCAACTGAGCCTGGATAGAGCGGTTGGCCGCTGGGAATGCGCCGTTGGGACTAAATAGATGCTTTCCGGGATCGTTGATACAGAAGTTGGAATCGTTGGCGTTCTGGTTGCCACCAAAGTTCATGTCGCCGATATCATTTGTGTTACCACCCATGGGCATGCCGGGAAGGTCCTCGTCCAAATCCACCTGTTGGCCCCTCCCTGGTAGCTGACCCTGGTGGGTAGTAAGCGTAGGCGTATTGACGGATGAAACAGTAGGATTGTTCTGAAGGCCGAAGCTTGCAGCCGCGGGAGTTGGAGGTTGAGAGGTGCGCAGGCCCTGGGTGAGGCCGGATGTGTTCATGTTCAGCTGTGGTCGCTGTTGTTGCCCAAAAAGCTGTCTCGTCTGGTGCATCCGCTGACTGTCGTCCATCTCCATAGTGCCAACGGCGTCGTCCATCTCCATATCTGCCACAGCATCCATTTCGTCGTTGAGGTTTGATGTGTTGATATGCGCATCATTGACACCCGTATTCTGCTGCCCGCCCATCATCTGCATGGCTGACCCTGTGGTCCTACCCTGCTGTCCGAGCTGTCCCGTCGACTGGCCATTCCCGTGGCCCTGAGTTATCGAATTGGTCCGGGAGTTGGGCATCTTGGGCGCACCGGGCATGCCCATCTGCGAGAACTGAGTGAAGGCATTGTTTCGGGCGGTATTGGGGCTTGGTTGCGTATGGGCCTCCTCGTAGTGTTGTAGCAAGTCGTGCAGGTTAGGCAAGATCTTGCCGCAGCAAGTGAAGTCTCTCATGAAGTTGGCCTCGAGCTTGGGGAGGTACGAGGACGAGTGGAAGGAGGGGGACTGGTGGGTGCCGAAGGGCGATGTGCCCTGCATCATAATACTGCGAAGCCATAGTGTTAGTTTACTGCATGAAGACGTTTGACAAGAGGGCGCATCAGTTTGATATGGCAGCCGGTCAGCGCCAGTAGGTGGGCTGCTTGCGCCGGACAGCCACGGAGCCCCGGTCCCCAAAATGTCTCGCCACTCCGGACGGAACCCGGACGGATCTCCGGAGGAGGGGAGCATGGTGATGTTGCAGACGGGCTCAAAACACAACCGGCGTGAGGCAACAATATACGGGAGGGGACCGTCTGGGGAGGAATGACGGATGAAATGTGAGGTCGAAGGACGAGCGCGGGTGGTGAGGAGCAGCCCAAAAAGAGGGCACAAAACGAAGCATGGGTAAATGGAGGGACAGCATGTGAAGATGACTTACTCGTCGCGGACAAAGCTCCCAAAGGACATGCCGCCCCAGCTCATGCCGCCCATGAGGCTGCCGGCAAGGGACTCTCTTCGATTTCGGTTTACATTATCGCGGTTGGGGTTGTTGACGGAGATGGGCTTTGGGCCAGCGCTGACAAACGAGTCGCCGCGGGGACGACCCATGGAAGGGTCCAGCGTGGGACCAGTAGTCATCTTGAAGTCGTCGTCAAAGTCGATGTCGCGGCCGACGAGATCGAGATCGGGGTCGGGGTTGGCAAAGGGGTTGTAGTTGCTGGAGTGGTAGCGGCTGGTAGGCGACGACGACAAGGAGGGTATTTGGGCAGCGCGCGGGGAGAAGGCGGCGATGTGGATGGTCTTGGAGGAGGTGGTGCCAGAAGCAGCGGGACGACGAGTAATAGTAGTCCCAGCGGTAGCGGCAACGGTAGCCTGAGAGGCAGCGGTCGCGGTAGCGTCAGCGCCGGTGGGAAAGTGGCCGGTGGTAGGGGTCTCCGGCTGGGGCGACGGCGACTGCGTCAGCGAGGCCGAGTTGAGGGACCCAGGAGAGTCAGGGCCAGCAGCGGCGGCGAAGTGGGCAGTCGAGTCACAGGCGCTGTCGCTGGCGGTGGCGGCGGAGACGGCGGCGGAGGCGAGGGCGGGTGTGGGTGTGGATGTGCAAGTGGAGGCTGAACCACACGGTTCCTGAGCTCTGGTGGTATCGTTCTGGAACCACTTGAATGCGCTGCGCATGCTAGGGACGAGGCAGCGATACCAGACACTGGGCCGGGAGGAGACGGTGGTGGTTTCGAGAGCGGGATGTGAGGGCGAGGCTCTGTGCGAGGGCGAGGTTCTGTGCGAGGGCGAGTGTCGAGGGTCAGCTCGAGGGTCAGCTCGAGGGTGCAGGGCCAGTCGAGTGAGCGCTGTGTCGTGGTGTGTAGCGCTGTCCGTTGCGCGTTCTTCCAAGCCAGTCTGTCTGGTCGCTTGGCTGGATTGGTCAGGGCCCCCGTTATAACTTTGGGCGGCGCTGGAAAGCCGAGACGGGAAAGGCAACAAGAGGGCGCACCTTGTGTTGCACAACCTTTTGATCGGCCTCGCGGAGCCTATCTGTGTGCCCGGGCGTTTGGTTGGTCGGCACCTTGGTGGACGAAGCCTCACTCTCCCGTGTCTGGCCGTTGCTTCTTTGGCTGACGGTGTGGCGGCCTGGGGTCGCTTGGATGTTTCGCTTGCGTCCTTCGTGTTGGACAGAGCTTGGGCTCGGCCGCGCGGTTTGGCTGAAAGATGCTGGGACCTGATGCGATGGCTGCAGCCCCGGGGCCTGAACGCGGGAAGTGGGAAATTGGTGTAAGTCAGCTCACAGAGCGATGGGCGGTGGACGGATTTAGCAGCCTGTCTGTCTTGCCGTTGGAGGTAAGGCCGTGGTGGGCTCGACGTGTTAGATGATGGCTGGCTGATGTCGGGTGGAGGATGGAGGATGAAAGATGAAGGGTTAGGAGATAGCAGCAACACGCTTCGAAAACAGGCTGTGGGCCAAGGAGGAGAACGGGGGATCCGAGTTGACCGACAGTCCAAAGATGCTGTATAATAATGTAGGTCGCCGTTGGCGGTACGGAGATAGTCCACGAGATACGAGATGGGAGTGCCGTCGGGTCGAGGTGTCGTCCCAGTCGTTGTCTGATGTTTGGTACTTAGCTGGTACCCGTTTCGCTTCTGGACAGACGGCCGACGAGAGATAAGTCGAGAGAGGATGAATGGATGCAGTGACGGACTAGACGGATGCTTCTGCTTGATACGTACTGCTTTTGTCGCCGCTGTTTGTTGCTGTAGACTATTCCCTTACGTACCGTACCAATCGACGTCTGTCCGTGTCTCTTCCCCAGGTCCAGGGTGCTTCAAGCTGCGCGAGATGGTTCCAGGGTACGTACAGGGATGGGTCCCAGCAGGTGAGTGATGCTGGATGGGGGCAGTTGTGATACAAAGCATTGTACTGCAAGAGAGGCGCTATCACGATAGTGGACTAGCGTATCCTGCCGCTTTAACGGGGAACTTTGGGGACACAAACACCTGTATACCTACCCTTATACATAATAAGACAGTAGAAACAAAATACCTACCTACCTAAAGCAAAGGATTTTAACACGTTATTTAGCATTAACTACTTACCTTTTTATTTATCATTTGAATTTAATTTTCATCCACATTGGCTATTAGTGGCAGTGGCCTTGCATCCCCTGATAAAGCAGCATTAAGATGCTGGGCGAAAGTAGGATAGCCTTTGATCGAGAGCCTTGGTTCTGGATCAAAAACTAAACTGCATCCACTCTAATGGCTGAATCAAGGGCGTCGGGCTGGCGTGGGTGGGGTCGCTCAAGGCTAGGCAAGAGCAGGCTGTGGCAGGTGGTGGCAGGGAAAGGGACGCCGCCCACCACGGCCCACCACGGACATGCTGGGCAGGTAGGTACCTGGAGGTACCACTCGCAGCCCACTACCTTACTTGAAGCTAGTGAGGTTCAGGACGTCCAGTGCGTCCAGTGGGTGGGTTCCGTTCCAGGACCCTTTGACGGACTGGGCTAAACACAGCGGATCAATATGGAGTCCATTCTGTAGCACGGTAGGTGCCGTCAAAGGGTGGCACTGGGGGTGGGCAACAGGTGGTAGTTACGTGACGTTGGGGGCAATGGCGGCTGTGTCGGGGCCAGGGCACTTGTGAGGCTCGGGGCGTGGACCTGGAGAAGTATTATTAGAGGCCTTTGTCCGTTGCTCACCCCGAGAGTCGGGGCCTCTTGGCGGCACCGGCCAGTTCTGGAGAGAGCCCGCCGGAGCTGGTGATCTACAGTGAGCACCATGTCGGTGAAGAGTCGGGGGTAGAGGTACAACAGGCGTGCTACCGGTGCTTTGGGAAGATCGCTGGCCCTCATGTCTTCAGGCCAGCCGAGTCTACCGAGGTTGGCGAGAGCTGAGCTCGAGTCGGAGCCGGAACTCAACCTAGGACGACGACGTGGTTAGGACAGTGCGTGCGTGCATCGCAAGGTGGGTGCCCGGCTACTGGAGCTGGGCCTGGAGCCGAAGCTCTCATGTGGAGTGATCCACTGGAGTTGCCAAGAGTTCGGCCGGCGGCCCCTTTGCCGCTGCTCAAGGGCAATGCCCGGCATTCGCTCAAGGCTTTCTGCATGTGGTGTCAACTACGTAGGTAAGTACTCCGTAGAGGTAGGTAGTAAGTTATGTTCCCGTCCGTCCCTCCGTCCAGTCCAGGTAGGCAGGCCGCGTCTCCTCAGTGACGGCCCGACAGCAAGGTGCCAAGTACGGGTACCTTTACGTACGACAAGGCGGCGACGCTTCCGGACTTGGGCTGGCCATGGCTGGCTCGGAGGCTACTCTCTCTAGCGGTCCGGGAATCTATGGCGTCGACTCGAGGTTCTAGTGCGTACCACCAATGCGGCGCTAGAACCTCGCCGGAGCAGCCCGTGGATGATTTCAAAAGCAAAAAACGTGGCCAACAAGTCCGTCTCGTGGATGATCAGTGGATCCAAGGCCGTGGAGGTGCGACGAGCACGGAGGAGAGATTGCGAGTGGGCGAGACCCAAGTCAGATAATGAAGACGAGGGGAAGCGGAAAGAGAGTAATTACGTAGTCTGCCTCAGATGCCATCCATACCAGAACACGTAGTGGGAGGGGAGCAAAGTCCAAGGTTTGTTAGTCGCTACACCACACCATCTCATTCATCGGAGGCCGCGTTCGAGTCAGGTCACACTGACAGGAAGAGTTTATCCATAGAGTTTATCACCATCTCCGGTTTCGTATCTCATCTCATCTCGTCGCATCGCGTCCTATCCTAACTTGGGCCATTGTGGATTTACTATCAGATCTATCTGCTATCAACCGACAAGAATATTGTCAACTACACCGTTACGCGCTACCGTCACAGCAAATAGTGCCTGGGCCGTTTTTGTGCTCGCCCTATCCTCCCCGCCACCGACGGCGTTCTCAAAGATACGCCAATCATACATGTCAACTCACCACGTCCTTCGGAAATCGAAACCGCGAGAGATCCACGATTTTAGGGCATCGCTCAAATCAACTACGGCAGGGGACGTGGGTATCAGTGACATGCCTTTGGCGTTGGCTACCTACCTAGGATCTAGTGCCTAGCCTGAACGTCCCTGATGGAGTCGACAAGGTCCGTCCGCTTTGGACTGGATCAGACCTTGCGCGGCATTATGGGTATTCGTAACATTTATCCGTCACCAAACACACCGACACCTTACCGCACAAGTACACTTTATTGGTCCGACGGCTTGAAGCAGAAGGAGTACTTTTGCTTCAGATGTATCCATGGCTAACTTGAAGCGATGGCCCGAGGACGTGGAGAGGCTATCGCAAAGAGAGTTTGCGAGGTGTGTGACTTAAGCGAGCCACCTCCAGCGCAACCAGATCGGAACGATAAGCTCCTTTGGTGAGAATCCTGGCGATGCAGCAGCCCGGAACCTAGCCCGATCGAAAACTCCGTTTCAGGCTTATGCGCGCCTGGTCGTTAAGTAAACCTTCACTAGGATCCAGGTCACTAGGATCCAGGTTTGAATAATTGCAGTTCGCTTGAGGAAAGAGACAACTTTAGCTCGGGGGATCGATTGTTGTCGTCTAGTTGTGTCACATGCAACATCCTAAATCAATCCAACTCCATCAGCCCATCGCTTCTGCATCTCCCATCACCTTTGCCGCAACGGACTGGCTTGCATTGGCTCGCATCCTAGCCAACTGGTAAGAATCCCGCACCTCCACAACCTAGGTAATTACTCTGTGGGTGGGTGGGCAGGACGTCCAGGGTCGCGTCAGGGCGCCAAGCGCGTTCCTTCGCAGGGTTCCAGTTCCCGGTTTCCAGTTCCCAAAGGCCTCTCTGCTCTGTCTCACTCAGCGGCTCCTCAGCTCCTAGTAGAATGGACAGCTCTCCGGCACATGCGGGCCTCCCCTCTGACGACTTACTTGCACATGACCATCTGATACGCCACCAGAGCTCTCCACCACAGCTCCCAGCTCTGATGGAGCAAGCGGAGAAGACGCCCCTCCGACACCGCCAGATCTCGACCCAGTCATGGCCAGTTCCAAGGACCTGGTGCCGCCCTGTACATTGAATCCCAGGCGGTACTCCCAGCACGGGGACAATGTTGGCAAGGGTGGGGGTGAGGGCCTGGGGCGCCTCTCCATTGACAGCCGTCGCCAATGGATGTCCCATCAGTAGTCACTTGACGATCCCCTCCCAGCTCGGATCAGGGTGCCAGTCACGCTGAAGTACCAGCGGCTACACTCGCTTGGCCGACAGATCTGTTGCGACTCTCGACTGCATAGGCTGGGCGTCGCCCATGCATCGGCACCTATGGCTTCGAAGAGAACCTCCACGAGGCCAATTGTCAAGGGTCTTTGGCAGTTGCAAACTGACGTCGACAAAATCCGGTTATATGTACGTGTATGCACAGGCTAGTTCCAACATATCGCACTTAAGGTACCGCCCAATGCTACCTACTTGCATGGCACCGTCGCCTATTGCCTGTGACCGGGCCAGGCATGCATATCGGCTTTGTTCGTGGCAGAATCCTCGTCACCCACATGGTGGCCAGGTCACTTCTGTTGGGAGGCCCCATACTCTATGCTGCTCATGCACTGCTCATGCGTCGCTCATGCTGTTGTACCCGCTTGTGCTGCCTGACTCATGGCACATAAACGGTGCCAGGTGGTGTCGCCGGTCAGTTTTTGCCCTGCACCGGCCAACTTCATCAACCTTTGCTGGGTTATGCTGGATTCACGGAATAACTTCAGGTAACACGCACGCTGGCCTGGCCCTGCCCATGGCATTTCCAACGGCCCCTGCTCTCGAACTAGGTCGAATCTACACTCGCTGGCGCCCATCCTCATCCAAACCCGGCCCGGCTGGAAGGTCAAGTGGGCTCTCACAGGTGCCCTCCAAGAGCACAAGGGTAGCAGACAGGGTCCCAGGGCCCTAAAAGTGGGCACAGAAGCATCATGGAACAAATTGGCTTGGCGCCAGACCTTCCATTCCACAACAGCCGCATGATATGTCAGCCAGTCCGTAATCGTGTGCGCTCTGATTCCCTGGATTGGGGGTGAGCCAACGCCGCCTCGAGTCGCGGGTCACTCTGAGACCAAGGCGGCTCGTCGAGTACCTGGGAATACCTTCGGGACTTTGAACGCATCGAGGGTCGCAGCTCCAGCCCCCATTTTATTTGAGGGGCCCATGGCCTTCTCCAGGGATCTCCGCGCGGTCATGCCGAGGTTATGGATGGTCTCGTGACCAAATTGACATCTGCCCGGCGGCGGCCGAGAAGATGGACGAGACGAGAGGGAGCATCTGGAGGATGCGGAGAGCCCACGGTGTTGAATCGACAGATCGGGCTATTCTCTGGGCATGTAACGCTGACCAGATTCATCATCAGGACCATCTCTCGTGAATATCAGATCATATCTGCCAAGTTAACCCAACAGCAGCATAGATCACCGCTGTACGTCAAGCCTCCACGCCAGGCGTTGGGGGCACAGCAGCTGAGCAGCCATGAGAACCAATGTGCTGCAGGTGATTTATTTGGCGCCCCGCGCTGCAACCCGATGATGCCCGCTGATAATGCAATGCAGGCCGTCCCATCCCCAACGACATGTTACGCCGCCTTTACTGATTCAGTCGGTCCGCATCACATATCACGTAGAGGCGCCAAACACCTAACACCGTCAAGCATGGCTTTCTCTAAATTGCATGGCGAGCTGCACGCCTAAGCAGGCTAGCCAACCATTTGCCGGCGGGCTCCCACTTCTCAACGTCCGTCCACCCTCTCCATCCTTCTGCGTCAACGGCTCAAACCTTGTCTGGGAGGAGTTCTCGAATCGGGCATAGATAGCAGGTCCAACCGCCAAGTTGCCCAGGAGTGCGGTGCAGTCAGCGACTTGCAGCTCCATTGGCCTCGGTGCCAGTAACCTAGCGACGCCGAGCAACGTGCAGAGCAAGGCGGACCCAGATACGAAGCGGCCGGACATGGAAGTAGATCGCCTTGCAAGCCAATGGCAACGTCGATCACGTCCCGAGATGGCTTGCCGACGTTCCTGGAGAAGGCACCCGTCACGTCACCGACGAGGGTTTGGCAACCTCTAACTGCAACTACGGATAGATACCTGCACCTAGTTAGTCGTTGCATCATGGAGTCTTGAGCGATTCAGATGACAACTAGCCGGAACGGGCAATACGCGGATCCCGGCCCCTCGCGACACTAGGTTATTACGTGAAGCTATTTACGCACTCTGGTTTCGTCGGCATGGTGTGGATGCCGTAAATGGCTTTCACTGCCTCTCGGATAACCAACCAAATGACTCGTGTAAGCGCAGAATCCGGCACTCTTAGTCTTCCCACCCACGTTAATAATGCGCGTGCGTCCGAGCCCTGATATCGGAGGCTAGGAGGAATCCATATTCCCATCAGCGTTGTCCTGGTATTCCGATCTCGCTCCGATCTTGGTTCTGAGGGTCTCTAAGTTGCGCAGCACTGTATCCGACACAATGAGCCTAAAGTCCTCAGCGAAATGTTCATGATTCGCATGAAGACGGATGGAATTGACAAGTGAGCGATAAATGTCCCACTGGCCCACTAGCCCACAAGCAGCCCACAAGTCACCATCAGCGCCTCAACTCCAAATTCTCTAACAACGCGTTGTCTGACCAGAAAAAGGGTTATGTCGAGTAACCTGAGATTTGTTTGAGGGCGACATCGTTGGACCCAGAGCGGGGACATTGCGTCGTCAGGTTTCCAGATGAAACAGATTGCAGCGGAGGTGAAGGCAGATTAAGATGCAACCTGGCCTGCAGGCACGTGAATCCACGAACCACCAGACATGGAAAAGGAAAAGGAAATATACATATTAGCACAAGTAATAAGGGACCAGGGCGGCCGAGTCGTCGGGACGGAAAAGGGATGGGCTTTGTACTTCGCAGTACTCATGTCTGGAACGTCTGACGCGGCCAGTTATCCATCAGCTCCGAAGTTGTCGGATCAAACGCCGATGGACGGTCCCGGCAGCGGCGTCTCCGAAGGATTCCACAGGAGGGCCGCGTTCGCCATTCGGCGTCAGTTGCAGCCGACTTCGTGTCTTCGTGTCGTCGTGTCTTCGCTCTTCGTTGTTGTGGTTAAACCTAGGATGCCCTCGCCTTCGGCACATATCCCCTTCCCGTCTGAGGCCTCGTGCCTCGTGACCATGTCGAGAATCCCCTGGTCGTATTTGACGACGATGGGTTCTCAGCAGACTTTCATCAGGCCACAACCCCATGGCATAGCTCCCGGAGGACCCCGAGCGGTTTATCGGCGAAGGATTCTAGATTAGCGCCATGAACTGCCAGACTGATTGCCTTGCGCCAGATTGCTGCCGTCGTGCTCACGTAGGCGCTTCTCGTTGATCGCGATTCGGTTCAAACGGTCGCCAACATAGCGATGGCGGCTGTGACAGAGATGGCGCAGAGCCATTATTAGCGTGGATCCAGAGCCGTGTTGCGGTCGCTGGAGTTGACGATGCAATTGCCACCCGCTGGTTCGCTGTGCGCCGGGCCTGATGACGTTGAGTAGCCGTCTATCTCCTCGGAGAGAGCATTTGGCTCGAATTTAGGTGCCCGCACTCACAACCCCAGACCCGGGCATACCAAAGCCACGTCTCGGCGGATTCGCCGACCATCGAACCCAGTAAAAGTGACGCCACTTTGGCGCTCCCGCCCGAGCATTTGGTGTCGTGCGTGCCCTGCGGCGCGGCGACATCACGCCCACAGGGGAGCTCTTAGATAATCAAAGCTACTTGCGGCGGGGGACGGATGCCGCGTTGGCCGCATTCGCCGCACCGTCGCCCGCTGTAAACCACTGTAAACCGCCCAAATCGCTGCGGCGTCTGCGGCACAACTACAACAGCCGCACCAGGTAGCACGGGTAAAGTAGGAATCAAAGCGTTCTCTTTCTTTCTCGTTTTCTTGCTCAGATCAGCAGATTGTGTAATAATAAGAAAATAACAGAAAAAATTACGGCGGGTGGCTGCGAAGTGCCAAGTACAAATAATCCACCTCCCTGGAGCCGAGTCTGCCGTTGAGCCTTATTTCCTGCGTGTCCAAGTACAAACACAAACCTCCCTTGGTGGCTTTTTACCCTAATC
This sequence comes from Ilyonectria robusta, assembly GCF_021365365.1. NCBI lineage: Eukaryota > Fungi > Ascomycota > Sordariomycetes > Hypocreales > Nectriaceae > Ilyonectria > Ilyonectria robusta. Next base: position 1,661,441 of record NW_025764437.1, on the reverse strand, counting down.
CTCAGCTTCGGCCTTCGCACGGTAACGACGGGATTAGCTCGGCCTTCCCTCGCAACGGACGGCACCGGAAGAAAAGCACTTCAATCTGACATCATCAGCCGTCAGGGCCCATCAAACAAGATCTCGTTCTAAAATCCGACATATAACAACTGCGGGAGCGTATCTGCAGCAAGAAGAAGAAGCATCACAAACCATCCACTTGCACGGCATCCATTCATCAGCTCCATCCATCCAAAAAGCCGACTGTAATCCCGACCATCCGATTCATCGGCGACCGATATACCTGCGGCGATCCATTTTTTCTCACTTTTACTAATTGGGTGCCCGAAACCCGATACCTGACCCACAACAACCCGCACTGCAACACCTCATCCTCCATCATACGACACTTATAGCGCAGCCCTCCATCCAGCTTCGAGCTCGCCGGCCATAGAAGAACCCGCCCGCCTCGGCCCCGCGAAACTTCCAATTCCCCTCCACCATCGTCTCGTCCTCGAGCCGCCAAACCGGATACTCCCCTAGACACTTCCGCCAACATGAAGATCCTCACCAAGGAAGAAGAGGCGGCCCATTACGCCGTCGTCGTCAAGGGCGGCCTTATCGGAGGTACCCTGGGCCTCGCCCTCGGTGTCGGCGGTGTCATGTTCGCCTCGCGCCGCTATCCTGCCTTCCGCGGCCTCACCATCCCCTTCCGAACCTTCCTCGTCACGTCAACAGGCACCTTTGGCGCCATTGTCAACGCCGATCGCTGGTCCATCCACCACCAGCAGTCGATGAACCCCATGTACGGCTACAAGGACGCCACCCAGCGCGCACAGGAAATGAGGCGTCAGAATGAGAGCGCGTATCAGCGCTTCATGGAGTACGGCAAGGAGAACCGATACTCCATCGTCTTCGTCTCGTGGCTTGCCAGCATGGGTGTCGCCTTTGCCCTCGTCAGCCGCTCGCCCATGAACACCGCCAACAAGGTCGTCCAGGCCCGTGTGTACGCCCAGGGCCTCACACTTGCCGTTCTCATCATCTCCGCCGCCTTCGAGATGAACGATGCCAAGAAGGGCTCCGGCCGCTGGCAGACCGTCATGGTGCTCGACCCCGATGACCCCGAGCACAAGCACATGATTGAGAAGAGAATCCACAAGGAGGAGTACGAGGGCCAAGATCTCTGGAAGGGTACGTTCATCCCCAAATTCTGACATGCGACCTCCAATTGGATGACTTGAAGCTAACTTGCTGCTGAATAGATATGGTTGCTGCTGAGGAGAAGAGATTGGCTTCCAAGAAGACCTCCGAGAGCAAGATATAAGCATTATATATTTCCAAGGACACTGTCCAAGATGCCTTGGACACGACTCACCAAATATCCCAACCTCAAAACCACCACTAATAAAGAGGTCGCTATAACCCGTTGCTTGATTACCCGGGGCCATGACAGGAGGAGGAACCATGAAGACTGGTTGTGCTATTCCGGAGTTGATTGCCAATGAAACCAGGCGTTTGATTGAAAGGAACGAGCTTTAGGGAAAATGGAGAAAATCCTGAGATATTACAGTGCGAAGCTATAGAACACTCGGGAAAGGATGCCAGGGACCTGTAGGATGAGGTAGTCTATCCAAATTGATCCGAGAAATCGGAGATTGGACTGTATGATAGAATATAGAATATCCAACATCACCACACCTCGGAGATTCGAAGATAAAAACACCACTTCTAAAGCTTTACAAAATGACAATAGGCCGCCGACTCCCGTCCATCTCTTTTTTTGTCCCACTCGTTCTCATAAATTCATCTCTTACACCCCAAGCTAAATATCAACGCAAAGACGACAGACGTACAATAGCATTATGAGCCCAGTCACAAACCCCGCCCCAACCCCAATTCATACCTCAATAGTGAAGTGGCTAATCTGCGAGTAGTACGAGTGAACAGCTAGTTCGAGTAGCATGACGTCGCCAAAGACCTCGGAGCCGTCGAAGCCGCCGATGATGATGAGACGGCTATCGTACAGGACGGTGCCGTGATAACCGCGGCCGGAGGGGCCTTTGCCGTAGACCCGGCGCTTGTCCCAGGTCATGGTGACTAGGTTGAGCAGTAGGACGTCGTTTGAGTACTCGTTACCGTCATGGCCACCGATGACGAAGAGGTAGGAGCCGACAATCGTGGCAGTGTGAGAGAGGCGACGGAAGGCAACAGGGATAGAAACGGCCCGCCAGAACTGTTGGTCTACATCGTAGACCCAGACATCGTCAAAGCACTCGCCGCCATCGGACCCGCCAAAGATGATGAGTTTACTGCCCACCATGTTAGAAGTGTGATAGCCCCGGGCCTTGGGGCGGTAGTCCTTGGACCCTGGAGCGTTCTTGTCGGGGCTTGAAATTAGTCGCCACGACATCTTGTTCACGTCGCTGACATCAAGCCTCCAGATATCGTTCAGAGCCCTTACTCCATCACCTCCACCAAAGATATAGATTCCATTCTTATAAAGGCATGCTGTGTGCGCCCTCCGCTTAGATGGCATCTTGTCACCGATAATGCGCGGCTTGCTCCACCGGAAGTTGGTCGTATCCAGCACGTAAACGTCGTTGTAGTACTCTGGTCCGTCGCCGCCTCCAAATACGACGAGTTTCTTCCCCACGGCGGTGCAGGTCATGGCCCTCAAAGGGACGGGTATATCGCCGACGACATGAGGGATGGACCAGTAGAACGAATCGGCATCGAAGACGTAGAGGTCGCTGAAGCATGTCCGCGAGTCGCAGCCCCCAAATACGAAGATGTTTGATCCGATGAGAGTAGTTGTGTGCGCTCGCAGACTCGGGTGAGGGGAACCCGACGAGGGAGCCTTTGACCAGTACATGCCGGATGCTGGAGCAACAGCGACCTCCGGCGAGGATTTGATATCGGGGAGTGGGGGAAAGGCTGTGTGCTGTCCTCGGAGACGTGAAGCGGCTAACGTTGCATGTCGAGCAGCTGCCGCCGACGCAGTGTGAAGAGGCCGGCCAGCTATCGCGGACGTCGACCGCATGACGGGTGGACGCCGGGGATCTTTGTCACCCTCGCTCGAGGCATCGCCGCCGCCGTTTAAGATGGAGGGAGGTGGTTTGGAAGGCCTGGCGGCAGGACGGTGGGAAACTACCTGAGAGGCAGACTGGGAGCGCTGGCGAATGGTGAGGTCCGAGGGCTTTCGGCGGCTGGTATGGATGCTCTTGCTGGCAAGATGGCCGGGGGTATGGCTCCGGGGCAGGGGCGCTGGTTCGCTCGAGTCGTCATCGTCAGAGTCGGATTCGTCGGGGAGGTTTGGATTGGGCCTTGCAGCCGGTGATGCGGTGGTAATCTTCTGGGATCGCACGACCTTGGTCTTGAGGGGGGACTTATCGGTAGACCTGCCCAGATCCGCCATGGTCTCACGAGTCGTGCTTCATTGCCCGTGCCCGACACGAGGGAGGGAGGGAGGGAGGGAGTGACGGCCGAAGACGATGGCCGACGACTGCAATGGAGGAACGAGGAGGGACGAGGGGGAAGGGCGGCCTTCTCGGATGACGGGATAATTCTGGGCTGCGACAGATTATAGGCTCCGGGGCCAGGTCAACACTGTGAGGTCTGGCGGGAGGTATGCGGTGGTAAGGACGGTGGTGGACTGCGACGATGCTGGCTGCGAACACGGCTGGTTGGAGGGAGATGATGTAGGTAGTACGTAGGGTTCGCTGGGGTTGGCGGAGGTCCGGACGGGAGCTGGGGCATCTGGGTGGGTGCTAGCCTCCAGGGCTCTGGGCGCCGGGCTCGCCGCTGCACATGGAAGCTCCCACTAAATTTACAGGGGCCTGGAACTGACAAGTGCGGCGGGTCGACAACCTGAACCAACCCTTGCCCACCTGGCACAGCACCTTGCAAACGGTGCAATAGCCAACTGGACCCAAGTCCCTGCCATCTTCTGACAGCTGCAGCACCACGCCTGAACTCGTACGTACTACGTAGTACGTAGTACAGCAAGCTGAGAGCCGTCGGGAAGAGTGTTTCAAGCAAATTAGCAGAGGATCGCGAACGGCATCTGGGTGCAGCTGGGATCCTTGCCTTTGCCCGCGCCGCATGCATGAAGACATCGACGGGAGTCAATTGGGTCTATTGGCTCCCTGGGTATTTAGTGTTTAGGGAATTAAATGCCCGAGTTCTCATTGAGCGGCTCTGTCTCTCCTGCGCTGTGAGACTGATCGCCCGCCCGGCCTTATTCTTTACTAATTAGGGACTCAAAGGGCATCTCGTCCACTGTGGATGGAGGGGCCCTCATGAGGGGCAACAGGGCAACAGGGCAACAGGACTCCACTCAGCTGGAGCTTAGTGAGGGAAGGGAGGAGCCGCCCAGTTCCCCAATGGCCTGCACGGATACCTTCCTCGATTAGCGTGTGCATCCTTGTTGAATCGCCCACTCATATCGATATTTTTTTTTCTTCTCCACGATCAAGCTTGCAGCAGGCATTCAACCTCACGGAACCCTGCAGCAAGTTGGCAGAAAATAGTTCCCAATTTTTATTTTCTCATTTGACCTCTCACCAGGAGCCCTTGGATTCGATTGGTTCGCGTGTTGCCCAGCCGCGTGAGCAAACAAACACCGACTAGCCTAAGCGTCACATTGACTCTCACCACTCACCCCAGTACACCAATTCCACCTCCATCAACTGCAGTACACACATCCCGTATCTGCAGCTACATCTACATCTTGTTCTCTCCTCTTCCTTCAGCCCCTGTGCTGTTCAGGAAACCATGTCTGAGCAAGCAGACGTCAAGATGGAAGGTGGCTCCCCTCAAGCACAACATGCCCCACCAGCCAACGACTCAAGCAACGCACCTGTCGACGCAGATGCTGGAGAGAGGGCTTCGAAGAGACTTAAGACGGAAGATTCGCCCCCCTCTCGAGCAGCCCCGGCTTTTGAGGAGGCTGTCCCTGGCGAAGGCCAAGACAACGCGAACCCTACAAAGAGCGAGAATGGCCAAGCCGGAGATTCAAACACCGATCCCAAGCCTGACCATGTCGACGGGCGTGTCAAGGGTCTTGCGCCCATTAAGAAAGAGTAATTTACGTCCCCTACCTCCAAAATTGTACCTGGTTAACAAAACTCCAGATACCTAATCGACATGGGCAACCAGGCCAACCAAGAAGATGAGGCTTCCAACCAGGCTAATGACGATGATGCTGCTGAGGGTCGCGGTTCTACTGAGCAGGGTGACTCCAGGGATGACAGAAACTCCCGCAAGGGTGGCAAGAAGGACAAGAAGGACAAGAAGAAGAGCAAGGGCCAGAACACAGAGCGTAGCTTCGGCAGGTTTGATGACGCCATCCGCCTGTGCAACAGCCGAGCCTTTTACCCAGAATTCTCGCCCAGAGAGTGCAGGTTTGCCGAGCGATGCAAGTTATGCCACGATCTCCGCAAATACCTCGACGAAGGCCGTCGCGAAGATGTTGAGACGCTTGGTGGAAAGTGCCCTGTGTTCGAGCAACACGGCTACTGCCCGTCCGGATGGAAATGCCGCTTCGTTAAAAGCCACATGAAGGAAGTCGAGCACGAGGATGGCAGAAAGGAGCTCGTTCTCGTCAACAATTCCGCGGCTGATGGTAAGGACATCGGGCCTAAGGATGAGGAGTCCGAGGAGCAGCGCCCCGCCATCTCCAACATTGTCAGCATGGACAAAAAGATCGCCCTCAATCGCAAACGAACCGACTTTACCCGCTCGGATCAGTACATCCAGTGGCTCAACCTGGAGGCAAGGCTGAGCGAGGAGTTCCAGAACCGTCGCAAGTCGCAGGCGAACGAGGGTATCGAGGACCTTCGCGCCCGATATGTCGATCCTCCTTTCAAGCCCTCTGAGAAGCGTCGTCTTTACTTTGGGCCTGAAACTCCCACGCTGGCGCCCCTGACTACCCAAGGCAATCTGCCTTTCCGCAGACTCTGTGTTGAGCTCGGTGCTCAACTCACCTATTCTGAGATGGCCATGGGCATGCCTCTGGTTCAAGGCACAAAGTCTGACTGGACACTGCTTAAGGTCCACGATTCAGAACTCACTGCCCCCAAATTCAACCCCGGCTCCGTACCTGTCTTTGAGGACTATGATCATAAGGTTGACCTCAAGTTCGGTGCCCAGATCTCAGGAAGCAACTACTGGGTCGTCACCAAGGCCGCCGACGTCCTTAACCGTTATTGCCCACACCTCCGGCTCATTGACCTGAACTGCGGATGCCCCATCGATATGGTTTTCAAGTCAGGTGGCGGCTCCGCCCTCCTAGAGAACCAGGGCAAACTGGAGCGCATGATCCGGGGCATGAACGCCACATCCGGTGAGGTCCCTATTACCGCCAAGATCCGCATGGGTATCCGCAACAACCGACCTACGGCTACCCAGCTCATCGGAAGGCTTGCCTTTGGCGCCCGCGAGCACCGCGAACGCCTCGGTGCTCCCGGTTGCGCGGCCCTCACATTGCACGGCCGCAGTCGTGAACAGCGATACACCAAGAAGGCCGACTGGGGCTACATTGGCGAGTGCGCTGCGCTCATCAAGACTTACAATGCGGAGAAAGCCTCTCTGACCGACACAATTGCGGAACCTGACGCCAGCACTCTCCCCAATGCCAAGGATGGCCGGATGTACTTCCTAGGCAATGGTGACTGCTATTCTCATACGGAGTACTTCGAAAACATCGAAAAGGCGCGTGTCGACACTGTCATGATTGGCCGTGGCGCCCTCATCAAGCCATGGCTATTCGAGGAGATCGAAAAGGGCCAGTACCTCGACAAATCCTCAACTGAACGTCTCACCTATATCGAGAAGTTTGTCCGTTACGGCCTCGATGCTTGGGGTTCCGACGAGCTTGGTATCGGGTTCACCCGCCGCTTCCTCCTCGAGTGGCTCAGCTTCACACACCGATATGTGCCCATCGGCTTGCTCGAGCATCTTCCCCCAAGCTTGAACGACCGCCCGCCTGCGTATAAGGGCCGCGACGAGCTGGAGACGCTCATGGCTTCCACCAACTTCAGGGACTGGATCAAAATCAGGTACGTTTTTAACCAGTTCCTCCCTGTCCAGGAAATGTGTGTCGTACTAACAATGTGTCTTCCGCAGCGAAATGTTCCTGGGTCCTGTCCACCCGACTTTCAAGTTCCAGCCCAAACATAAGTCCAACTCCTACGAGGCGGAGGGCTAAGCGGGCGAGTATCGCCATAACTGTGGGGTGTAAGAAGGTCTCACGGATTTTCTTTTGCTATTATTTGAAGTCACGACCTTTCGGAGATGTGTTTGACGAGATGAGTTATATGTGAAGAAGACACTAAACAGAGGAAGTCTTTTGGCCTCATCACATGCAAATGGCTAAAGGGCGACGACACTGGGATGTGAACATTTATTCTAGTTCGAGGCATAGAAATTCACGGATGGAGTAGCTCTCTGCCTACGGTAGTCAGGTATTATGAAAATACAATCATCAAAGTCAGAATTCCCTGTACTGAGTTTACACCAAGCAACCAAGTGATAAAAAAAATAAAGATATTTAATACAAAGGAGGCCTGAAAGAAGGTACACAGGTATGTAGATATAACGTAGACATGTTGTCGGGACATATCCCCCTGGTATATAGAAGAGGCAACAACAAATAAACCTAAACGCTAGGGACCGGTTTGATCATGAACCATTACTCCTGAAGGATTTTTTTATAACCCAATGAACCACAAATACACCCATTTCCAATACCTGTAAACAGGATTTTGCAACCTGTCGTGTCCGCCCACGACATCATTGCCGTTCTCTCCAGGCATAGTCCAGGAGAACCAACACAAGTCTAGGAGTAGAAGTGGCTCCTCTGCATGCCATCAGCAGTTGTGTAATCTTTCTTGACCTCCTCAGGCTGTTCGATAGAGCTGGTAATGGAGTTGGTGCGGCTGCTATCACTAGGGGCGGCCTTGATCTTCTTCACCTCCTGAGTCGGGCGCTTTAAAACCTCGAGGTAGGTGGAGGGGAGGTAGCCTGAGCGGCCATCCCGAGATCGGCACTGCCACCACTCACTAGGGCTCCCGGAGGGGTCCTCCTTGCTGAGAACCGCAACCAAATCGCCCTTGCGGGCCTCAAGCTCCATGCCGTTGGAAGGCTGGGGGAGGAAGTCATATAGAAGGCGACAGAATTCGAGCTTGGTAGGGTCAACAGCCTGCTGCTGGAGGGCCTGTTGCTGGAGGCGCTTCTCCTCCTCCTCGTGCGACGCAGCAAAAGCCTTGATCATCTTAGACATCAAGAAGGGAAGACCAAAGGCGGCGACGACGAAGAAGAGGAGGGGCTTGCGGCTCGCCTTAGGAGGGAGCGGGGAGCCGTCAGGGCCGGTTGAGCGGCCTTCGAAGCGGGCGAAGGCGAGCGGGGTGAGGGCAGTAGCATCGGCAGGCGGCGGGCGGCCAGTGATTTTGGCAATGAGTGTTCTAATCCAACGCATGAGGGTGAAGATGCCGAGAATGGAGCCCAGGGTGTCTCGCAGGTTTCCGAATTGCTCGGCGACAGAGACCATGGCTGTTGGCTGGGTCAGCGACTAGCTGGAACACAGAGCAAAGTTGAATAGACTTACCAAAGAAGCTTGACTGCGTCGCCATATATGTGCTCTCGAGCATCTGGGCGAAGCCGCCAAAGGCCGTCACGATGCCCTCGAGCATCTGGAAGGTAGCCTGTGTGCTGTTGTTGAAGCGGTTTGTCAGGCTGTTGGGATCGCCCGGCATTCCCATGCCTCCCATGCCTCCCATTCCACCGTACATGCCTCCCATGCCTCCTCCATACATGCCACCGCCGTAGCCGCCCATGCCGCCGTACATGCCGCCTCCCATTCCGCCGTAGGAGCCAAAGCGTGAGTAAGGACTGGAGTATGGAGATGAGTAGGAGCTGGCCATGGAACCGTAAGGAGAGGTGCCCATGCGGCTGTAGGCGGCGGCATTCTGGTTGACAGAGGAAGCAAGAGAAGTAGGACGGTCAGGGAGCGGCGGAGCGGAGCCGGTGGTTGAGGGAACGGCAGTAGTGGTGGAAGCGATAGAGGGCGAGATTGGTGATACTAGGGTTGAAGTCGGTGAGCATGCATGCATATGCAGGAAATGCGGGAAATGCAGAGACGCATGTGCTGATAGTGGAGGGATTGGGGTAAGGGTGAGTGTTTATCCCACTTACCAGCTGCCGATGTTGTTGCCGCGCCGGGTTGCTCCCAGGGCTTGGGCGGGGACGCCATTGTCGCGGGGAGTTGCAGCGGAGGAAGGGTAGGAATCGGGGATTGAAGATTGGAACCCAAAGGCGGACGTGACGTAGAAAGAGATCCCGGCAGGTATCACAGGGTTTCGGGTCGGGGCGCGTCGCTGTTCGAGTGTCGACGTGGATGGTCGCTCAATGGTTGCGATCCGTGAGACTTTGGGGGTTGGTGGTGGACCCTAGGCCTCGGTCTGGGGAGCGCGGATGACGCCGGCCGAGGATTCCCAAGCCCGCGCACGCGACGGAGCGAGGCAGCGTCGTTCAGGGCGTGTCGCGAGGCAACAAAGGCGATGGCGGAGGGCAGGCGACGACGGGCGGCGATGATTAAGGATGAGGAGGAAGAGGAGAAAGGAACGAATGAAGGGACGGTGGAGTGGAGGAGATGGTAGGAGATCGAAGGCAGATGGTGGATAGCGGATTGCGGGTGGTAGGATTTGCAAGCAGATTGGGGAAAGGGCGACCTCGGGGGGCGATAACCTCTTAGCCTCTTGCCATGGCTGGTGAGAGGACGGCAAGAAGGACCAGGTGAGAGCTGCGACTAGCCGCTACTGGCTGCAAAAATGCAGAAGTGGGGAAGGGACCCCCGAGAGACGCAGAGAAATCCGGGGAGCCACGCCGAGGCAGGCAAACCAGGCCAGGCAAGACTCAGCGAGGAGGCGGCGGCAGGAGCGACTGGACCGGGGCTTCGACCGAACTGACCTCGGCACTCCGCACCGCCGCGCTCTTGCCCCCTTCTACCTTTTCCTGCATATTGAGATGTGACGTACAGCATGTACCTACCCCAGGTGCGACTGCTGCGTGCTCGGGAGAATGGCAATGTTCCTGTGAATCATTCCCGGTGGCGACGACTGTCGTTTACGTCCAGCTGCGCAGTGCAACAAACACAACAACGCAACAACGCAACTAGCAATGATGCCCGGGTCAGGACTCATCGCAGAGAGGTTCATGTCGCCGCCCTTCTAGTACAATTCATTACCTCACTAAGTATCCCATCGAAATCGAAATCCGCAACGGAGATTCCTCGGACATCTCCTTCATATGATCCAGAGAAAAACGTCGGAGCACGTACATAGGTAGTGCCGCTAATGTCCCACCGGCAAGACTCCTGGTAGGGTGATACCCGCCTGGAGTCCGTCCCGGTCCTCTGTTTTGCCATGTGAACGTGGATCACGGCTCGCACCGACCGCCACCGCAACGGCTACCCTATACTTATCATCCACGCCACGCCTCTGGAAATCATTAGGTCTTCCATGATTACCTCGTGACGAATGAGTTGATACAGTGCTGGCTTATGTGTAGAGCTTCATATAAGCTACTCTTTGGGATTGTGGCTTTCTATAGTCATTGGGTTATGCGCCCTTCGAAGATGTAGTCGAATATACAGATAGATTCTGCAGCCTCTTCTCTTTAGTCTATCACCTGCGCTGATCAACTCACATTCCACCTTTCTGCATCTAACATCATCTCAACAACGCTGCAGCACCATGTCGAGCAAACGTCCCCCAAGCCCTGACCTTATCCCGAACCCGTTTATTAAGAAACGCAACCTCGAATGGACTCTTGCGGCTCCCCACACTACTCTACCCACACCTCCATCGCCATCACACGCCAAGTCCGCTCCCTCAACCGCCGCTATCGAGTCCGGTTCTGTACAGGTCGACGACCACCTCTCTCACTTTACCACTCATCTGGCTGCACATATATCCCCTTCCTCACCGTCCCCACCCCTGTCCGTTTCATCCTACGCGTCTCTTTACGCTGATGCAGCTGGGAACTCTCGCGGCGCTCACTTCGTCATCCACCAACATGACCATCCCATCGCCGGTACCCACTATGATCTCCGCCTCCAGATTAACGAGACGAGTAGCGCGAGCTGGGCCATCATGTATGGGCTCCCTGGGGACCCAAACAGTCTTCGGTTGAACCGCAATGCGACCGAGACTCGAGTCCACTGTCTGTGGGTATTACCACCCACTCTATCGAATACCCAGATATCACTTCATATATCTGACCAGGATATTGCAGAACCACCTCATTGAGACAGCTTCTACTGCTACGGGATCTCTCCTAATATGGGACACAGGAACGTACACTGTCCTCCCCCGCAAAAGCAAGCACGCTCCCTCATCTGATCCATCCTCCCAAACGTCCTCCGCATCATCATCACAACAAGACAACTCTACCGCTACTCCCTCACCGACCCCGCAGAACCTTCTGCACGCAGCCTTCCAAAACCGAAAGATCCGCATCTGCCTCCACGGTTCCCGCCTACCCGACCCTTTCGTTCTTAATCTGCGCCTCACCAAGTCCGAGGACGCCGCAGGCAGGGCCCGCGGCGCCCGGACTCCCATGAACCGGCGTCGCCGCCACCAGGGAGGCATACCGCAACAACAGCCAGAGACAAGCGACGAGGAAGACGAGAGTGATGTGGCGATTGACGACGACGAAGATGTCCCCTCAAGCGCTGACGGGATTGTATCTGGGGAGAACCTGTCTCTCATGGAACGTGAGATTCGCGAGCTTGAGGACGAGCACGACCGGCGTACAAACGCCTACCCGGGCGCCCAAAACACCATTGGTAGTGTCCATCAGAGAAGGTGGTACATATCGCTCGACCGGCGGGCCTGCGGCTTTGTTAATAGGCGGACCAAAGGCCGCTCAGCGTGGGAGTTCGAGGGCCCGAATAGTGTCTCTCATGATGGGGGAAGGGGATGTCTAAGCACTGGCAGTGACCGCCTATCCTTCCCCTTCTACGTCCGTGGTACAGAATACGAACGCAGCGTGGTGACGGGACGGCGCGGTGCCGACATACTTGAAGACGAAGGCGTCAAAAACTTCGTACCGCGAAAGGGGTGGACACCCGTCTTGAACTGATCTACCCAGCTCGATCCCAAACTACATGGGAACGCCAATAAACACAGACTTATAATGAAAGAAAAACATTGTTGAAAAACATTATCTGAACGTCCTAACCATGGCCTATGACCCCAAATATACCCTGCCTTCCCGATACATGGCGATAGTTTTCCTCTGTCTCAGCGACGAGGCTCAGCCTACAGGTCCGGAAATCAACCAGTCTTCTCCAATTGCAAATCAACCATCCTGGTGAAACTAAAAAACGCCGTCCATGCCTAAAACACTAGCTCCCCGTGTTTCCGTAATGACCAACCTGGCCCGAGCCCCTGACCTTTTTAATGTCGTGTACATTATCTTGACAATTGCAACTTGCCGTAGCCCTGGTGGTTTCACAAGCACTTTAAGTCTTGGAATCAACGGGTGTTGGCGCAATACGCCTCTTCTTGGGCTCCTTCACATCCTCCTTCTCACTTTCGCTTGCATCTCTCTTGGTTCCGGCAATACTGCCGGAGGTGCTCTTAGGTGTCTCTGGAGGCGTCGTCATCGGCATCCCAGTCACCTTGCCAGAGCTGGCGGCAGCAATGCCAGGGACGTTGCCAGAGATCAAAGTAGGATTACTGATGACACCAGTTGGAACCGAACTGGATTGGGTCGTAATTGTGGCAATCGAAGACGTTGAATTTGAGCGTGTTGGGGATGAAGGGCGCTGGGAGGTGAGGGAGGCCGAAGGAGGCGGCGAAGGGGCTGTAAAGGAGCTCGCTGAGTTGCGATGCTGGTGATGCGAGCCGTTCGGGAATGGTGACGGAGGGGCAAAACTAGTTGTCGGAGTGGGAATTGGGGTGTTTTGAGCCGACAATGAAGTTGCGGTTCCGGCCTGTGTCTTGGGCCGGGGAATTTCGCCCTTGTAAACTTCACCTAGCTCACCAGGCGAGAAAGAAAGTGTGGAGCAGAACCCATCAGACGATGAAATCATTAGGGTCAGGCCATCACTCGACCTAGAATGAATTAGCAAGGACCTAGGTAAGGGGCTATAGTGAAACGTACCAAGCAAGATCGGTGAATGTTGCGCAGTGGAGGTTGCTCACAACACAAATGGGGGTCTTCTGCTGAGTATCGTAGAGTAGGACCGAATCTTGGGTCGCAACTGCGTACACCATTCGATATGGCAACGAGAACGCCGGCTTTGGGCCTGGTGTGGATGCGCCTGTCTCTACGCTCGCACCCTTGGATGAGACAGAAGTAGATTCCGCCGGGGTGGACGGAGCTGCGGGTGGAGGGGGCGGGTCCATGACCGAGGAGGCAGGGGACTGTTTTGAGAGGGGTTCCGGCAGGGACGGGATAGGATCCTCAGCGGAAGACGTGTCGATGGTGATATTTCGAGTTGTAGGCGGCGACTGACGCAAAGCGTAGAATATAGGCGAGCACTTGACCACCACGGATGGTTTCTTGTGGCCTGGAAGATGGGCGATCGGGGGTTTGTTGATACCGCCACGGGTATAGATATAAACGGTATTGATGATCTCGTAGCTAGGCTTCGCATCCTTTTCAGCCGGGTGTTGGTTTTGATATTGCCCAGAAGGTGTCAAGAGCAGGCAGCCATCTGGGGTAAAGGTGAGTCGCCGGAAGAAAGAAGTCAGAGTCTCGTTGGCGTAAAGATTGGCGTTCTTCACGCCTAGCCCTGTGCTGATAACGGGGGGCTTTGGCGAGGGCTCCATAGGCATGACGGCTGGCAACGGCATGGACGGCGCTGGAGAGACGGAGCGGCGAGAGGAGAAGGAGGATCGGCGACTGTGGCTCACGACGCTCGGTGGATTCATGGGAAGTGGAAATGAGGTTGGCGTCCCAGGTGCGGACGGCACTGGGGAGCCTGCCGAGGTGCCCGAGTCTAAGACAGAGAGTTGGGAGCGATGGCCAAAATCTGGAGGAGCAGGGCTGCTGGAGGAGATGCGTCGTGGGGGCAGATCGGCTTTGATGTGGCTGGCGAGGCGAGGAGGCTTATCGTCTTGGCTGAGGGTGTATTGGCCGTCTTTTGTCTTTAAGGAATAGACGTGAACCGATCGGTCGGATGATTGTGTCGCGATATACTCGTTCAAGGGATCCCAAGTAACGCCCTGAACGTAGTGACAGTGCTCGGCGATTTGGCGAACCAGCGTTCCTGCTGCAAGATTAGAGATTGTTGTGTATTAAGGGTCGAGTTGCGGACCTGAGTGAGCATTGTAGATGCGAGCAATGTTGTCCATGCTACCAATGATGAAGTGAGCACCATCGGGAGACCATGCCAAGTCATAGATCTCTGCACCGCTAGACCGACACATATGCTTGGCCCTCCATGACTCTTTGTCTTCTTGACCTTCGGAACCGAAGTTGGATTGGGGGGTCTCGCTGGGAACCCAGAGGATAACGTTGCCATCATCGCCGGCGGAGGCGAGGAGTTCACCTGGCAGCGAATATGGTTAGACGTGACAACCAGGAGACGGGGAGGGGAGGAAACCAACCTTTGGGAGCCCAGCGGACTACATTGACGGCCTGGTTATGTTTGGATAAGGTTGAAAGATACTCGACCTTGCGGTCCTCGCCATCGGATTGAACCTTCCAGATTCTGACGTGGTTATCACCACCCGCAGTTGCTAGGCGCCCTCTAGCACCGGGCTCGAAGTGAGCCGAGTAAACGGGGGCATTTTGGTCGTGCCAATTGATGATGAGAGGAGTGGCTTTCATCGCGTCGACGATGCAGAGACACTAGGGTGGTCGATGACGGAGCTGCATGTGGAGGCGCCTGGCGAGGCGGCGGGAGGAGAGGATCGACGCGACAGTGGGGGAGTTTTGGAGCTGTTGGACTCGAGGTTGAAGTTGAGGTTGAGGTTGAGGTTGGAGGTGATGTTTGGAGAAGAAAGAAAATGGCCGACGGGATCACGACTAAGAGGGGCGTGGCTCGGAAGGATGGGAACCGGGGAGTTGAAGTTGTGTACCGACTAATTAGGTAGCACCAAGTAAGTACAGTGGGTGGTGAATGGTTAGTGGGTGCGTGGTGAGTTGGGGGGTGGAGACCTGGAGCTGGTGTGGACCTCAGGCTGAGTCGAGCACTTGAGCTGCAGGCGAGTCGGCCCTGGACTGGGCGGTAATTAGTGGGCAATGGCGGAATGGGGACGGGATCCCAGGGGGCTTAGCGGGCAATCGGGCCTGCAGAGTTGGCGGACGGGACGATGGAAAACGGGTCGAATGTTGGATGGTGAGAAGGAAAAAGGGAAAAAGGGACAAAGGGAGAGAGGGCGGACACAAAGCGAGGGGAGAAAGGAGGAGCTGAGGTTTATTTTGGCGGACTCCCAGGAGCCCTAAACCTGCGCCAACAGCATTACGGCGCAGAACGTTTTGCCGGGGCGGGTGTCCGGGCGATCGTATCACGGGGCAAAAAACCTTGGTTCCGGTGCACAAAGCCTGAGCAGTCAGTGCAAGCAAGCCTCTGTAGCAGAGCAGCCAGGCTTTGTCACTTCCAGGTAGGCTACCAACCTATGTGAGAAGGTCGGGCGGGATGGATTCCAGCGGAGGTGGAGCACCTGAACCGCGCTGCCCCCAAAACGACACTGGATGCAAGCCTCTCACACGCCTGCAGCCACGGGGTGCAGCAGCTGCAGCAAAGGCTGCAACATCACCTACCTGGCGGCGCCGAGCGAGTGACGACGCACGCAGCAAAGCCCCGGTGTGCGAGTGGCACCCAATGGGCCCTATCCTATTCAGAGATGTGCATGCCGGCCGGAACGCCTGTCATCAATGCACTGGCAGCTAGGCACCGCCTAAGGTGCCCTGGCCAGCTGAGGGCACTGGCGCTGAGACGGCTGGCACTGGGCTGCGTCCGGCACAGGGTCTCTGGCCCCCAGCACACCTATCACCTGTAAGCGCCCTAGCGGACATTTTCTTGCAACCACCCGCACCACCCAAGACACGACCGCACACGTCCAGGTTGCCAACCAACGGGGTACGAATACAGGGCTCCAGTTCCCCGACGGATGCGAGGATGAGACGGCCCGGCAACACACCCGGCTGGGAAGTCTTGGACGGAGGGCCAAGGCTTGGTTGGAGCTGAGCCGGGCTCCAGTTACCATTTTACGAAAGACGGATCTAGAGACATGGTCTGATCTGAGAGCCTTAGGAAAAAAAGGAAATAAAAAAGCAAAGCAAAGAAAAGACAGAAACCAAAAAAAATCAGGGAGAACGGGATCCAGCCCTGCGGAACCGGGACCAGGATGAGGGAGCGATGATTGAAACATGAGAGACGGGAACTTGGATGGAGGGGCCCGGACCCAGAAGCCATCATTTCCGGTTGGCTGCAAGCCCATTCCATCCATCATGGATGACTGCTGTTCATGGTCACAAAATGCCCAGAGACAACTGCACAGATTGGGGTGACACAACGCCCAGGACGGAGGGCACAGTGATCACACATCCTCTCGATCGACATGTCGCCTCGAGTTAACCCGTTGGCTTTGTTGGCGTCTCGCGTTGTAATTAGTGACTCGCTGGCGTTTCTCAGCAGGGAACGTGTCAGTAGTGGTGTCAGTGTTAGGCTCGGCGTCAGCGTCGGCCACCAATCGCGTTAACCGTCTTTCTCATCCGTGGCACGGCATTTTATGGGAAGCGGCCTGGATCGACATACTGCGCAAGTCAGTAGTTGAAACCAAACCCAAGCACACGACTCGCCTCGCTCGCTCTCGGGCCCGGATTGAGGGACCCTGCGTTGCATGCATCAACCATGTATCATGCAATACGTATGTTATCCATCCCTAATTACAGACTCGTTCTCTGCATCGTGGCCACCAGCTTGTGGATAACTTCACTTGCACAGAAGCGTCATGTGCATGTGCAAGTATCGTCATGGTTGGGTCGTAATGACGAGTATTATTTTTTGCCTTTTCATGGCTTTCGTTCGGCCCCCCTTGGTTCCTCGCCCTCGGCTGGCCACCGCCCCCACAGCTCGGCGTGTCGTTGGCTTCGTCTCTCATGCATGGCGCAGAGACCTACATCTCCGGAACACGCAGAAACATGAAATACATGGGGTTTCCAACGAGCGGTGTAGGTCCAGGGCGGAGGTGTTGATTGCCACTATCCGCCCTGTTTGCGAGTCCGATGTTGCGCAGGCTATACGGAGACCAATTGCCGGCATCACAGCCGTCCACTCCGGCACGTACATGCACTCAGATCTGCAGGGGATCGGATCCCCGATGCAGTCTTGCTCCAAGCGGGATTTTGGATATATCCCCGAGGGACATAGGTGCGTGCAAGGGCTTATCAAGGGCACTCAAATGGGGCACTTCCGTGTCAGCTCAGGTCTTGTGATGGTCAAGAGTCTCACACAGGATCGACGCCTCTATGCAGCTTTGGTCTCATATTTATTCCTGCCATAGTCTAGGAGCGCCCAATAGCAACAGGACAAGTACGGGGCTATGGAATGCGAATTTGAAATGTATGTTAGAGTAGATTCACAAGGGTGTTATTCGCTGTCCTGGCAATCTCCTAGGTTTACCTACTGAACGATGTGGGGCACTAGAGTCGAAAGGCCAACTCTGTCCTGTTAACCGAGTTGTTGGGTAATGATAATGCTAATAAGAGTTCTATCCTTAAACTTTAAGTTCACAAAATCAGCTCTTAGACAAAGTCTGGAACACGTAGCGAGGTATGTCTGTTTGTGGCCGCAGGATGGAGGAGTGCATAAGTTCGCACCATCCCACGGTATTTGGTGAATCCACCAATGTGCTCCTGTCGCTCCCCTTCATGCGAAATGCTTCCCACTGATTATCGCACCGTAATAATTTCGATTGCCGAGAAACCCCAATATCACCGCGGCCTTGATTGAAGTGTACAAGGTTCTGTGTTCTAGAAAAACGCCCATCAAACTTATTAGAGAGATCGTACTTCGGAAGATCCGGTGGAAGACGAATGAGTGCACCCCTTTAACTTACCCGAACACGATGCAACTGACGCACTGTCCTCGGATAGAAATTGCCACTGTCACTAAACCCCGTTATTGTAGATAGATTGCTACTGTTGCCGTTTGTCCGGCGACTGAGGGCGTTCTGGACGCAAGGTAACCCTTCGCCGGCGAGTCGCGACATACATCAGACGGACGGCAGCGCCAATAACAATTGCTGACGGCGTAATGCATGGCTCTAAAGAAAGTGCCTAGAACATCGGAGATATCTCAATTATTAAAGCTGCGTGCTTGTCGGCCCTGTGGCTCCTCACCTTGTCGCTGGACAGGTTCCCGATGTAACTGTTCTAATTTCCAGTCTTGTCATGCCAACCGTAGAGTTAAATACGGGCTTCTACTATAGTCAAGAGAAATTCGAGAAAGTCAAAAGCCATTGTTTGTGTCATATTATCAAAGCCCATACTTGCGTTGTTTCGAAATACTTCATCGCAGCATGATCGACCAACTCAACTACAGCGTCATTCTCGAAAATATTAGATAGGGAAGACAAAATAAACATTAACTTTCCACTACCTAAGAAAAAGATTCTGGTCATTTTTATACATATTTTCGATTTCGTGTTCTGTTTCTAGACGGCAAGATTCTATTCATCAGTCCCAGGTCGTGAACCCAAACGATCGCAACAATCGAGAAATACACTAGATTCGACCAGCGTGGATCATATACTACATATTTCACCTATTACACGCCCCGCCTAATCATATGGGTCTGGAAGTGAACCTTGAAGACCACTCTTGATAACATATGGTCTCATTCTACTATCCGGACCCAACACTTGCCTGAGCATATTCATTGAGGTGGTGAGAAGGCTAGAGACGACTGTTCGTAGACGATTTAGGGAGGTTAGATGTGGTTGCTACGCGCAGCCAAAATACAGCCTTAACGAGTTTGAATCCATCATACATCTTGTCCAAACCTCAAGCGTCTCGTCTGATCCTGACGACTGACACCAGAGTGGTCAAGGCCGAGTGAGTTTGCGTCTATTGCCCACTCGGTTCTTGAAGATTCCAGGGAGCCCAGCTTAGCACCAAGTATTAACGAATCTCAACTTCGAATGAGGGTGAAGCAAGCCATCATCATCTAGCACAGACGGCAACCAAGGCGAATCTCATTGCACCGAAGAAAAGGATAGAATGAGTAGTGGCTGGTTTATACATGGGATATGTTCTTCTTCTCCCATGTGGATTTGTTCTTTGGACTACTAACTAGACTCTGGTTGCTATCCCCGTAGATCGAACATAGCATGTTGGTGTTCTGGTTTACTCTGCGTGTGCACCGACTCATGCGCTAATGCTGGTAGGTCTGACCCGAGCGATGCGCTGACTTGGGCTCTATTGTACCCAGCAGCCAACCATACAGGCTATGGCATTTTCGAGTGTTGTATCTTAATGCAAGTGATCGAAGATGCCAACTCTCGAGTAGCTCAAATGATATGAAACGACTACAACGAGTTGACGGCGATGGTGTGATTTTTCCGCTTCGGTGATGAAGAGCGCTCGCGAGACATGATATCGTGCTAGCATATTTGTGAAGGATAGCGATAGCCATCATATAAATTGGGGTTGAAGTTGAGGGTGTTGGCGATGAGCCCCCTCTGAGCCCTGTCCTCCTCGTCAATACTCAAGTTCAAAGTCAAGAGGGATGCAGCATGAGAGCTCGACACAGCCATGCATCTAAACATGAGTTCACTTGGTAACTACTTGTGGTTTGGAAAGGCTCTTTCCATGGTGAGTTGGTGAATGGTCTGGCAGAGGAAGGCTCTTGGTGTCAAGAGTACCAATCCCAGAAGCGCCACTCGGTCGTGTCTCATCATCTTGCAACAAATTCCAACTTCTCATTCCTCAATTTCTGTACCCCCCTTAGCGCTTCATTAATGGACGTGCTCGCGAACCGTTAATGGACATGCCAGCTTCCCCTCTTGGCACGGAGCTGCTTGAGGCACGCTTCGGGAGTTACAGAGCAGAAGTCTGGCGAGGACGCCATGTAGTGGGACACGTTTTATATAAGGATGATAGGATAATGATGACAGATAATGTTTGCGAAACAGTTCGACAACTTAGAGTCGTAGAATATGTTCGCGGGGTTCGTACATGGCCTTGACGGATTGATGCCCGAGTCTATGAACAGAGTAGGCCAAGGGGTTCCAAGTTCTTCCATTTCTACGGTGTAAAATGCTTGGTGCCCCGGCATTTGGTAATTTATTCCCGTTTTTCTGGGGACAATTGCCGAGCCAATGTTGACCGAAGACATGTGTGACGGGAAACGGGACACAGAACGGCTGCTGTCACGCCGGTCACCCACCACAATGATTTCGGTGAGTCACTTGAAGTTGTCTGAAGTTGTCTTTTCACTCATGCATGCTTATTTCTGGAAGAAGTTTCGCCACCCGGATGACAATCGGATAGACGTTCGGCCATTCTTATCACCCCTTATTGAAATGCGAGATGCATAGGAAGATTGGCCGGGAGCTGAAAAAAAAAACTGGACAGGGAGAGAACTGCTCAAACATGGCGTACAGTGTTGGCATGTACGTGTGTAGTGACTGCAGAAGTGTGTCATACTTAGACCTCTAAGGGTCGAGAAACTGAGTCATCTGGGAATAAGAATTGGACTTGGCAGCCAGGGGACGAGGATGCGGTTAGAGTTCCGTGGCTGCCCTGCCCCGGGAAGGTGTGGGGGTATCGATGGCGAGAGATCTTGATCTTTGCATGACTTGATTTATTGTAGACAAGGGCATTGAAGAGTTGGTGTCTTGGCTGGCTGCGCGTATTGAGTCGGAATGTCGACGTGAGGAGATGCCGGGCTGGTCGAGTGGTTCGTCGTTGCTGTACGCAACAATTGTCAGACCATTGAGCGCGTTATCCGTTCCACCGGCACGCACTCAACCGATGTGAAGGTGATTGTGAGAGAGACAGGGTCGTCAACCACATTTTCCCGAGGGCGGACTGACAGGGCTGAAATCCCCTCTTGGCAGGTGGACGAACTTGCGGGCGGGAATACGGCGATCAAGACGCTTGGATATGCAGGAATTGGGCCGAAGCGGTGTATGGCTATACCTTGTTTTTTCCACGGGTGTCAAGTGAGTCACATACGGTCGAGAAGGGACGAAGTATATGTAAGGTTGCGGCAAGGGTTGGCGATGCCT
The DNA here is from genome assembly GCF_021365365.1 of Ilyonectria robusta. NCBI lineage: Eukaryota > Fungi > Ascomycota > Sordariomycetes > Hypocreales > Nectriaceae > Ilyonectria > Ilyonectria robusta. The sequence goes on along the minus strand of NW_025764437.1, from coordinate 1,640,211 downwards.
CAGAAACTGGTCCAATACGAGGCGAGTGTGGAAGTGAGGAGGCAGACGAGGCTGGATTGTGTGGGTGGGATTGGGTGTGCTTGAGTGTGGTCCAGTGTGGTCCAGTGTTGGGAGTCTAGTGTGGTCCAGTGGGGTCCGCCCCTTCAGGGAAGCCGGCGACATGGGTAGGAGCACTGATAGGACCCCCGGGCGCCCCTGCCGCCTGCACCCCCCGCCTCCTTCCGAAAACGTGACGCCGGGACGGGCGCGCTAAGCACGGTCCCTGGGCAATGCAAACCCGACGTGAACGTTGGGGGTCCTTTTGTCGTTCAATCCTTCATCTCTGACTCAATAATTCTTGATTTCGTGATCAATATGCCCCAGGTCGGATGATACGGCACCCGGGGACCCCAATCCGAGAAATATTCCGCTCACGGGGGTGATTGCTGCAGCCCATCGGTGCATTTCCCACATCTGCAGCCACCAGATGACACGATGAGCAATCTTGAACATGGTGGAACTCGAATGACTGGGCGGCAGAGACGAGTGGAGCACGGCGTGCAAGCCTCCTGATCTACGAGTGGCCGCACGGCTTATGGTGTGTCTCGGGATGGTGCTGTGTGCTGAGGTATGTACTCCGCGTGTACTCGGTTTATACTGGATCGTGTATTGTGATTAGCGATCACGGTCCCAGGCAACAATCCATCCATTCTATCCCGGCCAGACGAACAAGGCTAATCAGGAATCCAAGCTGCGGGGTCTTTGCCCGCGCGTTCCGACGCCAGAGCGAGATGCATCCCTGCAAGAGATATGCATGCATGCTTGCTCTGCTCCCAGGTTGTGACCCCCGGCCTTAAGCGCCCCAAGGCAACAAGGCAACATGCCAACATGCGCGTAACGCAGCGAGAAGCGGCGAAGCCAAAGCCCATGCCTCGCCGTCAGCCATCACCGCTATGGCTGATCGCTAGAGGAACTTTGCAAACGCGACGGGGGTGCCTGGTTTGGTCTCAGTCTGTCACCGGAGGGTTGCACGTCAGGACGAGGCCGACACTCGAGATTCGATATCCCACTGGCCAGATTTATCCTCCGTCCCGTGACAGCGGGTTCAAGGGCTTGGCTCTAGTAATCAAAAGATGGATCCAGCCTGTCGCAGTCACAGAAGCCTGCCGTCATTACGGGAGATGCCTTTGTGTTGTCTCCGCCACATCGTAATTTACCTCCGTTTTTTTCTTCTGCAGGATAGGGATAGGCTCCGTCGTACTCACAGAGCACCCCGAGGCGACTGGGGTATATAGTAGAAGACGTCCGTTGCGTCACTCGTCAGCCTCAGGCTTCATTCCATTTCTTCTCTCCCCGTTTTTTTCACTCGGTTACTTGCTACGTCTACTGGGACGGATGCAACTGTTGTCCGTGCTTGTGTCGGCGAGTTTCCTTTCGAAGTTGGTTTTCAACTTCAATCCCAATAGCTCTTGCTATTGTTTGTTGGCTTTGCTCGAATCTTGTTAAAAAGAATACGCGATACCCATTGACATCGTGATCGAAACGCCATCGACCGACGACACTCTTTTGGAGGGTTTACTTGGCGATCCGCCAACGCGCTTCCTCGTGGGACGAATCACTGCCGAGCCCATCATGAGCGAGGCCTTGATGCTTCCGCTCACAGGCGCAGGCCTGGTCGTTGTCGCATTATCTGCTTCGCCCGCTATCCTCGCTATTCTCACACAATTTCGTAATCGAACTCCTAAAGACAACTTCTATGAGGACGGCGATGGTAAGGCCACGCCCGAGAGTATCGCTGAGTTCTCGAACCGCAAGACCAAGATTGCAATTCTTCTCTTGTCGGCCGTTGGCGCTGGGACGTCCATCGCGATTTCTGTCCTCTCGACTCTCCAACAAGCTAAATATGGATTATTCTGGGAAAATTGGCTGATCACAGCTGCGTGGGTGAGTTTCCCCACTCTGGACAAGGGATGTGAAGAGGTCGTCCACTGACATGACAACCGGCAGTTTCTCATTTTAATTCATGCCATCTCTCTGGGCGCTCACCATTCTTCAGTGAGGTCGCACGACCTGGGATTGTGGCTCCTTGCCTCGACCCTCATTGTTGCATCTCTCACTATCCCTCATCTGACTCTCGTCGTGCGACAAGTTGCTAGCCACAAGGACCCTGTTGTCATCCTCCGCGCTGTCAACGCCATTGGCGTCATTGCTCTGAGCGTCGCTAGCATTCTGATCCCGCGAAGACCCGATGTCTTCTTCAAGGGCCGTAAGGTCGACCGTCAATGGACTGTTTCTGCGCTCAACAGATACACTTGGACCTGGGTGGAACCGCTCCTCCACCATGCTTCCACGAAGAACGACCTCGATGCTGTTGATATGCCCGTACCCGACCTCAAACTCCGCGCTGAAGATTTGAAGAACGATTGGGATGCTTTCAAATTTGAGGGTAGCTTGTTGCGCTCCTTGATCTGGGCATACAAGGGTGGTGTGGCCTTCCAGTGGTCGGTGACCATCTTCCGAAATTTCTTGGGTATCTTGCCATTTTGGATCATGCTGCGCATCATTAGAATTCTCGAGGAACGAGGCAAGGGCCATACAGCTACTCTGGAACTTTGGGCCCTCATCATCTGGATGGCGATCTTCAATTTGCTTGACGCGGTAAGCCCCTTTAGTTGCCCTCCTGATTTTTGCTACAAGAACTCACATTGTTATTAGTGGATGGAAGGATGGGTTTTCTGGTACTCCTTTGCGGACATGGCCCTGCCCATCCGAGCTCAAATGTCGACTCTCGTGTTCGAGAAATCGCTGCGCCGCAAGAATGTCAAGGCTGTCGAGAAATCCAAGGAGACGGCCGATTCGCAGGACGATGCAAACAAGGACGACTCGAAAGAAGATGACGACGCACCATCCGAGGACTCGAGTGTCCTCAAGTCCCGCCAAGCTATTGTCAACTTGGTCGGCGTTGACGCTCAGCGCATCTCAAATTTCTCTGCGTATCAATTCATGATCATAAACAGCTTCGCCAAGCTCACCATCTGCTCTACCTTCCTTGTGCAGCTGATCGGATGGATTCCATTCACCGTAGGCATCCTGGCCTGGGCCCTCACCCTCCCCGCCAACACCTACCTCTCCAAGATGCTTATGGCCAAGTCCGAGAATCTGATGAAGCTCCGCGACGAGAAACTGGCTGTCGTCAATGAAGCTCTCCTGGGAATGCGGCAGATCAAATTTTCTGCCTTGGAGGCGAAATGGGAGACTCGCATTCGCACGATGAGGGAGCGAGAGCTGAGAACGCTATGGAAGCTTTTCCTTGCAGACACTGGTCTCTTTGCCTGCTGGGTTGTGAGCCCGATTCTGCTTGCTGCCACGTCACTTGCTGTGTACGCCATCATCAATGGTCGGCTGTTGCCCTCGGTGGCTTTCGTCAGCATTGGAATATTCAAAGCACTTGAATTGACACTGGGAGCTCTTCCCGAGCTTATTACCATCGGAGTTGATACCCTTGTCTCCATCAAGCGAATCGAAGAGTACCTCAATGGGCCCGAGATGGAAAATACCCTTTCCGAGGGTTCTGAGGTCGGGTTTGACGACGCTACTATCTCGTGGCCTGTTGACGAGAAGACTACAGATGAGGACAGATTCATCCTACGAAACCTCAACTTCTCCTTTCCTGCCGGCGAACTTTCGGTCATCTCAGGTAAGACGGGAACTGGAAAGAGTCTTGTACTTTCTGCAATTCTTGGAGAGACGGACTTGTTGGAGGGTTCCATCCGCGTCCCCTCGACGCTTTCCCCCGCCGAGCGCAACGACAGCGAGGCACACCCTGGCAACTGGATCATCCCAGGCTCGGTGGCCTATGTTGGCCAGACTCCATGGCTAGAGAGCGCCTCATTCCGAGACAATATTCTGTTTGGCCTTCCTTTTGTCGAGGAGCGTTACAACAAGGTTATCGAGGTTTGTGCACTGAAGAAGGACCTTGGAATTCTGACAGACGGTGATAAAACCGAGCTTGGCGCCAACGGTATCAATCTGAGTGGTGGACAGAAATGGCGTGTGACTCTAGCCCGAGCTGTTTACTCTCGAGCAGAGATTCTGGTCATGGATGACGTTTTCAGTGCTGTCGATGCTCATGTTGGTCGCCACATCTTTGAGAAGTGTGTCGCTGGTGATATTTGCAAGGGCAGGACCCGAATCCTCGTCACCCATCATGTGGCTTTGGTTCAGTCCAAGGCCAAGTTCATCGTTGAGCTTGGTGAGGGCACCGTTATGCACGCAGGGCTGGTATCTGACCTCACGCGAGATGGAATTATGGAAGAGATTCGACTGCACGAGCAGACGGAACTGGAAATCATGGACGACGAGACGGCGGAAGCTTCCACTGTTGTCAACTCGGAGGCCCCCTCAATCACCGATCCCGTCGATAACGAAGAGAACAACGAGCTACAAAAGACACCTTCCAAGGACGCCAAGCAATTCATCCAGGAAGAGACTCGCGAGAAGGGTGTGGTGAAAAGGCACGTCTACCTGACCTACTTGAAAGATAGCGGTGGTGTGCGTCTCTGGGCCATCTCCGCCATCATTTTCTTTAGTTTCGAGGCAGGTATTCTTGGTAAGTTGAATGAGCACCCCCTGGTGGTGTTCGTTATCTAACGTCTAAACAGGTCGAGCGTGGTGGTTGCGAATTTGGACCGGACAGTCTGATGATGACCTCTCCAAAACCAGCCTTCAAGACGAACATGGTTATGCCTCTGCCTTCACTATCCAGCAACAGCCATTCCACTCAACCCCCGGTCTACACGCCACCGAGGCTCAGCACGATCTATCCTACTATCTCTGGATTTATATTGCAATCTCTATCGCTACGGCCGTTGTTGGAACACTGCGCTTCTTCTGGGGCTTCGTCCTGGCTGTCAAGGCCAGCAGGGCACTCTTCAACAAGATGCTCTTTACTGTTCTTCACGCTCCCCTGCGATGGCTTGACACAGTCCCCGTCGGAAGAATTCTGAACCGGTTCACCTCCGATTTCAATATCATTGACAACCGCATCTCCCTAGACATGACCATGTTCTTCGCCAACCTGCTCGCATTAGTTGGTGTTTGCGTCGCTGCTTTCTTCGCGTCCCGCTACGTCGTCCCCTTAGCGGTTCTCCTCCTGGGCGTTGGAATAATGATCGCAAGGAAATATCTCCACGGCGCCCGACCCCTGAAGCGACTTGAGAGCACCTCCAAGTCTCCCGTCTTTGAGCTTTTCAACGCAGCCCTCGCGGGCGTGTCCACGATTCGCGGCTTCCACAAGACCCGAGTCTATGTCGAACGCATGTACAGTAACCTCGACAGCTGGGACATGATCACATCGTACATGTGGCTCGTAAACCGGTGGATGGGCTTCCGTATGGCCATCGTCGGTACAGTGTTCTCCACCATCGTCGGAATCATCGTCATTCTCAGCCCCAATATGGATGCCGCCCTGGCCGGCTTCACCTTGTCCTTTGCGCTCGACTTTGCCGAGAGCATTCTGTGGACGATTCGCAACTACGCCGCCATGGAACTCAACATGAACTCGACGGAACGTGTCGTGGAATACACGGAGCTGGAGACGGAGTCGCTCGACGGCGAGAAGCCAGCGGCCGCTTGGCCCAGCTCAGGTACCATGGAAGTCAAAGACCTTGAAGTAGCGTATGCTCCTGATCTGCCGCCTGTGCTAAAGGGCATCTCCTTCACGGTCAACAACAATGAGCGCGTGGGTGTCGTAGGCCGTACTGGTGCTGGAAAGTCTTCACTGACCCTCGCGCTGTTCCGTTTCCTGGAGGCGCGTTCAGGCAGCGTTGTCATTGACGGTCTGGATATCTCCAAGGTCCATCTCCACAGCTTGAGATCGCGTCTGGCAATTATCCCCCAGGTAGGAATGCCTCCTTTTTGTTGAATCATCTACACTGTCTAACAATCCCACAGGATCCCGTGCTGTTCTCCGGAACTGTGCGGTCCAACCTGGACCCCTTCGATGACAACACCGACGAGGAACTCCGCGACTCCCTTGCTCGCGTCCACCTGGTCGACTCGCAGCCTGCAACACCAGTCAACGAGCCCGCGACGGCACCCGCGTCAACCGCAACATCGACGCTCGCGCCTAAGAACACCAACGTCTTCCGAGATCTGTCAAGTCCCATCTCTGAGTCCGGAGGTAACCTCTCGCAGGGCCAGCGCCAGCTTCTGTGCCTCGCGCGTGCCATCGTCGCGCGCCCCAAGATCATGGTCCTCGACGAGGCCACATCTGCCGTCGACATGGCCACCGACGCTCTTATCCAACGCAGCATCCGCGAGGAGTTTACTGACAGCACCCTCGTCGTCATCGCTCATCGCCTCAGCACCATTGCCGACTTCGACCGCATCCTCGTCCTCAGCGATGGCCGCGTCGCCGAGTTTGGCTCCCCGCGCGAGCTCTGGGATAAGGAGGGCGGCGTCTTCCGCGACATGTGCGAGAGTAGTGGTGAGAAGGAGAAGTTGAAGAAGACAATTTTCGGGGAGGAGCGCAATGAGTAAAAAAAAAATACGAGGAAATCAAATGAAAAGCCTGGATTTATCGATTGATTTTGGTTGAGACACATTGTTAGGATACTACGCTCGAGTTCGTCATGCACTGCATTCATGCTTCACTCTGAATAGGGTGAAGTTGGTCGATTTATTTCCCGCTTCGTCAAGTTCGATGCTCAATGGGAACAGAAGAAAAACACAATACATCACAGTTTTTCAAACGGTGGTTTCATTACTTGCAATTTGTTTGTATTCGTAAAGGTACCTTGAGTGATATCGTATCGTCGTTAATCCAACATGGGTCAATCTTTCCAATCTTGCCCAGAATCTCCAATACTCGGAATCATAAACGACAGGTAACTAAGCTAATATAAGAAATACACGCGCGAGTGATCGAGATACAATTTAGGAACTTTTGTGCTCTAGTCGCGGATGCTGTCCGAGTCGTCATACTCGTGAATAACGCCCCTGTCCTCCTCCCAGTCATCAGGGATAGAGGTCGTGATGTAGTCACGGAAGCCACGGCTCATCTTGACAACAGCACGAAGGTGCTTCTCCTCGAGGAGGATGCGGTCAGAGTTCTCTTCCTGGGAGTCGCTCTCTGCCAGGGCGAGAGCGGTCTGCATAGCATTGCGGATCTCGCGACCGTTCCACTTGAGGCTGCGAACCTCGCGGCTGTTCCAGGCGAAATCGCGGGCCGCAGACGAGATGTGAATGAGGTTATCTGAGTCGCGGGTGAGGCGGTCAAAGTTGTTGGTCCAGATGCGCTCACGGTCCTCATCTCGAAGGTTCTTGTAGTGTAGCGCGACGTGGATTCGGCTCAGGAAGGCCGGGTCAAAGGACTGGACGCGGTTGGTGGTGAGGAAGAGGACACCGCGGTAGTACTCGAGGGCACGCAGGAAGACAGATACGAGGCCGTTGCGAGAGATGTCCTTGGAGCGGCGTCGCTCGAGGTAGACGTCAGCCTCGTCGAGGAGGACGAGGGCGCCGTACCGCTGGCCAAGCTCGAGGAAATAGCTGAGGTTGGCCTCGATGTTATAAGAGTCAACACTCAGGTCACCACTCGTGAGGGAGATGAGAGGTCGGTTGGTCAACTCAGCGACACACTCGGCGGTGCAAGTCTTGCCGACACCAGGAGCACCATGAAGGAGGAAGATGCGACCCTCGCCCTTGTTCTTGACAAAGTCATTGCCCCACGGCGCGATGAGACCAGCGCCGAGGTCAGTGGCAAACTTGCCAATCAGAGCCTTGACAGTCAGCTTGACCTCATCGTCCAGAACGAGATACTTGAAGGCTTCCTTGTCTGTCACGACCGGCCTGAGAAGACCGAGGTTCAAGTGGCCCCAGCGACGATCGCCGAGGATGAAGCCAGGAATAGTGTTGCTGGCAACGAAATAGAACAGGTCATTCTCTGGAGGAGAGTCGTGGATAGGATCAAGGTCCTCGAAGTTGAGGAAGGGGCTGTCGACCTCTTTCGAGCGGTCTGTCGCACAGGCACGGCATCCACATCGAGGCTGGTTCCTGGGGAGATGGTCCTTAACTGGGGGTGCGGTCTGGTTGAGGGCAGGAGGTCGGTGGTAGCGAGCCATGCCGCGCATGCAATCAGGGCCCAAGTTATAGTAGCTGTCGAAGCCAGGAGCATCGCAGATGACACGGCCACGCATGAAACCCGTGGGGCCTCGGGATTGGCGGTTCCCGGATCCAGAGTTGACGAGGAGACCCTCGTATTCCATATAGGTTGGGCGCTTGAGAAGCTCCCAGTACAGCTTGCCTTGTTGGATGCACTTCTCCTTCATGGTGAGGCCGCCTTGGGCGTCAAGGTCCTCAGGCCAAAAGGCTGCGGGGATGACGCCGAGGCTGCTAATGGCCTGCTCACCGAGCCAGGGAGAGACGTTGAAGCTGTACATGTAGCGGTTGACCTTGGTTCCGTTGGTCTCGATCATCCAGCAGTTGACCTTGTAGACATCATACGGACTGTAGGCGTGCTGATTGACCCGTACACTGCTGATGACATAGGGGGCCCAGATGTCGTATCGCTTGGAGTAGATGACCTCGCCGGGTTTGAGAAGGAGCCAGAAGTACTCAAAGGTGGCCTTGGGGACCTTGAGACCATGGCGCTCCTCCTCTTGGCGAATCTCGTCACCAAGGTTCATATCGAGGAAGCCCAGGAGGGCGTCGATGTGTTTGGCAGTGGTGGCGGCGTACTCAGCGTCGTGAGTGGGCGGCTGGTTGTCGCGATAGTTGGCGAGCTCGCGACGGTGGTGGTAGAGAACGCGGTAGGGGGGGTTGATAGTGACCATCTTGCCATCAAGGTTGATGTAGGGGTAGTAGGCGACGACGGCCTTCAGGGCGTTGATGAGGTGCTCAGAATGAATGGTCATGAAGGGACGGGCCTTGTCAGGAGGGGTCGCCTCCAGATCATCCTCGTCATCCGAGACGTAGTCGTCGTAGCGGTAGTCGACCTGATCAAAGGTCTCGGTGATGGGGCGATCGGTCTGACCGGGGCCACCGCGACCACGATGACGGCGGCCGGATCTACGGGCGGCCTTGGCAGTGAAGACCTTTGTGATGATCTCGATAACGGGCTTCTCGGTGGGGATGTTGGCCTCATCCTCAGCGTCACCCTCGAATTCCGGGACGTCCTTGAAGGCCTGGGTGCTTTGGCGGTCTGGTTGGTTTGCTGTCAGCGAGAGGTCTTGATACCTGGGAGTGGTAGAATACTTGCACTCGACGACCTTGTCGTTCCAGCCAATGTACTTGAGAACGTAGAGAACATCCGGGACCTTGCCATCAACCTTGAGGACGGCCTTGGGCGGGGGGACGACTCTGCCCCTGCTTACGGGGAGATGCTCAAAGCTGACGATGGAGCTGTCATCGTCGATGTCTTCACCCTCGATGACTCGGATCTCGTGGACGCGAGCCTCAGGCTGAGCAGCGATGTCCTCCATCATGGCCATGAGGGTCTAAGAGAAACAAAGACCAAACAAGGAGGGCGAATTCAACTAAGGAGTGAACGAAGGCGTATAGGATGCAAGATGGGAAGAGAGGGGAGGAGTGTAATGGGAGAAGGAGGGAGGATGACCCAGATCTCGAAACAGGGACCACGCAGGGACAGCTTTATATCGAGGATAGCTGCTGAGTGCAGCGGACGGCCTCGTGCTATCTCAACCGGGTAAGCATCTCTCATCTCTAGCTCAGCCCCTTGGAGCCGCTGGAGGCAGCAACGGCGCCATGCCCAGGCGCTGACCTCTCGGAACCGGAGAACCGGGGTTGTAGAGCGAAAGGACCACCATGGTGCGTGGTACAGTTTCGCACGCTGCACGCAAAGTGCCACCGGCGTGTGCTGTGCGAACGAGGCCTTCTCCTAGCGCCCGCATGAATTCCAGGCGTCCCAGGCATCTCCCAGGCATCACAGGGACGAATGGTGCGTGGTGATTGGCGTCGATCGAGTGGTGAGGAGCCGAAGACGATGTAGGTCTAGAGTGCCGGCACACGAGAGTCGGTGGGTTGGAAGCCGGTGCCAATGAGAGACGCACAGTGGCTTCAGCCCTGTTGCTGCGGGGAAGCCCTGGGGGCACAGGGGAGACCAGTGGACCGCTACGGCGCACTGCCCCGCTGCTGCAGCCTAAGCCTCGATGAAGTGGAGGTCGGTGAGCAGTGAGCATGGGCGGCATCCTCCGGCTTCCACCTACTCACCAGTAGCATTTCTTCATTCTGGAGGACAACATGTGCACCTTCGCTCTATCACACACAGCAAAGTGCCAAAACTACGCACATGTCCAAATGCTACCATGTGAATTGCCATGATGTGCAATGTCAAACGATAATACATGTCATCCAGCCAGAGTCTGGGGCGGGGGACGAGCATCCACATAGCCATAAGGCGATGAGATAACATCATCTCGGCGACATTCACTGCGTCCTCCGTGCATATCTAGGCGCACTTTCAATCTACTAGTTGCGTAGGTTGTACCGTAGAGCACCAAGTGCATGCATATCACATCACCTATGTATGGCTCTCCGTAGCCTTATGGAAACCCTTGTCCTTGTCCTTGTCCTTATCCAAGCCCCTGCTGGGTCGCCCTGTGGTGAGCCTTGCGACAACCCAATTATTTTGTGTGTGGGGGCTGTCCGTCCTCCGTGAACTTTGGCACTCTGAGTCACCCGGCACGCTACTCCAAAGGTAGGTAGCTTGTATGAATACATAACCCACACTACAGATGTATGCGTTTGGAGACACTGCAAGTGATTGATAGTATTACACTTGACGCAAGGAATGTTGTAGTGCTAGTGCTGGATCGAAGGCATCTGGTCTCATCCTGTCTTTTGAATGAATGAAGCGTTGTGCCTCTCTCCCAGCTGGAGCATCATAATATCACGATTATCATCTATCCATCCCTCCTACAATCTCTAGTACCCCAGCAAACAGTAGGCAGTAGAAAGATATCCGGTATCTAAAAAGAAATAAAAAACGCCTTCCCTCCATCCGTTCCCAACTCCTTCCCATGTAATCATTTCATCTATGCTTGACGCACCTCATCGTCAAGTAGCCCCGTTCCTCGCAGTCGACGTCACGTTGCTCGCGTGTGCCAAAAGAAACTTGCAGCAGGTTAACGTCAGTTTGCACGCCTTGGTCCAACCATCGTCCTGCGCAATCCCCAACTTGATGCTCACATCTCCAATCTTGTCTCCGTCAATTTTGTACGGCAGGCTCAGTGGATTCCCCGTCGCTTCGGTTTGCCGGCGCACAAAAGCTCCTAGTTGCCGCACCAACTCGAGGAATCCCACCATGGCGTTGTCGAACCGACGGTGCATAAACGTCAATCCAAGGGGCATGTCCCCGGAGCTGAACAGTTCTAGGACGTGCTTCTTGAGTGGAGGCTGAACCATCCGAGCCCCGAGCCGGCTCGACGAGGGACTGGGTGTCTCGTACCGGACAATCTTGGAAGTGCTTCCCATGGGCTGTGGGTCATAACCATCAAACCTATATCCAAGCTTCTCTGCCACTGTCACAAGCAGGAGCAGTGCGTGACCCCACGCTGCGTTGATCTCGGGCCAATCCACTGGTTTGTTCGAAAGTCGCCCCAACCGAAGTCCGTTGATGGTCGCGAAGCTGCCGTCATGGCTAATGCAAAACGTGTCGTTGTAGACGTTGGATCGTTGAAGCTTCTCTAGCAGCTGCGAGTCGTTGAGGTATTTGGCGTTGACGCTGTCCCTTTCCGACTGGAAGTCGGCCATCTTGGTTGCAAACGCATTCCGTTCCCTCCAGAACTTCTCCTCTTCCTTGTCTAGCTGCCGTGACTCTTCCTCGAGAGCTACAATCTCCTCATCCAGGGCATCCTTCTCCCCCTCCAACTTCTTTAGTTCTTCCATAGCTGTTGACCTATCTTGTTCTGCCTTTTTCAGGGTAGCCTCTTGAGCCTTCACCTCCTCTTCGGTTGGCTGGTCCGCTTTGACTTCTTTCAGATGTCTGACATACGCATCTCTCTCTTTCGAAGCCACGTCCAACTTTTTCTGTAGGCCCTCCACGAGCATATCGGTGCATTCAACGCATATCGGATGATCGATGTCGGATCTGGCAGAAAGAATCTCAAACAGTCGGTTGATTCTGTCCATCTCGTCTCCCTTCGGCCCATCGGTGTCATCCCCGCCTCTGCTGGAGCTCGCGCGCCGGAGTTTGGGAGGTGTTGGCGGGGGTTCTACCGCTGGAGTTTGCGGTCCGCCCATCTGCGACTCGGTCAGGTAGATGAAGGACATGGCGGAATCGCGCGGGTTGCCGCCCTGGTTGCGCCTGAAGATGGGAGCGGTGGCATTTCGGGAGATTTTGTCGTAAAGGGACCTCCGGGATTGCTCTTGAGGCTGGGCGACTGGTGGACGGGGTACGGGTGACTTCTTGGGCGTCAGTGGCGAGGATGAAGCTGTAGAGGTGCAAGGTTAGCCAGATCGCAAAGCGAACCTGAGAAGGGATGCGCTCACAAACGAGGAGGTCGTAGGCGGCTGGGTTCAGGTCTTCAAGTGAGCCATCCAGCTTGAGAGGCTGGCGACACTTTTGGCAAGTCATGGCGGGAGCTAAAATTGCATGTCTTGACGTAGTCGGAGCGGGTTGTCGAGGAGAGGATCGTGGGTTTGGTCACCTGCAGGCCCGGCGATGATGTTGAAAGCCAGGCGAGCTTGAGCCCCACTGACGCAGATGACGTTGCTCCACGGAACCCACCAGCAGCAGCCTAGGCGGGTTGCCCACTGAAGCCGTGCGAGGTTGTACTTGGCACCTCACTTCAACTCTGGCTTACTGTCGGATGTTATTTTACTTTGATGATTCTAAGCTATTTTCAATAATATCTTTACTTTGACATATATTTTGGAAAATTTTCCATTGACCTTGGAAGCATTGACAGTGTTCATGTTAGGGTATATAAGGTACATTACTAGCTCTGCATTGTGGAGCGTTCCCTTTTGCACCTGGCGCAACAGTTCACCCACTGAAGCCTCCAGGAGTTCTTGCACTTTACGCGTGCACGTCATACCCTACCATGAGCGCGTCGTTTCGCGTTGCCCCTCCAGTTGCTCCTCCAACCATTGTCAACCGTCAAATCCGCCCACCAAAGCACCAGCGACAAGATCGAGCAAGAATCGCTCGACACCGCCACTTATCGCATGGCCTCCAATTTCTAGTTACGCCTGTCTCCTGCGCATGTCCTCCGGCCGCAATGGAGCCCCCGGCAAAACGACGCCGTCAGGGCGCTTCCACCTTCAAAGCCGACGCAGATCCCAGCAACGAAGCCGACATTGACGAGCTGGCGTCCTCCCCTCCTCCCCAAGACCAGGGCTACCAGCTGGCCATCAAACGCGCCCAGGCCGACCAAAAGCTTCATGCGACAATGGCGCACATCATTGAAAAGTACAGCCAGAATTTCGACGGCATCGGCGACGAAATCGACATGGAAACGGGAGAGATCGTCGTCAATAATGGTCATTTGCGCAGCATGCGCCACGAGGGTGACCTTGGGGGTGGCTGCGATGGCGATGACGACGATGAGGGCATCCTACTCGAGGATCTCACCGACGAATGTTCCGACGGCGACCAGGAGGATATCAGTGAAGTCCAGGATTCGGAGGAGGCTGACGACGAAGATCCCGAAGAGGAAGTCTCCAATGAGGCCGAAGGAGATGAGGAAGACCTAGTCATAGAGGGACGACAAATGGCCAGCGAATCCAACTCCATAATGCCAGTAGGTGGTCCTGCAGGATTCAATATGCCGGGCGGTGTCACCGGTGCTCAACTAGGCGCCATCGCATCTCTTTTTCCCAACGCATTTGGAGGAGGTCTTGTCATAGGTTTTCTCCCTGCTTTCGGAACACCCCCTCAGGGATTTGAGCCTCCCCAGTTGAGTAATGGTGTCCCTACATTCAACTATGGTACACCTCCCATCGGGCAGAGTCCGCAACCTGTATTGATGGGGCCCTGGGCCATGCCAGGCGTGCTTCCTCCGCAGGCCTGGGGACAACCGGATGTCCCCGTTCAACAACCACCCCAACCGAAGCAACACACCCCAAAGCGACATACTCCCAAGTCCAAGGGGGAGAGATACAAATTCCCCACGCAGAAGGGCGACACTTCGATTTGGGCCCCTCACTCCCGCCAGCAAGATGACGATAAACCGCTTGTCAATCGCAAGCCCGGTAGACCCGCCAAACCACAAGAGCCAAAGCCGCCTGCAAATGACCCATCGAGCCAAAATAGCAATTGGGAGGATAAAGATGGGCCAGAGAGTGGCAGCGGCGATCATGGAGCTCGCAGGAAGTCTGGCCGAGTCAGGAAGCAAGTCGAGTATACAGGGAAGGTTTCCTGGCTGGAAGCAAACAGACAACTGGAGCTTGATGCAAACACAAGCAGTCAACCATTAGAGTCGGGTGCGACAAGCCAGGGCAATTCCCAGAGAAGCGAAGAAAAAGCCAGCCAAGAAAGTCGAAGAACGCCGAAGTCAGCTCAAACAGCCAAGAAAACCACAAAACCCAAAGGCACTGCCAAAACTGATTTGGGGCGAATTATCCCAGATTCGCAGGACTCCGCAACACCTCCAGCAAGCAGCGCTCCCCAGCCATCCCAGCCGTCCCAACCATCCCAACCATTCCAGACATCACAACCCAAGGGAGACCAGAGCCACACCAACATATTTGACAATAGTGGCGTTAATCCTGCCTTGAATCTTTCCGACGACGAGGCTCCTCTGGCCCTCACGGGACACAGAGTTGGAGGAGCAATACACATATCAACAGAACCAGACCCGGAAACACAACCACCCGACGTCAGCCTGGACGATGGTCAGCAAGACTTAACCACAACCCCCAGTATACCAAAGAAACGAAGCCCTGGTGGGTCAAAGAAAATGCCTAGTTCCAAGCCCAACTCTGAGGCCAAAAGAAAAGCTGGTCGCCCGAGGAAGGTCCCCGGGTCACCTACCATCTCCCTAAGCAGGGATATAAAATGGCTGCAGAAGGCATCCCAGAACTCGCCCCAGGCTATGCTTACACCAGCTGTACCTGGCACGGCAGAGGCGACTACACAAGAGAAAGGTGCTGGATCCGGAAAGATGCTTCGATCGGCCAAGGCGAGGACTTCCCCCAAGTCTCGCAAGACTGCGGTAGAGAAGCCAAAGGAAACTCCGGACGCAAACCTGGCATCTCCGGCCCTAAAGTCAACCCTTGTGATACCAACGCCCAAGGATGAGGCATCCTTGGGCAAGGGAGACGACCCGCGGCCTTTAGCAGCTGAAAAGATACCACCTCCGCAAACATCAACCCCCAAGCGGAAGAAGACCCCCTTTCACGATATTTCGCACAACACCCCACAGAGGCCTTCCCCAACGCCATCCCAATCCTCAAAACCCCATACTCCTCGCCTCACTGCCATTCGCACCACCCGGGCCCCTTCTTCCCGCCGCTCTATCCTGTCCCTCGTCTCGGCAGACTCAGACTCCGAGAACGAAAACGACGAGCTCGGCCGAGGTTATTCCGCTCGCCCATCCATCTCCCTGCCGCGCAGCTCCGGTGCTTCGACCATCAAGACCTGGCGATCGAGCACTCTAACGACCGAGACTTTCCGTACGCCCATTAAGAAGCGCTATGGCGAGCCTATCAGTCCAGGAAGTGTGGTTAAGACGCCAGGGGGGACTGTCAGAGCCTGTGGGGTCGGCGGGTATCAATGCAGACGTGACTTTTGCTTCAGTTGCTTGTAAAGAGCGAGTTTACATGCGGAATACCTAGGTAGGTTGCAGGGTTGGCTTGTCACAATATCACACATCTAGCTCGAAAGAGGTGATACTCTGGAATAGTCGGAATTAACAGGTGGGCAATATGATGAATCGCTTGATTTTATTGGATTACATCGCTATTTCAAAGACTGCCCATAAAACTTCCAACCTCGAGGGAAAATATCAAGTCTGTAGTGAAAACATGTACCGGCCCTCCTTTCCACGCACCGTGTTTCCCCGCCCCTAGAACGCCGAAGACCCTGTCCTAGTCCATCGCCGAAAAGCCTTTGAGGCTGGAAATATCCCCATCCATCCCATAGCCACGGGATGAGAGGTTCTCGTGTCGAGGCCCAGCGAGCCGAGCCATCTTCAGGTCGAACCTCGAAATATCATCACGGAGCTGAAAACCCGCTGTAGTGTCGAGCCTTAGCCGGGAAGAGACCATGTGCTGTTGTGAGAGGGGAGAGAAAGACATTTATTTAGTTGGGTCTTTTCCGAGCAAGCGATCCTATCAAGGGTGTGAAGCCGACGAGGGTAGTGCCGGCGGTCCAGGGTATCATGGGTTAAGGGGGATGTCGGAGTGGTGGAAATCGCGGATGATATGCATGATAGGGAATAGGGGGTATGGGGATTCCGAACGCTTCTCATGGCTTTGAGGCGCTGCCGTTGGCATTGGCGAGGTGCTGCTTGAAAACCTCGGGGTCACGGACTGGGTCGAAGTAGGGGTGGGCCTGGGCCTCCTTCGCGGTCAAACGCTCCTATACACGGGTTAATAAAGTTAGTCATGGGAAGAAGAGGGAAGGGAACGGACCTGGTGGTCGTATCGCAGCAGCTTGTCAAGGAAGTCAATGGCTTCGTTAGTGACGAAGCGCTGGTTCTCCGAGTTGACAAAGCTGTGCCATGGCTTCTTCTGGAAACGCCCGAGGATGTCATCGTATTGAGCATCAAGCTCAATTTCATACTTGTCAAGGTAGTCGAAGAGATCATCGGTTCCCAGGACCTTGGCGATCTTGACCAGTTGATCCGCATTGCTGTTACCATGGAAGAAAGGCTCTTTACGGAAAATCATCGAGGCAAACATGGCGCCTAGGCTCCACATGTCAAGGCTGTAGTCGTACTCTTGGAAATCAACCAACAGCTCAGGTCCTTTGAAATATCGAGACGCCACGCGGACATTGTACTCTGTGCCGGGGTGGTAGAACTCGGCCAGACCCCAGTCGATGAGACGCAGCTGGGGTAGGTCAGTAACTTGGAGAATAGTAGGGGGAGTGGCTGGAGAAGGGCGGACAAACCTTTCGGTTCTCATGGTCGATCATAACGTTATGAGGCTTCACGTCTCGGTGCATGATGCCCTTGCTGTGGCAGAAATCAAGGGCCTTGAGCAGCTCGAGAATGTAGAATCGGACATCAATGTCGTTGAACTTGGGGTACAAGCTCCGGAAGTCGGTATTGTTGACATGCTCAAAGATGAGAGATGGTGTCTTACTCTAGTTGGGGAGGAAGATGGTCAGCAAAGGGGTGGGCGTTGGTTGAGGCGCTGAGGCGCTGAGGCGCTGAGGCTGAGGAGAAGGGCGCCAGGGAGGAGGAGAACAAACCTGTGAATCTCGGACGACATCGAGCAGGGCAACGACGTTGGGGCCACCGGCGAGGTTCTGGAGGATCTTGATCTCTCGCTTGATCTTCTTCTTCTTGACGGGCTTGAGGACCTTGACAACACACTTCTGGTAGTTGACAATGTTGATGCCCTCAAAAACCTCCGAGTACTTGCCACGACCTGGGCGCCAAAGGGTTAATAACTCAGGACGGAGCAGCGGGCACGGCAAGCGGGCACGTACCGATCTTCCTAACGACCTCGTAGTTCTCAAGGAGGCCCCAGCCTGGCGGGACGGGTTAGCGAGGGCGCAGAGGCCGGCGGCGGGCGCGCACAGGGTCAACTCACTGATGTTGACGCTGTCGTAGTCCCAGTAACTGCGGGGCATGTTCTGGTTGACGTCGGCATAGACCCGCGCCATGGTGACGGTCGGGAGGGCGTCGCGGGGCGGCGACGCGGACGAGACGAGGATCGAGCGGGTAGTGGTCGAGGCGGAGGACGGAGCCTGGCGAAGGAGAGGCTGCGGTGGGCGCAAGAGGGAGCGAAGAGAAGGCTGGAGATGGGGCCCGGGAGGAGGGTTTGGGCGGTTTGGTGTGGTTTGCGGTGGGTTTGCGGTGGGTGACGGATGCCAAAATCGAGGTGGGATGTCCCCAGCGTGCCCCAGCGAGTCGCAGCCCAGCCCGGGCCCACTCTTGGCGTGAGGGCGGGCCTGTGGTTGGCTGTATGGCTTATCGCTGATGCCCGATAAGCAATTGGCCGGCATCAGCAGACTGCACGACGACTCAGCCTGATTCTGTTTCTGGCGCCAAATGCAGGAATTAGGAATCTGCTAATTATGTCCAGCAAGGAATGGTACAAGGCACGGCGAATAAGCGCTGTGGCCTCTGGACAAATCAAGGCAGAGACACAGGTGCGGGGGTCGGCAGTCAGCTGTCAGCCGTCGGCCGTCGCATGGCAGGCAACCCAGTTCTTCGAGCGACCATTGCACAATTCACATTCCATTTCATTCATTACGGGATTCCCAACGCGTGTTCCATTATTGTTGGCCTTTGTTCGCTAGCTATCCATGTGCGAAACTCCAATAGTTGAGTATGCAGCCCTTGATATTTCCTCCGCCGCTCTGCGCGGTAGCAAGAAGCTAGGTGCCGAGGTGAGGAGGTGAGGTGAGGAATTGTCCCATCCATCCCCGTTTTGGCGCACCCATATCATACCATCCATTTCAACCCCCAACAACAAACGGAACAGCAGCCGTTCACGTGCTTGCATCTTTCCGCGTTACCCCATGCCTATCCAAACCACAACTGTCAGCAGCTTGAACCAACGAGGTATGCAGCACACATTTGACCATAGAGGTGTCTCGTAATTTTTCAGAGAGAAGATTAAGTGTTCGACATGTCACGACCGTCAGACGTCACCAGCAGCCGAGGCCAATGGATCGTACGTCTGCGGTCCCGATCCGACTAAGGATGACGATACGAAAGGTTTTCATCATGTTGAGACGACGGTAGAAAAAGACATATGCCAAACTCACATGTGCGTTGGATGCATCCATCCTAGCTGTGTTGCATTGTTCCTGTCCATGTCCTTGTTGGAATTTCGTCCAAGTCGGCCCTGGTTGTTTGGTATCTGGGGGCACTTGGATGCGCCGTGTTTCGGTTTCACCTAGTCGTAATCAAGGGAATCCAATCCCTTGTCGACAACGTCCCAGGTGCGTTTTCGCAGGTCCGGTTTTGGCTCTACCAGCCGTCCGCGCTTGGCCCCCTTCTTCTTTTTCTTTTTGTTGCCGCGGAGGGTGGACGGGAGAGTCGAGGGACCGACCGAGGGCTGTGCGTTGGTTGTTTTGTCGTCGCTCAGCTCCATGGCCTCGTCCGAAGACGTGGTAGCCTTGACACTCGATTGCTTCTCCTGTTCTTTGCGGAGAGCTTCGAGTTCCGAGTGGCGAAAGATTTCGATTTGCGCGTCCGTCAGGGTGCGCTTGACACCGTCTTCGTAGTAACCAAGGTCATCGTCTTCTTCCCAAGTATCGTATGTCATGTCACTATAAGACTGATGTTCTCCCGATCGGTCCATAAATGTCCCGCCGAATGAGGCGATAGCAGCCTGCGAAAAGTGCTTCTCGTGGAAGCTGAACAAGTCATCCTAGCTCTGGTTAGTGACCAGATCCGAGATTGGATAGTGTGGGAGGGAAACAAACCTCGGAGATTGTAGTTACGCCATACTTGGTTGCTGTACCTACATGATCTGCCTTGGGCATGTCTGGGGCTGGACGACAATCCTGTCGTTGCGAGTTCGCGCCTGGCAAGCTCGAGCATGCACGACGCGACTTGGGTCCAGAACTGGTATTACGTCACGTGCAGCTTCATCATGGACGGCCTCAGGTTCCACTCTCCATCCTTCCACCACCTTGAACAAAGGAGTTGAACAGGAAAAAGCCAGGCGGCGACAGAGTATTGTCGAGAATGCGGGAATTACATCTTCCATGCCAATATTATCAATCCTTCTGCCTGGCTGCTTGGCTGCAGCTTGAGCGATTCTAGTCTCCGCGGTCCCCAAAATGCTAGCCTCCCTCTAAATGCCACCCATTATTTGGACCGAAGAAGAGCCAATGCACTTTCAAATGCTCGCACAACCTCATCATCTAAATATGTTAGCATATTGTGCCCCACTGGATACTTGGGTGGTTGCACTCACAATGTTGCTGTTTTTGTGCCATATTTTCTTCAGATAGGTTTACAAAGCGCCGTCGCGTCTGCAAGCGCTTTGCTGCGCGTTCGTCATCGTGTGCCGACGCCGCAGCTGCCCAAACCTTGAAGTACTTGTCGGCTGTGAGCATAACTGAACGCGTTCAAAGAGGGGTCATCTCACCTTTGAAAGGGCACCCGCTTGCTTTAGAATCTCCTCCTCTTGCTCGTCCGCATCACGAAGAGCCTTGTCGTACCTTGCCTCGAAGTCTTCCCAGTCGAACGACGCGAGGGTCGCAGGTGAGCTAGGGGTGTCGGACCTCGCGGGCTGTTGATCCACTCCTGACTCTGGGGTCTTCGCATCATGGTGCGATTGTTTCTGTGAATCGAGCATGACGACTTCCTCCACGACAACGGGTTTGCTTTCGTCTTCAGGCTCTTGATTCTGGCCTGCTTCGCCGGGCTGGGACAGCTGCGCCGGCGGGGACGGTGGTACTGGCGAGGCCATGGTGGGTTGCGATCCACTGATCACGTCCTCTTAGATTGTCGACCAAGCAACCGGGACTGCAGGACAGGGTTGTGGCGGTACGGTACTCAGTCAAGGCTGATGCACGTTCAAGTACAGGCGGATTTCATGGCGTCATTGAAAACAATGGAGAATAACCCAATCCCCTCCAGGAAGCGAGAGCAGCCAAGCCCGTTTGATCGTAGAAATGCGTGAATGAATGGTTTCTGTTGGTTGAATGCGGATGGTGAGCCGTTGAGGTTGAATGATCAATGGTTCGCAAGGTCGTCAGTGCAGCAGGCACCCAAGGATGCCTGGTACTACAAAGTACAGGTACCTACCCCGAACGCTTCAACGCACCGCAGCGGTTGGCTGCCTGCGCCCCAAATGTGGCTAAATTGTTGAAACGCCACAGCCCGCGACTCGCCTCGTCCACCTCGTGACTTGGCGGTTCCAACCTCGAAGTCATCTGCCAGTCACCTTAATCATCTCAACATAGCCGGACCTACAATTATGTTCGTCAGCTCACCCGGGCCAGTCACTTTCAGCCACTTCATGTTGAAACCATCCATCTCCATCCCAAATTGAAAGCAGCACCGTATCACAGCCTGGTGGCGAAACCACAGGCAAGATGGACTGTGACGTCTGCAACCGCAGTCATGATACCAAGCGCCTGCCGTTTCTCTGCGCCGTGGATGCCAGGAATCATATCTACGAGGGCCGGATAAAGAACCTGCATCTCCTCATAGAGAACGAAGGCCTCCAGAAGCAGATCAGTGACCTCCTGGTGGACACTACTGTCCCATCCAAGGACCGCAAGGACTCGCTCCAGGCTCAGCAGCGGATGGCAGAGGATAGGACAACCCAGATCCTCGCTGCTGCTGACAAGCTTAGAAATGATATCAAAGCCGCCCGGGAGGAGATCAAGGCCAAGAAGGCTGCGCTCTCTCGTCGCAGATCCGATATCGCCGCCGTCTCGAATGGTTTGATGGAACGCAGGGTCAAGCAACAGAAGGAAGTCGAGAGGGCGACCAACATGTCCAAATACCGATGGTCGCAGACCGCAGAAGACATGTCACGAACTCGCTCATTTCTGTGTATGGAGGCGGCCCGCCTTTGCGGACTCAAGCGTGTGAACAAGCCATCTCCAAATCAATACGAGTATCATCTGGGAGGTCTCCCGGTCGTCGACTTGACCAGCATGAACTGTGAGTCCTGGCTTACGCTACCTTCGATCCCCTTGCTGACCTCGCTCAGCGCTATCACCCGAAGTCATCTCAACTTCACTGGGCCACGTATCTCACATACTCATGCTCACCTCTCATTATCTCGCTCTTCGCCTTCCTGCAGCCATCACCCTCCCTCACCGTGACTATCCTCGGCCAACCATATTCACTCTGTCTAGCTCCTACAAGCATGGTGATACGAGCTTTCCGAGTCAGACTGGAGTTACCACCCCTTCCTCCGACGCCCGGAACCCAGAATCTCAACATGTTCCGCGTCCAAGGCCGCTTTTTATCGACAAGCCACTGCCGCAACTTGCCAAGGAAGACCCCGCTACCTTCTCTTACTTTATTGAGGGTGTCACTCTGCTTGCATACGATATCGCATGGGCTTGTAGCACACAAGGCGTTTCCATTGGCGATAAGACATACTTTGAAGACATTTGCAACATGGGGCGCAACCTGCATAGTCTCCTCATTGATCAGGAAACCAATAGCGGCAACATGTTTCCGATACCTTCTACCCCCAAGAGTCAAGATGCAGAGGGCGGCGAAGTCCAAACCAACTGGATGGGTCGATTTTCCCATGGCACGACATTCTACTTCCTTGGCAACGCTGAGGGCACTGAGTTTGCGAAAAACTTCAAGTTACCAGGCCCTATGAAGCTTGCCGACAGACTCAAGAAGAAGCTAGTGAGTGAGGC
Organism: Ilyonectria robusta; assembly: GCF_021365365.1. Classification (NCBI taxonomy): domain Eukaryota; kingdom Fungi; phylum Ascomycota; class Sordariomycetes; order Hypocreales; family Nectriaceae; genus Ilyonectria; species Ilyonectria robusta. Next base: position 1,617,746 of record NW_025764437.1, on the reverse strand, counting down.
GCCGGCGCCTGACTGGGAGGTCCTAGAGGACGACGCTTGGAAGATCGAGGACGTACCTGACAATGAAAGTAATGCTACAAAGGATAAGTTCACTGAAGGAAAGAATTCTCCTCACCGAGGGTCAAGTGGTTGGATGAAAGTGAAGAATAGATGACGTCAGCATGCATCTCATGGTCATTTTCTCTAAGTCATTCGGTTATATATCTAATCTACAATTCTCGCCACCATAAAGGGTCATGCGTGCTTTCTTGCTTCTACCGGTTCTTCTCAGTCGATTATACCAAGCCAACGAAGTACTCAATCATTCCTTTTCGTCCCGTGTTTCTTGCTTTTCAGCCTCGTGTGCAATTGCCGACGACGTTGAAGCAACCCGCACAGCCTCCCGCAGAGCAGCTTGTGAACGCGTCACTACATTCATCCGCGATGGACCCCCCAGTGTCTCATCTCGGTCCCTCGCTTGGGGGGGGCGCTGCACAGATCCAGGCTGGGACCTCGGAGATTCACGCAACGGTTGAGGTTGGTTGTTCCTTTGCCTCTCTTGTGTCCTCAATATTCTATCCAACTCCTTCTTCTGAAGATTTTCCTTGGGCTTAGGGTTCGGGGTAGTATCGGGTTGACTCTGGGTTGCGGTTGCCAGTTGATTGTTTGAGGTCGAAGAACTGTTCATGACGGGGTTCCCTCCAGGGAGCAATAGTCCGCCTCTTTCGATCGGTGCGACATAAGCTTTTTGCTGGGGTTTTTCCTCACGAGGCGTTACTTGAATTGCTGGCACGGGGGTCGTTGCGTTCCCTCCAGGAAACAAGAACCCGCCCTTCTTCATGGGTGTCTGGCTATTTGGCTCCGTATCCAGAACCTCTGCATCCTGGGCTATGCCTTCCGGTCCTTGCACTTGCGTCGAATCAGACTGAGGTTGCTCTAACCCACCAGTGACCGGCCACGTGAATACAATAGTTGATCCTGTATTCCCGCTAAGTGTTGTAGGCAGACTTGATGTCAAATCAGGCTGAGGTTGCTCTGACCCACCAGTGCCCGGCGACGTGAAGATAGGAGTTGATCCTGTGTTCCCGCTGAGTGTTGTAGACCCACCAGTTCCCGGCCACGTCCATACAGTAGTTGATCCTGTGTTCCCGCTGAGCGTCGTCGGCAGGCTTGGCGTTTGTTGGCTCGGAGCTGCTAGTCCCGCGACCTGGGTTCCCGGAGCTTGCGCCAAATGGAGGAGGCCGTGATTAGCATTGTTTGCCGGGGCGGCTTGTGGTGGCGGCGCTGCCTGGGTAACAGGAACGACGTTCATCGTCGCACCAATGAGGCTTTTGACGGCCCTTTTTGGTCGAGCAAGAATCTCCGCTGGTGTGTTCAACTTTCCCGTGGCTTCGGGGGAATATGCCTCCTTTTCTTTCGCCTTCTTTTCTTCCGCCTCCTTTTCGTCCACCTCCATTTCGTGCGCCTCATACGCAGCGATCAAATCTTTCTCTAGTTGTTCATTGAAAGTCATGTCGTGGCTCCCCTGGGGAGAGTTGACAGGCTCGCCTGGGGTGGCGTTGGGAGGTGCGGGTGGACTCTCAGTCATTTCAACATCGTTCTCAGCACCGGTGAAAATAAACAGACCATTGCCCTGGGTCATCACATGGTGCTCTGCTACCGGAGTATCAACCGGTGGTGATATGTGATGATAACTGAAGATATTGCTGCCGAGCCCTGGAACCGTCGTGTTGATGTTGACCGGATTTGCCATCTCAGCCTCCTGTGTGGGGGGAATTTCCATCGGAATATCCGTGGTACTCTCTGCAAGGGCATGGTTCTCTTCAACAGCTGCTTCTCCCATTTCCGTGTCCTCAATGCCCATGCCCACAGTCGTTGTATCTGGGTTAAATTCCGTGTTATCGTCATGATATGACCGGAGTCCCTCTTCCACCAGGGCTTCAAGTGCAGCAGATGGACTTTCGGAAAGAGCTGGCCCTTCATAGTTAAAGCCGGTATCTGGCTCAACCGAAAGAGGAGACTCGTCTATGGATGGTTGAATGTCGTCAATCACATCTGCATCGTCGTCAGCAGGGATATCACCTGCAACAGAGCAGCCGTATATGTCTTCGTCCTCTGCGTTAGTGTCGCTATCGGATATATCGTCACTCTCATCTGGCACGAAAGGGCTCGTAGGGGGCACGTAGCTCCCGCCCTCTTCCTCGGGAATATCGCCTGCGACAGAGCAGTCGTAGATGTCTTCCTCCTCTGCGTTATTGTCGCTATCGGATATATCGTCATTCTCTGCGTTGTTATCGCTATCGGATATATCGTCATCGTCACCTGTGTCGTGAGGATTCGAAGGGGGTACGTAGGTGCTGTCCTCTTCCTCGGGGACATCGGCTGCCACAGAGCTGCCGGCGATGCTCATTTCTTCCTCGGAAATATCGCCTGCGACAGAGCAGCCGTAGATATCTTCGTCCTCATCTGGGTCGTAAGGACTCGTAGGGAAGTCATTTATTGCTGGCAGCGTGGGCGTAGTTGGCAGAGCTACGTCTTCAATATCAACGTCGTCGGTAGCAGAATCCCTGGCATCAGAGCCAATGGATTCGGGGTTATTGACGCCAGTCGCATCTCCCTCCACAGGCAGGGATGTCATTCCCATTTTGACGTCAGAAATACTCCCGTCTCCTGCTTCTGTATCAGAACCATCTGGACTGTCGGTGTGGGTGGTGGGTCTGAGGAAAGGATTGGGGACGGGCCTGGCGAAAGGATTGGGGACGGGCCTGGCGAAAGGATTGGGGACGGGTATAGCGAAAGGATTACGGGTAGACTGAGCTTGGTTGATGATAGGCCTCTCGAAAGGGTTAACTTCACCTTGGGGTTTGTTGGAGAGTGAGCTCTGGGAAGGAGTAGGCGTGACCGAGGCGTTGTTGAGCAGGGAGCTCCCAGAAGTAAAAGATACAGCCGGGGCATCTTTGGAGGGAGAGCTGGCGGAAGGATTATAAGTATCCACGACTTTATATTTGGAGAAGGAGGTCTGGAAAGCACTAAGTGCATCCGGGGTGTTGGTAGACGTTGTCCCAAATTTGTAAGTCGAGTGAGGTGTTTGAGCTTCGTTGTTGGATTTAAGAGCCTCTGTGGACTTTGAGCTCTCAGCGTAAACTGGGGCGTAGATAGAAGAAGAGGTTCCGACTGTAGATGGCGCAACCTGCTCGGTGGGCTCATCGTTCCCGGGTCTCTTCTGGTCGAACACCTCATCTTGGGGCTCCAAGACCTCTGGGCTCTTGCTAACGGCATGTTGAGGCTCTGAGACATCTGAGCTCTGGGCGACGACCGGGGCGTGGGTGAAAGCAGGAGTTTTGACCATGGGGGGTGCAACCTGGTGGGTAGGCCCATCGTTGTCGGGCTCATTCTGGTCGAATACCTGATCTTGGGGCTCTGAGAACTCTGGTCTTTCGGTGGCAGCCTCTGGGTTTGGGGTAACGGCGGGGGCGGAGGTGAATATAATAGTTCCGGCAATGGGTGGTAGAGCCTGTTGGGTGGTCTCATCATTCTCGGACTCATTTTGGTCGAATACCTCATCTTGAGGGTTTTCGGTTTCTTTGTGGGGTTTCTCGGCAGAAGATCCGACAACAGGAGCACGATTTGATAGCATCTCCTCTTCTCGGGTGGGCTCCGACTCTGATACGCTCTCAGTATCCGAAACAATTGCCAACATGGAAATCTCTGCCGCAAGGGTTTCGTCGCTGAAAGAGTCCTCCTGGACATGGAGAGATGCGTTGCTGGCATTCCTACTGGTAACAGCATGGTTTCCGTCGGAGGGCGACTGGGATAGGCTCTCAACATTCGAAACAACTGCGGGGATGGAAGCCTCTGTAGGGGGGGGTTCGTCGTTGCGAGACCCCTTTCCAACGGGGGGAGATGCATTGCTAACATTCCTTCGGGTAAAAGCGTTGTCATCATCAGAGGGCGGCACTTGAGGGGCATTGTCGTCGTCGGTCTCTTGGGGAGCGGGCTCGTCGTGCTCGCGAAGATAGGCTCGCCAATCAACAGGAGATGTCTGTGTCCCTTGATCACAAATCGTGCTTTTCTTGCGTGGCTCGATCCTGATGTAAGTTCGAGAATTCCTGGCAGGGAAGAAGGGAGGTCGGACATTGTCTCGAAGGAATCGGTCAATAGGCCGCAAAGGTTTGGGTGATGGCATGTTCTTCCCAGACCCATCGCTATCATCGAGCAAGGGGCTGATTCCGGGCTCGTTTATCTCCACCTGGGTATTCTTTGGCTGAGGAGAGTCAGGTCGGATGGGAGAGTTAGGTCGGGCGGGAGAGTTAGGTCGGACGGGATCGCTGTCGCCACTGCTGCTGCGGTTCTCTGCGTTGTCCCAAGGGACGTCAAGGTCCAGAGTCACTGTGAGAAAGTCGGAGATATCCTTGATCAGTTGTCGCCGGTTCTTGGTGGTTTGTATGAGCGAAAAGAGGAAAACCGGTCCAAGGAGGAGATTCCAGACCGAGAAGATGTCATCTACGACAAATCCTGTCCTCTCTGTTGGGTGAGAAATGACCGAGCTCCACCGGGGAGGGCTGAGGAAGAAAAGAATCCAAGTGATAACCAGAGTCAAAGGGTCGAAGCGGATGTTCTGGACGACATGTTGGAAGTATAGTGCGAGTATCATCCACCAGATGAAAACAGGGCCGCTCCAAAGGGCCCACGCGAGGTTTCTGACGGTCCAGTAAACAATTCGGTCGTTAGAGAGCAAGGAATTCACGTAGATCATGATTTCGTTCGTGTCGTCTAGGATACCATCCCAAAGGGTATCCCAAATGGACGCCATCTTGCTTTCCACTCCAAGTCTTCGGTAGTGGGTGTTCAAAGTGGTGTGGGATTGTGAGTTAAAGATCAAATCAGAATAGATTTCGCCGTAACCTGAGACGGAGTTGTGGTTGTTCTCGGGAAAGAGAATGAACAGGAAGCTGGGAAGAGTGCAGGGAATGTATGAGAAAAATGAGGGAAGAGAAGAGAAGGGCATGTTCTCAGCGACCGCATATATATATAGATATGTTCAGTTGTTGACAGCTGGCAACACTTGCGGGCTTTGACAATGCCGTTGTTTGTTTGTTACAAGGTGAGCCCACAGTGAATGAAACCTGATCAATGGCAGCAGAAAGACAAACGAGCGGCCCGCCAGGTGAATGCGCGTTTGTTTGACAACAGCAAATAAAGACAAAAGGCAGGGCGAGAGGTTTGTTTCTAGAACAATCACACATCGCATCGCAACTCTTGTTCAGTGCTGCATCCGTGCAATTGGCACGTCACAAGAAGTCGCACGCTTTATTAAACCAAATTTGTTAAGCGCTGTCTAGCGCAAATCGCAGCATGCTAGTCATGCATGGCCTGAGCCCAATTCCATGTTAGACCAGGGACAAACACCAGACAGCAAACGGCGCAATCAAGTTTCAGCCCTATAAAGGACAAGGTCGTGTTCATGATATTCAGTACAGTCAACAAAGAGCTGACTGAATCCCTTACGTATACAAACAAGGTATCTTTCTTCCAACCAACGCCGTTGCCTCCTTCAGACGTGTTCCCAAGCCCGTCGTAACTCATTGTCCTATTGAATCCAAAAAAAAATTCCTACTTCCGACCCCTGGCAATCAACCTTCCGTGCAACTCAACCATTACGTCGCTCCACTCTTCCTCTCCTGCGCCGACGTGTTTACCAATCCTTGTGGTCAAGAACTCACTCACTTTTGACACATTGAAATGTTCCCCGTACACAACCTTGGTCTCGGGAGTAATTACAATCTCGAGACCGTCGGGTCCACTTTGGCCGCTCAGGTTCAACGTAGCTTCTACCCGAGTCTCAAGGGGGACCAGTAACAAAGAAGTCGACATCGCCACATTGGAATCAGATGTCTTCTTGACCGTTGTGGGGAATGTGACGTTGAGGCGGCTGATCTGAGACGAAACCCAGCTAGCCTTGTCCCAAGCAAGTCGGACCATGTTAAGCAGATGAGAGGTCTCTGTGCGACTCTGTGGTAGTGCCCGAATATGATCACGGATGCATTGGAGGAAAAATTCCTTCTCGATCGTCTTGGGAAGCGGGTCACGCTCCCTTGCGTCGGCGATGTACCAGAGGTCGATTCTCGAGTTGGGCTTATGAGTTCGGAAGGCTGCAATGTCAAAAACAATCTCGATTTCGCGCTTGTACGCCATGGACAATGTCGTGCCAGATATCCCAGTCACAGACCAGCCATGCTCTTTCTCAATTACATCGGCGCGGGCTAGGGTTAATTATATGTCAGCAACTCTCTTCAAGCGTACAAAGAGTCGAGGGAAGCATACCTTTGAGGCTGTTGACCTCTGTGCTAGTCCAGCCGCGACACTCCTCGCGAATGGTCTCGGACTCTTTGATATCCCCGAGGCACTGCTGCTTCTGGGCCGTCAAAGTTTCGATATCAGCCTCTGATGCCTTGAACTGCTCGTGAAGCTGAGCAATAAGCTTCTTCTTGTGTTCGATGTCGTCATCTAGAGAAGACAGCTCCTCACGCGCAGCCTCGAGTTCGGACGGATCGCAATCAGCTAGTTCTTGTGCGACCTCTTCGAGGTTGTTGCTTTCCTCCACAAGCGCATTGTAGCGAGTCTGGAGGGCAGGCATAACAGAGTCAAGAAGAGCCTTCTGCTTCTCGAGGCACTCTTGATCGACCTCCATACCTTCATCAATCCTCACGAGGCCGTCCTTGAGTCCATCTTGAAGTTTCATGCGCCACTCGTACCACATGGCCTTGCTCAGAAGTCGGGCGTGGGTCTTGACGTTCTTGAACTGGTTGTCCATAAGAGCTTTCACTTCGGGCGTAGCGGCCATGTACTCCTTAAACAGGGTCGGGTTCTCCTCGAACGTGTCAGTCTCAATCTCCTTGACCATCCGTCGCCCTTCAGAGATGTATTTTTTCAGCTCCCGGCAAGAGTGCTGGTACAGCTCCAACATGGGCACCGTGCAAGCACCAGCCACAACACATCGTTGAAGAGATAAATCGTCCTCGCCTTCGGCGGAAAAGCCGGACTGTAGGGTTCCAGGGACGGTGGTATGGCGGCGCTTCGTGGTGGTCAATTCCATAAACCGGATGGAAGTCATGTTGAGGAAGTCTTGGAGGTGAATACGCTCCCCATCGGCTTCGTCTTCGAGCTGAGCAGCATCCTTCACCGTTGAGTCCGCAAAGTTTACTGAGTGACTGGTGTGGTCGTCTTGGATATCCTTGAAACGGCCCTGGTTCTTGGGAGTCGTGGCTGGGCTAGATCGTTGAGGAGAAGATAGGGTTGGTGTAGAGCTGTTGAAATTTGGCTGGAAACTCTTTCGAAGTGATGTCGTGAGTCGGCCGGTCGTCTCAGCTTTGGAAGGCGGCTGCTTCAGTTTGACGTTCTTCACCGGGCTGCTCTGATGCCCCTTAAGCCTCTTGATGCCGTCATTTTCCTCTGCCTCGTCTTCGTCGTCAAGCTCGTTTGGTCGCTTTCCAAGGATTCCCTTAGCACTGCCAACGTGAAGACTCTTGCGGCCTTTCAGCGGGTGTCGCTTAGGACTCATACTATCAATCATCTCTCTGAGGTTGAGAGTAGCTTCCCCATCGGCTTCGCGTTCAAGGATTCTGCGTCGATTTTCTTTGTCCTCTTCATCTTGGCGCTCTTTTTCCAGTTCGTCCACCATTTCCTGAGGGTTCTGGAATGAGACCCCCTTCCGCCCAGGAACAAACGTGCTGGCCATGTCTCCAATTGAGCCTCTTCGGTCAAACAACGCGGCAACCTGCGGAGATCCCAGGCCAGCTCGATCGGCACCAACTCCAGAAAGTCTCCGAGTTTGAGGGGTCAAAACGACCGTCGGTGTTTTGTTGCCTGTCATGAGATCTTCCTGGAAAAGACTCTTCTTTCTCTGGGCAGATTTTACTGGTGAAGGTGTTCTGGTATTCGACTTTGCAGGAGATGGTCGCTTCGGAGATGCAGACCGCGAATTTCTCATCGAGGCCCTCGGGGTAATCTTGGTCGAGGAAGCTGAGCTGACCCGAGGCGTTGAAGGCTTGACAGGTGTTGGAGTCTTGGTCTTTCGTGCCCCTGATTGTGATGTCACAGAGAATTTCGCGGGAGACGGGGTTCGGAGTATCTCAGGAGACTGTTGTTGTGTTGAGACTTGAGGGCCAACACTGCGTCGCAATCCATTCCCATGGAAGGCTGAGAGGCCAGGGCTGATTGTCTCTGGCGAAGCCTCAAGTGTATTCTGGGCTGCTAGCTGCTTAGCAGGCGAGGTCTGGTTCACCGTAGCTATAACCGCCTTGACAGGGCTATCAGGCATATCAGCTTCTTGCTCCATGATCTGCTTCCCAAGGTTTCGTGAGCCATTCGCTCCATTGTTGAGAATGCCGCCGATAGCCGTCGTCATTTCCATTCCCATTGTAGCGTCCGCTTCGTCATCTTCATCGTCATCGTCATTGCCCTCGTTATCAAGAGTTGCAGAGATGATTCGACCGACGCCAACGGTCATGTCCATGTCCATATCCATTGCAGTTTCGTCCATCGCAAGATTTTTGGTTCGATTGATCGTCCTTCTTCGGGTAGCCGCTATGCTTGTCCTCTTTTGCTGTGACAACACGCCACCCATAACAGTTGTGAGCTCCATAGACATGTCCTCGTTGTCTTCCGATTCATCATCTTCGTCAGGTGGATGCCGGTGGATGCCGCCAATGGCGGTAGTGAACTCCATAGTTGCCTCTTCCATCGGGGCATCGTCGTCTTCGTCTTCCACCATAGGGTGTTGCTGCTTCTCGGTCCGGAGTTGGGGGAGAATGCCGCCAAGTACACGAGTGACATCCATGGACATTTCCTCCTCGGGTTCAAGTTCTTGAGCTACCGCAGACCTAATGATGCCGCCAACAGCTCGGGTCTCATCCATGACCATGTCCATGTCCATGTCCATGTCCGTATCGTCATTGGCCGGTTGGTGGGGTTGCGATTGCTGTGGTTGAGAGTGTGGTTGAGAGTGTGGTTGAGAGTGTGGTTGAGAGGACTTGTTTTCTTGGTCTTGGACTGCAGAATTCGGCTTGCTGCCTTGGCCCCCCCATCCAAAGGAGGGGATAAACTCTTCTCCATCGTCTTCTTCACTCTCGTCATCTCCCAAACGCTGGTTTCCAGCTGTCCGTGCTGCAAGTCTGAGGGCTGCGTCAAGGGTCGAAGAATCTCCGGTTTCGTCAACGGATCTGTCTGATGCAACTGTGGTGCCAGTAACCTCTTCCCCATCGATAGTCATCATAGTTCCGTCGTCGGAGTCGCTGCTTGAGCCCTCATCTTCGACATCTTCCACCGCGTCCGCAAGCTCGGAGTCATCGCTGTAAATAGTCGAGGTGTTGGTGTCGTCATCCGAGTCGTGAAAGTTGAGAGCCGGAAGCCCTGAGCTCCGGCGTTGCTTTCTTTGATGAAGCTCTTCCTCGTTGTTGGCAGGCTCGGGGGCATTTTGTGACTGGCCACGGCCAGCATTTCGTTTCCCTGCATTCGTCTGGTCTGGCATGTGCTCAATTTCATGAAATGTGTGAAGCGTCGCCTCGGCAGCAAATGATACTCTTCGGTTGGCTAGGGACTTGCGACGAGCATCGCGGCGATCTCGCTCCTCTCGGTCCCTGGCAGCGGCCTGTTGCTCCTCCTCCGTCCGAACAGCAACCTTTGAGCCATTGGGCTCCCCAGCTGCTGGCTTGGCGAGGGTTGTTTCTTTCGACGGTTCGCTAAAATCTATCAAGTCTGCCTGCTTGGGTTTCATCGGTGGGATCTCGGGGAGCGAAGAAATAGTTGGTTTGAGGATCGAGCGCGGGGGTTTCGCGGGCGCTGCTAAAGACTGGGCGGAATTAGAAGCTGCTCGAGAAATTAGGATATGAGCCGTCTTACTGCGCGACGATTACCGCTACCTTGCCTCAGAGCATCGAGTCCTCCAGGGCCAAGACTCTTGCTTCTTGATTTCTTGCGACTGGCAGCCAGCGTGCTAGTGACGTCGACTGTCGCATTCTCTTTCTCCATTGCCCTTCGCATGTCAGTATGCGAACTAATAGACTTGCGCGTGCGCCGCGTTGCGGGCACCGTGGCATCAGCTGAAGGTGCCATTTTGGTGGTGTTGTTTGATCTTGTCGTGACAAACAGTTCCCCACGCGGCGATAAAGTGATGGTGGGCTGTCTGTATATCGCGACCCATCCGTGTTTGTTTACTTTGGCGGCCAGCAACAGGGTCTGACCCACTTTGCCAAGCTTGGTGTCACCCACGCGGCCTGTACTCGAACGCCCTTTCACGTGATAGCGTTCTCGCGGTCCCACTCTTTGCAGATCACGTGCTCGAAGAAGCCACCCTCCAATCAGGAGGCTCGGCTACCTAGCCAATCCAAATTTTGCAAGCCCTAAGGCCCGAAAGTGCACGCAAAAAATAGTGTGCGATTTGCCCTACTTCTCCATCTGCGCAAAACTGCCCTCTATCATAGCCAATCTCAACCTCGCCTCACCCACTTACCACGACACGCCCTCTCGAAACGGTACCTGCCCGAGAAGGATAATTCAAGATGTCAGTCTTCATCGCGATCGATCTACGATACTCAAACAACCGGGTCGCTAACCTTTGCTCAGGGCGACCGAGTTGACCGTCCAGTCGGAGCGAGCTTTCCAGAAGCAGCCTCACATCTTCGCGAACTCGAAGGTCCGAACAAAGACCTCCCGACCTGGAAAGGGTGGCCGACGATGGTACAAGGAGGTCGGTCTGGGTTTCCGTACCCCCAAGACCGCCATTGAGGGCACCTACATCGGTACGTGCGACATGTCGACGATTGGATCGAGCTTGGAACGAACAAACGGGGATGTCCCATGTGGTCCCATGTGGTCCCATGTGGTCCCGGGCGGTGGTTGTGGTGGAATAGGAAAGGGCCTGGATCTTGAGAGGCCATGTCAAACTGGATCGAACTGGGTCGAACATTTGAGACGGAACCGTTGCTGACCTTTTGCGCTGCAGACAAGAAGTGCCCCTTCACCGGCCTCGTCTCCATCCGTGGCCGTATCCTGACCGGCACCGTCGTTTCCACCAAGATGCACCGAACCGTCATCATCCGAAGAGAGTACCTTCACTTCATCCCGAAGTACTCCCGTTACGAGAAGCGCCACAAGAACCTCGCTGCCCACGTCTCTCCCGCCTTCCGTGTTGAGGAGGGTGACCAGGTTACCGTTGGCCAGTGCCGTCCCCTCAGCAAGACTGTACGTCCGAGAAACTCCGAGTAACGATCATACCGAAAACAAGCTAACATGTATATCAGGTCCGCTTCAACGTCCTGCGCGTGCTGCCCCGAACTGGCAAGCAGGTCAAGAAGTTCAGCAAGTTCTAAATTGGGCTCCTTTCTGGCATTTTTGGCGTGATAAGCATCAGAGGAAATGGGACATTTCTACTGAAGGGTCGGGCACCGGAAGTTGCTTTGCAAACGATTGTGCTATAGATGCAATCGCGAATAAAAGGATTCACGAAGACAATCATCTGGGGTTCACGGTTCAGTTGGGCGTGACATGGCTAGCAAAAGGGTCTCCGGGGTCTCAAGATTACGTTCTTGTCTTTGACCGTTCGCATCCCAAACAATGACCAATTTCCAGTGACGATTCTGCTGCTGTGAGAGCCAAACTGAATTCATGGTGACCGAAAGCATGCGCACCAATCCAAGCTCGTACGCTCGGATTGAGCAACATGGAAATTCCATTTGACTTGATAATGAAACATGATGGTGTCTTGCGTCAGTATGATGTAGTTAGTTTTGTGTTTGTAGCAGACATGTCAATTGTGTAACCGCAGACACAAGCACGGCGAAAATATTGAATCGTACAGTGTATTGCACAGTGCCTCTTGTTTTTTTCGTACCACTCAACTCATCGCGGATCCATCGCGAGATTCCAGATCCAGAAGGAATTCCAGAGCTCCAAACTTGACTGCAACCTCCCAATCCAAACTCCGCCTCTCAATCCGAAACCGGCGATCGATTCCCTACATCCGCTACGATGGGCTGGATCTCATCGGTCCTCGGCACCGACAAATCGGAGGACCCTCTCAGAAAACTCGATCCCAAACTTCGCGAATTCCTCGAGAAAGAATCCCCCGTCAAGTACTCAGCAACCCAACACTCGTCGCCCACGACTGCTTCGCAACCTCAACCACACGACGATGGCAACGCCCCGGTAGCGGAGGCGGGAGCTCAGGGCCCCAGCGTACCTTCGGCCAGCCTGTTCCAGGACGGCCGGTATGCCAACATCTGGAAGACGTACCGACCGCTGGCGCAAATCGAGGCCGAAACGGCGAGCGACCATGATAAATTAATGGGCGTCTTGGAGGGCTACAAGGAGCGGAAGGAGGCAATTGGAAGGGCGGCCTTGGAGAATTGCGCGGAGTCCCAGGAGGAGTGGGTGAATTGCATGAAACATGGCAGCTGGGACGACCAAATACAGATGTGCCGGATTCAAGTGCGAAAATTCGAGAGGTGCTACACAATGCAAGCGGTAAGGCTACTGATGCCACGCCCCAAGCAAAACATGTCACGGTCTACTAACGAGTCTTGCAGCGATTCCTCCGTGCCCTGGGATATGGATCAGTTTCGGGGAGGTCAGCTTTGGTAGAGGAGGACATTCAGATGCACGCCGACTCGCTCTACCAACGAATGATTGGCCACGAGGCTGCCGTAGAGAAGGCCAAGGCGGAAGGCCTCCCGATCCCGGTCTTCGAGCCGGCCGTTCCCAAGCTAAAGGCCGACATGATCACGCCCAGCGAAGAGCTACAGCAGCAATGGAAGGAGAAGCTGGACCAGCTGCCAGTGGAGGAGCGTGCAATAGAAGAGGCGGCTCTTCGAGCGGATTTGCACGCCAAGTCAGTAGTTGCTGGGCAGGTGCAGGAGATCTGGGACACGCAAAAGGACGAGCGACAGAAGCGACAAGCCGCAGGCAACTCGACTTTCACGGACTATCTATCGACGCTATTTGGAAAGAGTGGGAAATAACGATGGAAATTATGATGTATCGATCAGGGATGGATGTACGATCTGTGTACGACATAGAATAACCAAGATATAGGTCTTGGGATGCTGGCGGATGCAACCATGAGATGGGCCAGCGATGTACTTGATTACTGTACACGAGGTTAGAGATCAAAGAACCAATCCGCTTACCATGCATAAAGACTGAAGTAAAAGTGACTATCTGGTCCAAGAAATATAAAACCCAAATAGCAAACATCAGTGTTTAGAGTAGTTACTGACCTGCTGCTCTGTGACAGGATGATGTTGCATCCCGCACGGAGGGGAGCAACCCCGCTACGAGGGCTCCAAACCTGCAACCAGCCCACATCTTGCAAGCTTCATATTTACATACAGAAGCCCAATTCTTCAACAAGTACCATAGCTTGGTTCCGTGGTCTAGCTGGTTATGGCATCTCGTTAACACCGAGAAGGTCCCCGGTTCGAGCCCGGGCGGAATCACACTTTTGCCACTCAGGAGCAAATCTTCCTTTTTGATGTTGTCACCATCATTCTACCAACAGCGGATCAGGACTGGATGCAGGTGTGTAATGGGTGAAGTAGCCACTCCTTGTGAGCCAAGTTATCATTTTGATATCTGTTTTCTCATGTTATGAAAGCATTGTCAAACAATATTGAAACGTATGAAGTACCTGACTCCAAGGTGATGATGTCACCCAAAGACCCCTAACTTACCCTATACAATTTTATTTTGCAACCACCAATTCACGATACGTGCAGTACGAACAGGAGGAGCTTCTGGGGACTATTAATAAAAGTGTTCGTGGTTCGTATGGCCACGTGAGCGGTAGGGGTTTGATCAAATCTGCGTCGAAGTTCAATCGAATGTTATACTTCATCATAGGACGAGCCATCAGGCAGTCGTGGCCCACGGATTGGTTCATCAACTACAAATCATGCAGGGGAATACGTGGAGACCGGTACGATTCAAGCACAAGAATGTATCTACCTGTGACTAGCGCGCGGCGCTATCTCTCAGGAGAGAGAGCTTTAACAGTTGTGACTTCACTCATCAATATCATGGCATGGACTTATAAGTAGGATATCATTTCTATTGTCAACAGGCTCATGCAGTGACAAAACTCTCATCCAGGACCAGCAAAGTTTCATAGCCCGCTTCCATCATCTTGCCATCTACTTCGATTTAAAGACGAGGCGCGTTTAGCAGCAGCCCTCCTCGCAGGCGCAGAGACCGCAGCAGATCTCGCAGCCAGCCTCCTCACCACCTCGCATGGACATGTCAGGCTGAGGCTCAGCAGCCTTTGTTTGTCAGTTTGGGGACCCGATATAAGATATACGATATCATGAAGAAGAAACTCACGGGCTGCTGGGAGACAATGGCACCGTTGTCGGCAGCCATGGGGGCTTGCTGGGTGGGCTCCATGGGGGCAGGCATCTTGGATTGGATGAAGAGGGAGGAGGTGTATCGTGGATTTAAAGTAACGTTCCGATTAGAGTTGTTGGTGAAGTGCAGGACTGGTCTGGGAAGAGACGGCTTCCAAAGCCGGGCGTCGTCTTTAAGTAGGTACTCGGCATTAGGTAGGGTCGGCGGCGGCTGATAGCAAGAAGCCCGCGTGTCCCAGGGGCCCAGCAGCTCAGAGGCCTCAAGCTCCAAGGGATTGTCTCACCTCCCACCGCCGCGGCTCGTCGCATCCCCTCATCCCAGTCCAGGGCGCAAAGAAGACGAGTATCGCGAGTGACGTATCGCAGCGGTGCCGGTTTGCCGGGCGGCCATGGTAAAGTTGGCCCGTCAGGTAGCCACTCCGGGCCACTGAGATGCAGCGGGCGAGCCAAAACAAGGGACCTGCTCAGCCTTCAGCTCCAACGAGGATCGAGAACAGCAAATGAAGGCCCATCCGGGGTGGCCGTGCAGCAAGCATTCGTAGGCGTTGTTAGCAACGTCAGCCATCTACGGCACCCGGCACCGCGGTCGTCGTGTGCAGTGCCGAACTTCCGGTGATCCACCCCACACGCTGCGACCCACAGGAGCCCGCCGCGACCGCTTAGTGTTAGCCAAACAGGCTGGATTGCCCCAGACAAGGAAGATGACGGCGTAGCAGAAGAGCAGAAGAGCAGAAGCAGATGATTTTGCAAGGAATCGTTTGGTTTGGTTTGGTGCTATCGAAATGTAAAGGGTGAAACGAGTAGCCAATATCATCGACGTCGGACAGAATCCAACGATTATGGCATCAGAGAGCCCATCGCATCGGTTCAATCTTGGAATAGCGCTGCAATGCGTGAGGCAGATGGAGAGCTGCAACCCATCGATTGTCAAAATGACTAGCGTTCCGGATCATCGCGAGTCTGAGTCTAGACGCGAGGGGTGACTGGGCTGATACACTTGGCCGTATTAAATGCACACAAGCCACACGATACAAAAGTACTACAACTCGGCAGGGTTAGCAAGTTGGCGAGGAGGCAGCCAACAGTCAACAGTCAACAGGCCCAAATCACGAATACCAGGTCACAGCAAGCCACTTGAGCGGAGCATGTGTCACCATTAGTCGATTTTCTGTATCGAATATCGCCCGCGGCATCCATATGCTTTTGTTTTTCTTTGCTTCTTTGTTTTGCCTTTGGGCTGTCAAGTTTCATCATTGTCTTGACAGCTTCGCCGCCTTGAAGCGACTAACACGCGCCGGTCCTCCATCGGCTTCGTCCAATGGCTGGATCGGAGATTCGTCTTCTTTAAGGAACCCACCTTCTCGCTGGATAAACTTCTTGCGCATTCGATGATATTCATCAGCAACCGCATCCTGTGTCATATCGTCATCAAACTCCCCCGTTGGTTGGGGAGCCGTCCTCGTATCGCGCTCAACTAGGGTATCAGCTATTGTCGTTCCCTCGGGACCTGTGGGCGCAGTCGGCCGATCTTGGTCTAGGAACCTCACTGGCAGGTCCATAGGACCTGGCGGGATACTGTCACCCGTCGCAGCCTCGCCTCTCGACTTCTTGAAGCGAGACGGTTTGCGATTCGCCTTGGATTCGGCCGACTTGGCAGGACCAGATCGCTCCACGACATCACTCAACGGCTCCACCAGAGGCTCGTCGTCTTTTTCTGTAATCTCTTTGACCCGTTGTGTTGCAGGCTCATCTTCGGGAGCGATGTCAAGATTCGAGGCGAACCGGACACCCTTCTTGCCGCTCGTCTCTGCAAGCTGCTTCTCCTTGATGATCGACTTTGATGGGACAGGCTGTGATGAGGACGATGGCGCCTCGGGACTTGGTTTCACAACAATGCGACCGATCCGCTCATCGTCCGAGCTTGAATCATCATCGTTATCGGCTGGTTCTTGGGCAGTGAAGCGAGACTTGATGCCCAGCTTCTTTTCCAACTCGAGCATGCGTTGGCGGTAACCATCTGTCAGGACACTTCCAGTAGATCGCCCGTATTTGTCTTCATCATCCTCGAATCCCTCATCACTGTAGTCAAACTCATAATCGTCGTCGTCGTCGGTGTCGCCTTCGTCTAGTTCCAACTCGGCGACCACTGCACCGACTTCGCCCATGCTATATGCGAGCATTTGCCGGCGCATCTCCGCGTCATCCTCATCCTCATCTTCGGGGATGACTGGCTTTTCCTCACTGAGGGTCTCCTGCTCCTTGGCAGTCTTCATGATTTGTTCGACGCGTTTCGCATTCTTCGACACTTGAGGCTTCGGATCGTCTCCGGCCTTTGTATTGGAGGTAAAAGAGACGGCCTTATTGGCCGGAGATTCAGATCTCAAGGGCTGTTGTATCTTCTTGCTCGCCGGCTGAGCTTGGGCAACTAGTTGTTGAAGGGTTTCCGTTTGGCGAGCTTGCTGCTGAGGGATCTGCTGCGTCGCGTTCGGTTCCGCATCTGGGATGTCCTTCACGCCTGCCTTCTCCAGGGCCTCCTTGACTTGAGACAAAGAATTGCCTGGCTTGTTTAGCTGGAATGAGATGACATTGTCATCATCGTCTAGCCGCTCGATGATTTCCGTGATGGGTTGGCCGTCTTCATCGGTGGCATCGGGTTGGCTGATGACGGTGGCGGCAGCGTACTTGTTTTCGGCAGCCTCAAGCTGCTTCTGCAGGGACTCGATGTTCTTGGTGACATAGTCGATGCGACGATCAAGAACATTCTTGATCTGATCCTTTGACCTGAGATTCTTACCGCCGAAGATGTCGTCAATCTCAAGTGGTTTGAGCAGTTCTCCCTGGAATGCATCTCTGATATGGGCGAGAGAGGCGGCGTTGGCTTCGGGCACGTCGTCGACTTCCTCCTTGAGTGTCTCATACTCAGCATCCCAGGTCTGCCAATGCTGCAAGTCCTTCTGCAGCTTCTGAACCTGCTCCTCGAGCTGCAGCCGGTGCCGCTCGAGGTCCAGGAAGCTATCCTTGACTCCCGACATGGCGACGATCTGCGTCAGCTCCCGCAAGGGTGCTAGCGAGCAGAGGAATAGAAAATCTGGCTGCCGATGTGCAACGGATCGTTGAAAAATCAAAGGACCTGCAAAACTTGCATGGGTCTGGCTTAGGCGTGGTTAACCCGGCTGAATATCGGCTAACGGGAATTCACAACTCATGCCACCATGGCTTACGTCAAGGATGATTGTTAGGTAGATACTGTCAACGTCAGCCAGGCCTTTACAAGCCGCCTGCATGTGTGCGATGAAGTCAAAGGCGTAAGGGCGTCGATGACATTGGCGGCCTGGATGTCGCAGATAGACATGGTTACTTCCTTAAAAGGCAATTGACTGCCTGTACACGCGGGGTCCTGAGTTTCCCGCTCCTCTCTGCCATTCCGAGTGACAACCTCTTTGTTCATGTTCACTCACTACCAACGGTTTATCACCATGACGGACTCTAGCAACACCAAAACGCTTGAAGCCAAGTGCTCGTGTGGTTCTGTCCACTTCACCGTCGACATTCCCAAAACATCACTACCTTTCCGTGTTCACCTCTGCCACTGCAGCTTGTGCCGGTTTACTCTTGGCTTGCCATGCGTCTTTCACACTCACCTGCCCATGGGCATCAGACCCAAGTTCGTGGGGCCATCGTCTGAGGCAAACATGACACACTACGTCGTTCCCGAGTCTAGGGGAAGTGTGAGCTTTTGCTCCACTTGCGGGTGTCACATTGCCTGTATTGGACTCGAAAAGGGCAATTGGGTGCCTGCGACGTCCATTTTCACAGACCATGGACCAGAGAACTTCCAGATTGGGATGCACATCTACACCAAATCCGTCAAGGACGAAGGCATCTCCAAAATGTTGACCCACATCGGGGGCCGTGAATTTGGTGTCTATAACCCACCCGAGGATAGTCCCAAGGCCAAGCTCCTCGAATCCGAACCTGAGGTTGGGGAAGACGGCAAGGATCGCATGCGCGCGCAATGTCACTGTGGTGGCGTGTCTTTCACATTTCCACGACCGACTGAGGAGGTCATCAACGACGAGTACATGTCCAAGTATGTCTCCCACTTGGACAAGACGAAATGGCATGCGTGCTTTGATGCCTGCGACGACTGTCGCCGTGTCAATGGAACTCATGTGGTTGGATGGACATTTATTCCGCTTGCCCTTTGCGAACCGCCCATCAAACCGGACCTTTTGATCGGGACTGCCAAGACCTATCAGTCGTCGCCTGATGTGCTGCGATCATTCTGCGGCACATGCGGTGCGACATTCTTCTACTCGATCGAAGAACGACGCCCGACAGACAGACAGCAAGTGGTCGATCTCTCAACAGGCGTCCTGCGAGCCCCTGAGGGTGGCATGGCGGAGAACTGGCTCACCTGGCGAGCTAGGCTGGCGTGGTTGGGCAGTGGGAAGAGGTTCGACAACGCATTCACAGAAGCGCTACAGGAGGGAATGAACAAATATGTTTTGGAGAAGGAAGGGAGAATTGAGGATTACAACATCGGGTGAAGAGTCCGAAATCAGTTTGGGGGCATCGGAGGGCCTCCGAGATAAGCTGTGCCTGTGCCTGTTTCGGCGTGCTATGAAAGGATATTCAACTGTCGTGGAAGGAGTCGAATAATTTTTGTATATTGTGAAACTTGGGTATTTTTAGAAAATACCTCCATACACGAGGAGAAATTCACAACAGGCCATGTTCTTTGTTGTTGGTGATGCTTCTGCGCACCGAAGCGCGGCCTTCGGGCTATCTTAGCGGCGTCCGAATGCCCGCAACTAAGATGCCGGGACCGTCCCCGACAGTATCCGGCGCCCTCGACTCAGTGACGGAGCTTAATTTTCACCTAATTAACCCAGAACTCCATACGCAATCCCCCGTGATAGAGCCTTAACTCCTCAAGATTATATTTTTTACCCGTCATTCCGGTTGCCATCTGCGGTATTCATCGGCATCGCGAGAAAACCGCCCAACAGCGTCAATCCGAATTAGCCGAGCTTTCTGCGGGCCACCAAACGACGAGTAACAATAGAGAGTTTCACCTCGCTCCCCGTCCGTCGCCAGTGGGAGAAAAAGTCGTGGACCTGGGCCATTTCGATGCCTCATGTATCGTGGCGAGCCCTCGGACAAATTGGACAATCCTTCAACTTCGTAGTCTCAGGACGTGCTGCTCTTTGCACCATGACGTCTCCGAGCCGCTCTTACAATGTGACGCATTCCAACTCCCGTCCCCACCTCCCTTTTGCGGCCGGATGAATGCGTTACTGACCGTGGCTGTGCGCTGTAGGACGCAATTGATGCGCTGAACTCGCTTCAGACGCCGTTTGATATCATCGAGGCCCGCCGAAAGGCTGGAATCAAGCCCGATGCAGTCTCTATCAAGGAGATGAAGACGTACCTAGGTCGAATTGGCTACACAGTGAGACTCATCTTGAAATGCCTCTCCTCTCAACCTCACTTCTGCTAATACATTCACTCAAGGCAAATGATCTGGATCGCCTCAATATCGTCCATGTGGCGGGAACAAAGGGAAAGGGTAGTACATGCGCCTTTGTTGACTCCATCCTCGCCCAGTACCAGCGCACCCTCGCCATCCCTCACAAGACTGGCTTTTTCAGCTCGCCTCACCTCATCGCCGTGCGGGAGCGCATCCGGATCAACTCGCAGCCTATTTCTGAGGATCTATTTGCGAAATATTTCTTTGAAGTATGGGACCGGCTTGAGCCATCCGCAGCAGTGGCGGAGGAGAACACCCTCATGGCTCCGCGACCTATCTATGCCCGCTACCTGACGCTCATGAGCTGGCATGTCTTCCTACAAGAGGGAGTGGAAGTGGCAGTTTACGAGACAGGCATTGGTGGAGAGTTTGACGCAACAAATGTCGTTGAAAAGCCAGTTGTATCGGGAATCAGCACGCTCGGGATCGACCACGTCTTTGCCCTCGGCAACACCGTTGACAAGATCGCATGGCACAAAGCCGGTATTATGAAGACTGGTAGTCCGGCTTTCACGATTGAGCAGGTTCCCGAGGCCGCAGAGGTTCTGAAACAAAGAGCTGTAGAGAAGAATGTTAATCTAGAGGTATTGGAGATTGACCCTCGACTCAGCGCCGTCAAGATCCGACCAGACGCTGCATTCCAGAAGCGCAACGCTTCCCTAGCCGTCGCCCTGGCAGAGGCCGTGCTGTTGAAGCTGGAGGTCACTCTTCCGCCAAAGTCAGAACCCTTGCCGTATGAGTTTGTGGCTGGCCTTGAGAAGGTCGTCTGGAGAGGTCGCTGCGAAGTCAAACTCGAGGACAAGGTGACCTGGCACGTTGATGGCGCCCATACGGCTGACAGCCTGAAGATGTCGGCGAAGTGGTTCAATGGCGAAATATCCGGCCGGTAAGTGAACCTCTCTGCCTGCCTCGCTGTTGCCCAGAAATTCTGACGTTACCCCTAGATTCGGCCCCCGTGTCATGATCTTCAACCAACAAGGCCGCTCCGAGGCCGTCGATTTCCTCGAGTCCATCCAGAAAGCCACCAAACGCGATGGCAAGCCTGCCTTCGACCATGTCATCTTCTGCACAAACGTCACCTACAGCGCGACAGGTTACAAGCGCGACTTTGTCAACCACCAATTCGACCCGGCTGACATCGACAAGATGACAGTCCAGCACCGCTTT
This sequence comes from Ilyonectria robusta, assembly GCF_021365365.1. Taxonomy (NCBI): domain Eukaryota; kingdom Fungi; phylum Ascomycota; class Sordariomycetes; order Hypocreales; family Nectriaceae; genus Ilyonectria; species Ilyonectria robusta. The sequence goes on along the minus strand of NW_025764437.1, from coordinate 1,596,671 downwards.
GCCGAAAAGTGGGCATCTATAGACCCAGTTGCCACCGTCAAGGTCATGCCGACGATCGAGCAGTCCATCGACTACGCGCGGCAGCTTGGCGAGGGGCTTCCGGAAGGCGCATCGGTGCAGGCGTTCATCACCGGGAGCTTGCATCTGGTTGGCGGCGCGTTGGGGATATTGGAGAAGGCCGATGCCCTGTAATCCGTGGCCATCGTTTGCATGGTATATGGTTTGGGACAGGATATGGAGCATAGACGACAAGGCATATATATCTACAAGACTACAATAGACCCTCGGGCTCTAGGGCCTGTAAGATACCCCCCACAAGATGCAAGCTACCCGTCACCAATACCTTGTGATTTGGTCCCTCTCTTTCGGCGATTCGTCTCGCCTCCGTCACTGTATCCTGCATATTATCCAAAGCCTTCGAATCGCAGCCAGGGGCTGTGTTACCCATCAAGCGAGCTGCGCGATGTTGCACCTCCAAATTCCTCACTTCGCCTTCGGCAGGGCCTTGCTGATCGTTCCTCGTGAAAAGGGCATGCTTGAAAACATTGTCCCTCCCTACAGCCTCTTTAACAGCATCGAGAAATCCTGCGAGGAGCTCCGAGACATCTCTCTCCTGCTGGTTAAATACGAGTGTGGCAGTCTCACCAGGGCCGAGAGATCGGGCAAACCACTTGGCCACCTGTTGTAAGCTGTCTTTTGTGTGAGCACCATCAACACACCAACTGACAGGGCCGTCCTGGATGGTCTCGCATCGTCCTCGCAGCGTTGCCTCGGTGAGGCCCTTGACCATCTTCTCGGGAATATCCAATAATGCAGTCGCGGGATTGGTATCCATGCCGAAATATTCCCGCACGGCTAGGACAGCTAGAGCTTGGTTGTATTTCTGGAAATCGCCCGCCAGCTTCCCCTGCACGCCGCCCCATTGCTCGACAAAGCTATCGTCGAGCTCGACCAGGTTGGCGCTCTTCTCAGCCGCCCTTGATCGAAGAACCTCCCTGACGCCGGGTTGTTCGCCTATTCTCCGGACGAAACCTTTGACACTGGGCTTGAGGATCCCAGCTTTGTGCCAGGCAATCTTCTCGACAGTGTCTCCTAGCATGGCTACATGGTCGATGCCCAGTTGTGTGATCACCGCCGAAGAAACAGCTTCTGGTGGAAGTAGATTCGTTGCATCGTACTCTCCTCCAATACCACACTCCAAGACGACACAATCCACCTTCTGCTTCAAGAAGATATGCCAGGCCAGAATCGTCAGGAACCGAAAAAAGAAGGGTTTCGACGATGGCCCCTCCGCCTCAGCCGCGTCCATGCCCTCGCTCCTCGCCGCATCAGTGAAGCGATCCCACAGCTCGAAGAATGCCCCTGTGAACGCGTCCTGCGAAATCGCCTCCCCCTGGATGGCGATTCGCTCCCGGACGCTGACGAGGTGCGGGCTCGTGTACGTGCCGACGGTGCCATACTCGCGCAGCATCCCCGTCGCGAACGCACTCACTGAGCCTTTGCCCTTGGTTCCCGCGATGTGAATATGCCGCAAGCGTGCTAGGTCCTGCGGCGTGTATCCAGCACGGCGGAGCCAGTCACGCATCTCCGGGATGGCTGCAGCGTTGAGGTCTTGAGCTGAAGGCCGAGGCGCGGCTGGGGCGTCTGGTTTGTCGAAGAGATTGGTGATCTGGCGGTTTGAAGACAACTGGAAGAGGAGGCCGAGGGCCTTCGGATAGTCGCGCGCCATGGTGGTGATGAGCCGACGGCTGGTTTGTTGCCTCCTCAAGAGTGGCACTGTGACCCAGCCACGAGTCAATGAACCGCGGCACCACATAGTGTTGATTATTGTAGCATTCTGGCGATTTTAGACCCTTCTCATGCACCGCAGCAGGCACGCTACTCACAGGAATGTGAGACCCGGCCAATCAAGGTTCGAGAACGGAGGGTGGTCGAAGTCGATGCGAGCTTGTAGGGTTAGTAGTGATGGTGTGGCTGCGAGGAACTGTCAGAATTGAGCGGTTTCATAGTGGGGTTAGCTTAACATCTGCAATCGCAATACATGGCTACTGTAACTTTTAACACCACTGCCACTCAAGTTCGAAAACAAGATAAAAATACAGGGCTAAACTAGAGCAATGCTTCAGACTGGTTGTCACGCCCTCATTGTCTATTGCTATCTAATACAATACACGGGCGGGAAGCCCTCTCTAGACATGACAGCTCCAAGGCCCAATATACAGGACAAATGAAACCGTCTCTTAATCCACACGCAGGCTCTGTAGTCGCGCCTCCGTAGCAATGACCTGTTGAACCACGTTAGCAACTTGATGATTAATCGGAATATGAAAGGGTACTTACGTCAAGAGCTTGCTGAACCTCCAGCACCTTGCGAACCTCACCGAGCCAGTCTTTGCTCAAAGTCTTGGCCCAACCATCCAGGCCAGTCATCTCTCGCGCCGCAGAATCCAGATCGCCTTCCTCAAGGTACGTTTGGGTGCGAGTCAGGATGCTCTCCACGTCGTCACCATCAGCAAGACCCTGCTTCTTGAACATGACGTGGCTCAGAACCCAGCTGGAAGCATGGCTGGCCACACCCGCCTCGTCGGGAAGCAGCGAGGCCTTTCGGACCTCGTTGGCGACGCGGCGGAATCGGTCAATAAGCTGAGAGGAAGTAGGGACACCGCGCTGGTAGGCAGTAGGGTTCACCGATGCGATGGCAGCGTTGACGACGGGGTCGTCAGCAGCAATTTCCCGAAGAGCAACAAGCTCCTTAATGAACGGACGAGGGTGTTGGCTATCCTCCAGGCTAGCGCGCACAGCCTCGACGGCGACGTGCAGCTGCTGAGTCTGGAGGTTAGAGTCAACGACCTCGTTCCATCCGGTGGTGAGCTTCTCCAGGCCTGCAACAGCCGCCGACAAGTCGTTCAACTTGCCCAGACGGCTCTCACGCTCCTTCTCAACGTGCTCCTGGACCTCCTTGACAAAATCCTTCTTGAGAGCGACAGCCTGCTCGAGGAGCTGGTTCTGAAGTTTCTGCTCGTTGAGCTTCTGCTCACGCTCCAGCAGAGTCTTGACCCTGTCCTCGTAGTTCTCTCGGACCTTCTTCATCTCATCCTCAAAATCCTTGCGCCACTGCATCTCCTGGGTGACCATGGAAGCCTCAACCCGATCAATCAAATCAGTAGCGGCCTTGTCGAACTCATCGATCTTGTCTCGGACTTGACGAGCAGCCTTCTTCTCGAGCTCACCCTTCATCGCCTTGAGCTTACCACCGACCTTGGTAACCTCATTCTTGGCCTTGTTCACTGACGAGGAGTATCGACCATGAGCACCATCGGCGTTGATAACGAGGATAAGGTCGTTCACCATGTGGACAAGATCTTGGATAACGGGCTCCCTGGCATCGGCCAACGAAAGGAGATCAATTGGTTTCAGAGGTGGGCACTTGGAAGGCTCGTTGACCTCGGGGGCCTTGAAAGCGGGCTCGGGCTGAGGGGCCGGGGCAGCGGGTGCCTTCTCGACAACCGCAACAGGAGCAGGCGCGGCCTCCGCAGGCTTGGGCTTACGGGCAGCCGGCTTGGGGGCCTTCTCTGGCTTGGGCTCCTGGTGGGTAGGGCCAGCACTGGAGCGACGGGTCTGGTCCGCGACCCTCCAAGAGGCACCGCTCTGAGCGGGAATCTTAACAGCGGCGTCCGCATCCCGAGCCTTGGAAGAAGAATGGGGAGTATTGGGGAACTTCTTCTTGAATTCCTTCTCCTCGAGGTACAGAACGGCCTGCTCTCCGAAGGGAACGTACTGGGTGAAGAAGTCGTGGAAGTTGTCGCTAATGCGCGAGTACCAGACACCACCAGCGAACCCAACAACGCCCAGGAGGATTAGAGTGTAGACAAAGTTCCTCAGCCTGCGGAAGAAACCCTTCTTCTTCGGAGGTGGCGTGGGCGGCGTCGAGGGGGGCTTGGTCGCGGCCTTGACCTCGTCGATAGTCTTAGCTCGTTCAGATATAATAGTCTCGGAGGTCGGGAGCACGGCGGGCTTCGTAGGGTCAGAGTCGGGCTTGTTCTGGACAGCGTAGGATCGCTGGAAGGGCAGAGTCAGCACGTCACTCGATCAGTTGATAAGTTCTGGGGCGCGACGTACCTGGCCCAGAACGACGGCTCGCCGCGAGGCCGCGATGGGCCATTGACGGGTGGCGGAGGCCGCACCGGACCTGCCGCCTAGTACCCTGGCAGACCGAAGCGATGTTCGCAACATTAGGGAATGCAATGGCGAACAAAGCGCTGGTTGTGATGTGGTTGGATTCGGCTAGATGGAGTTGAGAGCTCAAAAACGCTCAGGGTAAAAGTTCGGCTAATGCCAGCTCCGGATCCGCCAACACGACGGAGCAAAGCACTAAACGTTAGTGGTGCGGAATGCACTGAGGACATGCCGAGCGGCAGGAACCGGGCGACGCAACGAATTGGCCTCCAGATAAGCATGAGATGACGGCAGAACGATGCCAACAAGAAAAGAGTACAATGATTGGTGTCCGGCAGAAGAGGTATTGATGCGTGTAAGATTGATATTAATTGCATCGTTATACAATATCTGGTACTTGAATTATGTTTGCTTAGCATGTCATCGATTCCTCGGCCCATCAGACGGCTGCCGCCAACACGCGCAAATGGGGGTTCTAGCAACAGCCATCTATTTAGACGCTGGAATCCATGGAAAATGCTACAGAGCGCCTCGTACAAAATTGATCTGATGTTCCGTCTCAAGAACCCTCTACCGTCTGGCGTGTCCTGAAATGCATGCCGACCCCGAACTAGCAGTCGGCACCCGAAGAACCACCCAGACAACCGCAACAAATTCAAGTTCGGTATTAAAACGTATGGACTGATCCCCTCCAAACCCAAAGACTCCAAGGAATATGTGACGCACCCCGACTCCACAAGGCGAGCCGGAGCCTGAATGACGGTTAGTCTACGCCCGACTTCACGCTGAGCACTCCGTTGTGATGGATTGTCGGAGCCCAACAGGACGCTCCCTGTGCTCTCGTACTCTCGACATTGTGAAAAATCTAGCAGCTGCAGGGTCCGCTCATGTTGGTGTTGTTGTTCTCCGGGGCCAGACTGACACCTGGTCGTTGTCCCGGGCGGGCGTGCCTAGGGCCGGCCTGGTCCAAGGGCAGTTTCTTGGCGATGGCTGTGAAGAGGTTCTGGACGTTCTCAGCGGTCTTTGCAGAGGTCTCGAAGAAGAGGAGGCCGGCCTCGCGAGCATAAGCCTCAGCATCGGCGGTAGGGATGGCGCGCTTCTCAGGTTGCTCGGTGACCAAATCCAGCTTGTTACCCGCAAGGGCGATGATAATGTTCTCGTTCGCCTGACGTTGGAGCTCCTTGACCCACGCCTTTGCCTTATCTAGTGATGCCTGAACTTGTGTTAGTATGGGTTGGAGGATACGGGGACTTGGATGAGACTTACCGATTGGGTAATGTCATATACAACCACGGCGCAGTTGGCGTTTCGGTAGTACATGGGGGCCAGGGACTTGTAGCGCTCCTGGCCAGCGGTGTCCCAAATCTCGAACTTGACTGTGGTGTTCTCGTCGAGAGAGATGGTCTGGGTGAGGAAGGCAGCGCCGATGGTAGACTCGCGATAAGAATCAAATTGGTCCTAAGGAAGTGATGAGCTGCAGCACAATGATGGAGGGGAATCAACTGATGGTTACCTTGACAAATCGTAGGACTATTGAGCTCTGAACGCATATGAGTTAGTTTGCTAAAAGTGTTGCGGATGTTTGTTGCGAATTACCTTTCCGACAGCAGACTCGCCTGTGATAGTCGATTAGCAACGAGAACAGGATTGGGAACGAGGCCGGCAAGGCAGACGGGGGAAGACGTACCGAGAAGAACCAGCTTAAATTGCGCGAAGCGGGTGTTGATGCCGCGGGCGCCGGCAGGGGGTGCTCGGGAGGCCATGTTGTTGGAGGTGGTGATATGTCGTGAAGGGATTCAGAGAGCTACCACGGCGGCAGTAGTGGCGGTATGGCTGGGTGTTGGGGAGTCGGACGTGGCCTGGACAACGGGGCGTGGAGCGCTCGGATCGGGAGAGAGGGGAGATGGCGGCCTTTGATCGCAGCGCAGCGCAGGGAGATTTAATCGGTCGGTCGTTGATGGCGAGGAGCGGAGCACGATCGTCAGGGAGAGAGGGACGGTGCGTGAGGATGAGTTTGGGGGAGAGGGCGAGTCAAGGGATCTTGGGATGGCGACGTCGTTGAAGAGACTAAGTGACTGCCTTGGGCCTTGGGTGGCTAGGGCGACGGACGACGGTGACTGGCTGGCGCACGAGGCACACGTCAGGTCAGGCAGGCTGCCTTTTGGTGGGCGAGGGAGAGCCAAGGTACCGGAGGTACGTACCTTCTGGGTCCCGTGCCCGGTTCATCTGTTCTAAGGTGCCAGTAATTACGGACTGCGGACGGACACCGGGTGTTCCTGCTCTGGCGGGGGCCGGACTGACGCACTCGCAATCTCTCTTGAGCAGGAGCGATACGGAGCACATGGCTGGTACCTCGACTGGTACCTCGTGGCGTCGAGGTACGTGCCTTTCACTCGCCACGAGGGCCTTACCTAATCTGAGACCCGCAGATCATCATCGATGTGGCTCGTTATCCCTCGTCTGTGGCTCTTCCATGGCTCAGGCTGTGGCTCGGGTCTCATTGCGACGCGCAACTGTGGATTCATGGTGACGTGCAGAGACGTGGCGGTGCCAATGTAAGCTTCGCTGGCCTCACCACACACCACACCGTTCTTGGATCAAGCAAGCATCACGGTCCGGCTTCACCATTCTCCCACCAACACACGCTCTTTTCCCCCCACCACAAGCAGCGGAGCTGGCTACCAAAACCCCCAGGGCCGCCCGCAACCAAGGCTCACCGGTCACAATATTCGCTTCTTAGAACCTCGATTTCCTGGCTCTCAGAAGCCAGCGTCCGCCCACCATGGCCCACATTCAAACATCGAAGCTCCCCTTCCGCGATATCAACGTGAAGGTCGCCAGCGACTCCTACACCTTCACCTCGCCTTCTTCCCCCGATGCGCCTGCTCTTGTCATTGACCGTCCCACGGGCGATGTGCGCTTGACTGAGGGCGCTGCTGGAACCGCCAAGCGGGCATCGCGCGTTTCCAGCATTGCCGGTATCTTGGGAATCATCCAACTCAGACTGGGTTTGTCACCGCCTCACCCCATGCAACTTCTACCCAGCACAGCACCGCTGACTACCTGTAGACAAATATGTCATCTTCATCACCAAGGCTCAGCCCATCGGCCGTATCAAGGGCCACATGGTCTACAAGGTCGTCTCCACCGAGATCCTCCCGATGCGCGAGCGCCAGATCCACGACCCCGATGAGGATATCTTTATTGAGCTCCTCAAGACTTTCATGGCCAGCGGTCCCATGTACTTCTCTTACTCCATCGACCTCACAAACTCCTTCCAGCGACAGGCGCAGATGGATGCCTCCCAGCCTTTGTGGATGAAGGCCGACGACCGCTTCTTCTTCAACAAGTATCTCCAGTCAGATCTGATCAACTTCCGCAACCGAGGGTCCCGATCTAACCCAGGCTCCCAACCCGGAATTGATCCCTTCATCCTGCCATGCATCTTTGGCATGCTCGAGATCAAGCCCACAACCTTCAAGAGCAACCCCCTGACGCTAGTCCTCATCTCCCGTCGATCGCGCCACAGAGGCGGAACCAGATACTTTACCCGTGGTGTAGACGAGGAAGGTCATGCCGCCAACTACAACGAGACGGAGCAGATTGTCATTCTCAATGACAGCAATAGTGGCATGGGAGGGTATGCCGGGAGCTCCGATATGCAGAGTGGCAAGTTCGGCGCGGGTGCCGGAAAGGAGATGCAGATATTCTCCTACGTCCAGACCCGTGGCAGTGTTCCCGCGTACTGGGCTGAGATCAACAGCCTCCGCTACACCCCAAAGCTCCAGATCCGGGGTATTGAGGCCGGCTTCTCAGCTGCCCAGAAGCACTTTGATGAGCAGATCCAGCTGTACGGCGACAATTATCTCATCAACTTGGTGAACCAGAAAGGCCGTGAGCAGCGAGTCAAGGAGGCGTATGAGAAGATGGTACAGATGCTCATTACCTCGCCGAAGCAGGGCCAGGACTCCGACCTTCTTACTGAGGAGAAGTTCACGACGATCCAGCCCCAGACTAAGCACCAAGAGTTTGATCGCCTGCACTACGTCTACTTCGACTATCACAGCGAGACCAAGGGCATGCGGATGGACAAGGCCTATGCTCTGATTGAGCGGCTAGCTGATGGCCTCGAGAAACAGGGCTACTTCCGAGCCGTCGACACGCCGTCGAATCTCGGCAGTAGCATTGATGCCCGCAACTACCAGACGAGCGTCATGCGCACCAACTGCATGGACTGCCTTGATCGTACCAACGTTGTCCAGAGCATGTTCGCGCGCCACGTTCTTGACCGCATCTTTGAGGATGTAGGCTTCATGGCCCGCGGAGCTTCGTTCCGCGACGAGGACGACGCCTTTGAGAACATGTTCCGTAACCTCTGGGCTGACAACGCCGACGTTATCTCCACTGCCTACTCGGGCACCGGAGCCATGAAGACGGACGTCACCCGCACCGGCACGCGCACCAAGGTCGGCGCCCTCCAGGACGCTCGCATCGGCGTCACGCGATACTTCCGCAACAACTTCTTCGACGGACCTCGCCAGGACTCGTTCGATCTCTTCCTCGGCGCCTACCAGCCCGGCACCACCAACATCGGCACTACCCTCGTCTTCACCGACCGCCGACCAATTCTGATCCAGTCCATCCCTTATATCCTCGCCTTCAGTGTCTTCATCATCTTTGTCGGCCTATTCACCCGCCGTGCGCCGGACGCCAGCATCTGGCCCATGCGCCTCTTTCTCCTATTCTTCTTCGGCGTTGCCATATGGGCCTTCAGCTTTGTCTGGGGCCACGGTATGCTCTATGTAAGCATCTCTCTGGCGCTATGCAGACCACTCCCCGTCTTCTTATACGAAGCCCAAAAAGCTAACTCGCTCGACTCTAGGTCAACTGGCCGCGCCTCAACCCTCGACCATATGCCGTGGAGGGTTACAACGAGCACTACACCAAGGCACGCAAGGACGGCCTCGTCGGCTCATTCGTGGCGAAACACGAGCGCGGACTCAGCACGGCGCGCTACCTCAACGCCGAGGAGGGCAAGAAGAGGATCGAGTAGGCAGGTCCTCGGGCGGAAAAGACTTATTCGTTTCTTCATTTATTCGTTCAATTGTTGGGTTCTTTGTAATGTTCAAGGTGTGCCCTCTAGCTCAGCCGAGAGCAGGATTTTGAGGAGAAGCATGTCATCTTTGTAATAACTAAAGTTAAGATAGTTCGCCAAGATGGCTTCATCCCAGGAAGGCATATTTTGTAATGGGCGGTATAGATAGGTACAAGAGAGTGAGAATAAAGAGAGATGGAAAAACTCTCCTGGCGATTAAATAAGTTACAGACATGTGAAAGAAAGAAAAAAACACCATCCCGTCAAAAGTTGTACACCAAGGCTATGCTGTCGCCGCGTTACGCTATGCCAATGCCAATGCCAGATGCCATGCTGCTTCCTCCACTCCCTTCCTCGAATACATAGGGGTATCAAAACCAGACTCCCAGTTGAGTGAGGTATCCAATAAAAATGAGAATAATGATGGTCGGGGTGAAGGGGACTACGAGAGAACGCATTCAACCCCACGCATAAAAAGTATACGCCCAGCAATGCGCCACGCTGTATCGCATGCTCATCAACTCGTTGCTTCATCTCCTCTCGCACACTCTCGCGTGCTCTACAACCATAGCAGCCACCTAACGCCACTCCATGCGCCTTGTCCCAGTCCCAGGATGATCCGGAAGATAGTGACGACGAACCAGACGTACCACATGAACCCGACGAGCACCCACTCAACAATCGACCACATGCCGCGGCGAAGCCATCTGAATCGTCTGCGTCGGTTCCGACTGAGCTCCTCGATCAAGTCAATAACCCGCTTGATCTTGAGCAACTGCCCCAGGGCCAGATCCTTGCCAGTTTCATCAGCTTGGTCCGCTGCCTCTCCGGTCATGCCCGAGAGCTCATCTGCAATGCGAGAGCGGACACACCAGATACGCTCTTCCAGTTTCGGCCGTGTTTGACCGGTGAAAGTATCTGACGACATTTGCCACCGCTCGACCTCTGTTTCAATTGCAATTCTTAGCGTTTGGCTCGCCAGGGGGTAGTGGTCGCGGTATGGAATCTCCTGATCAGACGGCAATGAAGCTTTGGGCGTAAGCTTCGCGATTTCTGCCCACGGCACACCTGCAATATTGGACCGTGCAGATAGGCCTGGAGCTAACAAACTACCCCTGGCGAGAGGCTTCTTGGCCTCTTGGGCTCGACGAGCTATTTCCATGGCCTTGATACCAGAGGTCAAAATAAGGGTTCGTAATCGGGCAATTTCTCGCTTTGAGAACTGGCCCTCTCCCGGGTGGATCTGATCGACAATCGACCACTTTCGACTCCTAAAGTTGTCGGGCTCGTTGAACCTGACCATTGGTGTCACTGTCTTGGGCATCTTGTCTCCAGCTCGAGAGCCGTCTGGCGCGCTTTCTTGGAACGACTCTGATTCTGATGCTTCGACGTTGGCGGCCAGAACTTCCTCGACTGTACGACGGGGTGCAGAGGCTGTAGTGTTCGGCACATCCAATCCTGAGGGCTTGATAAGATTTAGACGAGATGACTGAGCGCTCTGTATGCCGCTCTCCGGTGCCCGAGCCATGCTAGGCTTTCCATATACCTCTGACACAGGCTGGAATTGAGGCATCGTGTCCAGGAAATGCTTTTGGTTCTGTTGAGGCTCATTGTTCCGTTTGGAGTTTGTTCGAGACAGAGTGAGGGAGAGCCTTGCGCGTCCCCTTTGCTGCTCGCTCTCAGACTCATCGGAGAATGCTTCAGGTGGAGTATCAAATGCGCTGTCCTTCTTCCACAGCATGTCGCCCAGCCTTGAAACCCCACCACGGATCACTGTGTCAATCCGAGGTCCCTTGAACATTCCGCGCAATCCGATTTGATCGTCGCTCCTGAGCCTTACACTAGTACTGCGGTGATGCTTGTGGCCGTCCAGAGCGGGCCGGGAAGTGGAAGGAAGCCGTTCCGGCCAAGTCCTGCCCTCGACAGAGTTGGGCTCAGGAACAGAAGACCGGTTATCTGAATCTTCGGCTTCGTATAGTTGGGGCTCAGGGGCCTCCTCACGACCCTTCTCACGGAAGGCCCGCTTCACTTTGGAGAAGGGATTCCTGGATGGGGATGAGGCGCGGCTAGACGGTGCAGATAATTCCAAGCCGGGCGGTAGACCAGGGAGGGTGTACGGAATCGGGTTCAGTTCCGGGGACATTGGTTGAGGCGAATCAGCATCGTCCAAGAACTGTCTTGGACGTCTCAAGCCTCCGCTATCGACTTTCTCAAGTTGGTACCCGGGCAAAGACTCCATTTGAGCTCTTTCACGGAGAGATCGGTGGTCAGAATCACTTGGATCTGTAAGGGACCACTTCCTATTACTGTTTCGCTTCGAATGCAAACTGTGCTCTGGTGTTGTAGAGCTCCCAGCTTGCATATACTCGGCCTCGTTCTCGGTAACATGGGAGAGTCGTTGCTTGGCTTCTTGGGCAATCATCTCTAGCATCTGCTTCTCAAGCAGGTCGTTGGTGTGGCTAGAAATAGTTCCGGCTCGGGTTTGTCGGAACCGCTTCGGCTTGCCCTCGCTCTTGATTTCGTTGTCGCTACCAGAGTCAGAGAAGGAGTCTCTTCTCATCCGCAAGTGATGGCTGTGGGTCGAAGCAGAATGTCTATGGAAACCGCCACTAATATCATGGAGCTTTTGCTTCGCCCGTTCCTTTGTGCTACCCTGCGAGTGAACTGTGTCGGGTCTAAAAAGTTTTTGATCTTTTGGATCGAAAGTCGGCTCGGCGTCTTCCAGAGTGTTGGTAGGGAACGGGGTCACGCCGGTCCCAAGTTCATCTGTTTGCTGCGACATTGGCCGGCTCAGAACTGCCCCTTCAGGAAAGATCTTGAACCAATTGCGGTCCTCAATGAGTTGCTTGTGATGATCCCGTTCCACCCAATAAGCATCCGCTATCATGTCGCACGGCTCGAAGAACCAATCAACTCGGGGGCGGCGTACTCGAAGAGCTGCTTTAGGGGCAGAATCCAGTGACAGTTGAGACTCAACTTCGTCGGCAGAAGGAAAGGGGGGTAAAATGGAGCTGTCATCTCCAGAAAGGACCTCTAGAGTAGTTGCTCGCTGCGATGCCTTCTCAACCCACATCTTAACTGACTCAACGTCACTAAATCCTTGCGTGTCACCGTCTATGACCAGTCTTTCTCTCGCTCGAACTTTTCGGTTTCGGATGTATTGCAAGGGATTGTACTCTCGCCCACCAGACAGTATAGGCTCTGTCGACCCGAACTTGGTCAATTTTCCGTTAATAGGAGAGCTTGGTGGGCTAGTAGCCGAGGGTCGATCGGGTCCCATTTTCAGGGGAGGGAGAACCTCCAGCAGACGTCTGTACTGTGACATGAGCTCGAGATGCTCGCGAGCCTTTTGAGCTCTTGCCAGAGTTGATGTTGAGAAGTGGTATCGGTAGGGGCCTTCGTTTCCTGTGTCGAACGGGGGACGGAGGGGGCTGCTTGACCTGACACCAGAAAGCCGGGGGTTCAAAGCCTGGGGTGGCTTGGGAGATATATTTCGTGTCGTTTTTCGTTGTTGTTGGAGGTGGGCTTTGAGATTGCCTCCGGCGGGTGCGTCTTGTACCGGGGTCAATCGAGGTGGGTTGGTCCGGGTGATGTTGCGTCGCGATGCTATACGCCTTGACTCGCTAAGATTCAAGGCCATATTGACAATCTGGGTAGAGTCGACGTCGAGGGCAGTAGAGGCCTGCTGGGAGGCACGCGGTCTGCGAGCGTGGCCATCTCGCTTTTTGAGGAACAGCTCTTCCTGGGATGTATCAGGGGAAACAATCCGGGTCCGGTTCCTGCTGCCCCCAGGATTCATGCCCAGGCCGAAATCTCGGGGGGCGCTTGTCGAAAGGGGTTCCAGTGCATCCTTTGGCCTCTGCTGCGACCTGTTTCGAGGACGCCGTGACTGGTTATAATCATCGTCGCCGACCACGGCATCCTGCAGGAGGAAGGCACCGCTGGGTTGAGCCTTGTGGGTGCGCCTCATGCGTCTCGCTCGGCCAGCATTCTGGCCGCTGCTCTGGCCGCTGCTCTGGCCGGGGTCGCGGGCCTTGAGGTTGAAGCGCGGGAGAAGCTCGTCGTCGGAGAAGGCGAGAGGCCGTTCGGGGGACGTGGGAGCATTGAGCAGGGCGCCGATGGTGGCGGGCTCGGCCCTCGAGGCGTGGTCGTAGCTGAACCTAGTGGGAATCTCAGGCGTCACTGGGCCATCACGTCTCCCATACGCAGCGAGAGTTGACGGGCTACGCTTGTCCGTCATTGCGCGTAAGCTTCACCACATGCCAGTGTCGCGCTCGCTGATGGGAGGCAGGCTTTGTCGTCACTGGTGACCGGGAGAGCGGTGCAGCATTTTCTTGTTTCGGGGGCGAGGGCGATCTCGGGGGATGGGAGCCGGGAGGTCGAAGGTCTAAGGTTGAGCGAGACGGCGGGCGAGACCAAGGACGCAGGATGTCGAGGATAGAGGGAGTGAATGCCGGTCCAAGCGGAGAGAGAATCCCTCACGGACTCATGGCAAGTTGTTTGCGGCGCGGGGATTAGAGTGGTTGAGATTGTCGTGGATCTGGGTTTGGGAACTGGGTTCTGGAAATGGAACCTGTTGTTGTGTTACACCTTGCCGGCCGGCCCCTGCTTGGCCTTAGGTTCTGGTTGTCACGGGATGGCTACCGGGTGGCTACAGGGTCACGTCCAATGCGCGATGGTGGCGGGGGGGTTAGTAAGGGTACTGTGGGGTCCATGAGCGCTCGAACAAGGTGTTACCCAGGTGCTCAGTGTGCTATAAGGTGCTATAAGGTGCTATAAGGTGCTACCCAGGCGCTATAAGGTGCGACGCCATCCACGAATTGGTAATAGCCCGTGTGCCTAAACTTGCGCTGCAATTCGCATTAGGGCGCGCTGGGGGCGAAGAGTGACGCACCAGCACACCCACGCGGGCTCGCGGGCTGGGAATCTCTCCGTTGCAGCCCACAGGGTAGCCAACAGGAGACTGACGTACTCCGGCCGGGGCCCCGATTCATCCAAGCAGGGACAGGGACACTTGACAGCAGGATAGTTGTTTCGATATACGTAGCACGTAGCGGCATGACACCCTGCAAGTCCTTGTACCAGCCCAAGTGCCGATCATCATCATCATCACATGAAAAAAAAATCTCCAAAAACACCGCACCTGAGACACTTCAGCTCGGGTCACTCCAACTCAGCCCAGTCAGCCCAGCATGAACTCCATCACTCGCCGCCACGTCTGCGCCGCAGCCACCAGCTGGAGCGCATACAAGTCATGCGCTCGCCACTGTACGGCGTGCCTTTCCCAGCTCGGCGAACTCTTCTGTGCCACTTGGTGGCATTAACTTATGGGTTCGGCTTGCATCTGTCTCCGGCTCCATCGCTCAAGAATGCTTCTATTATACACTCTGCTTCTTACATTACATGACGAGAGACTGAGGGGTATATATCTATCTATACAAGTCACCTGCCTGACCCCTGACCGACTCCTTTCTTTGTCCAGAACTCACGCCCTCTCAAGCTGCAGGCGACGCACCAATAACTTCCTCGCATCGGTTGCAAAGCGCGTCTTCTGAAGGCGCCACGTATCGCCAGCACCGTGAACACTTGTCCTCCTTCGGGGGAAGCACGTGAACCTTCACCTCGGTATCCCGGACCTCAACCTCCTGTTCATAAGCCCATGCTGGGCTTTGGGGCACAGGTTTGTTCAACCCTACCGACGAAACCACAAAAATGGCCTCCAGCTCTTCCAGATATCGCTCTAGAACGCTGGCCACCTCGCTGTTCTCAACGGCAATGTTCACGGAACACTGTAGGCTGCTTCCCAGCATCTTGTCTCCTCGCGCCTGCTCCAGGGCCGCCTTGACCGCATTGTGCACTCCTGAGATCACAGCCGCGTCTTCCCGTAGCGCATCCTGAGAAAGCGTCAACCGCGCGGGGTCAACCAGGGCCGAGCCGTACAGTTGTCTAGCTGGGTTCTCCAAAGATCTGTTGATTGCAATTAGCTTGTGATGTTGGTTCTGAGTGGACAGGGTCAAAAACTCACGTGTCATCAGCCATCCACGCTGGCCGATGTGACCAAGCCTCCTCCACCAGAAGAGGTGTCACCGGCGAAAGCATCCGCAAGAATCCAATGAAGATGGGCTCCAAAATGCCACCACCGTCACCGCAGTAAAGGCGATCTTTGAGCGCCTCCAGATAGAACGCCGACAGGTCGGTTGCGACCCAGCGGTTGATCATACCAATTCCTCTGTGAAACTCGTAGTTGTCATAGGACTCCATGACCTGGGACATGGTATCCGAGAGTTGAACCAGCGCAATCTGGTCAAGCTTCGTCAGCGGAGCTTGTCGAGCCTCCTGGTTGAGCGACCCCAGAAGCATCTTGATGATAGTCCGATACTTGATCAAGGCAGTGTGAACAGGCTGTAGAATCGTCTGCCCGATGAGCACATCACTCGTAAAATCGGCACTCGCTGCCCACAAACGGACCGCATCGGGGCCAAGGCCATCAAACTTTTGACCTTGTCCCTTCCCCTTGCCCTTCACCTTAGCAGGGCCGAGAAGACTTCCGTCCATGACCTGACCAGGCTCGATTATGTTTCCAAGAGATTTTGACATCTTCTTGCCCTGTCCATCAAGCGTGAAACCATGGGTAATCAGCGTCTTAAACGGTGCGACAATCTTGCCGGAATGGTTCTCATCCACCTTCTGGGCCGCGACATATGTCAACAGGCTAGATTGGAACCAACCACGGTGCTGGTCAGATCCCTCGAGATACACATTGGCGGGACCTTCGGTTTCAGTCCAACTACTGCCGCTATCGAACCAGACGTCCATGGTGTCAGTGCCTCGACGATATTTACCAGTCAACGAGGGCGCAATCCACGCGGGATCATCGGGGCTATCAGAAAACCAGGCAGACGAGGTACGTTCCTGCATAACAGAGATGATGTGTTCGATTGTTTCTGCCGTCATAACGGAATTTCCGCTTTCATCATAGAGCGCAGGGATAGGGACTCCCCAAGACCGTTGGCGGGAGATACACCATTCGCTGCGGCCCTTGATGAAGCTCTCGAGGCGAACTCGGCCACCCTCAGGAACAAACCGAACATCACGGAGCGCCGCAAGAGCATCTTCCTTGATACTTCCCACGTCGGCAAACCATTGGGCTGTGGCACGGATCACGACAGGTCGTTTCGTTCGCCAGTCATAGGGGTATTTGTGACGCAGTTTGTGCGTTCCCAGAACATCATCTGCCATCAGGTCCAGTACAGATTGGCTTCCGCCGTCCAGGATGGATGGGGCAGACATCAGCTTCTCAGGATCATCAGGGTATGCCTCCTTAGTAAAGAAGCCGCCATCGTCGATTGGCGCAAAGGCATCAATGCCAAGCTTAGCGCAAGCTTCATAATCCTCCTGACCATGTCCAGGAGCGGTATGAACAAGACCCGTACCAGAATCAGAAGTGACATAGTCTGCATCGATAATGGGTTGCGGTGGTGCAGATTGACCTTGTAACTTGTTGCGATACTGGAGTCCCTTCAAATCAGAGCCACGGATCGAGTCCACCACTACTTCGAACGAAGGAATTATTTGCTTCATGGCTTCGACACGCTCTGTCGCTACCAGGAGACCCTCGGAACCGACGCGGATGACAGAGTAGGTGAGGTCGTTGTGCACAGCAATCGCTTTGTTCGCAGGGAGAGTCCAAGGGGTGGTTGTCCATACAGCGGCATAGAGCTTTCCCTGAAAATTGGAAAGCTCTGGGATCGAGGACCAGTCGGAAACGATAGGGAACTTGATATAGGCGGCGGTTGAGACGTGGTCGTCCCGATACTCCAACTCAGCTTCGGCAAGGGCGGTTCGCGATGATGCTGACCAGTAGACGGGCTTATGCTTGCGGTACACGAGACCCCGGCGGACCAGTTTCTGGAAGACGCGAAGTTGGCGAATCTCAAACTCACGGTCCATTGTAGTCCACCTCTTTTCCCAATCCGCCATGACCGAAATCGACTGGAAACCCTTCATCTGGTCCTTGACCGTCTTCGAAGCCAGCCGCCGCGCCGTATCTCGGATCTGAACCGGGGTCAAGCCTTTGGTGTTGCTCGACCCGAGAGCTTTCATTTCGATTGGAAGACCATGGCAATCCCAACCTGGTCTATATGTAACCCTCCGTCCTTGCTGCACCTTGACTCGAACGATCATGTCCTTAAGGATCTTATTCATGGCATGTCCGACGTGAAGATTGCCATTGGCGTACGGGGGGCCATCGTGAAGGGTGAATTTAGTGTCCTCCCGTCGATTCTTCGCCTGCCAGTCGTAGAGATCATCGGTAACTTGGCGAAGCCATTGTGGCTGGAGCTTGGGGTTCGGACGAGCACTTTGGCATGGATCAATTAGCCCCGTACATGACGCCAGATATTCCAGGAGGAGACCTACGGAAAGCTCGACCGAGGCAGCCTCAGAGTCGACTTCCAGGATTTGGACATGACTGAGCTAAGACCATGTCGCGAGGCACGGTACAGGCAATTCTGGAGTCGGGCCCAGTCGTCAAAGAGCGTGAAACTATCGGTATCACGGGCGGCTGAGGAAGAATTTTAGCGCTACGCGATACACCCCGCGGCTGGGAGCATCAGCCTGCAGACGCAGTGCTTTGGCCAGCTGCAAGGCTACAGGTCCACTGAAGATCTAGCGCCTCTGCGGGGCAATTCCAGCGGGTGGTTACATCACTGGCTCGCTCAATTGCACCGACGTCAGCCCTGCTCACTCAAACATTCACGCTGCTGCGACTCTGAATAAACAATCTGGACGACAGCATGGCTCCCATACGCCGATATCTCAGAATATCGAAATACTCGGTCCTTGAATGTCGAATTTACCTCGATAACCCCGCCCTAGCCCAGTCATGGCTTCTCAATTCTCGCAAACCGATACTCCCCCAAGTCATTGAGAGCATCCGACCCCTGGTGCTGCCGAAGCTGCGTGAAGAAAAGGAGAGGAGCAAGAAGAAAAGTACCAAGAAGAAAGTTATCAAGGATGTGGTAGCCACAGGTATCATCAACCAAGCTCCGGGCTTCGTCAATTCCAAACTAATCAAGTCCAGATGACTTTGAAGTATCCATCTTCCTAATGGAGACGGCTATCCGGCACTCTCTGCTTAGCAAGACCAAGCACTTCCGAGAAAAGCTACCTCCCAGGATGGAGTCAAACTCGACGAAACTCATCAGCGAGACGGACCGGACCGCTGTGGATGTCGATGCAGACGACTATGCACCCGCAGTACGAGTAGAGGAGGACGACGACGACATTGGACTGGCTGATATTCCCGCCGTGGATACAGTCAGACGGAGTAAGCGTCAGAGACAGAGGCCGGGCCGGGACGACGACGACGATATCGACGGCGATGCATCCGACGAAGATGAAACGGCGTCGGCCATCGAAATCGACTCTGATACGGAGGCACCCCCTCACAAAAGGCGCCGAGGCCGAGCTGGCTTATCCGACGAGACCCCGGACGAGGATGACGACAAGAAGAAGCTAGCCATGGACGTATCATATGAGGGGTTCGCAATCTATGGTCAGGTGCTGTGTTTAGTCGTCAAGAAGAGGGACGGTGGGAAGACACCACTTTCCAGCAATCGCGCCAGTGGTGCTGCAGCTAGTGGGAGTGTGAGTGGGAGCCGGCCGGAGGGCCAAGCAATGATGGAGAACTGGATCTCGTCTACGCAAATGCCTGTCGGGGACGAGGTTTCATGACAACGGCAACATCTAGGCGACGCATCAATTCAGCGGCAGGCGTCGGGGAATGGCCTGACCATGCACGATGAGGCTTGATCTCGGCGACGGCGTGCGGGTGCAGCCGTCGGGTCGGAGATTGAAATATCTTCGGGATCCTGGGATCCTCGGACCCTGGGCAGCTGGGCAGCGGGAGGCATCCATCAAACGGGACTGGACTCGCAATGCACACCTGAAGCATCTCGGCGGGAGCAATTAGAGCTGACTCCGCCCTGGACGGTGGACGGTGGCTGAGCCGACCAATTCACCGTCCCTGGCCGGGGATCGATCGCCAGGCAGCTGCTAATAATAATGGCGAGGGCTGCCTCGTGGAACGGCCGCTGGTCGTCCACCGAACCACACACTGACGGCCCGATGCTTGGCGTACATCCCACGTTTGATGGACGTATTCGTACGTACAGGGAAGGCTACCTACATTTACGGAGTGCGTAGTCGTATAGGTTGCAATTATTCAACATGGCCATGTTCATCCGAGAGGGGTCTTGGCACCCGAAGTTGATTCCACAGGCCCCAACAAAGGTGGAATTCAATTGAACCCACGTGAGGCTCCCCTGACATGGTTACGCTCCGTCTGATTGGCGTGACGCGGCTTGTACGGTGATTGCTGAAACTGACTTTTACTGTGATGATATGACGGACGACATGCTCCGCAGCAAAATGGTCATTCCCTTGAGTGATACTGATAGTGTTTGCTAGCTCCTAGTCTGTTTCCGGGGCTAGGGGCCGTTGCACTTCGTCATTCTCTGCTCACGGCAGCGGCACTAACCCTTGAGAGTCGCCCGCGAGAGGCGTCTGGCTCAGAGTCTAGCTCCCAATATTCCGGGCGTACCTTGTACTATCGACAAGCGCACTGCCCCAATAAGCCATTACGTGCGAGAGCAACGTGGACTGGGCTACGTTGCTTCTGCTGCTCCCCGCGAAACTCATCCTTCAGTTCGGTCGTCTCGGGATGCAACATTTGGCTACGGCAGCATCGGATGCCAGATTTGCCTTGCTACTTACCGTGCGCGATATGCCCAACTATCCCGGGTTACTGCCTCGGGAAACCTTGAACAACAAGGGCGCGCTGGGGGCAGCAGGATAGCGCTAGCATCGAGCAACCCCGCAACCGCAGCGCATGGCCCAGGATCATGGCGTTTGGAGTTCTTTCGTGAATGATCTTCCCGCCCGTGTGAGGGCGAGTGTGACTGAGACGGCGGCTTCGACTACGGCCACTGCGACTGCGACTGCGACTTGGTAAGCAAGTACCCAGAGTCCCATGACGCCAGCGATGGAGAGGCCCAGGACCGAGTACATGGCCGCCATGTACCTTTCGTGTTGGCCAGCGACATTCGATGAGGCCATATCAGGACCCGGGCCTCTCATCCACGGCGCACACCCTCTTTCAACCTTCGACCCCTCCTCTGCGCATGCAGTAGAGTCCACTCTCGTCGACATGTTGTTTGCCAGGCAATCCAGGCCCGCTTTGAGACAAAAGAACATCGTCATTCCGCCATCGCTGCCACTCGTGATTATCGCCTCGGGCACGTTGTCCGCCGTCTCTGGACGGAGCAATGCTCTCAACCCCGGCACCCAGCTCCCGTCAGCTTTGCCAGCTCCGCCAGCCGTGGCCAGACCCTCTTCAGACCCTCTCCAGACCCTCTCCAGGTCCTACCCCCAGCTCATCGATCGCATCATCCACAATCAAATCGCTCCCCCCCACCGCGAAGGATCAATGGCCAGGGGATTGATGTATCTAGACCGCCCGAGGTCCGGCAGGTAGCTGAATTCGGCTCCGACTTACGTCTCAGGCCGCTTCCCATCCCGACAGTCGATCATGGTCCATGATTCACGTCTGCATCACCCGCAGCAGCCACCTCGACGGGGACGCCTGTCTGCGCTGTAGTTGGCTACTTTGTATGTACTGCTGCACATAAGAGCTGTTGGTGTCACCACGTCCCGTGTGTAAGCCCGCAGAAGTCGGACGGCGGACGCCCGCTCAGCCACACCTTGCCCCACAACCCCGGGTAGCCTTATCCTTATCACCGCGAATGTCTTGCGTCTTGCATCGCATTGCCCGCTCACCGATACCCTCAGATAAGGCTGCAGCTGCAGTCATGTAGCTATGAGACCTTCACTGCCTTGTGTGTTGTCAACCGGTGTATACCTAGACGCTATGTTTTCTACCGTTTACCCGCAGCACCCGCGCATCCTGCAAGAAGCATGTATGTACATGTCAGCAGGTCGATGTCTTACTCCTCGCAATCACCAACTGAAGAAGCAAGCATTTGATTGTCTGACAGAAAGCGGGGAAGTCGCAAGGTCGATCCTCAAGTGAGACTTGATTAGCAACTATCCCTCAGCCTACGCCTCCTACGTTGTACTGTGGAGTCTTGATCCAGGTTGCAACAAGTCATGAGCGATGCTGAGGTTCCATTGGCTGAAGTTGTTTAAACAGTGGCATGCTAGTTTCCAAGATTCCAGCATCAGACTCAAGGGCAATCTGCCACTGATTTTCGGGAGATGATGATCCCGGACTGTCTCAGCCCGGGGGCGCTGATCAAGGTCTCAGTCGAGGGTGTAATCCCAGTCGTGGGTGTTGCTATTGCTATGCCGGATAAATGTAAGGATTGGATCGACACTGGATCAACACACCCTGGGCTTCAAACCCCCTGCATAGATGTCCTACGGCACAATAAAAAGAAAAACATAATCGCCTTCAAAATCATACACCGATAACAATCCTGGTAAAAGCGATATGCTTTTCCTAGTTTCGAGCCCGATTAGTGGTAATTGGCGAGGGAGGGTGGACTTCTATGCACACAAGAGCTAGTCCAGACAATCAACATAGCACAGTAAACAATATTAGGTCAGCTACCATGAAGAATCGCAGAGACGCGGTCGGTAAAGATATTATTTAAAAAAAATCCCCATCGTCATTGATTGCATGACCATTGATTACATGCACTAATGTACCGGGGAAACTTGGTCCTGTTGTTTGACGCTATCAACACAGGCTGTCTGGTATGCAGTTGTGGCCAGCCCTACCCGGGACTTGCACACAAATGTCAATCTTAAATAACTCTAATAAAACAACGAAGCATGTCTATTTCGGGCTGTGGGTACGGTTATCCTGATAATCCCCGTGCAAGTTTCAGCATTGTAGGACCAACAAATACCCCTAGGGATGAAATCCTGAGAATGAGTGAGTATCAATTGGTGGTTTTGGAGTTTCCGTGCCCCACACACCATGAAACGCGGAGCAGACATGTACAAGACGCCTCCCCAACACGTAGCAACTAATAACCCTTCAGATCATAATACGAACTCATAGATCATCCCAATTGATCAGCTCATGTGCATCAAGGATGGGTGATCTGCGCAAGGTGGTTTACCGAGTGTGGATTGACGCGAATGTCATGCAATTTACACCGGGCGGCTGAAACTGTTGAGATAATTGCATTCCTAAAATGGTACTGTATGTCCGCGAATGTCTTCTACCCGCGTCAAATGTCTTGCGGATGTCCAAATGGCCGAGGAATCCTAGCGAGATAGAGGTATTAGGTGTCCACTACAATTTGACAAAAGTCAACCCCACAAATGCCAGGTTCAAAAGAGGACGACAAGATGGTTGCACCGAAGGGAGCAGTGGCCGCTGAGACGTGTTTCGAAACTACATGCGAATGGGTGTGTACGTGCGCAACGTTTGGTTCGTTCCTACACCATTGTATCTGAGTAGGTGGACTGGGGCCGCGATATCACGGAGAACCTCCAACATGCATACTCGATTGGAGTCTCACTCGTATTATTGGAAATGCCAGTCTGCTAGTCTGGACACACAACGACGGTCGAGATTTGGGGGCGGAATTCTCATTTCCACGGCGGGATATTAGGTGGCAAGCGTGTCGTGCTACGTGGTATTGGCCCCTGGTTTTCACATCGGGCTGGGGTTACATCGTTCGCGCCAACTGCCATCGATACGATGGGCCGCCGCAATCTGGCGATCACAGGGCCTTGTGTTTCCAATAAAAGAAGGTTCAAGATCGATTGAGCGATTATTGGCCCAAGGGTCATGGCGTGCGCGGGCGCGGACGAGCGTCGTCGCCCAGGTCGCCAGTGTCAACGTCAGGCTCACATCATTTCCTGGCCAGGGGGTCGGACATTAGCAATGGCCTAGCCAGCGCACATCCCATCGCCGACCAGCCGCCCACGCCCTCGCCGGGATCATTTCAGATGGAGGCTGAATTATTGGATCGTCCCGTCGCGCTGTAGCGGGCGGCCGGCTGCTCAGCTGGGACTGCGCCGGTATCATCGAGTACCACGGGTCCTGAATGTCGAATGTCTGGAGTACGCATGCCGAGCGTCATGACAATGACAGACAGGCGGGTCCGCAGCATGACAGCCGACACGGGCCATGAACCCAATCGAGTGGTTCTCAACCGTGCGGGTACTACAATGGAGAACAACAATGGAGAATGCATGCACGCAGGACTGTGCTCATTGTGGGAAAAAAACACACTCAGCGTCTCAGCAGGATACCCGAAGCGTAGGCGTCGTGTTACATGTTGACGATGACACTTGATGACACTTCAACCTGGAGATGACCGCCGCAGCAGCACGCCACACCCTCCCTCTCCAGCTTTCAGGCCAGCCTCCCGGCCCCAGCTGTCCAGGGGAAGACGCGCCCCCCGGTTCACCACGTGGAAGAAGTAACCCAAGGTGCTGCGTGGCTTGCCGCTTGGCCACCACCCGTCTCACACCCAGAACCCCTGGTGTGGCTTGCAAATGGCTCGCCGCCCAGATGCGCCCACAGCCACAGCCACAGCCATCACAATTTCGCTCCCCTTTCTCCTTTCTTTGTGCATCCTCCCGCATTGCTTTTATTGTTTCCATGTTGCGCTCATCCGTATCGGGAGACACTCCTTGACTCCGCATTTGACCGGACCGGGGGCTGCAGGCAGGTCTCAGGCCAGTCGCCGACCTTGGCTCTGCCTGAGACATGGCAGTGACGCGATGCACCCACCGCTCTACGCCAGCCACATCCAGGCTGCGGCGGTGGTTGTCTTGACTCGGCGGCCAGTAGAATTGTTCCCAGAAGCTGAGATTCCGCTGCGCTGCTGCCAGATGCTACGCTGGCAAAAAGCACACATACTATGTATACTTGCTGTCATATTACTTCGAACGAGATCCTGCGGCTGAATATGCACGAACAAGCCTACGAGTCCTCTGCATACTCAGCCAGCCACCGTGCTGCAATGCAAGGACAAAGGGGAAAGCCACTATTGACGACAATCAGGAGTATTCGTACGCAAGTGGCCCGGCACCCATTGTGCATGAACCGAGAGTCTGGGCATGATCGTCGGGTCTGGCTGGCACGGGCCAAATATCACGTAGTCGTCTTGTCCTCGATGGCGTGCAGAACACACCGACCGTTTGGCGGCTTCTCGGTCTCACTTTGACAGGGCACCGCGCAAGCGTCAGCTTTCAGCTCATTGAGTCCATCCCCATCCCTTGTAGACGTGCTACAATGGGAAAACCGCTCCTGTCGCCGGCGTCTCCAGCCCCTCGGAGACGCGGCCCACTTGTCCGTCCGTCTGTCTGTCTGTCTGGAGAAGGTATCGACAAGCTAGCGACCATAGTCAGCACACTATCTAATGGGCAACCCCCAAGCTACGGCGTCCCCGTGGACCGGGCCCCTATCGCCCAATCCCAAACACGCTTGAGACGACTTTCGTGATCTCTGTCAAATACGACAGACTAGTCGTAGGGTCCGTCGTTCTCCAGCCTCGGCACGGAGTAGGGGTACCAGCGCAGCGGAACGGCCACACACCCCTCGCAGCCGGAGCCAGCAGCCGAGAGCGGTGCCTGCCCGCGGGAACACGTCGCATTCAGCATCAGATGACCATCTGTCTCAAGGGCTCTGGGGTTGAAGGCTGAGCCAAGAGGTGGTATTATTCCAGGGGGCCTGAACTGATTGATCGCCGCAGGCATGGGCGGCTTGCTTACAAGGGGAAGCGTCAGCAGAAAAGACGCAGTTGCAATCACACAAGTCACCTGCCAGACACACTTGCGACATTTCCTGTGGGTGAAAACTTGGAGATGTCAGCCGCCGTGGTGTGGTCACGTCAGGACCAGCGTCGATCAGGGGTCCTTTCTGGTTCTGGGTGTTTCCGGGCGCGCTGTGGCCGACAACGGCGACGATGGTCCGTCGTGTGCCTCAAATCTTTTTCATCCTTTTCAGATTAGGCCTCATCTCACGAGACAGTTGCGGTCTGGGACGGGGTCGTCTACTCAAACAGGAAATGACGCCTATCTGTGGACGGATTTCTAAGCCTTTGCCACTTCATTACTGTTCGCCCCTCCGAGTCGGTGAAGCGTCCCGGCGTGGCGGGTCAGCTTTTGACGATGGACCTTGCGACCCCAGATTAAAGAAGGAAGGGAGAAGAAAAGAAAAATCTTGCCGGTCTGCCAGATCCATCGTGGTAAGGCTCATCTGGAAAAAATAATAACAAGTGGTCTCGGATCTAAGAGTACTACGTCGAGGTTAGGTCCAGGCACCACCACCCTAAGGGCCGTTGGACCCCCTGGCGGCCGCTAGTTCGAGGGTTGCCACCACCCGTTCGCGCAGTAGTCAGGGGCAGGCGAAGACGATGGGGAGGCTGGGCTG
Organism: Ilyonectria robusta; assembly: GCF_021365365.1. NCBI lineage: Eukaryota > Fungi > Ascomycota > Sordariomycetes > Hypocreales > Nectriaceae > Ilyonectria > Ilyonectria robusta. The sequence continues at coordinate 1,570,980 of NW_025764437.1, read as the reverse complement.
GAGACCAGACGGACATTTTGACTCGTTGTGCAAGCCTGTGGGGTGGAAAGGAGGCATGAGGCGGACACGAACCGAATAGTTTATGCATGGCTGGTGAATTAATCTCCCAACAGACGCACAACAAAGGGAGGCCCGCGCGTTTGTTCCGTATGAAATTTGATCGTGCAGAAGCCTGTGCGCACACGGGCCCCGTTCTCCATAATGAATACCTACCTAGTAAAGAAACAAAGGAAAAAAGCCAATCCGAAATGGGTATCGAGACGCGAATCTGAAAGGACACGAAAAGCAAAATTTCCGTCCACACCCCCGAAAGGAGACGCCAGAAGTCCAAATTTGCCACCCAACCCTGGGTCTTCCCTGGAGCGCTCGGGGCATGGCTCTGGAAGCCTCGGCGAGGGTAGCGATGCTTCTGGCGGCTGGTCTCAGCGGAAAGCTCAAGCCCTGAGCTGGGCCGTGTAAGGGGCCGTCGGCTCATGGAGAGCATGATTCTGATGAAGTGGCATTGTGTACAACGCGATGTCAGGTTCCGGTATGTCAATGCCGGGTTCAAAATAGAATCACTTAATGTCCACATACGCGTCAGTAATGTGATTGTCTTAAGTTGTCCGGAGGGAGATTGAGAGACACTTGTCGGACACTGAAACTGAACTGCGGTACTTGATACTGTAATCAAGAAACACAGTAACGGGGTGCTTGTATTCTGTACACACATCAGTATGTTTCAGCATCCAACCTCCTCCCCCACGAATAGTACGTTGTATGGTGTAAGAGCAAAGGCGAGAGACAAAGCTTTGTGAGACGCTTGTTGGCCACAACATCCCAACGGGCTCCCTCCAAAAACAAAAATGCCGACCCGGGGGAGTGGGAGGGTGGGTGTAAGTACCTACCTAAGCACGGACAAGTCGTTGAGGTACGCAAAGGCCATGTCCGTGCTTCGGCGCCGTGCAAAAGACTACCTCTACCAGCCATGCTCCTGGGTACCTCTCACCTGGGTTCCCGTGCTCGGTGTGCAGACATCCGGGGCACAACAGTCAGCCGTGGGTGCGTGCATACTAAGGTACGTACGTGGATAGCCCTTGAAGACGCTTACGCCTCAGTATCTAATTAAAGAGCCGGCTATTCGACGACGCCTGTTTACCGCTCTGGTGCGGCATCGGGATGCCTTGTGTGTGAAGACATTTTCAGCGCCAACGGGCGGGATGGGGCTGCTTGGTGCCATCATCCAGACTTTTAGTGCGGTCCAAAAGTGCGTGCTTCCATTCTGCTACGAAGTGGAGAGCGCGCAGTCGGAATACAGGACGCTTCCTTTCGGGTGTGCCGTTACAGAATCCAGGGACTTGCCTCGCACAAATCATCCTCCATAATTATTCTGGGGGAGATTTGATCAGCGCATTCTACTACCTACTCCGTATACTTAAGCGACTGCAAACATTTTCGAGTGGCAAGCCGTGATGGAGACGGGAGACCCCTATGACTTCATTGCATTTCGCCATCGTCCCTTGGCATCGGGATGCCGGGATCCTTGCATCGTCACCGCTTCCCGAGACGCGGCGCGGTGAAGGGGAGTGCAAGAAATTTCAACACGATCAACAACTCAACGGCCCAAACGGCCCACGTAGCGTATTCGTACTGTATCATGTACTCCGCACTTGTGACTGAGAAACGCGGTGTAGTTGATGAGGGGATCCTGGGTGGGGGTTTTTGCATTTGTATTTTCTACACCGCTGAGCCTCGTCGTCTAGGGCTGGACCGGCGAGTTGGAGGCTGCAACGTCGCCCTCCGGCCGGTTGGGTCGGGCATCGTTGCTTGGACAAGTTCCTGCACCCCGATGCCAAAGCGGGCGCGTGAGTCATCGCGACCCCAGGTGACCCCCCGGCCTAGCATCGTGATGACTTGCGGAGTGTGAATTTGGGTCAAAATGCCTGCAGCTTGTGGTTGTTGGCAGGCAGGGATGCCGATCCAGACGCCGGCCAAGTGACCGACGAACCACTCACAGGACGCCCGGGCCGTCTTTCAACCCCAAACCCGGTAGAGGTGCACTCGCAGGAATAAGGCTGCAGCAAACACGGCGGTGCGTAGCGCTGATGGTGTGCGAAGGATGTCGGCGCAGGCGGGCTTTGCACAAAGAGGCGGCGGCACAGTCACAACTGCTGGGACCAATTGAACAAACCGACCACCGCACATCGGACGGGGTTGGCCAGAGGTTTGCTTTGGGTTGGGGCATTGCCTGCGCAGTGCGCACTGCTATTTCCGTCTCACGAAATCCCCTGCTCAACAGGCGAATTGACAATTAACGGCGGTGGCCACTACGTAGTAAGTGTACCAAACTCCCAAACACTCAAATATATTCGGCCCTCTTACGATGGTCTCATATTTACTTCGCCTCAGAAACCAAGGCGCCTCATCCGGGCGGGGCCCTCGAGCCCGCCGTGTCCCGGAGGCGATTTGTATGTGCGCCGGCACTCATTTCGGTCAGACGGTGAAGCCCGGCCGAGGTTGTTGGTGTCCTGAGTCGCCACAGCACCCGAATTGGGTAGTTTAGGCTTCGAACAAGTCGCGCTTTTTGGACATGGTCGTTTCATCCACACTGGAATATGCGCTGTGGGCCGTTTGAAAATCGATTTCTGCGAGGAAGGCGGCGGAGGGAGACTGCGCCTTCGGCCGAGACGCGGACGCTTACAACAAAAGGTCGTCCTGAAACGGACATGCACACGCATGTTTGTGGTGCAATATGCTGGCTGTGGTTGCTGTTCGGATATACACACACTACGTGTCGTTGATTATTTAGGAACACAGGATTAGCTTTGCAAATGATGGGGAATACCTGCAAGGTCTAGCCAACACATCGTCTGGATCCATAACCACAGGCGGCTGTGTGGGATCATCATGTGTATACAACGTAGTGTTGCTCTGGATCGCCTCATGGAGGGATGAACACATGCAACAACCCCGCAATGGGGCCCTGCCGTGTAAGTCTGGCCCTCTGGGTCTGAGTTGACATGGCCGCCTAGAGATGCAAGACCCAAGACATAGCTAAAATTGCTTATTTGGGCGGTCAGCGACTTGTGCCTCCGCTCATCACACGGCGTGGGCCATCAGTCCGGAGGGGATTATTGTTGAGCGGCGGCTTGACCCTGTGACCCTCTGGCCAAATTGGCTGTGCGACGGAGAGTGGACGGCGTTCAGCGCCTTGTCTCAGCGCTCAAAGGACTTACATGTACACCTACACCGCTGGGGCTGTTCTCCAGGCTCAGGGACAATGGTGGATGATTTTCCCAAGGCCTGGGCCGAGTTTCGCCCATCCCATTTCTTTTTCTTGTTCGGCTCTTGTTGTGTCCTTTGGACTCCGTCCTCCGTTGTCTTGGCGGCGCGCATCCACGCTGGTCCACGCCCCTCCAGGGCCCCCTTGTCTTGACAGGGAATGACAGGTCATCACCTGCGAAATTGGACGTCATTCAACTACCAGCGCCTAGCCTCCCCAGCCATTTCTAAGAGGCCCCACTCATCTCCCACTCCCCAGGCTGGGACGAGACCGGGCAGGCTGACCGCGAAGTCGATGGGAGAGGGAAATTTGACGCTAGGGTGCCTTCTACAAAGCTTCCATGCGTTCCAAGGCGTGGTGGAACCCCCAGAGCCCTGGAGCGAGCGGCCCCTCGCAGTCGGCCGCCCTCTGCTCGTTTTGGGCTTTCGGATTTGGCTGGCTGAGAGTTTCGCTCGCCTGAAGTCAACGGCTGCTGGGCGGGCCGGCTGGAATGGGAGTGAGACGACGGGAACTTGTCGGAGCTTCACGGGTGGGCGGTCGCGGGCCTTGTTCTGCGGAGACGATGCTGCTGCTACTGCTGCGTGAAGTTGCTGCTACTCCTGCTGCAGCGCTCGGCTCTGTGCCCTAGGCGGCGGCGTCGCGAATGCGGTAATGTCGATGTAATTCATGTACGCTGTATGACGGGCGGACTTGCATTGGGGTCGGCCTTGCAACCCTGCCCTCACGCAACTTGCCATAGCACTGCGCTAGGTACCCAGTCAGGCTGCAAAATGAAGAGCATTTCCACTATGGCATCGCATCGCAGCGACTAGTTGATGCGCGGTGCAGCGACAGCGCAAGTGCCAGTGCAAGCGTCAACTGCTGGCCACGTCCTCGGATCATCTCAAGCGAGCACTGAACAGCGCCCGGTCCAAAGCAACCTGTTCCCAGACCAAGCGACCAAGCGGCCAAGCCCAGCGAAAGCAGCCACCGCCGAATTTGGCTCTGAAATGGATCCCTCGCTGGTTGAGCGGTTGAACAGGGGTAACACATACCAGGGGGTACTGCGGTACTGAGGTACCTCGATCCCTCGCCGTCCTCACTCAGCGCGTCGCTCCTCGCTCAGCACAGCGCACTTCAGCGCACTCCAGGGGACCCCCCATGCGCGCTGACGCCTGTTTCAATTTCCCTTTTTTTGCGGTGGTCGAGGCCCACTGTGCGTCACCGTCTGAGAATGCCCATGCCCCCAAAACACACCCAGAGCCGACGCCCCCTCCCCCCCAAACAGACGCCCAGCCGGCGGTGTTCGGCCGGGTACGGGGGGTGCGGTACCTGCTAGACCGGCAAGTCTCTGCGCAGCTCCCAGGCCTGGCGGGCGTCTGCCCCAGGTACTTCGCTGCCGTGTACTACCACTGACGTATGTACCTCGTACGACCCACGCCCAAGAGAGCCCACCGTCCTTTCAGTGCCCGCCTTTTCCAAATCACACCCCACCCCACCCCCTCCCCCTGTCGACTCAGTGCCCTGCCCTGGGCGCCCTGGCTGCTTCACTTCAGATTGCCTTTGACTAGAATAGCAAACACCAGACCGGCCAGAGAATACATAAGGGCAGCGACCTCCCTCTTCCCCACGAAAGTTTGACCGATCTCTCTCACCATCAACTCAGCTCAGCATCATCTGGTTACTCAGTCAATTACTCTCGCCTTTGACTTACACTTACTACATCTGACTTCAAGTCTTACACCAAACCAACTCAACCTGCTCAGCACTCACCAACCTCACCAACAACTTTCACCACCAAGAACTGAGCTACTAGCCTTCAGTTCTTTGCCAACAAACATCACACCAAGCCTCACAAGCAACACCAACCACAGCCAACATGCCTGCTCAGCGACCCTCGCAACTCCCTCCCTGCCCTGGGCCTCCTCCCAGCCGACCTCTCCCTCCTCTGCCCAAGCGCGGGTAAAGGGTGCCATCAACTACGAACCTCTGAACACCACCTCTCGACTTGGATCACCTATATGTGAAATGGCTTCAACCTGTTATCACCCCCTTCGCTTGGCCTGGATCCGCCTTTGCAGCCCCGTCAGTTACACAGACTAGGATCGCTCGGGTCGGTACCATGGCCTTGCTCGCAATGGCGCGCGTGCGCATATGCACATGCGACGCTCGCGCAACCCCATTCTGCTATACATGCACCTAATCGCACCTTTGGTTTGGTGAGCTGGCCATGCGCACCCAGTCATCTGCTGCACCACGCCAGCTCACTCGCCATCGAATCATTCGCCTTGCTTTTACCCGATCTGCGCGACGCCTGGGGAGTTCTACCTCACCCAGCCGTTCTCAGCCGCGGTCGCATACCGGGCCTCGACAACAACCTCGCACATCACCAGTCCTGGGCTGGCCCGACCGGACCTCACCCCTTCACTTCCTGATGGCTCACTTACCGAGCACATCCTATACCGCTGTACCACTACAACATTTAATCCCTTTGGCTTCTCTTTTCATACGCAAACTTTTGGGAGGGTATCTCATCGTTCCTGGGATTTTTGGGAACTGTATTACTAGAGAGGCATTGTCACGGCGTTGACACATACACCACGCACTCTACTGCATCCGCCTATGCTTTTCGCTGCGCCACAACGCGGCGCTTGCGCGGGGATGACGGCAGACATGATGATGAATACGTCTGGTTGGGAATATATAGAATTATTGGGATGGGTATTTTACCGCACTAGTCGGATGATTCGTCCACTGAACATTCAGTGCAGACGACGGATATGGAGAAGATACCAGTTTATTTTACACGAACAATATTGATTTATCATGGCCACACACCAACTGTTCCTATTACCAATGAATATCCCTGCCCAGATCGTGCCTCGTGATCAGCGACATCCTTGTATCTCGCTTCTCCCTTGCAGCCCCTCGACACCACTCCCTTTCACTCCGGCTAGACAAGCTGAATGCCTTTCGCAGCATCGTGCGTCTTCGGTGTTACCAAGTGCACCGTCGATCCAACAGCTGACACAGTACGAGTGTGGAGGTCTCAAACATCCCGGCTCTGATTGTGACCGACGGCCTACGAGTGAACGGCTCACAGCCCTGTCGTCATCATCTTGACCTACCATGAAGCTTACGCCCGCCCGGCGTGGCTCTCTGTAATCAACGGACCCGCAAGCGTTGGCCCTTTTGTTATGTCCGGGCTTGGCCCGAGGAACTACGGGAAGTTCCTTGGTTCACAGCGAGGCCCTCGTTCGTCGAGATTCGAGGTCGAGTGTCAAGCGTCGTCCGGCCATTAGACTAGCTGCGGGGAAGAAAGGGGCCAAGAGAGTCAAATCGAGACCGCGGAGCAACAGGTCATTCCTTGGGGGTGATGAAACAAGCGGTCACCAGTTGCAAGAGTGAGAGTGCCCATCTTTGGCAATTTCGGGAAATGGTTTGATTGCTGCGTGGCGAAAACCCCGTTCTGAAATGCGCCACGGATAGCAAGACGAACGCCTGTTCCTGTGCCTGTAACTCCCCTTCAGCCCCCCCCCCCTCTCCTTGCTTTTGGGGGGGGTGCCTGAGCAGGTACTAGAGCGCAAATCAGGGACAAACACTGTTGCGTGTGGTAGCATTCCCACCTAGCACATGTTTCCCATCCCATTCACGTCCCATCCCAACGGGCAGGTTCAGGGGAACAAAGTTGCCACAGCGGATACTGGGGAACCGTGGGTGTGGCACCTGAAGATGGGAAAGGGAATGCCCGTCATCGATACGTAACTTGGGTGTTTCTGTAAGCGGTGCCCCGGGCTCTCAGTGTCATCCCCTCCCACTTGTCTCCCCTCCCCCCGGCTCCCGTCGTCCGAGGGGGTCCTAGGCTCTGAAATCGCGTCACGTGTTTGCGCGCTGTGGCTTGAGCCCGGCCGTAAGAGGCAACGGCCCAGGGCTTGGTCGTTAGCTGCACGCAGCGCAAGGCTGATGAGGCTAGTGGACTTGCGGAGAAGGTAGCACGGGGCCGATCTTCTAGGATTTCACATCCGAAGGGTCGTTATTGTTACGCCAGCGAAAAGGAAGCACCCGCGCACTTACATTAGCCAGCTGCCTACGTGGCCAGCCTGCAGTAAACCGGTGAACCGATCTGGATTTGGTGTGGGTGTCGTTTTGTCGTCTTGCCCTTTTGCCCTTTTGCCGTTTGGCCCTTCTGCGACTGTCATCGCCTGATCGCATCCCCGAAACCATGCTGGAGCTTCATGTCTGGGGCTCGGCGTTTGGCCTTCCGTCCTTCGACCCGGAGTGCCTCGCCCTCATCACATACCTGCACAACAGCCTTCCCGTCGCGGAATGGCGCCTGGTCCCCAGTAACGATCCGTCCATCAGCCCATCTAGTAGGACGACGTCTCCGCCGCTCTATGTCAACCTTGTCCGGCTGACCACCCCCAGATACTCTCCCCGCACTCCATCATGATGGTGCCTGGACAAGTGGCTACTGGTCCATAGTCGCCTACATTGTCTCCAACTCCCTTTGCGCCGAGTTGGATGCCAACTTGACTCCTCTTCAGCACGCCGACCGCGTCGCTTACGGGGCCTTCCTCGCAGCCCATGCTGCCCCCTTGCTGGATCTCTCTCTGTATGTGTCGGCCGCAAACTGGGCGGCCGCCACTCGCCCGGCGTTTAGTGCGCTGCTGCCGTTTCCTCTGACATGGACTGTCCCGCCACTCATACGCGCAGAGGCGGTCAAACGTGTTGAGCACCTAGGCTTCGCCGACATGGACAGCGACTTCGATCCCAACGGGTCTCTGCACCTGTCTGCGGGGAGGGATGCCCTCCCTGAGACCTTCCGCCGGCATCTTCCTGCGCGGACAAAGAAGACGGTCCAGGAGGAGATGACCCCCGAGCAGGCCGTGGCCATCAGACTGTACGGGTTAACCGAAGATTGCTTGTCTGTGTTGGACGACTTCATGAAAAGCTCTGATGACGAGAAGCCAATGGGCTTCTTCGAGACTGAGAAGCCTACGTCACTAGATTGTCTGGCATATGGTTATCTGGTTCTCATGCGTGATGCCCCTGTGCCTCGGTCCTTCCTGAAAGATTGGATAGTGACGAAGGCGCCGCGGTTATCCAAGTTTGTCGACGGCATGAAATCCAGGTCGCTCGCAAACACCGAGAGTCTCCCTTGGGTGGAATCTCAGCATACTACAGCCTTCCGTGTGGGTGCTCGTACCCTCGACTCCATTATCCTCAACGCTCCAAGCATCGGCGAGGAGTATGCAAATGAAAAGAGGCGGCGAGCCGAGGGGGGCGTCACAGGTGTCGATGGGAGAACGTTGATGCTGGCTATGAGCCTCATGGTTACGGGTGCGGCTATGGGTTTCGGTTTGCAATTGTACAAATCGCTGCAACCATTTGGGGCCCGCACGCAAGTCTGGCGGACGGAGAGGAATAAATCAAAGTTGAGCCAGTTCGGAGAACTCGGTTCGATGTTGGGCAGTGCCTTGGGAGAGTATCAAGCTCCCAGGAGAGGCCCAGGCCTGGCCTCGGGTGAACACCGGTTTGTTGAGACAGACACGGATGTTGACTGAGGAGTTGAAAACTCAATCTGTAATATCACTGTTCATGTTATCTGGATAGACAAAATCTCATGGACCACCAACGACGAATAAGACGCTATTAATGAATTCATTTTTTAATCTGGACTGTGTAGATTCGTTCATACGCAGCCACGTGCGTAGTAAGGACTTTCTTTTTATACATTGGATAATGATCTCTGATCCATCCCATCCTCCTCTTCATAGAGGTTGCACTAGATCTGACGGATCTCCTTGCCGATCATGTCCGGTCGGTCAATCTCCCACTCGTCTCTGAGGATCGCAAAGGTCAGATCCGACACCAACAAGCTCTGCCCCAGACTCCAGACCAATGTGATGGCGTAGAAGAAGTTGGCATTGCCACTTCCGGCGTAGATCCATAGGTGGTAGAAGGCCGGGCCCAGGAACGTGGCATATAGGAGGGTCGACGTAGTGACGAAGGAGTAGCGCATGAGAGGGAAGATGTGTCGGAATAAGGGAATCATGGCTAGGAAGAGACTGGCGTCGGCGAGAGACGGATATGGTTTGAAAATGGAGAAGGTCCCGAGGATGATGGTTAAGACGGCCAAAGGCTGGGGTCGTAGGCGGAAGCACAGGGCGGTGGGATAGGCGGCGAGGTGAAGCCAGAAGACGCCGAGGAAGAAGGCGCGGAACGAGTCGAACATCTCAATAAAGAAGTACCACCAGAGGCCAACGTTGGGGGTCAGGTCTGACAAGGTGAACTGGATGCCGTAGGTTCGAGCGAGGAACTCCCACGAGTTGCCAGTGACCACAAAGGACATGCCAAGTAGAACCGCAAGGCACCCCGCCACAACGAGGGCGTTGACACCAGCGAAATGGAGACCGGAGGCAATTCGACGCTTCTCAAGCTGGCGGTCGTAGGCCAGAAGGACGACTGGCGGGAGAAGGAGGATCGGGTACATCGAGAGGTAAGAGGCGAACGACAGGGCGACCATGGCCTTGAAGGGCGAGCCGTAGATGGCCTTGGATATGGCATGGAGGATCGCACAGGTGGTGAAGACGCCAGTCGAGCGTCCTATACACGTCGCGATAGTATACGGGTTTAACAAGAACCTATAAGATGTCAGCGCTGCTGTCGGCTGAGTCTCCATTAGGGCCTCCTTACGCTGCGGCAACGGCAACTCCGCTCCACTTCTTGGCCCGGCGGGGAGACGTGAACAGCTTCGAGCTGCCGGCCTCGCCGGAATTGGCAATGTTGTATAGGGCATCGGCGCTGAGCAGGTCGACGACGATGTAGAGGAGGTGGGTGAAGATGGACCAGGCCTTCACGTCTGGAAGGAGGGAGAACAGGGGGAGCAGCAGCGGGGCCTGGTGGTAGACGCCGCCGTCGTAGGGGGACACATTGTTGGTGTATAGGAACAATCCCTCTTGTACTGCAAGCCAGGTTAGAGCCAGCGCGCCCAAGTGGCTTCCCTTGGCTTCCCTCCCACTGAGGATGCGGAGAGGGGGAAGGGGAGTGGAGGTGCTTACATCGCTTGAAGCTGGTGACAGGCGTCGAGATCTCGACGCGGCCGGTAAGAAGATCCGGGAGACCGGGAAAGGCGAGAAAGAGAAAGAGTCGCAGCAGGGCAGCGCCGGCGTAGACGCTGGCTTTGCCTCGCAAGGTCATGGTGCTGGACATGGCATGCTTGGGGACGACGGGGAGCCAGTCGCAATCGCAAGTCGCGGATCGCAGGTCGCGGTCGAGAGACGTGGAGTTGAGTGTACCTGGCTAAGAATTACCCCGTGGCCACTTGGCGGCTTCAGGCTTGGCGCAGGAGGTCTCGGGAGAGCCCACTGCCGCGAAACAATGCTCTTGGAGCTTGCTCGGCCGAGTGCTGTAACGGTACCGCGGATGCACTGTAGGCGACCTGCCGACGCCCTGTAATGGTGCTGGACATGCACTGAACGAGCGCTGCAGTCCAGTGCCATTTCCAGGGCGGTGAGATGCTCATGGGCCAATTGGCGAAGTATCTGGTAACGCTAAACCCCCCGCGGAATTTGTCAAGGCGGTGCAACCTGGCATTAAAAAATCCAGCTGGAAAAAAAAGTTGAACAAGAGACGGGAAAAGTGCCCCGCCGCTTCATTGCGCAAGAGAGCAGACCAGCACCAACAGTCAACAACTGCGACAATGCCTCGGATAAAGAAGAAGGGCCAGGCCGGCGCGGCCAAGAACTACGTTACGCGAAACCAGGCCATTCGGAAACTCCAGATCAGCCTGCCCGACTTCCGTAAGCTGTGCATCTGGAAGGGAATCTACCCTCGCGAGCCCCGGAGCAAGAAGAAGGTCTCCAAGTCTTCGACCGCCTCCACCACCTTCTACTTCACCAAGGACATCCAGTACCTCCTCCACGAGCCCCTGCTGCAGAAGTTCCGCGACCAGAAGTCCCTCGAGAAGAAGATCTCCCGTGCGCTCGGCCGTGGCGATGTCACTGACGCCGCTCGTCTCGAGGGCAACGCTGCGCGACCTGAAAAGACTGGCAAGCCCCGATACACCCTCGACCATGTCATCCGCGAGCGGTATCCTACCTTTATTGACTCCCTGCGAGACCTTGACGACTGCTTGTCCATGCTCTTCTTGTTTGCGAACCTGCCCTCGACGTCCATGGTCCCCGCCAAGATGATTGCGCGCTGTGAGCGACTCGTCCACGAGTTCCAGCACTACCTGATTGTGTCCAAGAGCGTTACCAAGTCGTTCCTGTCCATCAAGGGCATCTACTACCAGGCCAACATCCAGGGAGAGGACGTTCTGTGGCTGGTGCCGTACCGATTCAACCAGCGCGTCGTTGGCGACGTCGATTTCAGAATCATGGGTACCTTCATCGAGTTTTACATGACCCTATTGGGCTTCGTCAACTTCCGATTATACACCACTCTCGGTCTCAAGTACCCCCCCAAGTTCGACCAGGCCAAGGATGAGAACGCTGCCGAACTTGGCGCCTTCACCCTCGAGGGCAAGACTCTTGTCGGTGCTGAGGAGCACAAGCAATTGGAGGATGCCACCCACAAGCCCGACCCCAAAGTGCAGGCTGCTGTCAACAAGGTCCTCAAGAAGCTCAAGACTACCGATGTCGATGATGAGGCAGCGACCGAGAACGAGGTGGATGGCGAGGAGCAGGATACAGGAGCAATTGATAAGTTTGAGCCTGCCGCCCCCGGTGGCGATGTGCTTCCCCAGCCGTCAACCGCTGGAAACAGCCCCGGTGCCATGTTCTCCAACTTCACCTTCTACCTCTCTCGTGAGACACCCCGACAACCCCTCGAGTTTCTCCTGAAGGCCTTCGGCTGCAAGCGCGTTGGCTGGGATGCCGTCCTCGGCGATGGTGCTTTCACCACCAATGAGCTTGACCCTGCCATCACCCACCACATCGTCGATCGGCCCCCTATCCAGGTTGTTACCGAGGAGGGTGGTGATGGCGAAGACAACCAGACTTCGCAGAAGCTGCCCGCCAACATGCGTGTTCCTGGACGAACATACATCCAGCCTCAGTGGGTTTGGGACAGTATCAATGACGGCGAGCTGAAGGAAGCTCACATGTACGCCCCTGGCGCTTCTCTGCCTCCTCACTTGAGTCCCTTCGTGAAACAGGTCCAGGGTGCTTACGATCCTACCATTTCCCTGGAGGAGCAGCAGCCCGAGGACGAGGCCCTCGAGGCCCAGAGCGACGACGAGGACTTGGCTGTTAAGGACATTGACGAGACGGTTGAGGGTATGGACGTGGACGACTCTGAGGGCGGAGAGGATGACGACGAAAAGGAGGACGATTTCGGAGGCTTCTCTGCCGATGAGGAGGAGGAGGATGACGAGGATGAAGACACCGCCGAGCAGCGACAGCAGGAGCTCGAGGCTGAGTTGACTGGCGCGTCTGTGAAATCCAAGCCCGTGAGCTCCAAGGCCAAGGCAAAGGAGGATGCCCGCAAGGCGCTGACCAAGAAGGCGCGTGATGAGGCCGAGGACCTGGATCGCGCCAAGGGCATGCTGAGCAAGAAGAAGCGAAAGCTGTATGAGCAGATGGTTTACACTAATACCAAGAAGAGCACCGAAGACCAGAAGCTGCGCGCCAAGAGGAGACGATTTGAAAAGGAAAATGCGAAGGGCAAGGGCAAGGGCACGGCGTAAAAAGGACTGTTTTATACCATTCAGATAGATTCAATTTACATGCGATGGAGCGAGCTTTATGTGTGTGTGGTGTTGTGAATGTGAAGGCTGTTGTTGTCGATGGGTACACATGATGTAAAATTGTGACTGGAGGGTGGCTGTATTTTTTTCACACCTTAGGCTGGCGTCGTAACTTTGGTCCTCAACCACCTCCTCCTTCGTACTTGAGCGGCACAACAACAAATCATGAGAAGACTGATGATGCATGACTGAATGAATACGGCTAAATTCTTTGAAATTCGTCAATATCAGCCTCTTCACTGCAACCGAACATGGAGGCTAGCTCTGCAAACTGGGAGCTGGACAGCGATGAGATTGCGTCCATCGCTTCCGAGGATCTTCACCAGCACCGGCCAAACCGCTGGACGGGCGCCAAATCGTCATGGCGCACTCTCACAGAGGAAGAGAGGCTGCTCTGGCAGTCGATGAAGCAACTGCAGGATCACGATTTGGCGGCGCATTTGTACAACGCGTTTGCGCTCAAGCGACGAGGCCGCGATGCGGTGACGGCGAAGGACGTCATGGTTCGCATGGTGAGTTTTGTTCCACAGCAACAGTTTTTTTTTATATCCCAGCTATTTCATGACTAGTGCACGCCTAAGTCTATAACTTCAAGTGCTTACGAATATTCAGGACAATAGCGAGGACGCAGTCTGGGCACCGCCCAAGCTCTGGACGGCGTGGCCACTTAAGCACAAACAAGTGCCAAAAGATGGTCTCATCAACAGCCAGCACGACGCCGACGAGTGGTCCACGTTTCGAAAATCAGAGAAACCCTTGCCTAGCACTGAGTTGGAGGAGGAGCTATCCGCAACCATTCTACGGACAGCCAAGCGGCGTTTCCGCCGACGGAAGGGCAAGCTGGCGCTGGCCTCGATCGAGTCCGCCGCCATGCAAGGAGAAAGCGACAATGACACTCCCGGTCCGTCGTCTCGGGAGCCATCCGTCAAGCCGGAAGCCGAGGACGAAGACGAGAAGATGCTTGATACGGATGACCCGACGCCGGTTGCGCCAACCACACGGTCAAAACCCAAGACGTACGAACCAGTGGTGTCAACTAACGACAAATTATCCTACGATTTGCTCAGACCGTCTGTTCGACACATTCTATCGCAGCTAGATGACACCCTTTCTATCCTACGCAACTCACGCGTTGCTGGCCTAAGCTATCTCTCCGATTCGTCTACCGAGGATGAATCCGACAGCCAGAGTGGCCAGAAGCGGGCTCGCGGACGGCCTCGAAACGCATCGCAGGGCACACCTGACACAAACCAATCTGGCGTAAACCCTCCCGTAACACCCAGCAAACGAGGCCGCCCGCGCAAAGTTCACATCCCTCGCGAGGGAGAGTCAGAAGAGGAGATGCTTCTCCGCATCGCCCGAGAGTCCCATCGTCGCCTTCCCACAACGCCCAAGGACAAGGACGCTGCATTTGAAGAGTGGATTCGAAAGGGTGACGAGACCATCGAGCGGGAACGTTCGCTGTCCGTCAAGCGAGAAGCTTCAGAGGGCTTGGAGACGGAAGACGACGACGGGAACGGGGACAGCAATCCCAACAGGAAGCTCGCACGATGGGGTCTGCGCGACTGGAGCGACGTCCTAGGGGCGGCTGCTCTAGCAGGCTTCTCAAGTGAAGCCATTGCGAGAACGACACAGCGCTGCGCAGACTTGTTCGGCGAGGGCATGGTGATGAGGAAGCTGAACGAAGCCCCCGTCTCGCAAGGCACCGGCATTGAAACCAGGGAATACCGCCCGGAGCCTGTCCGCCTTTCGCACTCGGACGCCGACGACGACAGCGAAGACGAGGCCGACCTCGTCCAGCGCCGCGTCGCCTCCCGCCAGGCCTCCCTCGCGCGATCCAGCCACGACCGCAGCAGCCCCGAGTCGTTCCGCGGCCGTCTCTCCGCCGCCCAATCCCCGGCGGCCTCCAAATCCTCCGGATCCCGATCGCGATCCCGGTCTCGCTCCGCGGCCGGCCTCGTCTTCTGCCCGATCCCGTCGTGCGACCGCGCCGCGCAGGGCTTCAGCCGCAAGGCGAATCTGCGGCGCCATGTGGAGCTCGTGCACCAGGGACAGACGGAGGAGATGGATAGTGACGAGGAGGTGGCCGGCGCAGTGCATGTGGATGGCTTCTTGCGGCCCATTGTGCCGGCACGGGGCTGGAGGGGTGAGGATACGACGATGAGGAAGAGGAAGAGGTACTATGGACAGAGAGCAGTGAGCTCTGAACGACATGATGATTCCCCTTAGTTGCATCGGTTGCTCCTCTGGTTCAGTAGAAGCAAGATTCAGCACTTATACAACTTCGTGACAACACTTGTACAAATCCCAATTGATTCAATCTCAATATATAATACTCTGTCAAAAGCCAAAGGGTATCAAAGTACTCAAATAACTCTGCAATGTTAAAACTCCCCAAACCACACCAGGGACCAACCAGCGAAGCCATGATCTAACCAATACCACCCCAAAACGCCCTATAGCCGCCAGGCAATTTTGCCTACTCCAGTCCAGAAACCAAGACTTTGTGCATATCAATTACGTTGAAACAACAAGAGAAGCCACAGAGGCATCTAGTTAAGCCTCGGGCTCTTCCTCCTGGAAACACTTCGCGAAAAATCCGCCAGCGGGAGGTTCTCGCTGCCCTCGACGATGACGCTGCTAGCCTGTTTCCTGGTACTGCGTGTGGCACGGGTGCTGCGCTTGAATAGCGGCATCGTGCGCTCAGCCGGCATGGATATGATACTGGCGCGAGGATCGAAGCCGATGCATCCCGTCGTCAGGTTGGGGTTAACCTCGCGGAGGCTCATACCGAGCAGGCTGTGGCCGTGGTCCGGGGCACTCACGATGGAAGTGCGAGGCGGCGCACGCGGCGGCGACGTCATCATCTTCTGAGGGCAGTCGAGATCGGCGAAGACGATAGTTGTATCCTTGTCGAAGCTGTCGGGATCTCTCGTCGGCGTGGGCGGGTCATCGACACGCGCAATGATGAGGTCGTGATCTTCGGTGCGAGGGAGATCGGTGGGGTAGTGATATTGCACCTTGGCTGGCGTTTGACCTGTGGATTGGTACTCTTGGAGAGCTGTGCTTGCCATGTGTTCACGGAGATTAGAGAGTGGTTGGCAGAGTTGGTCGCCAAGGGGCTCCAGCTGGCCTTCAAGATCGCCGAGGTCTGCGTCCATCTCCTCGCCCAGGTTCTTGACGCGCTCAAATGTCGACTTGAAGTGGGCTGAAATGTTGTCAAACGACTCCTCAACCGTGGTGGACAGGGCCTGGGCTGATTGCGTGTGAGTCTCGTGGTGGTGTGCGTTCTCCGACTTGGCACGAGTGACGAAGTCGTCAAGGGCTTCCATCTGGACATCCAGATCCTTGATCTGCTCGTCCACAGCGCGAACCGTCTCCGCATGGACCGACTTGGCCGTGGTCTGGATCGAGGTGCTGTGCTCGCTGGCTGCCGTCCAGTCGTCCTTGAGCTTCGTCTTGAGTTGGTCACGAGACTTCTTGAACTCGTCTAGCAGCTCGCCCTCCTTCTGATCCCAATCCTCCATACCCTGGTCATACTGAGCCACGGCCCCCTCAAGGGAAATGTTGGACTCGGCCACGCTCTTCTGGATTAGAGTTGCCTGTTCGACAAGGCGAGTCTCTTGGGTCACAGCATGGGTGTTGATCAGGCCTGCGATTTGGGTCACGAGCTTCTGTCGTTCCTCAACTGCCTGCCGACGCTCCTCTTGTAGGGCCTCCTGGATACGAGTGGAGATGGTGGCGTTTTGTAGCACAATGGTGTTCGTCGCGGCCTGCAGTTGGCGTCTGAGATTGTCTGACTCGGTGCGCTGGACAGTGATCTGCTTGATGAGATCCTCAAACACCACCTTGCAGTCCTTACCGAGTGAGCTGTATGAGGTGTGAAGCTGTACCGCGTTAGTTCTACACTACATTCCTGTTTCCAAGACCAACTTACCTGGCCGTGAAAGGCTGTCATCTCGCTCAACATATCGGCAGCTATCCTCTCTGCAGAGTGAGAGATGGCCTGCAGGCTCTCGCCCATCCGCTCCTTGACATTGTCGCGCACCTCTTTGATCTCCTCTAGGAACTCGTCCATTTCGTCCTTCGACTTTTGCTTCTCATCAAGCAGTTGTTTCTTAGACTCGACAAAGATATTGAGGTGTTCATCAAGGAAGGTTTGTGTTGAAGAAAGCTTGCTTAGCTCCTCGTCAACAAAATTCTCCATCCGCGCAGACACGTTGGCGATGTGTTCCTCCTGCTCCTGCTGGAACTCTTGAACCCTTCGTTCCACCATGGACGTCACGTCGGCAACCTGGTCTTGAGATGTGCCCCAAGTAGCTCGGTTCAGGGACTGCAGATCTGACTTGCGCTTGTTTTTCGCGTGCAAGCCGCCGACATCTTGAACCGTCTTCTGGAGCTTGTTGATGAGTTGACCGCCAATCTCTGTTAGCTTTGCCTCCGTCTTCTGATGCGCCTTTCTCAGCCGTGTCTCCTCGGCCAAGGTCTTACGAGTTGCTGACAAGACAATCTCAGTCTGGTCCAGAACCTCTTTCGTATCGTCGAGCTGAGCTTTGGTGCATTCGTGGTCCTTCTTCATGTCCATAAAAGTTGATACAAGATTGAAGAGCTCCTGAACTTTGTTGCGCAGGTTGCTCTCCAGGGTCTCAATCTTGGCCGCTTGCTCCTCAGTAACGATGCGACGAGACTCAGTCTGGGCCGTCATCTCCTCGTAAACCTCGTTCGACAGATAGACGCCGTTTCGCTGGCGGGTTGAAATCAATTCGCTCTTTAGTTTTTCAATCTCCATGGTGAAGTCTCGTAACAGTGTCTTTTTCTCCAGCATTGGATTGAGCTGGGGCTTGTTTCGAATGTTCTTGGCTCGGAATGCATAATCTAGGGTGGAAATGGTCTCTTCTAGGTTGCTTTTGGCGGGAGAAATGGTGGCGATGATGCACGTTTTGGTTCTACCACCAAGGGAGTCTTGGAGTAGGCGGGTCAACTTGGACTCTCGGTACGGGATGTGGGCGCTTTTGTCGACGAGGGCGTTGATGACTCGCCCAAGTGTTAGCAGGGACTTGTTGATAAGACCTGCCTCGGCGGCGCGCTTGTTCTCAGCTCCAGACCGTTGAATGTTCTCGCTGCCAGCCAGATCGACTAGGTTCAGCTTGCCGGCGCTGACGAGGGCCTCAACACCGTTCTCATTTGGCTTCTTGACGTAGGTGGTGATTGTGAATACGGTGTGTGAACGGGAACTGAGGTCATTGCACTTGGTCGCTGCAACCTGACGCTTCAAGCTACCTTCCTGGAGCACCTTGATGCCTTCGGTAGCGTTCTTGATATGCTTTTCCTCCATGCCCTGCACGACGGTGCTGGAGTGGCCGCGTCGTGATGTGTCGTCGTATATCTTTAGCTTGGCACCCTCGTCGACGGAAAGCAAATCTCGGAGCTCCTCGTTGTAGAGCTCGATGAATGAGCACTTGATGGTGCTCTCGGCGTCCTCAAGCTCGAGCTTGTTGAACAACTGGTATAACACGCGGGGGATGATACCAGCGTCGTCGGACAGAAGTCCCAGAGTATCGGTCATGTCACCGGACATGGTGTACGTCTTTCCCGTGCCCGTCTGGCCGTAGGCGAAGATTGTGCAGTTGTATCCAGCAAGCATCTGGGGGCGGTATTGTTAGCAATAGACGGGGTTGTTGGCGCACAAAACCTACCTCATCTAGTATTGGCTTGACCGTATCGTCAAAAACCATGTTCTGGTCGGCGGCCTGGGAGAAGACGCGGTCGAAGTTGTACGAGCGATTGCTGATGGCGTTGGGCCCCATCGAAAGCTCGACATTCTTGCCCTTGACGGTGTCGGTCCTGACGACGACATTGCTGTTCTCGCGAACCTCACGTTCGTTGCGGCCACGACACCGCACCACGACGTTGATGTTCGTCTCCTCGACGCCAGCGTCGGCGTCGAAGTCGCGCTCCTTGCGCTTTGCGCCGATGGTGTTCGTCGAAGCGATGGACGCGGCGGGTGACACGGCGCCGGCGCGGTCTATGCGCGTCGCCATGGCGGAGGCGTGCCTGGATGAGACCATCCTCGTGCCTTGCCTCACACTGGCACGGCTGCCGGTGCCGGAACGAAGACTCGAGCCCATTCCGATGCGGCTCTGCTCCCGATCGGAGCGCGTAGGGCGTTGGAAAGCCAGGATGGGCGGTTGTGGGGAGGGGTTGGCCTGAGCAGGCGGGTTGGAGATGGACGTTGTGCGTTACACGCCTTGTAGTCGTTTGCAGGAGATATTAAACAGGGCGTAAGGTGGAAAAGGAGGATGTCGCGTGTCGGTCTCACACAAATCCTAAATCTTCAAATGCCGTCCTTGATCCTGGCGGTGTGGAGGGGTTGCCTGCAGGCGGTGTTGTTGCAGCAGGGCTGTTTAGAGTAAATACACGCGGATGTTTCCATAGTGCGGGCCCGTGTGGCTGGGATCAACATGACATGGCGCTTGTCGCCACGGCAACCATGCTGTCATCCACCTGGTGGCTGGATCAAGCCAGGGACGACATGCTGTTTTGACAGCGATGAAGATGTCTAAATAAAAACAAATAATATGGCTATTGATTGTTGGGCATTTCATTCATAATTATCCCGAACATTTCTAAGCCTCTTTTATTATGTGAAAGTCCATCAATATTATAGTCTATGTCTGGTATTTCATGAGGAGGCGGGGTTTGTTTCAAGCTTCGATTTGCTTAATGCGTTGTCATAGCCAAGGCGTTGAGTGGGTGCCCCATTGCCTGCAGCGAATTGCATAGCACATAGTGGCATCATTGCCGTCGTGTGTGTCTCAGCCTCTCAACTGGTTTCTGCATGTTTTCGATAGCAGACAGGTCCCAGTACAAGCCCAATTATTTCGAGCTCAGAGACTATTTCGACACATCGCATCGAATGCCAGTGCTTCACAGCTTCAAAACAGCATCTATCATGTCTGGGAGCAAACGCCGACTGGCATTTTCTATTAGTTCCAAGTGAATCTATTGGTGGTACAATTCCAAAATCTGCCTCGTGGTATCATTCAATCTCATCGTGAGCCCTGTCCCGGCCCAGCCAGTCCCACCTCCTATTTCGTGTCCATCTTGTCGCCATCCTCATCCGGAGTGGCTTCTTCAGCAGAGACCGCTGCTTCTTTTTCCTCAGTTTCCTTTTCAGTGGCATCAGCATCGGCTTCATCCTTGTCTTTGTCCCCATCTCCCGCATCCTCCTTGGCCTTCTTTGAAGACTCACTCTCTAGGTCTTGTTCTGCCTCACGCTTCGTCCCTACGCTCTCTGCGCTAGGGCTCTTGGCTTCATTCCCACCATCCCCATTCTGTTCTGCACTCGTTTCTTCGTTATGCTTCCTCCCAACTGCTGCTTCAACGTCAATGCCCTCCATTTCAAGACCGTCCTCGCCGACGTAGCTTGTCGTGGTAGCCTGGAGGCCTGTGTCGTTGACGCCAATCTCCTCGGGCCCTCTTGCATGTGGCGTCTCTTCATCCTCTCGTGGTTCCCCATCCTCGCCCTCCGCCGCCTGAGTGCGCTCCTCTTCAGCCATGGCTTCCTGGGCGCGTGAAAGCTGGCTGACCGGGACGACTCCTGCTCGCTGCTCCTGTCGAAGGAGCTCGCCTTGAGTGACACCCCTTGCGTGCCCAGTCGACGGAACACCATTAACGCTCACAGAGACGGTTTCAATACTGCCGACGCCATTAGGGCCATCAATCGTTTCGGTGCTCTCGCTGTGAATCTGCGCGCCGGGTGTATCATGATTGGTCTCCTCGGGACTCCGTCTCGTCAGCCATGGAATAGGGGTCAAAAGAGCTCCTCCTAAGGCCTCGTCCGTCCCCAAGGCAGCTGTCGTGGGATTACTCCAGGCAACTGTTACAGCGGGGTCCTTGGCGTCCTCGCCATTGAGATGCATGGAAGACATGTCTGGGATGGCCGGGGGAAGAGGGTAGGTACTAATCCCGGATGTTACCTGGACCACCCTGTCGACGGCATGGAGGTAGGTGGCCAGCGCCCTGTAGTGCGCACGGGGCTGGAGGATCAGCTCGGCGAGTCGTTGGACGGTGTGCGGCGGGCATGTGTTGAAGGTCTGGAGGTGGGTGGTGATGTCGGTCAGCATGTCAGCGAGCTGCTTTGGAAGCGCGCCTGAGTCGACGGGTTGGGTCGCCGGCAGCGACTCGGTGGCCGCATTTTCCTTGTTGGTTTCTTGCGAAGCCTGATCCAGAGGTGACGATGGGAGCGGAGACACGTGTGGTTCGGAGGTGGGCCGGGGGGCGGCCTGGGGAGGAGGAAAATTGGGGATGGGGAACTCGTTGTGTGCGATCTGTTCGATGGGAGGAAGACTCTGTCAGTCGATGCGCTTCTTTGCAAGTCGAGCGGAGGGGACATACCTGTTCAAGTCGCGCGAGCATGTCACTGCGCAAGCCAGGCCAGGTGTCTCTGCGTCCTCAGGGTCAGATATGGGCCGGTAGATGGGTCTTGGGATGAAGTAGAACTCACATCTCAACTGGGGTGCCTAATGCGACTCTGCTGAGCAGACCATTGTCACTGTCTACCTCCATGGTGGCGATGTATGAGGAAATTCGGGGCTGGGCAGAGCACTTGCTGCGCGACTCTGAAAGTCGCGAACCACGACTCTTAGGCTCGGGCTCCAATCAATGGTGGGGTTGCAACTAAGCGGGTGGGAGCGGCGCTGTTGAAGACGGCGTGGCACCCCGCTATATGCATCACCCTCAACATCCAACCTCTCATCACTTGTATCGCACTCACCGTCCAAGGTCCATTCCACGCGCTATAATTGCTGTGAGCATCTCGGCCTGTGCCCATGTACTCATACCCTGAAAAACTGACGATCCGGCAATAATTTTGCTTGATTTGCCCCACGCGCGAGACGCACGCGAGACCCCTGTCAGCTTCATACGCAACAGAAGGATTGCAGACCTATTATCAGCCCTGGTTTGCGCCTCTTTTCTCCCTCGCTCTGCATTGAGAGCCTGATTTGAACAGAGCCGCAAGAGTGTAGAAATAGAAACTCCCCGCCGCTGTGACGCCGTGTCCCCCTTGAGAATTTGTCAACTTTATACAATCTTCTCCGACGCCTTGCTCTACACATCCTCAAAGGAGCTCGGCTCCCTCGACGTGCTTTTCTCTCTCTTACATCTTAACCTATGAATTTCGTGATGGGGTCGAGAATGTTCCTCGTCACTCTCGAGGATCTAGAATGCGACTTCACGTTACGGTCCTCGGGTGGGGGCCCGGGTATGACAGTTGGGAAATTCTAATTTTGATCGCAAGACACCCCTCGCATCGATGTAGTCTAAGGGGAAGTGGTACCAACTGGGTGCTTGAATATGTACATGCTAATAGGAAATCTCTCGGCACTAAAAAAACGAATACCCAGCAAGTCCAATCCTTTGTCCGCCTCCAAGTGTATTCACACACACTCAAACTTGATTGGGGTTGTACAACCACTTCGCGGCATCAAAAATGACCTCAAAAGCCACGGCATCATACGTTCCAATGGCGCAGCTCAGGTCGTGCAAGCCCTCCATCCCCGTCACGGGCAGGTCCTGCTCGGCGTCGGTCTCCTCATGCAGCGCCCAACCACCGGTCATGGTGCCGTTGCGGGTGAAGAAGATGTCGACCTGGGGCTTGGCCTGGCCGACAGCGCGGAACGTCATTCCAATGCCGTAGGTGTCGCCGCGGCGGAACTCGTCGGTGAAGTCCTTACCGCCCCAGCGGTCATTGATGTACTTGTGACCGTCATCACCGTGGACAGCCAGACTGCCGCGATGCCAGCCCGGCATTCGGAAGGACGGGTAGGGCAGAGCCGTGAAGCCGAGGCCTAGGAAGACGGTAGGGCTGTTGTCGCGCAGCTTCACCTCGTAGTAGATGGTCTTGGGGCGGCCAGAGCGCAGCGGGTCGTGCTGGGTGACGGAGTAGAGCGGAGGATACCCGATGATGCAGCGGTCGGGCGAGTTCTTGGCCGTGTAGCCGTCCCACTGGCCGGGCTTGAGCCAGGTGAGCTTGCCACTGAAGCCCGCAGGCTCCATGAGACGGATGTTGCCCGCCTCCAGAGCCGTGCTGGCGAGCTGGTCGAGGACGATGGGCCGCGTTAGGGGGTACCGCTCACACCAATCCTCGCCGGCGATGGCGTCGTCCTCAGTGGCGTTGCTGGTCGGGGACCTGTCGTAGCCACTGAAGATGGCCGGCGGCGGTGGGAATAGAGACGTATCGGGGACGGCTACCTCCCAATCATGCTGGGGCTGCTTCGCAGCAGAAGGCGGAGGGCCGGATGGAGGCTGGATCCAGTCGTTCGAGCCTGGCGGGGGACCCGGGGGAGGAGCATAATGCTGTTGTGAGGACTGTCCAGGAGGTGGTCCCGAGGGTGGTGCATACTCCTGCTGTGATGAGCGGCCCGGAGGAGGCCCAGGAGGAGGGGCGAATTGTTGCTGCGACGACTGTCCAGGGGGTGGCCCCGAAGGCGGCGCATACTCATGCTGCGGCGATTGTCCTGGAGGTGGTCCTGGAGGAGCATCGTACTGCTGAGACGACTGCCCGGGGGGTGGCCCAGAAGGCGGTGCATACTCATGCTGCGACTGTCCCGGGGGAGGCCCCGAAGGAGGAGCGAACTGCTGCTGCGACGACTGTCCCGGAGGCGGCCCTGGCGGCGGCGCATACTGGGCCGTATTCCGATCCGGCGGAGGTCCCCCCGGAGGCGCGTAGCTGGGCTCCCCCGACGACCGTCCGGGCGTGTTCTGCGGCATGTAGCTGCTGTTCTTGACGTCACCCATGGGGTGGCTCTGCGGTGGTGAGACGGGCCTCTGCGCCGGTCGCGGCGCGGGCTCGTCGTCGCGCTCGTCCTTGCTGCCAAAACACATGGCTGGCGATGTTGCGATGGGCTTCGGCTTCCTTGGGTGATGTGGGATGGAGCGCGAAATGATGATGAAGGTTGACAACTTTGTGGAAGCACCTGGAGAGCAAGGGAGGGATGTTGTTTCGATTGGGCCTTCCCTTCGCAATCACAGGCAGTGTGTCACAAACAGAGTCACAAACACGGGGCGCAACAGAACGGAACAAAGGCCAATTCACTGCCTATTGAAGAAACCAGGCAGAAAAGGCTAAAATCAAAGAGGCCTCATCGTCACCGCAACCGTCACCGTTACTGTCACGCAACGTCAGCAGGTGTTGAGATGGTCCGGCACCCGCGTTTTTGTGGCTGTGCTCGCTGGTCGTTGAGCTATCTTCCTCTCCACGGTCCATACGGAGTACGTTTTATTACAACGTGAGCTCCAGACCTTGGCGGATTGCCGCGTTAGGACCACTGCATGCGGGGGTGGCCTCTTTCAGTGGCTTGGCAGCAAGGGTTAAAAGTACACTTAATTTGACCATGTACGCAACCAACCTTGCTTCGGTCACTAGAGTAAACGTCCGAATAGTGAACA
Organism: Ilyonectria robusta; assembly: GCF_021365365.1. NCBI lineage: Eukaryota > Fungi > Ascomycota > Sordariomycetes > Hypocreales > Nectriaceae > Ilyonectria > Ilyonectria robusta. The sequence continues at coordinate 1,546,537 of NW_025764437.1, read as the reverse complement.
CAATTTGACCTTTTGATGAAGAGTAATGCTATTCGCACATGAGAATATTGTGTTTCGCACGCATAACTACGTTCTTGACCCTACTAATAACCATACAATATCTTCCTTAAGAGTAATTTAGAAGATGGTTTTTTCCAAGAACTAGTATTTAGTATTTATTTTTATAGCAATGATATTTTATGTTATGTATTGGGTCTAATTTAATAAGGAAGACATACATTTAGTACTGTCTTTGACTAGGTATAAATTGACATCTAGTCTTCGTTATCACAACGCAAGGCAAACAATCACATGTATCAGAAAAACTGGAAAGGAAACATCATCTATGATGATTCCGTAAGGAAACCACCATAGCCATGTCATTTGGTTGAGAACTACCTAGTTATCTGGGTAAACATGTTACTCAATGCCATGTTTGGGCAATAACTTGACTCAACCGATCCACCAAATTTCTAGTTCGCCCTTAGATACCCTCACCGGTCATCATCTGGGCCGCGTCATTAACACCGTCCATCCAGGGTCAGGTGCGTGCAATGACGGCTTACGCTCCCCAAGAGCTAGCCTGGTCTTCGTCGGGGTAGTAAAAGGCCACGACACTGATGATCAGGTATACTGCACAGAGCAGTGCGCCCTCAAGGTAGTTACTCCTACCATCCAGGACCAGAAAGTTGACGATGAATGCCGAAACGAAGAGACAGACCGTCTCAAACAGAGTGAAGTACAGCGTCATTTCGCGGTCCATGATCCATCCCAGAATGACCACGAGCGGCGTGATGAAAAGAGCAATCTGGATTGAGCTGCCTACCGCAACACCAATAGCCAGGTCCATCTTGTTCTTCATCGCAACAGTGACAGCTGTGACGTGTTCCGCGGCGTTACCGACGATAGGTAAGATGATCAAACCAATAAAGATCTCACCAATCGACGAGGTGGCAACGACCTCTTCAATAGAGCCGACAAGGAACTCGGCACAAACTGCGACTAAAGCAGTAGAAACGAGTAGGAGAATGACGGAGCCAGCTCGAGACAAGTGTTTCTCCTCGTCATCCTCTTTCCCATGATCGGTGCCGGCACTGAGTGCCATCAACGGGACTTGGACAGGCAACATGGCGCCAGGAGGACGGAATTGATGCTGGTTAAGGCGGTCTGGGAGCGAGTTGGTGCGTCGAATGCCATAGCGAACCCGGGGAACATGGCCTTGTGGAACAGGAGGCGCGATGGCTGTCTTTGAATCCTGTCCAAAGACAGTGGGTGTAAGGTTCTTGATGGAGATCCCACGTAGAATGGGGAATGGTAGTCGGCCACTGCCTTCCGCTCCAGAGTCGAGCTCGGGAATTTCGGTTTGATCTTCGTTCTGGACAGCGAAATCGACACGTCGAGGCTCGCCATCGCCACCAGCTCGGGTATTGTTATTGAATTTCACCTTGGGTTTAGCGGGAATACCGTCCTCATTGTCCTCATCCAGAGCATTCTTCTTGCTCTTGCGATACCTGTGTCGGCGATGGCGGCGTTTGTGGTGGCGACGAGGTTCCTCGTCCTCGACGGCCTCTTCACTGCCTTCAACAGAGGATAATCGAGGGAACTTGGGCCGAGAATTGGAGGCTTCGGTGACAGCCTCGTTTTCGCGACTAGCAACGAATGAAACGGTACCAGTGGCCTTGGTATTGTTGGTATCGGTGGAAGAGGCGGTTGACTTGCGTCTGCGTCTGCTTCGAAGGACCTTCTTCATCTTCTTGCGCATAGTACCTTGAGAGTGATCAGAGTCATCGGAGGATGAACTAGAGGAAGAGCTGTCATCAGAGCTGGACGAGTCCAACCACGCGGCTGCTGGTCCCGGCGTCGACTCGGCGTCGACAATATGCTGAGGCGTGGACTCATACATGTACGCATGAGACTTGAGCTGGAACAGGAGGTAGACGAGATAGACGAGGAGCAGAATCTAGAGACTCATAAGCAACACGACCAAGACAATGACCGCAGATAGACTTACGACACTGGTTCCGCGACTGATCTTGAGCGATTGGGCATCAGCAAGCTTGGTGTCGCTGAAGGAGGCATGGAAGGCGGTCTAAGCACAATTAGAATATTATCCTTATGAGCGAAGGTTGAACAACGTACGGGAAGCACCAGACTAATGACACTCAGACTGAGCAAACAAGCGCTCATCTGGGTCACTGTGCTGTTGTAGATCTATACGTCACAATTAGCCAAGGCCATGCAGTCGGATAGGAGAGCGAAGTACCTGCTCACGGTAGCGTAAGCCACCCAAGAAGAAACCCATGCCCAGGATAAGAAGCAGGTTCGCTAATATCGATCCCAGCAACGAGGCCTGGACGATACGAATTTCATTCTGTGGTCAACTGTTAGCAACCATGTTGGGTCAAACCGTGGGACAAGAATGTACCTTGACAAGTGCAATGCTGCATTAGGTTAAGAGGACTCAGGTTAGCAAGAGGGAACATGACAAAACTAATGATACAAGACTCGATTGATATGATAATGCCTTTGTGGGCTTCTCGCTCTCTCTCGCCGAAACGGCATTTGCGAGGTGACATACATGCTAAAGCACCATGGTTAGTTCGTAGTCTTAGGGTTCGTGGTAGTAGGGCTGTGACATACAAAATGATGAGTTCCACAGCATTTCCAAAGGTGACATTGAGCAGGGCGCCGAGGGCGTCTCCCATCTCCCGGGCGACGGACTCGGTGGCAAATGCCAGCAGACCGGCGAGCGGGATGATGGCGACTGCGTTCATGCCGAAGACAATACCACCGTGGATACCGTCGATGGAGGCGACGATGATACCAATGGGGACAAAGATGAGCAGGGCATTGAGCCAGCTGTAGGTGACGGCCAACCGACCATTACGGCGGATCTCGTCGATGATGAATCTCATCTTCGTGGGTTCAGGGGTTGTGATTGTGGTCTGCTCCTCAGCCTTGGAGGGCGACTCTACGACAGGCCCCGACCTCTCAACCTGCGTAGACATAGCGGGTGGGAACTGGTCAGATGTCGTGTTGACGGGGGCACTGAAGCCGTTGATGACGGAGGACTTCTCGTCGAGACCGCCATCGTTGCCAGGGATTCCATTGGGGCTGTTGTTGAAGTTGTTCTCGGTGTTGTTTAGGTTCAAGTCCTGTGTTTGGCGGGATGACGTCGTCGAGTCAATCACGACCGCGTTGGGTGGAAAACGACTGCCATCTATATTGGGGGTTTCAGAGGAGGTTTCCTTCATCGAACAGGCTTTACGGACACAAGTGTCTTTGGGAGGTTGTTGTAAGAGGAGAAGGAAGAAAGAAAAAGTGTAGGTAAGACGAAAAGAACGGGAGGACCAAGAGGTTGGCTTTATGTGAATGGCGTGGAAGGGGCAACGCAAACACGAAGCACACGGAAGGCGGTGGCGGTCTCTGTACCACCCTGACGACAACCGTAGGTACCTCCGGAAGGGAAGCACAGCACGTGGGAGCCCGCCCCTCCCTGTGGACTCTGTAGACTTCGCTACTTACTGATTGCAGGTGTCCTGTGGATCAGTAGCGTAATGTGGCTGAAGACCATCTAACCAACGAGCGTGGGGCGCAGTGAGACGAGGTGGGACGCTGTCGGACCCTGTAAGGCGTCGAGCGGCCTCCCCCTGCGCTCACATAGCAGTCGATGATGCACTACGTACGTAGTGTTGACAGGGCAAGGCGCTGAGCGAGCCGCTAACCAGGTCCGCCAGAAATCTCCCAACAGAGCGATTGGCTGGAAGATTGGCGGGACCTGGGAAGTGAGGCTGTTCACCCCACTGACTCACCAAGTGCCGCGACAACAAGTTCTCAGTGGGCAGTGGAGATTCCCCCGAAGGCCAATATCCACGATGATCTGGGCCCTTCCATGTTGAGTCCTTTGCACTCGTGACCAAGTTAACTTACCACGTAGTATCTTTCGCCCTTTCGAACCACGCGCTGGTCAGATTTCAGAGTCATCGCCTCGACCCGCTTCCAAAGGACTTACAGGGAGATAGGTAATCCCCGGCAAACATCCATCAATCAATTGACTACATCAAACACGCTCTGGCACAGTCGGCCCCTGACTCTTCCAATGACGACATCTATGTTTGTAGGGACCGAGGTAGCTAGTCCCTTGGGACACTGCAGTTGGGACACCGCAGCAAACAGACACCCAACACTCCACTCTTACAAAATGATAGCATTCGATTTGTTTGTCAACCGTATCTCCCTTCCCTAATCTGCGCCAACCCCTTCACGATGACGTATATCTGAAACTTCCCCAGATAACAAACATTCCGTCTATGACGATGCAACGCAAGCCACGTTCACTCGTCACACATTCCAGTTGACCGCTCTAGCTTCACTTCACCTCGAGGATCGCCAAATTGGATCGGAACCAAAGCCTTCGTCCCAGTGCAATCCCACACCCAGCCTGTCCTCTACACTACAAAGGGCAACAATCTGCATTAACTTTCATGCTTCGGCTCCGAGTCTGACTTCCCCGCCGTCGAATAACTCACCCATTGCCAAGCACGTCAAATTATGTGCCTGCCAAGGGGCCAAGGAGCCAAGACGCTGAGAAACCAAGAACGCATCGTAGATCACTTGGCCAGGAAATTCATTCAGCAAGGCTGCGCTGACGTTCTCAGTCCGTACACTGTATTGTCCATTGATGACACAGATATCAATTATTCGTCTACAGTTAATCTCCCAGCCCCCCTCAAAATCATCACATGGGCAACGGGCCAATATCCAAGCAAACGCTTCACCATCCACAATGTCTAATAGATTTCCGTCTTCCCCTCGGGGATTGGTCTATGGCGACTCTTCTTCTTCTTCCATCTACTTCTCGCCACGAAAAGAATTCTCCATAATGCAAACACTCTTTCGAATCGCCTTCCCCAACCGCTCATTCTCAATAACAACTAATTTCGCTCCATCGCTAATGCCCGCAAGACAACCTAAACATGCGTTTGTGTAGCACAAAATGAAACCACAACCCTCTTGCGACGCTGATAAACTGACACAAGGTCATCCAGCCTCGTGTCCTGTTTTCCCGTCGCTGCTCATGACAATAAAATTCCACAGACTTTCCATATCGACTAAGGTATGTAGGAGAGAGAGTAAATGCCTTCCGGGACCACCACCTTAATTCCAATCTCGAACCCTTGCGCCGTGACGTGCATTGCGAACCGGAAACGACTGGCTACTTTTGTTGCCATTGGCGCCCTCGGATTCGTCCCTCATTATTGATAGCTGCTTGTGTGGTCTTGCACGACCCCGGAAGACAGGTAAAGATATTATGGCATCCAACTTGAAAAAAAACATTGGTGCTGAAACGTCCAGGTGTCAAGAATCTCGACTGTTTCGGAACGCCGCAAACTCCGGGGTGCTTCTCGCGCTATTCATCACCGATCCTCGCCGCCTCGGGCTTTCCCTCGTCTCCTAAAGAAGTCCATAACTCGCTTCGCGGCTCCACTGCTCCCTTCATGTCCTCGGTACTCGTCCTGGTCGTACGCATCTGTAAATCGTTTGTGATTCTTGTGTAGCACTCCTCGGTTTCCTTGACTGGAGCCAACAGGGCGTCCGTCGTACCCCTCAGACTCCGAGTAATCCGCCTGGTACACTCTAGGTCGGGGCTCGGTTGGGGGTCGTCGCATATCTACCGAAGACTCGGATCCCGAGTTCAGGTGGGCTCCCTGGACGTATGATGGGATTGCAGTGGGTCGGCGGTTATCCATTTGCACGGATCCATACCTCTGGTGGTAGACAGGGCTTGAGTTGGCCCTCTCTTGTGGGTGGTTCAGATCAGATACGGCATCAAAGTAAGGTTCGCTCTGGCGGGGCTCCTCATGGTTGCTGTAGCCCAATGGCGCATCGTTCCGGGGGTTTTGAATCGGGAGGTCTGCCTGAGAGTCCACTTCTGAGGGCGGGGCGCTGCCGTGATCCTTACTTAGCCCCATGGCCTTGGCCAGAGAGAATCGTCGGCCCTTTGACTTGTCTCCAGAAGCCTGTGAGCGAGGAATACTTCCACTCCGCTTCTTTCCAAGTCCGAGGGAGAAAGATCGGCGAGAGACCCTAGAGTCTATCGAAGGCCTTGGACCAGCCTCTTCACCAGGGAGCATCGTGTGCGACATGCTGACTGGAGGATATTTTCTCGACTTGTCAACCTGCGGCGGCTGCTCCGACCTCTTCTTACCACGACCACCAAACAGAGATCCACTACGACCCATGATCTTGGAGCCAAGGTCTCCAAGAGTATTGGATCGCTTGTGCCCCCTGCCGTCGCGCTTGGGCTCGCCCTGGAACGTCATCTTTGCAACCTTGGGCGGAACACTCCCAAACGTCTTGCCCATGTTCTCGTCGTCCTCGGCGTTGGATGGCTGTTGGATTCGTCCCTGCGCATTGGTGTCGGCGACCGCGGGAGGTACAGGCTGTCCATAGGTCGGACGGGACTGCATAGAACCACCTGTCTGAGGCCTTGTAGCCGCGTTTATGCCAGCCATATACGGATTCTCGGGAGCAGTGCGTGTATCTCGGGTCGGCCTGGACGGCGGTGTGCTCTTGTGCGCGCTCGGGGGTCGCTTCGGTGCCGTCGACTTCGGGGTGATGTCTTTGGCCACTGGCGGATCTCGAGGCAATGGCTTGTCGGTAGACAACGCGGTACTGGGGGAGTCGACAGGACCCTGGGAGTTGGATCGACCCCGGGATTTCGGAGTCGAGCCATCGGCACCGCGCTGCGTCTGGGTCGTGGGCGCCACATACTCCACTTGCACGGTTCGGCGCTTCGCATCCTTAGGTGTACGGCGGTCGGCGGTCTCTGCTTCAGGATCGATGTTACCATGGGTCTTGGCCAAGCCTCCCACGACGGGAGGATGAGCCTGCTTTTGTTTGGCAGCCTCGCGAACCGACGAGCTTCTGGCGACCATAGGAGCCTCTGCTGCATAGTCGGCGGGTGCAGCACTCGAATTCTGAACATCTGAGGGCAAAGTAGTCGAGCTGGTGATAAACTCGACGAGCTGGGCATATTCGCTCAACCAGCTATGACGAGCCACCTCGAACAAGTCCGCTCGCTTTCGGGGGTTGGGGACCAGGATTCGTCGTAGGAGATCTCGAGCATGTGGCGTAACGTACTCGGGGAAGGTGAGAGGAGTGGTCACGATGTATTTGTAGAGCAAGTTGATGTTGTCGCCTTCGGGGTTGGCTGGGTCGTCGTCAAAAGGCAGGTAACCGGCGAGCATGGCATACTACACATGGCCGTTAGCGCTAGTTCAACAGAACACAAAGGCGAGACACTTACCAGAATGACACCGCAGCTCCAGACGTCCACCTTTCGCCCGGTGTAGAGAGAATCGCTGACAACCAACTCGGGAGCCGCATAGCAAGGACTTCCACAGCTAGTCTGCATGAGATCACCCTTTCGAGATCCATTCGGCTTAATGCGATCCAGACCCATTCGTTTCACAAAATCCCTGTCGGTCAGGTTAAGCTCCTCCTCATCGCTAAGATCCTCATTCGAATCGAATGTGTTGGCAAAGCCGAAATCGGTAATGATTATGTTTCGGTTGCGGTCCAAGAGCAGGTTTTCGAGCTTGAGATCTCGGTGAACAATTCCCTTCTTGTGGAGGTAGCCCACACCAGAGACGAGTTGGGCGAACAAACGGCGAGCAGAGTGATCCTTCAGGTATCGGTGGTTGAGGATGTAGTCGAAGAGCTCGCCGCCCGACGCATACTCAAGGATGATGCCAATGTGCCTGTCGGTCTCAACCTTATCAATCAAGCGAACAATGTTTGGGTGTGAGACGCCGCGGAGGATAGCGACCTCACGGTAGATCTTGGCAAATCGAGACGGGTTGGTGCCAACACTGTCTCTCTTAATCAGCTTGATAGCAACCTATTCGCAATGGTTAGCAAAAAGAAAAGAAAATCTTAGACAAGAGGTACAAAGCGATTGCTTACCTGGACTTGGCTGTCCTGCTTCCAGCCCAGCTTGACCTTTCCAAACTCGCCCTCTCCAATGGTGTTGCCCAGAATGAAGTCACCAAACTTTGTATTTCCTTTGTGGTTTCGGTTGCTGTGATCATGTCGACTCCTACCACCTCTTCGCTCCTCATGGTCGCCGGATGAGACCACAGGGGGTGGTGCGGCATCGTCCTGGGATGCGACATGATTGCGGCTGCGACCGTTGACATCTTCGGAGCCTGCGATGACCTTGGAAAGGGTATCGGTAGCTTCTTGTGTCGGTTTCGAGGGTGTGCTGTGAGCGGATCGGATGGGCATGGTGGTCGTGGCTCTGCCATCCCGGCTACTAGATCGGCCTGGCGAATCCTGTGCCACGTGAGAATTGACTGGTTTTCTGCTCTGATGCCCGTTCTCGGCGGCCGCAATAGGATTGCCTCGTGAGCCAGACCGCGGGGGCTCCGTCTGACCGCGCCTAGGGGAGTTAGACATCTTATCGTTGGAGTAGTTGGCTCTTCGCGAGTTGCCACTTTGATGGTTGGATGAAGTCCTCGGGGGGGCCGTTGGAGGCATGTTGGCGAGTTGTTCGGACGAGGGCGACTGTTGCTCGGGGGATGCGGCCGTGTTGGCGGCCTGGTTCCCGAAAGCGGGAGTTAGATGATAGGTAGGCGAGGGTGCGTTTTCGCTCGTCTTGCGTGATGGAGGGCGTCTCGACGATGGGGATGCGGTCGAGTTCTGCTGAGCATTGTATGCCTCCCTGGACGGAGACGAATGCTGGGGCCTGTACTGGCGGCTCGGCGGCGACGCCAGAGGAGACGACGCCAGAGCGGTGTGCTGATGGGTGGCTGTTTGCAATGCAGCCGACATTTTCCACGCCCAAACGCGTTAAAAATCGAACGGGACGGGGTCGTTTGGAGATCGCGAACAGGAGGAGCGAAGGCGTCAGCGGACGAGAGTTTGGCAGTGGCGCTGGAAAAAATCAAGGCGGCGACGCGAATATGCAGGATGAGATATCTGGCCGTTTCAGACAAGAGTTTTTGGGCTCGCGGCGCCGGGGGGAAAACGCGGCCAGCGAATCGAGAACGGGGCGGTTGAGACGGAGACGGGGACCTAGAAAGTACCAATGAACCGGCCTCGACTATCTCATGGTGCGTGGAATCGGTCGGCGGCGTGCGATTTGTCGATGCGGTCGCTCTTGGTCCCAAGGATAGGCGGTGTCCCCTGACTGGGCGACGGGCAGGACGCGCAGGCGGAGGCGGACTACTGCGGTAGGGGGAGGGAGAAGGGGATTGGGGCGGCGGCGGGCGTGGTGTTGTTGCTATTATTGTTGCTGCGGCTGATGCTGCGGCTGGTGCTGCACACACTTTCGAAGCAGGACAACCACACAACGCGCACACGGGAGGGAGAGGGACGGAGGAAGAGGGAAGAAGGGGATCGGCCGGGGCAAGGCTGAAGTAGATGGAGTAGAGGTCCGACAAAAGGCTCTGGCCAGCCGAATGGGGTGAGAACGAGGTTGAGATGGGGGCGCCCGAGGGTGGAAGGGAAGAGACTCGGGCGCCAGGCGAAATTGACGAGATGAGACTTGGGCTGCAGCTGTGGAGCAGTAAATTGACGGGCTACAAGGGACGCTACGGGGGTGTGCCCAGGTACTGCCCCCCCTGGCCAGCGGTCCTCCCCAAGCGGCCACCTGCAACAACGAGGTCCAGGTACCGGCTGAGGCACAGCAGGTAAGTACCCAGCGGGCGCGAGGGTGCGTCGCTCCGCCGGCCTTGGGCGCTAGATTCAGGGGCGGCGGTACCTGCAAGCCGCCGTTCCTGCAGGTACCGGGGGAGAAGCCAGGAAGCCAGGAGCCAGGTGTCCACCAGAAACATCCATACCTGCGCCTAAACCCACCACGGGCACGCTGGCAGCACCACGCCGCCCCGTTCTGCGATGAGGAGGATGGATGGACATGAAGATGGACATGAAGATGGATACGGAAGACGAGGTGCTCTACTTGCGCCCTTAGACATTGACCTACTACGTACCCAGGTAGTACTTAATTGCCGGATATCGAGGTGGATGGCCCGTGACACGGTGTGGACCAAGTCTCAGAGTCCTCAAAGTCTCAGACCTCCAGTGTACTCATCCTCTTCTCCATCGCAAAGTACCTCATATAACCATACACACACACATGCCCGCACACACACGAATTCATCCGTCACGCTGCATCGTGGTCCGGGCTCATTGACTTTTCAGGGAACTGGGCGGTTTGTGAAATTAAGCCATGCAATGCCTCATCAGCGCCCCGACTGCACAAACTGGGCCATCAGCCAATGCGCCCCCGTTTGGTTCTCCGCAATCTCAGCGCTCCCGTCTCTCGTTTCCGTTTTGCCCTTCCCAATGGAACCTGCCTGCATTGGTAGCACATCAGCTACCGTCTGAAGCTAACGGCGACCGTCTTGTCTGACGTCGACTCCCGCGCCGGAATTGGTCTTAGGTCCATTGCACCTAAAACAAGCCCGGGTACGTACTAGACACCACGAAAACTTGACCGCCATGCGTGGGACGCCTCGATTTGGATGGACTCGGCACCAAGGGAGGAAGCAAGGGAAACAACATTTGGGGTTGATCTTCTTGGACTCTCTCCCTTCCCCAATTACCCCCAATAAACCAATAAATGATCCCTCTGGAAGGGAGACGCGGGTAGATGGGCTTGCTCCCCGTCCCTTCCATGAAGGAAGCACGTCCGCTCTCAACGGAGCCCGGTTTGTTATGGCCAGGCATTGACCAGTAATCTCCAGTAGTGGGCATCTTGACGGTGGTCTACTACGTAGTAGCTTGGCCCCAAAATGATTTACATAGCACATCACGATATATCGTTCGGTCACACCGCAGCTGGGGCCCAGCTTTTGTGATGATGCCCTGTGCAGCGCAGCACATTGAGGCGCCCTCCGAACAGGGCAGCACAGGGGCTTGCAGGGAGACGTAGAAAGTCTTGAGCCAAGAAATGGTGGAATCCGGTATATCTCAGCCATCTCTCGCTTTCTCGGTCAGGTATGGAGAGCGATCTGCAGGCTGAAGCAGGCTGATGCCGGAAGGTGTTGTTATTATTATGATTGATATTGCGCTTCCGCATCCCACCTATTCCCTCCCATTGGACCCAGGCTCAAGCTACTTCGCACCACCAACACTCGGAGCTTGGGTCTGCACATTACTCGGAGACACGTCTCAACCGACGCCGTCGCGTCGTAGTCCTCCCCTTCGCATCGCTCTCACCGAACCTCACGCGCCCAGCCGAGGAGCTCCCAGTGCTTGGATTTGCAAAGTGCACTTGCGCCTAGCCCGGACAGACATCCGACTGACCAGGTCTAACTCTCCAGCATCATGGTCCCCCTCGCATCACCAACATGGCCCAGCGGAAAAGCCTGTCAACCTGTATATTAGCGCTGTTCCCACCCATCGCCGGCTAGCATGAGCCCTGCAAAATAGTCCCGGCGACGTTCCCACTTCTTTCGAGAAGCCCGAGTAGAAGCCAGATTAATCATTAAAAAGTCCAAGCCTGGGAGTACGTGCACTGAGCCGTCCGCATGCGATGGGCGGAAGAAATGCATCTGGCATGATGTGGGTGATGGGTGATGGTGACGGGTAACAGGGGCCCCGGATTCATCTCGTCGTCGAAGTCACTGACTGGATCGAACCACTGCACGAGAGACGGAAGAAAGAGAGAGAATGTCCCTCGGAAACCCGAGACCAAAGACACGAGGCGGGACGAGACGGGATGGGATGAGATGAGATCCTCGTCGGGCCGTGATGCGCTGTACGTACCGGAGGAGAGATGGTCTTCTTTTCTTTTTCTCCTTCTTCTCTCATTCTGTTCTGACAATTACTCGTCCGAAAACTCGCTTCTGCTTACCATGGTACTATTGCCGAGCTGCATCTCGGACAGCGCACATCAGCTCTGCCTTTACCCTGGTCATATACAATATGTACGTGAGCTGGACTGGCCAGGTTCAGGGTTCAAGGCCACGGCCTCATCCCAATTGTCTCTCCAGTCTTCTGGACGCGGCCCTCCGTCCGTCCACACGTATTACACAGCCGACACTTTGCTTCTTTCTTCCTCCCTCCCTCCATCAAAGCAAGCACAAAAGTCAACGCATCCGTGCATACGGCACCCGCTCCCTACGTCGCAATTACGTCGATTGCTTTTGTGAGCTGGCTGTCATCTCGTGGCTGGGCGCACGTTCAGCCCAACCCGCGAGCGCCATGTCACCCTTTCTTTTTCCACATCCGTCTCCGATGGTCTCCGTAGGGAAGGCCTCTCCGCCGGAGGACCGCGTCAGTCGCATCCGGATCCCTCTTCCACCGTCCTTGGATCCATGGGAAATCTTCCCGGACCTGACCTCGCGGACAACATCCAATAAGCCTCGTCAGTGCGCTGGCGAGGGATCACCGTGCCCATCCATGCTCGTCCCTTCTCTTGGGACCTTGGTTTCCCTCTCGTCCACTCTCACAAGTAAGTACCTGGTCCGAGCCTTTTGTTTGCGAGACCCCCAAACGGCGAAATGCCCGGCTCCCTCTCAACCCTGGTTCCCTCTGAATCACGGGGAAATTTGCGCTCCTTTAGCCTTCCACTCGCCAGGGAGCGCGTGCCCCAGTCGCTTCGGCTACCCTGGTTTAGGTCTCCTTGCGATTACCCCGTGTCCCTCTGTTTGGTCAATCTTGTATGTTCTGCTTTGCAGATGGCTCGCTGGACTAATTATGGCTTTGCCATTCCAAAAGAGTGAATTCTCGTAGCCTCTAACAATTAGTTTCGATGGCCATCCCGAGACACTGGCCTTTGCCCTCTGAAACACCCTAATTTGCATCTCCAATGTTCCCACGCTCGCCACAGACCACCGTCATCCATCACCTCGGACCAGAAGAAATGGAGACAATAACAGCATGGGAATAAGAAAACAGGGAACTAGCGAGATCCTCGTATCGTCTCTTCTGGTCTCGCCACATCTGCGTACGATTGAATCGCGTCTGGGGCGTAATTCTGTGTTTGCCAGTTTTCGTCGCATTTGCATTTCGCCAAGCTTGCGGCCGACTAGCATTAAGGTCGGAGATGAGCTGCATCCGACGACAGGGATCTCGCTGACGTTGATCTGAGCCTGGGCTGCGTCGTTGGCATCCGTTTCAGACGTCATCTTCCGGCATCACCGTCTCCCGTTGGAAGACGGACCGGATCTACATGGCACGGTCCTTGTTATCATGCTCTTGGCTGATGGCCGACAGCTGGTGGCTGATGCTTGATGCCTAATGGGGTTGTTGAAACCACTCCGGCAGCATCTATCAAAGTGTCAACGGCGTACTACGCAGAATGACATATCAGAAACGTGACCAATATTGAGTGCTTGGCCGCTACGGTCCAGGATCCGAAGTCACCCGTCCATCTGTCACCATTTGCGCCGTCCCACTGCTTCTCGACCGAGGCCAACAGCTGCGCCACCGGCTACGATGCATGTTCATGCAGTTGAAACGGAGCTCACAGCAGCGTCGCATTAAAACGCGTCGCGTCCATCCCATCCCATAGGCCATTGGTTACAGGCAGTTGATGGGCCAACATTTGGTCCCAGCCAATCACGACTGTGCAATACAGATGTGTGTTCCGCGCATCTTGAATATACATAGCTCCCTCGCGATCGCATTGCATGTTATCGATCGTTCATCTCAGAATCTACAACCCTGGTCCTCACTTGCCATCCGTATCCACCCTCAAAACGTGACGGCATTGCTCGCAACTACCTCATGACTTGTCCGCTTCATCACGACGGCACCCATTGGCTTTCTGATCTCGGTCGTGTCGGTTCGCTCCTCCGGACAGCCGGGCCGTCATGCATAGGCCAACCCCCCGGGCCATCCGGGGCCGGGAACAAAGAAACTTTTAATGCAAGAGTGATTTGCATGTTGAATTCAGGCAGACTCCAATCGGCCGTGCATGCTCACACCCAGGCGTCGGAGGATCGCGGGGAGTCAATAGCACGCCACCAATATATCTCATGCATTTGCTCCTCTAAAGTTTGATGGAGATGTTGTAGTGATCTAGTCCCACGGCAAAGCCAGTAACAGTTGCCATGTACCCGACCAGTATCCCGATGGTCGTCACTGGTGTCACATCCAGCGTCCGAACCGTCAGGTTGACCAGGCCAGTCAAAAGATTAGCCAGCAAAAAGACGGCCAGGCCATTGCGGTTGTAGGCTCGCATCACCCGGCTTGTTGCCTTCTCATATGCCTCCTTCTCCGTTTGGGGGTCCGCGGCATTGTAAAATGCCGGGAAGAAGACGGTGTCGACTACACAGAACCCGAAAAGCTGCAGAGTGTTGAAGGCAACAACCCAGAGCACGTATGGCAAGTTCGCCATCCGACGAGAAACTAACAGCCCGAAGCCATAGGTGTAGTTCGTGGACAGTAGGTATAGACCGGTCCAGATGCCTCCCCACACAGCCATGGTCATCAAAAGGGTGTTCCGCTGAGCACCGGGACTGGCCTTGCTCCTAGGAGGGATGTTGCGGGGGATACAGAACATACCCGTGTCTTGACCAGCGAGGAAGATGGCCAGATATCCGAAGAAGCTAAAGATGCCCTCTCGGTTCATGGAAATGAGGTCTGTTCTTGGCGCAGTGAGGATGAACGCTTTGAGACTGGTCGTCTCAAGGAGGACCTGGTAGGTGACACCAACCAGGAGAGACAACGCCGCAAAAGAGGGAATCACTCGCAGAGCTGACTGGAAAAGTGCCACAAAAGGGGGCAAGAAGCCTAGCGTGAAGAAGAAATTCCAATGAACTCCGTACTCTGTCACATGCTCTGCGTAGTCCAGGCCCTTCACACTAAGGAACCTGATCACGCCCAACACCAAGAGGGGGATGGAGTGACGCATCGAGTATAAAATTCGATAAAGGAGCGGCGTTGCCCGGCCTGTCGTGCGACCTATCATCCTCTCCTTCAAAACAGGGCGAGCTGCAACGACGCCACCAGAGAAAACAAAGGACCCGACACCCAGGTCCATCAGGGAGGTGCCCCATGTCTCCACCTTGGCAAAGCGCCTAGGGAAGAGGCGAAAGTCGACAGCCAGAATTGCGATACATGTCACAATCATCATGCTACCGCGGTACGTTGTGAGGAATGGCTTGGTGGAAAGACCATCCTGGTTCCTCGAGCCGGATCTGGCCCGGGCGGTCCGGGGAACCTTGGGCTTCTTCTTTCGTCCAATCGAGTTTGGTGGGAGGGTGAAAATTAAGACGGCTGGCGCGATCAGGAGTAGAATGAGGAGGAGCGGAGAGTTCGCGTAGAGTGTCGTGGAGAGGAGGATGGCGCCGACATTGAGGAGGAAATCGACGGCAAAGGCGAGGATGGTGTACCGCTGAAAGAAGGACTGGCGGGCCTGAAGGACAGACCAAAGAATGCATGCGACCTGAATATGGATCAGCTTGACTCTCTCAAAGGAGCGGGGGAGGTGGACTGACGGCCGCGACGGATGTCACATAGTTGATTTCCGCGACGGAGCCCCCCGAGAGGTTGGAGACGAAGTCCTCCTTCAACTTCTTGTAGCTAGCGGGATCAGACATGGCCAGCTGTTGGAATCATAAGAGAGGCGTAAACTGGCACGGCATGGCCTGGTCACGCTGTCACTTAAAAAGAAGCGACGCAAGACGACACTTGTCAAAATCGACAAGGAGTGTGGAACTCAGCCTTGTTGGCGATGGTGGCCTGGAATAAGGACCGCGGCAAATGAGGCTGTCCAATGAAGAGCCGTCTTGCGCGCACGGCTGGTGCCCCCGATCACGCTATCACGTGCACCCCTGAACGACATCCCGACACACCCTTCACGGGCGTTCACTGTTAGATACAGGGCAATTCACGGAGATGACCTCTACAACAAGGTTCAAGGCTGGCACAAACGCTGCTTCAGCCGTTCGGCCACAGTGTGACTCCTCAGGCCTCCGGCTGCCAACCAAGTGGATTTGCGCCGGCGGCTGCACGCCTCTTTCTTTGTTCTCGGGTGTGGCAAACACGCACGCCCACACAAATCCGCAACGCCGGCGGCTTGCAAGCTTTGTTCTGTATTGCACGGCAAATGCTCTGAGGCCAGAGCACATCGACGGCGCAGTCGCCGCCAGAGTTTTGCTTCTTTGAGGACCAACGCCATTTCATTCCAGTGAATAAATGACTGCCTACCAAAGACTCAGGAGGGCACCCGTTTATCTTGAGTGTTCTCCTTTCTCCCCTTTGCCTATTTCCACCTCTTGGATTCCTCCAGTTCTCGCTCGTCTGCCCTTTCTCGGATCCCTTTTGTGAACCCAGATCCCGATCTTGCAACCATGGCTACCGCTTCAAGAGAGTCCCGGCCTCGTCCTGCCATCCAGCCCATCCGTACCACTGGACCTGGCCACAGTTACCAGACTGCACGGGCTCGGATGGCATTCAAAAGCCCTGCGTGGATGGCAACACCGCTGTCACCTCTGAGCCGTCCGTTGCCCATGTACCCGGACTCTGATGATGAGAGAATGAGAGAACACGACAAGGCGGCTGTGGAGCGTTTGGAGCTTCGCAGCCGCAAGTCGTCCAGTGCTGAAGGGTCTCCGCGGACCGTTGCCTTGAAACCCGTATCAGATTTGGCTCTCCCCACCCCGTTGTCGCTCGACGCTCGACGCTCTCCTCTGTCAGGCCCTGTCACGGGTCCCCTCTCGGGTCCCCTCTCGGGCCCTTTCATCCCGCCGTCCAGTCACCGAAGGTCAACCATTGCTGAAGAGTCGAGAAGCTTCTTGCTTCGGGAGTCCGAGGCAGATAGAACCAGGCCTCCACCTCGAGCCTTTGAGCGCAGAGGATCCGCTCCTCCCGGGGCGATCCTAGCGAGGAACATGCAACTTCAACGACAACTTGGGCAGCCTGGACGTCGAGGATCCATCGGTTCACATTCCCTCCGTGAGCCAGACCTGTTTGTCCTGCCAGTCGAACTCCGGCGACTCTCCACCATTGCAACTCCCAATAGCGATGGAGCCATTCCGTCGCCGTACCCCGTGGAGGGACGTCTCACCACCCGTGTCGTTATACATTCTCGAAACCAAAAGCCGCTTGTCTTGACGAGAACATTTGATCTTGACGAGTTGCGAGCTACCATCCCAAATCCAAGGCCCGTGCCGAGCGCTCAGTCCAGCCGCCGGTCTTCTGTGGCGACTCTTCGACCACCCACCAACACTCCTCAACCAACATCCCCTCCTTTGTCAGCTGCTCGCAAGGAGAGACGACACTCGACTGCTGGACTCTACGGCCTCGAACCTCATCGCTCTCCCGGCCTGGAAAGAAGGGCGGCTCGTCAAGTGTTGGCCCCTATTCCCATTCGTGAGTTACCCTATACCAATCACTAACATGGCAACTTCACCACACTTGACAACCCATTCCCCAATGCATCCTTCTTGTCTTGAACCTGGGACTAATAGTCTGTAGACCTCGAATACGCACGCACATATCTCCCTGTCCTCGCCGCTATCATCCTCTCTGCAATTGTCCAACCTGGAGATACAATCGAGCTTCCACTCCCATATCCTCGGGCATGGGCAGACACGATGGCCTACATTTACACGAGGCAATTTGTTCTCACCGACCGAATCCATGAGAACATAATATATTTGGGAGGAATTTAACGTGACAGTTTGTGGATTTCATGATAATGACAAAGTCGTAATAATGGTGTCTCGGGCAAGGAATCGAGTTTGATATTGCTGGGGTTGTAAACGAGGTTCCTAGCTTTTGATATTTCTTGTCATGCGTGGAGTTGTGTTACAAATTTGATCATGGAACGGGATTTTTTTTTTTACAATAACTTGACAAAATGGATTCAATGAAGGCAGAGAAAACACGCTCTTGATCTGGTGTTCTCTTTCCTCTCCATGTCTTACCTGGAGCACATTTTCACTTGAGACTGGCCCGGCCCGAGACAGAGTATACAACGGCCTATTCTGTCTCAGTGCAGCATAAGACCCCCAACAATTCCAGGCTAAACAGCAACTCTCGAATAGATGCGGATCTGTTGGTGGCAGAGTCTTCGTCTGCCATCCCTTCATCAAGATGCCCGGTCCTAACCGCTCCCACACACACGTACAGTAGTAAACTGGCTGTCTCAGACAAAAGCCCTTTTCTGTCTGTTTTGGGCGTCTTACTGCTCAACCAGAGAGACATGGCATGCGGACTACGTCCCCCGTGCTCTACCCTCTACCCTCTACCCCACAGACGACAGGCCATGGTCACAATCTCCGCTGGTCAACACGAACACCCCCCCGGCATCATGAGTGGTGCAGCGGTGCACTGGTGCCGTATATTCGCGCGATGGGGTGGGGAGACAGAACGGCGCTGCTGCACATCATGGATGCGCGCGCCGCCCAGACCCGCTCTTGTTAGTCTCGCATGCGGTCCATTTGGTCCATTTGGTGCGCTGCGTGTGCAGGCATCGTCAGATAGAGCGACTCCCCCCTTGCGCCCCATGTCGCCCGCGGTGCAAGCCATCGCCATCGCCAAGCCCGTCGTCGCCCAGGCCAAGCGTTCACACCCCCCCGAATCCCGGGCCGGTCGGAGGAGGGGGAGGAGGCGTTGCTGCTGGCGCGGCGGCGGCGACGGCGGGTTGTGTTGTGTTGTGTTGTGCACTGCGTCTCGCTTGAGTCAAGTCGCGAGGTGGCAGCAGAGGCGCCAAACAGAGGGACAGAATCATGGACAGGCCAATTGCTGGTGCCGACGGCTTGCAGCAGCATCGGAGTTCCGCCGTGGCCGCGGTGCGTAAACAGGTGAGGGCGATTGGGCGAGCGGCCAGCATCACGGCTCGCAGGCGTGGTCGCCTTTGGTAGGGGCCCTGTCCTGTCGGAGGGTGGTCCGGGCCGGCGGCTACTGCGGCTCGGATTGAGGCCAAATTCCTAGTCCCCGAAGGATCGCGCACACGATGTCGATATGTACGCAGTATGTACGCTGTATGTATGTACGCAGTTATGTACGCAGCATGTATGCTGGACGGGCGGATGGCCCACGGCGCCAGGGCTCGCGGCCAATGCATGCCACAGAACAGAACGCACGACGGCCCACGAACGATGGTCGACGGGCGATGGGCAAAATCAGGAATCCCTCGGCCCCTTCAGAGTGGCGGCCGCCTGCCTCCGGCCCCGATGGTAAGCCGTCATGGCCCATGGCCACAGCCCACAGCGACAGCCCACAGCGCTGCCTCCACTTCCATCGCGAAATACCACCCTATCTCCAACCTGCGCTGAATTCGTACGTAGCACTGCGCTGCTTCAACTTCTCGTCCAGCGTCTAAGCCGCGCACGTGACGCGCTATACAGGGCACTACACAGGGCACTACGGACACTACGGACACTACGGATGTAGCAACGGGCGTACCATGCCTCATCTCGTTTCGTCGCCCGGAAACAGAAACAGCCGTGTGCTAGGGTAAGGGTGCCAGGCGGGTTTTCTTGTTTTCGTCGTTGATGGTGCTTGCGCTCGATCCCGGAACCAACGTCGGTCGACTTTCACTCTCTGTGGCGGTATTTTCTTTTGGTGTCACAGATGACCACCTGCTGCGGCAGATGCAGCCATCCCATCGCATCCTGCAGAACCTCCAGGGTACCTCGGATATCCGGTAGTTGCATGCCGGAGAAGGGGGAGAAGGGGGGGGAAGGGGGGTTAAGTGCATTTCATCCGAGTACGTATCTCGGAGGGATTTTGGCTATGGGGATTGGGGGTTCTGGATGCGAGGATGGGATGGGATGGAGGGGATGGATGGCGACAACACAACAAAATGCTGCGCCGTCCAACGTTCTCTCCGTCTCCGGCCGATAGCGAGCTGCAGCTAGACGCATGGGGGTCGATGTGGATAAGTTGGACGGCAGCGCGATTGAACCAACTAGCCAGGGTCGAAGGCATCGGGCAGGCTAATTAGTTGGCCCTGCTAGAGTCGCCCTGCTGGAGTCGCCCGGCGCAGCACGGAACTGTGCATATGAACTGCTATCACGGGATGTTGCTGTTGGCAGTGCGTCCGTCCACGCATCTTGTGGTGGGCGGCGACGGGTTGCCGACAAGGAAATTGCCAACGCCAATCATCAGATAAGAAAGATATCAAGGGCCAATTGGCTTTTTATTGTCAATGTAACCTGGAAGCCTTCGCCATCTATCGCCTCCTCCCGATGACGACGGCCGACAGAAAAGAGGTGCTGCAGCAAGGGCCCCAGACAGACCAAAGTTGTATTTGCGGTGCAGTGGATGCAAAAAATCGTCAATAGCATCTGGTCCCAACAGGGTGGCGAAACACCCAAACGCGACCCTCAAGCAAGGCCGAACCACCTGCAAAACTACTGCAACGATGAAGGCACTATCGGACCTACTTTTGACCTGGTTGCTTTGCCTCTGGGGAGCGTTCCTTGACCTACCAATCCATCGACGACGACGCATCCGCATCTGGGAAAGCCCATCGCTCGCCCATCTACACTTGGCTTGGCCAACTTGCAGCCAACTCGCAGCCAGCTTGCAGCCAACAGTCCCCATGCTAGCCGGGGGGAGGCATATTCGTCAATGCGTTTCCCGCGACGCGAGCCGAGCCCGCCCGTTTCAAGCGGCTCTAGTTGTGATCCCGGCTCTTGGTCTGTGATGCGGTGCATGCAACCCGTGCGGTGCGGGTTTTCCATCCTCATCCCATGCCCCCATCCATCATCCCCCGGTCCAAAGCCAAGGCGAGAGCTGTCCAAATCCCTGCTTCGGCCGATGGCCGGACGGCCTCCTAGTCCCCCTCCCCCGACCAAGGGCCCAGAGCCCCATCAAGGACCCCATACTGTCTGTATCTCATCGGGGGGCCGACATGGGCGGGCCACCAGCAGGGGTTCGCAATGCAGAGCCGCCCATCAGCGGAGCCGGCCTGCCCGCTCTTCCGCAGCCCGAGACGGGCCCTGATAGCATCGTCTCCTCAAAGGAACAGCTCGAGGGAACCCAGTGACACGAGCCTCATGTGGGTAGTCGTTCGAGTCGTGGGGCCGCCGGAGAGTTTGGGTAGAGGGAGGGAAGGGGGACGATCTCGCGAGAGCAACGGTGATCGGCCTGCTTCGTATACACCAGGATTCCCGCGTTGGACGTAACTCTGCCAGATTCTGTCACGTCCTGCATGGCTCGACTCAAATTGAAAGTGATATTCCTCTCGCGGAGGGAGACCCCGGCTCCACTGGGTCGACATGTCGGCGAGACATGTCGTGATGGGGTGAAGCCTCTGCTGTAGCACGTCACGCCTCGTGGCGTCCGTAATTACAACACCACCTCGCTCTCTCGACCCGGACCTGGACCTGGGGGATTTGCACCCAGGAGTCAGGACCTGCATCAAAAGACGCCCCGAGAGCGCAACAAACAGCAAGGGGTGACATCCTCCATGTCGGCTCTTGTGGGTAGCCTCGCCCATAGCTTACAAGTCACAACTGACCCCCGACCCCCCCCCCCGGCTTTGCGGCGCTTGCCAGAGATCGCCAGTTGCACTCTCTCCACTCTCCACACCCTCCCCTGCGTAGACAGTAGCTATTGTCCGTTACCCATGCCGATAGCAACTGGGATTTCTTGGCCCAGCCATGGATGTATTGTCGATATGGGTTTGATGACCATGCAGGAGGCTAGTGACAACTCACCTTGAAATCAGCCGCCAGCCGCCAGCCACAGGCAAGTCTGGGAGATTCAGGCACCATGCGATGCAGTGCCAGGTTCTGGACCGGAGATCCCTACCTCTGAAGCTGGCATCTCTTTGGCGTTGTATGGCTGTGTGCCGAGGCAGCGCTGTCCCCCCGGTACGCGTATCCCGAATTGCCAAACCGGGCGATTTTTCGGACTCGTCTGCTGGCTCTCGACATGCGTGCGTAGGTCACGCAGCATATGCCAAGTTTCCCCCCCTCTCGGGATAATCAAAGTCCCACCGCAGCGCAACATTTCGAGAACATGCTGAATCATGATCGTGTGCCAGCTCCCACCTCCGAGCACCCACGCGGTCCAATGGCGGTTGGCAGGTTACATCCTGTCAGATGTTCCGTGCAGGCCATGCCTATGGCATGCCAGGACTGCCATGTCATGCCGGCGCCACCTCCGCCAAATGTTTCCTGGAAAACTGACGGGAGGTTGTCTCCGGCATTCGGCAAACGGGCTAATGAAATGTGCCACGACAACAACGCAACGGAGGGAACACCCGCAACGGACAGAAACCCCCTCAAAAGAGATCGAACCAGATTGTCGCTAGTCCCAGAGCGTACAGGGCTTAATCAAGTGGAGGCGGAGGCTGGAAACCCCGCGTCAAAACGAGCAAGGAAGAGGATAAGGCAAGGTGATGCCAAGAGGAGAGAGAGGCGAAGCTGGGCAAGGTACCGACCCCATGCATCTGTTTTGGGTGCTAGTTAGTTATTGAGATAACCTACCAACCTGTATTACGCAGTAGTGTAGTTTTTGTAGGTAGGTACCAGGTAGCTAGCTCCCCTTGACTCTCTCTATCTGGCCCAAGCTAAGAAGCTACCCTAGTTTACGTCTTAGGTCGAACATCAACAGGCACACTCCAGCGAGCTGCGCAGCGAAGTGCAGGCCCCCCCTCTGTTGAAAATAGCCTCATTACGTACCTCGAATCCGCCCCCGCTTCGGCCTGCCTCTGATGCTTTCATGGCGCCTTCTGGCGCGCAGTTGCAGGCTAATTACAGTAAGGGCCAAGGTAATCAGGCTTGTCTTGGTTTGGTCGACGATGGGGGTCGCCGATGGGGCCGCGGTGACGCCAGAGAGGATACCGTACGATGGGCGGGCGGCGCGACATTTCGCAATTTGCGGGGTTTACCTTGAATTGCGACGAGGGACAGCCAACGGTGCGGTGCATCCCTTGCCCTTGTCCTTGTCCTTGCCGTTCCTTGTCCTTGCCCTGGTCGCTCTCTCGTCTTGGCTGTGCGGCCTTGGCCCAGCACGAGTTGGACTAGCCTCCAACCCCTCACTCTGTGTCTCACCTCAGTGTCTCACTGTCTCGCCGTCTTGCTGTTTAGCTCCATACTACTTGCAACTCCAACTAGGCCTTGGGTTAATGCAGCTCATCATCCTGGGATGCAGTTCGCTGTCCCCGCTCGAGCTATCTCGTCGTGGTAGGTCGTGCAGTAGCAGTGATTAGACGGGGCTAGACTATTTTGAACCGCTACGAGGGAATGGGCATGTGAAATCGAAATCGAAATGCCCCGTGCAGTCCAAACCAGAGAGGAATCGATATGGGAATGCGGCTAGGGTCATGCAGAGCTGCCGACCCCGACATGAATCGAACAAGGCAGGGCGGCATACGCGGGACACAGAAACGCCTGTCCTGCGCAACTGTACGAAGGATCGAGGTCCAACCAGCTCCCTACCCAAGTAGGCAAGACCCTGATTTCTGTCCGTCTCGGCAAGGCGCGGACGAAAATACCTACCTAGGTACACAGCGGCCGGCAATAAAGTGTCCAAGCTTCTGCGAATCCATCGCTAGTTAATACCGAGATCCCGCTATGGACGCCTCCTTACGTAGCCACCAGCTCGTCGTTGGGGGTGTCATTGCCTATCTTCACGACTCAAGCAGCCCGCCCCCGGACAACCACCAGCGTACCATCGGGCGGGAATGCTACCGCAACTCGCTCCTCCACCAACGACTGAACGGAACAAAAACTAGCCAAATTGGAACCCTGCCGGAATAGCCAATCTCAAACTCGCCTTTGCGTGCCCAATTAGGAAACTCTCCAAACCCACACGATGGACGATTGTGTGGGGGATTGGGTGGTGGTTAGGTGTGCATTCGCACTACACAAGCACTTGTACACATTCAAATCACCATAACCCTCACCACACACTCTCACACGCGAGCACTCACACCTTTTGGAAGTTCTCGGGCAGATTCCACTATGGAAAAGCCCGCTCATCCAGAACTACCACCACCACCACCACCACTATCGTGGCTTTCTCCATCAATTCATTCACCACCCACTACCCACCACACACCACATCCCACACACCACATACTGTCCACTTGCTGAGATCCAATCCGATGCCCTGTTGGACTGCAACTGTCAAAGCCCGGTCAGCCACCCGCACCGCTGACCGGAGATGCCTCTTCCCCAAGGCCTGGACGAATCTTCTCCCGCCTGAGCAACACCTACCCAGTGCCACACCAACGCCCGCTCCGTCTGCCGTGTAACACACACTCGCATCATCGAGATCCGCATCTGCAACAACACAACTCATTGGTCCCATGTCCTGCCGTGTCCCCCCCCCCTTGTCGTCGTGGCCGTGCGTAGTCGCTGGACCCCTAAGCACATGCCTGACTCCAAGCCAACGTCTAGTCCTGCATGTCGTCAGCGTCATCATAGTACACCCCCACCACCACCAGATCACCATTCACATTGGGCTTGTTGAGTTGCGTTCTCGAAAATTAGAGTCTCTTTGGTTTCTTGTACTCCTAGTCTCACAATCTTGACATCGTCGCAGGTCCTGGATCCCATCCATCTGAGTCCAAGCCTAAACCATGGCCCAATTTCCCACTGGGCCTTCCGTTGCGACGGGAAATTCAAAGCATCCCGCAAAACCTATCCCCCAAATGTATCGCAGACGAGGCTTGCCCGGCCCGGGTTCCTGCATCAAGGGGTCCTGTGTTTTCCACAGCCCTGTATGCTTCCCTCTCGCAAATTAGGTTCGGGCGCCCGCACCAGTTGTTCAAGTGTGTCTGGTCCCCTGCTTTGGAAATGTCCCATTCCGCAACAGCAGACACCTCTTTTTCTTCCTGGTTCCGGCCGGCAAAGCGTTTTCGTCGTCCAATGATGGAAAGCAAAACTTTTTCAAACACCTGTAACACCCCGGACCTGGACCCTTCTTTCATCCCTCCCGGTCCGCATGTTCTGTGCCCTTTTTGTGTTTTTGGTGTAATGCGAGTGATGAAAAAAAAAGGCGAAGGATTTATTCATCCCAGTGATCCCTGTCGGTTTCTAGGAAAACCGTTGACGCGAAGGGAAAAAAAAAAAGAAAACGTTGCTCATGGCTCATCAAAGTCGTTTCGCTGGCATTACATTGCCCGGCACTCTCCACTGGCCAAATTTTCATTCGCGCGTAGTTTGGAGTCGTCAGGTGTCATTGTCAGCGGTGTCGGTACCCGTATCGGCATGTACGAGGTACTCGAGTCGTAGGCGGCATAGCCGCTCTTTTCCCAGGAGCCATCCTGTGCTCCCCGTCCTTGCGCCGGTCGTCCCTTCTGACGGGCGTTGTAGCGGATGAGCGATCCCTTTCCAGGGGGCGTCTTTAGCACAACGGAGGGTTGCGGGGCCGGAGCCAATCGCTGCGCATCGTTGGTGTCGCCATCAGCTCGGCTGCCCCAAGACGTCTGGATAAAATCGGGTCAGTCAAGTAAAAATTTGCATTCGAGGGAAGAAGCGTACCATATTAAGCGTCACGAGAGCATAGAGCTTCACGAGTCCGTGGAAATACCCAAACAGGATTGACACGGGGAGGAAGACGACGTCGCTGGGGTTTCGCAGGAACAGCCCCATCAGCTTGACCACCTTGGTGAAGGCGAACATGAAGACGAACTGAGACCAGAAGGCGTATCGGCGACTCTGCATGTCCCACTCCGCAGTCGCCCACCAGCATGAAACAAGGAGGAGAGGGTCGACGAGGAATGCCAAGGAGGTGAAGGTTGCAATGTGCAGCGAATAGGTGCACCACCATTGCTGCCTGGGTTAGGTGTTAGTAGTATTCTCAAGATATCGCTGGATGTTCTTGACTTACTTCCAGATGTACCTCTCAGTGACCAGGCTAGTCCAGTTGCTTCGCCAGTTGCTTCGGGCCCAACGGGAGCACTGGTACAGAAACTTGTGGCTGTTCTCTAGGGTGGTCTCGATCTCGCACTCCCGGTCGTACTGGATCCAGGTCTTCCACTGGTGGCTGACCAACCATCGAGTAACAAAGTTGTCGTCGTCCGCGTTGAGAATCCACTTTCTCCACTTCTCATTCTTAAAGCCGTGGAGGAAGTCGTGACTCGACAGAATCTCGGATCGATAGGCGCCAGTGCGCCCAGACATACAGGAGGTACCGCCGTCGATGTTGTGCGTGGCTGAGATCTCAAAGTTTCGGCGTTCGATATAAGCAGCTCCGAGCCAGTTCCAGGCCCGAGTGGCCCATGAGCCAGTGTGCTCTCGCCTAACTCTCTGGCAAGTTCCAACGCCGCCAATCTTGGGGTCTTCAAAAGGTGCGAGGATCCAGGGCATGAGGGTGGATGGCCAAGTCACATCGTCATCGGCCATGATGGTGATTGGAGTGGAAACCTTGGGAAGGGCCTCGCAGACTTGGAGGCGCTTGTTGGCGATTGGGGTGTCGAGGACGCGAACCTTTGGGTGAGCCAACGAGTCGGCCAAACGCTGCAGACCCTTTCGTTTGTCGTGAGTGGTAACAAGAATCAACTCGGCGGGCTGGCAAGCTAGGATGCTCTGAAGAGATGGTCGGAGTTCCTCAAACGCGTTATGAATGGTTGGAATGACCACAGTCACATCCTTGCTCGTGAAGGTTGGCTCGCTTGGAATGGGTTTCGACTTGTACGTCCAATGGCTGACGCACTGGACGAGTAAACGGAGGTAACGGTGAATCCTGCCATGGCGTTAGGATGTGACTGGGAGCATATGGAAATCGATATGCGGGTGACCGTCCAATGAGATGGTGATCGGGCAGCTGAGGGTGAAGGGAGTGGGGAGCGATGGAAGTGAAGGGGGGGTGAGCAAGTCGGCTTACCAGAGGGCCAAGAAGAGGTACACCCAGAAGGTGGTCGAGTACCAGAAGTCGAAGGATGGGAGCGAGAAAGACAAGAGCCCAGCGAGTCTGGAGACTGCGCTGTGGCTCATGGTCTCGTCCTCGGGATTGAGCATCTTGAGATGGAGGAGTTTGACGGGATCGAAGGATGCGAGCTCGCAAAGGGTGCTGTTTACCCCTCCGTGGCTAAACAGAAAGTGGAGAGGCACGGTGGCAGTTGGTTGCTACCAGTCAGGAAGTTCTCTTGTGTGAGGTTCCTGATCAGTGCGGCCACTGCCTTTGAGGGTGTTGGTGAGGGAGAAAAGAATCCAGCCGAGGGAAATGGTGCTTGGAATTTCTTTTAAAGTGGGAAAAAGAGAAAAGTCGGTTCTTGTGATCTCGCGTAGGTATGAGTAGCAGTGATTCACTGTTAGGGCTTGGGTTGCGGCAAGGTGAAGTGAATCAGAGACGCTGAGAACCGAAGCAAAACACGATGCGCCACAGACACACACCAAGAGGGCCGCGAGGGGAGAGGAACCGGAGGGGAGGGGGCAAGACAGTAATGTACAGAAGGACTGAAAAAGGACTATGTAGACACGGCCATGGGAGGATGAATTGGCCGATGAATGAGAGAGGGAGGGAGGAGAGGAGGTCGTGGCGATGATAGCAGTTGGGGCCAGGTTGGGGGAACGGGTCTAGGATATATACTTAGGACCGACCCCGTCCTACAAATGGGTCATGCATGAACATGGAGAATAGAGGGTCCCTGAGGCCAGCCAAGGCAACATGTGGTGGCATAGTTGATTCGGCCTGTACGTACAGACAAGCGCGCATCTTTTCTGTCAAGATTGATCTGGTCTGGACAACGGACAAGACGGCAGGGGTGCATTGGCCCTGCGCCTATTGCATTAGGACGGTGGGGAGCGAGGGGTTGGAGGGTTGGAGGGACCCATGTATGGCGGCGGCGGCTCGACTTGGAGCAGAGGGCATCGTTAGTAACCCAGTGAGGGAGGGGGTGTGCGTTGACATTGAAGACTGGGGCCCTAGAGGCGTTGCGACCAGACATCCAAGTCCGCTCAAACGCCGACCCCGGCCAGCCGGCCGCCAGGGTCTTTAGTTGTTTTGTTGTTGCTGTTTCTGCTACTACTGCGGCGGTTTCGCGGCTGCCAGGACATCCATGAGCCATCCATGAGCCATCCATCCATCGAGGCAATTAGGTCGGCTCTGCAGCACCGGCAACATGGCGGGAGGGTGACTTGCTGCAGACCCTTGTTGAATTGTGACGACTCCCAGGGCCGCTCCAGCATTTCCCTTCACTCCCTCGAGGGTCAGATGCGCGCTGTGGCGTGTACTGAACTGGCGCATGAGGGCCATGTCTCGTGCCAGAATTGCTCGGCCGACGGCGACATCGTACTGCGTAGTAGTCATCGTTGACTGTCGCCTCCGGGGTCAGAGGGGTTCAATGGCGTCGATGGCGACGGGCGGGAGAGGCATGGCCTGGCTCGTGTTAGCGAGTGGGACTTGGTGTGTGCGCGAGTGAGCGAGTGAGCGCCTGCAACTGGGGGGGGGGGACCACTGACGAAAGACGATGAGGCAAATCAGAGGACCAGGCGAGGCATCTAGTAATTAGTGGGGAGTGGAGATGGGGAGGAGAAATGGAAGAGAAGAGAGGAGGAGTGAGGGGAGAAAACAGTGGGCGACTCAGCCCAGCCCGAGACCATGACCCAAGGCAAAATCCACGCCCACTTACTCCTACGCTCGCGATGTGCAAAGTACATTTCAAAGTTTCAATTCCTCTGCGCGTCTGCGCCTCTCTGCTGCGGGTGAACCCCGTGGAATCTGGTGGACACCAGCGGATGTGGGATAGGATGCGGCCCCATGTAGTATCCTGGAGTTGTCGAGAGAAGAGGAGACGGACCCGACGCAATTGTCCAACCAGCTTCGGCAATGGAGAGAGATTGTCAAAAAAGCATTGGATGTTGCATACGACGTAGTACGACGTAGTACCTTAATTCGCATGGATGCAGGAACTGCCCCCCCAGCGCTTGCGGTGGGCACGTATGTTGAAGAACAACATCACACACGCTCTGTGGTGGCTATTGTGGCTATGGCAAAGCAAGGCAGCTTAGCTAGGTAGGAGGTGTTCGCGTTCGTTACTAAGGCACCTTTCGCGTCGTTCTTTCTCTAGTCAGTTAGTTGCCAACACCCCGTACTAGCCAGCTTGTCTTACCTCAGACTTGGCGGGCCTTACCTGGCTTGGATTGGGATATGCCGAGCTCTTCGGAGGGGAGGGGAGGTTGTTGTGGTTCGGGTCGTAGCAGTTAGCAATGGATCCGTGGCAAGGCTCGGCTCAAACCTGCTTTCCTCGCTTCATCCAGACTACCTAGGTACCTTCCAGGTTCTTGCCTTGAGGACCTCTTACCTTGCTTTTCAGTCGAGGTCCTTTGTAGCTTCGTGACTAGAGGAGGCAGGTACGAAGTAGGTAGGTTGGCACGGGAGTGACGACATATTACGCCTTCCGCCAATTGGAGCATCTAATTGTGCTTTGCCAGGAATCTTCCAGGCGCTCTTCATCTCCAGGCGCTCGAGGTACGAGAGGCCCACGTAAGGGATTCCTCTGGCACAGGAAACGCCAGAGACTACAATATGCGCCATCACATCACATCGAATCGCTCATCTTCCGTCTCGCTAAGATTGGATCGGCTCCAGGCCCGCCTTGAGACACCCGCCGCATTGCCGTTGCGCGCTGACTGGCAGGGACAGCGGCTGATTCGACTGTGGCGGACTGGCTGGCTTGCTTGGCTAGCATCGACGCATCGACGCATCGTGTCCTGGGGGAGGACGGCCAGCCAGCAGGCGAGCTACAGGCCAACCGCAGATCGTCCCCTCAGCAGCTCGGGCAGGGTTGCAAGTCGTGCGGGCCATGCCCTGGCCTACCTACCTCTTGATGAGATGAGGAGAGAGCGCCTGCATGCAGCATCTCTGCCGGACTGGCCACCTCCTTGGCCGTCTCTGGCCTGCATCCATCTGCATCATCGGAGGGCACGGTGCAACGCATCGCACCCCAAGCACCCCAAGAGCCACCCATGATCCATGATCTGTGGAAGAGGATGGGGCATGGGCCATGATGGGGCAACCCTCTGTGCGGCTTGGCCTGCCTAGAGCGCGAATCAAGCCTGCTCTTGGGTGGCTCGCGTCCGGCCCCCTGCCATCGCGAGTTCTGAATCTAAGATTGGATCCTCTCCACAGACCTCCTCTCACCCAGACAGCTAGACAGACGCAGCCTCATGCAGTTGGTTGAATAGTCCCAGCACGCCCGTTCCAATTGCTTAGCCGGCGATAGGGACAAATTCGCCCGCCTGTCCAGTGCAGATGGGCCAAGATGCCGAAATCACACCATCCCGCAAGGTCCAGCGCCAACTGGACGTGGAACCCACATCGCCATCGTCGTGCTGCTCAGTGGCGTCTTGCATCCCAGCGACAGGGCCGTTATGTAGTGCCATGTACGACAGCGACGGCGGTGCCACCAGCCTTGGCCTCAGTCCATCAGAGTCAGCGCCATCTCACCATGGGCACCACCCAGCCTGAAGCGCTCGCGCCGAGAAAGAGGCGCCGCACCGTCCTGTAGAAATGTCTCACCAACCGACCATTGACACACCTGTGCGAAATCGATAGCGACGGGTCCCTCTCTTAGTGGCATGTCAGTCATCACCTGCTCCAGTTGGTTGCGGGCGACCTAACTCCAGTAGCAGCCGCAAACCCTACCTTCCTTGATCGCCAACGAAACGGGCCACTTGCTCGCCATCCTGTCCTTGCGGTGCCCGTCTCCACCGTCAGCAGCTAACAATTGCTGCCAATTGTTGCTCCGCCGACGTCGTCACCCAAGTCGCCAGATCCCGAGCCCTTGCCGGATCCGATCTAGACAAGCTGGCCCTGGCGCGTGCGCTACAAACTTGGTGGGCAATTGCCCCCAGAGTATGGAGTACGAAATACGCACGCCCTGTCAGGATCCCGCGATCACTATCAGCCAGCACTTGTTGGTCCGTAGCCAAGTGAGCACCAGCCGGCGCGACGCAGCTCGACCGTTCGGGCAATGCCTATCAACTCCAGGTTTAATGCCATCGGCCATGTGGACCTGGTTGGTTAGTGCGAGGCCGCATCAAATCTTCATTGCAACGCAACAGCCAGTAGAGATCTCGCCCACTCTTGGCATGACGCTTGGATCAACGTCGAGAGAATCCATCGCATCCTTTCTGATTACTACTCCGTATGTCGCCACTCAATAGCACTCTGAAGAAGATCCAACGAGGACACAGACAGACGAAGCCCAGCAACGGAACCAATTTGGTGGCCTGTGGATTGGGGCTTTGATCGTTTGACAGCACATGGTCTGCGTCTGCAAAGCCTGCCCATCGACCTGAGTTATTGATCCCCACCTGCACTTTGACCCGCCCATTCTCCTCACCATGGTGCCAATTTGCCCCTCCCATGTATGGGGCAATCAGGGAGGGAGTGTCGGCACCTTTTTCAAGGATGCCTTCACGCATGTTTATCACTACGCTGCCGGTGAGAGCCTCCAAGCCGCCAGGTGGTGTTCATCCTTGCGCCAAATTCCAGCCACACAAACGCTTTAAAAAGGCTTTTCAGCCTCTCAGCCTCTTTTGCCCAGACGATGGTGGCATGCGACGCCCAAGCCTGGGCGATCCCAGCTCCCATGTAGCGAAGAAGGATCGGAACAGATCTAATGGCCGTTGTTTAACTAGTGCGCGAAAAGGGAACGAATATTGTGGAGGAGCCAGGATAGCCCTAGCTTTGCTCTGTGGCCAAGCTGATCGACTACGCAGGGGGGGGCACACGGACGGGGGAGCACGGGGCATCTACTAAAACGACGTCGAGGTTGACTGCCAATGGATGGTATGGAATTGCCATATCGCAACCAGCGTCTGGTTCGTCTATTACTTGCTTGCCTATTTTGATCGTCCCCTAACAACTTGCTTAACCTCGTTCTATCATCGCACAGCCCAGGGTATCGATAGACCTGATCACATCATTCGTATTATCCATGACATTAGAATTATGGGCATTTACCAGTGTGTCTTTTGATAATGACGAGCATTCACACGTGTTGTTGTTGAATAACACATAACTCAGTCGGTGGATATTGCGCTCTGAGCCTTTTTCCCCAACCACATGGGAATCTTCGAGTAAGAATTGCCCTTGCCAAATGCCGAGTGTCACCTCATTCACACAAGTCTACAGAGCATTACGTAGAGGTTCACGTATGGTCCAAAAACCGACAGTTACGAGCAATTGCTACCACGCCGGGACAGTCCCATGCAACCTGTGGGCATGGCCGCTTAATCACATCTCGACTTGGCTAAATCGGTGGGATCTGTACCACTACGTTACACCCATGGCAGTCTCGAGTCCTTATCAAGAGGTAATATACCCATGCATCCGTGGCTGACTGACACCATGTTGGGATTGTCCCACGCCCATGGCATCTCCTGCGGTCATGTGCTCCAGAACTTTCTTTAAAAGCCCTCATATATAACGATAGATAGGTTTTCTCATACCCCTACAGTCATATCAAACACAAGCTGTTCGTATTATTCAAGCGTGCTATCCATGTGCTACTAGATTTGTGAGTTTCTCGGACCACCGGGGAGTCATGAAAAACATCGCACATTGTTCATGAGCCTGGTTAGAGACTCGTTTAGTGATCACGATGGCTCAAATTTGAGTCACATGCGTGATTATTCATACTCACAGTTTCTTTCGATCCGATTTCTTGCATGCGACCTTTCCATCCACGACTCAATTTTCGGTCTTGCTTTCCACCAATCAAACAATATCCCAGTTGAGAGAACATCAACTCTCATCCCCCCAATGTCCCTGCTCAAAGTTGCATCAAGCTAGGCTTTGCATTTGCGTTAAGACCGATGGCTTGCCTCGGCTCCAAGTCCTTGGAAATGGAAACGTGGCTCAACGAAATACAAATCGATGGAGTGGGTTGCGCCTCTTTCCTACATTGCACCAGACTAACCCCCCTGATCCTGTCGTCATACATACGCAGGGTGCAACAGTACCAAGCCCTTAGTTTGAGAAGCCGTGTGGAGAGGCGGGTCGAGAGGAGGCCCGGGGATGCACGAGGTGCCGCCGGAGAAGTCGGCAGAACATGTTTCGCAGCTTCAAAGCACCTGCCACGGGTCGGACACTCCTGGACAGGTTCAGATGAACTAAACTCAATGTGCCTGGCGCTAAAACTCGACCATCTGCAGCTAGATATGGAGACACAGGGCATGGCCCATCCATTTACGAGGAGCGCGAGATGCAGTCCAGCGGCAAAGTGGGATGGATGGTCGACGTGGATCAACCAAGGAAACCCCGTGTCCATTTTGTGATTCGTCATAGCTTACTGGCCGCTACGCAGTGCCGGTGAACCCATCGTCGTCCGTCGAAGGCATCATCTCGTGCTTACTACACACCCTACGGCTTGTTTCAACCTCTCGGAATAAACCCACGCAGTTTAACGCAAAGCCCCACCTAAGCAGCAACTTGCATGCCGGGGTACGAGAGCTTGCACGTATCCTGGACCCGTCAACTACTCGGGCCAACCCTTCTCGGAGCTGTTGTTGACTCGTTCAGAAACTCTAGATTCGAAAAGACCACAACGAGACAACAAGACCATCTCCGTTTATGAATGTGTGACGAAATCGTACTGCGGATTGGCAACTGGAAACCTACCGATGGTACCTCGAAATGCCAGCGTGACCTACTCAATGGCCAACGCAACCTCTTCCATGAGACTTTGTCTATCGCAGAACCCCCATTGATCCATTTTGGGGCTTCTACACACCAAGACCGCGACGTGGCAAATCACAGCCCCTAGGGAGGGCCAAGGAGTCCAAAGCTTCGACGTGTCAACCTCTGGAAGGTGCACCGACTCAGATGCAAGTCGAGTTTTGTTGATGTCCAGTTGGTCACTCGTTTCCCATCACGAACGGACTCTAGGGTGGCAATTAAGGAGAGGTGCCCGAAATGCTGTGTCGAGTTGCATCATTTGACACCCCTTGATCGGGAGAACTAACCCATACTTCCCTTGGATATGAGGTAACTAAGGCGCAGATGTGAACCGAAATCTGGATGGGGGTTGGATTTGGCGATCTGGTTGGTACCGAGGCGGATACTGCAATGGGGCGTTGATGCTGATCAACCAACTGCAAGGACCACGCAAGACTGTGTTATTCGAACTCGAGTCAGTGATGTCTTTTGATACCCCAATGCGGAGACGAGGGAGAAATCGACACCAGAATCCAAGCCAAGTTCCCTCCTGACAATGACCGTTGTTCGATGGCGATTATCCGAGGCGGTGATTGCGTGGGTCTGAAAATATCTCAGAATACAGGCGGTCATGACTGGTGGATCACAGATCGCTCTCGAAAACGAGATATGTTGAATTCGCCTATCTGATATTGGAATATCTACACCGCAAAAAGTTCATGGTCGCGAGAAGCTGCGGAGTTGAGGTGTTGAGAGGGGGGATGGCGGTGAGTCCCTGGTGCGGAGAGAGGCTGAAGCTAGGGAACGGGCCAGGCCGTGCCTAGTCCCGGTCTCCTGGCGACGGAAATGGGCACAGACGTTTCGTGAGGGATGAAAGGACCTGGATATCTCAGCAACCAGTAACAACATGGCATCAGTCAACAAACACAGGCTTGGGATTCCCGTCCGGCAGCACGGACCTGGGGTTTGATTTCGCCTCGCGGAGTCGGAGCACAGGATAGTGGATCACGACCAGGAGGAGAACATGGAAGGCTCCGAGCAGGGGATACCGGCACTCTGCCTTCGCTAGCTACTAAGTAAATACTACGTTAATGCTTTAACAGAGCGGGTGAGCCCGGTACGAGATGAAGCATGAGCACGGCAACTGGCCGGGTATAAGTTGGGGCTTCGCGGCGTTCAATTGACCTGACAGAAGTCTGATGATGGCTGATAAGGCTCTTGGGATTGGAGGATCTGTAGAGCTGTAGAGAATGCGAGTGGATTCAATGATACAGAGTAGGGATGGCGGGTTGATTCACACCTCCCGCCACTCGAGCTGGGACTGAGCGGGGAGACCAGGGGGACAGGCTGAGGTCCGCTCCGATGGCCTTGTTTGCTAGTTCGTGTGCAATTGAGATGGAGAACTGGTCGGCAAGCTCCCCTCTCGCCAGCGGATATTGATTGGGGAGCCGAGGACCCTCACCCCCAACTCAGCGGAGAGAAGATGACGACGGGGGTGAATCAAATGGCACAGTGGCTCTTGGAGCAAGACGCAATGGCCGTAAAAACACCGCGCCTGGTATCCTCTCTCTGTCCTCTGCCATCAGCAGCATCACGTTTCGTTATCATCCCGGGTGAAGCCCACTTGAAAGAGGGGGTGAGGCGGCGGGGCAGAGGGGCAGAGGAGACGGGCTGCGGCGGACCGTGGTCAATTAGAAGTCCCGGCGGCACCGAGGACGCGGTGGCGCTGGGCGGAGGAAAGCCCGGCATGTACAACAGCACACAGGATCTCCTTGCGGGATATGGGAGCGATCTAGTTGGGATTGAGGGATTGTGCCGATGCGCGAGGGAATCGGTACCGGGAATGCCAGCCGCGAATTTGGAGCCAGTCATGGCTGCAGCGGGTGTAGCGCATCGCGTTCCGCTGTTGGTTCTCCCGCATCCACTGGCGTCGAACCAGAACCACATATTGCCAGACGAGAAAACGAGGAACCAGCCACGGGAAGAGGGACAAGGGCACAGAAGCGACGACAGGAGAGGCGTCTGGCTGTGCGGGCGTTTGTCGCGGTGGACAAAGGGCAATGCCAATCAATAGCCGACGCTCTAGGACAGCCCTTCCGGGAAGAGGGACGGGAGGGGGGTACAGAGGAGCCACTGGCTGCTTGGGTTGATAGTCTCGGAGGCCACGTTAATCGTGACTGATGGGTATTACTGACGGGTGATGTACATGCTTTACCACTTGTAGTGATTTACCACTGTAGTACTGATGATCCTCCTCCTTGCGGGTGTTTCTGATGGATGATGCGGGGTTCGAGTGAGAGATGAGACAACAACTGTCCCGGGTGGCAGATTTGTTTTTGCTTGATTGATCACCCCCCGCCTCGAGTCAGTCCTGCGCCTCTGCCAAGGCTGGATGGAAGTCATGTGCACTGGGACATTTTATTCCTGGTCTCGAATAAGTAAACATAAACTTTCCTAGTCCATATTCTATTTGATAATCGGTGCCTTAAACCAAAGCCCTATCCTCACCCGTATACGACACCTGCTCCTCTACATCTAACTTAACCATTAACCTGAACTACTAGGCCTGATTTTCTATCGCAATCTGCATCCTGAATTGCAGCTTGAAGTTGAATCCATCGATAATATGCGACTTCCTTTTCCGAGGAAAAGTCTGCTGTCTCAAGAGTGCGTGTGTGTAGGTAGTTACACGGCCTTGATAAGATGGGGTAAGTCATGTCTGAGGTGTGTGATAAGGCGGGGTACCGCTTCCGGTGCAGGAGAGAGTGCATTTCGGCGTGGGGTGTTTTGTCCGGGAAGCGGCCGACGACGACGGAATGAGACAAGATCATTGAGAAGTGAGGAAGGGTCACAGGCTATTGGAAGATATCGCCTCGTCTTGCACGCCGGCCTCTCAGCTGGCTGTTGGCGTTTCTCAGCTCCTCCGGGGTGCGCGGGGCTCCTGTTGTCACCACACAAGCCACAACGCACCGAGCTGCGCTTGTCCATACTCTGTACACAGCTGCTTCGCGCGCATCACACCCAGTCACTTGGTACAGATACAGGCGCATGCTTTTACCTGCCCGCTTCCCCGCCACGTTCCCCATTTCGACATGGCCGAGCAAGCAGGTAAACCTAACGTGATGCTCCTGCGCCTCGGGTTCCTGGCGTAATGCTAAAAGGCTGAGCCTTGCGCACCTGGGGCCTCTCGCCAGTTCCAACGGCGGGAGCCGTCCTGCGTTTCTAATTTTTGGAGTTGGGTCAGATTTGGAGCTGACGACGGATGATCGGCGTCTGGCGTCTGGGCCCAGGGCCAGAGCAGCCCGGGCAGGGTCGAGACCAACTGAGAGAGAAGGGAATACTTGGTGCCGAGAGTCAGTGAGGGGAACAAGGCCAGCGATTGGGACAACAAGGCGGCCCTTGTCAAGGTGGAGAGCAGAAGCGGCCAGGGTCCGGGGAGGCAACATGCCAAGCCCATGTCCATACCATGTCCTTATCCTTGTCCCGTCTAGTTCATGGTCTGAGCCTGGCTGATCGAGATGGAAACCCGCAAGCAGCACGAGAGCTGTCGGGTTGCCGTGGGCAATGGGGAAATCAACATCCATCGCCGGACTCGGGATGGATATGGTGACAGTGGATTGCGCCCGATGGCACCATGGTATGCGACAGGTTTATACTTGCTACAGTTTGAGGATCTACGGCTACCTAGTCCGGGCTGTGGTGCTGGGCTTATCCGGGTGCCTGGGACACGCAGTGACCCCCTCCATGACCAAACGGGCCGATGAAGCGAGCGACGAACGCGGAGAAGGTGAGTGGTTGTGTGGGTGAGATGGTGGCTGTGGCGATGACGCCTATGGCAAGGAGGCCAAGAGGGTTGTAAATGAGAGAATTAGAGTCCGAGAGGCTATGTGGGCGGAGGAGTGGTTTTGCCGACTCGCAAAGCCCAAGCCCTGGGCGTCGTCACCGTCGTCGTCCTCGCCGTCACCGTTCGGTGATTTCCAGTTGTTGATCATCAGGCGGCCAACGGACGGGGTTCGGGGGAATGAGTTCGTCTGTTGGCAGACGTTCATTTCCCTCTGTCTTGGCTGCTTGCTTGAGGGGCCTCGGCTGTCCGTTTTGGTGAATGATACGGCACTGTCGGCGCTGGGCGCTGGGCGTGGACATGGGGCCTGGGCGTAGGCGAGGCCAGGGAATGGGCGAGGCCTGGGCCGTTGGATGGTCGCGCCCGGCCAACCCAGAGTACCTCTGGTAGACGATTAATTGCCCTTCTGCGCCGACGGGCTGGCGAAATCCATCTACATGGTACATACGGATGATTACTGATTACTTACCGTGTTCTGGGTGCAAGTTGGCGCTGTGACGAAGCGGGATTTTGATGTCCCGTCCCAAACTGTGTCTCCGGTCAGTGCTCCCGGTCAGTGTTCCGGTCAGCATGCCCCCGGTCCACACTGTTCGTGCTCTGTACTATCTGCGTAAATACATGCGCACTGCAGGATTGTCAGAAGAGATGATTGCAGCCATTCTGTTTCCGGACTTCTCCAGAACGGCCCATTGCGCATCTGAATCAGAACCGGACAATACCCCTCTCACCTACTTATCCTTTGCCTCTCTTCTTTTTATTCTCGGGGTACACTGCATCGCCGGGGCAGACTTTTTCGTACCGGGCTGAGTATGAAGT
Source organism: Ilyonectria robusta (assembly GCF_021365365.1). Classification (NCBI taxonomy): domain Eukaryota; kingdom Fungi; phylum Ascomycota; class Sordariomycetes; order Hypocreales; family Nectriaceae; genus Ilyonectria; species Ilyonectria robusta. Next base: position 1,508,367 of record NW_025764437.1, on the reverse strand, counting down.
ACAGTGCAGTACTTATCTGCGGCCGCTTCCATTCTCGTTGTTGGGTGGGCGCAGGGGACGCCCACAGGGTACTCTACAGGGGACTTCTACCCACAGGGCACCTCACAAGGGTCCCCCTCGATACTTTCCCGTCGCAACCATCCATTCCCATTCCCCCCATTCCTCCATCCTTCGTCCTCTTGCTCCGTCCTGTCTGACTGCGGTGTGTGTTTGCTTTGCTCTGAGACAAGACGCACACATCCATTGTTTTTGATTGCTTTCTTCTCCCCTCGCCCGGGCCCATATCGACGCCCCTCCATTGTCGCATGAGACAAACAAGGACCGCTTTTTTGGTCGCCATCTACCATCGACCACTTACCATTTCCCCCGCCACCGTTATCGTCACCGACTTCGCCAGACCCCAGACCGTCCATCACCGTCACCGACACTGGGCCTGCGCGCAGCTATCCACAGACCGACGAGACCGCCTTTCGCCCAATCCCTGCGCCCTCTGCTCCGTCTCCTCCACCAAACCCCACGTGCCCATGCACACAATGAGGCTGAATCTGGCCTAGAACGTCTTCACATTGGCTGCTTTCTCGTGGCTCCGTCCTGTCCGTCCTGTCCGGCCCCAGGCTAACTCCTGTCGCCGTCGCCGTCGCCTTTCCCGGGTCCCTCTCTGGTCCAGTCGTCGTCGTCCTCTCATCCCGTCCTGACCTGTCTCGTCTTGACCTGTCCCGTCCTGTCTTGTCCTGCCTTGTCCCTCTCTCTTGGTGTCTGCATCGCCGCCACATAGGCCAACGCCAACACCGCTCCGCCGCAGAGGCCGTCGTAATCCTCTCTGGACCTCATTACTCTTCCTCTTCTCCATTTCGCCTCGCATCCTCTCTCATCTGACCCCTATTTGCGTCTCGTCCGACTCTCCTGGTCTCTGTCTATCCCGCTCTCTCATTTCCCCTCTCCCCTCGCCAACCTCGCTCAATCCCGCCCCTCCCGATCGCCAAATACCCGTCCATCCGTCCCTGATCTGCATTTCGTCAGCCTGTGCAGCACCGAACTGCGCTTTTGTTTGTGTCGCCAACTGCACCCATTTCGCCAATGTATCTCGTGCAACCCGCCAGCGCCCTGTTGCTCTGAGCGGGCTGGGGATCCTTGGGATCTTCAATCGCTGTCTCCGTGCAACGGCGACATCAACATCGGGCTCAACAAACCCCGCGCGACTCCGCCTACTCTGTCTTCACGCGGCCTCGTCGCCGTCTCTCGCATTCTACCGCACGGGTCCTTGGGGCTTTGACTGATCCGTCTTCTCCCCTCCCATATCCCCAGAGAAGGCCCGCCTGCCATGGCAATGGCCTCGTTCTCCTCTCACTCCACCAGCCACCTCCATGGCCCCCTCCACGGCCATGCTAAAATCACCAAGGCTCGCAGCCGCCAGGCTGTCAAGCCCATCCTCAAGAAGTTGCAGTCGCATTCGCACTCGGAGAAGAACTCCCTCGACCTTGACCGCAGTTGGGATGAGCAGGCTCGCTTTGGTTCCTCGTACAGCCCTGGTGGAGACGAAGACTACGCTGGCGCACCGTATGGAGCCTCGTATACGCCAACTTCGACAATAGCAGCTGGCCATATCCCCCGACCTGTTCGTGATGTGAGCTTCTCCCTCTCGGCTACCGATGTTAGCAGCGGCGGCACCCGCTCCAACAAGTACTCGCACACCCGCTCCACCAGCGGCACTTCGCACATATCTGTTGCCACCTCCACAAGCGGCCGCAACGGTTCCTTCGTACATCCTTTTCAGCAGACGCCTCGAACATCGACGCCGCCCCTGTCCTACGCTAACTCGCTCGCCTCGCTCGACAACCCAACAGCTCCTCGCGACTACTCCCCGACCATCACCGAGGACGACGACGACATTGAGCCCCAGGTCCACCAGACGGCTCGCTCATTTCCCCTGCCGCACTCCAGCTCCCAACCCCGGCGGCCTTCGCTCGCCAGCCAGCGCACCAGCTCTTTGTCCGACATCAATCAGTCACTGCGTGCTACCCCAAACCCCCATCCCAGTTCAATGGCCGCCGCACGGAGAACTCACCGCATCGTAACCAAGAGCCGCTCCGACCTCCACTTGCACACTGCCTCTACGACAGCGCTTGACTCTGCTTCGAGCGCTAGCCCCCCCGCGTCCTTCATCTCTCCACAAATGATGACTGGTGCCTCCTCTGCTTCTGCCATGTCACCTCTACGCACATCCCTTGACGTGAATGGGTTCCGCCTCCGTTCCCGAAGTGAGGTCGACACCGCCTCGCGCCAGGACCACGTCCGTGAGGCCCGACGCAAGTTTGAAGAGAAAGAAAGGGCCAAAGAGGAGAAGTACGCTCGCGAGCAAATTCGTAAGCAAGAGCGTGCCGAGAGCAAGGGGGCCCATCGACTGGCCAAATCTTACTCGCACGGTCGCAAGACTAGTTTTGGTGGTTCCCGCATCTCCTGTGATCGAACCTCAAGCCAAAGCGATATTCGGCCGTCGGTATCGAGGAAGAATACCGCCACCGGACTCGGCGACAACGAGAAGGTCGCCTTTGAGAGCCGAGGCTATCATTCTGTGCCCACAGCCTCGTCGCCGCGGGCCAGAACTGAACAAGTGCATTTTGAGTCTACCCGCAGGAACAACACAGCCAAGCAAAAAACCAATGGGGCATGGACGGCCTTTGTTCTTTGGTTCAGAACTCGGTTACTGAAGATGGGACGACGATAGGCAATGGCTGTCTGCGTGAGCACCCGACACCACCCTGCTTTACATCCGAATTTACGACAAAAACCCTACTCCACGACACCCGAACAACTACACACTCATGATATATACCCCCCACGGCGTGAAAGGAGCGATTCACACGAAACCTGATTTTGCGCCTCAGGATGTGGAGTTCTCTCTTTCATCCCCAACTACACGGATTACGGCCTCACAGCGTGTTTACGATTGGGACCCTCGAGTCTCACGGCCGGACCGGACAGTCGTTTTTTGCTTTTGCACGGCGTTATAGGACCAATTTTGCATGTCCTGGATTGCATCTTAGGGTTTAGGGGTTTTGGGAACCCGCTTTCGAGTTTTGCTTCATACTTTACTGGTGTTTTGATTTTTGATTTATTCATTTGGTTTCTGAGGATCCATACAGCATTTGGATGGGTGACATAGGCGCGGAAGCGTTTCATGTCTGGTCTGGAAAGTGAACTTTGGATTGAGTAGACTCGGGCAATACAGGACATGATTTCGATCATCATCTTCATTAACTGTGACTAACACAATCACTGCGTGGGTACTTCTAGGAGCCTGAGGACCCCTCTGGTCATATTCACATGACAATCTCACATGATGATCGAGGCCCGCAGTTGTGACGTATTTCTGGCACAGGGTGGGGCACTCGGCCCGTCCGATCTGGGGATTGTGGGGATGGAGTCATGCAATTGATCCGGGGGTACCGACGAGGTCCGCCCTGACACTAGTCTGGCAGTGGCGGAGTAGAGCCAGAGATATGCCTGTACGGCGGAGTTTAGCGTCTCAGACTGGAGATGGCGATGATGTGAAGCACAGCAGACTCGGGGCAGAAGATTTTCTGTGACAAGAGTCGCCCCGTGTGGCGAGGTTGAAGTATAGTGTCCCATCTTACATGCCTGGAAACTTTGACTTCTGAACAAGTCACGGATTTGTTTCGTAGAGGATTTGTTTCATACGGTAAGTCTTGATACATGTACATGTCACACCCCGTTTCAACCCCAACAGGGAGAACACTCAAGATGTTCGTTTTGAAAGCCAGCATCACCCCTGTTAAGACCGCCTATATCTTGGATTTGGGCTTCTGAATATCGACTGGGGTCCACCAGGGAAACGCCGATGGCGCATCACTCTCCATGGTGGCCTTAAAGTCAGGTAGCCTCTTCTCAAGAAAGCTATCAATTCCCTCTTTGGAATCTGGGCCCTTGAACAAATCGTAGAAGATCTTGCTCTCGAGGAGATGGGCCTCTTCGGGCGATCCGGGACCGCGATATATCATGTCCTTCATCACCCTTGAGGCTACCCCGCTAACGTTGGATGCACTCTCCTCGGCGATCTTGAGCGCCGTGGAGAGAACCTCGTCTGGGGCGACAACCTCTGTAAAAAGATCGTCAAATAGATGATGTGTGGCTGGGTAGACAGCACCCGTGGTAGTTAGGTGTAGGGCTTTGCTGGTGCCGACCAGCCGGGGTAGAAAGAAGCTGCTGCAAGCCTCCATATTGAATCCTCGGCGGCCAAAGACGAAGCCAATCTTGGCGTCACGGCTGGTAACGCGGATATTGGCGGGCAGCGTCATGGTGATGCCCACACCAACGGCCGACCCGTTGATGGCGGCGATGACGGGCTTGGCGCAACGATACACGGCGAGCGCGACTTGACCTCCAGAATCGCGATGGGCGTCACGGCTGGGTCCAATGCCATGCGCCGAGTTGAAGTCCATACCGGCGCAAAATATGCGATTGGCGGGGTCGGAGGACGTCAGGACGACGGCCTTGACGCGGGGGTCTGCCGAGAGCGTGTCAAAGGCCCGGATGATGGAAGCAGCCATCTCATCCGTGAAGCCATTGCGGTCGGCGGGCCGGTGGAGCTTGACGATGATGACGGGGGTGACAGTCGGGGAAGAGGGAGGGTGGTGAGAGAACTGAAGGGTTGGGAGGGAGAAGGTGTTGTAGTTATCTGGGAAGGAGGATGCTGACGATGCCATGATGGGCGGTTGGACAAATGGGAGCTGAGAGGACGATGCTGAATGTTGTAGACGACTAGAGCACCTCTTGCAGTGGGATGTAGGCAGAGTAAATTCAAGATGAATATCCTTCGATGGGTGTGTTTTTACGCTACAAACAAATGTGGCCGGGTCTTAGATTCCTTTGGAGTTGAGGGGCAGGGCAGACATGGTCCAGCCGGAGCCGAGGTTGAATGCCTCTTGGGGCATGTATACTCAGGAGTCATGATGATTCTTGTGCCTGTAGTCGATTGACAGCCCAAAATGCGCGATCATACTGTGGAGTTTCCATTCAAAGCTATTGTTGTGCCGATTACAATTGTCTGGAATTGTTCAAATTGGATGCATTGATATGAAGCGTTCCTCTGGTTGTCCATGGGCCACGAAAGGATGATCGGATGCGCACAGTCTGTCTTCACAGTCTGTGCCAGTTACACACACTGTTCCCGAGACCAGCATGACTCAGCAGACCACGACGACAACCCGAACGAAATTCAGGGCGCCGGAGTCGACCACCAACGCAGCTCCACACCCGCGCCCAGCCCCAACTTCCAGCCATTCCGACCAAAGACGCAGCGCAACGCAAGCACCAGGAGCGCAAGCGATGAGGTCGCTGCCACACCGTCCCGACCATGGTCTATGACTGGGATGTGCACCAGAAAACATGTTACCAGCTCTATATCGACGAGGGCCGGTCCCTCGAGGACATCATGGACCATTTGAGGGCCGTCTATAAGTTTACTCCTAGGTGAGTCATTACGCTGCTAATTTGCGACTTCGCCCTGCTTCTCACGGTTTCATGCTCCCGCCAACTGCATGCACCCACTGTATCACCCACCAACAGCAATACATGGCTGCTCTGCTGCTGCACCGTCGTTGACCCGCCTCTGAACGACCGCCCTTCTCTATTACTCTTCATTCCTGGTCGATACACTTTTATGGCGCGTCTCAACTAACATAGCCTGATGTAGTAAACGGGCTTTCCAAACCCAATTTCGTCGTTGGAATTTCCCGCCAAAGCAGAAGCCAGCTCATAAGAATGACCGTCTCGTCAATCGCGTTCGTGACTTGTGGGAGAAGAATCTCCCGCAGCGGGAAATGCTGCGCGTGCTCAACGAAGAGGACGGCTTTGACATCAAGCCTAGGGAACTGATGCGGGTCCGCACCCGGAACCGATGGCTACTGCGTGTCCCCAATGGAGACAAGTCGAGGCCGTTGGAGTCGAACTTTTCAATGCAAGGGACCTTGGGCGACTCATCTCCGGCTGGGGATGGGGATTCGACTCTTTCTATCCCCGAGGACCAGGGAGTGTCGTTACAGCCAGCTTCGGAAGCCATTGCAGACTCAGCCCTAGAGCAGCAACATTTCGAAACCTCAAATCCTCTTGCCGACAAGGACGGCAAAAAGAAGCGGACAAGGAATCGTCAGCCAACCAATCCTATGGGGTCGCCATGCCGGTTTCCATCGGAAACGACAATTGATGAGGCTAGGGTGATACTCAACCTCGAAGTTGGGGTCTATCGAGAGATCCGTTCAAGTTTCCAGGGCATTTGTAAAGAGGAGGGAGTCAGCAAAAAGACCATTGCTGGGGTCGACAGGTGGGATGCCGTCAAGGACCGACTCATTCACGAGTGCCCTCGGCTCCAGCAAGTCATTTGGGGTTCCGATGAAAACCTGGAGGCCAAGCGACTGGCACTAGATGTCATCTGTACCGACGTCACAAAGCGCATGCGAACGAAGGACGCCCGAATGACCCTCGCAGAGGCCAAGAACGCACTGGGGGTTAACCCTGAAGAGTCGCGTGAGATTCGCTTCGCCTTCCACCAGGTGCTCCGTGACGCTCAGTTTACGTGCAAGTCCGATGCCACACCACGAGAGTGGGAGGAGTTGAAGCGGCGTTGGGTGGAGAAGTCAGTACTAATCAAGAACATGGCGACATTTGGAACAGATCCGGCCTCTCAACATAGGGCTCGGGCACTTGAAGTTCTTGCGAGAGATGTGATGAAAAGGATGAGGGATGACCGATCTCGTAAGGGATCGATGAAAAAGGAGCTGCAGCAACTAGAGTTGCAGCCGCAACCTCGAGGAGAGCTGCAACAGCAGCATCAAGAGTCACATCATAGCACAACGCCCCCTCTCACTGCATATGGGATACCGGAGAGAAGAACTTCAAGATCAAGCCAAGTCGACACTTCGCCACAGACGGAACGTGTTGACTTGGGTGATGGGATGGGGAATAACAACTTCGACGCCATGTCGGAAGTGTCGCATGCCTCCCAGATGCCGTTTGCTCCCCCGGCTGGGTCTATTCCAACACATATGCCCATGTCGCTTCAGTCACAGTCGTCTAGCCTTTCAGACCCATCCAATGACCTTCCACAACCCCACCGGGTGTTGGGTTCATCAATGCCAACGGCAGTGCCCCTAGACTCTCAGATTGGGTCGTCTCTGTTCCTGGCAGCGAACACCCAGGCGGCATTTATGGACCAGCAGTATGTGCAACAACCGTACGCAACCGCAGCCGCACCGTCTAACCCGGTGTTCCATGCGGTGCCGCCGATGTCGTCGGCTATTGCGGTGTTCCTAAGGCTGCACCCATCGTCGACATTTGTGACAAACCTAGGGCTGTGGATCGCGACGTTGACATCGCAATCATTGCAGGAGCTACGGCACACAGCGGTAGAAAAGTTCCCTGGGGCGCTCTGCGTACGGATTGAGGGAATTGTCAAGGATGGCAAGGGCGCGGAACTACCGCTGCAGATAGAGGATGATCAGGAGCTGGGAGCATACCTAGCGCATCTCCAAGGCGGGACCCCGACATTTGCAGTTCAGCTGGTCTGGAAGACTTGACGATGGAGGCGACTGTTGCGGGCGGCAAAGGATGAATGACACAGTCAGGTTGGACAAAAACGGGCGTACGGAGTTTTCAGATTCGGTTGATACCACAGAGTGTGATTGGACGGAGAAGGATGTTGGGAATGTCAAAGGGCCGAGGAAATGAGGGAGCGGACTTGGACTCCGTCAGGTATTTGGAGGATTACAGGAACAGACGTGCGCGTGTTGGTGTACAAACAGCGAGCTAATGCACTGAAGCCAAGACAAGACTGCAATGCCGGGGTGCCTTATCCCTGTGAGGAGAGAAGAGGGGCCGACGGCCGGAGGCGGAACGGCGACGGAGGTGACCTCGGCCGCGGGAGGTGTGGAGGGGTCCTATCATCTATGGCGAACGTCACGTTGAGGAGATGAGAGAGGAGGAGAGAGTAGCAGAGAGAGCGGGATGCCGATGCGGGGAGGGATGGCTAATTAATAATTGCACAGCACTGAGCACGTTATGTGATGCCTCCCACCCTGGCTCTTGCGTGCTCTGGGGAAGGAATTGGGAATTGGGAATTGCTGCGAACGCCCACTTGAAGGGCGACATAAAGCCCACTTTGGGAGTCCGATCTTACACCGTATTCGTAACTAGTAACAGCGGCAGAGCGACAGACGACAAGAGCACGAATACTCTGGCTCGGTGTTATTCAGCCGCAGCAAAACAGACCCTTGTTTTGGGACCCTGGAGAGAGCCAAGAAGAAGGGTCCCGGGGCCGGCCGGGTCAGGGATATGCGATCCATGTACTGCTGAGCGTATCATGACGTTCAATCTCATAGGGCATGGGATCTGATATGTGGGAGTACATACAGCATCTACTGTAGACTGTAGGTAGGGAGCGCTGTAGGCAGCTCGGAGGTGGGGAAACTTCAGTGGGGCTCGGGGCTTGGGCACCGCTTGCTTCTCGCGGCGCTTCAACTCCGTGCCGAGAAATTTCCCAGGTTCCCAGGTTGCCAACCATTGCCGCGCGCCGCAAGCCTTAAGCAGCTCCGAAGCCGCCCAATTCTCATCGGCCAGCTCTCCAATACCCTCTCTCCTCGCCCATCCCGCCCCGGCTCGACTCCTGCTCTCCTGCCGCTCCTTCCATGCCCTCGATCCCTTGACCGAGCTTGCGAATTGCCCCCCCAATGGCGTCCCTCCAGCTGCGCGCCCAGCGGACGGCTCTTCGGAGCTTGCGGGCCTCGAGCGCCAGATGCCCTCGACTCCCCGCCCTCGTCTCCGTTGCCGCCGCTGCGCGCTCCTACGCCACAGAGATCGAGCCCGAGAAGCCCAAGGCTCCGCGCCAGGGCAACGAGGCCAAGCTCGGCCGGTCGTTCCAGGGCCAGGTCATGGGCAGCATCGGATCTCGGTTGCGGCGTGAGCGCGAGCAGCGCGAGCAGTACGAGGAGTGGCGCAACATGACGGATCCCTCAAGGAACTGGATGATGACGTTTGGTGAGTTCTTTGCCTCCTCCCCCCCTTGTCTTGGATTCTGTGGCGAAGCTGCTGCGGTTGGAGACTCAAGACGGCTAATACGTATCACCTCAACTAGTCTTCCTCTCCGGTGTTGGAATCTCATACTGGCTGGGCACATATTGGCCCACCGAGGCCGAACCCGTCTCGACCCTACCGCTCTCCAAGACTATAGCCCCGAAGCACAATACCAAGCTCGAGAACATGCAGGCCGCCTGGGCCGACTTCGTCAAGATTGTCGGCAAGGACAACGTCAGCACCACCGAGACTGATATCGACCATCATGCTACCTCTAACTGGTCCTCACACAACGCCCACGCCGACGACCGCTCCTTCTGCGTTGTCTACCCCAACTCCACCGAGGAGGTCTCAGAGATTATGAAGGTCTGCCACCGGCGCCGCATTCCCGTCGTTGGCTACAGTGGCGGCACCAGTCTGGAGGGCCACTTCACCCCGACCCGCCAGGGCATCTCCGTCGACTTTGGCCGCATGAACAAGATCATCAACCTGCACAAGGAGGACCTCGACGTTGTTGTGCAGCCGGCCATGGGCTGGGAGGCTCTTAACGACCACCTTGGCAAGGAAGGTCTCTTCTTCCCCCCGGATCCTGGCCCCGGTGCCATGATTGGCGGCATGATTGGTACAGGCTGCAGCGGCACCAACGCCTACCGCTACGGTACCATGCGTGAATGGGTGCTCAGCTTGACCGTCGTCATGGCTGACGGCACTGTCATCAAGACCCGGCAACGGCCCCGCAAGAGCTCCGCAGGCTACGATCTCACCAAGCTCTTCATCGGCTCCGAGGGTACCCTGGGTCTTGTCACCGAGGCCACTCTCAAGGTCACCGTGAAGCCTGAATCCACCAGTGTTGCCGTCGCCACCTTCCCTACGATCCGCCATGCTGCTACTTGCGTGAGCAAGGTCGTCGGAAAGGGCGTCCCCGTGGCTGCTGTCGAGATCCTCGACGACAACCAGATGAAATGCATCAACGAAGCCGGCATGACTTCACGCGCCTGGGCGGAGGCCCCCACCATCTTCTTCAAGTTCGCCGGTACCCCTGCTGGCGTCAAGGAGCAAGTCTCCCAAGTCCAGAGTTTCGCCAAACAGGCCGGCAGCCAATCCTTCGATTTCGCCAAGACTCACGAGGAGCAGGACGAGCTGTGGAGTGCTCGCAAGGAGGCCTTGTGGAGCACCATGGCCGTCAAGAAGCCCGGTGACCGTGTTTGGACTGGAGATGTCGCCGTGCCCATGAGCAAGCTGCCCCAGTTGATCGAGGAGACCAAGGAGGACATGGCCAAGAGTGGACTGTTTGCGTCCATTGTTGGCCACGTCGGTGATGGCAATTTCCACAGTAAGTCTCCCTTGAGGCGCCTTGTTGCGTTGTGACTGCTAGCTGACTTATACACTAGCTATTTTGCTCTACAACGACGCCCAGCGTCACAAGGCCGAGACTGTCGTGCACCGCATGGTTAAGAAGGCCGTTGAGATGGAGGGTACTGTGACTGTAAGCCCCGTCTCCCCTCTCCAATCCCCTTTTTGTCGAAATTCAAGCTGACCGCGACTTCTTAGGGTGAACACGGTGTTGGTCTGGTGAAGCGAGACTACCTTCCCCACGAGCTCGGCGAGACCACCGTCGACGCAATGCGCCAGATCAAGAAGGCCTTCGACCCGCTGTGCCTGCTCAACTGCGACAAGGTGGTGCGCATGCAGAAGCCCAAGAAGGGCGAGGTTGAAGAGTGGTAGAGCCTGTCCCCTGGAATGACAGAGGAAAGGACGGGGCTCCCACGGGATGTGAGTTGTGGAGTTAACGGGTACAGCTGCATATGCGAGTACATGTATGATGAGAGGGTTAAAGAGCGTGGAAGGATATTAAAAGGATACCACCTCTCACCGGGGCTATTTTGTGGATGGGGTAATTGACTTTTTTTGGGGCACACCTCTTGAGTTCCAAAAGCAGCGGCCTTGTTTGTTGCAATGCGATGGATTTATTCAGCTTTGCCCTCAGGAAGGAAAGAAATTGTCAGAAGAGTCTCATGTCTAACCAAACCCAACTCAAGAAATGAAGACTCCTAGTCCAGGCAATTCAAATGCCATGATTCAGATGTATACCCTTTAAAACCATAAACGCCTGTCACCAACAAGTTCAAATACCTCCCTCTTCCGAGGCCGATCACCCTACACACACACACTAAAACGCCGTTACTGCATTGACATGGCCGTTCTTAAGAACCTCAAAGACCATACCGGGGAATCCATAGAGCGTGGTGGTCGAGTCGCCGTTGGCCTCTGCACGGCGCGCGCCGCTCTCCTCCCAGCCGCCGAGAAACTCGCAACTGCTCCCAGGGCTGTCGCCCCAGCCGCGGTTGAGGACCATGCCGCGCTGGCGGGGTTGGCTCTCGCTGTGGGGAAAGACGGAGGCCCAGGTCTCGTTCATGCGGTCCTCGATCTGGGGGAACTTGGTCTCCGAGTGTACGGGGCTCGAGTTGTCGCTGGAGGGGTCTAGGTATGCGATCTCCCATCGGCAGCGACGGTGGCGGTTGAATTCATATGATCCGGGGATGTTTCCGTGGAGGACGAGCTTTGTGGCGACGAGACGGTCGGGGGAATGCGATTTGATGCCGTTCTCACCTCTAGTCTCGGCGCTCTGGTTGGCGCCCGGGGGTGGTTGCGACGGAGGGACGCGAGTAGAAACGAGGATGTCGAATCCTAAATAGAAGTAGTTGTAGAAGCACTCGCCAGTAGCGGCAGCCCCGATTTGGTCGTCGATGGCCTCTTCGTCGTCCGACACGTCGGACGCCGTGTTCATTGAGGATTGGTCTGTGTCGGTGAGGTCCTCGGGGCGACTTATGTCTGTGGCATTCGGGCGGGATCGCGTGTTGCTGGGAGCGCGCATTTTATGGATAACCATCTTCTGATCGTTCTTCCGGTAGATGGCGTTGGGAGGACCCAATTCCATAAGCAACTCCTGAGGAGTAGTCTCCCCCAGGGTGACCCAGAAAGAATTGTTGGTCCACTTGCGGAAGAGTTGCACTTTTCCACCACCGTGTAGCCGAATGAGAGAAATCTCGTCCGGGTACACGTCTTTGCCTCGAGGTATCACAGTGGTGGACTTGATGCTGGGGAGGGTCTCGGTCCACAGAGTAGGTCGAGCGTCAGCCCACGAATCGCCGCTGAATATGGCCATCGAGGTTGCAACCTGGCTCGTCGCCGATGAGAAAATGGAAACGACGTCCTTGTCAGGGTCGTACGCAGAAGCAGGTAGGGAGAAGTTAAAGGCAACGCCTGGGTAGGACAAGACGTAGATGCCATGTTCTTGGCCTGCGGCGGGAGGGATGAACTCGCCCGCATAAGTCGGACCAAGAAGCCGATGGTAGATGTGTCTAAACGTTGGCCCGGATGTGGAGTCTCCCGGCACTGGAGATGCGGGAGCCGATGCGCCATTGACAGGCTTGACTAGATCGCGGTCCTTGAAGGTGATGTGATTCTTGGTGAAGTCTGTAACCTCGATGAGGCGAAGGCGCTGCTCCGGTCCATCAAATCGCAGACGGACGCCGTTGGTGGGTAGTTCTATTCCGACGGGTTCGGTGACTGGGCGATCGGGAGAGTAGAGGAGTTCGAGCTTGGGGAAGCGCTGGGGTTCGGCTTTGAGGCGGGTCAAGACATCGTGGAGAGAGGCGCCGAGGACTGGGGAGCAAACAGTCGGGTTAGTGACTTCTCCACGTCTCATGACATGCACATAGATGAGAAATACTACCTAGAAAGCCCAGCGCTCGGCCGGGGTACAGTTGCGCGTTGAAGAGCGACATGATTGAGGGCGATGGCAAGACGCAGCTATCGCGTACTATCGCGGTTTATCGCGGGTTATCGCGGGGCTGTCGATGGCGGGGTAGAGCTGCACCAGCACGGGCGCAGCGCTTGATGTGCTTGTGATATAGGTGGAGGAACAGTGAAGGACAAGAAGCATGCGAAGGTGATGGAATGGTAAAAAGAGGGCAAGATTGCTCTGAGGCTGGGCCAAAACACCATGACAAGGTCACGGGCATGGCCGCGGCGTCGAGGTCAGCCGGATAAGGGTCCATGGAATCCATGTGTTCCTGTCGGCGGACTCGGTTTCTGAGTGGCTGGGCGAGATCACGTGAGATGGGCGTCGGACAGCTGGGGACGAGCGATTTCGCAAATCCGACACTGATGAGGTTGAACTGTTGACATCACCACAACCACGACCTATCCTCCCACCGACTCCATTGTACTCAAGGGCACCAGGAGAATGCTATTCCATCTGAAGGCGTCAATTAGATGCGACTATTTGTTGTGGGCGGAAGTTCCAGTCTTCCACAGCGCTGTACAATGAGTGGAAGCTGAACCTTCACCACTTTGAAGCCCATGATGGGCTGCTGGTCCAGTCTGTTTCCGTCGTGCAAGCATCGCACTACTTGTCGTGGACCTCTGGACTTCTGAGTTGTTTTCATGAAGGTCTGATAGATGCTGCTTGGGAGAATCATGGCGTTCTCATGATGTGTGCCTTCATGGAGATCGCTGAGGCATTATCAATCAATCACCAAGGTTTGGAGAATGCGGTAAGATCTGGGGCCTCGCCTCATCCTGGTCCACATATGGCTCGGCGCCAGTGCAAGGATCCGTGCCTACAAACTGCAAAGATCCAGAAACATTACGACACTGGTCCCTCAGGGCTCCGCCTTCGGCTGTGACAGAGAACTCGAAGCCTTGAACTTCATCTATTGCCGGACATTGCTCCAGATCAGGTTGGCTTCCTAGGAGGCATGAGGCAACTCTGTCACCCAATGCGCAAAAGGGTCTTCAAGCCGGTTTCATACTGACTCTAGAAATGAAGGAAGACTTATAGTCAAGGAAATTTCTTGTCTATAATGATAATCCATTCTCACTTCTCTCCCATCTTCTCATTACAAGTTCTCACATACGTACATACTGATTTCAAGAAGGCAGTCTATAATCACTCCCTTCCTCCGAGAATCACTGCCATGACGACATCTTAAGCCCTCTTGAGCGTTCCTCATGTTAGCTCTGGATATCAAGCCTAGGGCTCAATTGATTAAATTTACACAAGACAATGTCCAAGCAGCTTCGAGCTAGAATTTGGCGGTTGTAAATTGAAGAACCGAGGCTGCTTATGCTTGTTACTATCCTCTTCAGGAATGGACGAGCACGTGTGAACGCCCCATGGAGTTAGCGCTGTCGACACCCCAAGCCCAGTCAACGAGAGCCTACAGGCTGGAGCTGCAGGGATTACCACGCCGCGCGACCCCTGAAAGACGCCGTCGACAGCGGTTTTCGATGGATCTCTTTCCCCATCGCATCTCCACCAGGCGACCAGAGCTCTTTGTGCATGTGAGAAGCTCTCCCTCCAGCTGCGTTCCGAACTCTTCTGATTCCGTATCGTTTTTGGCAATACCGTTTTGCTACCTTGTCTAACTTGTTGGTGCTGACGTCTGTCCGAGATTATCGAGACCTTTCATCTTTGGATAGCTTCTTCGCGCCGTATTTACTTTGCTTCTGCGCTGAACCTCGGCTCCTCAAGCTCACCAAGCTCACCAAGCTCGCAATCAGTTGCCATGGCGCCACCAACTGCCTTCGCCGACTATCCGGAGCCCAACGAGGGTCCTGACACCAAGTATAACCCAAAGATTGACCAGAATCCCGTCCTCCGAGGCCTTCCGCTCGTTATTGGCGCCAACCTGTGAGTTGTACACCCCTTCTGCTCGTTGAGCGGCCACTAATCCCCACCAAGCATCTCTAGGGTTGGCTTCCTCCAGCAACACTTTTGGGATAATGCCAGGTTTGGCACCATCAAAGATATCCCAGAACTCGATGGAATTCCCTACAGATTCCATGTATGGCCATATCCTATTCTTCCGAATTCTGACATCGAGATGTCAGCAATGAAGCTGATGCTGACATCCGCAGCCCACCGTGACGCCTCTCGGCCCCACGTCACCCATGCTTGAATTCGACTCAGAGCTCCTCCAGGCAAAACACACTGAGTCAAAGACGCCCTACTACACTGCGAATGATTACCATGAGATGTACAAGTCGGGCAAGGTGACCCCATTCCAGGTCGCCGAGGCTCTGCTGCCTCTTATCACGCGCAGTGGTGAGCCCGCTGGCACATATCAGAATGCATGGGTCGACTCTCACGGTAAGGACCACCTCGTGCTCGAAGCTGCCAAGGCATCAACCGAGCGCTGGGCAGCTGGGAAGCCCCTTGGCATCCTCGATGGAGTTCCAATTGGTGTCAAGGATGATACCGCCGTCAAGGGTTATTCCAACCACAACGGAATGAAGTACAACCCGTCGGTACCCTTCTTCAAGGTGCAGGAGGAGTCAGTATGGCCAGTCAAGAAGCTTCAGGAAGCTGGTGCCATCGTAGTTGGAAGGAACGCCATGCATGAGCTTGGCTCAGGTATGTTTCCACTATCCGCTCCGTGGAGGACTTGGTTCAATGCTAACCTGCGATTTGTCTAGATACCAGTGGCTGTAATGTATGGCATCCTTCGCCTTCAATCTAGACCATTTCTAACGATTTCCAGGCTGTCCAAGGTACGCCCACAAACTTCAACAACAAGGCATACTACCCCGGCGGTTCCTCGTCCGGCGCGGCATCATGCCTGTCCGTTGGAGTTGTTCCCATCTGTGTTGGCTCTGACGCAGGCGGTAGTGCGCGAGTCCCGGCCGCCTTTAACGGCGTGTATGGACTCAAGACCACCCACCACCGCACCATGTTCATGAACAATACCATGTGTGTGACGTCGCCCCTGGCGGCTACAGTGGCCGACTTGACCATCGCCTACCGCATCATGTCACAGCCCAACCCCGAGTGTCCCGTTCAGAGCCGCTTTGCGCTGTCAATCCCACCTGAACCGTCGGCCAAGAAGGTCATGGGTATCTATCGCGACTGGTGGAACCAGGCTGACCCGCGCATCACTGAGGTGTGCGAAAAGGCCGTCGACTACTTCGCAAACAAATGCGGTTACGATATTGTCGACATCTCCATCCCCTATATCCAAGAAACCCAACTCGCCCACAGTGCCATATGCGTCACCGAGATGGCCGAGGCCGCCCGGCAACGGACTCCGGACTGGCTATCCCTGGTCGGCTCTGCCAACAAGGTCATCATGTCGGTTGCCACCAAGACACCGGCTGCCGACTTCCTCCAGTACAATGCCCTGCGCGAGCTCATCATGCGCCACTTGGCATTTCTCTTCCAGAAGCACCCTGGCCTTCTGATCATGACCCCCACGTCGCCCATGCCCGGCTGGCCAATTGTGCCTGGTGACGAAAAGTACGGCATGAGCGACACCAACAAGACTGTCCGCAATATGCTCTACGTCTTCATGGCTAATGTGACGGGGACTCCCGCGCTGTCGGCACCGGTCGGGTATATCGACCCGGTGCAAGGCGAGGGCAAGTTGCCGGTGGGCCTGATGGCGACGGGAGAATGGGGAAGCGAGGAGCAGCTTTTGGGATGGGCGCGTGAGGCTGAGGAATATCTACATGGCGGGATCGAGGGTGGCCGACGCCGACCGAGCGATTGGTTGGATGTGATGGGTACGGTGCAAAAGAAGACGAAGAGTGCCGAAGCCTAGAAGGTTTTCAAGTGTGAGAAGACGCCAATGGACTCAGCTCTAGTCTGTGTAGCGTGCAGCGATGTTTTTTTTATGCCTTCAAATTTACTTCCACGAGAAATTTGCGAAATAAAGATCCCGTTTTACCTATAGTCAATGACGGGATTCAAGCTTCGTCGTCATTCTTTGAGTCTTGATTCATCATGCTCCCCGTGCCATCGTTTACTTCATGAATTTGGAGGCCAAGCCCACCAGGCCACCCTGCTGCTCGCCCTGGCTCTTCAGGTACATCTTCATGGCGACCTCGGTGGCCTTTTGGACGACAGCGTCCTTGCTTGTGCCGGATGACACCTTGTCCTTGGAGGCTTTGTCGTCGAAGAGCTGGAGTTGTAGGTTCTCGGTTAGCCATTGCTCGATGTGTGTTTTAAGGGTGTCATGGATGTGAAAGGGAGCAGGGGAGACTAACCTTGCTGGCCTCTGACATGGCAAGACCAAGGTAGGCACTCTGGCTGTTGTTGCTGCTGGCTTCACCCTTGTTGAAGAGCTTTAGGGCCTGCAGAGCAGCGGCGGTGCCTAGGCTGTTCTCATCGGCGTCGTCATCGTCGTCATCGTACGTCTTCTTGTGCTTGTTGATGGCGTCTAGCCGGCCGTTAACACCGGAGCGAGAACAAGGGGCATGAGGGCTGCCGTCTTGGCTGGTGAGCGAGACTTACCATCCTCGTCGACATCATCGTGAGAGAGCTTCTTCTGGCTGACGGCGTGAAGGATGTTGCCGAAAAAGTCCTTGTCACCCGACGAGCCAGCGTTCTTGCTAGCCTCCTCCTTGGCATCGTCGAAGTCGAGGCTTCCGAGGAAGCTAGCGATGCCACCCGCGGGCTCTGTATTGTGTTAAGGGGGGTTTGTCTAGCGAGAGTCGGATGGGATGAGTGAGGATGGACTAACTGTTCGAGCCCGGGGCGGGGTACTGCTGATCTTCTAAGTACCTAGGTGTTAGCTGACGGGTCGCAAGGGGATTAAATAATCAATGGGTTGATCGTTTGAGGAGGCGACGAGGCATGAAGGATGAAGGGACAACGGATCATGGCGGGGTAATGATGGCGGGGGAGCTTGGGTGAGGGATGAACTGATGACACTAGGGACTTGACGCTTACCCTTGCGGTCCTTGTCGTCGTCGAGGAGGTCCTTGGCGCGGTTGAGGAAATCCATGATGGCGGAGTTTCTGGGGAATGAAAACGAAGATGAAGTTGAAGTGGTGTTGTTGATATGGTTGCTGTAGACAAGCAGCTACGTAGGTGGGGGAAGTGCTGCTAATAAAGGAGCTGTTGCTTGCTACCTACCTTGCATCACACAGGAGAGGGCGGCAAGCAGCCCCACGGCGGAACGCGAGACGACGCATAAATGGACAGATGCGAGACACCTGACTTACAGCGAGTGTAGCCTGTAGCCCAACTTACGGCCTGTAGCGAGTACCAAATGGAGCTGGGATGCGCCGCGACGTGGATCGACAGAGCTACCAAGCTCCCCCCAATGGCTTGCGGCTTGATGTACATGCGTCCAGCTACAGCTACAGCTACAGCCCACCACTTGGCCGGTCTTGTGTGGATGCGGGGGCCGCGTCACTAGCATGAGGACAAGAAGAAGCCTCAGCAGTGCTGGCGAGAAGCTATGACGCCTATCGTTAACGCACTGTGTTGTGCCTGCACATCTACGTCAGCAGCACCATCATGAATGCTCGTAGCCAGCTGAGATTGGCTGCTTCACGGCGGGCAGCCGAGGGGTCTGGTTCCAGATGGCGGGGCTGCTCTCCACCCGCCAGAGCCAACAGCTGAAACTGGTCCAGATGGGCGTCCCCAGCGGCTGGTGCGCACGTCTCAGTTGCTGTTGATTAGTGTCAGTGGTGCTTCAGCTCGATTGATCCGGGAACGAATCGACGTCTGAGAGTGGCAGTGCGGTCCATGGCGGAATCTGTGCATCATACACATATGCATGCTATGCTGCACGCTTGCGCCCTCGCATTAAGCTTGCCAGCCAGTGTCTCAGACTCCAGACTCTGCAGCTCGCAGCCAAGCATCAGGTGCGCCGGCTCAGCTGAACACGCACCGTGCCGGAGCCCCGTCCGGAGCCCCCGAGAAACTACTGCCGGCCGGCCCGGACGGTCCCCTCCTTACCCGCCTTCAATGCCGGCCATCGCGAACGCCGGAAATAATCTCCCTCGCCGTTACTCTACGGCCCATATACAGCCCATATATCTTTACCACATCCCCCGAAATGAAACGTCACTCTGTCATGTATGCGACGCAACCCCGACAGCCCCTCAGCTGTACAACATGCGTCAATATTTATGTTCGCTGGTGCATTCTAGAGCCTGCGCTTTTATCTGTTCTCGTGTTTCCCCCAGGTATTATCGTACAGCCGCAGTTTGAAGCAGAAAATAACACAAAACACACCTCAAGAGACTTCATCATTTGAGTCGTTAATACGTCGTGTATCCCCCCGTTGCCTTCAAATGCTTCTGGAAGTCAGCCCAACTCCTCATATTAGAAGGAAACCATCGCCACCATCCCAACTGAACTCGACCATTCTCCTTCTTGGAGCTTTTCATTTCCCCGCCCAAGCGTGCATCATCTCAAGTCATGGCGTGGTCAGGGGCCGGCGTCGGTTGCGAGCTCTGGTTGTTCAGGTTGTTTCTCTTCTTCTCCTTCTTCGCCCATCGTAAACCGCAAGCGTTGCACAGGGTTTTGGGTCCACTAGGCCCCTTTCTCCATTCCGGCGAGTCGAGGGTTCCTATCTTTGGTGAGCACTAATATGCCCAGACTGGACGAGAGCATTGCGAAAACCTACCACAATCCGTACACACGTACTCCTCCGACGTTTTGAGCTTCTTCTTCTTTTCTCCTGTCCGTGGATCTCGTTCCATCGGCATTGCGATGCCCGCGTCTCCCTTGATGAGCGTCGGGCTCGCATTCCCAGTAGTGATGCCGCGGCTCCGCTCCCCTTCAATGTACCGAAGCCCCGTAAGCATCTCGATCGTGTCGGCATGCGAAGTTCCCTCATAGCGCGCCATCTTATCACGCAAAGAGTCCGGGCGGCTACCGGCTGCTGCACCTTCCAGGTTTTCTCGAGTGAGAGCGATATTCAGGGCGTTGCGGTCTGCCTCTGACAGCTGATCCTTGCCTTCGGTGCGGTGGAAATTGCCCGCGGAGCCTTCAGTGTTCTCCGATGGAGTCACATCGGACCTTCCCTCTTGGTTCTGCACCCACTGCTTCTGTGCCTCGCTTGTTTCAGCTTCCTCCTCCTGACGAAGCTCGGCAATGCGTCGCTTCAGCCGCTCGTTCTCAATTTTGTGTTCCAGGAAGGAGTCAAGGAGGCCAGCATTCTTGGTCGGGTACGGGCGTGCCATCATGAAGACGGCCTGGCAAAAAGGAGACTGGTTGTTGGGGTTGGGAGCGAACTTGGCGCTGGCAATGTGCGCATGGCCGACAGTCTCGAAAATGGCGTACTCGCCGTCCTTCTTCTTGAAGCGATAAAACATGCGCAGCGGATTGCCCGAGGCGATGGACTCGTTGAGCTCGGACACGAACACGCCCTGATCATCCGGGTGGATGAGGTCCTTGAGAAAGGCGTCCTGGATCTCCTCGGTGGAGTAGCCTGTGACGCTGGCGATGCTTGGAGATGCATACTTGATGCGGCCTTCGGCGTTGAGGATCTGCAGGAAGTCCTTGATCTCCTCGACCACCTTTGCAGGCCAGTTCCTTCGTTTGGTGAACTCGGTCAGAGTGTTGCCAGTCATGGGACTTGGCGCACCGAACGAGCCGGGAGGAACGGGCCCGGCGCCAGGGACATTGTTGGCAGCGGTGTTGAACTGATTCTCGGCTCGGGCAATCGACTCCTCGGTGGTAGGGGCAGGGTCGGGGCCGCCGAATACGTCCGGCGTGAGGCTCGCGTCGTCGGTAGGGTCGATGGTCATGGGCACGTCGACGTCGGCCATGGAGGCGAACATGGATTGGTCCAGGAGGGCCATGAAGTCGGAATTGTCCTGTCCGTCAACACCCATCTGCGGAGAGTTAGCGGTGGCAGCTGGCGAGAGGCCATGGCGGCCTAAAGAGGGTGGTGGGAGGGTGAAAGACCTGGCCAGGCGTCATGTCACGGAGCGAACCAATGTCCAGGTTGGCGGAACCGAAGAGGTTGGTTGGAGGGGGAGGGGGAGGGGGAGGTGGAGGTGGCCCGTGGGACATGGTTGATGCGCCGCCTTCATGTGGCAATCTAGTAATTGCATTGGCGAAGCGCAGGGGCCGCACTGTGAAAGCCACGGGCGGGAAGGAGGTTGGCAGAGAGCAAGTCGCCTCAGAGACTCAGACCTCAGACCTCAAAATGACAACAACGGAAACGATAAAAGACAATGCGCAAAAAGTAGGTGCACATGGGCGAATAATATCGCACGTCGCCGTTGTCGCTCGACTACGGCAGAGAAAGGAAAAGAGAAGCGCCAGGGCCGGAAACAGAGCGCGCGTGAAATCTTGGAAGCCGAGGAGATGAAGGAGGGAAGATGTATGACGCCGTCTAAGCCCGGCTGGGAAAGAGAGGAGACGAGTTCCGAGACGGGATGACACAGAACGGTACAGGATTACACATAAATTTGCCTAGGCGAGACGATAGGCGAGCGACTACTCACGGGCCAGAGTAGAGACTACAGGCCAGAGACTATAGGCTAGACAGAGATTACGGGGCGAAAGCGCCAGGACAATGACATGACACAACACCGGCACAGCACAACACGAACAGGCACGGTACGGAGCGCCGCATGAAATGAGGCAAACGTTGCACGACCAACCCGGATGCCAACTACATCGACTCCGATATCCCAGCATGTCTGGCCGGAGGGCCGGAGGATCGTCAAGTCCCTGAAGATCTGTGGGTGAATCTGGCAACCACCATGGTGCCACAGATGGGAAAGCGGCCAAATGTCATGGTGGGATGCTGGGATGCTGGAAAATCAGAGCATGGCAACATCCATCTCGACGCTACCAAAACTTGTTTCGGAGGAAATACCCCGGTAAAAGCGGGTTGTCCCACTGGACACAAACGCATGGACATCTCTCTCCCTGCTCGTCGTAGTTTAACCGGGCTACGTGGTTGACGACCCCTTGGCTCTGTGTTTAGCGGTTCAATAGGAAGCGTAGTAATAAATTACGAGGCGGATTGGTAAGAGCGTCGCCCGCAGCTTACACGGCGCAAACATTGACTAGAGAATGAATGGGTTGGGTGAGAAGACGGACCTTTTTGGCATCTCTCTCCGAGCAGTCTAGGACGCGCATGCAGGCGGGCCAGTCAACTAGCGGCGCCGAGATGCTTGCATAGGTAACAGTACGAAAAGGGTCTCGGCCGTGTAAGCCCGGGATGCGGCATAAAGGGAAGTGCGCCACACTCTTTCCGAGCGTCTGGTGTCCAGCCTTCATTCTCAGTGACACCCTAAACTCGAGTTGTCATCTTTGGCTGGCTGGCGGCGGCTGCAGCGTAACAGAAGCTGCAACAACCCCATGGTTGGCACTGGAATGATTGTGGCGGTGGCGGCTGCGGCTTGTCCCTGGTGCCAGGGTCCAGCGCAGTACAAACACGCTTGGTTGACGCGAGCCCAGGGTCCAAGTTGGCAGGGCTGCGCCTTGTGCTGACCCCGAGAGTCTGCGATGCCCTCGGCCGGTGCTTGCTCCGCGCCATGGCAAACGGCCGATGCTGAATTGGCTGCCGGGGTCCCCCGCTCCACCAGGATGAGGGTGTCTTGAGTTTCGTCATCATGACAGAGTAGAACTTGAGATGTGAGTAATCACCAGCGCCCGCTGACAACTTGAGCGGCTTGAGTTTCAGAGTCAACCCAGCGATGCAAGTTCGAAATCGGTCAGGTGATAGTGGTCCCTGAATCCCCGTAGCAGTGAACCACGGTTACTTTGCTCAACATGGATACCTACCTATGCAGTCTGGTTCTTGTGCTGTAGGTTGGGATGTCACTGTAAGCGACAGCGTGGTAGAAGGCCCCGCTGGAACCACAGCTAGCGGAAAATGTGTCACGTGCGGACGCATCCTTCCCTGAGCTCTCAAACGCGTGACTGGCTCTCGTCGCGTCTGACAAGTTGGCCGTTGTCGCTGCCTGGTTCAAGATCCAGATCCACCCAAACCGCTCTCTCGACAACCACCACCTTTCAGCCCTCGTAGTGAACGGATTTTACTCCATGCACTCGCCCCATGCGGTAGCCGTCCACCATGTCGAGAATCGATAAGCTCTCCATCTCGGGCATTCGCTCGTTCAGCCCGTCCGTCCGAGAAGCCATCCAGTTCAACACCCCACTGACCCTCATCGTCGGGTATAATGGCTCCGGCAAGACCACCATTATCGAGTGTCTCAAGTATGCCACCACTGGTGAGCTGCCGCCCAACAGCAAGGGCGGCGCATTCATACACGATCCCAAGGTCTGTCTTGTTCCAATGTCATCGTCGTCACTAGCTCTGACACTCCCCAGCTCTGCGGTGAGAAGGAGGTCATGGCCCAGGTCAAGCTGCAGTTTCGATCCATCAATGACCGCCAACATGTTGCTACCCGAAGCATGCAGCTCACCGTAAAAAAGACGGCCCGTTCCCAAAAGACTCTCGACTGTTCTCTCGTCGTTGTCAACAATGGTGAACGCACCACCACCTCAACGAGGCAGGCTCAACTTGACGAAATGATCCCCGAACGACTCGGCGTCTCCCCCGCCATTCTCGATGCCGTTATCTTCTGTCACCAGGATGAGTCCCTCTGGCCGCTGAGCGAGCCTGCTGCTTTAAAGAAGCGCTTCGATGAAATCTTCGAGGCATTGAAGTATACCAAAGCCATCGACAACCTCAAAGTGCTCCGCAAGAAGCAAGTCGAGGAGCTTGGCAAGCTCCAGAACGACGAGGCACACAACAAAGTCAACAAGGACAGGGGAGAACGAGCTGAGAAGAGGATGAAGGGCCTGCAGGCAGAAATTGAGGCTTCCCGAGACAGCTGCGAGTCCATCAGCGCAGAGATGGAGGAAACCCAAGACAGAATTCGAAGTATCCGAGAGACCGCAAATACTCACCTTGAAATCGTTCACAATCTCAACAACAAACGTGAACAACTCGAGTACCGTCAGGATGCGGTCAAGGAGCTTAGAACCACCATTGATGAGCTTCACGAGGACGATGCATCTCTCGAAAATGACCTCGCACACTACGAAGACCGTATGCTCCATCTCCAAGGCGAGGCGGATGAAAACAAGACACAATACAACGATCTACAGAAGGCGTTAGGTCAGTCCCGAAGGGATCAATCCACGAAGCTCGCCGAGCAAGGAAAGCATCAATCAGACAAAGACAAATATGATCGCCAACTCAAGATGCGCATGGATGTGATCCAAGAGGCCGCTGAAACCTATGGTTTCTCGGGTTATGACGGTGATCTGAGCGATCAGCACGTCAAGAGCTTCAACGATCGGATACAAAAGCTGTTGAATGAAAAGAAGCGAGACCTCGAGCGAATGCAAAAGGAAAACTCGGTCGAATTGGACAGGGCTACTGGTGTTATTACAGAGCTCGAGGGTCGCAAAGCCGCTCGGACTCAAGATCGTGTCTCTGCGAAGCAGCGGATGAACGCGATCGAAAAGCGGACCAATGTGCTCCAGAATGAGTCCGGGATGATTGATGTGGATGAGGGTGCCAAGGCTATTCTGGATGGACAGCTGGCAGACCTTGAAAGCAGGTTTCAGACAGCCCAGAAAGGGTTCGAGGCTTCAGACTGGGACCGCCAAATAGCGGATGAAAACGACAAGTTGCACCAATTCGAGACTGAGAACGAAAAGCTCGGCCGAGAACTTGTTGAGTGCACCCGTATGGCCTCCGATCGCGCTCAACTCGACTTGAGGAAGAAGGAGCTGGCAGATCGCAAGCGCAAGCTCGACACTTTGACAAGTACTTGGAGGCCAAAGTTGGACAAGGTAATTGGCGATGACTGGCAGTCGGAAACATTGGATGCCAAGTTTCAATCTGTCCTGAAAGACCAGAACAAGGTCACCGCGGACGCCCAGAAACGGCGTGACCAAACGCGACAGAAGCAGCAGAAGGTGGAGTTCCGACTGAGAAGTGCGAAGGAATCGCTCGACAGAAACACAAAAGAGGCCGCGAGTTGTCAGCAACAAGTCATCGACGCACTTCAGACGGTGCGGGACAACGCCATCATCGAAGACTACGATGAAGAGGTCTCCTCAGTAGAACAGCAGGTTGAGGACCTCAGGAACGAGCTTAGCCTCTTCGATGCCCTTGTTGACTACTACAATAAGTGCAAACGTATGCTAGAGTCGAAGAAGAAGTGTCTGCTGTGCGAACGACATTTCGATGACAACCAAGCTGCGAGCCTGGATCGGCTCGGAAAGAAGATCGACAAGAACCTTGATCCGAAAGGAAAGGTAGAGGTCGAGAAGGATCTGAAAGAGTCCATGGCCAGCCTGGAAAAGCTGCGCTCCGTTCGGTCGGCGTACGATACCTATGAACGGGTGTCGACCAAACTTCCCTCCCTTCGAGATGAGTGCAAAGCTGTTGAGAGCGAGTACGACTCCCTTGAGAGGCAGATGGAAGAGCAGAACTCTATTGTCTCTGCAGAGGAGGAGAAGCAAAAGGACTTGGAAGACATGTCTAAGACGGTTATGAATATTGTCCAAACTGTCAAAGATATCAGCGATTCTGAGACTCAGGTCGACCGTATCATGTCCCAGCAGATGTCTAGCGGCGCTACTCGGAGCCCGGAGGAGATTCACGAGCTCCAAGCTAGTCTGGCTGAGCAGATGAGGAGTCTCAAGACACGTATCTCAAAATTAACCAACGATCGACAGCGCATGAAGGACCAGCTGAATGCACTAGAGCTGGAGAAGAGTGAGCTCAGAAACAAGATTAGCCGCGCCAGTGGACAACTTGACAAGAAGAAAGATCTCCAAACCCAGGTCCAGTCACTCAAGGAGGAGCAATTGCACCAGCGAGAGGTTATTCATCGCGCCGATGAAGAGTTGGAGAGCATTGAACCCAGCATGAACGAAGCAAGATCTGCCCGTGATGAAGTTCTTCGGCGCGGCAGAGCAAAGGAGCAGGTGATCGTTGAGGCTCGTGACGCAGTTGCAAACTCTGTCAGTGAGATCAAGATGATGGATAGCGATATCCAGGACTATGTTGACCGCGGGGGACCATCCAATCTTGCCTCGAATCAGCGGGCCATTGCCACCCTTGAAAAGGCCATTGCGAACACCGAAACGGAGATCACAGATCTCACTGTTCGCACAAACAAGCTCAAGCAGGATATTGACAACGGAGATCGGAAGAAGAAGAATATCAATGATAACCTCAACTACCGAAAACACCTTCGCATGCTTGAGGTCATCCGCCGAGACATATCCGAGCTAGAGGAACGCAATGCCGATGAAGACTACGAGCGGCTCCAGGCCGAGGCTCGATCGCAGGAGAACCAGTACAACCGCCTTCTCGCCGAGCGCGGATCCGTCATGGGGACTATGAAGACCAAAGATGAGGAACTTGGACGGTTGCTACAGGAGTGGGAAATGGACTACAAAGATGCCAAGAAGAAGTACCGCGAGTCACATATCCGCGTCGAGACGACGAAGGCCGCGATAGAGGACCTGGCGCAATGCAGCTCAGCTGTTGACAAAGCCGTCATGCAGTTCCATTCTCTCAAGATGGCTGAGATCAATCGTATTGCAGGCGAACTGTGGCAAAGCACATACCAGGGCACTGACATCGACACTATCCTTATCCGCTCCGATAACGAGTCGAACACCGGCAAGCGCAGCTACAACTACCGACTCTGCATGGTGAAGCAAGATACTGAGATGGACATGCGCGGCCGCTGTTCTGCCGGCCAGAAGGTTCTCGCCTCCATTATTATCCGTCTCGCCCTGGCTGAATCCTTTGGCGTAAATTGTGGCCTGATTGCACTGGACGAGCCCACGACCAATCTTGACCGGGACAATATCAAGAGCCTAGCTGAGAGTTTGCACATGATCATCAAGGCTCGCCAAGCCCAGAGCAACTTCCAGCTAATTGTCATCACTCACGACGAAGAATTTCTACGACACATGCGATGCAGCGACTTCTGCGACAGCTTCTTCCGCGTCAGGCGTGACGAGCGGCAGAACAGTGTCATTTCGAGGGAGAGTATCACAAAGATTTTCTAGTCGGACTATGTATGGATTGAGATGGGTTGACCAAATTGAGTCATGTTTAATGGACGGCGAATTAAGGGAGATCAGGCGTTTGGGGCGTCGTGAATGACGACGTTGAGCATGTAAAAGAATTTGTGCGATTTGATGGAGGCAGTCGCGTCTATTTCCTGGCGCTATAAAGTATCTTAGTAGTGTTCATGTGCTCATACCATGATGTTAAAAGTGGGCATGTCTGTTCATTCCCCGTGCTGCTGGTCTCATTCCAGTTGGACCCGGCACGTGGTGTTTTAAGTTCCACGGGAAACGTTGAGACGGAACCATTCTTGTTACACACAACAGAGCCTCAAGCACATGTCTCGGACATTGGTTTTGCAAGGGGCGACGTCCGAGATCGATCTGATGATCACGACTGACATGGCGTTGGGCCCAATTCCTGGTGTCAACCCTCCTTGGCAATGCCTGATCAGGAGCTCGTCGGGGCTCGCGGCGACCGAGATGATCATGATCCAGATCTTTCAGCGGTCAGGAGCAGTTTTTGCGGCGTTCATCGTGAGTCACTTGCCACGCAATGGCAGGGAGATGACTACAGATCTAGTCCAGGATGACCCGACTTTGAGGCAATCAGATGCAAGGACATGGTCTCCAAGGCTAAACAAACGAAAACCCATGTCAGACGGATGTCCGAGGGCACCGGTAATGGTGTCGTCCCCCACATGACGCAAGACGGCGCAGGACGGGCAATTCGGAATTACGAGCCGGCAATAATCCTCCCTGTCGCCCATGCTCGCATTAGACGATCCGTCTCCACCTCCGCTCTCCATAATCAGATCCCAGGCTCCATTTCCCTTACATAACCTCGCCAAAACGGTCCTAGGCCATGGAGAAACGACATTTGCCAACGTCCTTTTGGCTACCCTTGCCGTGCCGGGTAGCCGGTCCTCGGAGACCGGAGGAGTGCCTCTTGGGGGATTCCGCGTCCGCTTCGCGTCATCCAAACTCCGAGCTGAATGAAAAAAATCTCTGACGATGAAGGGGATGTCGTGGCCATGAAGCAATCATAAAGAGAAACTGTCTCCTCGACCCGTTGATCTTGCGGCAACTAAACTGAATCCTCCTCGACGAAGACTCAGAGACGCGGATTGGTAACTACGGCAAACGGCGCTCTCCGAAACGACGATCGTCGACAACTCCTACGCTGGGAGCTCTTCTTCATTCTTTGCAACCCCTCATCAACTACACAGTCCCTGAAGACCAACAACTATGGCTTCCTCGACAGAGAGGAGAACTAGCTCGGACAGCACGCTCGACATCGAGCGAGATGCTGCCGTCTCCGCCCCTGCCGTAGAGTCCATCTCCGAGGCCACCGCAGAAGACCCGGCCTCCTCTCCGCCCGCTACGACTCCGCCTCCGGGCTCCAAGCCGGGAGACCCCGAGGCCGGACGGACCCCCCTTCAGACGTTCCTCATCATGTTCGCCCTGTGCACGGCGCTCTTCCTCGCGGCGCTGGACATGACCATCATCACCACCGCCATCCCGACCATCGCCAACGAGTTCAAGTCGAGTGTTGGCTACATCTGGATCGGCAGCGCCTACCTGCTCGGCAACGCTGCCTTCGTCCCGACCTGGGGCAAGGTCTCGGACATCTTCGGCCGCAAGCCCGTCATCCTCGCCGCCGCCGTCATCTTCTGGATCGGCTCACTGCTGTGCGCTCTCAGCAAGAGCATGGGCATGCTCATTGCCGCCCGTGCCATCCAGGGCCTTGGAGGTGGCGGCCTCATTGTACTCCCCAACATCGCCATCAGCGACCTCTTCTCCATGCGGAACCGTGGCATGTACTTTGGCATCCTCGGCATGGTTTGGGCACTGGCCTCGGCGGTTGGACCCGTCTTGGGAGGTGTCTTTACGACCAAGGCGACCTGGCGATGGTGCTTCTACATCAACTTACCCATCTCTGCCATCGCCTTTGTGATTCTCATCTTTGTCCTGAAGCTGCACAACCCAAAGACCCCCGTCAAGGAGGGCCTCCTTGCCATTGACTGGTTTGGCAGCCTCCTCATCATCGGCGGCACCGTCATGTGGCTTCTGGGCCTCGAATTCGGCGGTGTCACTTTCCCCTGGAAGTCGGCAACCACCATCTGCCTCCTGGTCTTTGGCCTCCTGACCGTTGGCCTCTTCGGCATTTACGAGTCCAAGTTTGCCAAGTACCCTATCATCCCCATCCGTCTATTCCACAACCGAAACAGCGTCGCCGCCTTTGGACTCTCCTTTGCTCATGCTTTTACATTCATGTCAGGCAGCTATTGGCTTCCGCTCTACTTCCAAGGTGTCCTCGGCGCCTCGTCACTACTTTCAGGTGTCTACTTGTTGCCGTTTGTACTGGCGCTGTCATTCGTGTCGGCGGGGTGCGGTATCTTCATCAAGAAGACCGGCATGTACAAGCTCGTTATTGTGGGGGGCTTGCTCATCACTGTCTTGGGCTTTGGTCTGTTCATTGACCTAGAGTCTCGGGCGAACTGGCCCAAGATTATCATCTTCCAGATCATCGCGGGTATTGGAATTGGTCCCAATTTCCAGGCGCCCCTGATTGCGCTCCAGACCAATGTCGAGCCTAGAGACATCGGCTCTGCGACGTCGAGCTTCTCCTTCATCCGACAGATGGGCACTTCCATCTCTGTCGTCATCGGCGGCGTCATTTTCAACAACGAGATGGAAAAGCAATACTCCAAACTGGAGCGGGAGCTGGGCCCTGAGCTAGCCAAGTCTCTATCGGGCTCCAACGCGGCCAGCAACGTAGAGCTGGTGGGTAGCTTGACGGGCCATGATGGTCGAGTAGCCAAGGCGGCATACTGGAAGAGTCTTCAGACGATGTACATTGTCTACACATGTTTCGCGGCACTGGGTTTGGTGATTAGCATGTTCATCCGCCAGGTGAACCTTAGCAAGGATCACCAGGAACACCAAACCGGCTTGAAGTCACTCAAGGGCAGAAAGGATGATGAGCCTGTGAATGAGGAGCCTGTGAATGAGAAGCCTGCGGAGAAGCCTGCGGAGAAGACTGCAGAGGAGAAAGAGACTGGAAACTGATTCAACAATCAGTATTATGTGTTATTGCAAGATACCCGCAGCCATGGAGGATTGGATTTTGTTGCTTTATATTCCCCACTATTATTGTATTACTGTAATTAGGATCATGACTGTAGGCGACTAAAAATCGATTCAACACAAGGTTTTTTCTTCTTCTAGAAAATGCAAAATTTGGGCTAAGCCTATCGCGCTGCGCTCTGTAGTTATATCTTGCTTAACACAATGCTGGACAATTATAGCAATGTTTCAGCTTTAACTCGTAAACTCTATTCCTTCGTTAGGTATTAAGTATATACATGGAATTCATCATCGATGCTTCAAATCACTGCGCACTTCCTTCCTCGGACTTCTTCCACTCCTCGTAATCGAAGCCCAAATCCTTTAGTGTCCTAAGTTCGTGTCGCCGCTCTCCTACAGCGCGGCTGGCCAGCTTGATCTTGGGCACCCGCTCACGAATCCATCTCGTTTCCAGGTTCCAATACGGGGGCTTTTTTCCATTGCCGTCGTTCTCCAGCCCCAACTCTGGGGCCGTGGCAGCTGTCGTGCTGAGATCGTGGAGGCGATTGACGTAGTCTACATCCTCTGGAGATGTCATCACATGAATGGCCTTGCCCTCGCCCTTGACTTTGTGCTGAGCCTCAACCCAGGCATCCATCTCTGCTCTAGACGGCACGTTGAGTCGGCCAGACCAGATACGGCCGATGACGGCGCTTTGGGCCTCGGAGACTGGGAAGGGCACGATCCGCTGGGGCACACTGAGGAAGGCAAGAGTGGGATTTGCAGTGTAGAGAATGTGCTCCCAAAGATGGGCTGCGTGACTTCCACCGGGGACCACGATGGAGGGCTCAAGTTTGGCGAGGAATGGGTACGAGTAGTGGAACCCGGTGCAGAAAATGATGGAATCAATGCCCGACTCAACCCGACCGTCAGCGAAGCGAACACCACGCGTCTCCGGGAAGAACTCGACGATCTCGGGCACGTATGCCGCCCAAGGAGTGTTCGCCTGGGGCTGAACGACTGAGGGCTTCTCCTTTTCCGAAACAAGTACAGGGAGTGCGGCGACGGTGGAGAGCTGGACGCTCACATCGACTCCAGAGGCAGAGTTGCCTACCACGATGACTTTCTATGTCCGAGTTAGTGCGACTTAGGGTCCATCCTGGGCAGATTATCTACGTACCTTTCCAGAATAGTCATTGGGCCGGCGGTAGAACTTGGAGTGAGAAACAGCTCCGGGGTACGCCTTGTCAAACTCCTTGAGCCCTGCGATGTTGGGGATGAAGGGGTCGTTGTAGTGACCGCTGGCGACAATCACGGCGTCGAACTCACTCTTGGTGGTCTGGTTTGCCTTGAGATCAAGGACCTCGACCTGCCACGGCCCATTTGGCTGTGAGGCAGGCTTCTCAATGTTCAGCACCTGGGTCCGGTACGAGATGTAAGGGGTCAACTCCTCGGCGTAACCCTTGAGGTACTGCAGAACGGCGCTGTGCCGAGGGAACAGCGGGGAGCCCTTGGGAAACTCAGTGTCGGAGAAACACATGAGAGAATGAGGGATGTTGGTCTCAAGCAGGTCATAGATGGGTGACATGAACTCGACATCGTCACTATCTTTGGGCCGAATGACCTGGTCTGGGAGGGAGCTGGGCTGCGTGCGAGGCACAGTAAAGCCCTGCTCCCGTGCGAGGGGGGTGTAGTTCCATACACCTCCTGGTGTAGCCCGCTGCTCAAAGAGTTGGATCTTGGAGAACTTTTTCTCCGCCAAGAAGTATCTACATGGGCAGCCTGTTAGCTGAGGCTCGCAATCATGGGCCCTGGGTGACTTGCTTTGCAGCAGCTAAGCCACTGGGACCGGCGCCGATAATGGCGATACGCGCGACGTTGAGCTTATCTGCCAGCGCCATTGGAGGTTTGGGTATGGAGGAAGAGTTCGAGATAGGATTCGGTTATAAGTGATTGAGCAAGTTGGTGCGAAGGTGCTGGATCCCGATGGCGCAATTTGAGGGGAAACAGAAGCGAGCACAGCACATAAGTTACATGCATGCAAGAGAAGGGATTTAAGGGGTCCTACTACAGTACGCTAAATACTTGAAGGAAAAAAGAAAGACATCTGTGCATCGAGGATCATGTCAGAGGGCCCCGATGGATTCCGCAAAATAGCCTCATGAGCGGTCGTCTGTGTTAACGCGGCGCACTCGATGGTACGAGGCCGGGTCTCCGAGTTCGGTAATATCGGGTCGCGCGGAGGCCGACTCCGACTCCGGCTCGGGGGCTATCGGAGCTCGGCCGACTGAGGTGATAATTACTCGATTCGAGCAGGTCCATTTGATTGTCTTCTTGGCTCTGCTTGGAGGCCATCTTTAGACTACACTACACGAGCATGATATCACGAGCACTTCTCAACCGCGCGTTGATAAGGAAGCCACTGAACCAGAAACAAGGACAATCCAGCATGTCACCAACGTCTAGACTGACTCGCTAACGCAGGCCGCCAGGGTTACAACGACATGGTCCGTTAAAATGCTGACAAAAGGTTCGATCCGCGCCCGCATGCTGATACGCACCCGCGAGCCATGTTGCGAAGCACGCAATCTGATCCACTCTGCGAGACATGGCATCGCGGAGCCGCTTTCTGGTCGAGCTTTGGAGGCAACTAAGTCCTGTGCTTGCTGCAGTAGCTCCGCTGTTCCTGCTATTCTGCTTGCTTTTTTCTTCCCTCTGACGCATGCATCGCCGAGCAATTGTCTTATCTCGCTCTGCATGGCCGAGTCTTGTTAAGTCAACCCCCGCTTGAACTGCGCCGTCCCGCCTGCTGGGCCCCCGTGAGAGCGGCCTGGGGAGACAAACCTGGTGAGACAGTCCTGGTGAGAGAGCCCCAGCAAAGTCTCTCTGGTGGCCCAAAATGGCATCTGAGATGAAGGCCTCGATCCACCGCTTCCGTCTACGGAGGGTGTCTCCATCGCCACGGGATGCCGGTCGGGCCCGCTCCGCCTCACCTCCCAGCGGCCCGTCTCATGACCTGCAGCAGCAATCGTCACTTCAGCAGCGGCAGCCACCACTATCAACTCCTCACAGAGGCACCGGTTCTAGGGAGGTGAAGCCTGTACCCCCGGCGTGTGACCGCTGCCGCAGCTTCAAGAAGAAGTGCAGTCGCACGTATCCCGTCTGCTCGCTCTGCGCCGGCGCCGGCCAGCGCTGCTCCTACTCAAACCCCGTGGCCAGCGCCGAGGCTCAGGCCCACCAGCTGCGGGCGCGTGTCCAATGGCTTACCCGGTACATTGACGAGAATGTGCTCGTGCCGGGGCGGTCCAGCGGCGTGAATGCCGTCGAGACCGGAGCCGACTTGACGGCGATCCTGGGCGCCGGGCTCCACGCCGGACGGGATCCCGCGCACTCGGCCACGGGATCGTCTCCGTTATCACGGGTCCCTGTGCCGGTGACGCCTCCGCTGGAATTGAATACGGCTCGTGATGTTGCGGGACCTGTCACTTTCATTGGCGGGCGTGATCAGCTCATGGTTGACCAACAGAGCATCGACGGCCGCATCGAAGACCACGATCCAGGCAGTGTTGGAGCCACCAGCAGCCACGTCTCATATCAGAGCTCTACGGATGGGTCGAACAAGCGGCGCCTGGTTACGCACCAAGCCCTCCCCCCTGATATCCCCGCAAGCCGCTTCGTCGACGCCTACTTCCGCCACGTCAACCGGGCATATCCCTTTGTGGACCAGGCCAAGGTCCGCCGCGACTTGGAGTCGTTGGGAGACATATCGCAAGTAAATCGAGATCCTTCGGCAACTCTGCTGTATCTTGTCATGGCCATTGGGTGCACCACGTTGGAACGAGCTGGCCAAGTCCCTCGCGGGACGGGAGAGCGGTTTAACGTGGCCTACCCCAACATCATCCAGGAGTGTTTATGCCACGAGGGCATAGAGTCGGTCCAGATCCTCGTGCTACTGGGCCTCTACTCTCTCTTTGACCCAGCGGCCATCCCAGCATATTCTATCGTCGGCATCGCAGCCCGCCAGGCCATGGTCATTGGTCTAACACGCCCGGTGCCCGACGAGCAGGCCCTACCAGCTGGCGATAAGGAGCTGCGGCATCGCTTGCACTGGAGCATCTTTGTCCTGGACCGCATGATGGCCGGGTCCCAGGGCCTCCCCGTGGCACTCACCGACGAGAACGCCAGCGTGCCACTGCCGGGCCTGACCGTCGAGGAGTTTGCAAGCCCGGGGCGGGCTGTGTACGCTCGCAACTTGCAAACCAGTCGACACATCATCCAACTCCGGCAGCTCGAAGATCGCATCCTCCAGGGCGTCCACCTCCGCAAGCAGGCCGACGCCGTGGCGCTGTCGCCGGCAGATCGGCGAGCGGTGCTGAGCAGTCTCCGGGCTGAAATCGAGGACTGGTACAGCAACGGCTGTCTCATGTCGCCCATGGACGCGGACAACGTGCCCATTCACAGTAGCATCACCTGGCTAAGCTCACAATACTATCATTTGCTAGTAATTGCGTACTATCCTAACCACTTCAACAGCACCGCCGCGGCTGTCACGCGCCAGGAGCTGCTAGAATTTGCAAGAAAGCAACTTCAGGCCATCTCCGTGCTCCTCCAACAACGACAGCTGCCCCTCAACCGCGTGACGCTTTGCCGCCTTCTCCCTGTGTGTCTGCTGCTGATGCACGACTTCGTGGCGACGAGCAGAACGGCGGAGTGGGAAGGTCAGACGGCGGCCCCTTTCGCTGCCAGGGATGAAGTGACCGAGCTCATCGTAGTTCTCGAGGCGTTTCCCAAGGGCTGGGTCATCGCCCACCAGGCGGCGGCGATCCTCCAGCAGTTTGCTGGCATCATCGCGGGCGGCATGACGGCATTCTTTGGCAACCAGGGAGTGTTTCCTCTGACCAACAGCCTGGCCCACGGAGGAGCGTCGTCTGGAAAGCAGAGCACCGAAGAGCTGATGAACCCGTGCATTTCCCGGTTCAGCGCGCTGGTGCAGCAGATGTTAGGCAAGGCGACATGTTTCCAGTTCGTGTTATACCCGCCGGAGAGAAATGGAGACGAGCGGGTGGGCAACCACATCAATCTGGGGGCACAGCAGCCGACTCCGAACCCGCTCTTCTTCGGCGACACAGATGTGGGCGGTGTAGTGAACGATGAGGCGGTACTGGGCTATGGCTGGGGCTCGTGTTGGGATCTAGACTTTTTGTAAATAGGGCGGTTGATTTGCCTTGTTTAATTTCCGAGTTGCAAGGTGTTGTCGGCGGGAATGAGGTTCACAGGCGTTAGAGGAAGGCGGTTTACTAGCATATGATGGGCTCTTACGAACTCGCTCACGCAGGAACGTGTTAAATTACATGTTGTTCGCTATACCAGAACCAATTATTCCTACTCGTCGCCTTTTGCCCAGCAAGGGTCCCACACGTAAGGTCCAGCTATTCCAGTCTTGTGACGCTGTTTCCGCATATACTCTATGTGGCTAGGGCCCAGGATGACCTTTCTTTGTCTCACCGTCTTTCTGATAATCTTGTCTATCTTCTCGCGGGGATTGCATTTGGGGTGGTTGTCGAGACAGGACATGTAGGAGCTGACCTGGCTGACGGACGAAGCCAGGTCTGTGACGCTCTCCAGTATCTCATCCGCCGACTCGGGCATAACAGAGCCTCTGAATTTTGTCATGCCGTACCAGACGCTCCCCAAGATAGAGTAGTCGCACTTTTGCGACTCCTTCTTGCAGCAGACTTGAAACCCAAGCAGGTCCTTGATGAGAGCGTGGACCACGTCGAGGATGGGTTGGATGAGGTCGGTCTTTCGGAATTCACTTATCATCTCTACAGCCACGATTAGTGGAGATCGAGCAGCCATTAGATCAACATACCAAGCAGATCCGGCGGGCCCAGGTAGTCGTAGTTTTCAAGGCATATGCCGTCGGGCGTGGTTAGGCGGCCCTGGTCATCGACAGAGCTCCCAAGCAACAATTTGTTGATCATTGTGGTAAAAAGGTCCTCGTTTCCCATTTCCCATGCCACATATGTCAACATGGCAAGGCTACATCCATCCTCTTTCTCTTGGGCGTTGTCGGCAACCTCCATCCAACAATCGGCCCAGGGCTGCACGATTTCCGTCATGTCATACTTGTGAGCCAGCGTCAAGATGTGATAGATCTCTGACAGCGGCGGCTGCCTGGGAACAAGTATAAACCTCGTGTGGATGATGTTCAGAATCACAAGCATCGGGTCTGCTTGATCGTCCGGGAGCGATACGACCCAGGAGCCTTCGGCGGGTTTCGCTTCCTTGAACCCGCCATACAGCATGCTCTTCCATACCGGGGAAGATCGCCGCAGAGTGTTGGAACAGACAACGTATTCTTGCTCGCGCTCGTCGGCCTCGGCGCCAACACGGAGGACCAGATCGCCGCCGCTGTCTATCACCATGGGTTGGGGCGGAGACTCGCTCGGAGGTGAGGCGGGTCCGGAGGGTATATCCTCCAAGTGCTTGGAAGGCGGGGCCTCCGATTGCTCCTCGTCCAGTAGAGACATTGCTCTCGCGAAATAGAGATGTCGCTAGGGAGATGTGATATGTTTAGGAAACAGATAGGATTAAACTGTAACGGTATGATAGCAAGAACTCAGGCTAGTCGGGATCTATCTGGCGCATGCGATGGAGACGTGAGATTTAGGCATCAATCGGCGTATGTACCGGGACTATGTAGAGGAGGGGTTTGGAGTCGTTTCAGCTTCCAACTGCCGGCGACTTACATTGTCGTTTGTCTGGCCGAAATATGCAGTCCCCCGCCAATTTTTTCGTCGGCGAATCATGTGAGGGAGTTCTCCTGGTCACGCATCCTTCTGCCGAACTTGTGCGATGCTCTAACGCAGCTTGGTGCTGGAATGTGATTCGAAAGCTAGCGATAGGCGCATCCTGTCCAGTCTATCTCTTCTGCGGCCTGAGTAACTGCGGCTGCTGGTATTTACGGGAGGAATACACGTTCAATTCATTCAACAATATACAAAAGGTAGTCCCAGAGCGTCGTTGGCGGCGTTCTGTATTGATGTTCCCAGGTAATCCCTCATAAGCCGCTGCCCAATTTCAGCACACGGAGTCTCGAAAATGTCCACCCAGGGCATCTGGCGGATACCTGACATGATTTCATCCCACGATGCCGCCCTCGGCTCTCTCATTTCGTTGCCTATCATCCTCATCGCGGTCGCGAGGTCTTCCTCACTAGGTTCACTAATGCTGCAGAGAACGAGCAGCCAAAGTCGGACAAGCCATAGGCCAGGACTGTTCCAGACAAGTTCCGCGTTGAGCTCGCCCGACAGCATCTTTAGCAACGTTGAGATGCGTGCTTCAACTGTTCCGGGATAGGAGCGACATCTTCGCTTCACCCGTATGATCCAGATGATGGCACCGAGCCGAAGCGCCTCCGAAATAACGTCACAATGCGTCATTGGCTCTGGCGATCTTGTTGGTTGCTGATCGAGCAAGTGGTGAGTGACTGGGTTGATGAGAAAACCCATCTGCTCTTCATCATCCCAGATCGCATCACCTTTGGTCGCCAGCTCGAACTGGAGCAGCGTGGCAATCTCATTCAGATCACCTATGCAGGACATGACGCCCATGAACCGCGTATCCTGCTTGTTCTCGTCGATGAGGACGCTGGGTAGTGGACCGGGCAGCATCTCTAAGCCCGAGTAAGATATGCTTGCACTGGTCATGGCCTTGGATAATGGGAACAGAGGTTTTGTGTCGTGGAGCAATGCTGCAGTAATGTCCACCCTGAAGTGAGTTGTTAGTAGTCGTGTAAAATTCCACGATTGACGATTAAATACAGATTTCGTGTTGCGAGCCATACCATGAAATCATGAGCATCAGGTCCTGGTTGGCCTCCAAGGTAGAGATGCCACCTCTTGCCGCAATCACCATCCACATGCCCTTGACATGGATCATCGCCTGGTCAAAATCCAAGCTTGTAAACTTGACTCAAAACTTCAGCCACACGCTCAAGCCCACGCTCCCCATACCTAGAACTTACATTGTAGCAAACCATTGCCAGCACCGCATTTATTACACTCTCGGACGTCGCGCTACTTAAATCGGAGCTGGCAAGCCTAGATTCAACACACTGAATCGTCACTAGAGAGCGTTCCAACGCCAGAGATCTGAGCTCCCTAGCGGACCTCCGGTATAATGGAATAAGGACGTTGGGTGAATTGAAAATCTGTTGGTAGTGGTGAAGAAAGGCGGATTTTCTAAAGGCGAATGGGAACCAGAAGGTGTTTGTAGAGCGAGCTGTGTCATTGAGTTTTAGTAAGTGGTGAGAATCGACTTCACGGAAGACTTGTGGGGGGGTTCTTACTAGAGCTCATTGCGTTGTTTCCTGCGACCATGATTAGAGTGAATCCGTATGCTGAGAACCAATCCTCTCCCCATTCCTTCTCGAAAACGGATAATGCATGTAAAATGGGCGGCGTTGCATATGGTGCAGCAGTATGATATGGTGCGACTAAATCTTTCGCTGGAGCTTGTGCATGGTCATCTCGGATCTCTCGACTCGTCGAATCTTCACCTTGGCGGGTGTTCGATTGAGCCCTTGGCGTTTCCGCATGCCATACTAAAGTCACGAATGGAGAGGCTTTTGGTGGCTTCCTTCGGGACCTCCCAATGTCGGCCATGAGATGGCGACGCACCTTGGAGTCGAGCGACTGGCTGCGGGTGCGACGTTGAGTAGGATTATCGGCATGCAAGAAGAGGAGGCGTCTCTTCTTTGGGGGCTCCATCATCAACTGTTGTCGAATGTCTCTGAGCGATAGATGGAGAACGGATTACTCGTCATGTTTGAGTGAAGGGCGGGTGTTCGTTAGACATCTTCGGAATTCCGTTACTAGCTAAGGCCACATGAAGAATCGGCTCAGGGAACAATCGACAGTGCCTGACAATCACTCAAGACAACCAGTTACCTAGATACTGTAGGTGATTTCAAATCAACAGCCCAAGCAGATGATTGGTAATCATACCGATAAGTTTTAACTACGTACTCGCTGCAACATTGGTTCCTCGATCTTACCATTTTCGATGCACCATTGACCCTTTTCGGCGACTGGGCCAACGTGATGACAGTCTGGTCGTAGGCATTCCGATTGGCTCAAGAAAATAAACCGACCTGAAGCGAATGAATCGGCAGGGATGCAAGTAAAGGACTCACTCTTGTTTGCCTAAGCTGCTTTGGATACACCACGACCCTGTTGAGGCAAGGTCAAAACTTGAGCGACTTGCGATTGCTTCACTCCAGTGGCAGCTGGGGCAAAATGAATCGTAACGTCCAGTCGAAATGTTGTTCTGCTTGCAAGTTCGTCATGATGATAGGGGAACGAAATGCGTATAAATATGAAGCAAGAACCCGCCGTCGATAAGAACAACCAACACTTGAAAAGCAGATTCATCACACCTTGCGACCTCACTACTGGCTTCCGCACGACTTTGAACTTCTCGACAGCTTTTAACTCTATCGTTTTTCCATTAAATCACCCGCGCCCATCATGAGCACAGAGGAGAACATCACGCTCTATTGCGAGGGCACTCCCAATCCACTCAAGATTTCCATCGCGCTGGAAGAGCTGGGCTTGAAGTACAAGGTACGATTCCATCATCGCCCAATATCGTCAAACTCACGTTCCTTTGTTTGGGAAACCCTGACACAGTCCGTATGTAGGTACGCGCAATCAAGCTCTTTGAGCATGAGCAGAAAGAGCAGTGGTACCTTGACATCAACCCCAACGGTCGCATCCCAGCCATCGTCGACAAGGACGAGAACGGCCAGGAGCTCAAGATTTGGGAAAGTGGTGCTATCTTGCAGTATCTCGTGGACCGGTACGACAAGGACCACAAGATCTCGTATCCCCACGGCACTAAAGAACATTGGGAGATGACGAACTGGGTAAATCTGCCATACCTTTATCATCATGCTCTTTGAAGAAGTGACGACCTCTGACGGGATATGCATAGCTCTTTTGGCAGGTGAGCGGCCTTGGGCCTATGCAGGGACAGGCAAACCACTTTGAGAGTATGTTTTGAACTGCGATGCTACGGTTCCCCAACACTGCCCTGGCGATGGAAAGGAAAAGAGTTCTGACCTGAGATGACAACAGTGTCCGCGTTCGGCGACTATCCATACGCCCTGAATCGCTACGTCAACGAAACACGCCGCCTCTATCGCACCATGGACAAGGCACTCGCCAAGAATCCTTCAGGATACCTCGTCGGTGACCATCTCACTATTGCCGACATTGCCATCTGGCCATGGGCCACCGCGTACAGTAAGAGGAATATCCCAAAACCGCTCCGTGGCTAAGAAACTAAGTGACGGCGGCTTGCAGAGTACAGTGGTCTATCCCAAATCGACGAGTTCCCTCACGTCAAGGAGTGGATGTACAGGCTCCTATCGCGTCCTGGGTTCGAGAAGGGTCGGAATGTGCCGCAGCCTCATATTTACCTCCAGCTTAACAAGCTGCCGGATGAGGAACTGAAGAAGATTGGGAGAGAGAGGTCGGCTTGGATTCAGGAGGCTATGAAGCGCGATGCTGAAGCCTGATACGGAACATTGTTGCGTCGGACCGGGTCTGCTGTATGGCTAAGCTCAGCTCCGTAGTGAAAGTCTTGTTACACCTTCCCTCGGCTGTAAGGG
This sequence comes from Ilyonectria robusta, assembly GCF_021365365.1. Taxonomy (NCBI): domain Eukaryota; kingdom Fungi; phylum Ascomycota; class Sordariomycetes; order Hypocreales; family Nectriaceae; genus Ilyonectria; species Ilyonectria robusta. The sequence continues at coordinate 1,467,724 of NW_025764437.1, read as the reverse complement.
AGCCAGGCCTGTGCTGTGGTCTCCAGCCTGGTGATTTGCTTTCATTGGCTTGGACCTGATCTTTAGATGTCGGAAGCTTGGCCTCGAACCGGCGATTGGCGCCCACAGCCTCGGACCTGGGTGGGCTCTGGAATTGCTTGTTCCTTGCCAGGATAACAAGGATCACGTTGTCCCTATGAAGAGTATCCGTACAGTAGATATTCCAATTGACGTGCTGCGTTTGACGATACTGAGATCTAACAGGGATTGAATTGAGCCGCCGAGTAGTCTTCCAAAAAAAAAAAAGGTCATCTCATGGCCCTGTTGCCAATTGGTGTACCGTCTGACCGCTTCGGATGATGGTGCTTCGGACGCTTCGTTCGTCGTCTGGGCCATACTTGACGAGGAAAACGACTCAGGAGGCGGTACTCCTGAAATCTGGAACGGAGGGCTTCAGAGAGCCATATTCTGTCTTGCAAAGATTCTTCTAATGGGAAGACTATTCATAAGAAGATTTTACTAATAAAAAGACTACTAATGAAAAGACAACACTATAGTCGATAAGGGCCGAAGTCCTTATATCCCGCGCCTTTGACGAAGGTCTGCAACCACGGACCCTGCGTCTTCGCCTCTGTGAGCTCCCAGAAGAGCTTGGCATGTGCCTCTCCATCGATCTTGAAAGCGGCCGAGCCGTCCGCCTTCCGTTCATCAACATAATAAAATCTACAAACTGTTAGTCACATCCACTCGGGCGTTAAAGCACGGCGGGGATGACATACTTGAATCCTTTCTCTTTGTATTCAGCGGCAGCAGCCATCATCATATGCGCAGACGCTGACTTGCCAGCGCCCGATTCCAGAAACTGCGGGAGGGGTGTGACGTTTAGAATGTTCCCCGTGAACATAAATACCCTTGGCGCATGGGCAGGGAGCTCCGCGAAGCCGAGGACGGCCTGTTGGGCAGCGACAAAAACACTGGTGTTGTTGACGGCCATGTCTCGCTTGAAAGCATCCAACGGGATCGCAAAGGGGTCGTTGGGGGGAGCGAATGTCGCGGCGCCGGCTGTGAATTCTTAGCAGGGCATTCAGCTAGAGTCCTCTCGTGCTAAGACTTACCGTTGTAGACGACTACGCTTGGGATTCCCAGCTCCTTTCTAACCTTTGTGAAGGCTTGGACAACATCGTCAGGGTTGGCGAAGTCGCTTTTGATGTGAAGTTGATTGTCTGTGCTGTCCACCTCCTTCAGCGACCGGGCTGCGATTGCAACCTTATAGCCTTTCGAAGCAAAGGCCTTTGCGGCTGGCAGACCGACTTTGGGACCCGCACCGAGGATGAGAGCGACAGGAGATGTTCCAGGCATGGTTTGGAATGTACGAGAAAAGTCAGACTGTGTGTGTGTGTGTGTGTGTGTGTGTAGTCGAGCAAGAAAGCAGGAAGTCTTCGCCTACCATTTATATACTTATCTTCTCGTTGAGGCAAAGAAGGGGGACAGGGAATAGTAATACCCAATCGGCCATCGGCCAAGCGATTCGAGGCGGCGAGATTTCTACTGGTAGCGTTTGTAATCAATATTGCAGTTCCGCTTACTCCGAGTAACGCGTGGCATAGATAGTAGGTCTCACACGTAGCGTGCGTATTTTCCGCTTTGATAGCTACAAGCCGACCAAGCTGTTCTGACTTTCAGGCTTGAGGATTGGCTCGGCCGTCCCCATATAGAGTCTTGCTAATCTAAGAGGATGCGGATCAGCCCTACAGCATTGCTACAGTAGCGTAGCGGTGTCCCAGGGCGTAGCGCGGGATTGCGTTCTACCGACAGCAGCTAAAAACAGGCATGTTCCTAGGCCTACTATACTTAGTCATCGCGGACCCGGACCCTTCGGAAGGTCCGAACTCGAATACACCATGCCCAATTCCGTTCGTCACCAATGTAGTTCTGTCTACGAGTCCTCCGCTCCGGCTGACTTTCTTGCCTTGTAGTTGCGTAAGCTTGGATATTTGCTATTCCTTGGCTACTTGAGTCCATTTAGTTGAGAGTCCACCTGATACAATACGAATCATCAAGGGATAACAAGCTGACAAACGTTGGCAATGCTACGTAGGAGTTCCATTTCAAGGAAAATAGTAATCAAGTTCAATGTGCTTTGGGCTGTCGGAGAGGAGGCGGTGATGCATTTAAAGGAGATCAGAAGTCCGTGATCCCGGGTCTATCTCGCGCTCTATCATCTCTCCTGGGTCTTTCATCATCAGCCACCATTTAAATCAATTCCCAAGCTTTCCGCCTAAAATCAATTTTCGGATAACTCGACACACCTTCATCAAAATGGGGGACATGAAGCCGATCAAAGTGTTGGGAGTCCACGGGCCTAACGCTGGCAAGGTTATTCTCCTCTGCGAGGAGCTAGGACTGCCATATGAGACGGAAATGATCCCGCTTACCGACGTCAAGAACCCCAAGTACGTCGCCGTCAACCCGAACGGGCGGCTACCGTCTATTCAGGATCCAAACACAGACCTCACGCTGTGGGAGTCGGGCGCCATTATCGAGTACTTGACAGAGAAATATGACAAGAACCACAAGCTAAGCTTCGTGCCGGGCACAGCTGAGGCCTACCACGCTCGTCAGTGGCTCTTCTACCAGACCACCGGTCAGGGACCGTACTACGGGCAGGCGATGTGGTTTATTATCTATCAGCCACTTCCCGAGGCGCGCGAGCGCTACGTCAAAGAGGTCAACCGCGTAACTGGCGTGCTAGAGAGACACCTGGCGAAGCAGAAGCCTGACGCGGACGGCAACTCCTGGTTCTTAGGTGGCCGGCTCTCGTACGTGGACATCGCCTTCTTTACATGGCAGCACACAGCTGAGCCGCGAATTCCGAACGAAGAGTTCAACGAGGATGACTACCCGCACGTCAAGAAGTGGTGTGACAACATGCTTGCGCGCCCAAGTGTGAAGAAGGTCCTGAAGCTCCAAGAAGCCAAATAGGCTGTGGCAGGTCATTGTTGTAGGGGTCTTTCTGCCTTACACAGGCGAGTCACTGCTGTGAGGGGGGGTAGAGACGAAGGGATGCTTGTTATTATCGGGGATAGAACTGTCTGTGAAAACTTCGTTCGCCTTCCGCATATCTTTCGTCTTTCGCATATGAGTATATTTTGTGTGGATCGGCGTCGCCGTACTGGTTACTGGAGGAGCTTGAGAAAACGTGGGTTGAGGTTTTATCCGGCTAGCTCAGACTGAGGTCGGGGCTACACGGTTCCTCTACCAGAATGCAGTGCTACTATATAAACCCTATATGGATTCAGTTAGATTGTGGACGAAATAAAAAAAAGTATTCTGTGTGTGTGATGCTGTCAAGTTGACGCTACACCAAGGACGCAGCCACTTACATATCAAGTTGCAAAACAGGACGGTGAATAAATTACTGCTGCCTTGTACGCCTCCTGCCTAATCTTTGATGTCATTGTGTTTCTTTCCGAGCACAGGTTGAACCTCAAGAAGGCTTCCCGGCTCTTAATGACTGGTTAGGGCGCATGAAGGCCAGTCCTGTCATCTCGAACGTCCTGCAGGACCGGTTTGCGGCTACAGAGGCCAAGTAAAAGCGTGTTCGGGGTCAAGGCAACCTGTCTAGCGGCATCCATCCTGCTGCTTGGGCGAGGTAGAGCATCCATAAAGTTGTATTAAAACAATCATGGTGGAATAATTATGTAAAGGACGCCGTAGACCTTAGACTGAAAAGTTGAACAGCCTTGTTTGCTTCATTGTTTAAGCTGTTGCAAGTTCGATGCATTCGTCTGAGTTCCTCGGATCGTGAGGATGTTCTTGGATCCCTGGTAAGCGTCTCCAGCAGACGTAGAAATGGCTTGACGAGATGAAGGTCTGAAAGTGCGTTTGATGACGTAGGGTTCTGTGTTAAATTATAGAGCATACTGCTGGCTGCAGCGAAGAAAGCGTGAAGAAGCATCCTAGAGTGAGTCAGAGAAAGAATTCTGGAAGGTTCTGGTTCTTAAGAGATCATTTACCAGACGCAAGAGCAGTCTCCTTGAGGGATGGCTTCAATGAGACGGATCGCTTTGCGTGACTCAGTGAGACATAGACTGCCTGGGGGTAATAATAGTTCAGACCGGCTGAGATCTTGATCGGAGGGAGATCGCGGCGTCGGGGGCAAGTGGCGATCAATCATTGTCAGGCAATGAAGATATGTGAGTCGAAGAACCACCTTGTGGATCATTTCGCCTGCCATTTGGGATTCTGACAACACCGCGGAGTCCTCTGGCGATTCCAGCTGCGCACTGGACTTCCAGTACGATAATAAAGAACTCAACTCTTGTGCCGCAATCGCCCTCTGTGTCTCCGATTGTCGTCCAGCCCGGATCGAGTACAACTGTTTGTACACCTGCCCCTGAATAACTGCAAGCCCTATGCGATAGTTGAAGAGGTCCACGTTACATGACTCAAGACTTGTATTTGATGGCAGTCGGACATCCATGTCATCATCATCCTGGCTGAAGGGTCGGCCCGTCCGTAGACTGATATCCTTGTCAAGAACGTATACCTTCCAAAACACCCGCCTCCGTGTCTCAGCTTGTGATTTCGTGAGGGTTGGGTCGGAACACTCTCTGTGCAAATTCATAGCCTGTGCCAAGCGCAGGGCGGCGGCTACGAGCATTGAGGCTGGCTCCGGATTCGAGGTTCCCTGAAGAATGCAAGCCATACCCACCAGAGCCTGGACGACGGAGAGGCTGCGGTCAGAGACGTTCAGCTCGGAGACGACGCTTAGGGCGTTTTGTATGTAACCAAAGGCTAGGGTGTTCTCATGCGTCGGGTCCAATGTGCGCAGGCCGCGGAGACGATGAGCTATCGACAGCACGACATTGAGACAGGCCCACCAACCAGCATCTCCAGGATTGGAAGTCGAGTACTTGAGTTGAAACTCTCTCAAGAAGTCCTCTTCATCAAAAAGCGGAAGGAACCTATTATAGTTGTTGAAAGTTTCCTTAACCAGCTCCAGAGCGACTACTTTTGTGGGAAGCTGCTGGCGCGTTGGTAGAGAAACTGGTCGTAACTCTGGAGCGGGATGCGGCCATAGACTGTCGGCTAGAGGGTCAATTATAAAACCCCCCAGCGCAGACAAATCAGGTTCGCCGTAGTCGTGTGTCCGGATTAACCCTAGATTGCTCGTTTGTTCGAGTGACGGAATTTGTGAGGCGCTCATTGACATCCATGGATTACTTTCGTTAGGGGATGTAATCAGTGCCGACGTGTCAAGCGATACTGTGGGTGTCGTTTGCTCTTTATGCGAACTGTTGTCAGGCACATTTGGCTTCCTCGAAGACTTGTCTCCTAGAAAACTCTCCAGTTCTAAAAGCCTTTCCTCGAGGTGTGCGATGTATTTGAAGCTGCGGAACGTTTAATAGACGCAAACTCGGTGGGCTGGAGTAGTAGACTAACCCAGCTGGTCTGCGAGGCTTCCTCCTCACTGCAATTGGCGTGAAGTGGCACCTTGTGCAATATTTGGTGCACTGAGCGCATCCTTGCGTGGTAGGCTCGCAACGGATCTTTTTCTTCCGGCACATGTCGCAAGCCTTATCTTAGAGTGTCAACAGAGGCGGGATGGCATTAAATTTCCGGGTTCACTCACACGAACAATGACTTGCCGCTCTACTTCCCTGAAACTTGGCTGGACCCTGAAACCCGTTTGTGACTCCATGAGTTGCGGTGCGAAGGTCGCCCCAGATTGAAAGGGTGTAAGGAGAATACCCAAAAAACTTGGACCTAATTGCTTCGCTGCTTAAAAGCGACGTCGAGGAAATTGAGGGAGCAAAGTCTTGCAAGAGGGCTCAGCTCTCGCGTCATGATCAGACAGGAGATTGATTATAAATCAGGCTCCTTGCATATCATCAAGTCAAGGGTGGGGTGGTAATTAACTACCCTTTGGCATTGTGAGGCAAGCCGCTTACTAACCTCGTTCCGAGATTGGTCCTATACTCCTTGTCATCCAGAGTTGCTCAACAAGATGCCACATTAGCCGTCTGCTCGTCACGTCCCATGTTACGGCTGGCTATCACGACACGGGGAGATCATTCTGATCAACTTCGCCACATCGAATGTGCGTTTCCATGTGGGTGCAGTAAAATCGGGTTTGATAACGCGTGCCTTGCATGCACATCGGGAGAGGGCATACAGAAAATCGTCGCTTTGAGCTTCTTCAAATCTCCACATGCTCGAACGCCTCCAGCACTGTTGCGAATCGTTCCATGCAACTTTGTTGTGGACACTCAAACCTGCCTAGGCTAGTTCGCCCATGACGGATGCAAATTCGGGAGAGCTACCATACGGTTGTTGGACAAGCCAATTGATTACAACTCTACTCCTACCCAACGAATATAAGTCATTTCAGTCGATCGCAAACCAAGACGGAAATGAGATAACAAACTCATTCGTATCTTCTGGAAACTTGCCCCGGCTATGCATGCTCTATTCCTTCAATCACTTGCTTTCGGGCCTTACACTTCAGACATCTGTACCCAATCCATTAAGTCAATCTTATTGTGAAATGGATGCCCTGAAATGAACTGCAGACATGCAGCTCAAATACTCCCCCCCGAGGCCTTTATAAGCGGTGTGACTGCACTCCCTTGAGCATCTACCGAATACCAGAGGATTTTGCGACCCTCTTATGCCCGTGAATTTGCGTCTTCTCCCACTGCGGACTCCCGTGAGACGGATGGGAAACCTCTCGTTCTTGTATCTCAAGATTTCTCTGCGGCCCAATCCTTCTATCGTCGCATGATCACATGGGAAATTTGTGCAGAGCTCCTTGAGTTTGAAGGTCTGGTCGGCATCATTGCCCGAAAGACTATCAACGCAGAGTTGCACATTACCCTTGGTATCTAGCCTGCAAAGCTTGATGTCAAACGACTTGGCAAGATAGACCCTTGGGCAATCTGAGATTTCGATTGGTTCAAGGTAGTTCCTATCTGCAGCGTCAGAATCGACCTCGGAGCGGCCGTCGTGGGATTCATTAGAGCTGCTTTGGCTCTCGGAGAGGTCAAATTGCACCCGGCGGTCTGATACAGAATGCGAATCGAGTTTGTCTGTGCTGAAAGCTAAATCTTTCAGGGTATCTGTTTCAGTCTCGGAATCCTCATATGCAAGGGCCCCAGAAGCCACAGGGCGGGAGCTTCCAGGTTCCTTGTGTTGGCGTGAACGGTCTTTTCGGCTCGTGAAATTCGGCGGAACACTCTCGTCTGTCTCTCTATGCGGCGCTCTTTGCGTTGGCTGGACTGGATTCTGTCGTCTGGTCTCGTTGGAACGTTGTGCCGCGTGGGTGGATGCTTCGTGCGTGGAGGTACTGGCGCTGTAGCTAGCAGTACGCTTTCTTTTCCTTTTGGTGATCCTCGGGACCTGGTCGACCTTTTTTGATTGTGTCGAGATGCACTCCTTGAGCTTGTTCAAAACGGGCTGCACCTCTTCTTCTCTGAGGCTTTGGATAGCTCTTTGAGTCTTTGTATGGCTAAGGTTGATCAGTTAGCTTCGACAGTTCCTGGGCGGGAGAGGTTCTTACCCAGAGTCTGTACGGGAGAGAACAGTGACGACAAATGCAACGTGCAGTGATGACTTGGCGTACTCCACGGCCTGAAAAAGATTTCTGATTTTCTCTGCGTCAATGGGAAAGAGATCCCGACGTCTCCGGTTCCCCAGTCTCAACCACCCATTGGATCTTTGAGGGTCATGGCCGTCCTTCTGGAGTGTTTGTAGAATTCCCCCAGCATCCTTGGTGAGCTTGTCGAGGTTTGACTTGCATACTGCCACCAGTTCTCTCCTTTTACCATCAACTTCGATAATAATGGCATCATTTTGTCCAGATCGGTGCTTGCAAATGTCATTAACAATCGTTTGAATCTATGTAATCTCGTTAGCCGTAGCGTGATCCGGGGTGTCAAAGCAGACAAACATGGATAATATTGTGTAGCGCGTCAATGTACCGCTTCCAATCGTCCTTTGCATTCTTGATTTTAAATTCGTAGCGCACAAGATTGTCAAGGACATTGATCAGATCTTCGCAGTCCACAACTGCGCCAGAGGGGCTCATAGCGGCTTGGTACACTGGGGTTGAAGAATGAGAGCTATATGGCAAGTGGTGGTTTAAAACCGAAATGGGGGCGTATGGGAGTCATCAAGGACTACAATTAAAGGGTTTTGGTCACACCACGGTTGTGGTTCATTGAATATACATGTATGCTGCGACATATCATATGGAGGTCCCTGTGATGCTGGTATGACCAGGTGATGCGCACACTGAGGGGTTGGGGACGCACAATGTAACTCTACGGATTACAACATGCTCGCAATCGTTCGCGGAGACAGCACCCTGCGGCAAAAGCCAAAGCCTTCAGAACGGCCAGTCTTGGTACCGAAATACGTGGCAATGTTTCCAGGAAAATACGACACTAAGTCCACCCTTTCGTCTGCAAGAATTCAACGCGTCGGGCAATAAGATCCAATAGACACAACGCCGAGTCCTGGATAGGCCGCCTTGAAAACGCCCGCATTACAATCATGCAGTAGTACGACAGCTGCCAATCAATCGCTTGGGATTTGTGAGGCGGGGTGTTGTGAAGTGCAATTATCTGGATGCCGGCAGAACAAATGACACACACAACCATCATTGTGCAACCCAGGTAGCACACCATATTCCTGCCACTGCATATTTCCCCTAGCCCCAATTGGCCAATTCCGGGTTATCTATCACTTACCACATATGATAATAAACCTTTCGGGTTGATATTGCATGTTAGGCCGTAATGCGTACTCCTCTCGACAGCCCTGTCGCGAACAAGTGCAAAGGTGACATGGGGCAATCTACCTCATTGGCCTCTATCAGAAGACACGTCCAACGCCCATGGGTTCAAGCGCTGGATAAGTTGACATTAGGGAAGTTAAACGATTGGGGACTCCCATTCGATATACACGATTCGTTCATCAATTGAAAGGACAACCCATTTCCGTAGATACGTGTTAGTGGGCCTTTCTTTTCGTGTAAGAGGATGACTCGATTCGTATGTTTGTACGGGAACACAACTTATGCGCATCATAAATATAGCGTGTTTTCAGACACAATGGCTAACTGTGGCATGCGATTCAATCACTCTACATGGAAGTGTTCTGAGACTGCTGGCAAGGCAAACATCTAGAAAGACATCAGTGATCGTGTCGACGATTCTTTAATGTGAAATATAATACATCTAAGACGGCATATCTTATTTTATGTAAATTGGAGCGATTTAGTAATCCCCACTCGGCCGTTACTCGGTCGGTTCACTGCACGGCAACTATCCTGGCCTCCAGGTATCCAGTCGCGTATCCTGCAAGCTGCCTTCACCAACAGCATGAACCTGATAGTTGATGCACGGTTGCATGAACATATTACAAGAAAGGTTATTTTCGCCGAAAAATAACCAACATGTTTCACGGCACTAGATTTTGTCAATTCTGACGCTGTCGCTTTGACCGCCGCACTCCGACAATGGCCTCCCGCAGCAGCTCGGATCTTGGTAGGGCGCCCCTTGCCAGGATCATGATCTCGAGGAGTTTGGATACAAGTGGGACGCAGGAAGTTTGAACCCGAACGCTTATGCCGTGAGAGCTTTACGAAGCATAATAAACAAGTATCTCTTGCTGCTTGAGAATAAGGCATCTTGAAAAAAAAAATTTGAAAAAAAAATATATAAAGACAAATAGAAGTGCTTTATTTTCTCTTACCCGAACCCTTATATATTAGCGATAAACTGTGCCCTAGTATAATTATATGAGTGACTTAGATGGGTACAGACTTTGTGCATCCCACCGCACAATCAAATAGGCGCCGTCAGACAGAGGTGCGAAGTGCATACGACGTACACCTCTTCTGGTCAATCGGCACACGACTACACAGATGATGGGTTCTATTAATTGCTGCGGTGGCCTGACTTAAAAATGCAGACATCTGCATAGTACGAGGCACAGAACGCACCAATTGCACTTCTCCTTCTTCACCTTCGGATTCAAAAAGCGGTTGCGTCTTCCCCACCCGTACCGAGGGAGACCACAAAAGCCCCGAGGCCTTGCCATATTCAGCACAGGGTGCTTGGGGTATACGCCATCCAAAACCACGACAGCGCATCCGTGCACATCTTGTCAGGGGTCAGGGAATAGGCCATGAACTTGGGGTTCCTGCTGGAAAAGGGAAAGGAAACCGCTCTGTTGGAGCACCAAAGGTTGGACGTGAGTCTTCTCCGATAGGGCGGTTCTGCTAAGGTTAACGCGGCTTACGCGCGTTATCGATGACAGAAGCTGGTACCGAGATGGAATGGCAACAACACACAGCATGTCTCAGAGATGGAAAACTGGGGGCGGTGTCTTTGCCAGTGGCATACTCAGTAACGAGAGTCTAACCGCGTAGATGCTACAGGAAGTTACCGCCAAATGCAAGCTAAAACAGCCAGAACGCATTGTACAGGCGTTTTAGGTCTACAACACACACCTGACCGACACAAGACCAAACCGGTATGATTCATGTGTGATTGACAGTGTGGCCTGATGACGGGATTGCGGATGACGTTGGGGTGCATAATGCAGAGTACCAGCACGCAGTATCCGTCCCATCCTCGCGAAGGAATGGCAGCCCTGTCCGTACTCCGTTCCGAGCTGAGGTGCATGCCGGTACCTCACGCTCAGTCTCCGGCCCGAGGATGGTTGGCAGCTATATTTATGTACGGAGGGTTGCATTGCACAGAAACTGTGCAGAAGGGCAGTTATTCCCCTTGCCAGGTTGTGTCGATCTGGTGTCTTCCAGGTTTCGTCGTTGCACCGACAAGGAAGGCAATCGACAAGGTGCGTCGGGCGGTCCGTATTGAAATCTCGGGATACGAGGGGGGCCACAACTCTGCACAACTGGGGATACCAGGCGTCCAATGATACTTTCCTCGCTGTCGGCATCATGCAGCCCGCGGGCTGGACTGGGCAGACTGCCAGCTGGCGGAAGCTTTGCTGAGGGAGGGCGAGTCTTGGGACGCACTCTGCATATTCTTGGTCGCATGGGGGCGGGCGAAAGGGCTTTGGTTCTGGAGCTATCGACCGCCACGTTGGGTAGCGGCGGTACAGTTCGCTCCAGAATCAAAGCTGCGTGTGCCTTGTCCATCACCCGTCAACCAGCCGGCGACAGGACTGCAGATGGACGGGATATGCCATGGGGAATGGAAAAAGGCTGGGTAGTGATGGCGGCCTCCGACATGAATGCACACCTCGACATTTGACGAGAAACTCTGGAGAGCAGTCCGCCTTGCATCCCTCCGTTCCCTGTGGACCAGGCTGTGAGGTGTGAGGCCAGAGCAATTAATGAGAAGAACCAGATGAACGCCGCATCGCTCCATGTGCCGTGATTAGCTCTGCGGTAATGCAACAGAGCCAAGGCCCTAGCGCCATTCAGCAGGCTGGGGATTGGGCAGATGCCGTCATGAGAATATCATGGGAAAGGTGTGGGCTTGAGTGGGCTTGAGTGGGCTTGAGCGGGCAATGTGACGAAGGGAAATGTGGCTGTACGAGTACAGAAGCGCTGAGCCCCAACGGCTCATTCCAAGCCCCACTGGTAGGTGGTAGCGGGTGTTAGGAGTTTTGCATATTTCACATGTGGAGCACTAACGCAGATGACTCGCGCTGAGCCTCACGCAAGACTCGAAGTGCAAAAGAAATAGAGTCCTCCTGCACAGCCGCACGCACAGGGCTCGTGCTGTGGAGACGGGTGTGGAGCGTCGGCGACCTGCTAAAAACAACACTTGCTTTGGCGAGCAAGGCAAGGGGGATTGCCATGGATAGGTACCCAACTGTCGAATGCAGTACCTGGGAACCGTCAGTCCTACTTGTCCTACTGCCACCGAGAGTGTACTGCGTACTGTACCCGCCCTCCTAAATTACAGCATTGTCTGAGTGAGATGGTCCGCACAGTCACACAGTCAGACAGACTGACGAAAGCGGACCCCAAGCCAAGGTTTTGGCTAGACGGCCCTCTCCGTCTCCCAAGGCTGAATGCTGCCCCGTGGCTTGTGCCTGTGGAGGTCGCAGCACCATCGCCCACTGGGAGGCCGTCCCAAGCAGCCATGCATGCCATACCGCCTGCAATGGTAGGGAGTAAGTTCCGAAGCACACAGGTTATTCTAGCGAGGCGCATCCAAATATACAACACAGAACCTGGGTGCATGCGGATGCTGATGTTTGTTTTAATTCGTATCCTTCGTGTCCCTGCACTCTTTTACTTCCGCTTCTCAGCAAGCCGCACTACAAATGAATGAAGCATCTGGCTTTCTTCCCAGACCTGCTTTGCTCTCTCCCTTGCCGTGCCGAACAGTTCCAAGCCCCGGAACAAGTCTCAGACAGCAACCCACAGCCTGACACTGGTCTCCCACCCCACTAGAGCCGCTGGAACCTTTCGGGTTTTTAGTGGCCAGCCTCCGCTAAAAGCTGCCTGCACCAAGTTCCCGCCCGCAGCGCCCCAGGCTTTCCTCTGTCCTCGACTAAACCTGGCCGGTCCTACAGGGCTTTCTTTCTCCCCGAGAATCAAGGCACCCATCCACCCCTGTCTAGCCGTCCTCACAACCCACCCACACGCTCATAACCCCTGCTTCACCCTGTCACCACCCTGCCATTTCTCCAACTGATCCTCTCGTTCCAATCTGTTTCAGCGGCGCTCAACCAAAACCTCGCCTCTGACATTTCTCTCCATATTTTTTCCCTCACCCCTGGTTTGTCCATCCAGCCTTCTTCTTTCTCCATCCTTCATCCACCAGCTCCATCCACCTTGCTCGGCCTCCGTCGCGCACTCCATCGACAAACACCTCGCTCCATAATTGTGTCGCCGTCTCTCGTTTCGTCTCCTTTTCGCGACACTCAGCTCTCCCTTGTTTTCTTCCGCTGCTCGACCTGCTACACATCGCGTGTAGCTCCGACCCCAGCGCCCATCGGCCGACACACGCGTCCCCGTATTCCACTCCACCTTACAACCACAACCTGCCTGGCCATTTTCATCAACCCCCGACGATAACATCAACAACACCATCCTCCTCTCCTATTCAGTCCGTGACTCCCGGTCGGAGTCAACACATGTCCAACGTGGCTACACGACTAGAGTCGCGCAAGTCGCTGCTCGGCACTGACACGGGATATGGCTATGGCGGTCACAGCTACAACCAGTCCTACGGTGACGGCGACCTCTCGCCGACATACGATCAACCCCCGGTTCCTCAGCCCTCATATCCCGACAACTCGCACACACCTGATCCGGCCTACAACCAAGGCTACGCCTATCGGGAAGGCCTCACCTCGTCCGCTCCCGCCCCGAGCACTATTCATGGCAGCATGGGCTTCATCAAGAGCAAGTGGCCCGCTGCCATGATGACAGTCTCTGTCCTCCAGGCCATCCTCTGCATCTGCTTTGAAGCGTACGTCGCCCTACTTGATCACAATGCTTCGCGCGAACACCCCATTAACTTGCATCAGATACATCTTTGCCAAATTTCAGACCAATCTCGGCGATTACGCCGGCAAGCCCAAGGTTCAGTCTCAGGTCAAGACTATCCCGACCTTCTTGACCCTCTTCATCTTCGGTTTCCTGTATACCTTGATCATTGTCTGGGATGCTCTCCGTCAGAAGAACACCATTCAGGTCATTGGAGTCTGCTTCTCCAACCTCGCCCTCATGGTCTACACCACCATCCAAGTCGATCAAATTAAGGAGGCTATCCAGGTTCTAACGAACAACGCCGCCCTCGCCGATAAAATCACCGCTCCGGAACTCTGGGCTGACGTCAAACCGTATCTCATTGCCATCCCCTGCATCATTGCCTTTGCCACCGTCTGCATGGCATTTATCTCGTGGAAAATTTACCAGGAATATGCCTGGGACATCCTCAAGACCATCGGTGCCGACTACCGCATGAAGAAGCGCTTCCTCCACTATCAGGTATGTTGTTCTTGGATCTCAGCGTTATGGGTTGGATTTTAACAGCGTTAAGATCTACATTGCTCTCTTGAAGTTCGATTTTTTCTTCTTCCTCGGCTTCATCGTCCAGTTCGTCGTCGTCGTTGCCCAGAAGAATGATCCCGAATTTGCTTTGACCATCGTAACGATCCCCATCACCATCGGAATTCTCCTCGGCGCTGCCTTCTTCACCCGCAAGGAGAACAAGGCCGGCATGTGCATTGTCATGATCCTGTACCTCGGCGCTCTCACCTACTTCATCTTCAAGCTGGTTCGAATCTATCAGCCTCATTTCAGAGGGTCCTACGAGGCCGTCCGCAAGTCGCTCACTGCCTTTGCCGTCATCACCATCCTACTCATCGTCCTCACCATTGTCAACGGCATCATCTGCATTGGCAACTTTAACAAGGGCCTGAAGCCTCACCTACAGTCCAAGCCCAAGGTCGTTGAGAAGCCAGACCTCAACTCTATCAACCTGCAAGATGTCAAGCCCCAGATGCCCAGCCGCATGACCATCGACTAATTCGGTTGGTCCTATCGCGATTGCCGACGACCCCAAATATCTTGGGCGACATTATTGTACAAAGAAACGAATTTACGAAAGGAATTAAAATTTCACCTTCAGAGGCACCGGTCAGACAGGGCAGGCTCAGGATCAGACGGTGACCACACGGAAGATGCGTGTGCAGAAGGCAAACCAACGATATCCCCCACCGACGTGGGATTTTTCTTTTTTATTTGATTTTCTGTCTCCTTTGTGAAGTTTGCCACATACCAGGCGTTGAAGACACCGTCATTCCTTTGAATGATCGACCTAGGAGTTTTTTTTTGTTTTACCTTTTTTCTGGTGATGAGTAGTTGGATGGTAGGTTGCTCCCTCTAATCGAGAGGAGATCCTGTTCGTTATGGAAGCTTGGGAGGTATTAGAACCAATAGGGAGCCCAGCTAGAAGGACTTAGTCTACTGTTTCTTAGTTGTGGATAGTTGAATGACGAATATGTGAAATCCTAGAGCTGAATTGGCCATGTTTGATGTATGTGTCTGTTTGAGCCAAGCCCAAGAGACTTGGTGTTGAAGCGTATTGAACTGTGCTACATAGTACATTCCAATGCTGATCTGATGTTAAAGAAAAACGACAAGGGTTGATCAAGCACCCACCTTCTTCCTAGATACCGAATGGTGCATCCCAATGTGACAGTAAACCGACTCCCGCTCTCAACTCTCCGTCCCAAGTAAAGAAAGGAAACCCCAAACAAAATAATAGCCCGCTGCATGATCCATATAGCCAACAACGCCGGGTCCGAATGGTGCAAATACAAAAGCAGCCCGAGATAACCGAAACAGGATCAGAGTGGTAACCTGGAGCGGACACCAAAAATGAAGATAGACAAGTCAAGGCTAAAATTTGATCTTAATGGCATCCTTGACGTGGCCCTCGGTGGGACAGTAGGGGCACTTGTACCGAGCGGCCTTGGCGATGTTGTGGAGGGAGTCGCGGCAAATGACGTGGCCGCAAGATAGCATCATCGCTGGGTTGTCCTGGGTCGTCTGCTCCTTGCTGACGGGGCAGACGAAGATGGGGTGGTAAATCATGGACTCTGGCAGGGGGGTTTCGAAGGCGAGTTCGTTTTCCGTAGTCCACTCCGTTTTCTTCTCACGCATGTAGGTTGTGTACTTGATGAGGCGGGGCAGGGCAATGGAGCCTGCAGTTACGGCCATGTAGAGGGGCGACTCGGCAGAGAGGCCAAGCAGGGAGCAGAACTCGCGCGTAAACGACATGGCGACATCTTCAAAGGCCGAGTCGATCTCGAAGATGTGGCGGTACGGCGAGGCGGTGAGGTTGGGAGAGTAGACCATGGCGGCACAAAGTTGCTGGATCTCGCGCAGATGGCGGGCCTGGAAGCGGGCGAAGTGGGCGCGGGCGTAGGTGAGAGCGCCGAGCTGGCCATTACGGTTATCATCGGGGAGCCCGTTGACGCTAGAGCCCTTGAACAGCCAGACAAACTGAAGCTTGCTCAGCTCGAACTCGAGGGTGCTGCCCTTGGCGTCGAGCTGGGCGCTGTTGAAGCGGGCCCACTCGATAGCGGCCACAAGGTTGCGATCCTTGAGCTGGGAGAGGATGCTATACATCTCTGAGAACTTGTGCTGGAGATCCTCGGAGTGGAGGCTGTGCATGTCGGCATCTTGCTCCTCGTCCTCTTCCTCGTCATCCTCCATGTCGTCATCGCCGTCTTCGTCGGTATGGGAAGGGGCGGCGTGGGCTTCGCGGTGGGGAGGGTGGTCGTGGGCTTCGTGGAGGAATGTTGAGGCGACGGAGAATTGGCCCTCTCGGAGGAGGTGCATGGCGATGGCGCGATTGATGAGAGCTGGGTGGTCGGCCATGGCGTCCGTCTCCATGGGCAGTTCGCGATGGGGAATGGCCTGGTTGCGGGTTAGCAAAAGCAAGTGATGGAAGAATCTTGCGGGCGACCGACCTTGTCAAGGGCCTTTCCAAAGCCTTTCTGTGCCTTTGTGACCTCCTTGAGGTCTTGTGTGATCGCCTCGAAGCGGGCCTTGACCGGGTTCTGTAGAGTGGTCATGGCCATGCCGATTCGATGGGAGTCGGGTTCTGGGACGAGTCAGTTGGGCCAACTGGACGACAGGTGAGCAGACTGACCTGAAGCAACCTGTTCCCGGGCTGCGGTAAGCAGATCTATGATTTGGTCGACATCGTCAATCGCCGAAGTCAAGTTGGACTTCCTCATGCGAGCCAGCTCGGCCATCAGAGGCCCAAACGGCGAGACATGGTCGTCGGATCCAGCCATGGCTTGTGTTGGTGTGGGCGGGTTTCCCGGTCGATGGAGCTCCCCGGGAGGATACGGTGCACAAAAGGGTCTTTAATTCAGGGTTCGAACGGATTTGGAAGCTTGGCCAGTGGCATTTGAGCGTGGAAGAGGGCGTTGGGGGAGGGAAATGGCTCGTGGAGAAGGTCGTCTGAGGTCCGATCCGAGTGACCGGGCTGGTGCTGGACGGGTCATGATAGCGCCGGGGCGTTGGTATCGATAACGATGATGGACAGAGGTATGCTTTTAAGCGGGAGGTTTCGCCCCTCGTCTCAATGAATCAAATCAACGGCGAGCAGCAGAGGAGGTACACAGCTTCAATCACGGAGCGCTGTCAGTTTCCACAGACCACGGCAAAATCCTGGATTATTTCCTTCTTCTTGGCCTCGACTCAATCCATATCACTCTCCTTAGCCGTGTAGTGCCCACCCCCATAACTTGTGCCTGCAACACCGAGGTACAGTGGGGACCCGGGGGGATTAGTGCCCCGCAGCCAGCCAGCCGAATGCCTGCTTTGGCGGATGACGCTGCGCCTTGTGCAAGCTATTGCATCACATGCGAGCTGGACCTGCAATCTGCACCAGACCAGACCGTGTCTCGTCCCACGAACCTCCCTAACACCAACCCTCGCCTCGCCTCGCCAGTCCTCCATCGCGACATCTCCCGCAACGCAACGGCGTGAGGATGTAGCTCGAGCTCGACTCGACAAGCTTCAGGGTCGTCGACGACGCCATGGCCTTCCTATTTCCCGCCCCACTCGATCATCGAACCCAGAGGCTCGACGACGATTTCCTCGCCGCCGCCGCCAGGGGTCAAGCCCAGCGCAGCACGCGAGCAAACCCTAACGATGCTGCTCTTGCTCCTATCCAGGGAGAATTCCAGTCTCCAGCTCAGCTGCAGGATGGAGCCGTCGAGGCAGTGCCTCCGCTCCAGCAGCTGCCTCCAATGCAACGGAAGCATCTTGTCTTTGCAGATCCAATCGCATTCCGGTAAGAATCCTGTCCGCTATTTACCAACCGTCCTCATGGGATCCATAATAACAATTTATTTCCGCAGATATCTAGAAGACGACAGTTCTGTGACAGTGGTCGAGCGTCGCGCCGTCCTCTGCGGATACGAATCCTACCTTGTCGAGCAATGGGCTTGCTCGCGGCATTCCCCGACCCTCGTCATCACCACATATACAGGCGATCAGAAACATTCCATTCTAGTCAGCGTCCTATCCGTCCCAGCGGAGGAGAGTCTGTGGCCTGTGAAACTGCGTGTCTATTTCAAAGCTATCCATAAATTCCATGCGCGACCCAAGGAGACATCGTTAGGAGCGCTCATGGTGACAAATCTCAGCAGCTTTCCTTCCGCCCTCACAGTTATCCTCGTTCCGGAAGGCGATATTCGGAAATATCGCCAAACATTCATTGTCAATGAGGATCTCAAAAGGCTCGGGTGCTCGGGAAGGTCAGGTCTGACGCTCAATGATCCGACAGAGACAACGCGAGCCAAGTTCCAGCAACTTTACAAAACCAGCGACCGAATCCCGTTGTCCCAGGCAGTCATGGAGTTGATCAAGTTGTGCCAAGTTGCGCTGTACATGTTTGAGAAGCTTGATCATGAGTACATCGACGGGTTGCTCTGTGACATGACTGAGACCGCCATCAACAATTGGTGGACCGAGGTTGGAGCTGAACACTACAACTTTGAGCCTACCGACGGTATTTTGGGACCCTCCACCGTCTCCGCCCTACTTGGCATGTTGATGGGAGCAAGGAACCGTCTCCACTGGTATGGAGTGCAGGTCTCCAAGGACGTCTTCGACATTGATAGCACGAAACGTGGCGTCGGCCACTTTCAAAAATCACAGAAGCTTGAAAAGACCCGACGGTTGGATCGCCAGACACTCCTCAGACTCTACAGCGTATCGGCTAAAGCGGCTGCGGGCGAAGGTTGGGGTGTCCAACGAGCTGTCAAGTCGACCGTTACCGAAATTGGTGGCAAGAGGGGTGAGCTTGTCATGGGCATCGTCTCTGGAAAGGACAAGGGTGGGCTTGCCGATATTGAGACCTTAGACATCAACAGGTTCGTTAGCCTGGCATATGGCGAGCGACCGAAATGGTTGTGGCATGGCAAACCAAGGCGAACCCCTACCGAGGTACCAAACCGCACACCAGAACTAGGAACTGGGATGGTCTGGAAAGAAGAGGCCGACATCACAAACCCCAAACGACTCAATTTGGCACCCACCGAGGAGGAGCCGGAGCTCAAGCGAGTCGATGAGTCTCCAGTGATCTATTCGGCGTATCCTCCTGGCTCCGCGATTAGTATCAGCAAGAATCCAAATGACAAGGATGCATTGCCGAAGACGGTGTTCAAAAGCGTCGCAGGCAAAATGAGCGATGCCCGTTCTGGACTTGGCCGCATCAAAGATGCCGTGGGAGGGGGCTTACGAGGCCACAATGCTCGACCATCTGTTTCTACCAGAGAGGAGTTTGTGGATGTTGCCTGCCCTATTGGCCCTGGTGGCACTGTACAGAACTCTTCCTTGGTGGTAAGTCCAACGCCTATGGTTGGTGTGAATAGGGCCTTTACATGGAAGAACAAGCCAGAAGAATACCTTGCTGCCATGAGAAGAGGCGATACTGATGCCGTCTCTGGCCTCCCCCAGACATCTCATTTTGCCTCTACTTCAACGGTTGATTTCAAGCCGAGCAGTGCGCCTGGTCTTGAGTCTCAGAAACGAACAGAGCAGGAGGGAGAGCTGGTCGATTTTAGCGCCGAGTTGCTCAAGGATGTTCTTTCCAAGGTACCATCCGCTGTAGGGTCCTTGGTCGACGAAGCCGATCTCCAAGGGCCAATACTTGAGGTGGAGGTCAAGGCGAAACCCATACAATTGGGACTCTCCCGGAGGCACAGCATCCATACTGCCGGGCCCCCGAAAAAGCACGTCCCAAACGAGAACCGCTGGCCTCGCCGAATGTCGTTCGGTG
The DNA here is from genome assembly GCF_021365365.1 of Ilyonectria robusta. Classification (NCBI taxonomy): domain Eukaryota; kingdom Fungi; phylum Ascomycota; class Sordariomycetes; order Hypocreales; family Nectriaceae; genus Ilyonectria; species Ilyonectria robusta. The sequence continues at coordinate 1,447,934 of NW_025764437.1, read as the reverse complement.
ACGCCGAGGAAGCTGTCTTGACTTGGAAGCAGATCATTGACATCACCAAGCCTACGAGCGACCTTGCGAGTCTCGAGGCCTATGCCGAAATTGCCCAGTACTTCAATGAGCATATCAACAGCATTAGGACTGATATTGAGCCCTGGGTCTCCGAGAAACTCAAGGTTGTAGAGCTCCTCGATGAACGCTACGACCAGGACAAGGAAGAACTCCAAGCTCTTTACGAGCAACTCAACGAGGCCTGTCAGCGCCTCCGGGTTAGTGCGGACGAGGTCCTCTCAGAGCAACGAGGCCACCTTACTGAGGGCCTCAAGGAGGTTGAGGTCCTCATCGCCAAGCTCGACTACGAGATCAATGCCCTACTCCAAAAGGTCATCGATGTTGAGGACGGCATTATCACGTTTGAGAGACAGGTTGAGGACATGGAGCAGCGAGCTGATGCACTCAAGGATCAGCTCGAAACGGAAGGCTGGCTGCATTGGGCTTTCAGAAGCCTGACGGGCATTGGAACAGGGCCCGATATTACGCGATCGATGCTATAATTATCTACATCAAGCCATGTAGCACTCCTTGGGATTATTTAGCTTGGAGTTTTGTTTGGGGCGAGGGTCCAGTTTTCTTCAAAGGAGCAGCGTAGGATTAGCATAGGATACCATGGAAGGCGTTCTTCATGTGATGTAGACACATCTAATAGAGGAGGTGTTTTATCGTGACGGTCATGCCGCGGATCCGTATACATCTAGTTTTACAGCCCGTCTTACAACCCATCTTCCAAACCATAAGCCGTTCCAGGTCCCTGTCGATGCAAGCGCACGACGTCCCAAACCCAAGCACCAGATATTCGTACAAGGCTTCTTCCACTGCCAACCTCTTCGGCTCTATCATGTATTCATTTCTCCGTTATTCGTTTAGAACATGCCACCACCGCCGCTCTGAGCGCCAGCTCCCATAGCTTGGCCCTGTTGTTGCATGATCTCGCTGACCTTCATCGAGGTGTCGAGGAACTTGGCGGTGCATCGGTCGAGGCAGACGGACTCGCCCTTGTTGAGCTCGCCCTCGCGGTAGTCGGTGGGGATGCACTTGGCCTGGCACGCCTTCTGCAGCCTATTGAACATCTGCATTAGCCCTTCTCTCTTCATTGCCCCTGTGCGGTGGCATTGCTATCCGGTCGCCATATGTCTACCGGCAACACCCCAGGAAAGCACATACCGGTTGTAAGTATCAGCCATCATGCGCATCTCGCCCTCGACGGCAGCAATCTTCTGCTCCGAGGTAGGCTGAGGACGACCCATTCCGAGGAAAGACATGTTGGCGGTTGAAGTTGGGGGGGTTTTTTGGGTGGATGACGTGAAGGTTTGTTTGGTGGTGGAGAATTCGCAGTTGAAGCTGGCGGAACTTGGCCTGCGCTTTGGTTGATGATGCTGGCAGGTAAAATTTCCCCTTATCGATGGGGGTTGATTACGTGAGGCAGCCTTATCGGCCCCAAACTCAAGCCCGAATGCGGGTTACCCTATACCATTTCCTCAAGTCCTCAGTTTTCTTATACTGTGCACTTCACCGTTCTCTATATTTATTGCCACTGTAGTTGAAGCCTGGTGTACGATTTACGTGAGTTCGGCATTTTATTCCTCAAGTAGTATATCTCTAGAAGAAGAAATGCACGCGAAAGCGACCGATATTCGCTATAAAACACACAAGAGGACCCTCAACGGAGGCAAAATCACGATACAGATTTACACAAATCCGCTTCAGTTTGTCTGAGGATAACATTCCCGCTAAGCAGTCAAAATGGCATGATACGACAGACGTAGAAATGGCGTATAATCAACAAATTCCCGCATTACTCGTAGGAAATGAATTTGAGCAAAAGAAAGTCCTCAATGAAGGCTAGGACGACCAGTTGAAGCTAGGCACTTAACTAGACAAATAACGAACCACTCTCAGAGTCTCATGGACCAAACTAGACGTACGGGATAAATATGGCATTTGATTGAAACCCAATCTCCCACTTCCCCAGAAAACCCTAGTTCCTAAAGGTAACAGTCTTTGACCTTACCCATTCGCTCAAGCCAGCTGACGAGTTGAACCGACCATATCCACTAGACTTGGCGCCTCCATGAGGGAGACCACTCTCGTCATGAACCGACATGTTGTTGATATGCACCGCGCCAGTCTCAATCTCGCGAGCAATACGGAGGCCTCTCCGTAGATCCGATGTGAAAACAGCTGATGATAAGCCGTACTCGGTGTCGTTGGCGAGCCGAATCGCTTCGTCCTCGGTTTCAATCTCTAGGATGGAGACGGTCGGGCCAAATGACTCGGTCTTGTACAGATCCATGTCCGTTGTGACATTGCTCACAATAATCGGCCTGAGTCGGGTTTGAGTAGTCTCCTGGAGATCCAAATCTCCGTGAACAACCGAAGCGCCATTTGAGACCGCATCCTTCACAAGTGCCTTGTTCTTCCCAACAGCTGCCGCACTGATGAGGACTGGTGCGTCGTTTTCAGCCGAGAAGATTTTCGCAACAGATGCTGCCAACTTCTTCTCGAATTCCGACCGGATGGCTTTGTGTACCAATATCTTCTCAGTGGACATACACACCTGGCCTGAATTAATAAAAGCACCAAGAGCACACTGCTCTGCAGCCAGATCGAGATCGGCATCTTCCCAGACAATGGCAGGAGCCTTGCCACCTAGCTCGAGAACAACGGGCTTCAAATGGTCTCCAGCAAGCTTTGCGATGATACGTCCGACCGCAGTGCTCCCTGTAAAGTTGATCTTCCTGACGTGTGGGTTCTGTATCAAGGCCGAAGTCACTGCCGCTGCCGAAGCCCTCTCATTGAAGATGACGTTCAAGACACCATCTGGTAGTCCAGCCTCCTGAAAGACCGACGCGATGGCCAGCATTGTGCGGGGAGAGAGTTCGCTTCCCTTAAAGACGACTGTATTCCCGGTAGCGATGGGAAATATGACAGCCCTAGTGCCGAGAATGTAGGGGGCGTTCCTGGACACGGACATATGAGTGGAAAAGAACAAGCTGAGAGAAAATGACTTACCATGGTGCGATGGCCAGGACGACACCGTACGGCTCTTGCATGACAATTGCGCTGGTATCTGAGCTCATGGTAGTCGGGAATGAGCCTTCTACGGTTGCAATCCGTCCCGCGACATCCTTTATATGATTGATGGAAACACTCAAGTTGAAGTCAGTCCAGCCAGCTTCGCCACCCGTCTCATCTCCCATGTATTGACGTAATTCAGTGCGTCGCCTTTCCATCACCTCAGCGGCTTTGAGGAAGATATCGCGTCGTTGCTCTGGGGGAATTTTGCGCCATGTCTTGAGAGCCTTTGCGGCGGCTTCGACTGCGAGGTTGGCATCGTCCACCGAAGCCGAGTGACACCGGTGGACGACCTTGCCTGTGGCAGGAGAGACAACGTCAAATGCTTGAATAGAATGATGGCCCGACCCGTTTATCAATAAAGGGACTGTGTGAAGCGGCCCGTTGCTTGGGTGTATTCCGTTCGACATGATAGCGATGAAAGTGGGGGAAGTGAAGGGATAGAACTTTGAAATGCCATTTCCCCGGACGCTTTCCAGACAATCCTGGACCTTTAAAGGAATACTGGTGCCCCATAGCACAGTTATGTCTATCCGAGGCAACGGGCCAAGGCAAACCTCCGCATACGAGAAAAGTGGAAGTGCCGGGTTGTGGAGGGGATCACCAACATGGGGTTTCGGGAGAGCATAACGGCACCCGCCCGCCTTCGGATGATCCGGTGGGGGAAGCGCCACCACCTGCGATCTAGCGGAGTTATTTTAAGGGCCGCACAGTGCAGCGCCAGTTACTCTTGGGCGAATCGGCCATGTTAAACCAAAGAGGAATGTGCATGTTATAGCCGTAGAGTGACGCGTATGGCTCATGGTTCGTGGTGTGGACGCACGAAAATGCGCAAGGCTGTTGGTCGCTCGCAATGTTCTGTATTGGGTAAATTCCTCTGGCTCGGCGAGGAGGGACATGGACACACGAGCAAGCACATTTGGGTTCAATCGATTGAAACCTACGGCTTCACCCGTTGTCCAGAGATGTTTCGTATCTTACAGGCTGGTGTTTGTCGGTGCACAGTCGACCCACTAACCAAAGATCCGAGTCAAGACAGACACATCACTGTCGCTTCAATGCGGCGGGCTCAAGAAAAGGTTGAGGAACTGCTATAGTCCGGATCTGAATGGACTCTGTAATAATGAGCTACAGGGCCCTGTGAATGCTCTATGAATACAATATCAGCATACCTGGGTTTGGGACCGTTCCCGGAAGGGCAAACTGCACCTCAGACTTGGAAGTTGGAGAATGCACGTGGCTCTGCGAGGGCGGTGCAGGCTTGAGCGTTCTTTTGACGGGAGGGCGAACAGTCTTGGAGTCTGGCATGACTGCGAGTGGATGGTCAACGGGTAGTTGGCAGATGCGCAGGTGTGATGAATGGGATGGAAGATGGTTCAATTAATAGGCGGGGGTGAACGATTATCTGATTCCCCTCGACGATTGGTCGTGCTATAAGAACCACTCTTTCTCGAGTCTCAACTCGAGGTGGAGGGGCAAGCTTCAGAGATCTGACTAGGAATGATATCATGGAGATTAACCAAATGTGGAGAAAAAGCGAGAGCGAGACCGGCACCGTTGAAATTAGGACGAAGCATGTCTCGTCATGTCTCAGCCATTTCCTTTCCGCCACGGCTCAAGTTGTGGGGAAGCTGCCCTAGAGAAGGGACATGGCGAATCGTGGTGGAAGGAGCGACTTGTTCGGGGGGGACAGGTGCGAACGTGCTGGAACAACCTAGGGTCTGGCTCCACCCGGAGCAGGATGCATGCTGTGTGCATGGCAGGAGTGGAGAGGCGTTAATGGTGATCATGGCTTTGGGCGTTTTCCGTGTATTTTCCTCCGTCTTAGCGACATCTATTCATTGTTCTGTTGCTCGTGGCATGATTCTGGACATGATTCCGGGTTCGGTAGTACTTGCGCTTGTACCTTCCCTGAGTGATTATCGAGCGAACCACTCCAACATGGCATGGCGGACGAATCCCACACACACGTGACTGGCGTTCGCCGTCAACCAGCCAATTACAGAGCACAATCCCCCGCCGCCGGGTTTCCTGGCCTCTGTTTTCGGTACCCCCGCCCCAGTTGTGACTGTTTTTTGCCTGGCAATACTCGGTCGGCCGCGTCCAGACGCTAGCCATCAATCGAGCGACGGACGAAGGCGCCTTTTTCCCTGTTTACGTGCGAAAAGCAATCTTCACCTTGCAACAAAAACCGCCCTCCGCCCAAGCGCAAACCCCGGTGCCGCTTCGCTCCTCACCCCTCCGCATTCGGCCCTCGCCAACGCACCACCTTTTGGCTCTGCAACCACCAACGCACACCCCCCCAACATCGCGATACCGGCCATCCGCCTGCCTCCGTCTGTCTCCGTTGTGACCCAGTCCCGCCTTCTTGGCGCGTCCACGTCGCAAGGGCTCCTGCCGCGCTTGCAGCTCGATCGTCGAGTCGCAGCCGCAGCCGCAGTCGCCGTCTCCGTCTCCGTCGCCCGGTTGTCGGGTGGTGTTGCTGCATGGACGGCTCGACCATTGTGGCCGCTGGTGGGGCGGCTTCTATGAGCCCGACCAGCCCCGTGAGCTCTCGCCACGGCCACGGGAACGGCAACGGCCACGGCGCAATCAAGCGCAAGAGAAGCAGCATGGCGGGCATTGAGAGCAGTCCAGGAAGCATCATTGACGATGAACATGACCACGAGAAGAAGCGCCAGCCCGGCGTCAAGAGGGCCTGCAACGAGTGTCGCCAGCAGAAGGTGAGTCAAGCCTCTTCCTCTCCGCCATGTCCAGGTTACTCTCTAGACTACGCGCAGATCGCTGACCATGTATTTTCAATGCGCAATAGCTTCGCTGCGATGTCGTACAGGACCCCTTCCAGAGCTGCTCGCGCTGTAACCGTCTCAAACTCGAGTGCAAGATCGAGTCCAACTTCAAGCGCATAGGGAAGCGATCCAAGCACGCCGAGATGGAGAAGGAGATTGATCGTTTGCGCCGCAACATCTCCCGTGCCAAGTCACAGGGCTATGTCTTGGAGGTCGACGACGACGATATGAACTCCCCCATCGCTCAGAGCAACCCTACATACACTCACACTCATACCCGGAATCCATCATTGATGGGCTCCGACGAGGCTGTTTCCTCACTATTGCATCTCAAGCGGGGAGGAAACTACAATGTACCCCGATACACACACGAACTGGAGAACGTTCAATTGACCGAGGACAACGTCGCAAATCTGTTCCTCGAGTTTTTCAATTTCTACCACCAGTTCTTGCCGTTTCTCAACCCCCAACAGCCGCCCGATCAATATCACCAGCAACACCCCCTACTTTTCTGGTCCATTATTGCTGTCGCTGCCCGTCGGTTTAGCCCTCAAAACGTTCCAAATCTACTCAACAATCTCTCTGGCCCTTTGACGCGATTTCTGTGGTCAACCATAGGGGAGGTTCCTAGCAATTACTACGTGGTCAAGGGAATGTGCTTGTTGTGTACATGGCCCTTGCCGACCAGTACGACTTCATCAGATCCTACTCACATCCTGTGTGGTGTCATGATGAAGACTGCAACCGGTATTGGACTTCACCGACCCAATCACATTCAGGATTTCTCCAGGGTTTCAGTTGAGCTGAATAAAGAGCAGCTTAGTGATCGCGTAACGACGTGGGCAGTATGCAACATCGTAGCGCAATCAGTCGGCACCGGATATGGTCAGCCAGCATCGAGTCTTTATGACTGGACCCTGGCTACGAGGCCGGGAGACGATGGCTCGTTCCAGCTGTCGCCCGAGCTGGAGGCAAGACTCCAGATTGAGAGATTCTGCGACAAGGTGTCGAAAGAAATGTACAGCAATGCCAGCGACCCAAGAGGAGTTGCCGGTGATGAGCACCGAGCCATGTTGATGCGAGTCTATCGTCGGGACTATGCGGAGCTCCACGCCTTCACCATGTCCCAAGACTTGGGTCCTATCATCAATTTGCACATGAGGGCCGCGGCCCTCCACATGCGCCTAGCCGGCTTCTTCGACTCAAGTAAGACACCTGGATATATGGATGATCTCATGGGTCTCTGGCGAGCAACCACCTGTTTCCTCGACGACGTACTTGAGGTGGATAAGGTGACGAGCCCTCGCGATAGTATTGGTGGCACTATTCTTCTCTATGCGACCAACTACATTAACCAGATGATGGTTGCTGCTGGCTTCGCCCTTCTCAAGTTGATGAGGTCATTCTTCGCCAAGACCATCGACTTTCACCGCGGCCGCAACCTATTCCATCAAACCATTCGAGCCATTAGAGCTACGAGCGTCGTTAATAACGACTTGCAATGGCGACTGGCCGAACTAATGGTCCAGATGTGGAATGGAGCTCGACTTGATAGCAACCAGCAGTCCTTCAACAGCAATGACGACTCCCCGATCCAAATGGACGACAGCCTGCAGCTCAAGGTGCGATGCCGTCATAGTATGAGTCTGGTATTCGACTCAGTTTGGCGATGGAGGGAAGACTATCAGGCTATTGGGCGAGGGAACATAGACGGTAAGTCGCCTGGTATCCGTAATCCATGTAAACCGCTTCTTTCTCGCTCGTCTGTATTGCGCTGCTACGACATGATGCTAACTGATTATGAAATCAGCTGCGAAGCAACCCACAAACCCAGACTCCGCCAACGAATCTTCGGCTTCATCGACACATTTGGATAGCACCCTGATGCCGTCTAATACTCTCACTACGTCCAACATGCTCACCACGACCAACGGCGCCTTAACACCGAGTGCAACTGGCCTCTCGGTCCCACCGTCAGTACAGCATGGTCTGATGGGAGGAATGAATTACGGTGAAACGAACTACGACTTCTTTGACCCACAACACTGGATGTTGGACGGCCTTCTCGACTTTAACTATTCCTTTGTACCTCCCTTGGAAGGCGCGTAGCATGTATATGCTACTGCGAATGGGATTGCTGAGCCAGGGACCACTGGCAACATGGCCGACTAGGACGGGACGATATGTGACACGATTTCCCACGGCTAGCGGCACGATCGAGTTTGATTCAGATACCGGCGACAGCGTTCGTCAATGGGAAAATGCTGGAGTACAACGTGATTTGTACTAAACAAAAGCACAACAGCAGAGACGCGTTTTGATAGAGCCAATGCGCTCGTTTTGATTTTGTATTTTTTTCCTCCGTGTATCTTGAACTTGAGAATGGAGAATGCTCACTGAGGCACCTTCACCCTTGTTCAACCATTTGTTGGTAGGATTTTGGGACATATATTAGCTGACAGATCAGCGTGGATTGCTGGGATGGCTCGGGTGGTAGAAAAGATTTTTCAGATTTGTATGCAGCATGATGGAATGCGAAAATGTTTAATTACGTCCCTTCTTTAACTGGCAGGTGGTTCTTTGTTTACGGTTTCATGTTTCGTTTCTACATCGTTGGTTCTATCTAGTCTTGTGGAGAATGGTGCCGCAGCAGGAAATGAGAGGGCGGAGCTACATAAAGCTTCTGCGAACGTCACTGCGTGAAAGACGCCGGAGGAGGTGATGTCGACATTGACAATGGTTTCGAGTACCGGTACTTGGAAGTCTTGACCAACATGTAATGGTTGTCGAGCCGAGGCCATATAGTGGACCGTTTCAAGACCACATCCGCTTGCGAGATTGCGATGTTTCGAACAACGCACCGCACCGAATCTAATATTGCCTCTGTTGTATGTCGATGCGAGTGGGTTGTTACTGAGGCTATGTTCTCGAGACGTATTTCACTTACTGGCTGGGTCAATCGATGTTGTGGACTTGGTCCTCCGCGAGAGGCAATTACCCATCTGATAAGCCTCAGTGGCGGTTTGGAATATGGAGCGAAGCCGTTGAATGTTAGATGAAAGGGCGTGTTGGTTGACGGCTAACCCCGCGAATGCAAGGCACGGAAAACGATTGCGCCACAGCCGCCGTTGTTCCTTGCGGCAGACAGGCAAGAAGCTGTTCTGGAAGCGTTAGGGCCAACAACGAGTTGACATCATGCGAGGGACCAAGTTTCAGGCACATTGGCGGGGGCGCAATCCAGCCACGGCGTGATGGATCGGTGTGACGGGCGAGTCTCCTTGTACGGGAGGATCCTAGTGCTGCGGGAGGATTGCAGTCCTGGTTGGCGTCAGTCAATTCGTTGTTGGCCGTTGAAGTTGACTTGCCGAGGCCATCGCCGGCAGACCGAGAAGGCGGACAGCACGACCAACTCCACCGCCGGCAGTTTCTACAGATACAGATGGCGAAAGACGCCTACACGCCTACACGCCGACAATGGATGGGGTTCTCCCACGTCGGCCGCTGTAATGGCCGGAGGCGGTGGTAACACCTAGGTCGGCTATTGCGGCCAGGCCCAGGCCGCGGCCGCGCCAACGGTGCGCGGAGCGTCAAAGACAAACCAGAGCCTCACGTTAAGCGCCTTGGACGTACGAAGTGGAAAACATCACCACCGCTCAAGGCTGGGCAAGGCTGCACGAGGCTGAACAAGGCATCGCCCGAGAACGCCGTGGGCTGTGCCAAGGCAGCGTCGACGAGGCAGAATGGTCGCATCCGCAGAAGCCGGGTCACCCAGGGCAACTTAGATGGAAGGCCCTGGCGCGTGCAGTGTCGGAGGGAGAGCCACCCGGATTCCGGATTAATGTGGGATGAATAGCCCTAGGGCTTCTTCTTGACAGGCCTGGACAAGCCATGACAAGTCCGCACTGGCAGTTGGCAGTTGGCAGTTGGCTGGTGCTAACGAAAAGGCGAACAAGGAGGAACCAACAGCCACAACCCGCACGCCCCCCCTTCAGAGATGTGAAACCCGCGCCATAGATCTAAACCGGGATACGCCCTCCAATCCTTTCGGCGGCGCAAGAGAAAGAGTCGGCGCGCCGTTGCGAGATGTTGGTCAAGTGCCGGGAGGATGCGTGAAACCCGCTTGGAGATCTCTGAGGTGGTGTGCCAGTTGGCGGCAGTCGAAGCAACACGAGCCAGTGCCTTTACTCCTGGTACTCCAGGCACTAAGGCACTCCATGTACTCCACGTACGTCCCCAATGCCGATGACTCGACGGGCAGTGCTTTCAGGTCGTGTGTCCAGAGCGATCCTTGTGCGGACCAAGGCGTACCAAGCTGCGGTGCGGTTGAATGTTGTACAGTAGTCTTTGCGTACAGCGCATTGCCTCGCAGTAGACAGGCACCGTGATCCATCCCGAGAGACTGGGAATTGCCACATTCGCTGAAACTCGACAAACACGGGGAGGAGCACCGCGCCTACATGTCCTACTCGGTCCGGCTCTATGAATAGCCGTTCGCAACCTTTGGAAAGGGAACAATGCCGTCACGATGGCCCCATAATGCAGGAGACCGCAACGACCTGAAGTTACTTGGAATGTTTTCAAGAATGGGAGGGTTGGAAACAGTGCCTATAGGCTCTTGGTCATGGCGAAGGACTCCGCGAGCGTCTCCCGCGCGAAGCAAGTATCGGTGAGAAGAGTGGATGGACGGCAATCGGATGGAATGGGAGCTAGGGATGGATGGACGGAATCTCTTCCAGACGCCCCCCCTCCATCCCACCGCTCTCACAAGCCGAGACGAATGTCGGGCGTCAAACGCAAGAGAGGCGTATAGACAAGGTGCCGTGGTGGAGTTAGGCCTGAACCCCAAACCCCAACCTGCGCAGAGGGCAAGCAAGCAAGAACCCGCTGTGCTACATACGGAGCACTGACTGGTGCGTTCATCACGAACCGAGTGTGGTGTGCCCACACACACGTCGAGAGTGACATCCATCAGACGGCGAAGCCGAGGCCGTGAGGAAGCTCTCTTTTCTGAACTCAATGATCAAGGGGCTCGGGAAGAGATACGGAATAGGCAAAGGCCGAGGACAGTCTCTCCCTGTGGTAGTATGGGGAACCGTTGTAAACTGCTTGTTGACATGGCATCACGGTCGCTTAGTGGCTTCCCTGGACCCTCCGTTCTCCAGTATTCATTCCCCCAAGACACCCCTTTTCGGATGAGGGAGGAGGATACGCTCTGTTGGCCAACAAACTAATCTGCCTAACTCGATCCCAGCACCCAGCACCCAGAACACGTTTGCCCCGAAGGCCCTGTCAAATGTTGGCCCTTTGGAAGGGGTGGGGTATGGTCCAGTGGCGCCTGATGTCCAGTGCTGTCAATCGTCGAGAGAGCCCCTGGCGCCGTTTATTGGGGGGCCGAGCAAGCATCACCGCGCCATTGACGGCCACGAGATTGGCTTCTGACGAGGTGGTCCCCTGACGATGATCGACCGATAGATGAGCTTGAGGGGCACTACCTTTGCGGAGGAATCGAGTAGCAAGGCTGAGTCGCCCAAGGGTCAGTTCCTGTGGGGGACGTGTGACTTCGCCAGGGTGGGATGAGGGATGAGGGGGAGGGGGATTGACAAGCAGCAAGGAGTAGCACCCATAACAAGCAAACAAAGAAAGGTGCCGGCGTCTCATCTCTCTTGAGCCTCAGCCGCCGGCACTTTGACGTCTTAACGCCGCTTCTCGATGCTCGATGGCCCGGCAATAGAATACGCGACGTGGCCCTTTGGCAGTCAACCCACCACCACACAGCCCATGGCCTGCACGGAGGTGGGCTCTGTGCTTCGCCTGGAAGTGGTTGCTGCCCGCAACATACGAGTGATAGCGCAGGATCCTCGAGCCCGACCCGAGGGTTTGGTACCGCTCAATCTGCATGACGCTCCGAGGCATGACTCGAAAGGCTGAGGTATGGAGGAGGAGGAGGAGGATGTGGGTGGAGGCGCTTCAGGCTTCAGGGGGGCATATACGAACTATGTTGTTGGATCCTGAGACGACAAGCCGCGTCTAAGACTGCAGATGGTAGACGCGAATGGGTGTCTCCCAGGGAAGAGCGTGGTGATGGTGATGCATCGCACATAGCATGGGTATCATGGGGGGGTCGAGCTGGCCAAACGGCAGACGACTGATGCGACCTGGGCGCTTAGGAGTGTGTTAGACTGTTGGTGTGAACGGGGGGGCCAAGCAAGTTGCGGCCAACATGGCTGCAACCAGCAGCCATTCCGCACGCAGCTTCCGGTTTAGGTGAAGAAGCGCCGTCACCGAGTGTCGTGTCGTCCCGACAGTTTGGAAAATTAGGTGAATAAATGAAACAAAGTTGAGGGAAATCGAAGAGGAAAAATGGGCCGCGCTGCGCAAACGCCGGGATCCCAAAGTGGTCGGCCGAGCGGGGAGTGCAGAGTCACAGCCCTTCCATCCATGACCCATATTCCATTATCCATGTGTGAGCGAGCACGACCACGGGTGGTGTTCTAACTTCACGAGCGAGTGCCGCGAAGCGACGAAGCCGCGGGGGCGCGAGACCGAGACCAACAAGGCGAAGCCCGAACAACTGAAACGACCCGACGAGGCGATGGATTGTCACGTCACAGGGCTGCCGATGGGTTTCTATTTTTCCCATGGGAATCAGAAGGATCCGAGGAGATCTGCAGGAACCCCAGATCTGGCAGGCAGACAGACAGGCAAGGCAAGGCAGAGTGGGCGTGTGACGGGAACAGACCTGGAAGCAATTAAGTACAGGATGTGGCAATGCAAGCACGGCGCCGTCATCGAAGGATGCGGCACTTAGACGTGACCTGGTCGATCAGAGCATGGTGAGGGGCGGCCGGGAGTGGAGGGGAACAGGCGGCGGGCTGGACGAGGCGGAGGGTAACGGAGGAAGCAGAAAAGCACCCATCGCCAACAACTGACAGACAGGAGCGAGGCTGATCCATGCGGTGCGACGCGATACTGGAGTCTATCAGCGACGAGGACTGTGGCTGTGGACGAGATGTGCCCACTCGCCCACGCATATCCCGGCGTATTTGCAAACGGACCAAAGATCTGGCGAGTGAGTTTGATTGTGGAGTGAGCAGCAAGCGCACCGTGAGCCAAAAGGGCCTGATTGACGGATGGATGAATGGACCGATGGATCGATCCCGCTGAGCTGAGAGAGAGCGAAGCCCAAGACAAGACGACGGGGTGGACGACGGCGGAAAGTGGGCGTGCGGATACAGGACGTGGGTGTGCGCTGGCAGTGGGCAGTGAAAGTTCGCTTACAGCCCTGCCGGTACCCAATGGCGGCCCACTTCGCTCATCTAGACGCGCGCGAGCTTACCACATCGGGCATGGCGCACCAGGCCGGAGCGCACGCCCATTGGCCAGCAGACCCAACGCACATGGGGGGGAGGTGTGATGCGTAGCCCGCCAACCACAGGCCTGCGCTGTCCCCAGGCTAAGCCGCGCTAAGCCCAACCGGGGGGCCAGGGAGGCCATGGGTGGCTTGGAGTCCCCCCCGGCTAGGCCCAGGTGTGGGCGCAGCGGGTCCACCCCTGCTAGCGCGTCCCGACAGTTCGGTAACGCCAAGGCCGGGGCGGGTCGGCCAGGGTCGGCCACTGCGCCCTGAGTGGCCGGGGCCGGGGCCGCATTTCTCGCCCCGGGTACGTACCGCCCGTAGCGGTACTGCACCGCGAGGAGTCCGTGATCCCGCCGGTTGCCCTTTTTTTCCTCAGCACCTCAGCGACCAGCGAGCAACGAGCAGCAACCAGCGCAACAGAGGAGCAGCGGCGGCGCGCAGGGTCCCGGCTGAGAACTAAACACACTCACGCGCGCGTAGACACTCGCGGACGCAAAGCACGGAGACATTCGGACCCTGCACAGCCTGCACAGCACCACGATGTACATTTGGCACACGGAACTCCGTACCTGGCACCGGTTCCCACCCTCCCTGCCATGGTGCCGCTACTCCCCCTCCACCTTCCAAAAGCCCCTTGTCCCCTCCTCCAGCGCCATGCTGCGTGGGTTCTCTTGCGCGGCGACGGGTAGGCGATTCCTCCCTTGCCCGTATTTGTGCTCTCTCCCTCTCACTCTCCCGTTGGATCAGGCTGGATTGGACTGGGTCTGTCGGCCCAGTGCGGAATCCGTCCACAACTCTGTTTGTTTGCTTGCCGGCTTGTCTGCTTGGTCCGATGCCCTTGGTCCCGGCTCCTCCCTGAAAAGAGTGGACTCGGATTCGTTACGTTCTGCGCCGTACCGAGCACAAGCGAACGTAATTGTATGCCTGGCGCGCGACGCGACGGCTACGCTCGCCATGCTCAAGATTAGGTCGTTTCTTTCTCGGACCGACCAGGCGCGAGAGAGTCGCAGACAACGTTGATCGGACGGCGGCAGAGCATCCCGTCTGTTGGCTCCCTGGACCGCGCGAGAGGCGAGCGAGGGCCCATGGCAAACGGGCAGCAGGCATCGGAAGGCGGGAGACGGTTCCCGCGATACACGCCCGACCGACGCTATCTGGCTGTCACTTGATATTGATCGACTTGGCCAAACCAAGGTCCAAGAGACCCAGGCAAACCGGGGGAGATGGGTACGACATGGCAAGAAATCGCCTTCTGGAGTGCGCGGGGGACCCTAACAGGCTAACAGGCTAACAGGCTAACACGGGTCCAAGCTCTACTTTGTACGCTTGCGTTTACGTTTGCGTCTCGGTCTGTTGCGTCCTCTCTTCTCTCAGCACTGTGTCAGTCAGTCATGAAGAGTCAGAAGAGCTCGTCAGTCCGTCAAGTTGATTTCTCGCTGCGCTCAGTTTCTGGCCGCTCCCTGGCCTGGCCGTAGCCCTATCCTGCCTCGCCCTAACTCCAGACCCCTGCGCCTATTCAAGATTATGGCGTCCTCGTCTCTCTCGCTCGTCTGCTGAAGGTCGCCGGCCCTCCACTCACATCCCAGCACGGTACGGGACGTCACTGGCGCACCCTTTTTCCAGGCCGATCTCGAGATCGATGGACGCCAACGGCCCGCCAGAACACCTCCCGCATTCCTGGCTCTCGCCATTCCGCCGCTGTTGATTCTCCCTCTCCCCCCCCCCTGGCGAGCTGATGCTCGCAACTGTGCTCTGACGTATGGTCTCGCGGCGACGCCAATTGAATGCTCCCCGTGTCTTGTGCCGTCGTGGGCGATGGATTGACGGCGCAACGGCTGGCATCCCACTTCGGCCGAATCCTACCTGCTTTTCCCTCCTCGCTGCAGAACGCAAACCCTGCCCATCTCCACCTTGCCGCGTTCCCCATGGCTCAGGCTGGACGCCCCAACTAGTCGTCTGTCCCCTGTTTGTTCTTCATGTGCTCGTGCTGGTCTCTGGAGGTTGTCTTCATTCTCCCCTCCAGCCCCGCCCCAGCCCAGTCAAGCCCCGGTCGAGTTCAGCCCGCCCCTACTACGTTGTACGCAGCACGTTGTACGCAGCACGCTGTACTGTTGTAATTGACCCCCCCTCTGGCCATCTGTTCCTCTTCTGGGCCCTCCTCGGCCCCCATTTTGGTCTCTCGCTCAGCCTGTCCGCTGTGTCCAGTACCCGTTTTGCCTTCTTCTCTACCCATTTGCCCATGCTAGCAGCAAACGGGCAAGGCTAGTGGCGGCAAATGGAAATACCTTCCGGATCGTGGCGGGCCCCCCGGTCGTCGACTGTCAACTCCGAGAGCCCTGCCACTGCCACTTCCGTCTTGTTTCCAACGCCTCTTTTTCCAAGGCCCCGATCATCATCTTCAGCAGCAGCAGCATGGAAGCCTTTACGAAGAATCCTTCCGTCCTCGCAGGCCCTGCCACTCTCCTCCACTTGGCGTTTGGCTGAGCGAGTGCCGGTGGTGATAGCCACATATCCATCTCAGCCGCT
Source organism: Ilyonectria robusta (assembly GCF_021365365.1). Classification (NCBI taxonomy): domain Eukaryota; kingdom Fungi; phylum Ascomycota; class Sordariomycetes; order Hypocreales; family Nectriaceae; genus Ilyonectria; species Ilyonectria robusta. The sequence continues at coordinate 1,432,145 of NW_025764437.1, read as the reverse complement.
CGCCATCTGCTCCAGCCCGCGCCTGAGACGCTAGCAATACCTCTCGGAACCGCTCCCGGCGGGACAAACTCAACGGATGGACAAAGGCACAGAACGCTAGATGAGAAAGCCCATCATAGGCGCAAATGAGGGATGACGAGGAGCCGTCCACGCAACCGGGCGCCGTCGGTGCTGTTTCCCTTCTCGAGGAGTCCGTATCCATCCTCCCATCCTCCCATCCTGCCATCCCATCCCGTTCTATCCCCATCCCCATCCCATCCCCAATCGTCACACGCCCTCTGCTGCCCGTTCCCATTCCCACGCCCTCCCACGCTCGAGCCGCGCCCCCCTCCTCCTCCATCCCGGTCTTATCCCCACTGGCATGCACGCCCTCTTGCTAGCCTCGACCATCTCAGCGTACGCAACGGACCTGGGCGGCTATCTTCATGCACGACAGTTCAAAGTACCTTGGGCCTGGTCTTTGCTTGCCCATCCTGCACCCGTGGCACTGCAAGCCAATCCGCCCCCAGGGGCCTGGGGCTCATGTTCTTCCTCCTCCCCGTCCCCCCCGGTCATCTCTTGGCTTCCCCCCTGGTCGAGTTCCAGACCAGGGGCCCCCTCTGTTCCTCGATCCCTGTGGACTTGCTAATATCCTTACTGTCAAGAAGGTTCAGGTACTTCCTTCGGCCGCGCTCGCTGTTGTCGACTTCCCTGCGACCTGCGACCTGCGACCTGTTTGCTCGGTTGATCTCCACTACTACTTCTTACCTCCAACTACCATTTATACAAAGAGGCCGGCCGTCTGCGTCCGTCTGCGTCCCCCACAAGGCTCTCTCCTCAACTCGTCTTCTCCCTTGGCCTCGAACAACGGACGCACTTGGTCTTCAAACTCGGTCGCGGCCAGGAAAGGCAGATTACTCCTTGATCTCCCCATCTTCTATCTGCCTCGCCGAACTTTGCTTCCATCTTTGAGCACTTCATTCTGGTCCATAAATGCGCCAGTCTGAGACAGAATCTCCCACCCGCCGCCACGACATCTACGACTGTCAAACACTTCCTGTCAAAGCATTCTGTTCCACCACCCCACTCCCTCCACGACATACTTGGACGTTAATAGTCCGCGATCCCGTCCCAGAGTTTACATGACAATGGTCGAGGAGCAGTACCTTGCCCAAGGTCTAACCCATACGGACGATCTTTCGGGAGCCAACAACCTGTCCGACGGAGGACCAACAGCCTCCGGAGCACCCCCAGCTTCTGCCTATCCCGATTTGACCCCCTACGCAGCAGTAAGTTTCTCTTTAAAAGGACGAGCATTGCGCCTCTCCTTGTTCTCTCGTGGCACCAGCAACGGCCCGACTCACAGCCAACCCGCAGGTCTCTTCTTCCCCTTTCGGCATTCAAGGCCAGTGCGATCCGAATCTCTTGACCCCCATCTCTGTTGCGGCATCTCCCCCTTTGCACCAAGCTCGCAAACTGGTGTCTCAGTACCCCCCTCCTCCAAGCACACCAGGGGCTCAGCAGCCCACTCCCCCAGGGAGCACCAAGATGTATCACCAACCGCAGTGGCCCCCATTCGAGATGAACGGCCAGTCCAGCCAAACCAGCTCGCCCATGGCTCACCAGGCGGCGGTGGCTCCAGAGTACATGGAAAACACCTACCTCTCTGACGAACGACGGACTCCGGGGCCTCCTACTCATTACCTGGGCGCCTTTGGAGTCTCGGAAGGCCCAGAGCCAAACCAAATGAATACGCCCTACTACATGGACATGGGACATCCAGTCAACCCACAGCACCAGCTCATGCTTCGAGATGACCACCAGATTCCAATGGGCGTGCACCACCGAGAGATACCAGGTGGCCCCCTCTTGAACGAGCCTCAATCATCCCATTTCCGGCCAGCGCGCCGGCCAAGCTCTGAAGAGCAAGCAGTACAGGCCTCCATCGACGGGTCTCATTCCGTCAACGGCTCTCCTCGCAGACGTCCTGTCTCAGCAGCCTCAGGGCGAGTCAAGAAGCGACCAGCCAAGGCCCGGGGAAGAAACACCATGCCAGATGACCCCCTCGAAGAACACAAGAACTGCTTCGGACAGGAGGTCCCCCCAACCCTGAAAAGCACCTGCCCCGACGAAGAGCGTTGTATATTTGAATCCCGCTGGAAACACCGCCACCAGAAAGGCCAGGACATGTGGGAAAGCATCCAACGCGACTTCAAGAACAAGTTCAACAAGTGCCCAGGAAAGGAGATGTTGCAGATGAAGTTCAAGCGTGGCCGTGCCAAGTACATTGAATGGATTCCCAAGGATGTAAGTTGCCTCGAACATGGCCCAATAAAGAATGGTATACTGATTCAGATTTGCTTTTTTAGGATGATCTGCTACGCGAAGCCTGGAAGCGAGTCGAGAAGAGTCGCTATCAAAGCATGCTCGAAATCTTCTTTGAGCTGGGGGGCTCCCGCAACATGCGCCTGAACGCAAGCGACATCGAGATCAAAGTGGTCAACGACCTGAACCTTGAAGAGGGGCTATACATGGACTTCCACGGGGACGCCAATATCCGCCGCCGCCGCAAGTCCACATCGACAAGAAAGCGAGGCACCGCCCGTGGCGTGGAGGAGACGTTGAGCGACGAGATGATGAGCGTCAGCTCGCACAACACGCACGAAGACGACGTAATCAACCAAGTCCACAGTCGCCGAGACGTCAAGGTAGAAGACGACTTGGGCGCGGGTCCAAACGACTTGATGGACGTCCAAATGTGGGAACAGTCGGGCGTGATGCACCCACGAAATGAGACCATGAGTCGCCAGGCATGCGAGCAGATGATGAGGTTGAGCCCAGCGGCTCCACAATACGGACGACGTCGGGCATCTTAGGGAAGGGATTCATGGCGCAAGGTGGAACTGGTTGGGTGGGAGGGTTATTTGATTTCTGGATACCGTTTTAGATATTGCTTCATCTTCTCGTCGAAGAGCTCACACTCCTTTTTTTGTCATCAAAAATTCCCCGTCTTTTGAGATCAGATTCGCAGTGTACGAGGACGCCTTCATTATACCCCAAAGAAATCGCATCTTTTTCTTCTTCAACATAGTTTAGACGGTCTCCTTCTAGTTGGTCACCCATCTCGGCACTTGTGACTGAAACACCCCCCTAGGAAGGCAAATAGGCAATTAGGCAGACAGGCAGGCAGACAAGCAGGGAGGTAGGGAGGCAGGGGAGTAGGAAAGTAGGAAAGTACAGTCACAATTGATCAAACCTCGGCCATACCTGTCACCAGGTAACCTGGGCGACTTTTGTTCAGCTCGACCCGACAGTCCGTCACCGCACTGCCCAGTAACGTTTCAAGGAGGAGGCGATGGAATGTACGGGCTTTGGTCACAGCCAGGCCATACATGCAGCCACCTGTGGCCTGTAGGCGACCACATAGCGGCCCCTCTCCGAACGAAACTCCTCCGGGGGTACTGCCTCTCCGATGAGGCATGCGCCGAGCTGTACGAACCTCCGCCCGCACGTGGAAAGTCAAGTGACCGAGAGTGGCTTCCTTCAAAGTCTGGGGTCAACAATAGGCGCACGGGTTGAGGGTCCGCCAGATTGGCGATTCTGAGCTGTGCTGCCTGTACTATGTAGTCTGTGGCGTGTTATTCGGAGGCAGGGGAACGGAAAAGGGGGCGGACTCGGCACAGGACGGCGTGCTTGAGACAATTGATCCTCGGCTTGCGGCTTTGCAGGCTTGCAGACAGGCTTGCAGACAGGCTTGCGTGTTCGTACTGAGTACTGCTACGCAGTAAATATGTGCGGTCCCGACAGTCTGGAAAATTGCGCTTTCAAGTAATTTGGTTTTCCTGCGACACGCATGCAGCTCGGACAAGGATGCTGCGGTTGCTCTTGAAGCCGGGAGGGTGTCGAGACAAGATTGACCCATGATTGATCCATAGTTGATCCATGATTGATCCATGATGGGGTTGCTCTGAGTCTAAACTAGTGGACCCGTCGGCCGATGCCCTAGTCGACCGCCAGGGATCATGCCTTAGACTCCGATGCAGATCACGCCGTTGACAGTTGGACAGTTGGAGAGGAGAGTTGGACCGTTCGGCAATAGGTAGGTTTCGGCCGTCGTGGTGTGTGCTTGCGCTGAAGCGTCGAGGACCGCCCGCCCGCCCGTCCGTCCGTCCGCCCCGGCCGAGTTTCCGCGCGGCTTCAACCTTTGCTCTAACGCCGTGGTGGACATGGTAAAGTCGGGTAGGAGGGTGTTTGAGGGTGCTGAAGGTTGCTCCAAAGATTGGCGCGAGGGGATACGATTGGGCGGATGGAGAGTGTTCGGTGTAAACTGTGCGTGTGTGCGTGAGTGTGCGTGCGTGCGTCGTGCGTGCGTCGTGCGTGCGTGTGGGGGCCGGCTAGACTGACGAGATGGTCTCACAATAGACGGTCGATTGTTCCCTCAAATGCGGAGGGAAGCCACCAATGCACAAGCTAGCCCTAGAGAAGGAGGCGTATACCATACTAGAAGGCTCGTGGCCACGCCCGCGCCAACGCCAGCGCCAGCGTATGTCGCCAGCCCATCCCCGGGGATCCGGAGTGGGCAGAACTGCCGCCCTGATTAGTCCTGATTAACCCTGAATAGACTGGTGCCATGCTGCCATGTTCCCACAGCATCTCTGGTGCTGCTGTAATTCCGCTGCGCCACGCCCACGTAGGTTTCATTGCAATGCAGCCTGTGGTCGTATCATTGACGGCCTATGTGGGCAGGGGAAAGTAGGACAACCAAACCACCGGGTCAGAGTGGGAATCTTTTCGGCAAATGAGGTCGGCGTCTTTGCCGACTTCGGATTTCCGACACGAACAAGTTTTTTGGGCGGCCGCGAGGCCAAATTGTGCGGCTTTTGGACCGACTATCCCAAGTTTCGAGGTAGACGTGTCGTTGGAAGAGCCATCTGAGACCGTAGTTGCTTTTTTGCGACTGACACCAGCCACAGTCAGACACGTCGCAGCGACACTCAGCCCTACCCGTACAAGCACAAGTAGACATGCGGAGATCAGGAGCCGATGCAGTGCCACATGACGCGGAGGCCCGAGGTACGCGGAGCATGGGTTTAGTGCTGGATAGTTCGTTCGACAGCTTCAAACCTCGGCCAGCTGAGCGAGTCCTTAGTCGAGCCAGTAGCATTGAGTAGCACTGTGCCGATCAACTCGGGCCACAACAACTCGGTCATGCCGATGGAGGCAATCTTGGTCCCCCGAGTGTGGCAATAGCATTGGGCATAGTCCCTGAGACTGGTGCGCCAAGGCCGCCGCCAGCGCCTTGACAATGAAGCGCCTCGATGCTCCGGCATGTTGTCCCTGATTGGCGTCACTTGTGCTGCCGCTGCGTCATCGGCCACACCACGGCATTGGAGTTGGTGTGATATACTACGTAGTAATGCTGAGGGAGGGGTCTCCTGAGGCGTGCGCATAGAACACCAGTTGCAGGTCCGACTACGTAAAAGTAAGGCCCCGCAAAGAGGGAGGGCATCTGAATGGTGGCGGTCAGCTGCTATCATTTTATTCCACCGTTGAGATCCATCCTCTCCTGGAGATACGGGAGGGAAGCTTCCGCCAGGATGTCGGCGATTTCCAGTTTGAGAACCACTTGGCCGTTTGGCATAAAAAGACGAAAGTAGCAGGTAATGGCAGGCATTCCCCAGGAAGGGCAATGCAAGGTCGGGAATAGAAACAAAGTCGATAAGGCTACCTACCACTGCCGCAGCAGCCGACTTCGAACAGACTCGGATGCCAGCTGGCAAGTGACATAATAGTGGTTCTGTAATCCGGGGCCGTGTGTCAGACTCGATGGCAATTCACCACTGGCCATCATGATTGGCAGCTGGGCATGGCTTGTAACTCGGCGGACGGTGTCATCACCCGCTTTTAGTTCGATGCCGCGACTCTGACTATTTTGGATCGGTTGAAGATGGTGGTGGAAAACAATGCAAAATGCGGTTGACTGAACGACGCAGCTGAACACTTGCACATCCACAACAGGTGCGATGGTGTGTACTCGAGCTACTCCCACCCACCGGGCTCCGCACCGCGTGGCTTGTCGTCGTTGCTTGTGTGCTCTTGTGGTGGAGATAATCAGAGGATCTTCGATGGAGCCTTCAGTGGGGCCTGGTCCGACCCAGGCGACGCTGTGCCGAGTGCGAAGTTCGAACGACATGTACTCGTAGCAGGTACTATTGCTGCGTAGTGTCATGGAGTGTGTATTGGTACCCTGTCCATCAGCTGCATCCGTGCAAAGGAAGATGCCACCCCCCCTCCCCGGTCCCCCCCATGCGGGCGCGGGTGCGGGCGGCTCCGGGGCACAACACCACGCAGGAGACGCACGAGGGGAACCGCCGCGCGTGTGATGAGGGCGACAGGAACACGGCCATCGTTGGGGGTTCGCGCTTAGATGTGCGCTTGGGTCGAGAACTCGATTGCCAACACGGCGTCGCATTCGGCTGCAGTGGAAAAGGCCTGCTTTGGCGCGGCGCGTGCTGTTAGTTGTTAGTTGAGTGACGCGAACGGCGCTGCACGTTGGCTGCGGGCTGTTCGTCCTGGAAGCGCTGTGCAAGGGCGGATAGACACTCCGTAATACAGCTTCGTACTAGCGCCGGGGGTGCAACGCACCGTTCGCACCTTGATCACTCGCTTCCCTGTCACGTCAACTCGACCGCTGTTCGTTTCGGGACTTTTACGTCGACTGAGACCGCCCCGGCACGCTTGACAACGACAAGGGCTTCGGACGAGCTTCGTTAGTGTCCACAGTGGACGTTGCACATCATGGATTTGCAAATTAGCCACAAGGGAAGAATACATTCCTGGGCAGCAAATCTCTCCGGAGAGTCCGGAGAATTCGGACAAGGCACCGCCTCACCCGGTCAAGGCGACACTTTGGATTTTCCCCTGAAGCCATCCGTCTTAAGTGGAAGCTTACTACAATGTGTGTAATCGAGGTAGACCTGTTAGCCCCATACCTTCCTTTACTCTCCACCTAAGGTTGCGCCGGATGTGACATGGTCGCCACTAGCCACATGGCCACCAGCCACACGCGCTCACCCACGCGCTCACCCACGCGATTCCACCATAATTGTGGCGCACCACAGAAGATGACAGCATCTCGAGATCATCATCATAGAGAGCACCCTGGTGCTGTCTTCCTCACGTTCCCGCGACCCCACGGCAGGCGCCTTTTGCGCAGCCCAATTCAAGCCGTGCTTCTGCCTCACCTACATGTGACCCTTCGCGCCCGCCTTCCTGCACCTCCGTCCCCGATGAGCCCGGCCGCTGCACAGCGCCGCAGCACATTGGCCACAGTCCTCCGGGCTCTGTCCCTATGAGGCGACGAACAGAATGTTGCTAGTTTCCCCCTTGCTGCTAATATGCGCTCTGCTGCCATGGGCAACACACGCGATGCGGCAAGACCGCCTGCAGCGGCTGCGCCAGGAAACGGTGGACATGTTCTATCATGGGTATAGCAACTACATGAAGCATGCGTTCCCAGACGACGAAGTGCGCCGCGCTCCATTCCGTTAACCAATCCATCATGACAACTTGCTAATTTCATCTGTGAACAGCTGCGACCCTTAAAGTGCGCCCCTCTGACCCGAGATCGAAGCAACCCCGGCCATATTGGACTGAACGACGTCCTAGGGAATTACTCCCTAACCCTCATCGATAGCCTGTCCACACTTGCCATCCTTGCCGGAGGACCCCAAGATGGATATACCGGACCCCAGGCGCTGAGCGACTTTCAGCATGGAGTGGCCCAGTTTGTGGAATATTACGGAGACGGCCGGCCAGGACCCTCTGGTCTTGGACGTCGGGCGTTCGGTTTCGATCTCGACAGCAAGGTTCAGGTCTTTGAAACGGTGATCCGGGGAGTCGGCGGGCTTCTCAGCGCACATCTATTCGCTGTCGGAGAGCTGCCAATTACTGGATACGATGCTCGAACAGAAGGCCCCCCCAGCAGCGATCCTCTGGAACTGGCCCCTATACACTGGCCCAATGGCTTCAAGTACGATGGACAGTTGCTGAGACTTGCGCTGGACCTCGGCCAAAGGATCCTCCCTGCATTCTACACCGACACAGGCATCCCGTACCCCCGCGTCAACCTCCGGCACGGAATCCCATTCTACACCAACTCGCCCCTCCACCGTGTGATGGGCGAAGCGGATCTTCCCGAAGTCCAGGAGGTCACAGAGACGTGCAGCGCTGGAGCAGGCAGCCTGACTCTCGAGTTTACCGTCCTCAGCCGACTGTCCGGCGACCCTCGCTTCGAGCAAGCAGCTAAGCGGGCTTTCTGGGAAGTCTGGGGCCGGCGAAGTGAGATTGGTTTGATCGGAAACGGCATCGATGCGGAGCGTGGGTCATGGATTGGTCCTCACTCTGGGATTGGTGCCGGCATGGACAGCTTCTTCGAATACGCCCTGAAAAGCCATATTCTGCTCTCTGGAAACGATATGCCAAATGTGTCGACGTCTCAGAGGGAGAGCAGCACAAAGTGGCTGGACCCCAATTCTCTTCATCCCCCTTTACCAAGCGCGTTGCATTCATCAGACGCATTCCTGGAAGCATGGCACCAGGCCCATGCCTCCGTCAAGAGATATCTCTACACCGACAGAAGCCATTACCCATACTACTCAAATGGACACCGTGCTACTGGTCAACCGTACACAATGTGGATTGACAGCCTGGGTGCTTTCTACCCTGGTCTTTTAGCCTTGGCAGGCGAGCTTGATGAAGCCATCGAAGCAAACCTCGTTTATACCGCTCTTTGGACACGCTATGCGGGTCTGCCAGAACGATGGTCAGTTCGTGAGAACACCATTGACGGGGGGCTTGGCTGGTGGCCGGGTCGTCCCGAGTTTATCGAGTCGACATATCACATTTACCGCGCTACAAAAGACCCCTGGTACCTATATGTTGGCGAAATGGTCCTCAGAGATATCAAGCGGCGATGCTACACCCCTTGTGGGTGGGCTGGCTTGCAAGATGTCCGGACAGGAGAAAAGTCAGATCGCATGGAGAGTTTCTTCCTCGGAGAGACGGCAAAGTACATGTACCTGCTGTTCGACCCAGATCACCCTCTGAACAACCTTGATGCGGCATACGTCTTCACGACAGAGGGGCATCCCCTCCTCATTCCGAAAAAGGCTCGGTCGAGATCGAGCAACGCGCCTCCTTCGACGAAAGCAGCCGTCGCCGTGTACCAATATTACGACGAGAGCTTTACCAACTCATGTCCCGTGTTTCCCGTCGCTGATCCGATCTCTGGCTCAGCAACCGCCGCCCGGCGAGACCTATTCCACGTCGCCCGCTTCACAGACCTACACAACACTCCCAACCTCCATGGCCCAGTTGAGACTATTGAAGTTGACGACAAGGATAAGGGACGGGTGACTCGATACAGGGCCAAGACCAACTATACCCTCTTCCCGTGGACGCTCCCCCCAACCATGCTTCCGCACAACGGCACTTGCGCAGTGCCTGTGGAACGCGTGCAGTCGTGGATCGAGTTCCCGGCCAGTGAAAATTCCGGCACGCTAGTAACGCGCTTTGGGTCCTCACTCGTGTGGAACTCTCACAAGGGCCCCACAGTCAAGAGCTTACAGGGCATGCGATTCCAGTTGGAACGACAGTATGATGAAGAGTTCGGGGATGAGGCGTGGAGGATTACTCACGCGGGCACGACACAGCTTGGGCGCCATGAAACCGTCTTCTTTCATGCTGAGCATGTTCGCCATATGAAAGACGACGCATTTTCCTGCATCCGGCGTAAGGACCTGGTGGAAATTGATCTCATCATGGACATCCCTCAAAAGCACAATGCCAGTATGCCATTACCAGCGGACGGCGTCAATGCATCATCTATCAAGGCTGGGGCCGAAATCGACCCCATGCCTAATCCCTCTGAGTCGCTTTTCAAGTCCCTTCTCCGGGCCATGACCTCCGTCTTTGAACCCGCATACACGGAGGTCCCGGAGTCGGAGACGGACGGGCCCGGACCCACCATCCTCCGTTGGTCCGCCTACACAGCCACCGGCCTCGGCGCGTTCCCCCTCCCCTCCATCCCTGACACTCCAATCATCGGCTCGCCCACCTACAGTGCCAAGAACCCGCTTGCAAACTTCCCTTGGACAACCGTCTATCTCGCCGGGCATGCCTGTGACGCACAGCTGCCCGACGCCGCACCACGAGAACACCAGGTCATCGTCATGCGCCGCGGCGGCTGCTCCTTTAACCAGAAGCTAGAGCGCATCCCCAGTTTCTCTCCAAATCCAAGCTCTCTACAGCTCGTCATTATCATTGACGAAGGCCCAGATAATGAGGAAGAAGGTGACAACATGATAAGGCCGCTACTGGCTGAGGCGCAACTGACTCCCAGTGGAATGAAGCGATTCAACGGCTTGCCCCTAGTTCTAATGCGCACAAATAAGGGAGATTATGCGCGATTCGGCGCGGCCAAGGGCGTGGGGATGCGTAGGAAGTATAGGATTGAAAGCCAGGGACTGTTCGTTGAGAACGCTATTGTTTTGTAACCGGTGCCTAGACTCGTCCGTCCGGGTACCTCATGCATGTCTCGGAGTTTTGTGTCTTGCATGTTTCGCGTCGCGGAGCCGCAGAAGCGCCAACTACCTGTTATATTAGTTCATCGAACGCTTGGAGTGAGTGAGAATACGGTCGAAATGACCGTCCGCTCCTTGCATTGAATAGTGAATTCTCAGCCGTGTACATATTCTGGCCATCGAATAATGGACAATACTATTTTGCGATCATGCTAGACGTGCAAAAGCTGCGACCGCGAACCTTGTGAAAGCAAAGAGGGGCAGTAGGACCATGAGAAACGTAATTATATGTTGAGATCTTTATGGTTATAGCAACGAACCCTCCAAACCCTCCTTCTATAGCTATGCGCGGACCCGGAAAGACTTTTGATATTTAGTAGAAAAGGACCATCCAAGAAAAACGCCAGTCGGTGCAAAGATGTCGACGGATAGGAGAAGACGATTCGCGAGAGAAAAACGGGGCCAGAGAGCCTCGGCGCAGAGATGAAAGGGCAAGACAGATTACAAAGATGCTGAAAGTCTAGCAGGTCCCCCGTGCCTGTGTCGCTTGCTGTATGACATTTGGTCAGAATTCGTCGACGGTGCTCTGTAGCCCGGAATCGGTTAGGTTTTGAGTGAGGATGGAGCGGAAGAGGTCGGGGAGGGACGTCGGTCGACTAGGCGTCTTCTAGGAGTATGGTCGCAGGGACGTCGCCGAGCTTCTCGCGTCCGTCCAGACCCGGAATCTCGAGGATGAACATGTAGCCAACAACCTCGCCCTTGAGCTGGTGGACAAGGTCGGCAGCGGCCTTGGCAGAACCACCTGTAGAAATAAAGCACGTCAGCAGAGGTCCCGGAAGCGCTATGCATGATGCAATGGCGGGTGTGTTGACTTACCAGTGGCAATGATGTCGTCGACGATAAGGACTTTCTGGCCCTCAGTGACGGCATCCATCTGCATCTGGAAGAAATCCTTGCCATACTCCTTGACGTACTCGGCCGTGGCGCAAGGGCCGGGGAGCTTGCCCTGCTTGCGCACGGCGGCGAAGGGAACGCCCAGACGAAGGGCGAGGCCGGGGCCGAACAGGAATCCGCGGGCATCCAGGCCAACGATGACATCGGGCTTGACCGGGAAGGCCTCAGCGCTTTGCAGCACGAGGGCGTCGATGAGGGTAGCGTGGGCGGCCGGGTTGGCGAAGAGGGGCATGATATCGACAAAGTTGATGCCCGGGATGGGGAAGTCGGGGAAGCTGCGCAACACCTTCTGCAGGCTTATCTTTGCACTGGCGAGTTCGGCGGAGGAGGAGGGCATGGCGGAGGGCTGTCGTCCCGAGGCATCTTGGCTGGTGGTGATGTTGGTGGAGGGGGTAGGAGCTGGAGCGGACATTGTGGAGAGAAGGGAAGGAGAAGAAGGAGGGAGGAGGGAGGAAGGGGAAGGAGGGAGGAAGGGGGAGGGAAGGAAAAAGGAAAGAAGGGGAGAGAGAAGAGAGGACGGAAGGGTCAGGGCGAGCGGAGGTCAGGTACAAGGAGGACGAGGAGGAGGGAGTGTAGTTTTGGTGCACGGCGGACGGTGGACTATGGTCGAGCGAGGGCCGTGGCCGTGGCCGTAACCGTCGGAGCAAAAGGCAAGCGGCAGCGGCAGCGGCAGCAACCCCGATTACGAAGGACGTGCTTGGTAGGGACGAGGTACGTACTGGGTTCGCACTTGGCGGCAGCAAGAGCGCACGAAGTACCTTGCGTAGCGGGAAGGTACAAATCTCTTACAAGGCCGGAACGAGCAGCGCGAGCAGGGAAGGCCAGGGCAGGGAAGGTACGCGGTACGATGGACGGACGACTTAGGCAAGGCGAAGAAGGCAGGCAGGGCGAGGCCAGGCAAGGCGGGCAAGGGAATTGGGTGATGGAAGGAGGGGTGGAGGGGTGCAAGAGCGCGTTACTTGGGTGTGGGTGTGGTGGGGGACGGAAGGAGCGATTGCGAGGGGGGGCGAAGGGCGGAGGGGAAGGGAGGGGGAGGGGAAAATTTTCTGGTTGCTCTTTCTTTTTTTTCTGCCGTACTGGGACTCGGCAGCAACCAGCGATCGGGATGGGTTAGACATTGGACTGCGGCTGGTCGGGGCGTTGTGGGCACTTCAGTGAGCAGTGGGCAATGGGTGGTCAATGCCCCAGCACGCACCGTCCAGGGCCAGCAAAGCAGAGTAGTGCCTAAAGGGACGGCCCTGCGATGGATGAGAAAGACTGGGGACGGGAGGTACCTGGGCAGGTACTTTGTGTGTCAACGACTCACTCAACGGGAGCGCGCCGGAGCTCATCAGTGCCAGCGCCGGGCCCATTCCCAGCGCCAGCGCGGATAAGCACTGCAACGATTATCGAAACCAAGGGCTCAAGGTCGAGGGAACACCCTGGCTGGCGCCGGGGTGGATGTAGCAGGTAGGTGCGGACACCAGTACGCAGCCTTGACTCGGGATAGAAAATCATGTGGAATACATCGTGGTGTTGGCGAAGCGCAAACAGCAATCCGAGCTGACGGGCAGGCAACACGGCTGGCCGTCTGACCGGCTCCAAACTGAGATAGGGAAAACGTGCTTGAGAGAGATAAGAAACGGATCGGTCAGTTCCTAAAGGCACGTCCGCTTCCAAGTAGGGAGGTCGGTCAGGGAACATGACATGAGATAGCGGTTCTCGACTTCCGATGGGAAGCGAGAAGAGAGCACCAACATTGCCGGCGGCCACGGCGGCGACTGTGGTAGTAGTGGAGGTGGTAGTGGTGGTAGTGGTGGTAGTGGTGGTGGTGTTGAGTGTGTGGGTGGTGATTGTGATGCAGCGAGTTATACAAATGGATAAGAAACCACCTCATCGTCCAGCACCCCCAACCCGCCAATCGAAGCGGCGCTGCCAACGTGTTTGCCTGCTTATATGATGACGGGCAGGCTCTGTCCCCCATTCTGCTGTCCGCTGCTGTCCGCTCCAGCCGTGCATATCCAACTTTAGCCACCATCCCGGTCGCTGTGCTGCCCGATACAATGCCAGACTGCATGCGAGCATGCTATGCGCAAGGGAGCAGGCCATGCTATGCCACAACTCAAAACTACTAACCAGGAATTCTCCCATTGGATCATCGCGTCGCCGACTCCAGGCACCGACCGACGACGACGATCGATCGACGCGCAAGGTGACGGAATGGCGGTTCACGCCATCGGCAAGCAAGGTTTCAAAGTACAAAGCAACTCGGGTATTTGTTACGTGTTGCGGCGACCGCAGTCATCCTTACGCGGACGGGTGCGTGTGAGCACGAAAAGACGAGAAGGTGCTGCTGATTGTGGTGCTGTGGACTCTGTACGGGACGACGTGCGGTGATGGCTCGCGGCGCGGGTCGGGTGGTGGGTGTGAGACGTCGGGTCCCATCGTGTTGGATAACCCCACTGCTGCTGTGCGACCACTGTAGGTACCTGGCCTAGGGAGGATGAATCAGAGCACCCCGGGTACCTTGAACGTATCAATCTATTGACAGGGCCAGCCCAGCCCAGCCCCAGCGGCGGACCAGCAGTCAACCGCCACCAAATGGGCCCCGTTGGGTGTTGGTTGGTCTTTGTGTTTTCCTTCTGTCCTATTTTAAAAATTTTCTATGCCATTCCCGCCCCTGCTCCGGACCACGGACTGTAAGTGCCTTAGCCTACGCCCAGTGGGTTCGTCTGGGGCCCGTCAAAATTCGTCGCTATTGCCGGACGGCCTTCCGCTCGCACCAACACACTGCTAGCTACGGATACCCTGGTGGCTGGAGAGCGGTGGCATGGAGATTGCACCCCAAACGTGTCTGGAGTGCCCCTGGAGTTTCGTGGACCCCTCCGACCGAGAAGCAGCCTGGCTAAATTACCTCTTTGGTTGGACTGGGACTGACCGACAGAGTTGACGAGTCGGACTGGGTTGGACTGGGTTGGCTGGGTTGGACTGGTTCGAGCTGGGATGGAACTGACGGCTGCTGTTTTATCCTTCGATCGATGGACCAGCCAACCCCAGCAAAGAGCAGGCCAAGCTCTTAGTGACTACATCTTACCATTCCGTCATCAACCTTTCCACTGTCTTTTTCTACCCCGGGTCCCGGGCTCGCTTTGACACCCGACGAGAGACGGCCCCATCCAGCCAAGGTTCCATTGCGCGAGCCGAGAGCAAGCCGCGAAACAAGTCTGTCCCCAACGGACGGGGCGCAAACCGCTAACAGATCAATGGCGAGTTCCCGCCGCACAATGTGCATGCCATGTAGTAGTCGCAAGCAAGCGACACCCAAGCCCGCGACGACGAAGCAAGTTCATGAGTCAACACGCACGCAGCAAGGATGTGTTGAGGTCGAGCAGCCAGCCAGACCTGCCATATTATTGAAGCGCTGTCTCCATACCTATCGACTAATGAGCAGGCTCCGCGGCGGGTTAGTGATACCTGCTGGGTACCTCCAGCAGCTATAGTGCCATGTTCGGCATCCATGGTCCATGGGGCACGCCAGGCTTCCCCACCGTGGCTGGCCGATGGCGTTTGAGTGACAGCCTCCATCATCCATTACGATTTCTCGCTCCAAATGACGACGCCGTAGAGGAAACACGACATGGGCTGACGATGGCTTTGATGGAGGGAAAACAAAAAATAGAAAAGAGGGGGGGCAAGAGGCGTTGAAGGCCAGGAGCTTTGCCCCGTTGGGACCGTTGGTGGTACCAGAAATGGCAAGTGTCTTATGGCCCAACTGGATGAAGTTTGATGGATCCCCATTTAGGCATGGCCGCCTTTTCTGGTGGTGCGGTCCCTGGACGGGATGTGCCTTGGATCTCGTCGCGTTGAGTGTTGAGTGAATCCGGCAAAGCTTTGTCTGCCCTTCTGCCTTCCTGCCTTCCTGCCTTCCTGCCTTCCTGCCTTCCTGCCTGGGTTTGCGGGCCCTTTGCTTCCTTCCCTCCTGCATCCGTTCCTTCCTTGGTTTGCCGCGGCGCTCCATGATCCGATAAGACTTCATTCGGACCCGGTCCCCACCACGCGCAAGCCGGGAAACCTTTCTGCTTTCTGCACGCGTACTCCGTAACACCAGCATTGATACAATGTTGACTGCAACACGCCCACGCACAGGCGCCCACACGTTGATGCTCACTTGCTCAGGCTCATGCTCTTACTCCTCTCATACCGTCCATCCCTCCATCAATGAATCAATCAAAACCTCCGTCACTCCCATCAATATCCACTCCATCCACTCCCTCCATCCGCTCCGTCCAGTCTCCGTTTAGGTCTGTCTGCTCACTCCATCACACTGCGTTACGTCGACAAGCCATGCGCCCATTGCAGGGCCGGCCAGCCATCGTCTCATGCATGCCATCAAACTCGTCCATCTAGTGGCTTGTCTGGTTCTTCTTCTTGGTCATTGTTGTCCGCGGGGTTGTCACTCTCTCGGTGCTATTATTGATCTCTCTTTACGCGTCGATATGATTCAACGATATCACCCAGGGAATCCAACGTGAATGGAACGCGGCAGCCGACGTCGGGCTTGTCTCGGAGTCAGAGGCTCGCCCTCGCGCATGCAACATGGCCATCTCGGCGGAAGTCTCCGCAACTCGAACGGTACGGTGCTTTCGGCACAGCTACGTATGTATGACTCTTCGCTTTGCACCCGGCGACCAACCCTCCTGTCATGCTCGTGCCCGCCCGTCTGGGCCGTCTCGCCTCCCGTTCCTGGCACTGACATGATCCACGGTGATCCACCATATGGCCCCTACGGCGTGTGTGTGCGACTGTGCGACTGTGTGAAACCTTGTGTGCAACCTGCGTGCGGCCCTCCGGATTCCCCTGCGTCCAAGCAGAAGGCAGCGGATCCCGTAACATGCTCCGTTTCCTGCAGACCGTGCAGAGAGCACGCCGTTTCTCCATACAAAGACATTAATGCTCTCGGGGGACTCCTCCAGGCGTCGTCGGGCCTCGACGGGGCATCGCTACCATATCCGCACATGTCTGGCGCCGTCGTGCTCCGTCGTGCTCCGTCTGACTCGACCCTGGCTCGACTTCTGGCTCGACTCTGGTTTTGGCGACTCCACCAGCCATCGATATCTGAGACCCGATATGGATCCCGCCGATGAGGTACAGCCCAGATACCTTCGCATTCACGCGCATGGCATCGCAGCTGCATCGCATCGTTCTCTTTTAGCCTCCCGCCCACCAACCCACATGGGGCTAATCCCTAGCTCTCCTCGACTCAGCTCTCTTCCATGCTCCATGCTCCATGCTCTGTGCTCCATGCTCTGCCAACCTCTGGAAGGAAATCAAATCATCCATCGCCTCTCACAACCCCAACTGCGCTGCAACCTTCTCGTCCAGGCCCCGGTCCCGGCCACCGGGTCTCTCGTTATTGTTGCGTGCACCCTGCATGTTCTTTAGCATCTGCTGGTTGCTGCTTCTGTTGCTTCCCTTTCATTCCCAATATCATGATACAATGTCAAACACACCCCCACTAACACTTCCCCTCCTTCCCCTCCCCACCATCCAATCTCTGGCATCCCCTCCCCTCCAAAAGACTCTCACCGGTTGCAAGTTTTCTTGCGACGCCGTCCAGATCCTCCCACCGACCGCATGCGTCCCTGGTTTTCACCGCTGTTTGCACCTTCAGAGAGGTGTGCGCGCCGAGGCTTGCATTAGCTGCTCGCGCGTCGTGCCAGCCTACCCACTGGCGTCCTGTCCGGGCTGTCCGGTCCAGAACTTCGCTCCAACCGTCTCTATTGATGATGATGATGCCATGGATGACCCCGGCACGGATAGCGTTCATTACCCCGTATGAGATTCTGAACAATCACCAACAACAACAACAACTACTCAACATAATGACGAATGCCTCTACGCTGCGCCGTTCTGGATACCAGTTCCACATCGTAGCCACTTTCTCCCTCGTTTTCCACCAATACTGACAAATGAGACCACCCGCTTGTTGTCATCAGCGTTGCCTTGTCACAAATCGCACACTTGTCGAAACGCATCAGACACAGTGAGCCATCCAGCATTCCGCTGCGGCCTGACGAATTGGTAAGATCTTGGCAAGACCCGGCCTGATGCCCCTGGCTCGGCGTTTCTTAGCCAGTCGCCCACTCTGTTGGGTACGATGCCAAGATGACGCTGTGCGTTGACAAGTGCCGTCCGATGTGATGGTGTGAAAAACTCTATATCGACGCCCCAATAAGCATCCCCCCGAAGACAATACACCACCCCTTTGCATGCCAACATGGGAGTAGATATGTGTCCAACGAGCGAAAAGTCAACTATGTATTCAAACAACCAACTAGTGAGGTATCTAATGCTTGGAGAGGAAAAGAATCAACTGGCTCTCTAAGAAACTGTCTAAAGGGGTATCAATCACCCTGTCTCTCTAAGAGACAGCGACTATCTATCCATGCATTATGCGTATGAATCGCTTGACAAAAAGCAATGCTTCAACAAGAGCAAAAAAAAAAAATTGCCACTCAACTCTCTCATTCCCACGATATGTCCCGGTGTGACGCCCCCTCTACCGGCAGCTTTGCACGGCCCGTCCCGGCCAACCTCTATTCTCCTACTTGGCCAGTCCCTTCTTGAAACTGCTCCACTCACCGAAACTGTAATCGGACGATCGAAAATAGCATGTTTTGCAACACATGGAGCATTACAGCAACACACGTTGGCATCAGTTCGGGCCAGACTGCCAGATCGAGCTTGCCCTCCAGCCCAATATCGACGCCATAGAAGAGACGGATCAGGCCGCGGACAGCCAGGCTGGCGACCACCTCGCAGGCCCACGTCACCATGGAGGCGTAAAAGGTGAGGTTAAAGTCATAGGGCCCATTCTCATCATCAAAGGCAAAGTAAGGGTAGATGTCCTTATTGGCGCCAAAGTGAAGCACCAGGATACTACCAAGGAAAGCAGCCATGGAGACGTTCTCGGCCAAGAAGCGGATGAACACATTACGCGTCTGCAGCTTCTGGTAGGATCCGTAGGTCTGCGTGTTGAGCCCCAGGACAGAGAGGATCTTGTGGACCATGGGAGTCATCATGATGGGGGTGATGATCACCAAGCCTGTTGACGAGAGGATCTGGAGGATGATGAACTGGGATGGTGAACGCAGTCGAGCATACAGGGCACGGACGTACGTCTGGTATGTCAACATAAAATATCTTGTTTCTCTTGTTAGCTTGAGGTTCATCGGGTATCGCTTCAGTCGGCAAAGTAGCACTCACAGTTTAAACACCCAGCTCAGGGGATAGCTTCCCACGCGTTCGCCCTCGCGGATGCCCAACACCCAACCGGTCAAGGCATCAAGGAGGTGGACCGTCACAACCCAACCGTAAACGTACACCACCGTCTCCAGGTTGTCGTGCGGTAGTGTCCGCAGGTAAATCTCAGCATATGCCTCTCCAATAACATACGCCATCAAGCCCACAAACAAGGCCACGCAGAACCAGAGGAACCGCACGAAGCTCGCTGGCAACCACCGTCGCCGCATAGCAACGCCCTGTGGCCGAGGGTTCGGCGCGGTCTGGAGTGTGTCGGGGTCGAAAAGGTCCCCGGGACGTTGCGGCGGCGCCCATCCCTCCTGAACATGGTGTCTGGCTCGCCGGTCCACCACGACGTGGTGAAGATGCGCTGGGTGTCGGAGAGCGAGTGGCGCAGTCCAACATGGCGCTCGTTGATCGTGAGGATGAAAAAGGCAATGGCGACGGGCATGGCCATGACGACGAAAGTCCATGTGATCCAGGCCGTGTTGTGGGCGGTGATGAAGCGGGTCGCCGGGTTGAGGTATACGGGGACGGGGACTGCGAGAGATATGATGGCGATGACGGAGACGGTGAGAGGGAAGCCGAGCGATTGCGGCCACCAGTTCAGGCTGTACAGATTGAATACTTTGGTGATCCAGATGAGAGCCGTGAGGTTGTAGAAGCCGTAGTAGACGAAAAGGAAGAACCAGAAGTTGACCTGCACCCTGGAGGCTCCATGACCGGGGGCCTTGCCTCCATCTGGCGTCTGCGGATCGTCCTCGTCTCTTGGGAAAGCGTACTGAGGGAATGGAACAGCACACCACGCAACGGCCTGAAGTTCCGTTAGCATATTCCATGACCGGATTGCAGAACTGGGGAGCTTGTCGTCTTATCAACATACCAACGCGGCCGGCATCAACACCAGGAAGCCATACCGACTCCACCACTTATCCACAACTCTCTTGACGGCGGACTGCCTGGGGTCGACCCAAATATCCAGCACCCACCGCTGCCAGGCGCGTTCCCACTTGGTCAGCTCGTCCTCGAGCTCGTCGCTGCTCGTCGTGCTCGGCGCATTATTGACCAGCGATGCCGCGAGGATGGCGCCGTACCCGACGTGCACGCTGCCGCGGCCGTTGCCCACGGTCCCCGCGAGCAGGCCGAGCTGGCTGTGCTGCTGCTGCTGCTGCGCGCTGTCCCCCGGCCGCGGCGGCACGGCGCGGAAGCGCCCGAGCAATGGTGCCGAGTCGTTGGGGCGGACGCGCGACTCGGTGCCCTGCGTGAACTGGAAGAAGCTCGGCATGGGACGTGTAAACCGGGACGGGCGAGGGAGGGCGGAGGGCGGAAATCGGCGGTGGAACGATGCGAGGCGACGGGTACTACATCGGTCGGGAAGGGCGTGTCGTGGCGCAGTGGTCCGTCGTTCGGTCGCAGCGCGTTGGTGTCGAGCTGCGTGCAGTTGCGAATTGGTCGCGGGCCTGGCGATGTTCTGTTATCGTGGGATGGAGGTTGGGGGACCATATCGCACTGACGTTTGCTGGCCCTGTGCCGTGCCTATCGCGGCTGATGACTTGAGCGGCTGCCCAGCGAAAGGCCCCTGTATCAGGGTCCCCAGATCGTTGCGGCAGGGGTCTCACCTCCACTAATCCGCTGCAGTTATAGTGGGGTGCCGGCAGACCGGGAAGTTGAAGTCACCGCTACTGCTCTCATGACTTCAAAACAAGACAGGCGGGTCATGAGCGAGCTTCTCTCAACATACAAGATATGATAGGTCAGATCCATTCACGGTTTAAAAGAAGCTGTTTTCCATTTCCCTAGATATGTTGTACAAAGTAATCATTTATATGTGCATGTATGTATACACTGGGCTCAGCCAGATCTATCATGTCAGTGGTCCTATTATGTCTATGCCCCATCTGATGATCATGAGTCTGAGTCGGTACTGCTCAGTGCCTCTACCAATGACGCATCATCCTTCTCGTCGACCAGCACCCCACTGGCAACGACATCGTCTGAGAATGCCACCGTCTTAGCTGACGAAGACTTTCCTGACGGCTCGAGCACATCTCCAGTCCATGGCTTGCACTCCTTGACATGTTCACCACATCGCAAACACGTCCAGCCCTCTCCTTCCTCTCTCTCCAAGCGCGTTGCCAAGCATACAAAGCAATAAATGCATCCACAGGGTATTGTCTCGTATGGGTTGGTAATGTCTGTCTGTGCCGAGCCAATAACGCCACTAGATGCCGCGGCGGCCATGACTTCTGTCTCGGTCGAGGCGTTGTCGTTCTGATCCTGGTAGCAGATGGCGCATGTCCTCTCGGGGAGAAAGCCATACTCGCCATTCGCCTTGTCTCCGTCCTGTGGTCCAGCTCGAACAATTTCCTTTGTTTTACGCCATGTTCGGGTTATCCATCGCCGCCATCGCTGGATGCCAATGAGCGGGAGCACGAAGAGCAGGAACTCGGTAAAGGCATGCCAGACGAGCTGA
Source organism: Ilyonectria robusta (assembly GCF_021365365.1). Taxonomy (NCBI): domain Eukaryota; kingdom Fungi; phylum Ascomycota; class Sordariomycetes; order Hypocreales; family Nectriaceae; genus Ilyonectria; species Ilyonectria robusta. The sequence continues at coordinate 1,410,875 of NW_025764437.1, read as the reverse complement.
CGGTTGAGATACTCGAACGAGACCTCGCGGCTCACTTGGCTTGTGGGGGGTGCCAGTCTCATCCTCAGGATTCGGTCCAGCAACGTTCGATATCGCCCTCGGAAAAGAAATACCAAGAATGAGATGCATGCTGCCCCTGAGTGGACCGTTGACAGGGCTGATGTCAACCGTGACAACCGTCGCAATCTAGGGCTGGGCTCATCATAGCCATCTTCGTGTTCCACAAGCCAGTCCTCCCATCTTGTCCAAGCGTAGTTCCCAAACACAGTCACCAATCCGTACAGGGACTTCTGTGTCTTGGACGGGGGCGTCAGAATGGGCCCATGCCTTCTCGCATCGGTAAATTGCAGGTTCTGAAGAGCGGCGCCGTACGTCGCATCGTGGTCCCAGACTGTGAGCTTGAAAAGCACCGCCCTCAGGGCCAGCATAATCTCGGCCGACCAGTCATCGTGAAGATGTCCGCCGCCAAAGTATTTGAGCGCCTCGCACACCTGGTCCTTCAGGATGCTCACCAGCTCCCCGTCCAGCAGCTCCGCATCGACCTGTCCGACGCGAAACTCCGGTCGCGTACCTTCTCTCGTGGAGACAGCGTCCCAGGCGGACCCGATTCGGTTCAAGGGGAAGGGCAGGCGCTCGAGGTTGGCGCGGGCTCGGGAAGCTTGCCGGGCGGCGGCGACGCGAGCCACAGCCTCGGTCTCGCGGGCCTGGCGACGCGCGGCGACGAGGCGCTGGGCTTGGACGAAGCTCGAGTCGGTCATCGGGGAGGAATCATCGGCGCAGTTGATGTTGAAGTCGAGATATCCACGGTCGCGAATGAGGAGCGCGAGGAATCCGGGGTTGAGCGGAGCCACATGACGATGGCGCTGACTTATGTTTGGCCTCGGTGCCACGAGCCGAGGTTTTGTCGGAAATACCTTGGCATCTCGCGCAGGCGGCAGGCGATGCGCCGCTAATCTACCGGGACCTCTTGCCAAATCAGGCAAAGCAACACGGATGGCAGGTGCCACCGATCAATCTAACAGCCCTTGCGGCTCTCGACTCAAGTCCAACTAAATCAACCTCGACGTTAATTGACATGATAAATCGTGGGATTCAACTGTGACAATTCTTCTAGATCGTCACCGGCCCAGCTACCCAGCTACCCGGGAGATGGAGGTACCTAGGTGAGCAAGCGTCTTGGGCGCCTCTGCCACCTTCCTCTTATGTGTCACAATAACACTCTTCACCAACACTGTTTGGTCCATTTCGGTGGTCCTTTTCGCTGATCCTTTTCGCTGGTCCATCATCATCGCACCCACATGACCACCTACTTGACCACCTACTTGACCGCCTACTTGACCACCCAGGCTCGGCATGAATGTCTTACAAAACTTCGCCGGGACACCAACATCCAATGAATTGTGTCTTTTAAATTCTCCTCCCTTCTTTCGTGGTTGCCCAGCTCGCCCCGTTGCCAATCATGACTTGGCCAAATACCAACCGGCTCCTCAATGTGCGAAACAAGCAAGCAGCATGGTCTTAGACTCTTCAGGTATGAGACACCAGTGCCTATTCAAGCAATGCATATTCCCGGTGACGACTCAATGCAGCCACCAGATGCAACCCTAAGGTGATAATGCGCCAAGTGCGACAACCCAGCGATCGAGACTCTGGAGGCGTCTTGGAAGGATGATCCTGTCCCTTAACGAGGTTAGCAAGTACAGTTGCACAGACTCTTGTCTTGCCTCTCTTTTCGGGGAGTCGGTCAACGACGAACGCATATCCACCAAGGCCGCACGCTATAAATCCCCCTATATCGTGAATAGCCAGTCTTCATCAGCCCTACAATATGTCACGAACGGCTTTCGGAAATGAGAACGTGCTGGCTTATCCAGGCATGAACGTATTTGGTTTTGACTTCGTTCCAACACAGTATCTGGAATATTTGATTGTGGTTTTGGACGGATTGGGCCCCCCAACTTGTTTTGGGAACCCAAATCCAAGCCACTCCATACCGGATCAACCAACACTCCCCCGGGACCCAATATTCTGTCATTGTTCTGGTTTGTAAATGCAAGCCTCATCAGCGCTTTCTTCCAATCAAAGCTCCGGCCAAGACTTCTCTTAGTCCTGGTGATCACGGCCTGTGCCGCGCATGCATAAGACCCGGCCACCAACATGAAATTCAACGAGGCTGCGCTACAGAGCCGTTGGTTCCATCCCGTGCATAAAGCCGGTCCGTCCATGTCGGTGTAAATTCCTGGCACGTTCCCTTTCCAGGCCAGAATAGCTTTCGGCCCTAGTCTGCCATCTTTGTGTTCTGTTCACGCCTTGGTACCGGCCAACAGATCAAGTTTTACGAGCCTCAGACTACATCCTCGCCCCTCACAAACCCGAATCTTTGTCTCTGCAACACCATGAGCGGACCGTCTAAAAATGACGGGGCTTCACGATCCCAGTCGAACGCAGGCCTCCCGCGTGCTGGGGCAGTTCGTTCTCGAGCCACGGTCAGAGCCTCCTTGGCTTGCGTTTCCTGCCGATCCAAACATGTCAAATGCGATGGCGGCTTGCCCGCCTGCGTACGCTGTCGGCTAGAGGAAAAACCGTGCTTTTATGCAAAATCACGCCGCGGGATTCGATTTCAGAAGAGGCCGGGCATGATGAAAGACGAAGCCGAAGCTCTCGCGGTAGATGGAGACGAGCACTCTGATAATACCCCCTCTCCGGATTTCGCAGGCCTCAAAATACCAGTTAATGTTACCAAGCCGCTTCCCGGAGGATGGGTGGCAGGTCCCCCGTCGCGAACGACTCGATCAATCAAATACTTGTTCGACCACTACTACCTCTATTTCCACGACTCACACCCTTGGTTGCCGCCTAAGAAAACGATGGGCCGTCTTGTCGAAGCTCGATCGGAAGATTTCGCCTTCACGATTACAATGATACTTTACGTTGGATCGATGTACACCAACAACGTAGATACCACTCCGCTGCGTGAAAGAGCATACGATATGGCCACGGGGCCTTTGCAGACAACAGTCTGGAGTGTCCAAGCATTGTTGTGCATCTGCATCGCAGCACTGGGAGAGGGACACATCAATCTGTGCGGATCTTGGTTCCAGAAAGCACTTGAGATGGCTTTGGAGTTGGGGCTTCAGAATAAAGGCTTTGCTGACGTAGAACCCGATCCCATTCTAGCCGAATCGTGTCGCAGAACATATTGGGCATTATACCTCCACGGGTCGCTGCGGACAGTACGAGAACACTTGGGTCACTTCCAACTCTACTGTACAGCAACAACAACGGAGCTACCTTGTGAGGAGTGGGAGTACCAAGCTGAAGTGGGTCAAATTAGCATGTTTTCGCTCCGCCCTCGCTAATGTCCGATCAGGATATCCCAACACCCGTGTCTCTCAGTGAATTCCGCCAGAAAAGTACCTCACGGGACTACTCTTCGTGGGCATACCTCGTCGACTTAGTTCGGATCAGCGGTGAGAGCGTGGTGCCACTCCTCAATGTGGGCTCCGAGGCAGATCCGGAGGCGATCGATAGAGCAGATTCTCGGATTGTGTCCTGGCTACTACAGCTGCCGCAGTGGAAGAAGGAGCTGGTTGATCCTGAGGGAGCAGTCGACATGATACTATATCACGCGGTAAGCTAGCTCGGCATCGGTGTCTTGATATTGAGACTAACATGACTATATAGTTAGGAATAGCGCATGGGTAAGTTGAGGAGTGCCACAGTCCCGTCGGCTAAAGGCTAATTAATATTGTAGTCTTCGGATCCGAATCCAACTCCACCTTCACGGCGCCGGGGTACACTTCCGAGTTCCTGACCTGGTCAGAGACGGTCCCATCTTCCGCCCCTCGTCTCTGCTCCCATCCAGCGTAACGACGAAATCGCATCCGTGGTTGTACGGATCAACGGCACTCCAGGGGTCGCTAGCCTTGGTAGGGCTGTTCAAATTCCACCTCCCACCGGAGAAGTTTTCCCCGTCCTGCACCCTGGGTCTTGAGAGGGCAGCCATGCCTCTTCTTGACGCATACCTATATGGTGGCATCAGAACACCGCTGCTGAGAGACAAGATCATGCTGTTGGCGAATGTCCTTGGCAAGGCGGGCGAGTTCTGGCCAATCGCAAAGGCTGTGTCTGAAGACATTATACAGGCCCTTGGAGGGGCAACGGACTCTGGCGAGCAGGAGGGAGGAGAGCACGATGGTTGGGAGCGGATAATTGATCGTCTTGTCCCGTCGGGGCCAGACGAGGAAGAGGTGTTCAACTTTGTACCGCCGATGACGACAGGGCAGATGAATGAGTGGGCTGGACAGATGCTGGGGTCGGGACCTGGGCCGGTGAAGGTCGAGGAGCCTTGGATGTAGCGCATTCGCATAAGCACGGTGTTGAGGCTTGGTTTTAGCCATTAGATAGTATGTATGTCACATTGAGGCAGATGCCAGTAGTCTATTTTGATTTGTGTTTTTTGCGTGGTTGCGTGTGTTTATTGATTTCGTTGACGTGGTGGTTGCAACAACCCGGTGGAGATTCTGACTAAATTGATACAGCTAAATGTACAAGCGCTGTATATGAATGGATTCGATGGCAATTACCAAGTGTCTCAGATGACCGAGCGATGGAAGAAGTATGAGAAGGGCGTCATCTGCATGGCATCCACGTGGTGGGCAAGCATCCTGTCCGATGTGTTGGCGATAAGCATGGTGTGCTGCTGTACTCACAGAGCCCGTTATTACCCTGTACCCTCTCCCAATCGCGAGTGAAGGTGTTCACGCGCCGAGGTCACACTGGGTCGTAGCGGGTGCTAGCGCCCGATATTCGCCATTGGCCGCCTGGAGCGTTATGCAGGGGCCCCGCGAGACCCGCTGCTAGTGGCCCCCAGGAGCCCCCAGAGCCACCAGAGCCCCTCCACTCTAACCCCCACCCGCTCCAGCCAACAGCTCCATCCAAACTCGCCGCCTACATCATCCCAAGTCAACAACCACAAGCGCCGTCCCAACTCGACAACGCGCCCAGGCACCCCCAGCGCACACGCCCTTCTGCTTCCGGTTGCCTTGCGACTCTGAGATGCGCCTTGCGCGCCCTGGAAACCCCCTGTTGTGAACTGCAGAACGCCGGTGACTCACTCGTTCGCCCCGAGTCTCGAAGACCGTGAATACCAGCAACCCCGGTCCGGCATTCAACCTCCCCCGGACGGCATCCACCAACCTAGCTACTCTACTACTATATAATACAACCCCCCCTCTAGGCATCGACCGATCCGCTCCTCAGAACTCAATCGATGCGGAGCTCCGTCCCGTCAACTTCTCTTTTCGCCACCACGCCGTAACGCGACGCGACGTGACACCATTACGGCCGTTCCAAACTCGCTTCCTTTTAGCTGTCGGCGAGACGAACGTCATGTCGTCATCGTCGCCGCGGCGCCGCCAACCCCGTGTAGAGGACTCGTGGCGCATGGTCGAAGGCGAAAACGACTCTTTCGACACCAATATCCTACCTTCTCTCGACGACTCTCCGCTCCTACCACCCTCGTCGGACTCTACCGGCCTGCCCACACAGCCCTTCTCCCAGGACGGGCTGAGTTTCGCCTCCCAGGACAGCATCCGGGACTTCGCTGCGCACCCAGACGACGAGCAGGTCATTTTGCGCGAGCCCTTTCGCCCTAGTCTCTCAGGAATCAACGTCAGCGCGAGCGGCAGCGGCGCCTTCCGTACACCTGATCCGGAGTTTCGCATGCCCCGTGTTGATATCGATAGCGAGGGGACTGGGAGTGGGAGGACGACACGGGGACTCGGCATTGGATTTGGCGGGAGAGATGATGGCGGGCCTGTGAGGAGACGGGGCAACGTCTCGCTTGGGAGTCCCTCAAAACAGAGGAGCGGTCGGCGGCGCTACGACGACCAAGACCGCGACTATCGAGGTCGAGAGTATCGTGAAGAGCGTAGAACGTTCTGGGGCCAACTTGCCGGGCCTTTCCCTACTGTCATCCTTGCCAGTCTTTCTTGGCTCTTCGGCGTCATTACTCTCGCCTTTCGCTATGCCCAGCGACCGCTCGCAGTCCTCTTGGCCGTTTACCTCTCCTTTGGCGGCATCATCATCGCCCAAAACATGGCCACCCGGTCCATATCAGCCTCGCTGTCTCCGCTTTGTCGCCTCCCCGGTGTTACTCTCTTGAACATCCCCTTTTGTCCGTCTAGGGATACCATAATCACCGACCCCAGCGGCCAACCTCCAGCGCCCGTCGAATTCGACGACCTCATGACTGTGCAGGCGCAGTTCGAACAGGTACTGGAGAAGAGCGCCGACGGAGTCTCGCTGCCATTTGAGATGAAGCGCTCCGAGACGGCGATCCGCGACCTGCGGAGCCTTGTCCGTCATAGCGACCTACAGGCTCGTGACGAGCTCCTCCTCGAGTTCGACGGTTATGTTGAGACGGCTCGTCGCACCGCGTCAGACTTGCAAAAGTTCAACACTCATGTTGGCTCTGCAGTCGACGCAGTTATAAGCATCAACCGTTGGACCTCCCGATATATCGATACCTTGGCCCCTGAATCTCCCGACAATCCAATCTCGCCCTCCACCTCCCTCATCGGCTGGACGTCATGGCCTTTCCACCCCTTCCAGCCTACCGTCGACCACATGTTCAACGAGCGTATCCTCCTTGACAAGTACATTGAGCACACAGCTCTCGTCTCGGAGCGCATCGCCACTTTGATCCTCGAGGCACAGGCCATACTCCGGCTTCTCACAAAGGCTGAAGACCACCTCGCCCTCATCTACGATATTACCTCGCGCTCGTCCGCCGACACCGCCCAACGCCGCGAATCGGTCCTTTGGACCATCTGGACGCTCGTCGGCGCAAACTCGGCGCGCCTCAACAGCCTCGCCCAGCAGCTCTCTCTCCTCCGTCAGGTCGACTCCCAGCGCTCCTCCGCCGTTGCGCAAGTCAGCGCTCTCATCCTCGAGCTCGAAGCCATCCAGGCCGGGCTGGGAGACCTGCGTGACCGCGTTGCCCAACCCGCCCTGCTACAGGGCACCACTGGCCCGTCTATCCCCTTGACCGTTCACATCGAAACCATCGACCGCGGCGTTGAACGCCTCGAAGACGCTCGCCGCCGGATCCGCGCCGCGGAGAACGATCGTGTTCGTGATGCCCTGGCCAGTGGCGGCTTGCGAGACGGCGAGCGAATGATTGACGCCCAGCGGAATTAAGACGAGCGTTATATATAAAAAATCAAGTCCAAGTCGGTTGAAGGAATATGAACGGAGGTAACGAATGGTTATATGAGGGGTGAAATATATTGGCGTACATATTTTGCTTGGCGTATTGGCGCATCTTGGGGTTTACGATACCAAAGACTGGACATTGAAACTGAAATGGATGTAATTTAAATAAACATTGGCACTTGATCTAAGTAAGGTATGGAGGCACATGAAACATGAGAGATATTTCGAGCTGTTTAGCAGCTATTAGCCGCAGTCTTTATGCATATCCTCGGTTCACTCTTCAATGCATTGGGTCATTGTACTCGCGGTGATGTGTGTATGGAATTCAGGAGACGCTGTTACGCGCTGTCTGCCTGTTCCGTATTCTTTAGATTTGCTTGCGCTGACTGGGTAGCCTCTTTTGGCAATACTCGCATAGTGTTGGTGGCTCGGCCCCTTGGACCCTGAGTCTTAAATGTCCGCGACCCCTGGAGCCGTTGCTGGAATACACAATAGGCTGGGATGTGCGCAAGGTACTTGTCCAGCTCATAAACTTAGATACCGCCTGACGAGCGGGTCCTCATAGCTCGATCTCTCACCAGTCTCCATGATAGTTATGAGACTCATCAGTTTCTCAGTCATGACCCAGTACTATCGCCACTCATCATATGTGCACGCCTCCTCATGCCCGATATGAAGAGGCCAAAACCGTCCTGACGCCAAAACCAAGATATAAAACCAGGCCACTGGTTCCCCATAATTGTAGTCGTGAAGGGCTCTCCCATTGCCCAACTCCTTGATCCAAAAGTCCTACCCATATAACCAAGAACGCCGTTGCCATGATTCGCGAAAAATGATGCAAGGATGAAATGTCGTCTAATGCCCTAGAAACCATACCCAGGCCGATTTTAGAAGTATCCGGGGAACACTTTTGATAATCCACGCCGCCCTGATTAAAGGATTAGAGAACTGCGCAAGGCGAACGCGTGTTAGGCTGGGAAGCACTTACATATTGCCCGTTGTTGATCCGGATCATCGAACGGGGCGTTTTTGGCTGCAATCTCCCGCATGCGTTCTCGAGCAAACGACGAAGGACTCTTGCGTCCTACTGTTGTTGATGTTGTTGTCATTAGTTCCGAATTCTCTGGATGCGTCGGGAGCAAATTCAGAGCTCGGGGTCGTGTTCGTCGCGACTTTGATATCCTTGCTGGGGTGGGTGAAGTTGTGTCTGTTACTGGCTCCTGGGAAATCGAGTCGGAGGCGGGGGTAGAGATCGCGTCTGGGGTTGCGGCTTGCTCCTCAGCGACCATTGGCGTTGATTCTCTTACTGGCTCTTCTTTGGGTCTCGTAGGTTTCAAGGTAACTAAACGGGTAACGGCGGTAGGCGAAGACACCGATGAGGTGCCAAAGAGTCGTTTGCTCCATCCTTTGAGCTTGCTGTCGTGGGACTGGTCTGATAAGTCATCAAAGTCGACCCTCTCTCGTAGACGTCGGAGAGCGCGTTCACGGCGAACCATTCCGTTGGTAATCTGGGGGCTGTATCCTCGAGGCAGCATACTCTGTTTGCACACAGGACAGAGGGAACTGTTCTGCGAGAGAAACTCGTCGATACATTCGGGGTGGTAGATGTGGCCGCAAGAAAGCTCCCGAATAATCGTCAGTCGATGATCAAATTTTACCAGACAAATGTGGCAGCTCGGTTGGAAGTTGGTAGCAGTTGAGTCGCCGGAATGCCCGACACTGCATCGTTTGCTCCGAATGCTGGTTGTGGATCTTATGCTGCGTTGATCCTGTCGGCGGCTGCTTCGCGAGGCTCGGGTGGAGAGAGGAGTTGGAGGTGGGCCCATCGTTTCCGGGTCGGCATTGTACGTGAATAGAGGGAAGTCTCGGATATGGGCGGGGGGGACAGTCATGCGCTTGATTCCCATGGCTTCGAGATCGACCTCGCCCGACTCAACGCGGCACTTCAGAGAGTGTCGACGACGTCGTTGGATCAAATGCATGGTCAAAGAGACGCCGAAAATGATCAAGAGGAGTGCACCGATGACGATGAGAAAGAACGCCCACAAAGGGGGGATGCTGGAATCGTTCTGGAGGGTAAGTTCGGTCCATATGCGGACATAATCCTTGGGGTTAGGGCCGTAGAGATCGTTGATTTCCTCGCCGTGGGGGATATCGGCGATATGACCTGAGTAGAGACTTAGTTGTTCCATCATTCCCTGGCCTTCCATGCCAGAGATGGCGAAGATGGGGAATTTGTTCGTCTTAACCCATGCTCCACCATCTTCGAGGTTCCAGACGGGGGAGTCGGCATCTTGGGGTTTGTTGGAGGAATTGTTGGGCTTGTAGAAGACGAATGCGCGAAGGGGGTCGAGACGCGCGGAGGCGAGGTAGGCGAGAGTACAATCGATGCTGAACCAAGGGGCGAGAGCGATGAGGTTGTAGTTAGTCGGGGGGAGATTGTTTCGGCGTGTGACATTTTTGGGAATGAAGTCGTACTGTGCGAGGTCGCAGGCGTCGTCATTGTCAAGATCCGGGACGTAGAGCAAGCCTTGAATGACGCCGTCGAGCGTATCGGCATTGGTAGTGGTCAGGGTGGTGATGTTGGACGTTATGCGCTCCTCGTAGGCTAGCTGGCTCTGTTGACGGGAGAGGCGTTAGTTAAGGACGGGAGGTGCCCGAGAGGGCTGCGGCGAGAGAAGTGATGACGCACCGACAATGCCGTGAGGTTGCGAATGATTGTTGACGGGACCGTACTGGCGCCGCTCCATACTGGATTGCTGAATAGGAGGCTGCAATGGGGTCAGTGACCTGTAGAGAAGAAGGTTGACGAGGAATCGCGGAGCGGGGCGCAGCAAGCAAGCAGCAAGGCGGAAGTAAAAGGATGACGACGGCGGGGAATAGTACGACGGTGTTGGACGAGGACGGTAACGCAGGCGGCGACAACACGGTCGGAAGAGGCAATAAGAGGCACTTACACGACATTTCGAATCTCGGTGAGCGCTGGGAAGACGTCAGTTTGCGGGATGCCAAGGCCGGGGCAGAATGGGACGCTTCTTGGCCTCACCACCCGCAGCAGCGGGCGGACGAGAGGCACGGCGACGGCAGCCGGAAGGAACGGGGGGCTCGGGCAGATCGGGAAGAGGGCGACAAACTTACACATTCTTCTAAAACATTCTCAATCATGGGGCGGTAGGCATGATACTGCGTGCACCGACCGCGCGAGGTTGAAGCAGCGGCCAGGGTGACGGTGAAATGGCGACGATGGGATTTCGGCGAGGCGAGACGAGGATGCGAGGATAGAAAGAGCAGGACGAGGACGGATGCTGGGCTCGCTGTGAGGAAAGAGCGAGGAGGGAAGCGAGAGCAAGATGGCCCGGGCGCTGGAGGAAAGAGTGGAGAGCGGCGAGCGGAGCGCGGCAGCGTGGAGAATGAATGGAGACTGGAGAATGGAGAATGGAGAGGGAGGAGCGACTCAGGCGTTCTTCTGAAGCAGAGCAAGCAAACAAGAGGGGGGAAGCGCCTGGCGCAGAGGCGGGAAGCCGGAAAGAAGGGGTGTGCAAGAGGTGGCGCGTAGGTGTGAGGTAACTGTGTGGGAGGCGCAGAAGGAAGGGGGTGCGGGCACCAATTTAGCAGTGAGAAGGCACTACTACGTTGGAAGGCAGGGTAGGTAGGTACTGGTATCGATTGCGAGGTACCTAGGGATGACGTGTGCGGGATACCGGACTGGTGCAAAACGGGACGAAATGAACACGCGGAAAGACTTGGGACGAGACGAACCGGTGCTGGAAAGAAGCTGGACTAGGACGTGCGACTAAGGAGGATAGGAATACGATCAAAACGGGGTCCCAGGGATGAATTTCGGCGGCGGCGTGGCTGCCAAGACGGACAGCGCCTCGACGCCGGGGGACTCGGGGGGGAATAGTGAGAGTGGCGGACGGACTGGTCGTGTACGAACGGGTCGAGTATGAACGGGTTGAGTACGGACGAGGTAGTAAAACCGATCAATCTTTTAACTGAGTCCAACCGTCAGTGGTATGAATTGTTGTTGATGTATTGTGAGCAATTCACGGGATGAGCGTCATGTTCGATGATTGACAAAAGACGCGGCTCGGCTGTTCCACAGTGAGCAGGAGGAACTTTAATGGGCGATCACGTTGCGGAATTCGGTATTGCCGGCATGGATCTGTATCGGGCAAATCGTCAAATGCCGTCTTAGCGATCAGAAAGTCTCACTTTGCTTTCTGCCGTCGTCGATATGAGGCCATGAGCCAACAACTGAGACATAGCTGAATGGGCCGCGATGCAAGTGGTTTTCCTTTTGGAGCCAGGGGGGTTTGCTAGAGGTGCGGTTGGGATCCGCACTCCGTACCAACAGGAATCCTGCGGTGACAGGCCCCGGGAGAGAGATTACAAGGCGTGAGTCAAGGGTACAGAAGCTGCAGCCGCAAGTTGCATTGGCAAATACCACCACTTGCTCCAACAAAATGCCCCCATGCTCGACTTCATCCTCCCCATCGAGGATTGGCCGGCCGATACAAGGGGGTACCTGTTGTTGATTCTCCCAGTCCCTCCTTGTTCGTCGAAGCTCTAATCGTCTTCTTTGCTTCTCCTCCCGTTTGCCAAGACCTGTGTGAGCAACCAGGGAGCAGCAACACTTATCCATGACCCCATGGCCCAACAGCGATCCCCCGGCCGGGAAAACCCAAGGCAGGCTGCTTATTCCCCTCCCCCTGCCCTCCCACGTCCTGCACAAACGGCATTGGACTGGTTCACAGACAATGTGTACACTCCACAAAGCCCTCTGATAAGCCTAGGTGAAGCTAGAATACTTCATGAACTTGTCTTAAAGCGGGGTCGGGAATATACTTGTTTGCGTGCCACAATCAGTCTCACTTCAACGTTTTGGCACCTCGACTTGGTGGCATGGATCCATCGGGTGTGAGTTTCGATGTCAGGGATTCCAGCCGAACAGGGCCATTTGGTGCATCCATCTCCACAGTACCCCTATCATTTAGGCGTCTCTCGCCAGTCACCGCTCAAAACACCCCGCAGAAGAGATTCGAAAATCGAGAATTTGGTAGGAAAACCGGACTGTTCGCTGAAGGGAGATTGTGCGTTCAAGAGCGCAACAGCTTGGTGTGTGTCTCGCGATTGCAGTGCTTCCCTCTTTCCTCGGAAGGGTGCTGCCATCTCGTATTTTGCCTGTTGCCAAACAACCCCGTCGAGTAGCCTTATGGCCGACGCAACCATGCCGATGAATGGTAGGTAGGGGAGGGGGAGTTGAAGAAAGCGAGAACGGGAAGCGAGCCGAATCGGATCTGCACTTCCGCCAAGCTTCTGCGCCGAAAAGCTTGTCTGCCGCGACATGCCCAGCTTTATCCAGGGTCCACGGGCCACGAGGCACAAACTCGCACAGAAAGGCGCAAAACCCACCCATCACCCAGAACTGCAAGCCGACGCAAACACACCCGCCAAGCCTACCCAAACCCTTGACCCCGGTGGTCCCAAGCCAACACCAGAAGGAGGCTCGCTCGCTCTTCCACGAAGCCAAGTCTAATGGTGATCATCGCTCCTAGCCCCAGAGCATCCTATACCAAGGATAGCGCAAAGGACCAGTCTTGACGACATGGCACCTATGTATGGTATGCCTTGCGAGGGTTGATCCGTCGATGATAACCTCGTGGGTGTGCGAAAGAATCCCTGTAGGGACAGGACCCTTGATTCGAGGAACCGTATTTGAGTGCGACCAGGGAACACAGCAGTGCCGCTGGGTTCCGCGGAACAAGGCCCGCCAATTCAAATACGACGGCGAGCGGTACAGTGGGGTGCGATGCATTGCGGTTGGCAGGCCCACGCGAAACACAAGAGGCGCCGCCGGTCGCCTCATTGATGGCCGTGACTGGGTTCACCACCACATGGCTCTGGAGCGGGACAAGGCCCCGCAGAGCACGGGTGTGAAGTAGCCAGTTGCTCCATGACATTCAAAGTCAAAGATGCGCCTAAGCCCTCCGCCTTCTGTAGACGAGACGCGATTGAGCACGGAGGCTGCGGCAGGCCGGCAACTCGGCAGCATGAGTCGCAGATCACGCAAATGGCGGCTTGCGAGAGCATAGCTCGACAAAGGACGAAATGTGCCACAATGGGGCTTGCCGGGAAAGTCGGAAGTCGGATAGCATCTTCGCAGGCAGAGAACGACCGGCTCCCCGACCTCCTCCTCCTCCTCCTCCCTCGTCTCGGATGCTGGGCCCCCTGCCCGTCCTGGTCCTCAGGCTGTGATACTATGTACAAAAAGGTCAGTCAGTCCCTGCGCGGGAAGCTCGGAGGCTTCTTCGCTGCGTGGCTGAGTCTGTGTCTCTCCATCTCCACAGCTGGGAGCTGTCAACTCCGCTCACTGGATCGGAGCGACGGGGCGACAGGCGACGGGCGACAGGCGGCGAACGGTAGCTGAGAAAAAAAGACTGGGCCGTCCTGGGGTCTCGGTCTCCTCACAGGGCCCTGGGAGGCCTCGACACTGTGCCTCGCAAAAGGGCCCTGTCTGGTGCGACGCCACTTGACGTAAAACATGGCGGCCGCGGAATACGCGTTTCGGTGAGTGAGGAGGGACGGACGGAGGTATCAACGTTCGCACTGCCGATACGTATCTGGCATTTTAGGCTCCTGAGGCAGCTAAGCAACTTAACTGCCGCCACATTCCCCCATTCTGTCACCCGCTGCTACCTCACACCCCCACCCGTATCGGTGCAATGATAGACACCCGGCGACTCACTGTTCGCAAAGGATACGGGACCGGGTTCCGTGCACTCTTTCGGATGCACTTTTACAAGTTCCATCGAAGCACTACGTGACTACGTGGGCCTCCCACACCAGCCGAATGACACGGCTGCACTGCTTGCACGTGGCATAAGTTGTGTGCCCCAGGTAGCAAACAGGGAGGTGGTGTTGGACACGGATAGTGCCTCTTCGACTGAGTCGGATGCTACGGTACACTACTGTGCGGATGGATGAGATCCGATTTCCACACGCGCCTTCTGGAACGAAACGACATCAAATACCACTCTGCGGCCGGTGCCAGGTACTGTACGGGATTGTGCAAACCTTCATAATTTGCTTCGCCATGCACAACCTCGGGTACGAGAGAGATCGTCAGGAATTGCGTCAGACCACGCTGCGATCGTCAGGCTGATATCAGACTCCCGCCTATCAGGGCTCATATCTGGTATCTCCAACCCAGCTACCTGCACCAGTCCTGTCCGAAGGAATCATCCCGCCCAATCTTGGGAAACAAGATTTAAACGTAAATTGCAGTAGAGTTCAACGGCAACCGGCGAGAGGCGAGACCCGGCCGTGTCTTACCCGCAATCTGGAGCCGCCGTGCGTCACAACGTCAATATCTCAACTTCAACTTTGAGAGTTTATCAACGAGACAGAAACCCAAGATTTTGTCCATAGCAAAGTTAAGCGAAACGACACATTTCACCCTCCTCACACCCCCTTCAGCTCCTTGGCCTGTTCAAAGGCTCGCTCAGCCCTCTCAGGTGACTGCAAGCATCGGACCACTGCAAGCATCCGTCGTATCGGAGGATTTCGGTCAGTTCTCGGTGACTTTTGGGATGCTTTGCAATTTCGTCCTTTATCGCCGCCTCATTATTGAAAGTGCTAGCCTGGCAGTTGCGGAAATCATGATGAAGCCGTGAACGGTCGGACGCTGACCTCTTAACCTGGTAGACCCGGAATTCAACACAACACTCTTATCATCCGATGATCACTGTCACTAACAGCTAAGGGCGAGCCCATAAGGAATGTCGACGTCCAATCCATATTTGCATACTAAAGTGATCATGGTTTTAACTGTCTTCACTAACATGTGTCTCGTACTCTAATCCAAATGATACTGTTGTGAGAAACATTTGACCTGAATCCCTGGGACATCCCATAAAATGAACCAGTATTAGAGGAAAGGCCTGGAGCAGGAATTATTAACATGTATCGAGTCACAAATAGCATTCAGTTATCTTGTAACAAGGCACCAATTCTTTTCCTAGAGTCTCAATAGTAGGCAATCTATTCTGACAACGTAGGCTTTCCCCCTGACAGAAGCATCATTTGTTTCAGTTCCTGGACACCAGTCGATCAAAGCTATCGACTCTTTACCAACGACGCTCGCCTCCGTAGCCGTTGCCACCGTTTCCACCATACTGACCGCCCTCGCCGCCGCCATAGCCACCACCACCTCCTCCGTAGCCTCCTTGGCTCTGGCGAGCATATTCATCGGCCTCACCACCGCCATATCCACCGCCCTCCTCGCGGCGCTCGTAACCACCGCCGCCACCATAGCCACCCTGTTCGGGTCGACCGCCGTACCCTCCACCATAGCCGCCCTGCTCGGGCTGGCCTCCGTAGCCGCCTCCACCTCCGTAACCTCCGCCCTCCTCACGGCGTTCATAGCCACCGCCGCCATAGCTCTGCTCCTCACGACGTTCCTCCTGACGCTGGTAACCGCCACCACCATAGCTTTGCTCCTCACGGCGTTCCTCGCGGTGCTCTTCGCGACGCTCGTAACCTCCGCCGCCATAGCCTTCATTGCTATCACGGCCGTGACGACCCTCGTTGCTATCCCTCCGACGGTGGTGTTCCTGGCTTTTCTTGCGGCGATGCTTGTTTTCATCATCATCATCATCGTTATCCCTGCGGTGGCCTCCGGAAGAGCTATGGTGCTCACGGCGCTCGGTGTGTTGCTCGTAACCGCCTCCGGAAGAAGAGTGAGTCTCAGTCCGCTGAGAATAGGAATGGGTCTCAGTTCGGCGGGAGCTCGACTCCTCGCTGCCACCGAAGGACCCCCCTAGGATCGAACTGGCGGCGTTGAGGAAGCCGCCAAAGCCACCCTCGTCTTCCTTCTCCTTGCGAGAGGATTGGGACATCTTATACCCAGTGTTCTGTTCGACTATGCCAGAGAAGGCACCAGTAGCACCCGAGATAATGGCATCAGCCGCAGCACCAGCAATCTTGTCCTCCATGGTCTCAGGACCGCCACCATAGAGCTTGCGCATCTTGAGCTTGCCTGCACATCCATGGCCGTGGCCAGTGTCATGGACACCCTCCTTATGGTTCTGGCCTTCCTGAACTCCCTCGCGAGTCAGCTTGTTGCGGTAGTCATCCTGGGATCCCTCGTCGCGCTTCTCGCCCCACCACTCCTTGACGTTTTCGTAGCAGCGACGACGGCCCTCGCGGATCTTTCCACCACCCGACTCGCGCTGAGCAGGGTGATGCATGATCCCATGTACGATGCCGTCCAGGAGCTCATCAACGTCTACGCTCTCATCGTCCATGGCGTCCATGAGCTGAGGAACAACCCAGGTCACCATGCCGGCAGCACATCGACCAGCGATCTCGTTGAGAATCTATGGCATGGTCAGAAAACAAACGTTTGGGTGTAGCCACGAACAGCTTAGGGGATTCTTTAGAGTCAAGGGAGTGCACATACGTTGGAGAAGTGATCCTTGGACAGCATGGAGTGTGTCGGGTCAGTCGAGTTGTCATCTTCGAACACAATGTGTTGCTCTCGCTCGCTGCTCTCAATGATCTCTTCGGAGCCAGTCTTGAGCTCGTTGCGGATCTGGTGGATGAGGGGGACAATGAAGGGAGCGATGAGAGAGAAGATGAAGACGGACAACTGCTCCTCGAGTTGCTCAATGACCTTGGGCAGGACGGGGATCTTCTCAAAAGCGGCAGAGATGCTCTTCATGATTTCATCGTGGAACTCGATGGCGGGCATCACCTGCTTGAAGACATTCTGGATGTAGATGGTGAACTCCTCGGGCTCACGGGGAGAGACGGTGGTGTTCTCCATCTGAGCTTGAGTTGCATTGGACTGGAGCTCGTCGACGCGTTCACTTTGGTGCTTGTCACCAAAGATGCCGTCAGGGATCTTGTCGAGAAGATCTCGGAGCATGCTGGTATCTGCCTTGCTTCCCTCCTGGAGGGTGCCCTCAAGCTCGTCAATCTCATTCTGGGTCAGCTTATCGGAGACTGCATCTCATTAGTGATGGTGTCGTAGGGAGTGCAATGAGAAAACCAACCTTCGCCAGTAACAGAGTGCAAGAAATCGACACCTCCAAAAGTTCCAGTGACAATGGGATAGACGGGACGACGAGCACCCTCGATCTCAATCTGGGTGTCACGTCCAACGTGGGGGAAGACATCGCGTTCGCCCAACTCAATCAGGGCAAGCTCGCAGTAGTTGCTGTGGGCAAAGAAGTCTGTAATTTTTGGTTAGTCTCGGAAACAATACATTCATCAACATGCTCGGAGATTAAAAGAAGATGCTGCGACTAGAGTGGGTAGCAAGCAGCTGATAGGTACCAACCTTCGAGACAGTGGAGTCCAGTTCCCAAGAGACGGAGAGCCTCGTACTTGTCGGACTTCCTGTCACTCTCCTTGTAGCGACGACCCAACTCAATAGAGCGAGAGAAGAGCTGCTTCACATGTTTGGCAGAAGTCATGATTCCGGCGCCCTCGTTGGCAATGTAGTTCTTCATGCCAGACTCGGGGTCAACCGAGAGCTCTCGTTGCTCATTGATGGGGCCTCGGAGGCGACGATCGTACTGGCGAGCATCGACATTCTCCGCATAATCCTTAGGGTTGTCAATGTGATCCTCCGGGCGGTAGCATCCAAGCCGATCGGCGGTAACCTCGAACTCGCCAGATCCGAAACCGAAGGTCATGAAGCCAAGGACACAAAGCAGGAGACGGATGGCCTCGGCAGAGACGGACTTGACAGTGCCAACGTCGACAGCCTGGGAGTAATCGCGAAGCCAGTTACCAAAGTAGACGCGGGAGACGGTGAGCTTGTTGAACTTCTTGCCGTTCAGGGCGCGGGCCATGGTGAGGGTGAGGAGAGCATCTTCGATATCGCCGTGTCGCCCTAAAGGGAGCTGTCAGCATGTGGGTTTGGGCCGATGGGTGATCACCACACTGGGACTATGGCTACGTACAGTTCTGGCCCTCGACCTTGGAGATGGAGGCAATGTTTCCGGCACCGAAGGCCAAGGCGGGAGAGGCCAGGCAAACGACGATGATGAGCCCCACCAGGAGGCCGTGCGACCTGAAGCTGAACATGCTTGCGTGTTCCTTTCTTCAAGTATTGGGACAGGTCCCAGAGAGAAGGAGATGGGAGTGACGATGCACAAGTGGTATATGTGATAGGCCCCAATCGAGCTAGCGAGAGGGGGATAGGCGAGGTAAAGGTCGAGTGGTTTGAAGGGAAGTGGAAAAAGAAGAAGAGAAGAAGAGAAGGGAGGAGGAAGAGTGCGAGGAGACGGTGGAGGTGGAGGAGGAGGGGTTGTCTGAGCTGAGGGGCAAGTGACGCAGATTCAGCTGGCGTGGATTGCAGCATGGTGCAAACAAGACATTTGAGCAACGCAAGCAGGACCACTAATTACCCAACGAAAACAGGAATCAAAGCACCAACATCAGCAGCTGCAACAGTAATCCGCCAAGGCCAGTGCATTCATTCCCAGGCCTCTCAACCCCCCGCCGTACACGATACGGGCTCCCTCCGTACCACGCTCCTTACCACCCTCTCCCGGTTTCTGGGGGACTTCTGATTCAATGCATGCGTGAGGCGCTGGTCCGCGCCGGCTCTTGGGGGCATTCCTTTGGCCACAAGCCTGCAATTCGTGGGCTAGCAGCTAAGCATGAAATCATACGCGCCCGGGGTCTGCGGCTGTTGGACAGTTGGAGGGTTGGAGGGGCATCCGAGCGTGACAGCTTGGAGAGCTGGAGCAGGGGCCCAGTACTCGGCATTGCGCGTTGATGCCATAGATCCGTCAAGTACCGCGCCCCTCCATCTCTGGTTTGAACGGGCTGCCTGATAGCAGGGGTCTGCGACACAAGTGGATGCTCCGGCGATCGTCCGTCATCGAACCAAAGCTTGCTGAGGGGCTGCCCCGCCGCGCGTTAGATGGCTTGCTTAAGCTCAGGCTTTCGGTGTCGGTGAAGCTTGTCGATGCTCGCGCAATTCATGAGCTGTAGGAGGCCATCATGAGCGAAGTAGACGAGTGCAGAGTCCACCACGAAGTAGCAGAGGGGTCAGTCATAGAGAAGGTAGATACTGAATGTTGTGATTCAAACTGTGCAGTTTACCGTATGACAAGAGCTGACAAGAGCAGACAGAGGGCAAGGCATCTCAGGCATCACGTGTTGTTTGTGTACGTACCGCCGAGCTGCCCCTCACCTCAAGACGCGTCTCGGAGGGGAGCTCTGGTCTGGCGCACCAGATGCCGTCGACAAGATGGAGGATCAATCGTCAACCCACATTAGGATGGATATGAACAATAATTTTTCAGGTGCGGAAGACCAAGGTCGCATAACTTCAAGATCAACGGACGAAGGACTTGCGCGCCTTTAATACCATCCTGGAGGCGGGGGAAGAGCTCCGATCTTGGTCGTCAGCCAGATGATTCACGTCTCCCAATCCATCAAGGTACCTCTCTCAAACCCAGTGGAACCAATGTGATGTAGCTAGGATGTACTGAAGCGATCTATATCTGTCATCTTCTCGCTTTATTATTTGTGATCTGTTTGAGAGAATTGTGAGGTTTGCGACTGTGTTGTTTCTGCCGGCTTTGCACTTTGTTATCCACCTGCACGCCACAATTGGGCCGAAAGATAACTACGTACCTCAGTGGAATCAGAAGAGATATTATCGTATCAAATGTGAACGAGATACCAAGCCACTTTAGCCCTTGTATCTCTTTAGGCCCTTAGGTTGTGCTTGGCTGTGGTCAATTTCTTACCGAATAATGGCAGCAGCATCTGTCATTTCTCGAGTTCGTGACACAAGTTCACAGAGATGATGAATTGGCGAACCAACACGGGCTTCTAAGTCTACGTCTGGTATAAAGTCGAGTCGTCCTGTGGAAAATTCTACTTTTACAGGCTGACTGACACCAGCAGCTGCACTGTCCGGAGCGGTCCGCCCGTCCCGTTGCGCGTAGCGGACATCATAGGCACGATGAGCGCCACCAGTGAGCAGTAGGGTTAGGATCGGGAAGCAGACTTCATGCGCAAATGGAATCGACCCGTATCTGGAACTGGATCCAACACGAGATACATGTTATTTAAAGACGACAATGTCAGGTGCGCGAGATTTGAATCGACGCGTTGGATCCATTTCACGCTGCATCAGGAGTGGTGGGAGCAAGCACACCGCGTGAGCCCTGAAGCATCCTGTAGAGACACCGACGGTCCCATGAAACTTGCAAGTCGGGCTCTGAGCAGGTAGGTAGCTGCCCTAGAGCCCGGCAGGTTTGGTGAGAATTAGGGGGGAATATTGTGGCAGCTCTTGCATTGGGGAAAGAGGAGAGCTGGCACGTCCAACCTAGGTGGTGGGTGGGCATCAATATCACTGAAAAACCTCAATGTGTCGGGCAAGTTTGGGCGGGCGAACGTGGGCGGGCTGTGGGACGGCACTTGAGCACTGTTCCTTGGCGAGACTGCCACAGAGCAGCGCGCTGAAGCGACGGGGATTGGGGGACTCTGGCTCAATCACCGTCGAACTTGGTCGCCGCTTTAAAGGATGGACCCGAACCCACTGTACCACAGTGTCATGTCTCCTGGGAGTGATTGACCCGCGGTCCTGGGGGGAGGGGGGATTGAAAACTGGAGGGCTCAGAGCCAAGCTGGAATACTCAGGAAGGGCAGGCTGGAAGGGACCTGGAGGGACCTGGGGGGAACCCGCTGAGGCTCTGCACTGCGGATGCCTGTTCTGTCGTGCTGAGATGTACAGGCCGAGGGCGAAGGCGCTGGAATGGCCCCGCCCGCCCAGCCCAGTACTGCCAGCGCATTGGGCACAGGCAGGGCCAGTGTGACACTGGCCTGGCTGTGTGCGGCCCCAATGGACCTGGAAGCTGATGGGCTGCTGCACAATCTCCCTAAGCGCCCTGGAGGGAGCATCTCCAAGGCGCTAAAAGCATCTCCAGGCGAGTCCTCCAGAGGTATCGCTGAAGCATCAGGGCCATGACGCGCTGGTTGGGGAGGTCTTGACCCAGGACTACGGGCGCTGCTGGGTCGCAAACTCGACATGCACCGAGAGCAACAACAATAAGGAAACAGTTGCACATGTAAAAACGAACGAGGCGACGAGATTGAAAAGTCGACGACCGAATCGATCCAGCAACCGCAATAGTCGAATACGCAGCAGATACAGAGCGATGACGTTTGGAGTGACAAAGTCCCAGTCACCATGCCACGGGCGCTGGATCCTGCAGCAGTAGTAGGCTGCGGGCGACGGGGCGGAAGAGCCTAGGGTGCCCGAGGCTGCTGGCCACTGACCAGTCAGCGACTGTCGGGGGCTGTGGGCTGGCTGCTGCCCGGCCTGGTCAGTTGTGGCCATGTGAGGTGAGGTGTGAGGCGGTCCGATGGGGGAGAGGAGGAGAGCTGTCCTTTTTGTGCCGTGGGTGATCCTGATACGAGATATGTTGCAAACTGAGTTAAAATGGTGTTGACGGAAAGAGAGCGAACAGACCGTGTTGCACCCGTGGACGTTTACTGGAAGTTGTAGCGAGGTAATTGGCGACCACCTGGAACAATCTGGTTCAGTACGTGGCTGGCAGGTCTGGCAGGTCTGGCAGGTCTGGCGCTGTGGCGAAATGCTCAGAGGCCCCAAGCTTGAAGCTCAGCACGAGTTCCAGCGCCGACCACCGAAGCGTCCGAAAAACGGCTCCCCAGTGAGGCTTGCTGAGATGTGCGGGAGGAGGGGAACGAGTTCAAGCGCCCCTGGGCAGGTCCAGCGCTGGGGCTCTCTGTCGGGCATTTAGGCCCAGGTTCCCAATTTTCCGTCGGGTCCCATCTGCTGTGGACGGCGCTGTCCCCCCCAAAACCGAACTGCCCCCGCTTGTGGGAGGCTGTGAGAGGGGGCCGAGGGAAAGTCGCAGGAAAAAAAACTCTGCGGTTGTGCGCTGGGCTGAGCTGGGCGGGGGTTACAGAGTTGAAAGGGCTCGAGGGGGGGAGGGCTCAGTGAGCCTGGCAGACCGGGCAGCCCACTGCAGCTGCCGCCAATGCGCCCTCCCAAGGTGCGTGCCCGGTCCTCCAGCTCCTCCGATCTGGCGAGCGCATTTTTCTCTGGAGGGGAAGGGGAGGGGGAGCAGCCGCTGGGGCCTGGGGCCTTGCGGGCGGGGGGGCCGTTCACTCGCTCACTTTTTGGGCCATGTATTTTTTTTTTCGGGGCCTTCAGGTCACCCACACCCACCCACTCACTGACTGATTGCGCGCGACGGCCGGCCCCTACATATTCAGCGCACCGCCCACCCCCAGCCCCCGAGTTGTTTTTCCCCCGAACTTCAGCACTCCCTCATCCCCTCAATTCCCCCCTCATCCCCCAAGACCACTGAATCCGCCCGCCATCACCATCACCACAGCGGACAACAGCGCTGCACTCTCCATCCACTGGAAACACTCTCTCTCTTCCATCCCAACATCGCCTACACCATCTGCCGCCAACGCTGTGAGCCTGGGAATAGTCCAGCAGAGGTTTCAAACGCCCGCCGCATCCTGAATTTCAGAGCTGCCGCAGCAAAACAACTGACGCCAAACGCGCCAGCGCCCAACACCACTCGATACCACTTCTTCCCCTCAGTTCGCACTCACAATGCCTCGCCCCAAGAAGTCAGCTGAAGCCAAGGTTGCCGTCGCGCCTGCTACTCCCATCGCCGCTGTCCCCACGCCCATGATGCCCCTTTCTCTCACCACGGCCGTTGTGCCTCCCAATCAACCCGGTGTTCCTCAGCGCCCTATCGACAATGATAGCTTCTTGCGCGTGCGCGACTCGGTAAGTCTTTGACTCTTACATCTTTGTCCCGACTACCCCAAATGCCCTGTATCCCCTTCACCTGCCTCCCCTTCGCCGTCACTCCGCGCTTGTCTCCAGCCGTTTCCGCGTGTCTCGGGACAAACCGCGACAGAGAGGCCTCGAGCGACTTGGCCTGGCTTGGTTTGCTCTGGTCAAGTGGTGAATGGGTTGAAAGTGACTTGGGTACTTGTCTCATTCACCCAGCATGAGCTGTCTGGGTAGTGCTAGACTCTCCCAGCGCCCTCTGCAACCACTGCACGATTAGGGGAGCAACAGCACAGGACCCAAGCGAGTTTATGTCTCAAAAAAAAAAAACGCGCCTGGCCAATTCTCCCAGCGCCTACTTGAGGGAATATATTTCTTTCTGTTCCACAAGAACCAAAGCCTGCTCGAGTGCTTGCAAGGCAAGACGCGCCGCGGACCGCCCGTTGTTGACAGGAGCCCCGCGCTCTGGCGGGCTCTTGGGCTTGGTGCCGCCGAGGAGCTATGGCCACCGCGACTTGAGCAGCTTAGCTCCAGGTCTCCCAGCAAGCTCTCCACTACAACTTCACTCCATTGCACATTGTTCCTCTTGATCTCTTCTGCTCTTACACATTGTCGCCTTGCTATTCTTCCCGCCTTCGTCATGAGAATGTCCTTGCTAACATATCCTCGCTTAGGCCATTGCCCGTCTGACTACCATTCTGGATCTTGTCCGCACCTTCACTACCGACTATGTTCGTCAGACCAACATGCTCCTGGGTGAGCCCACTCCTGAGGGTGTCCAGGGCGACATCCTCGCCAACTTTGAGCACGCCGCTGCTCACCTTATCATGCCCGTTCAGGAGATGGCTCCTCCCGTTGAGGAGAAGAAGGAGCGCAAGAAGCGCACTATTGACCCCAACGCCCCCAAGCGCCCCCTGACCCCCTACTTCCTCTACATGCAGCACGCCCGCTCCATTATTGCGAATGACCTCGGTTCCGAGGCTCCCAAGGGTGCTGTGCAAGAAGAGGGCCAACGACGATGGGCCCACATGGGTCCTCATGAGAAGCAGGGCTGGAACAACGCCTACCAGTACAACCTCCGTTTGTACAATGCCCGCGTGCACTCCTACAAGAACGGCAACCCCCATGCCAAGACCATGACCGATGAGGAGGCATTGAAGTACGCCGAGGACTACCAGATCCCCATGCCTGAACTCAAGGACGTTACTCAGACCGAGGCTCCCGCCAACGATCAGGACGCCATCGCTGAGCAGCTCCAGCAGGTCGCTGCCGCGCCTGATGATGAGGAGACTCCCGCCAAGACCCCCAAGAAGGCTGCCGGTACCCGTAAGCGCAAGACTGCGACTCCTGCTGCTGAGGTTGATGCCAAGCCCGCTCCCCCAGCCAGCCCTGACAAGAAGCGTCGGCGCACATCCACCAAGGCCGCTGCTGCTGTCGCTGAGACCCCCGAGGAGCCCAAGAAGTCGGGACGCAAGAAGGCTAAGAGCTCTTAAGCCACTCCCTTGTTTTCTTGGCGCTGCTTTGGCGTCCTCCGGTCTGATGACCACTCCTTGATTAGCTCCTGCAGCATCGCTGCCAGGAAGCATGATACCTGATGGGAGTGAGATGTGGAAAGGAGGATTCTTATCCTATATACTCTTTCGGTGTTTGGGGGGTCTCGTTTAGTTTTTCTGTGCTGCTTGGGAGGGTTTCACTTGGGGCCGTAGGCACCAAAAACACTGCGGACACGGCCATGGATGGGAGACTCCGTAACGGAGTGGGACAGGATGGGTTGCGGGAGGAGGTCCTCCATGTTGTGTACGTTTTCCGTCTTGGTCGCTGTATTTGTCACAGCTGAACTGGCTATGCCGTAATGAGAGCAACGATACTTGCAATTTAAATTTAAGAGCTTCAAATTCACCTTGTTTTCGTGTGTAAATAAGTTCAGGTCAAGCTTGATAGACCGTCGTGGGTCTGGATCTGCATGGACACCTGTCAGAGGTTGGATTGACTCCCTGCACGCTCGAACAGCCGCTCTATTAGGCTGGAGTTTCTCACAGGAGTGTACATCAATGCAATGCTTCTTTTAATTGGTAGATTTCACACTTCAAATTCACATATTCCCCGTTCCTTCGCCATTGAATTCGCAGTGTCAACCCAGCCTTCGTCAGAAGGGATATCCATTTCCCATCTTCCCCCGAGAAGCCCCTCCCTCTCTCAGCGACTCCCTTCCTTAGTACACATAGAACGCTTGCGTCAGCGGTAGAGTAGTCGCCGGCTCGGCCGCGCATACCTTGCCGTCGGCCTCGACAGTGTAGCTCTCCGGGTCGACGCGCATGCGCGGCATGAGGTCGTTGTGGCGCATGTCGCGCTTGCTGATGTTGCGGCACCCGCGGACGGCCTCGACGCGGCTGCGCAGGCCGTACGAGGCGATGGCGCCCGAGGAGATGGACGCGGCGGAGACGAAGAGGATGCTGGTAGAGGGGACGAGGGGGGCGAACATGGGGCGGGCGATGATGGGCTGGATGGTGGGGATGGAGGCGTTGGGATCGCCCTGGTGAGAGGTCAGTTTGGGATTCGTTGCGACTGGAAGGGGGACATACCATCTGAGCGCACGCGATGTGACCGCTCTTGATCACCTGGCTCGGCTTCGTCGCGAACCAGGCCGGGTCCCAAACGACAAAGTCTGCCAGCTTGCCCACCTCGATGCTTCCCACGAGATGCGAGAAGCCCTGCGCGATGGCCGGGTTGATGGTGTACTTGCTCACGTACCGCTTCACGCGGGCGTTGTCGGCCCCCGTGCCCTCGTCCTCGGGCAGGTATCCGCGCTGGACCTTGTTCTTGTGCGCCGTGTTCCAGGTGCGCAGGATGACCTCGCCGCAGCGGCCCATGGCCTGCGAGTCGGAGCTCATCATGCTGATGGCGCCGAGGTCGTGCAGCACGTCCTCGGCCGCGATGGTCTCGGCGCGGATGCGGCTCTCGGCGAAGGCCACGTCCTCGGGGATGTCCTTGGACAGGTGGTGGCACACCATGAGCATGTCGAGGTGCTCGTCGAGCGTGTTGCGCGTGAAGGGCCGCGTCGGGTTGGTCGACGAGGGGAGCACGTTGGGGTGCTCGACGACGGAGATGATGTCGGGCGCGTGGCCGCCGCCAGCGCCCTCGGTGTGGTACGTATGGATGGTGCGGTTGCGGAAGGCACCGATGGTGGATTCGACGAAGCCAGACTCGTTCAGCGTGTCAGTGTGAATAAGGCACTGGACGTCGAGCTCATCGCAGACCGTCAGGCATGCGTCGATGGCGGCAGGCGTCGTGCCCCAGTCCTCGTGGAGCTTGAGGCCACACGCGCCGGCAGCGACTTGCTCCCGCAAGGCTTCGGGAGCGCTGTCATTGCCCTTGCCAGTGATGCCGATGTTGATGGGAAGAGTGTCGCATGCTTGCAGCATCTGGCGCATGTAGTGTGCGCCGGGGGTACAGGTGGTTGCATTGGTTCCGGCGCTGTGAGATGGTTAGCTTTGGGTATAACCAGATATACTAGCTGAAGGAAACGGAGGCTATGGGATTAGTGGGATAACGAATCATGACGAACCTTGGACCAGTACCGCCTCCCAGCATAGTGGTGACGCCGGATGCAAGAGCCTCGGGGATCTGCTGTGGGCAGATGAAGTGAATGTGAGTGTCGATGGCGCCAGCGGTGATAATCTTGCCCTCTCCCGCAATGACATCCGTGCAGCTTCCGACCACCATGTTGGGAGCCACGCCATCCATAACATCTGGGTTACCAGCCTTGCCAATTCCTACAATCATGCCTTCCTTGACGCCAATATCCGCCTTGTAGATGCCCGTCCAGTCGACGATGAGAGCGTTGACGACGACCAGGTCCAGCGTCTCGGCGTCCGACCGCCCCGTGGCCTGGCCCATACCTTCGCGCAGCGTCTTGCCGCCGCCAAACTTACACTCCTCGCCGTAGACGGTCATGTCGCGCTCGACCTTGACCCACAGGTCGGTGTTGCCAAGCCGGACGAGGTCGCCAGTGGTGGGGCCGAACATGGTGGCGTACGCGGAGCGGTCCATGGTGAGGGTGTCGATGTGGCTGAGGTCGCCGGCCGGGGAGGGGGCGTGGGCGAAGCCGGCCTGCTGCAGCTTGGCGAGAATCTCGTCGGCGCGCGAGAGGTCGACAACGCCGCTGGCCAAGTTGTTGCCACCGCGGATGACGCGGTTGCCCCCGATCTCAACGAGCGTCACCGTCTTGGTGTCGCCGGGCTCGAAGCGGACCGAGGTGCCGGCGGGGATGTCGAGGCGGTACCCGTACGCGCGGATGCGGTCAAACTCCAGCTGCGGGTTGGTCTCGATGAAGTGGTAGTGCGATCCGACTTGGATGGGCCGGTCTCCCTTGCTCGTCACCGGCAGACGGGTCCTCTTGCGGTTCTCGTTGAGGGCGACCTTGGCCTTGACGGTGACGACGGCGCCGGGCTTCCGGGTGTGCTCGTACTCCTCGACGGGGGCCATGGGGAACAGCTCAGCATCCGGGATAGGGAGGAAGCTCCCGTAGAGGGCCTTGCGGAGGTCGCCATCGTCAGTACAGACGGGGTTGTGGACCGTCACGAGATACGTGCCGGTGGTAAAGGTGCCCTCGACCTGGATCTCATGGAGGGTGCTGCAAACGGAGGGCAGCACATGGCGGCGGCCCAGCATGGTGGAGCCCAGGGCCATCAGGTCGGCCACGCTGTGGTTTCCATCGCGGATGAGCTCATGGAGGTTGTTGGCGATGAGAGCCTGTAGGGTGTCGTCATGTCATAGTCAGCGCTGGTGGTGGTGTTGCTGCCCCTCAGTCTGATGAGAGGGCATGATGCTAGCTAGATACAGGCCATGATGGAGAAAAAAAAACACCGAAAAACAACGAAAAACAACGAGGAGCGAAGGCCGCATTTACGAATTGCACGTACCGTGGCCTCGGAATGGTTCAGCTTAACACCTCGCGCCAGACGTCTCTGAGCGAGGAGGCCCAGCTGGGAGATGACGAGCTTGTCGAGCTGTAGTCGTGTTGGAGAAGCACCCCCCCTGTTAGTCCGCAGTCCACCCAATGCGCGCCGAGGGCAGCGCAGGCGCAGTGAAGGCGACGAACCTCTTTGGGAACCAGATACATGGTCGGGATTCGAGCAGCAGCGCAAGTCGGCCGGCTCGCTTCGTCTCTGGTTGCGCGGAGAATGGGATTAGCGATTAGCACGGCCCGGCACAGTACGAGGAGAGGGATAAAAGACGCCTAAAAATACGCCGCCCTCCCCCGCTGTCGCCTGTCACTGTCGCAGTCGCGTGCCGCCGGCGGTGGCCGTGTGTCCGTCGTGGCAGACCGGCGGCCGGAATGCGGCTTGAGGACGACGCCCGATAAGGAATGTGCCCTTCTGATAGCGTCTATTGGTCACTGCGCCCGCGAAGTCGAGATGCGACATGTCGACGAACGGCCAAACATGGTGGCGATGAACGCAGTGTCAGGGACATCTGCATACCCATACTGCATCTTCTCTTTTTGGCTCGAATTTCTAACTTACAGCTGCTTCATCCGTGAAGGAGTAGACCGCTGACCGAGGCGGGAACGGCCGTCGCCTCTCAACTAGTGTCCTCGCCCGTCCCCGCCCAAGAACCCAGTGGATTAGAACCAAGAGAGACTCGGCCGAGAGTGCCCCGTCCATGATGTGCAAACATAGTGTTGAAGCCCGCAATACGCAGCTCTAGCTTTGATTTAAAAAACACGCATGCTATTCGTTAACCTTATTCCCCCATAAAACCAAATCCCAGTACTCTTTCAACGCCACCTCTCCAAACAAAAACAATTACGAGCAACCTAGACCCAGACCTAGACCCAGACAGACACTCGAGCCATACATACGCCTACCTCCACTCATTCGTCCTCTTCATCCCACTGCTCCTTTTCCTTCTTAATCAAGTCCGCCATGTCCTTGGATTTGAAAATGGAGCTCTCAGGATCCGTAGCTCGAGGGACTTTGCCCAAGCTCTCATCATCAAATACTGATCCAATCGTGTCGATCCATCGTCTCCGCCGCTCCATGAGCATCTTGGTCAGGTCACCAATGCCCGGCCGCGCCGTACCCGCAGCGCCGCCCACAAAGTGGCTACCTCCGCCAGCGCCTCCTGGCCGTTTGTTCTTCTTGCTCTTGCCCATAGTCCGCGTTCGCTTAAGATACGCTGCTTGGACTTGCGAGTCGAGATCCTCCAGGATAGTCTGGTATTCTTGATGCGCCATGCGTTCACGAACAAGGTCAGTCAGGCGTGATTTGCGTGCGCCGTTGATAAGCATCTGCTCTTTGAGCCGTGACTGGAGCAGGCGCAATCTCGCAGCCACCTCATCGTCGTAGTGGCCGTCGAATTCTGCCTCGAATCCTTCCAGTGGGAGGAATCCGATATGTCGAAGCTCCTGCTTGATGCGCTCGTCGACTTGCGAGTACTCGAGTTTGGGATGAGTTGCTTTCTTCCAGGCTTCTGACATGGACTCGGGCATATAGGTCGCCGGCTGTAGAGGATTTGACTTGTCGTCAGTGCCCCCAGTATGTTCCTCGCCGTTGGCATCGCCGTTCATGCTAATATCTCCGTTTGTCACGCCATTCGTAGTTGGCTTTTCCTCTGCGGGTTGCGCTCGAGCCTCGGGTCGGAACGTTTGCATCAGCCGGGCCAACCAGGGTCCGACAGAGAGCTTATCAGTTTCGCCAACGTCGTCGTCCATGTTCTCGATGCCGCCTCGAGGTTGGTTTGGTGGGAGCTTGTCGCGGCCTTGTTGGGGGGAGTCGACGGACATTGCACCATCCTCTTCAGCCCAGACCTCAGTGTAGTGTCGCTTGCCGCGCTTTGGCATCACAAATGGCATTACCCGGTCTCCCCGCTCTCGTAAGAATGCCAGATCCTCTTCAGAAAATGGCCTAAAGAACGGGTCGACGTAGGTTGAGAATGTCGAAAAGTTAATTTGACTACTCGGCTTCGCATTGCTAAAGTCCTTGTCTGGCGGGTCCCCAGCAATGAGGTCGGCAAGGTCGCTCCTGGGATAGGTGGCAACGGAGTAAATCTCTTTTCGCAGATCGTCCGGCATGCCAGGATACACAGGTCTGATTTCGTATACGGTCGGGTCGGGAAAGGTCGAGGGATCCTCGCCAAAGGTCTGCGACTGGGGTACCTCGCGACGGGGCGGCGCACCCTCGTCCTCGGAGCTTGATTCTTCTTCCCCCTCTTGCTTCTTTGTCTTGTCGTCGACTTCCATTGCGGATGGTGAAGCTGCTGCAGCGGGTGACAAGGACGAGCTGGCTGACTCGTTGCGTGTGTGCTTGCTCTTAGAATCTCGAAGAGGGGACGACCGTTCTATCGTGGATGCGTTAGCATGGGGGGGAAATCATGGTTGATTCATGTCAGCTAGCCAACAGTGCTGACAGCTGTCAAGCGCGCGAAGGAGAATTAACGCGCAAAATGTGGGTGGGGAGACATACCAACATTGCCATCGGGAGCAGCCAAGCTATCAGTCTTCTTACGCTTATGCTTGGGTCGCTTCCCCTCCTGCTCGCCCTCTGCGCGCCCGCGGTCGTAGTCTTCGGTGGGTCGTTTCTTGCGCTCATCTGCCAGGTGGCGCATGCCGCGGTCGTAAAAGGTGGAGCGCTTCTCCATGATGTTGGTGAGGCTCTTGAGGCGCTCAATCATGCCGTCGAGGCTCTTGGAGTCGGGGACGGTCGCATTGGACGCCGACTGGTCGACGAGGTCATCATATGTCAGATTCCGGAAGAGAATAACTCTAGTGTTCAGATAGTCCGGATCGTAGAATTCCTGGGGCGGGAGACTGGCTGTTCCAGCTGCTGCGGCTGTTGCGGCCGGGGCTGGCGTGGTGTTGCGGCTCTGTTTCTGCATGGCCGCGGAATTCTTTTTGCCGGTGCCCTTCTGGGCCGGTCCTCCTGGAGGCATCGTGGAGACGGTATAGGTAAAAGGTGCCTCAGCGGCGGATCGATTAGGGGGCGGTTGCGAGGGTCGATGCGATGGAGTCGGAGGATCTCGAGATGCGACAACAAGGAACGGAGGGATGACGGCGCGCTTCGGAGGACGTGCATCAAGGCGCCGCAAAGGTACGTACCTTACCTTTCACTGTTGCGGGTACGACGGCAGGTACCAAATGGGGGGTACCAGCACGTGTGGGACGGACCCCGATAGCTGGTCTGTATGCGTTAAAAGGATCCCCCTCCCAAGCTTGGTCCGTCCAATGCTAGCGTAAAATACAACTCTGGGCCGAGTGCACCAACCGAGATCCTCGCTTTTGTCCAGTCCGTCATCACCCACATTCGTCCTTCTCGGCCCTCACGCCCTCGAATAGCCACCAATTGAGCGCCGCTCCCGCATCCTCACAATGGCCTCAATTATGCGTCCCTCTCTGCTCCGGCAGACCGCCCTGGCTGCTCGATGGGCGGCCACCCCCTCCGCCGCGACCCGAGGCGCCTTCGTCAAGCCCAGCTTCCAGTCCCAGCTCATGGGCGTCGCGGCTTTCCACAACACCGCCCGACGATCCGCCATTCTGCCTCCGGGCCCTCGTACGTGTTGCGCAGAGTTCTGCTGCCCGCCAGAGCTTGCTAACCCGTGAATCCAGAGCGCATCATTGGCACCGTCAACGACCCTGCTCCCATCCCCGAGCCCAGCTCCGCCCACGGTTCCTACCACTGGTCCTTTGAGCGCCTCCTCGCCGCCGGCCTCATCCCCTTGGTCGTCACCCCCTTCGCCTCCGGTTCGCTCAACCCTACCACCGATGCCATCCTGTGCAGCGTCCTGCTTCTTCACTCCCACATGGGCTTCCAATCCGTCGTCATCGACTACATCCCCCAGAAGAAGTACCCTGTCCTCCGCAAGGTCTTCTGGTGGCTCCTGAACGCCGCCACTGTCACGGTTGGCGTGGGACTGTACGAGTTTGAGACCAACGATGTCGGTATTACCGAGGCTGTCAAGCGAATCTGGAGGGCCTAAGTGTTTGGGAGATGAATTGTCGGGTGGACATGAATTGCCGAGTGGACATGGATTGTCGGGCAGACAAATTGCTGCAGGCAACTGTATAGAATTTATTTTATTTTGTCAATGAAACGCTGGGTTGGCCGTTTAATCCATTTCTTGCATGTGAAGTCTCCAATGCGATGAGCTGGCAGCGCACGCGCCGAGACAACAACCCGCAGCGCTGATAGCGCAACAATGCGCCATTCGCCATCGGGACCTGAATAAAGAAAATGCATACAGATGCTTGCTGTCATGTAGTACTCTAGAAACAGCGGTCTTAGCGATAGCTCTTCTCATGCTGCACCAGTTTGCGTCAACAACCCGTCTCCCATCATAGTGGGATGCAATCGACGCCGGAGTGATTGCCGAGGATATTGAATTGGGAGGCCTGTGATTGGCCGGCCACATTCCGATCATGGCCGTGGCCGGGGCCGGACCGGCTAAGGATATTCCCAACTCCACATGCAGGAAGCGGGTCACCTCTAGAAGCTCGTTACTATGCACCCGAAGTTAGGTGTTCAATTATCCTCAAGAAAATAGCAAATTAATTATTTAAAATCCCAGCTCTTAATATTAGTATCATTGTATAACAAGAATTAATTGGATTTCTATTGATGTGCTAGCCCAGCAAAAGTGGAAATCCCCATGTATGGCAGTTATTGTGGTTCATACCTCATACTATAACACCCACTAACAGTTTCCCATTCCTCAAAATCGTCAGATAGATTAAAGACATACAGTTGTCGCAGACAATATTGGTACACACTTGGTAACATGCCTGATGCCATAGAGTATATTAATCCATGCGATAGACCTGTCGAATGCTTCTCTTTGGCTCCCGCTTTGAATCCAACTATTATGTCTCTAACCTAGGTGCTGGTGGGTAATAATCGTTGGACACATTCATCATAAATCAGTCAGTAGTTATGTGTATTACATAGGATCGCAGATACATTTGCAAACATCTATCTTCGGGTGTAAAAGGCGGGCGTGATCGAATAGGCTGCAGTGACTAATTGCTCATCGAGACAGCCGTCACAGCGAATAAGGCACAATAGCATGCGTCAAATTTATTTCATTTCGGCATCGCGTCACTTGTTTGTTTGAATTCATTTCCATCATGTCACCAAACTACTCCCCACTCCATTGTTGCATCAAGAACGAGCGTATTCCTCCACTTTCCAAGTTCAGTTTCCACCATTCCCTTCACCAATCCCCAACTAGATAGTCAGGCTACTGATCTCAGCGCCTCCTACCCGGTCCATCTCGGGAGTAGGCGGGGGCAGGTTCTCGGACTTGGTGCAAATCCAACAAGAGGCATACATGTTGACCCGGTCGATGCAAGCACCGTCAAGGCGGGCACCGTGGCGCTTAGGAGTGAAGCCGTGGCTCTCAAACTCCTTGATGTACCACGGGGTCAGAGCCGACGAGCGCAGGAGCACCCGGCCGCCCATCTGGAGAGCTCGGTTGAGCTTCGTGATCTGGGCACCGGCTGCGCGGGAGCCAGTGTCGAACCAGTCCATGCTGTCCATAACAACGGCAACGGTCAGGGTTCCGGGCGTGATGCGTGCGATGACTTCCTCAAGCTCGTCAGTGTGGATGCGGAGGCCGTCGAGTGCGTTGGGGCGCGAGAGCTTGGCATGAGCCTGGGGGCTGAGGTAGTCGGGGTGACACTTGCGAGAGAATTTCCCAGCAAGGCAGACATAGTAGTACGGGTTGTTCTCGGCGATGTGAGTCTCCTCAGCAACGGGGTCGAGTGTGTTGACCATGTAGTGCCAGATGGCGTGCGAGCGGTTGTTCTTGGCGGTGGGCTTGGGACCCTTGACCAGGTCAGACTCGGCGTGGTCAGCCTCAATCATGGCCAGTTGGTTCTTGGGGACACCCAAAGCAGCCCAGAGGAAGCTCTCCTGGGCGACAACGAGGTTGCAGACAAGCTTAGACAGCAGGGCGGGGCGGACTTTGTTGCGCCAGATCTCACGCTGCTCGTTGAGCGTCTTAGTCTCAAGCAGCTGCTTAACAGCGGACCGAAGACCGAAGATACGGGCGATCCAGCGGAAGACACGAATAGCGTGACGGGAACCGCCGGTGTCGTAGAGGCCGTAACCGCTGCTGTTCTGGAAGACGTGGATGTTCTTGAGCCAGTACTGGAAAGCACGGCCAGATAGATGAGGAGACAGTTTGGTGATGAGCAGGTCGCGGAACTGCGAGTGTTTTCCCTCGCCGAAGATCTTCCAGAAGTCATCATAGGGAATACCGGAGGTGTAGGCGGCGGCCTTTAGCTCGAGGAGGTGGTTCTGGGTGGGGTTGAGATCGACGGCGTGAACTCGGGCAGGGCTCTGAGTGAGGTACGAGAGAATGTTGTCACCGGCCGAAGTGATTGCCAAGACCTTGTCGTCAGGGCCTAGCTTCAGAAGGCGCTCGTCGACACGGGTATCCTCCCAGGTAAAGGCATAGATGTACTCGTCGTTGAATTGGGTGTGCTTCTTGAGCTGGTCGTCGTAGTAGATGCGCCAGTGATGGTTCTGGTAGAAGAAGGACGGCAGAGGGAGGTTGGACGACAGGTTCTGGACAGCAGTGAGGAAGGCCTTGGAGCGGATCTCGGGAGCGGATCTCTCGATAGCCCGGTTCAGAGCATCGCCCTGGTTGACAGGGTGCAGGTAAGGCGACTCAGTGGCGAGGGCATCGATGCGCTCAACGATCTCATTGGGAAGACTGGACGAGGAGAAGGGCTTCTTGTGGCATCCAAGCCAAATGTAGTAGGGAATGGCACCCAGTCCCTTGTTGCGAGTGTTGACGTTGAGAACAGTACCGAACTTGTACTCGAGGTAATCTCGGCGGCTGGGCTCGAGGCCAACGCGGTCGAGATCAAACCAGGAGCGCCAGAAGTTTCGAGAGAGGAAGTTGACGTGGCGATCGACCAGACCGCCGGTGTAGTTTCGGAAAGCGAAATCGACCTTGTTCTGGACGTAAAAGTCGACGACACCCATGATGCCCTGGGGGGCCAGCAGCGAGGTCACTGAATCGATAACTGAGTAGTAATCGGGCTAAGGTTCGCGGGTTAGTGCATTCCCAGGCCAAAGCGAAGTATTCCTTCTCATTTTGGAGTT
The DNA here is from genome assembly GCF_021365365.1 of Ilyonectria robusta. Classification (NCBI taxonomy): domain Eukaryota; kingdom Fungi; phylum Ascomycota; class Sordariomycetes; order Hypocreales; family Nectriaceae; genus Ilyonectria; species Ilyonectria robusta. Next base: position 1,375,736 of record NW_025764437.1, on the reverse strand, counting down.
GTTTCTGGCACCCACAATCATTGACAAGCTGTACGACAAGGTGATAAGATCCGCACCGCCAAAGTCGGGACGCGGCTTGCTGAAGTAGCTCAGAGCCGGGGACCGGGGAGGGGCCGGGTTGGATCCCATACCATGCTCGTGGTCCTCGAGGCGGAACTTGCGAGCGTCTTCACAGACGACTTTGACGTTCTTCCAGCCAAGTCGTTCGAATCGCTTCTTGGCCACCTCGCACAGAGATGGGGAGAAGTCGACGAGGTAGACGCTTGAGAAGTAGGTAGGGACGTCGACGTTCTCGGACATGGCCTCGATGTTGAAGCCAGTGCCGCCGCCAATCTGGTGAAGGACACGGGTAAATATTTGCGAGTAATCAATTTGAAGCACACTCAATTGCACTCACATCAACCCAGATCCGCTTGTTCTTCTTGTTGTTCTCGTTCTCAGCCTTAGACTTGAGCTGAGCGGCAACAAGCGCGAGCATGTCCTCGCGACCGCGGAGGAGGACCTTCCGCGTGGCATCGTAAGCCCCGGCTTGCTTCTTGTAGAAGCTCTCGAGGGCATCCTGCTGGTTGCCCTTGGAGTCGCCCTGGTGAGGCTTGAGGAAGGAAGAGTAAAAGAAGAGGAAAAAAGATTTGATCAGGCCGGGGGCTTCGTCCTTGTTCCCGCCAAAGACGGAGGAAAGGCAGAGTGTGCTCAATGCAGCTGCTACGATTCCACCGAGGAGGGTCGGGACAGAGCCCAAGGACAAAATGTTACCACCCTGGGTCAATTGATTAGCACGTGAAAAAGCAGGGGCGCAGATGGGGAGGACGAACATGAGAAGCCATGGTACTCTCTCATTGTTCAAGGAGAGAGAGAGGAGTTGTTGAAAAGGCGCTAGTTAGGAGAGCAGTGTTGAAAGCCGTTCACACGATCAAGTTGAAAGTTGGGATCAGACTGAGGGACACGACACGGCGAGCCAAGGATATATACGCCCAGGCACGAGAAGGTTGCCCACGAGACTCATCGAAGGCGGCACGGCACCTGTCCGGACCCCTCAGTCGCTCACGCATGATACCTCGACGACAATCTACTTGCTCGAGAGGACAATCGTCACTAGGGATCTCGTCGGACCCCACTGGATGGCAGTACCCCGCCGCCAGGGTCCATGGCCAGGAAGGGGGCACGAATCGACGACGGAGGCGTGAGCCAATGGCTGGAGCACATGCTCGAGCGCCGTGCGGCTGTAGGGGCGTGGTGAGGCTGCGCTCGCGGCGCACATGTGCCATGCTTGGCTATGAGCGGCTGCTTTGGCCACGGTAGTGTGGGTGGGGTTTGGGGGATTGAACGGCTCAAGCTCTGTTCATCGTTGAAGATCCGCGCCGTCTCGAAGCAATGCAAAATTAGGGGTTTCTGGACGGTGTGATACGTATGATGCTCGTACGAAAGTGGGATTGTGAGCTTCCAGTGATAGCTGAGAGCGAACCGACTTGATCCTACTAGCCTGGCTTGAGCCCACAGCGCCCTCGGATTCCCCAATCGAAAGGCCCATCTCATCTGCAACCACACGCAGCACAGTTGTCCTTACGAAAACTACCTCCAGCAGCTAGAAGCGTCATGGCCTCTTGCTGTTCGGCTGGGGTGCAGAGGCTGGGCGTGTTAGCGGGCTGTCGACGAACCATGCATTCCCTTAATAGGAAATCTCGTCGACCAATGAGCATAGAGTTACCCACCACATGTGGCTTTAAGCAGTCGTGTAAGGAGTCCATCGACCACGACACTTAGAACGAGCAGACAGGACAGCACAAGCCTGGCGTCCCAAAGGTACCTCTGGTAGGTGTACTGAGCACGCGGGCGAAGGTCAGTTATCTTGTGCGGCATTTTATTCTCGTCGTGCCAATCGTTTCGTCAACTTTCTAATGCGAAACCTCACGCCCATCCGTCCGCCGCACTCATACCGTCATGGTCTTGTGCAAGGGGACCACCAGCAGTAGCAAATCAGCAACGGAGCACGACAGGACCCTTGGACCACGGCTTGTGGGAACTCTGGGGTAGCAGTGATGCTTGGCTGTCATGGCACCTGTGCTTGACAAGCTCTAAATGCCGTCGAAACCCACCCACCACTCGGGTCTTTCAGGATGCCATGATACGGCCGAGGCTCTAGACTCAGTCAACCGGCATGGTAAACGGGGGTCACTTCAGGTCTGTGCCAACGTATCGCAACGTCAGTCCGTCAACCACATTGCCGCTCTCGGTGAACCGGATCCTGCACCGCACCACCTCAAACTTGTCGGTGACCGAGAACCGGAGCGACTCTTCTTCTTTCTGAGTTCGCACGAGGAAGGCTTTGCCCTCGATCTCAGCTGGGATTTTGTCGCTCTCAGCGTCCACGATGGCGTTCCAAGCAAGCAATCGCCCACCAGCAATGGAAGCGGGGCTGTATTCGGGCTCGCTAGATAGGCGCAGAATGATGGAGAGCTCGTTCGGGTCGGCCAGAGGCCCATAGAAGAAGTACCATACTGGGTACTCATCCTGACTCGGCCTAATGGCGGCCCCAATTGAACTGGGCCGGTTCTGCGGCAACGTGGCATCTAAGCCAAGCGTTGGGGCAGGAGAATCATGGCTCAAAGCCTTTCCAGCAAGCGTGAGTTGTAGAAATGTTGGGACGGGACCCAGGTTGTTCGCGGCGAAATGAGTCGCAATCTTGGTCCGGGTGCTAGGGTCCACCCGGCAGAACACGGCCTCGTGCCCGGAGTCGTCGGTGCCGAAGACCACCTCCGGAACCTCCGCGAGCCCGGCAATAGACTTGATCATTTCGGCATCCAACAGTATCCCTTGCAACTTAACGAGATATGCAGCAGCTGGCCGTGGTTTAAGGCCGGGTTTCTTCTTGGGAATGAACCCGCGCAGCTCATTGATCTTGTCGATCGCTTCCTTCTCGTTGAGGTCAAATAGCTCCATGTACTGTTGGATCGTCTCTGCCTCTGGTCCTCCTGGGAGAGGGTCGCCATGGGCTGAGGATTGAGCGAGTGATTCGAGTTCGTTTAATGCGTCCATGATGTGAGCATCACATTTCGTTTTAGATCGGTGCCTAGGTAGGTCGGCGGAGGAGAAACGTGATCGATGGCCAAGTTTTTAGCTTAGATGGTTTGGCACCCTTGTGGCCTTATGGCAGAGCTGGGCAGGAACTCGGAATTTTGAGTCATTCGGCAAGAGCAAAGCGTCCCTCACTCATTCCTCTCAATAAGGATCAAAATGGCGGGGAATTCTTAATAAAAATTGCTGAGTGGAAATAGGTGCTTGAGGAAAATGAGACTCGGTCATGAACTATAATTGATTGTATATTCGCCTCCAGAACAATCGTTTCACGTTAGTACAAGAGCCTGGCCAGCAGGTACCTGAGACCTCGACGCAGTGGTGGCTGCAGTAGAACAAGCGCCTGAAGCCAGGATAACGGAACAGGGGCTTGAGAGCACTTCAACAGCTGGAAAATCGCGTTCATGAAGCAAATACACACTCCACAAGAACTTGCATCACAATGGAATGCGAGGAGATGCAGCAAGCGAAAGGCATTCAATCCGACCTGTAAATTTATAGTTTGGGTGTTTCTGGTCGGGTGCATGGTTCTTCCGAACCCGGAGGTACGAATTCGAGATGCGTCTTGTCGCGGGGATTTTTTTTAAGTGACTTGGAGCTTGTGGACCGGGAGCTGTCCAAGGTGGATCGTGTGATTCGGGATTGCTTTCTTACGACCTTTTATTCCTCTTTCTCTGGGCGACCAATGTGAGATTGCCGGACATCCCTCAATTCCTCCAACCGGTTCCGATCGCCATGGCGTCTCGCGCAGCCCTATCGAAGCTCTCGAGCGCGAGACCAGTCATGCGCCCACGATGCCTCAACCCACTACGACCACTTCTCCAATTCTCCCGAACACGAGGCGTTGCCACTACATTCATCAAGAAGCAGAACGAAGGCAAAGAGCGATGGGAGAAGAGGGCCGAGAAGATCCAGACCGGAGAGCTTCCTCACGTTTGGGACATCCTCCAGGAGCGCGGCTACATCAAAGATGTCGCAGGGTATGTCACTCTACGCAGTACGGTAGCAATTCAACCAGGCCTGACGTGTGCCCAGCAACCCCGAGACGATTAAGGAAATCATGCGCACTAAGAGGATAGGAGCTTATGTTGGAATCGACCCCACGGCCGACTCTTTGCACGTTGGCCATATTCTGCCACTGATGCCCATGTTCTTGATGTACTTCCACGGCCACCCCGCCGTCACCTTGATCGGTGGCTCGACTGCGCGAGTCGGTGACCCTACCGGCCGACTAGAGAGCCGAGATATCATGTCGAATTCGGATATCTCCAAGAACATTACGAAAATCCACGTTCAATTAACCAAGATCTGGGCCAATGTCCAACACCTCAAGGAGAAGCATGGATACCAGAACGACTGGGCTGCCAAGCACCACCTTCTCAACAACAACATGTGGCTTGGCGGGCTGACGCTCTACGACTTTGTCAAGAGGATAGGCAGACACATTCGAATTGGCCCCATGCTAAGTCGCGATACGTGAGTATTCTCTCCTGTTTTATCACTTGACAGGTTGACTGACATAGAATAGCGTCAAGCGTAAGTTGACTGAGGGAGACGGCATGTCGTTTGGCGAGTTCATGTACCCCCTTCTGCAAGGCTGGGACTTCTGGCACATGTACAACAAGCTAGGCATCCAGATGCAGATCGGAGGTTCCGACCAGTACGGCAACATCGTCGCCGGATGCGACGCCCTCAAGATCATCAGAGAATCTGAAGAGGCCCCTCACGCCAAGATGCCCGCGGGCTGGCAGAACGACCCCATCGGCTTCACGGTCCCTCTCCTGACCGACTCCTCGGGCGCAAAGTTTGGCAAGAGTGCTGGCAACGCCGTCTGGCTGGACGAATTCAAGACCTCAGCCTTTGACCTGTACGGTTTCTTTATGCGACGAACCGATGAGGAGATTGAGCGACTACTGAAGATGTTTACCTTCATGTCCCTTGAGAGCATCCAACAAGTCATGGTGGAGCATCAAAAGGACCCTGCTCAGAGGAGTGCGCAGCACGCGCTGGCCTTTGAGGTCGTGTCGCTCGTCCACGGCTCCCAGAGAGCGCTCGAGGAGGCCAAGCAGCACGAATTCCGCTTCGGTGGCAAGCTCCCCCACGTCATCAACGAGCCCCCGGAGTCTTCGGGCATCATCACCCCCAACAATGCCCCGAGGAGTGACATCAAGCTCCCCCGGTCCATCATGAAGAAGTCCCCCGCCAGGATTCTCTTCGCCTCTGGCCTCGCCACCAGTAGCAGCGACGGCCAGCGCCTCGTCACTCAGCAGGGCGCGTACATTGCTGCCCAGCCTGGCCAGACCCGTGGCCTCGTCCCTGGCAATCTGTCGTGGACCCCCATGAAGGCGTGGTTTCCCGAGGATACGGCCCGGTACCTGATCGATGACCGCATGCTCATCCTGCGCAAGGGCAAGCACAACATCCGCATCGTGGAGCTCATCAGCGACGAGGAGTGGGACGCCAGCGGCGAGATCTACCCCGGCCAGCCCTACACCGGTATTGTCCGACGGATGAAGGAGCAGCTCAAGAGCGATGCCGAAGAGAGCGGAGAGGCGTTGACGGACGAGCAACTCGCCGCGATTGCGAGCCAGAGGCTGGTTAGCTCGTCACGCAGGGTGGCCAACAACTCGGGCATTGAATTTCCCAGCAAAAAAGAGGTGCGCGAGCGGGGGAAGGGCAAAGGACCCAAGTCACAATTGTAGGGGGGCGAGAGATGTGCGAATCTTGGCTCGACCACACCCTGTAAGATACACTGTACACTATTGTATTTTGGATGATACCATAGACTTGATGTAAATGATAACTCTACAAAAGTACACTCCTACTTTTCTCTGTCCTTCCATATTATCCGCTTTCATTGGTAAAGGACAGTCAAGTCGCCTTTAGGAACAGGTAGCGCCTTGAGCTTCTCCATGATTTCGCTTTCTGTGAGGTTCTGCTCCGTGATGATCTGTTCAAAGTGGTGACACCCATCCGTGTACTTTTGCAGAGGATCCCCTCCCGACATCGGACGGCTCTGGCCGGATGCCAGTGCGGCCAGGTACTGCTTTGAGACGACGTACTTGTGTACGCGGTAGAGGCAGCCCTTGATGATGCCGAATTGGACGAACCGGCGGACATCGACATACCTCAGGACCTCGAAGCCGGAATCCTGGTGGCCCTTGAGCCACTCCATGATGGTGCGCCCTTGTACGAAGGTGGACATGAGCTTGATGAGGTGGTAGTTGCTAACACGCCCGCGGCCGTGGGATACGTAGGCCGCGCACTCGTCGACCATGCCATCAACGTTTCCGATGAAGTCGTGAATGCCCGGGCGCAGTGCGTAGCAGGCGCCGAAGAAGAACATGTCAAGGAGGAGGATGGTATCGTAGTAGAGAAGGTGGCGGAGGGCCGTCTTGGCGAGGTCGAGTGAGACATTTGCGGCGTGGGCGATACGGCGGACGTCGGAGACGCCGTCGATATGGGAGATGACCCTTTGTAGGGTGAGGTCCCAGGTCGGGTCGACGATTTCGGTAAGCTTGGTTTTGGGGACCGGGACGTGCCAGCCTTTGACGACGGGGGGCTGGGGGTGGTGGGGGAATAGCTTCATGTTGATGGTGTTGGCCTCGTCTGTGGTGCGGTGTCAGTCATTATGGCCGTCTTATCAGGACTAGGGTAAGCTTACCAACGGGAATCATACACTCCCCGTAGGTATCCAAGTCCTCCTTGACAATCTGGAGTAAACTATCAATGGGTCGTCTCCCGCCGCCCCCAATGCCGCAGCCAAGAGGACCGCAGCCTCTCCCCTCGTTCTGGCTCAGGTACTCATTCTGCTTCTCCATCTCGGAGAAGGTGGATGCCAGGCGGCGGACAACGCGTTCATAGGGCATCTGGTCCTCGTCGGCATCGAGAACGAGGCCGAAGTTGAAGATGAACTCATTGCGGAGGTACTTTGTGTGGGGGATAACGACGGGATAGCCCAGGACGGCGTACTTGCCATCGGGTGTGTTGATGGTCAGGTAGCGGTTGCAGAAGGCCTGGCGCGGGATGATGTACTCTTGCAGGACGTCGAAGTCGATGAGGGGAGCTTTGGTAGAGCTCTCGACAGGCGTGATGCACCCGGCTGGCGACTGGGCGACGATTTTGGGGCCTGGATATGGTGTGAGTATTCAGGTTGGCGATGAGATGAGATGTGCGAGGCGATGCGACATGACGCAATGCGCAACCATGAAGAGAGCATCGCAGGTAAAGGCCAATTGGCAGGGGTTCTCACCTTCCTGGGGAAAGAATCTTGCGTAGAATATGCCTTGAATCATGGTGGGCGGCGATTCATACGGTGCACTTTCTCATGTTCGGGTGCCGTCATGAGCGGGCTCAAAGAATGGCATGCAGCGAGGTGCGTTACAGCGGTGTATGGCGCACCCCAGGTAGCGCTGTGTTCGCCGGGCCCTCGCAGCTATGCGCCTTGGGCAAATGAGACGCCAGAGGCTTTATATTGGCGATGCAGAAGTGCAGGTTGTGGCTTGAGTGAATGAGTTCAGACGGCCTCGGTGAGGTTGTTCAGGACCCCACTATAACACTATCGCAAATGCCAGCATCTTTTGTCATCCGCCTACCCTAGACAGCTGTTGGTGACAAGGTGGAAATTGGAGCATTGTAGCCGTGGCCAAAACCAGAATAATCAGGTATAATGAAATGAATCTTTACTTTTGCCATGGGCGTCTAAGCAGCAACAACTTGTGGATATGCATCATGTTAGCCGTTTGTCCGTTATTGGTTACTGATTGTTGGGTGACGGAATTGGCGACTTGGGCCGAGCCTACGGAACCCTGCGTCCGCCGGGGCAATGAACTATCCGAGATTGGTAGGTAATGGCTGGCTGTTGGGTGCTATCTGGCGAGAGAAGACGGTGGACGGCGATGGAACAGCGGATTGCGGCCCCAAAAGAAAAGACGACGTTTTGTAGGATGGCTGAGTATGGAAATCTTCGTCTTTAGAACCTCATTAATCGGCCAAAGGAGGAACAAGGAAAGAAAAACAAAAAACCGAGCCGCTGTATTGCCTTAGTACTTGGCCCGATCCCTCCCCTCCGGTTGTCACTGTGCCCGCTACGACTACGACTGCAACTGCAACTGCAAACGCAACTGCAAACGCAACTGCACAGCATCGCGTAGGTACCAGCTCCAGTAGCATCGGGCGCCATTGGAAGCCAGCCAGCGCTGCAGCTACTGCCCCACGTTGTGCTCACCAACCACCAACCACGGCCGGCGCATACGTATCTCCATCCATCGCCATCGCCAGCTCCCCGCCAGCAACTGCTCCAGGGTGGCACCGCCGCACCGCACCGCCAACCGCACCCGCCTCAAACCTCCAACGGCACCTCCCAGCTCGGCGGACTTCCCGACCTCGCCTCACCCCACGTTGCCTCTCAGCCTCGCCCGCAACCTAACCTTCGCACCAACATCGCCAACACCAGCTACAGCATCGTCTAACGCTACGTCCGCCGCCGCAGCTCGTCCATCACTGCGCTGCTGCCCTGCCACCCCTCCTCCCCCTCTTCTGCCTGGCAGCCTCATCCCTCATCTCGACAACCGTCCCCGCGCGATCCCTGGTCCCGCCATAACCTCTCACTTACCGCGTCCTGCCCGCATACTTTCTGGTTCCATCCCGTCCCGTCCCGTTCTGTCCGGCTTCAACACCCAGCCTCGGTCTCCTTAGCGCATCCCCGCTCTCCCTCCCTCACCCGTCGCCATGGCCGATAACGCCGAGTCGAGCGGCGACGCTCAAGTCACCTTCAAGGTCAAGACCTCATCTGACACCATCCACTCCATCACCATGTCCGAGGCTGCCACCGTCCTCGAACTCAAGACCAAGCTGGCCGGCCAAGACCTCGAGAACGTCCCGGTTGAGCGGCAACGCCTGATCTACTCCGGCCGCGTCATGAAGAACGACGACCCGCTCAGCAACTACAAGATCAAGCACAACAATACCATCCACATGGTCAAGAGCGCTGCCAGCAACCAGACCCAGCCCGCCTCCGCATCGTCTACCTCTACACCCCCGGCCGTGCCTACCAACATGGCCTCCGGTACTGCTAACAACCCCTTGGCTGGCTTGACTGGCGCTCGATACGCTGGCCACCAGATCAACCTCCCCGGTCTCGACATGTTTGGACCCGACGGTGGTGTAAGTGCACCCGCCCATCACGACTGTGTCACAATGCTAACCACCATCCTTCCAGATGGGCCCTCCCATGGACGAGGAGCGCATTCAGCGCCTGATGTCCGACCCCAACGTCCAGCAGTCAATGAACGAGGCCCTCAACAACCCCGACTTCGTCAACATGCTCATCGAATCGAACCCGATGCTAAGAAACATGCCCAACGCTCGAGACATCATAACGTCACCCTTCATGCGACAGATGATGAGCAATCCTCAGATGATGGGCCAGGCTATGCGCATGCAGAGGAACTTGCGAGGCAGCGAGGGGGGTTTCCCTGCTCCTGGCGCCACGGATACGAGCCCCGAGGGAGCTGCACCTAGTGCCACTGATCCTGCAAGCGCCAATCAGAACCAGCAGAACCCCTTCCTCAACCCCTTCATGATGCCCGGTATGTTGGGCGGCCAGCAAGGTGGAGATGGCGCCCAACCGAACATTGCCCATATGCTACAACAGCTTCAGGCCTTGAACGCGATGTCGGGGCCGCACCCATTCACAGGTCAAACCGCAGGCCAGACGGCTACTCCTCAGGCTGGATCAGGAACGACGCCCAGCCAAGGCACGACGGAAACACCGGCGGCGGCAGGAAGCACCCCCGGCCAGGGTACATCGAGCCCACCCGCGGGGAACCCATTCGCGGCACTGTTTGCCCCCCCAGGAGGTGCCCAGCCAAGCCCCTTCGGAATGACCCCCGAGATGATGCAGCAAATGATGCAACTGATGGGAGGAGGAGCCGCGCCCGCAGCGCCTGCAGACAACCGGCCCCCGGAGGAGCGCTATGCGGAACAGCTGCGTCAGCTAAATGACATGGGATTCTTCGACTTCGATAGAAACGTTGCGGCCCTGAGGCGCAGTGGAGGAAGCGTCCAAGGCGCCATTGAGCACCTCCTGAATGAGTCGTGAGGCGTGAGGCGGAGAGATACAAGAAGGAATTGGGCCTCGATATGGAGGCTTGTCGGTCTTGTTGTTGATGGCAAGGCACGCTTTCATGTCGGCGCCTTGTGGAAGCAATCAAGTCCAGGCAAGTTGAGTAATAACAGTCTGGAGCTGGGGCGGGGCCAGAGGCTCCTGGGCGAGAACAGGGCATACCTCGAGGGATTAGTATGATGCTGTTATGATATCAAGCATTGACGAGCAAGTCAAAATTAAACAACTCTTATAAGAACTGTGGATGTGCCTTGAGGTACGGCATAACTTGACTGAATGTGGCGGTGGTGTTTTCACCTCATCATGAGAAGCTGTAACAACGCCATCATGAGAGGTACCGTAGGCTAAACAGCGCTGTCGACTAACAAACAAGCAACCTCGTAGCTTGGATAATATTAACTTAGCTCCTATATGAGGCGTTCGCCTAAAGCATTCGTGTAACCCCGATTGCACACCTTGCAACGCCCGCCGCGCCGATCAGATCCTCCCCCACGCTGACGGACGCTGAGTGGCGCCGTTCGGCGCATAGCCAGAGATGCCTCGGCTCGCGCTGGGCCCCCCGCGATCTGAAGCGGTGGCTACCCCAGACGAACCCCGGATCTAAACAGGTCGGCCAATTCGTCATTGTTAAATGCCAGCATTCCCCCGGTTTCTGGTCTCTGTTTTGATTTCCATTGATCATAACGTATGCTGCTGAGAACTTTTCCCCGTTCAGACCCAAATTCTCGTAATTGATTGATTACTGTCGGCCTATCCTATTCTACCCGCCCATCATGCGTGGAATCCAGATCAAGGAATATGTCAAGGTCCGCGTCCAACCATTTCCCCTTGATGCCCGCTCATTTGAGAGATGGGATCCTATCCTATGTACCAAACAGCGCTGATGTTCGATTTTAGGGCCCCAGCGAGCTCAAGGTCCAGGACCTCCCTGATCCCGTCCCCAAGGGCGATGACTACCTCATCCAAGTCCACGCCGCCGCAGCCAACTTCTTCGACATCCTGCAGGTCCAGGGCAAATACCAGAGCCAGCCGCGTACTGTCCCCTTCACAATGCTCCCTCTTGCTCCGAGGTCTCCTCACTGACACCCTCCGCCACAGCCTTCCCCTGGGTAGCCGGCTCCGAGTTTGCCGGCACCGTCATCTCCGGGCCCAAGAACGCCAAGTTCCCGCCCGGCTCGCGCGTCTTCGGCGCAACGCAGGGCGCCTTTGCCACCAAAGTCTGCGCAAAGGAGGCGTCCCTGCTGCCCGTGCCGCCGGGCTGGGGCTTCCAGGAGGCCGCGGGCCTGTTCGTCACGGCGCCCACGAGCTACGGCGCGCTGGTCGTGAGGGCCGGCATCAAGAAGGGCGACACCGTGCTGGTGCATGCTGCGGCGGGCGGCGTCGGTCTTGCGGCCGTGCAGGGTAAGCTGATGGTGTTATGAGAAATATATATCTATATATGGATGTCATCAAGAGGGACCCGGTTCACGGCTGACGGTTTGATAGTGGCCAAGGCGTTTGGCGCCACCGTCATCGCGACGGCCTCAACGCAGCGCAAGCTCGACATTGCCAAGTCCTTTGGCGCCGACCACGTCGTCTCCTACAACGACGCCAGCTGGCCAGCCAAGGTCAAGGCCCTGACGCCGTCATCGCGGGGCGTCGACATCGTGTACGACCCGGTCGGGCTGGTCGACCTCTCGACCAAGTGCACGGCGTGGAACGGGCGCATCCTGATCGTGGGCTTTGCGGCGGGCAGCATCGAAAAGGTGGCCATGAACAAGGTGCTGCTGAAGAACATCGCGCTGGTGGGCATCCACTGGGGCGCCTACACGATCAACGAGCGCGAGACGATCCCGCGCGTGTGGGAGGGCATCATGGACCTGGTCAAGCAGGGCAAGCTGCGCGGCACCGAGTACGCCGACGAGGAGTTTGTCGGCCTGGAAAGGGTTGCGGATGCCCTGGTGGCCCTGGGAGGGAGAGGGACGTGGGGAAAGGTGGTGGTCAAGGTTCCTCAGGAGGGAGAGAGCAAGTTGTGATGTCTAAGTGGGAATAAAGCCGTATTAGACAAGCTAGATGTCTAAGATACGTAATGTTGACCTGTAACATCTCGCTCTGCAACTCGCCCAAATGGGTCACGATAGAGCCGACACTCTGATTCATACAAAACTGTTCACACAAATCCCTCGATATTCATGGTCTATTCGGTCATCTCGTCGTTCAATAGTTAACTCATCTTCATAATCCCACACTCCCTTGCGCCAATGCCCACCTCCTTCATTGCTGCTGCACCGCACTCGCCAGGGCCTGGAACCTTGCAATCAGCTCCTTGTCGACATTGGAAGCCCACTGCTCTTCAAACGCAGCATCGCCTCCGACGCGGGCCACCAAGTCCTGGAGTCGCATCTTTACGAACTCAAACGCGTGAACAGTATGCACCGGGTCCTTGGCAAGTCCCTCGCGCTCCGCCACGATCTTCGGGGTATCATACTCGCCCGCCTCTAGGGGGCCCCAGATCAGCGTGTCGGTGCCGTTGGCCACGCCGTCCTGCAGCTCCGAAATCGCATTGGTCCAAAGGTCAAAGTATTCCTGAAGCTTGCCCAGCACGAGTTCCTGCATCGGTGAGGGCAGTTCCAATAGGCGGGTGAGACCCAAGAGGAAGAGCTTCTGCCGCTCGATCTGGTCCATGTTCGACAGATATGAAAACCACTCAGCCGACAGCCAGCCCCAAACCTGTTCTAGAGGGCCGAAATTCGTCAGCATCTGCGCGAATAGGGTGGGTTCCGCCAGTGCCAGCCGTGCGAGGACCGCGAGGTAGTCTCCTTCTGTGACAGTGTTGAGTTTGCTGACTTTCCGGTTGGGACCCGTGGTCTGGTGTGCCTCCCAAGAGTCGTGCAGGTTCTCTAGAATCTTGTTCATGAATCCAATCTCAACCATGTCATGCATAATCACCGAGACGCCATTTGAACCCCCTAACTCGACAGCGGTCCTGATAAGGTATTCGATGCAAACCGTAGCAAGGCGAACATGCTCGCGACTTCTCGAGTCAAGCGCCCCTGACAAGGCCATTAGAGTTGGTCGTCGTAGCCTGTCTTCCAACATCGCACTGGGAGCAAGGAGGACATAGGATTCGATGGCGGAGAGGGCTTGTGATGCTGTTTCGGGCTGGTATTCCAGAAGTGGGAGCGCCAACTCGGCGAGGTTGATCACATCAGGTGCTAGAGGTGGATTGCTCTGCATCAGGATGGAATTCCACAGCTCCAGCGACTCATCGATTAGGTGAACATGCAAGTCAGATCCCCGACGTGCGGCTTCAGACAGCAGTGGCACCATAAAATGCTGGTAGCGCTGGGAGTTGCTACCCATACTCATGACCAGAGCGGCAAAGATGGCAATGACCGCTTGCTTGATCATGTATTCTTCCGTGCCAGAGTTCTCCCAGACACCAGGAAGAGCAGCCATAAGCTGGTCACCAAACTGAGATACCTGCTCTTCCATCCTGGTAACAAGGATTCTAATGGACTCGAGAATCGCAAGTTTGGTCTCATCGACATCCACGTTCTGGATGAGGTTGATGAGCTGGGCCAGGACATTGGAGGTGTAGGGTAGAAACGCGTCGACACTGAAGTCAAGCTCATCGGCAATCCAGCGTAGTTGCCGGGCCGCTGTGATTCGAACGACCAGGTCGTTGTTTTGGTCCTCCGGATTTAGAAAGTGTTGGAAGATCTGGTAGACTAATGGCCGACTGGAATCGTCTAGCTTGACAGGAGCCCACTGGCTGACGAGGATAGCTATCCGTCGTCGCAACACCATGCACAAACCGCCTTGTTGCTGAGCGTCGTTAACAATGGTAGAGGCTAGTACGGAATCAAAGTCGAAAACATTGAAGACATGAGCCGCTGAAAGGCCCATAGCTGTATACACCGCCTCCTTGGTGGCGATATCAGCCTGGGGAGCCTGCGCAGTCTGGAAGTACGACAGCAGAGGGGGGATTAAGAGGTCTTTGTAGTTTGTGAGAAGGTCAAGAAAGAGCTTCTCAGCGCAGGGGCGCACCTCCCATTCGTAGGCACTTCCCTCGCTCTGCTCCTGTTGCTCCCAATCTTCGGGATCCTCCTCCCAAGCGTCCAAATCCGCCTTGCGGAAGACAAAGAGATGAGTGATGATGGCGTTGACGATTTGGACGACAAGGTCGGGCTTCAGAAGTTGGGTCTTGATGATATCCCTGGCTTGTTCCTGCTCTGCCTTGGTCTCTGGGGTCCGGTATTTGAATGTTTGCACATGCTGGAAGCCAATCCTAACGCATGCTCGAAGCAGCAAAAGGCCCTTGAGCGCTAGTCTCTCGAGGAGGGGACCTTCGACCTTTGATTTTGCCGTGCCTGCTTCCCCAGAGCCTTGTCGAATGCCGCCAGACTTGTCAAAGACTTCGGCGAACTTTGCAACAAGATCCCAATATGCATGAACCAAGGAAAGGGAGTTGGGAAGGACGGCAAAGCTGGCAGCATGTGTTTCCGACATGTCGATGTGGAGTTTGGTGAACTGGAGGAGATGCTTGCCGACGACGTCTTGATATTGGGGTGGCACCGTTGAGTCATGGCTCACAAAGTTGAGGAGTTGACCGAACTGGTTCTGTGACATGGTCCAGAACTGCTCGACCGTCTTGTCTCCATGGGGCCGCTCGTAACCGAGAATGACTAGGCGGCGGAGAATCTTGAGAGAAAACAAGCTGTTCAGCATAGCTACATCTGCTTCGCCATTGTTTCCCTGTCCACCACTGAGGTAGCCAACCCATGCTGTAGACTTTTCGGCGTAAATCTCCGACAAGACATGGACTATTTCAGGTGTGACGGCTTGCAGGTCGGTTTGTGACTTTCGCAGCCTGGCGGTTCCGAGCTCCTTGACAACTCGTAGCAGGATCTGCAACACTCCATGCAGATGCTTCTGGCTACCATTTCGAGAGGAACGAAGAAGTTCGATGATGCTTCCTAGCGCGTCCGGCCACTGGGAGGGATAGTCGATCCTAACAACCTTGGCGACAACCAGTGCATTGTGTAAAGCGAGGTTCGACTCCTCCTCTTCGATGGTCCCCTGGAATAGGCGTTGACGGATGAGAGCTTTTTCCTCCGGCTTGATGCTGTTCTTGACCTGTGCATAAAGTCGCCAATACCGATCGATGCCGTTCTTGAGCTGGATGACGGCGAGAAAACGAATGTCGACGGGGAGGGACTTGTCGAGGTAGATGGCCTGTAAGTGCATTCGTCAGTCACGGAACACGGAAGCCCCCTGGGAACTGGAAACCCTACCTGTAACGAAGAATAGTAGCCAGACTGCAGCTCCCACGAGGTGAGTTGCTGGCCAGCGGTCTGGCGCTGTGCATAGTCGGATGAAGTGGCGGACTGGAGGGCCTGGCAGAGCGTCTGGAGGGTCAGCGGGTTCGCGTCGCCAGGAACCTCGATGGCGAAGCTCATGGTTGGTGCCGGGCGCCGTCCAGAGGGGCGGCAGGAATGGTCGATGGAACCAGCAACACGAGGCTCGCGGCACGAGGCTCGACTGCGGTACGGCGAACTGCAGACTGCGGACTGTGGACCGCGGAGTGATACAGTACGTCAAGTACGTGAAGTACGTGAAGAGTGGAGGGGAAGAAGAGGGATGGGCTGCGTTAGGGAATTTTGCCCCGTCCAGGCGTACTAGGCAGTGAATTCGGTATCGCTGTGGTGGGGTTCCGGGATCCTATGGAGGGGTAATACGAGATCCGTCAACATCACCGGCGAGAAGGGAGCTGTTGGGGGAGTTTCTGGGGGGAGATTTTATAGGAGACGAGTGAAACTGGGAGAGGTTTGATCGGCGAGTCTGTTCATTTACTCTACATGAAGAATTTGTGTGGTGACAGTGTGGAAACTCGACTACCGCAACGTCTTGTGCCGAAGGCAACCCGCCAAGCCTGCATGCAGCTACAGGTAACAACGTCGACGAGGAACCCGTGGCCCATCCAAGAACTAGGGTTAAGCAAAGCTATTCTAGCCTAGGTTTTCCTGGCTGCTGAGGATCCTGGTCTCGAGCCATGGGCATTGGGGATTTTCTCGCGGGGGATACAAGCACTCAACGTTGTGAGTATTCCATGCGTCTTTGTTCCACAAGCTCACTGCACGCTGCACACCGCTGCCACAAGCTGCAACTCAGTCAGCCCTGTAGAGGGTTGGTGCTTGGTGTAAGGGACCTGAAAAGCCCACCAAAATAACCATGACAAAGGTGAGGATATTTATTTGATGACACTATCCGATTACGTTTGTCTTACATACCGAGGATTGCGTTGCTCTGGCTCGTAGGCCGAGAGTTAGGTTGGTGCCGCTGTCATCAGTTGACGCTGACGCCTCCGTTTCATCAATGCAGCTGTCTTGTCAAAGCGCTAGGAATCGTGGAGGCGGACCCTGGCGTGCCAGTCCACGCGCTAGACCACAAAGGGAAACGAGCTTTGGCCGGTCTTCGTCCACTGCGACTTTCGCATTTTGTCGTCAAGATTGGCGATCGCTTCATGCCCCGTCATTGCAACATTGGCCGCCATTGTGGTCCAACTTGACAATGATACGCTCACGAACCGCCCGGTTGGCACTCCCGGCCTTACGAAGAAGCCAATGGACGTGTCCAGCTTGTCTGTCCTCGCGCCGCCCCTACTCCCAGAAGCCCGACCAGCGCGAACCACCTGATCATCGCAAACTTGGCCTCCAGCAAGAACTCTTCATCAGCTCCCTCTACAGCCCCGGATCTCCCATATTCCTCCCAAATGGCGCCCGAATATTCAACCGATTGGTGGATTTTTTGAGGAAGCAATACGTGCGGTATGGATTCGAGGAAGTCATCACCCCCACCATCTACAAGAAGTCGCTTTGGGCCAGGTCAGGGCATTTGCAGAACTATGCGGACGACATGTACTCGGTGACAGGGAATACGCCGCAGCCGAATGCAGACCATACGGGGTGCTGCGATGGAGATCACGCCAACACGGCCAAGGCGGAGGAAGAGGAAGAAGGCGACTATGGCTTGAAACCCATGAACTGCCCCGGCCATTGCCTGATTTTCGCTTCAAAACGACACAGCTATCGAGACCTTCCTATCCGCTACGCAGACTTCAGCCCGCTGCACCGAAATGAGACCTCGGGATCGCTGAGCGGATTGACTCGAGTGCGTCGCTTCCACCAAGACGACGGACACATCTTCTGCCGGCCGAGCCAGGTCGAGGAGGAGATCAAGAAGACCCTGGACTTTGTCAAGGTTGTCTATACTGTGCTGCGATTTGGTGTGGGCTACCGACTGGCACTCTCTACACGACCAAAGGATCATTACATCGGCACCGAGGAGGAGTGGTCGCGAGCCGAGGACTCCCTGAAACGAGCCCTGGATGCGTCGGGCATGGATTGGGGTGTGAAGGAAGGCGACGGTGCCTTCTACGGACCCAAGATTGACATCATTCTCAAAGACTCCGACGGCAAGGAGCACCAGACGGCCACGATTCAGCTCGACTTCCAGCTCCCCAAGCGCTTCGAGCTCGAGTACCAAGCCCCGGCCCCCGAGTACGAAGCCCGCGGCGAGACCACCGAGGATCCGGTACTGCTGGCCGAGTACGGCCCCGTCCGGCCAGTCATGATCCACCGTGCCGTCCTGGGCTCCGTGGAGCGTCTCATGGCACTCCTGATTGAGAAATATGACGGCAAGTGGCCGTTCTGGCTCAACCCACGCCAGGCAATCGTCCTCACCGTCAACACCTCCACGCCTGTGCTGGACTGGGCCGAGGAAGTTCGCGACGTGTTGGTGGGCCAGAACAAGAAGGTCTACGAACAGCTTGAAGCTGGGTCACTCCCTGCACAGGGCGATGTCCTGCGGCCGACCGGGCTGGCCGTGGATGTGGACACGACGGCGAGGTCCCTCGGCGCCAAGATCAGGGAGGCGCGTAAGAACGGCTACGGCCAGATCCTGGTGGTCGGAGACGAGGACGTCAAGAACAAGCAGGTTGCATTGGGCAAGGAACGGATGTCTCCCGAAGAGTTGCGCGAGCGCTTGCGAGGCATGGTGGATACATTTGCGTAGATAGGTGTACTTCCCTTCTCCCTCTTGGGGGGCCAACGTAGATACAAGTCCTCTCCCAATTGTCCTCTCTCCCCCATCCCCAGGAGCGCAGAGTTGCGCGGCGCGACTGTGCTTCGCCTTGTATCGCGCCGTCCCTTGGCGCCGCTGGTAGTGGTGGCGGGAGCGCGGGTGGCATGTCGTGAGGCCAAGCTGGTGCCCGATCCTTCATCCCTATCGTAAAGCGTTGGTCCGCAATGTCTAAGAGTTGATAGAGCCGTCACGATGCAGAGCTCATCCCCTCGCTCGGCTCTGGCCCGATCCCGCCTGCTGGTACAGCGCTCTGTGGCAATCAGTACACCATCCCCGGGGGGAAGTCATCTGATGACTCGACCGGGGTGGGCCGGCCCAACTCACCTCTTCAGCTTGTCGTCGACACCACCGCCGGCCTGCTCGATGCGCTCGATCATGGCCTGCCGCTCTACAAGCTGCTCGCGCATGTAGTCCACCGTGCGCTTGAGGACCAAGCCCTCGGAGCGGCCCTGGCCCTCCAGTCCAGGCACCAGTTCGGTCAGGCGATCGAAGCCCTCGCGGATTGCCTGCCGGCGTTTCTGCTCTAGAGGGTGCATTAGCACTCCATCCGATCCCTGGGTGATCGCATAAAACAGAAAACACGGCCACTAGGATGCAGAGCTTGCAGGGCCTAGGACGCTTACGCGCAGCGTACCTGATGCGATGTGGTTCTGCTTCTTCTCTTCTTCGGTGAGACGCGGTTTATCATCGGCTTGCGCGCCGGCGTCCCCGGCCGCGGGAGACTTGTGGTTTGGCGACGACGACATCTCTCGAAGCCGTAGCTGGGCTGCAGAACCGAGTGACGAGGAGAAGCCGCGGGGCCGAGAGAGTCTGTTCGGCGGGAGGTGGGAACTTTTAAAGGCGTGAGGAAATGATGCGCGCAAGGTAGAAGACGCGGCTTGTGAAGTGCAAGGATGTTGCCCCAGATTCATGTGAACCCCTGGTCCTTGCATGTGCTATGGCGGGCGACCTGCCAGCGGCGCTGCAGCTACATAATATCCGCACCAATTCTGAAATCTCCGATCCACCACCATCACGTTCCTGGAACACATGTGAATGTGACGTCCTCGGTCTGTAGTGGCTCCGTCTATGATTTCGGTGTCACAGTACCATTCTTTAAATGCCTCGGACCCGATCTGGTGATTTACACAGGCCTCGTAGGCGTTTCAGGAGCGACTGACATGTGCCTCTGGTTGCCAAGTGTCCAATTGTCCAATGCTTGCAGTTCAACCTACGGCACTATGTTCGCAGTCTTGGGTCGCGCAGCTAGTAGAGCCCCTAAGTTAATTCTAGATTTCAAATTTGGTTATATGTGCCGCTGTACATCGCAATCCGGGTTTTAATATATCCGGAACAATAAGCCCATGAGACGCCGGTCACCTCTATATGCGGTTCAAGGCAGGCCTGAACCAGGCCTGCCTCATCTTGGAGTTGTATCCGTCGAATGCCGGGACCCTAGCCTTAGTCGTCCTCGTCGAAGTCTTCGTCATCCTGTCTAAAGATGGCCTTTTCCGCAAGAGCCATACACCTTCGAACCGGCAGCCCGACCGCGTTGTCAATGGATCCATCAATTCTTTCCACCAACAGCATGCCTCCAACACCTTGAACGGCATATCCACCGGCCTTATCGGCTCCCTCACGAGTCTTAACATACGCCTCAATCACATCGTCCGGGAGTCCCTCAGACTCGGCCAAGAAGTAGACCTTGGTCTCTTCCGTATAGCTAACCAACTCGTACCCAGGATGCCGGGCATCATCCCTGGGTGCAATCACGGTGACGGCTGTCAAGACCCGGTGCATCCGCGTATCCCGTAGGTGTTTCAACATGCGAATGTGTTCAGCCTCGCTTCGCGGTTTCTCCAGGATCCGGCCGTCACGGGTGACAACGATTGTGTCGGCAGCAATGACTAGCGAGGGGTCGGGGACAGACTTGATGCTCGCCTCTAGGGCAGTGGAGTACACATCCACGCATTTTTGGCGGGCGGTGGCGGCAACGTATTCATCGGGTCCGTACACCGTCTTGTCGAGGTCTTCGGGCTTGGTGGAAGGCGTAATTTCGAGTTTTGCGAGACCGAACTAGGTGCTGTGAGCACCTCAACCGAAGAAGAAGGAGTTAATTGTGGACTGTACCTGTTGCAGAAGTGCTCTTCGTCGGGGCGAAGCGGAGGCGAGGATCACACGCTTGGAGTTGAGATGCTGGAGGATGGGGAGCTCCAGGGGCTGCGGGCCTTTGCGGATAGGGAGGTTCGGACGAGGAGGTGCCGCGCTTTCGTCCACCTTGTCGGTGTATGGAGGGGGGTCGCTCGGGAAGTTGGAATCCGCCATATTTCGAGGTGGTCTGCAAATTGCTACTCCAGAGAGGCGATGATGGTGGTGGATAGCGCAGCGCCGAAGCTGGGTTGGAGAATGAGGTCAATGTGGGGGGGGGTTCACCATGGACCGCGCCAGCCCGCCCCACGATGGCCAGCCCATCCCGCCTGTAGCTCCAATTACGGGCCCTCGCAGTGCGACTTTGCCAGACCTGGGGCTTATTTCGTGACATGCAAATGCTCATGTGTATCAATGGCCACCAGAGCAGATGTGAGTCGGATGAAGGGCGACTAGATCACGGGACAATTGTAGAGTCTGGCTGCAGTATGCTCAATTGTGGTTTGCTGCACGTGTCTTGACTTTACCGCGCTCTGCTGCGGTGCAGGTACTGCCATGTAGCGGCACTGGAGTTAAGTGTCCTGGGGGTCTACGCTGGGAGCACTACCAACTGCTTACAACTGTCGACTTGGGATCGATGCCTTTGTTCCAGCACAGGGACGAGACTAAGATCGACGTAATTTAAGATGGTGATTGCTTTAATGACCGTGTCTTGCATTTTTTCTGTGAACTTATCTGTGAACTTATGTCAACTCAAAGTCTCAAATGGCATCAAGTGGCATCTTCCCAGCAAGTCGTTCTGTTTGCCTTGTTGCCTTAGCGCTGTTTTCAGGCACGGCGATCAGCCAAGCGGGTACCTCTGCTCAGGTACCTCGCACTGCTGTGTCTTCGTACCAGCGCCACCACCTCACCTTTGGCCGCAGAACGAAAAGCCAAAACCCGACCTCCGCGACTTGACCCCAACGGCAGACCACCTTTCGCGCCTCGCAAAACAGCTTCACGCATTCGCAGCCGCGTGCAAGTGATTCTTGAAGCCCTGTAACATTTCGCAGTGACCTGTTCGACGCCCCTCCGCCGCCATAATCGCCAGCTCCAAACTGCCGAAATCCACCACGTCCCTGGTGCATTTGACGCGACCATTGGACCAGCACGCGTCAAAATCCACTTGAGCACTGTCGCGACGGCTTCGACGCTGAGATCCCGCGCGAACCCATTGTGCACCGACGAACGATCTTTTGAAAGAGCCCTGTATAGGCCTGTGATGCGCCTGTCTCCGCGACTATAGCGAGCACACCCAACATGGATAGCAAGCGCAAGGCCAATGGGGCTGCGCAGGTGGAAACCGATGATCGAGCCTCCAAGCGTCGCAAACTAGCTGTAAGTCCATCTCATTGTTTCCACCGTCATCAGATCAGTGCACTGCTTTCTTTGCTTGGACCGACCCCCCTTCGCCTGCGCGACTTGTTGACAGCGCAACCCCCAGTCCCGAGGCGGAAATACAGGAACCCGGATAGCTAACAAGCTCCCATCGCAGGAGTTCAATTTATCGAAAGGAGAGAGTCGAGACTCGACGACGGCGTATGGTTTGAGCTTCCTGGAACAGATTCGCCGAACCGCCGACAAGAGGTGAGCTGCCGGAGTCGCAATCGATACAGGGCCATATACTGACTCCCCCCCTCTATAGTGGTCGTCTTGTCGCAACCTACTTCGAGGAACTGCTGCCTCGCGAAGGCAATGCAGATTATTACAAGCAAACGCGCATGCCGATTTCACTGGAAACGATCGAGAACAAGCTGGACAAGGGTGAGTTTGAGACGCTCGCCGAACTGGAGAGCTACTTCAAGCGTATGATTGCCAATGCCAAGGAATTCTACCCACGATCATCCTCGAACTTTGACGATGCGGAAAGAATTCGGAAAGCTTTGAGCAACTATATGACCAAGACGAACCCCGCCTACCAGAATCGTGGCTACCAAGCTGTGCCGACTCCGTTCCCCGAGGACTCCAATGATGCTGAAGAGGACGAAGACGCAGAAGGAGAGGAAAACGAGGACGACGGCGATGAGGACGAGGACGCAGAAAATGACGACGCAGATGAAGACGACAAAGATGACGAACCCGAAGAGGATGAAGAAGAAGAGGACGAAGAGCCCAGCTCGAGAAAGCGATCCATCATACTCAAGCGACGAGGCTCAGGACGTCCAACTCGCGCAGCTGCTACTGCTACCGCTAAAACGCAGAGCCCGCGAACATCTGCTACACCCAGTCGGCCCGACCACCAATTCGAGAGCGTTCCTTACAAGGGGCTCAACTTCCAACAAGCTCAAGAGAAGATTGTCGAGGAACTTCTCAGGCACCAGGAGCCAGAGTATGTGGGCATCACTCCATATGGTCTTGGGTTACTAACGTCGCTATCAGATACGACGATGCCTACTTCGAGCCATTCATTAACCTCCCCCCTCGAGCTTTGAAGGATTACTACAAGGTCATCACCGACCCGCTCTCCATCAAGAAACTACAGAAGATGGTCAAAGGCGTCCACGGACGTGGTGATGTCGCTGGCACCAGCAATTTCAAAACCTGGGGTGCTTTCCAAGAGAAGTCTACCCTTCTCTGGACGAATGCATTCTTCTACAACGAGGAGGGAAGCGAAATCTACGCTTTGGCACAAGAACTAGAGGTCCGTTTGTAACCGCTGCTTGGATTTGCCTTTCATCTGACCTTTGACCAGAAATTCTTTACCAAGGAGTTGAAAAAGGCACAAACAGCCGTGCAAGAGCCTACCCAGGCGAAGATCAAGTTGAAAGTTAGCCTAGGTGCAGAGGCACCACCATCATCCAAGAAGATTACCATTCATGTTGGAGGTCGCGGAGGCTCTGCAGACTCACCCGCTCCCCAGACCACCCAAAGCACCGATGCGCCGGCCAACGGTCATCCTGTCAACGGGACTCGCACGTCAACTCCCGCTCAGTCCAATCTCGGTCCGCAAGACAAGACGGCTCGGAGCCTATCTGCTTCGGTTCCATCTCCAAGCCCGTCAACACATGCCGCCCTCAAGGCTGAGGATGCAGCGGCAGCGTCTCCAGCAGGCATTGCCGGCCCGGCCACCGCAGTTCCAGCGCAGGCTGGCCCTGGAGTCGGAGCCCCTATCCCTACGGTGCAGGTTCAACCTCCTCCACACAATCCTCTGGCCAATGGCTATATGGAACAAAGGCGGTTCCGTGGTCCTGGAAAAAGTGAGTTGAGCGAGTATGATTCCGAAGCGGCAGATGGCTAATGTGACCTAGATATCGACGATGCGCTGATTTCCAGTGTGAGAGTACAGCTACACCCGGCTGTTCAAATCCAGAGCCCTACAGTGGTGACTGTGCTGCCTCACCCTACCGAGATGGTGCAGTCCGCCACCTTGAACTTGCCAGCCCATCTGGCCCGTGTGCTCATCATCCCACTGCTCCCGGATTTACTGCGCACTCGGCAATACAGCCTCTGGACCGTGGTGAACAAGCAGGCCCTGAAGCCAAGCCACCAGCAAGCCCCAGGACAACACCCGCAGGAGCGTGCCTTTGAGGCGATTCTGCATCCTGGAATCAACGTCGTTGAGACGCATCTCATCGCCGCTATGCCCCGGGATGAGCGCGTTCCTGGCGGCCCAGAGGTGGAGCTGGAAGTGTTCACCATCTTTATCAACGTGCTAAGGAATTAGACATTCCCTCGCCACCAAAGGAACACCCAGTGGCTTCCTATGCCGACGGGGTACAAACCGGGATACTGATGATTGTAACACTGAAGGGGGGGCTGTCTTTTTTGGGCGGGATTGTTTTCGGCGCGTTATGGGACGTGGTGGAATGGGACGGTGCTATTCCCAGGGCATGGAACCGGATGTACGGGGTATTTCTTCAGTCGTGTAGCTTCGTCTTTTGGTTCGCAGCTGGCATGGATTGGGCGCAGCCGGAGGGGTTGGCTTCTTGGCTTGCCTTGGGGGGAAGCAATTGACTTCCATGCCGTAAGGTCGGGTTACATAGCCACATATAATCAAATCAATTGGCCTCATGTTCGTTCGCGCGTGTGTTTGATGTCATGCATGGGTCTAGGCTAGTGATTTCAACATTCGTAGATCCTTTCCTCTCTCAAATGAGCGCTGCGCGAGGGGAAGTTTGATTGGGAGCGGGTGTTACGCGTTTTGATGGAAGTCGTGATATTCTGAATTCTATGGTATCTCAAAGCAGAACCCAGTCCCGAGCGCCACGCAAAGTTATGCGAAATATCTCCCCGATGCCTTCCATACCACATTTCCGAACTAGTACACCTTGTTGGTTCTTTAGCCGGGCGCTGGTCGCTGTTTGATCTGGACTAGATGCTTGAGACCAGTCTGGATGCCCATGAACTTGCGCAACTTGGGGTCGTACCATCCCAGGACGTACACGGCCATGCAAGCAGTCTTGCCTCGCAGTTCTACTACTCCATCGACTCTGATGCAACCCCGGGTAGGAGGGCTTTTTGTGGGTTTCCAGTTCCGAGCAAATGTAAGCGAGGCGGCCTGTATGGCGGCCTGGACACGAGGGTCCAGTTGAGTCTCGCCGCCGAAGAGAGTGCCGATGATGTCTCCACTCCCAGTCGGGAACTGTCCCTGGGCAGGCCTTTCAGATTGTCCGAGTATCCGTACTGTTTGTTTTCCGGAGCTTCCAAACCCGTTCCCCTGTCCGTTGAGACGGTCTATAGTTACTGATTGCCATGTAGGTTCGGGAGGGTTCGGGTTGTTCAAGCCCAGGACTTTGGCGATATCCTGCATTGTTTGCTTGAATAGAAAGTTGATAAACGTCCATGTAGTCAATGCGACTGCCTTGGGATAGATGGCTTTATCCAAGTGGCCTGCCGCGGTAGAGTCTATGGGTCGATCGCCCCAGAAGAGGCCCTCCTCATCAACGATGAGACTGGTCATATGTTAGCTAGGCCATGGTGTGGTAACCGGATTGCTTACCCAGACACATAATGCTTCGGTGGAGGGGAGGGTGGATATATGATATCCAACCAGAGCTTCTTGACCTTGATAGCACCACCACCCAATAGCCGAACGAATGCTGGGTTTTTCTCAACTCCTCGTTTGATTTCATCCGCTAAGCCGACTAGAGCGTGTTAGCAACTGACGGCACACATGTCCATGTCGTCGACTCACATTTGATTTCCTTTTGGAGCTTCGTGTCCTGGTTCACCTTGACAAACATCTCCCATTCCGGGTCAGAACCCCGGTACGGCGGCTGCTTGACCTCCTTGGTGGTGAATGGGAACGGCAGGAATAACATGGGCTCGTCCTCCTCCATGTTCTGCACCTCCTCCTTCTCCTTGTCGGACAAGGCTTCCCATTCTTCGTCAGCCCAATCGAGTAGTGGATCGAATACGACGGTGGCAAATATTTGCCAGCAGGTATATAAGACAATGGTTGTGAAGACGGCTCGTCTGTATGATATGTTAGGACATTGGATTACTTGGAACATGGTGGGGTGAGGCTGCTCACCCGATCCGTCGACGGAGGCTCGGGCCATAGGACCGCCGTTGAACGATGGGTTTAGGGAAATAAACCGGCAAGTCTGAGGGCGACTTTTGTCGGCGCCATGGTAGGAATGATATTCGTCTCGTTTGTCTCGTTTGTTTCGCGAACGGTCGAAGTTGTCGGCAGAGAGCTCGTTGCACTGGGATTGTAGAGAGCGTCGCGTGCCGAGAGGCAACTTGTCGAGCGAACATTCCGTCTCTGACAGAGCCAGAAGGCTGGAAGAGTAAAGAAACGAACAGATGGTATAGGGGGAACTCGCCCTCGCCGTCTCGAAGTAACGTTATGACAAGAGAAGCATCATGGTAGTGGCGATTCTGATGGTGACGGATGTGCTACGTGCCGGCGACGGCGGTTGGTTCAACGAGCAAACGGCCAAGGCCATGGTGCGGATACAGAAGGCGCACTGTACACTCGCGCACGCAAATCGCGCACGAGCACACTGTATGACGGAACAACTGGGGGCCCCGAGTCCCGACACGTGCATCGCGGCAAGGGACTCTTTGGTGCCTGGAGCTTGCGACTGTTCCAAGCTATCTCAGCCTGGCCCTGCCAACAACCAAGCTTCATCACCCCCTTGCCAAAATGAAGCTCACCATTGGGCTCAGCGCCGCCCTCGCCAGCTTCGCTGCTGCCGCTCAGCACGCCGCCGAGGTCTACATTCTGCCCGCGCCCGAATCCGCGTCGTCGACGTCCATCTCCCCGAGCACCGCCCGCTTGATCCTGCTTCAGCGTCTTGCCTCCAACGGCAAGGGTCCATCGTTCAGCGATGTCCCCGATGACTCTGATCCCGAGGATCTCATGTCCTTGATGAACACGTTCGCAAAGGAGTCTTTCCAATTGTTTGCCGATGAAGAACGCGTGTTCCCAAACCAGCTGGTGGTCATGTTGGAGGGGATGACGGACGCCCAGTTCAAGGAGATAGGTATCGCGCTCGAAGCGCAGCCCGCTTTCACCATCCCGAACCCGCCCTCGGCAGATGCGCACGAGACACTGGTCAAGAACGACTTCTACAACGTTGGAATTACAAACGCGCACAAGTGCTCCCTGGACCAGGTCATCAACCCCCTTGAGGAGACCTGCTGGAGTGGCAAGTCCACTGTCGCCAAGTACGACGTGTCAAAGGTAATTGGCATGGCATTTCTTCCGCCAACCTGTTTTTACTGACTTCTCATAGGACTCTAAGATTCTTAACAACTTGATTGATAAGATCTCGAAGCTCACGAAGCTCGCCGCGTCCGGCAAAATGGAGACCACCTTGGTTCTTCTTCCCTCCTCCGAGTCGACCAGCCCGAAACAGTGGTCCGACAAGTCACAGGAGCTTCGACGCCGACAGGAAGAGGCTGTCATCTCTTCAGACGCCACTGAGTCTGCCCAGACTTCCGCTGTTAGCAACTCCCCTGCCTTCTTCACCTCGACCGGCACTATTCCTTCGTGCTTCAGCTCCTTGGACAGCTGCTCTACCGGCACTGGGAACTGCTCTGGCCGCGGTTCGTGCTTGAACAAGCATGCCAAACCGGACGGTTCCGACGGCAAGGAGGCGTGCTATACTTGCCACTGTCTCAGCACCGTCAGCAAACAGGGCAGCGTGATCCACTGGGCCGGCCCTGCTTGTACGAAGGAGGACATTAGCGTTCAGTTCTGGCTGTTTGCTGGATTCACCATTGTCATGGTTGGCGTTCTGACCCTCGGTATCGGAATGCTCTTCAGTGTCGGTGAGGAGAAGCTTCCTGGCGTCATTGGTGCCGGAGTTTCGAGGTCCAAGTAGAACGGTACGCTAGAGCGAACCTGAGGGTGCGATTGGAAGGGAGGATAGGATGTGGGAAGCGTATAAGCCGACTGCCTGGTTCCAACACCATATAACCCAGGGCGGCATGTACCATATCGGTGTATTGATATACGGGCGTCATAAGGCAAGGAGCTTGTATCAGGTGTCTCAGCAACAGAGGCTTCTTTCGTTAGACTGTGCAATTCAGTGATTTTGAGTACTCCCTGTCTCGTGTACGTCATCGCGGATGGCTCATCGGTAATTAGTCAATGCATCGGATCGTGTTGACGTACTGTATTTCGTATCCGAGGACCAGTTGACTTCTATCTTGCCCGTCTTGTCCAGCACGGCGTTTACTGGACTCTCCGGCTGGTCCAAGCTGATAATCTCAACTGAGCCATTGTCACAGCCTCAGAACATGTGGCTGATTCTGCCAATCAAGTCCCCTGGCATTCGACACAGCCCCGCCTAGTTCGCGTTTACAAAGTAGTACGATTACAACCGGACTTTATGGAAAACTCCGCCTCGACAACCATCTTGAACATCTGACGCCTTTTAAAGAAACGGCATGCATCCTCACCGTTAAAGTCCGCCGGAGTTGTTTCTCTTCTTGGCTCTTCTTCGGCTCCGACCTATACGCTTTCTCCTGTCCCCTTATCCGAATCCGGCCGTGTTCGCGCTGAGATGCTGTCAAGTGCCGACCGGCCCAAGCCAGCGACGGCTAAATGGGGCGCTGCCTGCCAACAGTGCTCGATAGCGAAAGCGAAGTGCATCAGGTCGAACACAGCTCCTTGGGCCAAATGTGACAGGTGAGCCAAGGTTTCGATTGCTCTTGATACGATTAAGGAGATGCCGAGGCACAGAGCCTCACATTTGATCATGACCCTGGTGCCGGTGCTGCCGAAGTCCGAGCCCAGGTGTAAGTGACCGGGTTGACCGCCGGCCATGCGCGTCGAGACATTTCCCTCAGCGTACTCTATCTGAATTATATGGGCTGACTTTCACAGATGCGAGAGATTGGTCAAGCATTGCGCCGAACAAGTCCATCGTCCACGAAAAAAGAGACAACCAAAGCCTTCGTAGGTGGCCCTTTTTCGGCGGCCTTTTGCATGACGCTGTGGACCTCCATCCACACGTGTCATGACTGGGGATGTCATGATGGCGTCAAGGGACTGACCATGCCCAATAGGAGAACGGCTCAAATCGAAGAGAGACTCAATGGCCTTGTCAATCTACTCAAGGCGTCAGGAGGATTGACAAATGCCGATCTGGCTACGGACACCACATGCATTCCCACTGAAGCAGACCCAGCTGTTTCCAACCAGCAGACTCCTTCAAAACGCCCTGAAGCATCCTTTGCTCCCAGCGACAACCCCTGGGCCATCCCGGAGATCTACAACTCGTACGCTCCGCCATCATGCATTTGCCGGCCAGAAAGCGGGGATGCACCCCCACCTCCAGACTCTGATGAGGTGCTACTCAACATATACCGAGACGAGTTACAGGCACTTCACCCTTTCGTAGTGATACCCAACAATGTCACTGCCGCGAAACTTAAAGCTCATAGGCCGTTCCTCATGTCGGCTATCCGAATGGTCACGTCATTTCGAAGCCTCAGATCCATGCGAGCCCAGATGTATTATCTGATGCAACACATCGCCGACCATATGCTCATCCGCTCGGAGCGATCGCTGGATTTATTAATGGGAATTCTCGTCATAGCTGCGTGGTATCAATACCACTGCTTCATGCATGCTCAATTAAACAACCTCATAGCTTTGGCTGCGACTCTTGTTGGAGAATTGGGCTTGCATCGCAGTCCAAGTCTTCTCGAGCGGACTAATCTCATGGTTGTGAAACCATTCTATCCAGAAAGAAGGACCAACGAAGAGAGGCGAGCGCTTCTTGGGGTCTGGTTCTTATCATCAGCGTAGGATTGTCCATACTACTTCCTTTCGGTTCATCGCTAACGCATGCTAGAATGTCTCTGGGATTCTCAAGAATTGAGTCGATGAGATATACCAAGTATATTCAAGAATGTGTCCAGGTGCTCGAAGACGAGCATGAATACGAAACGGATGTGAATCTCGTACATCTAGTCCGCATACAACACCTGACAGAACGTATTTCCCTGCTCAATTCTCCAGATAGCCCAGCAGAAGAGGTTGTCGGCGTCCCTACAGCTCCCATGTCGGCCTACGTTTCAGCATTTCAGGGCGAGCTTGATCGGATTCGAAATTCCCTACCTGCGAATCTAAAGAGTGATAGTCAGTAGCACAAACCCATGGTTCGCCTATATTTCTAACAACTACAGAAATCATAAATGCCTTCCTCAATACGGCAGCACTTCGCCTTTACGAACCCCCGGTACTCGATACCCCTCGAATCATCTCCATGTCCGAGTCTCTCACTTCTCCCACGCTAGGAGCTGCCTCTGCTCTCGACATTTTTTACCAATCGAGAAATGCGCTTAACCAATTCTTTGACAACTGGCTTTCGATCCCAGTCTCTGAATATTACCGCCAGACTACCCCAATCGCTGCTCAACTTGTGTACGGACTTACCATGCTCGGTCGGTGGGCCAAGTTCACCGTACCTATCACGTTGAATCAACAACCACAGACGCCAATGCCAGTTGACACAAGCGAAAATAACCCGAATCGGAATATGTTCAAGGCCGATTCAGAGTACGCTGCCAGTCTACAATCGGGGAACCCGACACCCTCGGAACCAAGCCCGAGCTCTCGTGACAAGGATTCGCAGGAAGTCGGACAGATCGTCCTTCGTGAAGGAACGGATCCAAGATTACCAGGTGCAGTGGCGGCGCTTCGATCGCAGATCCAGACTCAGCCCGGACTCTCCCTGGACGTGTCTGGATTTCTCACAGGAATCTGCTCACGATTCGAAGAAGCCAACGCGAGGTTCCAGGTCGGCCCGGCGGAGCCTGGGGCGTTAGATCACACTCTGTGGACTATGAGCGCTGTCAAAGTCCGGATCACTCGGGCAAAACTTGAACGATGGGCCGAGATTGTTGCAGCTGGGACAGAGGCGCTCAAGCTTCAAGACGACCACGAGCGAGACACTAACATGGAGGATAGTGAGAGTGTCGATACTAGCAAGTCTAGCATTGATGGGTCTGAGCCGTTCCTCAATAACAACGGTGACTTGGCTGCGGATTCAATGCAACCCAACTGGAACGCGACAACGCCATGGACCAGTGAGATGCTCCAAGGAGTCGACCCTTCCATATGGTTTGATGGTTACTTGGATTGGGGCGCAGTGATCATGAACTCAATGGGAAATCTAGAACAATAGAGGTTGGGACTGGGGAGGATGAGGCTGGGACATTGTGTTGTATACTTGCAATTAACGCACCTTCCGACGAATGGAAAGTAATTTTGTGACGTATGTTCATTACTGTGTGAGAGACTCCCCTTAAACACCTTGACCGACAGAGTGCCGTACCCGACAAGAACACGAATTCGCCGCGCTGTTGTGTTGAGACAGTAGCGTTCCGGACGTACGGCTCAAACTGCCGCCATGACCTCATTATCAATTCTTAAACAACATGATTGGATCAGCCGTTTTTCACCAAAATTACTTCGCTGTCTTAATCGGTAATCCAACCCTTGAAGAGAAATATCAAAGACTTTCTAATCATGTGTGACGTGGTTGGGATCGTGGCGTCGCTGGGTTTGCTCGGGGGAACGTCACCGCCTCGAATTCAGTGGTTGCCAAGGTTGTCATTGCAATGAGCACCCCCTGATGGAACCGTGCATTGCCTTTTGAGGAAAAAGTGAGGCGAACAGACCCTCCTTTTTTTTTTCTTTTTCTTTTTTTAAATAAACTTTTTCACTTATAACTCAAGACTCATATGACTGAGTGTAGAGAATCAATGCACCTTGATAGGCAAACTCCTGAAAACTGCTAGCACATTCTGGTTTCCACAAATGACAGTAGACTTGCTTGGACGTTATCATTCACTTACAATAGGCGAAGGTCGTCACAGCGGAAACCCTTCCGGGTAGAGCCCCAGCAAGGAGTGAGTTCAATGAGACATGCGCTTGCAACGGATGTTCCGGACCTAACCCACTCAGCTCAGGTAGGTATGTCGGTGTAGACTCCATGTGGCCAGCCAGATCTACTAATGCCAGATTTGTGGTAGTCATTTGTGAGACTTTACAGAATGCGGCCTAGGTTGCATAAGCGCCAACAACAGCGTGAAGTACTGCCAACAAACATGCAGCATGATCAGTTCAGCGGGAGCGAAATCGGGGGAAGGGGGGGTCGTGGACGACTGATTATCATTTACAGGCCTCAAGGCCAAGAGGAATGCAGCTGTTGGTTGTGATGCAGGATAGAGGTATCACTGCCGCTTCTTTTATGAAAATTGCATCGCCCGTCGTGTAGAATAGCGGGTGATGTAATAAACTACAAGGCTTCTGTGGAGTGCCGTTGTTTTAGTTGCCGAAAGTCTTTGAAGACGGCATGGCAAAATGTCACCCACCTATCGCACACCGATGTATCACTAGAGCGCACACCCACTTGGCCATGCGCTGGCCGTGTAAGCTTGTGACTCGACTCTGCAGATACACGGCCCAGGCTCTGCTGGTGGCTGTGAGCGGCCTCAGCTACCGGGCTTGCAAGCGAACAGTGCGACTCATGCTGGATATCACTGGTTAGGGTCTGTCACAAGACACAACCCTACAAACCATGTGATGAGATTGCTGTGCACGAATAACCGTTATCGACCGATCGACAGGGTTGTGGGAACCCAGCAGCTGGAGGTGCCAGCAGCCAACAGCCATCAGCCCCATGGCGATATGCCGTGTTAAGCCCCGGAAGGCGACGTGCGTACCCGGTAACTTTTCACCCGCAGGGGCTTCCGCAGCGTGGTGTTGTGCCACGAAGCCGGGTAAGGAACTCTGTTTGGGATTGACGAGGGTACGAAACTATCCTAGGGCGAACACAGTCTTGGGAAGCACAGGATTTGGTCCTTAATATCCGGTATCGTGAGCTCCCGATCCCTTCCTCCTGCTTCCACGACATGGAAATTGCGGTCTGAGCCCGGCCCCACACCGCCCGACCATCGGCCGACCGGTCATTCATTGCACGACGTCACGGAGTGTTAAGTTAGGTAGCGATGGTATATCTGCCGTATGCCGTATGCCGTCTGCCCCGCCTTGTCTTGCTTGAGACGGCGAGATGGTCCAGACCACGATGCAACTCCAATGCAGCAGAGGATTGGTCAATGGTAAGCGCCGGAGCAGCCGCCGCCTCAACAACCAACAGTTATGGAGGCGGCATTGAGGGTTTCCCTGGGGCTGGCTGGTGGTCTCGCCCTGCTCTTAAGGAATTCCTGGGACTCGAACGGGACTCGAACACAAGACTCCCTGCGGCAACTGAGAGGAGGGGGGGCTAGTAGACATTCTTTCTTTGGGTTGCAGGTCCGTTTGCTGGTCCGTCTTCGCCCGCCATCCCGAATACGGAGGACATGTACTTCGTCCTTTGTCCGCGAGCGCCGTGGGCCATACGGACATAGTGTAGTGTATCTGCTCGACTCAAGTCGCGAGCTGATCCCAGAGCCCGCAGACCGCGTTGCTGGGGTGCTGACCGACCACAAGCCTAGTAGGCCAGGGCCAGGATCAGCTAAGAAAAAAAAAATTCCCGCCCTTGTTTGGCGAGTCGTCATCCGTTGGGGGGCCGTAAGTAGACGCCTCGCTGAGGCTGCAATCGGCACTGGACGGCGGTGTGTACAGAGCGCCCAGGCCGAGAATGTCATGAACCAGGTAGCAAGGAAGTACAGGAGCCACAGGCAATTTTGACTGACACGCTGTTCAGAATGGGGGCATGGGGGTGTGTGATTGTCTCACCTCACAGCACGGCCTGCGTATCGTCGCCCAGCTTTTTGCATACCCCGAGCTCGATGGTGTTTGATGGAGCCAACGCAGTCCATAGCCGATCTACCTCGATGCTACCGGTCCTGCAAAGGCCCTAATTCAATATATGGCCCGGCGGCGCAAGGTCCTTGTCCGCCAGACAGCCCACACTCGTCCGCCCAAATCTCAAATTTGCCTTCTCGCGCGTAGAATCTGGGATTACGAACGCCTCGTTTGGTGCTGTGCCGCCCAGTTTTGAACACGTTTCCCCGGGAGAGACGACGCGGAGACGACGCGGGGACGACCCGGGTCCCGATACTGCCCTCGTCGAGCCTAATTGAGCGCAGCTCAGCCGGTAATTCGTCGCGAGAGGTAGCCATCCTGACAATTGTGGTGTGCAAGGAAAGGTCCATGTGACTGACAATGGAGCGCATACGTAGGACGTAGGACGCCTCCAGCCAGCCTCCATCCCATCAGCGAGCTTCTCGTTTCAGAATGGAGGAATCCTCCGAGCTGCTGCCAAGGACATGCGGCGGGCTCTGCCTCGGCGTCCATTATGCCCATTCTACCGAGCCCGATATTTGGCCTGATGGTTGCCTCGTCGAGGAAGCCCAAGATTTACTTCTCCCGGATCCCTCGCACCTTCGGCACCTTTCGCACCTTTCGCCTCTCCCGTCGCCCCCTTCGCCTCCTTTCCGCCTTCTGCCAGCAGCGTTCGAAGCCCCGCCACCACCACGCTTACCCGTGCCCATACGGGAGCTGCCCCCTCGCCGAAAGGTCGTGTGGATCTGGATATGCGTACGTGCCCAATCGATAATCGCATATAGATCGTGCCGATGCCAAATATATACATACACTTACAATCCCTCAAGTGTTGCTGTGGCCATGGTGGCATGAAAGTCAGTGTCGATCCTTGTCCCCACTGCGGTATTCCTCGTTGTCCAACCTGCCACACCCAACGCTTCAATATCCGGGGCTCTGACGAGTATCCAGAGCCCGAAGACGAGAACGAGATTCGAAATTGGTTTTGGCGCCTGGCGTTGGAGTCTTGTCTTGGTAGTCAAAAGTATGTCACTTTCTGGGGTTGGGGGTCGCTGGACGAAAACGGTACAGAACAACCACTTGTACTTGCAGATTTCGGTTATTAAAAAAGTTGAATTGGCCCGAGTTGGTGAAGACGACGTCGAGAAGAAAGTGAAGGTTGTGGTTGGGGCCATGCCCGGTGATGCGGTATGTCATTTTTAGTATGGTCTTGCACTGACTAGACTTGCTATATAGATATAGCCGCGCTCCTCCATATATCCCCCACGCCCTACTGCAGACGCCCCAGGGCCCCAGGATGATCGACAAGCCGGGGCAGTTCAAGTACGAATCCTCCCCTCCCCTGCAAGGCTGGGTGGCTGCCTTTTCCCAATGGCTCGGCGGTCTCAGTCCGATGCTTGGCGGCTTCAATATTCGGCCGACATCGATATCATAGCCGTGGATGAGAACCAACCGTTTATCAGATTCAACGAAGTGTATGACTTGAAGGTAGACGAGATACAGCTCTTCATGTCGTCAGATGTTTACCATACGCACTTTGGTAAACATCTCGTGCCGAGACTAAGAGAATTCTGCCAGGGAGCGGATGCGTTTCTCCACGACTTCGTGGCTGTGACTCCTCAAGAACTCCAGACGGAAATTGTGCCCCAAACAATTGCATGGGTATCGGACCGAAACTGGAATCCTCAAGAGCTGAACACTCCGCGTGACTACGAACAAGTGCTTTCCACTACCAGGTTGTATGAAGTGCTAAGGAACAAAGTACGTGAAATAGCCCCTCCCCAAGACGAGTTTGTTGCTATCAACCGGGACCTATCGTTGACCTAAGATTCGTGTTGAAGCGACTACCTGAGGATCGTCCTGTGGTCATTCCTCCAAGGCGAATGTACGTATCCTGATTCGATGTCTACGATTTGAACTGAAACTGACCTAGAATCTTGAGATATATTAATTATGCAGACGGACCTTCCATCCTGGCCTTGATTAAGACAGCCTCTTTATCACAAGCTCAGGGCTATCGGGAACTGTTCGCCAACTACATAACTCCGACGCCTAGAACGCGTATCACTCTCCGGGAATCTGTAAGTGACGATGTATTATTAGGTTCCTGAACTGAATTGTGACTGACATTTTATACTCCGCAAAGAACTGGTGGCGTGGATGTTTTATCCTTCTTGCTAATCTCCGGTACTTCGCTGTCAGCCAAAAAGACATTAAGGATGCTCGAACTATTGGGGGCACGCGACGACTTCGCCGCCGTGTCGATCTTTCCTTCTTAAACCCTCGGAATTTAACAAAAGAAGAGTGCGACGAAGAGCCAAACTTTCTAGGCCAAGCATTCCTCTATGAAGCTGCCTGTTCGTTCATGTCAACTGGAACGAGCGATTCATATTGGACGGCGGCTTGTCTCAATGAGGACCTTTTTGAAGACACTCCCAGGTTGGAGTTTGAGGAGGGCCTGGATATCGATGGGCTACTGGGAGACGAATTCGACCCGCTGATTCTCGAGCCATTAATGCAAACAACTCCCTCGCCAAGAACATACTTCCTCGTATTTTTGACAAAAATAGTTACCAGCATCGTGGGCCATCAGCAAGTGATTGAATGTTGGATCAGTGCTAGTCTAGCCCGCCATGTAAGTTGTCCCATCTTCTATTCCCTATCCACTGAGAGAGAAAGCACTTGGACCTTGTATGAATACTTTTCCTCGGGTGGGGATCACACGCTTGACTTGCCCGCTAATCGGTTTCTAGTCCCCAAATCGTGAGAAAGACTCACCCTATCATCTTTCCCCAGAGGAAGCAAAAGAATGGATAAAAATCTCCCTTGAGGTCCTGAGAACAGTCCTTGATGCTATTTCCCAACTGAGAAGGGAATTGGAAAGATTTCTCGAAGAAGAAGTTCAGTTCGGAACAAACAGAATCCCCAAGGGCCCGATGTTCGCATCGTTGAAGAAAGACAGACTGGCAATCATTACTTTAAAGAGTCTGCATAGTTTGCCACCCGAACTGCAGGCTGTTGAAGTTACGATGCAGGGCTACAGGAAGGATTTTGAGGAATTGAGAGACCAGGTAAGAGATGAGCTAATGTTCCGGGCTGTGACACACAGAAACCGATCAAGACATTCACTAACACCTGTATTCAGCTGCAGTATGAAACCGAAAATGAGCTTGGGGAGAAATTTGGAACCATGACACGGGTCTCGATTATCGGGTCGCTTGTAGCGCTTGTAAGCTCAGGTTTCGTTCTAGCTTGGTGGCACAGATATGCTAATATGCTAACGTATCCAAGTTCGTCACTATCCTCGGCGTGGTAGCCCAGCTCTATAGCAACACGGGCAAAACCATTATTCTAGGCATGATCCTCTCTGGAGCGTGTTTTGGCGTTGCTCTCATGGCGGCCGTGTTCAACGGATGGGGGCTCCCGAGTTTTCGGAAGCCGGCGTGGCGGGGGAAATCGGGATGAGTCTAAGCCCAATGGCGGGATAGCTTCAAGGCCAAGGCGACAT
Source organism: Ilyonectria robusta (assembly GCF_021365365.1). NCBI lineage: Eukaryota > Fungi > Ascomycota > Sordariomycetes > Hypocreales > Nectriaceae > Ilyonectria > Ilyonectria robusta. The sequence continues at coordinate 1,338,545 of NW_025764437.1, read as the reverse complement.
TGACACCCAACTGGCGAAAAGTTTCACCGAGGGTGGTCACGAGAGGATGACGGCGTGTGACCCTCTGCATGACGAGGCAACCGCGTGCCAGCGAAGAGCGCTACGCATGCAACTCGACTTGACTCATGCAACAACATCCGCCCTACGTGAGAATTGGATGGGGGATGTGCATGGGAGATGCAACATGCAACATGGAGCGGGAACACGGGAACACGGGAACGGGATGGAATCATGGCAACACACATTGCACATTGAACATTGCACATTGCATATCGATAGTGCGACTGCCTGACTATCGGTCGAGAGAATCCGGCGTGCTTGGGCTTCGCCTTGTGATAGGAACATCACCAGCCAATCGCCCACGGCCGCCCTACCATGGCAGCCTGACACGGCCAATGACAACATCTGCCAGCGCATCCCGCAGCTCGGGCAACGCTCGATATCGCATGGTCACTCGCTCCCGCAAATCAAAGCCATGCGGCGAGATTATCAGGCTCTGGGCTCTGTGACGCATCGATAATGCATCGCCGATATCCTCTTGCTGCCCGACTCCAACCGCCTCGTCATCTCCGCTTCCCTTCTACTCATATTGAGTGGCCGCCCTCGAGACTCACATCGACGCCATCACGAGGCAACTGAATCTTGTCCTAGTTAAGTTTGTTTGTTTATCGACAACCACCTATCATCTATCATCCATCCTCATCGTGGCTATGGCGACGTGCACCGTCAACGGCCTCCAGGATTTGCTTGGGAAAGTAGGGCTGGACACTCCCGTACCGGAGTTCCCCGGCGGAGACATTGTGCATAATCCCCAGGACATATTCCGAGCCTATCTGGCCGATACACTGCAGAAACTGGTCGAGGTCGACAGGGTGGTCGCCTACGATGCCATCCAGCCCTCCAACATGACCGGAATGGGGGACCTTGTGATTGTCTCGCCGAGACTGAGGCTCAAGGATGTCAAGCCGAAGGATCTAGTCTCGGATCTCGCTCACAGAGTACGCTCGCCGAACTCGCACAGGAAGGTATCGTCAGCACTAACACGTGTCGTTTGCCATTAGCTGCCTCGATCGCCGCCCTTTGCATGCCCCATTCCAGACGGAATCCATTTGCGTGTCTTGTCGTCGCCTAACACGCTGTCGCGGCTTCTGCTGCCGTACGTCCATGACCGAAATACGTCATACGGGTACGATGACTCTGTTGGCTTGGTCGACGGGAATGCCCCGGGAGGTCCCAAGAAGAAGGTGATTGTGGAATTCTCGTCGCCCAACATGGCCAGCGAATTCCAAGTTTCACACCTGCGCAGCACCCTCATTGGCTCGTATGTTGCTAATATCCATGCCGGTATGGGGTGGGATGTCATCAAGATGAACTACCTTGGTGATTGGGGAAAGCAGATCGGCCTTCTCGCGGCCGGCTGGCAGAGGTTTGGATCCGAGGAAGAGTTTCAGAAAGCCCCGCTGCAGCATCTTCTTCAGGTGAATCACAAGATCGAGGAACTGTTCAAGCCGGAACAGGAGGAATGCAAGGTAGCCAAGGGCGAAGGAAAGGATGTTACCGAAATCGAGTCGCGTGGCTTGTACGCCGAGAGAGATGAGTTTTTCAAGAAGATGGAGGACAAGGAGCCCGAGGCCATTGCCCTTTGGCAGCGCTTCCGCGATGCGACAGTGGAGGATTACAAAGCGTCATATGGGCGGCTTGGTATTCAGTTCGATGAGTACTCCGGGGAGTCGCAGGCCAGCCCCGAGTCCGTCGAAGAAGTTGAAACGGCACTGAAAGAAAAGGGTGTCTACGAGGAGCACGAAGGCGCATGGACTATCGACTTTTCAAAGCATGACGCCAAAGGCCTTTCCACCGCCATAGTGCGATACCGGAACGGAACGACTTCCTATCTTCTGCGAGACCTCGCCGCTGTCTTGGACAGGTACAAGAAGCACTCATTCGACAAGATGATTTACGTCGTGGCGATGGAACAGGAAATGCACTTCCATCGACTCACCAAAACCCTCGAACTGATCGGCCGGAATGATGTGGCAGAAAAGATCCAGCATGTCGCCTTTGCCAAGATCACCGGTCTCCTAGACGAGTTCAAGGATGCCCAGTTGCTGAGCGACTACATTGATGGCTGTCGATCCGTCATGCAGGCTGAGATGGCAGAGGAAACGGAAGATGGAATCTTTGTGACCAAGACCGACAAATCACTCGAGTCCGTCGGGCTTTCTGGCCTCTTCATCCAGGACCTGAACCACAAGAGAACGACGGGTTATGCGTGCGACGCCAAGCGCATGACTGCCTTCGAAGGCGAGACTGGCGCAGCCATCCAAAACTGCTATGCACGACTCGTCACCACTCTTGAAGGAAAGACCGATGGAATTGACTATGACACTTTGGACTACTCTCAACTGGAGACGGAGGACTACTCCGAGGTTCTCCGCATCATGACGCAGTTTCCGGACACAACCTATGCATCGTTCAAGACGCTGGAGCCGACCACGGTTATCATTTACCTGGGGCGACTGGTTGATCAAATCATGATCACTCTCGATGACGATGACGAGCAGGACTGGACTGATCGAGAGGAGGCGACCAAAGCAAGGATGGCCTTGTATGAGAATGCTAGGCAGGTCCTGGAGAATGGGCTAAGAATGCTGGGTCTCTCTCCCTGGAGTGCGTAAACGCACAAATCAAGCGTTTTCACACTGATATCGATACAATTTTACGAACACGCAGCGATGATGCTTTATTTCTTAATCTTGGTTTGATCTAAGATTGTCTCCCGGTACTGGCCTGCGATTCTTCACGGCGGAGGGCAAGAATTGAAATTAACGGCTGGGGGCGTTTTGACCTTTTGGGGTGGAGGAGGGATGACGATGGTTTATTGAAGCTACCCAGAATAGCGTTGGAAAGGAAGAGAATTAAGTATTCTGGAAGAACGACAGATGGCCAACGAGCCTAAAACCCTGGCAAATTCTAGCTGCAGACACAAAGTGAGGAATACGGAGGAACAAAGATCATCCTTACTTTGGCAATGAGATATGAATCGGAGACTGAATGAGATATCCCATAAATTCACTAGTCGTACTTTGCATGCATGGAAACATAAGTGATACTGAACAGGTCTTCTGTCTGGGGGTTAGACTTTGTCTGCTGCAGCGGTGCTCGGAAGGTCGTGTAGAAACGTCATGCTACCAGAGAGGGATAAGCAAACAATACATTGACGTATAATTCGAACGCTGAAGATATCCGTAATCTAGGGAGAAGTATTCATAAACCTGTCTTAGGTACTTAAGTTGGTATAAACGTCGGTGCTGTGGGGCAAGTCGGCACTTCAAATAGCCAGGAGATGGTAGAACAGATGTTTAAAAGGATGATCATGGATGGTATGAGTAGCTAGAAAAGTAGAAAGGTTCCAACAAAAAACTAGATTAAGAAATCTTGAGGCTTCTCCGAAAATTATGTGCACAGTATTGACAGGTGTCATGCATATTAATGTTGCAGTTAGAATAGACGCAGGGCGGGCAGTGACGGTTTAGAGAGGTGCTGACGGAATCGGATCAATGGGTATTTAGGAAGCATTCGCTATGATGCACGAACCGTGCCGAACCGAGTCTTCTCTGGCATTAACCACTTACCTTTCTCCCTCTTATTGCAAATCCAGCACTGCTAGGTAATAAATACAGACCTACACATTGTGTCCTGCTAGAAACAGTCAGGAATCAGACGAGATGGCTTCAGCTGCCCCGCAGGATACCCCGCCATGGTGGACAGCGTTCCCCGAGGCACAGGCAACATGCCCCCGAGTGGAAGTTTCCGAGGTTGCGACTCTCCTCGAGGCCAATTCGGCGGCAGGCTCAGGTACAACGAGAGATTTCTTGCTGGTGGACGTCCGCCGGACGGACTGGGAGGGCGGCACTGTCGCCACCTCCATCAACCTCCCCGCTCATACCTTCTACCAGACTCGAGCCGTGATCTACCAGCTTTGCAAGCAGGCAGGCATTCGAAGAATCATTTTCTACTGCGGTGAGTGGTTGTTTGGCATTCGCAAACTTGGTGAGAGACTGCTGCTGACAATCCCCGTTGCAAACAGGAAGCTGTGGAAGCAGAGGCCCACGCTGTGCCGGGTGGATGCAAGACTACCTCAACGAGGTGGGGGAGACCGGCATCAAAGCCGAAATCCTTGCTGGGGGCATCAAGGGGTGGCAGAAGGCGTACGGGGGAAGATTGATGGACTCATACGACGAGAAAACCTGGGCAGAACAGGGCAAATAGGATTTGGTCGGGACCGGTCTGAGGGTATTCCCTTTCCTAGGTAGTATCTAGCAAGATAGACCTGAATGAATAGTCTCATGGACATGTCTCATTTCCGACCACAAACGCCAAGCAAGCATCTTAAACTTCCATCCTCCTCTCGTCCGTCCCATCGTCGTCGTTTATCGGTGGTGCGATCGGTCGTCGCCGCCGATTCGTTCCAGCGCCTCAAGCATGACCACGGAGTTGCCACGGATTACCTATCGCCAACATCAGTATCAGTACGGTACATCACATAGGGAAATAGGCGATCAAGGGAGACGCACGGCCATGCCGATTCGGACTTTCTCGCCGCCCTCCTTCTCCTCCACCGCTTCGTCCAGCACGAGGTTCAAGAACACCTGGTTCAGTCAGCCTAGCCCAGTAGAAAACAGGGCGCAATAATTCCATCGCTTACATCGTAGCCACGGAGGACGCCAATAACCTTGCGACTGCCGTTCAGTTGGACAAACAGTCGCTTGTCGAGGTACTAGGTAGAAAAGTTAGCATGTTGGTTTTGGTCGTCGGGTCGCAAGATTGGTTGTGGCGGGGGACTCCCCTGCCGCAGAGGCAGCGGAGGAACAAGTTAGGATCTGAACATGGAGGTTATCAATACCTTCTTTAACTCAGGTTGGGCGGGCGCCATCTTGAGTAGGTAGTCAATATGAATATCTTGGGCGCTGTCTGTTGCGACGCGATGGCGGAGCTTGAGCTTCTGCTTCGCATCCCCGTCAGAAAACTTTGGTCACGTGGTGATAAGATAACAATACTGCTGGTCAACAGCGCCTGGCGCAACTTTCAAGACTCGCAAGATTCAACCTCGAGCGCGCCGACTTGATAATTCTTTCGAAATGAGCTCTTTTGGGGCGAAGCGCAAAGCAAAGGTCATCAAGGTGGTGGATGACGATGAGCCTGGCGCAGAACCAGCTACCGCCAGCATCGGCGACGCGACGAAAGCTGGTGAGCATTCCTTGATTCCTCTTCGTGATTATTGCTGATGCAGATCAAGGCTGACTTTACGAATGATAGAATCTCCGAAGCCAGTTTTCGAATCTAAATCCGGACGAAAACCTTTCCGACAATCAGGCCTACGGAAGAGTTTCAACCCAGCCGATAGCGGCAGCCTTGGAGAGGCGATACCAGTCGACAATGGCGACGATGACGATGACGGCCCCGTCGTGGTTCGACCAGCGATCAGCCGGTCCAGTTCCCTGAAAAACAAGAAGCGCCCTAATAAGTCTTCGCGCCTCTCGTTTGGTGGAGACGATGCGACCGCGGGCGAGGAGGAGAATACCGAAGTGTTTACGCCGAAGAAGGTACCACTGGGTCAGCGAGCTCTGGAGAATAGCGCCATCAAGAGGGGGATATCGTCAAGGGGGCTTCCGATGCGATCGCTGGGCGACGATGAAGACCGGCCTAAATACAGCAAGGAGTACCTCGACGAACTTCAGTCTTCAACGCCCAATACCCCGCAGAAAGTCTCCACGATATCTCCTGACGAAGTCGACGCGATGGATCTCGATATTTCCGAACTCGACGGTGCCCTTGTCGTCGATTCTGCCGATCTAGGCACCTCGAAGTTTAGCACCACAATTCTCACCGACGCCGAGATCCGCGAGAAAAAGGAGCGCCGAGCCCGGTTAGCAAAGGAACAGGACTTCCTATCCCTCGACGACGATGAAGACAGTTTCGGTCGCAAGAAGAAGGATGATACCCGGTTGATTGCGGAGGATGAGGAACTAGGAGAAGGCTTTGATACTTATGTCGAGGATGGCGGATTGTCTCTTGGCAAGCGGGCTGAAAAAGAACGGCGCAAACAGGACCGACGACAAATGGCCGAGCTCATCACGGCAGCCGAGGGGCACACATCCGACTCGTCCTCTGACAGTGATGCTGAGCGGCGAATCGCGTACGAAGCTGCACAGACCCGTGCGGGCATGGATGGCTTGAAGAAGCCTCGAAAGGATCCGGGTCAGGATTTACTGCAGGTGCCACCAAAGATCTCACCTCTACCTAGCTTAACGGAATGCCTTTCCCGACTACAAACCACTCTCAAAGGAATGGAAGCGGACATGACGGGAAAACAGGCCCGAGTCGAGAAACTAAAGAAAGAGCGGGAGGAGATCGTGAAGAGGGAAGAGGAAGTTCAGGCTTTGCTTGACGAAACGGGTCGGAAATACAAAGAAGCAATGGAGTCTACCAAAATTGGGGACTCGGCTGTGCCGAACACCGCACCAGCTGAGTTGGCTGGAGCAAGAGGGTTAGAAAGTCTCGGGACTCCGTCAAGGAAACCAGAGGACGATGATGAAGTATCATAGCCTCGTGGGAAATGGCTTGACCGGACAAGTCATCAATATCACAAATTATGCATCGCTGTATCAGCGATGGGTCCCGCCACGAAACATCCCATCACATGTGCTGCACCGCTCCTCCCATGTAATACTACAGCTCCATTTCCCGATAGCCCTTCACAGGGCGTGACTATTGGCGCACTTGGGGACCTAGAGATTGGATAATTGAGAATGCGGAGAGCAAAGAGTTACAAGGGTTTGTGCGATGGTCCGTTACATACTTAGACAGCGAGATGGATAGTGAGGTACTCCTGCGATGGTTGGACCCAGGTAGGCCAAAGGCAGACTGATCCGAGGATATGTGAAAACATTAGTTGTCTCCTGCCTACGGGCAAGCTCGAGCTAAGAAGTATATACCACTCGCTATATGTGTGTCTATTTGTACAATCATAATGGCAATTTAAAGATTATGCGTGAGCAGTTTCATAACGTGCGTTTCGTGATCTTCACCCAAAAGTCCGAGGCAAACAAGAAGACAGAAGTCTGTGTCTTGATGGGCTGCTCGGCATTTAGAACTGCAAAGTCATATCGTTTCATCAACTGCCTCGAATTAGTTTGGGTCCTTGTCATCAACTCTTGGGGACTTTCTTTACCTCATAAACTGCTTTGTGAATCTCCATTAGAGCGATTGGCTTTCCGAGGCACGAGCATTTTCCATGGCCGAAATGCGTGTCTAGCGCGTCGACCATACGCTTCAGCTCGTCTCCTTTGGCAACCAGCCACCTCTCTGGCCGGAACACGTCAGCATCCTCGCCCCAGACGAGCCTTGAGCGTCCAACCGCGTAAAAACCCTGCCCAATCTGCGTGCCGCCCGGCACGAAGTAGCCGTTGATGGTGTCGCCCTCAGGGGGCACTTGCTTGAAGCCCAGACCGCCGACTGGCGGCCACATGCGCAGACCCTCACGGACGACGGCTTGGAGGTACGGCAGGGTCTGAGTCTCGTTCCAGGAAATCGGGGTGCTGAGAGAGGCGGCGACACTGCGGATCTCGGCAACCAGGCAGGTGTAGGCCGTGGGGTTGGTAATTAGGGACAGGATGATCATGCGGAGGACGTGGGCGGAAGAGTTGGAGCCGGCGATGCTACGGGTTGTCAGAACTATGTGAAGCCGCCATAGTATAGTACCCGTGACTTACATGGAAATGAAAACTTGCTGAATGAGCTCTTCTTTGGTCATGCCGTTATTAATGTGCGCCTGCATCATGTCTTTGACGGGCGGAGTAGTTGTAGCCAGTCGCCTCTCGACAAAATCCCTCGCGAATCTAAACACAATATGTCAGCGGCCTGTACAAGAGCATTCCAATGCAATGCTTGACTCACCCCATGAGCCGCCCGAAGCCGACCTGGTCCCCCTCTCGCGGCAACAGTAAACAAAGCGGCCACTGGTGGACAATATGTGTCAGCCAGGGCAGGACGGAGACGACGTTCATGACGGGGAGCGAGCTGGCGTTGATCTCGTTGTAGTTGTAAAGGTCCTCGTCACGCGCGAGGTAGCCGAAGGGCTCGCCAAGAGAAACATCGCCAATGGCGTCGAGGGCAAAGAACTGTGTCTTCTCGGCCAGATCTACTGGACGCGTGGTGGTGTCGGTGGAGATGTACTTGCGATCAAGAAGAGCCATGAAGTTGAGAAGCTGACGGTCCATGCCGGCCTCGAATCCGAATCCTTCATTTTCCTTGCCCGAGTACTATGGATGTGTTAGTTGTATGACCATGTGGACGAGGATTGGCGCTCAATGACTTACCACGGGAGCCATCTTGGCCCTCATGACCTTGTGCTTGGCTTCGTCTCTCATTGAGACCACATTGTCAACACCGGGCACGATCCTGCCGCTGGAGTAGAAATCGCCCTTAGTATACCTGCTGCGGACCGCAGACATGTTTCGCAGGACGACTGGGTCAGTGGAGAGCAACTCGTTGGGTCCAATACGTATCAGCGGGCCTAAGCCGTGTTAGTATCGCACAATGGCGTCAAGTAGGGCCTACGGGGTGTCTTACCGTGTAAATCGGCTTGTTCCTTCAGACGCTCATGATAACGACCGCTGAGGGCGGATCTGAGCTGCCACCAAGTCGACCATCCGGCGATTCTGGGGCCGGGGATGTGTCGCAGTCTCGACCAACGGCGCACTCTGCGCGTGAGGACGGCGGCGATGAGGCCGAGAACTGCGCCGACTACGAGACTGGACGACGAGGACGCGGAGCCGAGATGCACCAACAGGCCCATGGTGAACGGTCCAGTCGAAGAGGCAACGAATAGACCTAAATAAGGCTGGGAGAGATATTCACAAGAAGGAAAGGGAACAGCGCCCCAAAAACATGCTCCCAGCCATGTGGGGGAAACGACATTAAGTGGCCTTCCTTATTAGTCCTCCACAGTGAGTCGCAGAAACCCAGACTTCCAGGTCGAGCTACTAGGATCGACGCGCAGCGGCATGGCTTGACGCCAAAGCCCCATGATTAAAGCGCAGACTGCCCAAGGACAAAGAGCCTGGAACCAACAAACGGGCTCATTAGAGGCTAGCGTATCTCATCCCGACGATGTGCTGGGGGTCACCCGGCGACCAACATGCATCAGGATGAAGGCCTAGAAGGCATGCTCACCACCTTGGAGAGTCTGGATTCTCCAACGGGATGGATCGATGGACGGATGGATTGATCTCGGAACGGGCCCTAGCGCAGCGCGTGGGCGACATGTTCGCACGTCTTTAGCACCAAGTTTCCGCAAATGCAGCTCCCCAATATCTCGGCGCGGGTTGGTCGAGGAGCGTGGCTCGCATATGTAGGCTCTGAGCGGGCAAGGGTCGTTCCGGTGCTAACAGAGCCATCTGCACGGCGTGGGATGTTGCTCGCAGGTGTCGTCGGTCTCGTACAAAAGTAGCGTGTACATCCGAGTGTGGGAAGGCCATCAATCCCGGGGTTCTAGGCGTGGCCGCTGAATTGAATTAATTTGTTGGTGGCGTTCGGGAGGAGCAGAGATCGACCCCTCATCAATAATGCCTGATTCCACGTCTCCAACCTCCAACGGCGGCCGAGACGAATCGTAATCCATCTTGTACCCCACGGTCCCTTATCTGCGCAATATCACAGCTATGTACAGGTATTTTGTCATTCACATGTCCTTCTTGCTCTGCGCCTGGCTGTACAGCAAACCATCCGTGATGCTTCCAAACATCCATGCCCACATGTCGATCACCAGGTTGGTACGACCGTACCAAACGCCCTTGCCCGTCACCTTGGGTATCCTGTCGGCAGCCTTGACAAAGTAATTGCTGGTTGCGTCGACGGCCAACCGCTTCGGCTTGCCCTCCTTGTTCTCCATCACCGGCATTACGCTCGTCGAGCCCGTGCTCTCCATGTGCTTCATAACCCGCACCACCGTCTTGGTCATGATATCTGCGCCGGGAGTCCACGACTGCGTTACGTAGCCCATGACAAAGGCCATGTTAGGCAGGGACTCGATCATGCATCCGCGCCAGGTGTAGTGCGAGCCCGCGTCGATGGGTTGACCGTCGACCAGGGGCGTGACTCCGCCGAAGAGCTGGAAGTAGAGGCCGGTAGCAGTGACGATGATGTCGGCGGTGAGCTCGCGCCCAGATTTGAGCTGGACCCCATCCTTGGTCACCGTGTCAATCACATCCGTCACAATCTCAACGTTGTCTTGATGCAACGCCTTGAAAAAATCTCCATTGGGGCACATGCATAGGCGCTGCTGAAAGGGATTGTACTTTGGGTTGAAGTGAACGTCGACATCCAAGTCCTTGGGGACGGCTTCCTTGGTCATCTTGGTGATGAAGTATCTCCCCACGTCTGGGAATGCGAGCAGGAACTGCGTCATGAACACCTCGTATATCGTATCCTTCCACCAGGCGAACCAATGGACCCAAGCCAGCGGGAGGAACATGCGTAAGAAGTCGTCAATTCCCGACGAGGTAACTCGCGACACGACAAACGACGGGCTGCGCTGGAGCATCGTCACCATGCCCGCCTTCTCAGCCAGCGATGGCACTATGGTGACGGCCGTGGCGCCGGAGCCGACGATGATCATTCGTTTGTTGGTGTAATCGAGATTCTCAGGCCACCATTGGGGGTGGATAATCTCGCCCTGGAAGCTGTCCAGTCCGGGAATGACGGTGGGGAATGCCTTGTCGTAAGAGTAGTACCCCAAGCAATTAATGACGAAGTTTGCAGTGATAAGCTTGCGCTCGCCATCGGCTTCCACGTCCAGTCGCCATTGTTGCTCATCCGTCCGCCACTCGCACCCGACCATCTTGTGGTTGAATCGAATCGTGCTTCTCAGCCCCGCCGCATCGACTGCCTCCTCCAGGTACTCGACGATCTCGGTGGCCGAGGCCATCTTGTGCCTGTGCTTCCAGACGTGCCATTTGAAGCCGAACGAGGTCATGAACGAGTCGGATCGGAAGCCCGGGTATCGGAAGAAGCTCCATGTTCCACCGAGAATGGGTCGAGCTTCGAGGACGGCAAATTGGCGGTGGGGGAGGGACTCGCGGAGGACGTGCGCCGCGTTGATGCCCGAGATGCCTGCTCCCAGGACAAGAATGTCGTGGTGCTCGGCGGGTTCGCTCGTATCAATGGCGCTTGGGGACATGGTTGGCAAGCGAGTGGTCGGATTGAAGGGACAATTGGAGGTGAAAAGCTCAAGAGCACAGCTATCAACTACATTTTCGTACGATGTCTCCAGCCAGGACCCCTTGATCGGTCCCACAAATCTTCCCAACAGGCCAACCCCACCATATTTGGCCCATGTTTCCCTCAACGAGAGCAATCCCATGTGCAAGTAAGACTCTGGGGGGTCGTTTTGAAAGCATCCTCAGTTTTGATGGGCGTGGATCTACTCGTTGTAGGACAAAAAAGTTGTGTTATACGGACAGTTGTATTCCCAGGCAATGTCAAATTCGGATTGAGCCCCTGTGGAGCCTAGGGTTCCAAGTGCCGAGTGATCGGGTTAGTGGGTACCTAGGTTCGGTGGTACCCCTGGCGATAAAGCTTAGGTAGGATTTGCCTCGCCCCTACGAGCTTCCGGCAAATAATATCATTGATCGTCTTACACTCGGGACTTCATCCTCGGCGATTATGCCCCAAACTGGTGCAGATGAGGGCACCTCCACTCCGATGAGTCCTATTCGGCTAACGCTCCTGACCTTATAAAGTGGTTCCCCATGTCCACAATCTCCAATGAATCTGACGTCCTCCAAGTATAACCACGTGTACTGTTCCTCTGCAGAAGATGGGGTATTTACTTATGAGCGGTCTCTATTAAATTAATACGGTCATGCGTTAAAGTCTTCCACTTTTGGGGATTAAATGAATATTTCAGCCCGACAAAAGTAATTGACATTGTGTGCGTTGGGTACAGACTCCTAACAGCGCCGTACTAACTGAGTTCGAAGCGAACCTGCCAGTTTCTATTTTTGGAAATGAACACAAACTGGAGATCCGAAGATAAAACAAAACATTCGAAAAAAATTGTTGATCCAGGGATGTTAAATATCAGATAAATTGGAGTTAGGAACCCAATTCGTCTCGTGGACAAAGGCTTCCATTAGACTAAAGCCAGCATGCGACAGCAAGAAGGATACTTCGCGGTTCGCTAGGCATCGCTTGAGAGAAGGGATTCTGACAACGGTTGGAACCACGCTCGCGCATACTACCCAGAGGATTTAGCAGAGAATTCGAAATTGACTTCTAGCCTTGTATTCCATGCTACGGGAATGCACCATTCAGACCGAATCATCTCTTCGGCACGGTGTGTTGTGCCACAGCTAATAGAGTACTGCACCAGGTTGTCAATCGCTGGTATTGAATCAAGGCCTGAGTGGAGGACCAACACAGCCCTACAAACGCCACGAACGGCTTACCAAGGTCCGAATCAATAGCGCCCCCGATCTCTCAGCGCCTCGATCAAGACTGTACCAATCCCACCAAGGGCGGAGCGTCTTTTCCGGAGCGCTTACGCTGGGGCAGGAACGCCAGCTGGATTTGGAAGACGATGATTCTAGCGTGTGCACTATTGCCTTCTTTCCACCAACAGTGTGGCATCCTAACTCATTTGAGCCTGCTAACAATACACCCGACTAAGATAGACGATCGAAATTTAATGAAAAGGAGATGATACAAAGAGGATGAGTTCCGCCACCGGCGTTGTTCATCTATTCGTGATCATGCGCCACGCTTCCGTTGCAAGCCAATTCCCAACATGAAGCTATCCGCTCTCTTCTTACTGCCGGCTGTCTGCATCTCCGCCGTTGCGGGAGAGGGCTTTCTCGACAGACGCGCCGGTCGGTGTCAACCAAATGACATTTGCCAGAACGGTGTCGGCAACAGCGTCGACGTCGATCCTCCGTTAAGCAGTCGCCTAGCCGACTGCAAGGCCTTCAACACCATCACCGTCAGTCCTTACACAGTGTGAGTGGCATATTTCAACAGGCATTGGGCAAGCGAGGATTCTCTAACGCATTTCTAGGACTACAACTGTGGGTACTGGCTTCATCGCCGTTCGAATTCCCACGGGTCTACCCGTGAAGAGAGAGCCGCCCAATGCCAATGTCGTTGGCCGCGCTGAGCTCACACCCGGTGCCACTGCTACCACTATCACCCCGACCATGGTCCCGTCGTACGCCACGTATTGCGCGTCGGCAGCTGCATACTTCAGCGCCTGTTCGCGCGCCGGTATCACTGCAGTTACGACGACTCTGGAGACGCCGACGTCGACTGTGACAACAACCAGCGATGACTGCCCTATGAGACGTATGGTGAAGAGATCAGGCGAGGCCCTGGGCTACGAGTTTGAGGATGGTTGGGACCGTAACATTATGCCTGGAATTAGGATATACTAGTTGTATGAATTAGAGACTCGCTCAATTTATACTGAATATTATGAGACTGCCACGTCACGGCTACAGTGTGATTTGGGTAAACACATTAAGCTCGCCTTTTTTTTTTTTTACGAAGAGAAATCGCAGCGAGGGCTGTCCTTAATATCCAGCTAGGCTTAGCCGAGCTTTTAGGCTTGCATAATAACCTGAGACACCCTCAGCTAAACTTATAAATCCTTATTCTGGCGCCTGGAACCTAAAACCCGCCCATTACACCCATCAGCACCAGGCCTGTGACTTGATATCCGTGCTATTACAATCACTACGTGACTATTTACCCTGTTTATTGTGACAAAAACTAGTAATATCTATTACAGTCCCCATTAATCCCTGACTATAGCCGTAATGATAACCTGGATATGGGGCTGTGTCAAGTCTCTTGACATTAACTAGGTAGTTTTGGAGAGGGAAGGAGTCATTAGCACTACTCCTATTCACCGACAAGTACGCATGCAAGCTCCCGATGTCATAAGAAACTCTCCGTGAATCACGTCACCAACTCGACGACCAACTGCGCTACAGAGGCCGTAACGCCACCAACTCAATAATTTATTTCCGCTTCTTCACATCGCGTCGACGTTTTCCCTTCCCTACATATCGAAGTTCCCGACTCGGCCAACACATTCACCTCTGGTCCGCACAACCACGATCAGTCTGTGCGGTATTGGACAATTCACTATCTCAAAGATACTTTCTAGCGAGACGACCATACTATTTCACGCACCATGTCTTGCGAGAGCCTCGAACTCCAGGACCATGTGTCTCTCCTCTCACATCGACCACACATCCTCCTCAGCGCAATGATTACGATCCCAAATCCACCAGCATCTCTCGATACTGAAATCGACACTCAAGGCTCATCACTTGGGGAACTTGACATATTACCTACCGAGGTCTTATTCTTCGTCCTACAAGCACTCGATTTGAAGTCCATCTCCCGAGTTTCTCGCGTTTCCCGTCGGGGCACTGTGATCGTCAAGTCTCTTGCCGCATATCGAAATTTACTCGACAAGGCGCCGGAAGCATTAGCAGCCCTCAGCCAGACAAAGCTCTTGGGCGTCCATTCCGTCTCTCAGCTTCATGATACCCTCCGGGCTGATCGCTGTGCGACTTGTTCAGAGTACGGCACTTACCTTTTTCTTCCGACATGCGAGAGGTGTTGTTGGGAGTGCCTGTGCATCAATCCGGCATGGAGAGTGATTTCTCCTGGGCAGGCTGCAAGATACTTCGGTCTCTCCAAAAAAACACCCTCCGACAGCTACCAGTGATGCATACCATCCCCGGCCGTTACGGAATTTTTGAGGAGATCTCACGAATATCTCACAAGCTTGTGAGTGCGAGAATGGCAAGGGACCTGGGGGTTTTGAAACACGGTTCTGCAGAAGAGATGGCAAAAGCTGTGAATCCGCACAAAACTGGACTGGCCCTGGTCACAGTAAGATTCCTCCAACGCTCGACAACAGGTGCTCCCCGCCAGGACCCTTTGACTGTGCCAGATCAGGGGAACGTCCCCAACGACTACTTCTTCGGCATGGCAACTATTCATTTCCCCTCCATTCCAGCACCAGAGATTATTGAGAATGGACTTTGGTGCAGGGGATGCGAACTCACGCTCAAAGAATACACAGACACCTATTCGGCGACGAGAGCCATGTTGAGGAGAGTGCCTCGACCCTGTCCTCCTTGAGGAATATTGTTTGGAATGGCTAAAAGGGCAAGGTCCAGGGTGGACTTTTTGGAACATTTGGAGCAGTGCTGCTGTGCACAGAAGTTGATACGGATGAGGGAAACTAGTTGAAGGGAAACTGCCAAGTCACATTGATCCAGTTGGCTCGACTCTTCTCGGGGTTTAAAGATACAATACTCAACAGAAATCAAGGTTGACCTACGATACATCAGTACTCCATAACTATGGCCTGGGTTTAGACGGATCCTAGATTGACTATATATGTTCTGCTGGTTGAAGCCAGACTACGCTTCCAATAGGCTTCCAATAGGCCCTCGAGGTCCCTGAGCCTCTGCTGAAGGCTGAAGTGACCCTTCCGGTTACTGGTGTAGAGGTCGGGCCCCGGCCATTCATTCGTCCAGTTGTGATTCAGTGCCGTCTGGTCGTGTGGTTGTGTGCCGGGGTCCTAACTCCGCTGCGATACCAATTCTCACCACAAACTCACCACGAACTCACCTTCGGTTTGCGCCCTTGCGCCTGCGTTTTGATCCCAGGCCCGCTTAGGCTGCCTTCAAAGCCGTATTTGAAGCTTAAATTTCTACCTTTTGTCCTCTCCCATCTTCCTTCCTCTCTCATCTTCCTTCCTATCTCCTCTTCCTTCATCATCACCACCACTGCCGCCCCCGCCACGGCCGCTCTGTACATCGCCATCTGGTTGACACCCACCGCGTCCAACTTGACCAAAAATGTCGGTTCCCTTTCTTGGTATTACTGTGGCAATTGGGTACTGACATGAAGTGACCTAGTTTCGCCTCCATTCCTCTTTTCGACCAACGCCTCTTTTCGACCAACACTCAACATGTGCACCCAAATCTACCATAAATACCAGTGTGGCTGCAAGGACAAAGGCGAATGGAAGCAATGTGACAGATTGTTCGACCTTGGTTCAAATGTGCGATGTGGTACGACTGTCCCTCAAATCATGCACTCCCGCAACTACTGTTTCGACCATTCGCCAAGAGAGGACAAAGCGACAATTGAATACAGGGGTCGTCATCAGCGCAATGATTAGCACAATGAATAGGTGGTGCAGGCACGATAGTCTCAAGTAGTACCGTCCGTATCGACTCAGTCAATTAACCCTGAATCCTTCCCCCACTTATTTCCTTCCAGTTCTTTTATACCTAATGATTTAGGAAATCTAAGCCTTATAACTTATAATTTAGCTTTAGTCCATAAAAATAAGGACAATCTATCGAGTCGATACGGTATAACCATTTATGGTCAATCTGGAGTCTGTTTTCACAGTCACGTCTCGCTTCGGACGTCATCAGAATCATCAGGAACCCACCCGTCTTTGACTGGTAGACTTACCAAGTCCTTTTGTTCACTTGTAATGGGAAAGGCGCGACCAAGGCCCAAATAAGCTGTAGCGTCTCATGCTTGCCGAGGGATAACCTGCCAGGATCGCCGGCTGATTCCCGTCTAGGACAGGGATGGAGATATAGAGCGGAGCAGCATCCCCGCGAGCATTTGTCAGCTATGCACTCGCACACGGATTAACATCCGCGATTTCAAGCGTACAGGATTGTTTTCACCGACGTCACAATTATAATAAATTATTCTGAAATAACCATCATAAGTACTCCCACCTAACCCCTAGTACTTAGTCTTAAGGACCATTCTGTGGACTTATGGAACGTCCTTCAAGCAGCCAATTCTGGGCCACAGACTAGATGGGCTAAGGAACGGGGTCTAAGTCAGGCCAGTCAATCCCCATTAGACTACCACAATCGCTTAATGCGGAGGGTCCAAATAGTTCAAATGATTGGCCCACCCTGGGAGATCTGTCCGAGAATTATCGAGCGCAGGATGACTGGGCCGATGTAAAAAGAAGTCCCCACCGATCCTACCCCTCAAGATCTCGACATCCCCAAGCTCGTGTTGTTGTTTCAAATCCAACAATAACTTCCCCAACACGCAAACATGTCTTCAGATCAGATCGTCCTTTTCGACATTCCCAGCAAACCCCCACAGGCGGCGTGGTCTTTGAACCCTTGGAAGAGTATGACATTATCGCTCCACAGAAATCAGAGTTCCGTGAGTCACTAACCTCAAATAGCCCGGCTCCTCCTCAGCTTCAAGGGGCTTGATTACAAGACAGAATGGGTAAATACAACCGCTTTATAGATCTTGACGGCTTTGTTAATTGTGCAGCTTGAATACCCCGACATCAAGCCCACGCTGGAGCCCCAGTAAGTTGAGATGTCCAAAATAAGCACTTACATGTGTTGCAGTGACGCTAATGATCTGTTTCGTCATCAGCGTCCCTGCCAATCCAGCAACAGGAACATGGACTATTCCAACTGTCAGATTCCTCGACGGCACGTACCTGATGGATTCCCGCAAGATCGTCCAGCGGATTGAAGAATTACACCCCGAGCCGTCCATTCACCTGGATTCCCCAACCCTGGCCAAGCTAGAGACCATCATGCCCCGCCTTATGGAGGCACTCCGCGGAATTTACTTCCTCTCAGTCCCCAGAGAGCTTCTCAGCGAAAGAGGTATTGAGTACTGGTACAGCACGCGTCCACAAATGGCGGGTATGCCCCTGGAGCAGTTGGAAAAGGAACGCGGCGGTCAATTCGCTTGGGATGCTGGTCAGCCAATCCTCCGTGAGGTCGAAGCTCTCCTCAACGAGAACAAGGAGGGACCATTTTTCCTCGGCAAAACGGTCAGCTACGCGGACTTTGTGTGGGTTGGGTTCCTTATCTTCATGCAGCGCATCGGTGCTATCGATGAGATTTACAAGATTGCTGGAGACTTCCAGCTTCATAAGGACATCCTGGAGGCATCAGCGCCATGGCACAAGCGAAACGATTATTAAGTAAGCCTATGAAGCATACAATAGCTTCAAGTAGAGCATGATAATTCAACTATACGTTGGTAACTACCAAAATTAAATCATCTGAATTGACGGAACAATAAAAATCGATCAACGATACTCTCCCCCAGTCTCTCAAGTCAGATTTCAGACCAAGCTCGTGCCTCCCTCCTCATCATCCGAGCTGGGCAGTGCAAGGCCATCAGTCTTCGATGTATTGGAAAAACCGAGCCCAGCGTCGAACTGTTCGACCAACTCCTCAATCTCGGATGACTCGCTTCCTCCAGCTTCTACCTCACAGTCCGATTCCGGGTGTGACACAAATGTGTACGTATTCGAATCATGCGATTTCCCAATTGGCGATTTTTCCTCCAAGATCGAAAAGGCATCATTCCGAATCGCATTGATCATCGAATTGAAAATGGTCTGTCGTCCTCGCATGCCCGCGTCCCCCTGGACCGTGGTCAAGTCGGGGAACCTCCAGCTCGTGTACACGTTTCCGTGAGCAGGGCGCACCTTTATTGGGCTCGGGTGAGCTTCGAAGTAGTAGTGGCATAGTTTGCATGGTCCCTTGCTGGTCCCGATGTACCTCCATTTCTGGAAGAAGATCGGCTCGATATACTTGACCAGAATCCAGTTGAGGAGCAAGACTTCGCAATGCACGATTGGTCTGAATCTTCTTTTCTGACACTGCTCTGCAATTCGATCATTTAACTGGTACGGCTCTGCCTCGAGGTTCCGAGAGAGCCCCCGATACTTCTGAATTGTTCGAATGTCGGAAGACATGCGTCCGATTATGCTTTGCGCGTCCTCGCTCTTCTTACCCAACGGGTTAACGTCTGGACGGCTGGAAATAACTGCCTTGACCTCTATCTCCTGGAACAACTCTGGCCATTTGGCCTCTGTGGCAACGAAGATTGCCACAGTTTTCTCGTAGGCAAGTAGGCGGGTCAGGTTGTGTCGCAACTCCGCCCAGCAGAACATGGTCCTATGGTCAGGTAGGCGACCTTCGGTTGCTCGCTCGTCAATGAAGTTTTTCATGGGAGCCTTTCGAAAATCGTTGATTCCTCGGAGGCAGCGCAGGGAAGAGTCAAGGTCTGTGCATTTTATTTTAGTTGCGTTTGATGTTACTCGGGTTGGCTCAGCATACATTCAGCTTCAATGGTCTTCTTGCCTATGCCGTCGCCAATAGACCTGTGTAGCTCTTTCAAGCTTCTCTCAATTTGTGAGACTATGACGAGCATTAGTTTGCTTAGAATGGGTGGTCTATTCCTGGGTCTCGCTTACTGTCATCGTATTCAATGTGATTGCATGATTTGATGCAATTCTCCAGCTCTTGCAGCACACTTCTCATGTAGCACTCAACCCTTGGTCGATTGAACGCCAGAATCAAATCCCGGATGTCCTCCCCAACTCCAATTGTCTCAGCCGGCTCCAGGTTGCTGAAACCCTCTACCTTTTTGAGCAGCTCAAGCACGAAATTCTTCGTTTTCTCAAGCCCAGACGTTGAGATTTGGTTGCAAGCGAAGACGTAAGTGAGAACATCCTCCTCCTGGTCCAGAACGGTAACAGCCGTGACCGTTGAGCCACTCTTTTCCCGATCGCAAACGAGAGCGAGTTTGTCGAGAAACAATTGAAACTTCTCTTCGTCCGTCTTGGGGGTTGGGGAACGGTCTGGCAATCGAATCCTACCCCACGTACGTGAGATGTCGTTGAGGGCTTTGAAGAGAACGACGGGTTCATAGAAGCGACGGAGCTGTTTAGGCTTGAATAGAACCAGATCTGATTTACCATGCTGGGGCGAGGTGGGAGGTGTCAGGTCCATTGCATCAATTGATTGAGTAAGCAAGTATGATCTCGGGGAACAAAATGTCTTGAGGCAGATGGGTAGATGTGTTCTCAGAGCGCTGGGAGGCAAAGTTGGTTGAGTGGCTCTAATTACTCCTTTCTTTCCCCAGCCTTCTTTATATATATCCCAGCTCCTTCATACTCTTCAAACGAGACGTTTTCTCATCCACGCCATCGGCCAAGGACCGGTTCGCGCAATGCCGAAACCCCCACAAGAGGCCCGTCAGGAGGCTCAGAGGCTCGGAGGCCCATCACCACGAGCGGGGCATCACACCAACAAACCCCCCGAGAACCCAACCGACGGCCTCAACGTGTCTCTCTGTTTCTGAATCAGGGTTAGCTCAATGCCTAATGTTTCAATGTCACGAATCAGGCATCCAACCAGTCGCCGTGTTCTCACCGGCTGTGGCCTCAGGCCAGGTCGCGGCCGCAAAGGCAACGAGGCAGAGCGGCGGGTAAGCCTGAAGTCATCACCAACCAACGCCAAGGCGTCGTACGCAATTGAGCAACGATATCCACCCAAGTTTCTTGAATGTTCTATTCGTTCTCAGTGCTACCCTTTCTTATCTCACGCCGGCTGGAATTTACAATTCCAATTCCAGACGAGGGCCTCTTGCGGCCTCCGGACGGCCTCTCTGCGCCACCGGAGATACAGAAGCGCTATAAAGGAGAGGAGCTTTCTCTAAAAGACGAACTTGCTATATCTCACCTTCACTCACATCAAGACTGAGTTTCCAAGACTTTTCTCATCTTCCTCTATCCAGCCAAAGTCGAGAAAATCCGTGCTGTTATTTGGTGCGCCAACCGAGCCAATCCAGTATGTTACCAGGATCTTGGGCCAACCATCTGGTGAAAAGAAGACAAGCCTTTGCTAATACAGATCTCTCCTCAGTCTCATCAAGATTTCCTCCAGCTTTTTTTGTAAATATCGCCTTGGAATGCATCTACGACCCTCTCTTGCTGACAAGGACGACGCAGTTCGTAGTAACTCACGAACGACAATATTTGTAACCATGGGGAAGAAGGACGGCAAATCCGACAAGCGCAAACGGTCTGGAAAGTCCCGCCAGACTCGCGACGACGACATACCCATCGACCCTAACCTCCTTGAGTACCAGGGAGAGACGCCGTACCCAAACACCTACTACACGGCTGAGCCAGGGCCGTCTGGCCAGGATGATCCAAGTCAAGACCAGTAGCGACGAGACCGCCGGTTCATGACCCCCGACCCAAGCACATTTGTGGCCGGGACCAGCCAAGAGCAGCAGGACATCCGTGATTATTACAACAGCCTCTCAGACCAGCCAGCCACCGTTGACCCATCGACTCTCTTTCATAACCCTGGGCCAAGCTCTGCTGCCCAAAACTTCACCAATTATGGTTCTCCAGATCCTTATTATGGTGCGTTTTCTCCCTTCTTCACACTTTCAACAATTAAAACATTAACGCCATGACCTCATATCAGACCAAGCCCAGCCATCTGCGTCTTCAGCCGCGCCCAATCGACTAGAGTGCAAGAGAGAAGATTGTAACCAATCCTTTGAGAGACCAACTGAACTCAAGTGCGTTTACTCACCGCGATTTCCTCTAGCCGAGGTCATGAGCATTGCCAGTAGCTAACCGAGTTCTAACCCCAGCAAGCATATGAAGACCCATGACAGACCTGTCAAGTGTGAGGCGGATCCAACCTGCCAGGAACGACGAGCTGAGCAACGGGACATGGACCGACACTACAGCAGCGCTCACAAATCGTACGCCAGACTCATGGGGATCCCCGATGACGATTACGTCTGTACGGTGTGTAGTACGACGTTCACGCGCCCTGACAACCTCCTAAAGCATATGAGGAACCTGCACGGCTATACGTAGTTGCTCGGCTGACTCGGGCGCCTCAGTCCCAGGGGGTTCCTAGCCTTGTTCATTATGACGTCGAATGATTTCTTCACTAGACCGGCTTCCCCCTGCTAACGGTGGCCAGCCGCTCGGGCATCATTTTGACAGGTGCTCGGGACTCTCATCTCTTTTACATTTGTACACGGGAAATTGATGGGCTTGGCCGAGGTTGACGAACTGGAAATTACTTATTTCATTATGGATCTTATTTTGTTTGGCTTATTTCCCTGATGGCTTCACGGTTGGGATGGAGTGGACACTCGTTGATCGAAGCAAATTATTTGTATTTCCTTTCCTCATGGTATTACGAGGACAAGTTCTGTAGGTCATTTTCGCTGTTTGCACCCGCCCTCCGCGTTCGCCTCTAGGTTACCCGCTCATTTCGTTGTATAATCCACAATGCCACAATACCCTCAGGCCGTAATTTTTAACAATAGTGATGATGAAAAACAAGAGATAGAAAAATGGCCGAGAATCGAAAGAGTACATGAAAAGACGTAGCCCAATACACACAAACTCCAATCAACTCCCGAAAAAGCCGGTGCCCATCCGGAGCCACCAACAAGACAATAGATAGCAAAACATAAAGCATTATCTTTATTTGAAGGGGCAGGCACCAGCGAGCGAGCTCGCGCCGCTGACGGGGCAGGCAGCTTCGGAGCTTGAGGTTCTCGGCCCAGAGCTGCTGTCGCTGCTAGAGATGATGCTCAGGTTGTCAACCTTGAACTCCATGTCACCAGTGCTGAAGAGTTCAAACTTGATTCTGGAGGAGTCGACCTTCTTAGACTTGAGGTACTCAGCCATCTCAAGCATAAACTGCTCAGGGCCGCAGACATAGTACTCAGCAGAACCGTTGCACAGCCACAGGTCATCCTTATCGACCTTGGCGAGGTCCACCCGGAAGTCGTGATCGTAGTTGACGCCATAGACATCAGATTCGGCAAGGTGGGTCTTGAAGATGTTGCAACGGAAGTTAGGGCGGTTGCGGGAGATGCGGCGGATCTGGTCGTAGAAGGGGACAGATCGACGGGATCCGTGGATCCAAGAGACGGGGCGGTGGGGCTGGCGCTCTGAGACGGTGTTGAGGATGGACATCATGGGAGTGACACCAACGCCGGCGGAGATGAGGACGATGGGGACGTTGGAGGTGTTGTTGGTGTCGAGGAAGAACTCGCCGGCGGGGTGGGTGAGCTCAACGAGGTCACCTTCTTCCTTCATGTCAATGAGGAGGTTGGACATGACACCAGGAGTGAGGGCGGCACCGCCCAGGAAGCGGCCAGAACGGCTCATGTGGATGCCTTGGTCACGCTTGACGGTGATGCGGTAGTAGTCAGGTCGGGGAGCGTCACTGAGAGAATACTGGCGAGACTGAAGGTAGCCCTTCTCGGCGATCTTGACCTGGACGGAAACATACTGGCCAGGCAAGAAGCTAGGCAGGCGTTTGCCATCAACAGGGACGAGGTAGAAAGAGTAGATGTCCTCAGACTCCTCAACTTTCTTCTCAATGCGGAACTTGCGGTAGCCCTGCCACTTATCGAAGTCGCGGTAGAGCTGGGCCTCGCGGCCGATGAGCATCTTGGCGAGCATCCAGTAAGCCTTGACCCAAGCTTCTCTCGCTTGGGGAGTCATAGCAGCTCCGAGAACCTCAGCGAAGGCGGCAATCAAGTACTTCTCTACGATGGCGTAGTGTTGGGGCATGATGCCCAGGGAGCAGTGCTTGTGGCACATGCGCTCCATCTTGGGGATGAGCTCGGTAATGTGGTTGATGTTCTGGGCGTAGCTGAGGATAACAGCAGTGAGGGCACGGGGCTGACGACCGTTGGCCTGGTTGACGGTGTTGAAGTAGTCGTTGAGCTCGGGGTGGTCCCTCAGCATGTTGCGGTAGAAGATGGTGGTGATACGCTCTCCATGGTCGGTGAGAGCCGGGATGGTGCCCCGGATGAGCTTGCTCTGTTGGTAAGACAAAGCCATTGTGATTGTATGTGATGGAGGATCCGAGGGTGTTGATGGAGGAGATGAGACGGAGTAGTTATACTACAGCAAAGACTGATCTGGGGACTCTCGTGCAGGGATGTAATGTTGCAATTGAGATGTTGATGGTTGCTGCTCTTATTAATGACGGCCGGCCGAGTAATACACCAAGAGAGTATGATGATGAGAACAAGGGAGGGGGAGGTGGTTTATAAAGAAGGACTCGACTCGGACAGGATACAGAAGCAGAATCGACACATTGAGCGTCCTCCCCAGATGTTTTATCCTCGATGGCATCCATGGTTCCGACCCCCCTGGTCAAACTGGACCTGCAGGCATCGAAGCAGAGATTGAGGACAAAGAAAAAAAAACTTCTCCTTCTCCACAAGCCGATGATTCCTCGTGGCTGTCCCCAAGCCGTCGCGAGCGAGGAGATTCCTGGCTGTACAGAAGTCGTACGATGGTAGGCAGGGGCTCCTTTGCTTTTGCTGGGTTTTGCGGACACCCCGTGGAGTTGGCGGAGCTTTCCTGTCGTCACTCGACGCTGGTCCCGGCGTTTGTTGGAGAAAGGTGGGTATCAGCCCAGCCTTGTTGTGGGGGGGGGGGAGTAGGGAAGTCGAGGAAGCGCGAGGACAGGGTGGAAGAAGACCTGTCATGTTCCCATCACGGACAAGTCGAGACCCGCGAAGACGAGGGCGAGGAGAAGAGAAGACAGACAGGGCAGGGGCCTGTGGTTTGGGCGGCTGCTCTTGATCATGGATCATGGGTTTATGGATTCATTGGTGGGTTCACCGGGATCGCGATGGTGGACTGGACTCGTGAATCAGAGAGCGAGCGGCCTGGTGGAGGAGGGCGCCCGCCGCATCACGCATCACGCACCACGCATCACATCGCATGGCTCTCGCGTGTAAGGGCGAGGCTAATTGTGAGATGTGACGAGCCTAGAGGCCGCAATGGGCCGTGAGGGTGGTGTTGCGAAGGCCCCGCGAGGCGCCGCCGCGAACGACTCAGCTCGGGGCAAACCGTAGAGGGCGCATCCCCGTGGAGCGTTCGGTTGAGTAGCCGTCGACGAGAAATTCCGAGTTGGCGGGATGGAATGATGCAGCGGCGGAGTTGAACGGTCGACCCGGCTGGCCGGCCGTGAAGAAGCCGTGTTGCTTGTGCGCGGTGGAATAACCCGATGGCCCGTACCCGTACCTGCCATGTAAGTGCGCGGACAGCCGAATATCGGTACCCAAGTACCCATACCTCTTCGTACCGCGGTGTAAGTGCGTCGGCAGTAGGTACGTATTGCTCCATAGCGTGGGTTCGGATACGGATGCCTTCGCATGCACTTACCTTGGCTGGCCGGCTGGCTGGTGGCTTGCCTGCCCGCACACGGCACCAGATGCACTGACTCCTGTGCGTGCCTGACCATCCATGATCCATCCCCAGAGCTTTGGGCTTAAGCGTCGGCTTGGGCCTGGCGCGTTGGTGTTGGTTGGGGGTGAGGACTGGCAGAGGAGGGTCCCGGCCGTGGGAATACGGCGGCGTCGTCGACGAAGAAGAGGCTTCAACTTGGGCCCGAGTGGACGACGCTCAGCGGCACCCTTGCACAAACCCACTCCCTGTCTCCCACATTGCCAATTCTGTCGGTAGCTAGCTCGGTACGTGGGAAAAAGCGCCGTCGGCAGAGCCAGCGGGGACTACGCTGTGTGCGGTGGCTGTCAGGAACAGGAACGGGCACCAGAGGGCGACCAGGCCGTTGAATTGGGCAGTGGGCGCCCCTGTAGGCCTCCACTCCACCCCGCTGGCGGCCCTGAATCCAGCCATGCCCTTGCGAATAAAGTCGTTTCCATTGCCAACGGTCCGGGTGGCGGGCTGGCTGCGTTGGTACTACGCAGGCACTAAATTGCGGTGCTGCTACGGTGCGGTACGATCCCACAGTACGGAACCCAAGGGCGGTACTCAGGTAATATCCTCCGCCCAACGGGACTCGCAACATCCCAGCAACTGGGTGTACCGAACCAAGATGATGGCGGCCGGCCCCTCACACCTTTTGCACACCTCACGCGACTGTCACTCACCGGCCAGCCGCCAGTCCGGGGGGTCGTCCCAGCCATTTCACTCGTCGGAGCACGCACTCGCAGCGCCCAAAGCATGGAAGAACCGCCAACGGGACAATACGGACTGCCCAGCAACGCATCAGCGGAAATGAAGCCCCTTCTTCGTGTGCTGTGCCCGCGGGCCGCCGCCACTGCAGACACCCTCATCTTCTGTCCTGGGTCATCCCGGATGTTGGCCGTGTAGGCTTAGGTGAGGCCCGGGCTCCAGTGGTCCAATGCCCAGTGCTCAATGCGCTTTGCTTCGCCGCTTCCAGAAAAATGCGAAACTTCCTCGCTGTTCCAACTGCGGAGCCCGCGACAGCCAATAGCGGCGGATGGCATCTCGGTGCCCTGTGCTATAGCGCCTAGTGCTCTATAGCGGCGCCCTGTACCTGGTTCGCCCAGGTCTCATCTCGTCTTTCGTCGACGTCGCTGGTGGATGCGATGCCAAGACACAACATTACAACATGGCATGGCATGCGACATGGGCTTATTAGCGCTGTGCAGTACATTGGACAATGCCATGGCAAGTGGATGCCGTTCCTCGTGAGAAATCTCTCACACGGACGTGAAAAGCCCGGTCCGCACCGGGCCACTGGGCTGGAGCTGTGCTGTGCCACAGCGACTCGCTCCCTCTCGCCGTCATGACTGCTGCACGTTATGAAGCACGCATGCGTTTACGTCAACCACACACGATTCTCCGTGTCCCCATAAGAATCCCATTTCTCCATCCGCTGATTCTCCATTATGCGATTCTCCCTCCATGTTCCATGCTCAGTCCAGCACCAGCACCAGCCTAGAAGCCATTGTAAATTAGGGGACGAAGAGGCGGTAAGAGGATATGACCAGTCGGACTCGGCCAAAGTCGGAGTAGGCGCCGTTTGGCACTCTCATCTTTCGTTGTTCCGCCCCCATGCCTGCCCTGCCATGCCATGCCATGCGCCTGGGGCTATTTTCTTTTTTCTTTTCTTTTTTCTTCGCCTTTTCCCACCCATCCTAGGCCATTTTTGCATTTCCCGCAAGGGGCGGGGGATAGGCACATTCTGGCGTGCCCGTGGCCTCAAGAGGCAAGACGCAGCGGTGGTTTTGCTTTTTGGTCGGATCAGAGCCTGGGAAAAAGACGTGATTTATTTTCTAGGTACCCTCCCAGTTCATGCCTGCATCGACCTTTCTGGGGGGTGGCCTGCCGTTGACATAACCATCATGGGGCCAAAGGCCCAGGACCAAGGGCCCAAGATGCATCCTTCAACATGCCACACCAACAGAGTACGGCCACCCAATGCATGTGACGCATGCATCTGCGGCGGCTGATACGCGATCCCTCGCCTCTTACAGGCTGTTGAAAGAATCCCATCAATGCCCATCGAGCAAAAGGCTCCCATTGTCCCATCCTGTCCTCTTCCCGGCCCCGGCCTGTCATCCTCCCTACCTGGTGCCACAACGTGTAATCCCGTCTGGCCCTTGCTCGATAGCCGGGCGTCAATCGAGCGTGGAATCATCTCGGCGTCGTCGAGCCGGAACGCGGGATGCCATGGACCGGAGGTTTCGGGGGTGGGAGTACCGGGCTGCAGTTGCAAGTAGTTGCCGTTCGATCCCAGCAATGCAATCCTGCATATATGTGCCTGGCCCAACAATCCGATGCCGCGGGATGAATGGACAGTTGGGGTGTGATGGTCAATGTAACTCGCATATAGGCCGCACATGGGCGGCCATCCAACTGCATAGGCCGAGCCTCAGCCCCAAAAGCACTTATCAGCCTATTCCAACAACATCCGAATACGTCGGCCACCAACCAACAACACGATATGTGAGGCGTGAGACGGTTAGATGACAGCAGAGGCCGGTCGCAGCAGCTCCGCGACCCTACCCGGTGTCGATGCACACATGAAATTGGGCCGGGCATGGGTGCTGTAGATTGCCTTGCCTTGCCTTGCGTCGCCTCGTGCGCCAAAACGAACGCTTGCCGGTCCCTGAAAGTAGAAACATGATACATCACAACTTGTGAGTTGCCACTCGACGCCTCTCGTCCAAGCGTCGTCCCTCAGCGTACCATTCCTCACCAACCCTCTAAACCCCAAGCTACAATCCCTCGGCCGCCATCGCGAAATAGAGCCTAGGCCAACGCCCCCCTCCCTCAGTTAAGTTGAGCAACGACGCCTAGTCAAGGGCCAGGCCCGTTTTACCCCACGGAGTAATGTCGCTCGCGCTGCCCATGATCGTCCGCCCTAGGCCCCTAGCGATGGCCATCTTGTTAGCTCCCCGGAACACGCAGGCATGGGCCAAAAACTCTGGATCATCAGATTCCGAGACGCCATGTCCTCCATCCTGCTACACCCGGTCAAGGACCCTTTCTTTTTCTTCACTTTCGTCATTCTCATCAATCAAAGTCACCGGGCCCCCTGACAAAGATTAGCAGGGCTCAGTTGTCTTGATCCCTGGTTACATACAGAGAGAAGGCTGCCTCTCCGGGTTTCCCGTCCCGGCTTCTGTCACGCCTCCAGGGATTCCGTAGCTGGTCCATCCTAGCAATGGTCTCTCACTCTCCCATCCCGTTGAAGGTCCAAACCAACACACGGACACACACAGACACACACACGCACTTAAGCACCGAACGAAAATCCAAATATTTTCCGCCGCCCCAGGTCCGATGGGCCAGGTGGGCCAGGACCACACTCCAGCGGGCTCCTGTCACTCGCCCCAACACCAACACCAACACGGGTCGACATTCGTCGGAACACGCCCGGGTGTGGTGCCGGAGCGGCGGCGGCCGGGACCTCCGCTGGCACGAGCTTCCCAGCCACAGCCTCGGAGCTTTAAAGCTCGACGACGACACCGCGTCCAAGAGCGTATGTAGGCGACGGATGTTGCAGAAGATGACGATGATTCCAAGGCTTCCTTCCTTCTGTGGCATCTTCTGGCCTCAAGTTAGAGCTCGAGCAAGGATGGGGCCTGGAAGAGCATCGTGCTTCAACCCCAGTATCGTCCATCCATCCACTATCCTTCGTCATCCTGCGAGGCCCCAGGCCTAGACTCCAGAGAACAAGTCGTTTTGTGATGAGTCGGAATCAAACGTCCCACGGCATCTCATCTCATCGATTGTCAGTGCCAGTGTCGCCATTGGTGACACCGCTGCAGTCAGGGATTATCTTCAACGCAAATGCAGAATCGTGTCCCGTAGCCCCTTGGCATCCCCTTCCTCTAGCCCCAGCCCGTCGACTTTGTCCTCTGTGACGTATATAGTACCGCCCTTGGAAAACGACAGCTTTGTCCACCCCACCGCGTCCCGACGAAAGGGGGTGTGAGGACTGCCGAAGACTGCTGAAGATAATGAAACTAAAAAGAAAGAAAGCAAGCCCCAAAAAGCACATGTCGTAATTCACTATTCCACGGCGTCGCCGCCTGCTACGTCCTGCTGCAACGTCCGGACCTCCAGTCCTCCACGACTGTTTCATCACCGACGATCTCGATCTCTATTCGTCTCTAGTCGTCGCTTGTTGTCGCTTGTCAGACGAGATGGAGCCGGACGGATTCGTTGCTGACCAGCCTCGGCCGGCCGATGCCACTATCCCATCGTCACGGGCGGGTGTCACATTCCGCCATGTCCATCCCGTCGCATCGCCCCGTTGCCGCCCACTTTGGCTTTACAGCGTAGTAGTTTTTTGCTTTTCTTTTTTGCTTGGGGAAACACGCATCCTTTTGCTTTTTCCCCCACCCGTCTTCTTCATGCCATTGCCCTCGCTTCTGCTAGCCTGCCTCATCTTGGCAGAGGCCTGCAGCCGGTCGAGCCCATCGATGATCAGTCGACGGCGAGGCCCAAATAACCGCCGCCACGCCGCCGCATGCGTTGGGAGTGTGTTACACACCTCGGGTCGGTTGGACGCTCGGCATGCGTTTCTGAAGCGGGAGGGTGTCCAGCGCGCAGAGCAACGCGGAAGAAAAAGAAAACATGGCGCGGGACGAGCAGGATGCAGAAAGACGCCAGCCCCGACAAGACGACTTGTCGCTTCTTCAGGAAAGTGGACTCATCAGCCGTTGCAGTCCAGGCTTCAAAGAAGCAAAAAACGGCCTTGGGCGACGCCATCTCCACTCACTTGCCCTGAGTCACTCCCTCTTGCGGCCAAGTGCCGGGCATTGTCGCGATGCTGCGGATGCACCGATGCGCAGATACGCAGATTGAACATGCACAGTCGTCCTTCCTGCCTGCTTCCCATGACCAACCCTGCCCCGCGATTTGTCGACTATTATCGACTACTCGGGAGTACCATGTTTTCTTTCGGCTCGAGACCGGCGCGGCTTGGCAGCATGTCACCTCATTCTCCAGACCAATGTCTTTTTTATTTAGGGTTTTTTTTTCTTCGGTCCTTTCTTTTTGCTTCCGTGGGGGCATTGTCTCCATATCTTCTGTTCTCGTCGTCTTGCATCGCCTTTAGCGTTGGCGTTGGCGCTGTTGCCTCGCCCTCTTCCTCGTGGCTTTTCAAACGTGTCGTCCATGTTCTCCCACGTTCTGCCCCTGCGTCTCCGCGTTGCCGTCCTCGTGCGCTCCACGTGTCGTTCACATCGTAAGCACCCCGGGTATGACCTTGACTATTGCTGCTTGTTGCTTGTTGCTCCTTATTAGTCCGAAAACGTACATCCCGCTATGTCTATGTGCATTGTTCTTTTGTTGCCAGCTCCCCGATCTGGCCTCCATGTCATAGCGCATAACTTAGCCGAAAGGCACACCTCAACTCCCGCTACTTACACGCGGATGCCTCGTTTTATCCATTGTATCTATCCACCGCCCATTACTAACTAGAGTCGCTACACAAGTACCTGAATGGGCCTATGCGTATCTGTACCTCCGTATCCATTACAGTTAGTTGTACAGACTAATAGACTCTGCATCTCCCAATTTGGCCGACGGCAGAAACGGTGTCATTCCTCTTTTCCCGCCCCATTTCAGCATCAGCGGCGTCTGATACCCACAAACCATTGCCAACCACTACGCGACACTAAGGCAAGACGCGAGACATAGTCACTTCTGCACCGTACCTTACATACGCAGCACCCTCGGAGACGCCCGCGGTCTCTTGCAGCGTGGTACGAGTCCTCCACGGCGCTGCTCGCCGCTGCATTCCGCTGCTGGTCAACTCCATCCGGCGCCGCATCCACACACACACAAAGTCGCGTAAATGTTACCGTGGCTTGAATGGGTTCATTTCTCATTAGCAACCATCCACCTGTTATTATGTACACGCCAAGGGTTCTCAGAGGTTCGCCAATTTCAACTCGTAATCTCACAAATCCACGTCCCTCGTTTCCCGTGCAACTCCGCGGAAGCACCTTCAAAGACCCATCCTCGCTATTTCCCTTCACTCGTTTCCAACCATGAAAAGGCAAAGTCTCCGCCAGCTGCCTTTTATCGGCCAACGCGGATCACACCAGCAGCCATCAGCTTCTGGATCTTGGACCGCACCTGGGGGTTTCTCATATGCTCCTGGAGAGCAGCGGGATCAGATTGAGCCTGCTGCAGAATTGACTGCATCACGGGGTCTTGCATAACACTCATGATCTACGTGAGGAGGCAACGTTAGTAAGAATGTTCTTGTCATTACGTTGGAGACTGTGGTAAAACTCACCTCGGGGTCGTTCATCAATCGCTCCCGAGTCTGCTCCTCCGTCTCGTTGTCACGGGCGGAGTACATGGCTGAGAAAGCCTTCTGCTGCTGTGTCTCAATCTCCCGGGCGTTGGCGCCGTTGTGGTGCTCTTGGTCAACCTCCTGTGCCTCGGTGCAGGCATCCACGCAGTCCGAGTACTTGCGCATGCCGAAGTAAGCTTGAGCCTTGCGGATGTACGCTCGGATGAAGGAAGGATCCTGCTTGATAGCGGCGTTGCAGTCATCCACCGCGCTGGGGAACTCGAAGAGCTTGACAAAGGCCGCGGCTCGGTTGCTGTAGCCTCGGGGATCCTTAGGGGCTCGCTTGATCATCTCCGAGTACGCCGCAACGGCGCCGGGGAAGTCCATCTCCTTGAACTTCTTGTTTCCCTCCTCACGGGCCTCCTCAGCCTTGGCAGGGTCGACGTAAGCCGTGCGCGCAGCCTCAGTCTTAGCTCGCTCGGCAGCGCGGAGCTTGTTAAGGACCTCGGGTGTGCGGTGTTCCGTCAGTGACTTGTTGTAGTTTTCCACGGCCAGGGCCAGATCTCCCTTGCGCTCGTAGGCAGTTCCGATACGGGCGTAGCTCTTTGCGATGACCTTGAAGTCAGCGTAGATCTCGCGACCCTCCTCGATAGCCTGGGTGCATGACTCGATACACTTGTCAAAGTCTCCCTTCTCAAAGTAGGCGGCGCCCAGGTTGTTCAGGTAGGTGATGTCCTTGTACAGTTCCCACGCCTTGGCGTAGTGCGCAATAGCGTCGTCAAAGTTGCGCTTCTTGTAGTTCTCGGTTCCCAGCGCCTTCTCCTTGTCGGCGGCCTCCTTGGCCTTCTTCTTCTCAAGAGCTTCCTCATCTACCTCCTCTTCCACCTCCTCCACAACCCGGGGTTCAGGAGCGGGGGCCCTCTGAGTCGGCTCGGGCCTCTTAGGCTCGGAGGGGGCATCGGGCATCGGCGAGTCCTGGGGAGCGTTCGGGTCGCTCTCCCTAAGCTCCATATCCACGCCCATCAACACACCCATCACCGTCAACATCCGTGGGTCGGAGAAGAGCATCTCGCCGTCTTGAGGGTTGTTCTTCACAGCCTGGAGCTTCGCCATGAAAGCGGGGTCGCCGAGGAACGAGCTGGTCTTGGGGTTCGAAGCGAGCTTCTGGATCAGGTTGGGATCGTTGAACATCTGGCCGAGGCCGCCCATGGGGTCAGCTCCGTTGCCGGGAACGCCGCCTTATGTGATCTGTCAGTAATCAAAGCTCTCTGCAGAATCGGTCGAGGAACACAAACCACCAACTTCGGCCTCCATGGCTTTCTGGACCGAGGCCAGGCCGTTCTTAAGCTGAGCGTTGTTGGCATCGAGCTTCAGACCCTCCTCGTACGCATCATTGGCCCCGAGCAGGTCACCCTTTCCGTGCAGGGCAGCACCTTTTCGCCCCCAGCCCTTGGCCCAGTCGGGCTTAATCTGTGTCGTTTGCTCAGCATCATGAAGAGCATTTGTCCAGTCCTTCTTGGAGGCGTAGGCTGCAGATCGGTTGCTGAAGAGGATGTGGTTCTCGGGTTGTAGGGCAATGGCCTGGGTGAACTTGTCGCTACGCAGCTGTTAGCTTTCTCCTTCGCAGTCCATCCTGGAGGTGTCCCGCCTAAACATACACAGCCTCGTCGAAGTTCTTCTCGGCAATAGCCTTGTTGCCCAGAGCCTTGAGCTCGTCTGCGGAAGACATGACGTAAGTCGCTTGTGGAGTTTCGAACGGGTCGGTAGCTGCAGAATCAGTCTCGTCGAGGGCGAAAGCGTGCGGTTTGTTCAGAGTTCAGTGTCTCCGGATTGTGAGGAGATCAGTCGCCGCCTTAGGAATTGCGTGGTGGGGAAAGAAAAGGGCCAGAGCTGATTTCTAGCTCATTCGATGGTCGACCCCGCAGCGACCTGGTAATTGGCCCGCGTTGGTCTGTGCACCACCAGCTTCACGAGGCTGAAAGTGAGAAGCTTCCAGTATGATCCGGATGCGTCGTCACATCGTCTAGGGTAGGAGTAGCTGAATTATGGTTGGAGCATGGTTTATCACCTGATGTGTTTGTGCAATAGGACCCAGTAATCGGTTTCAAAACCACGGGGAATATGCATCCAAGAGCAAACAAGTGGCATGTGGCTTTTTTTCATTGTGGGGGATGGTGGTGTTTATTCGGAGTCGTAGTTGGGGTCACCTCAAAACTATGACAATAGTTACCTTGATTGTGACAGTGAACAACCCCCAGAAAATTTTACTAGCTCTATGACAGAATCACAACGTCACTCATGACAATTTATTGATTCATACAATTTGAATTTGAGAGTAAGCAATACGGAACTTAATTCACGACACCTCAGGTGCATCCTAAATCAGACAGCCAAGCAGGCGGGCATCCTAAAGGTAACGAGCACCGACAGCGGGCCAGGTTTAATACATTATTAATTCGAGTTCAATTTCGCTAATCTATTCTATGCAACGCGTTAAAGACCAAAAGACTGTCCCTTGACAGCCACCGTGGACTCGGCAACAATATCAGTAGCCGACTTTCCAATCATAAACTTGTAGTCTCCCTCCTTGACAACCCACTTTTGTGAAGCAACGTCGAAGAAGGAGAAATCGCGGGCGCTGACAGGAATGCCAACGGTGGCGGTCTCTCCAGGCTTGACAGTCACCTTGCTAAAAGCGGCAAGCTGCTTAATAGGGTTTTCCTCAGCAGTCTCGACGCTGCCAACGTACACCTGCACAGCGACGGCACCGACGACGCTGCCAGTGTTGGCAACTTTGACACTGACGGCGAACTTGTCGCTAGACTCCTTGACCTCGAGGTCGGAGAAGCCAAAAGTGGTGTAAGACAGGCCGAATCCGAAGGGGAAGTTGACCTTATCAGCGGACAGGCGATCAAAGTGTCGGTAACCGATAAAGACGCCCTCCTCATAAGTAACCTTGAGCTTGCCGTTGACGTACTCGCCGGGGAAGTTACCGTGGGCGGGGCAGTCTTCAAGCTTCTTGGGGAATGTGCAAGAGAGATGACCCTCAGGAGTCTGAGCTCCAGTCAGGACGTCGGCGATGGCATTACCGCACTCCTGGCCGGCGAACCAGGACTGGATGAGACCCTGAACCTCGCCCAACCAGGGCATGGCAACGGCCACACCGGTAGAGTTAACAACGATGGTCTTGGGGTTAACAGCGGCAACAGCAGCGATAAGTCGGTCCTGGCTGCCGTCCTTGGGCAGGTTGAAGCTTCGCTGGTCCTCACCCTCAGTCTCCCAGAAAGGCTCGTGGCCGGTAAAGATGACGGCAATATCAGCGGCCTTGGCCACCTCAACGGCCTCAGCGAGAAGATCCTTATCGTGCTCGACCTCCGACATGTGTCCGATTCGGAGACCAACTCGTCCTGCAAGGATACCAAGATCCTCCTCCTCGCTCGCATTCTTAGGAGCGGGTGGAGAGGTGAAGATCAGCATCTTGTACTGCTTTCCTGCCACAAGAGGAACCTTGATCTCGGGAGCGGGAGCGCCACCGAAAAGGAAGCCCATAGCGTCGCCACAGTTCTCAGTCTGCTCGTAGATAATCTTGTCATCAATGACCAATTTGCTGGGTCCGAGACCAGAGCAGGTGAAGTAGTAGGTGGCGGTTTCCTTAGGGGTGAAAGTGCCCTCCAGCGACACGTTCTTGTTGCTGAAGCCAAAGCTGCTAAGGACGTTGACATCGGAGTCGGGGTGTCCGTGCTGGGTCTCATAGGGCTCAGAAGAGCCGGGCTCGTAAAGCTTATAGGTGTATCCTGGCTTGCCATCGAGACCGACGACATTGTCACCGGGGATAGGAGGGAGAGTACGGAAGGTATGGGCTCCTGTTCGCTTATTAGCCGATGACTCGATAATGAAATGCTGCAATTGAAGTAGACTAACCCTTAGCATATGAGAACTCGACACTGTCGCCAAGGGCAGTGTGCATGGCGTCCCAAGGGGTAACCTTATAATGAGCGTTGAGTGAAGCGCTGCCACCTCCGTGGGCAAGACCAATCTTGGCGTGTCCAAGCAGAGCAATCTTCTTGCCCTTGACCTTGTCCTTGGACAGAGGTAGAACTTGGTCCTCGTTCTTCAAAAGAACAATACCCTTGGAGCCCGCCTCGCGGATAAGAGCCCGGTGCTCGGGCTTGTCAATAGCCTGCTCAGCGGGGATGGTGGCATCCTCGAAGCACTTGAGGCGCTCGAGGAACTTGAGAACTTGAGTAGCTCGCTCATCAATAGTCTTCTCGGTAATCTTTCCCGCCTTGATAGCAGCAATAACATCCTCGTACTTCCTCCAACGAGTAGGGCCGGGCATCTCAAGATCTAGACCGGCATCCAGGGACTCCGCAGTGGAGTTCACACCACCCCAGTCGCTCATAACCAGACCGTCCCATCCCCATTCTCCACGGAGGACCTGCTTCAGGGTGAAGGGGTGAGAGTCAGCATGGTGGCCGTTGACCATGTTGTAGGCAGTCATAACAGCCCAGGGCTTGGCCTCCTTGACGGCAATCTCGAAGGGACGGAGGTAGAGCTCTCGAAGAGTCCGTTCGTCGACAGTCTCATCGACAGTCAGACGGTCAGTCTCCTGCTCGTTGACAGCGAAATGCTTAACAGTGGCAGCGACGCCTTCTTCCTGGAGTCCCTCGACGACGCGAGTTGCCATCTTGCCGGTCAGGAGAGGGTCCTCGGAGAAGGACTCGAAGTTGCGACCACCCAGGGGATGACGGTGGAGGCACATGGTAGGGGCGAGAAGGCAGCGAGCACCCTTGGAGTGAACCTCCTCAGCTAGGGCACCACCAATTCGCTTGGCCAGGTTAATATCGAAGGTAGAGGCCATAGCACTGGCAGCGGGGAAGCAAGCAGCCGTGGTGCCACCAGTGAAGGCGGCTCCTCGAGCACCGTTAGGTCCATCTGAGAGCTTGACTGCCGGAACACCCTTGGAGGGGATAGGAATGGTCTCCCAAAGATCCTTGCCTGCGAGGAGAGTGATCTGAAAAGGATGTTAGCGTAGAACAACATGAGTATGAGGCGAGGGAGTAAGAGAACCTACCTTCTCCTCAAGGGTGAGGGTGGAAAGAATGGCTTTAATGTCGATGGAAGACATCTTGACGGCAGTTACACTATGGAACCGAAAGAGCCAGAAGGAGGATAAGGAGATGGGAGATCATCCTGTCAAAACCGGGAAGAAGGACGCTTTTATGTCCCCGAGTCCAACATCGTGGACCGCCTCCCGGCCGACGGCTCGTCCGACTGGGCAATGCCAACCGCGATTCACCCGGCCTAGACGACATCGAAGGCCATCCCATGCCCACTTTTTGCGGAGGCCGGGTGAAAGCGAGTACATGCGGCTTCGCGTGGTTCGCCTGTAAATGTGGAGGTACCTCCGGGGAAGCCTGGACTTAGACTGGAGCATCTGGGGATGGATGGTGTTGGTGTTGCATTCACCCGATGTTGAACAGCGCTTTTGCCGGGGATCAAGCGCGAGTTGCCTGACAATACCCGGCATTGAAGCGGTGTTCTCCCGGTGATTCCACGGTCTTTCTCCATGAAGCAGTTTGTAACGGCGTTTCTCCACCCCCACAGATCCAGATCCAAGCATGTCGCTGGGCTCTGTGACGGCGGCCGGGCTCCTCCTCCGGGCTGCAACCGGCTGTTCGGGGCGACTTGTACCGATTCCGGGGATTTGGCAGATGCAGGTCCCGATTAGCGACGGTCCCCCCGACAGAAGATGGTGGTAGTGATAGTTCTAGAAGAGCTAGATTTATTAATTAGAAGCGAGTGATGGAAACATTACAGGGCGGTATACCACCTCAAACGAAGAAATATATAAGCTTATCAGGGAAAGCCAGCCATGCGCTGAAACCATGACCTGAGACAACACCCTGGCCCTTCCAACGCTCCAACGGGAATGAGGGTTAGAGGGCCCCTCCTGATGGGTGATCATCCAGCGGCCACACGGGTCCTCACTCACTACGGGGGTGGCGTCATGCATGCGCCGTACGTTGACAGATTGGCCGACTTTGAAGATGTCGATTTTTGGTGGTGAATAGAGACCGTCAACAATCGCGTGGCTTTTTCTCCCCTCGTATTTACACGGCCCTTGACATAAACTTTTGTCAACGAGACGCGCGTGCCACCGCCATGACAAAGTCAGGATCCCGGTATCTTCCGAGGATTATGCGCACCGCTGCAAACAGCCGCGGCCAGCTGTGACGCAACAACGTTTCGTTCTGGTGTCCACAGTTCAACCCTGACGGCTCACCTGCAAAGGCTGCAATCGTGTCCTCAATCCGCCATGAGAACTCCCACAACGTCGCATCGATAGGGATTCAGTCAGCTTCAAGATGAGCGCCTTGGATGAGGAGCCCCGAGGTGCGTGTGCCGAACCATCCACCTCAATCCCCTATCCCGTCTCCTTTCGCTGACCCGAGGTGGGCTGTTCCAGGAGAGTCGTGGACGTCCATTCCCACGCATCTAATCCTCGCCGAGCTTCAGCGACGAAAAGCGGATGGCGAGAAGCCGCAGTGCGGTTCAAGAACCAAGGGAACCTACGATACGTCGGCGCACGTGTTCGCCTTGGTTCTCATCCTCGTGCTGAGCACCCT
Source organism: Ilyonectria robusta (assembly GCF_021365365.1). NCBI lineage: Eukaryota > Fungi > Ascomycota > Sordariomycetes > Hypocreales > Nectriaceae > Ilyonectria > Ilyonectria robusta. The sequence continues at coordinate 1,300,426 of NW_025764437.1, read as the reverse complement.
AGGTACGTTGCTGTTCCGCAAATGCCCCCGGCGCACGGCGGCACATGCTAATGGACATGGAAGCTTGCGGATTCCCCTTGATATCACGTCGCACTACGACCGGCCGCCGGCAAAGGACCATCATCTTTTACTGCCAGCATGTCGGCACCGGCGTGCTCATCGCAACGGCTTTCGTCCACCTCCTCCCCACCGCATTCGAGTCGATGACCGATCCATGTCTGCCGTACTTTTTCAACGAGGGCTACCCGCCTTTCCCTGGCTTCATAGCCATGACCGCTGCCATCATTGTTGTTGGTGTCGAGTCGTACCTGACGGCCCGAGGAGCAGGACACTCCCACGCGCACAACCATTCATCGTGGGACGAGCACGACGAGTCCGATAGCGATGCGACCCTGCAAGAGACGATCGGGTTGGCGGAGCGGAGGGCTGGGTCAAGGCCACCCGACATTTGTTTGGATGATATTGAGACTCAGGGACTGGTTGCGGGCGTGTCGCCGCTTCCATCATCTACACCAAGGGCAGGAGAGACGACGAAGCTGACAGAGGACTTCAATGATGAAGATTCGGACCTTGACCTGGACGTGGATGAGCTTGACCCGGGCTCCTCTCACAACTCGCAGCGCCGTGCGTATGCGTCCCTCAAGCCAGAAGACATGCCCCGGACACCCATGACACCCATATCGCCTGGGATGCCCAAGACTCCCGAGGAGAACAAGCGAATGATGCTGCAGTGCCTCCTACTTGAGGCCGGGATTCTCTTCCACAGTGTGTTTATTGGCATGGCCGTTTCCGTCGCCACTGGACCGGCCTTTGTAGTATTCTTGGTTGCTATTGGCTTCCATCAAACCTTTGAGGGTCTGGCCCTGGGTAGTCGAATCTCGGCAATCCAATTCCCTCGCAAATCGATTCGTCCCTGGTGTATGGTCATGGCCTACGGCCTCACCACACCTATTGGACAAGCCATTGGACTGGTCGTGCATCGATTGTACGATCCCCAAAGCATGGGGGGACTTTTGGTCGTTGGCTTCATGAACGCCATCTCCGCAGGCCTGTTGCTCTACGCCGGTCTGGTCCAGCTGCTGGCGGAGGACTTTTTGACGGAGAAGAGTTACAAGGTGCTGAAGGGCAAGAAAAGGTTACAAGCATATCTCAGCGTGGTCGCTGGCTCGATACTGATGGCTTTGGTCGGCGCTTTTGCTTAAGAAATTATGGCAAGCCCATATAAATCTGTAAATCGCATGTGTTGTTACATGTCATGGGTGGCGTTGGCAAGATTGGGTCTGGATTCAACAGCAGGTTGGGTTGTCAATTCTGGTGTCGGCGATTCATGGGAAACAACTGGAGATAGCTTCTGGGCCATTATGGCTGTCAGTGTATCAACAAGTGTCACCTAGACTAAGTCTGGTCTGGTCTGATTTGTCTCCCCAAGCTTGGATGGTAAAAAAGAGCCGGTATTGAAAGCGATTCACTTATATAACATGTATCTACATCCTTGCGGCACAGTGAGAACTAAGTAGGTAGCTAATTGGCATGATATGATGCAATGCAACGGCCCCACGAGCTCCCGAACACCCTCGGATGGCGGGTCAATTAGCGTCCGTCTTCTGGGTCTGCTCGGAGCCTTTTGGCCTGCAAAGTCCGCCAGAGTCCGGGCTGTTGCATGCTCTGGACTCTGCGTGCCAATCACCGAGCCGCTTTTAATCAGCCAGAGACCATGAGAGACCCTGGTCCCTCGTCCCACACCAGCTCCAGGCGTGTGAAGGGCCCAGCTTGAAGCCAAGCTAAGCCTGTGTGAGACTGGAGAGTTACATGACGAGCTCCGGGGAGCTGCGAATCGAACCATCGCCTGTTGTTACAGTGGCTGTTGGTGTCTGCCCCTCCCTGCCGATATATCTGGTCCGCCTCATTCGCTTTCCTTCTTTTCTTTTCCTCTTCTTCCGCTGTTGCCATGTCTCGCATACGCATCGTGATTTTCTTCGCCATACAAGCCATCATCGCAGCTTTGTTCTTGAACCGTTCGCCGTACGTCATGACGTCGACAGCCCCAACCAAGCAGTGGGCCGATGGGCCCATGAAGCTTGTCATCACACCTCAGTACCAGACCAAGAAGGTGAGTTCTCATGATGCCACGATTCCGTCTTTTGCAATGGAGATACAAATATGTGTACCGAATGTGGACTTATCGAGATGGCCCTATTTCACAGACCGACCTCTTCACGACCGGTGCAACCCACATGTGTCTTCTGCACAACGCCATCATCCGCGGCTTCAACACCATCTACCTCCAGGCCCCGCACATTCAAGACGCCGACAAGGCCGCCTTCATTGGATACTCGCAGACATGGTTCCGCTTCGTCAAGTCGCACCACGACGATGAGGAGGATAATTTGTTCCCCAAGGTCCAGGATCTACTGGGTGATGATCCTGTCTGGACCGCAACTCACGAGGAGCATGGTACGCTATTATTCCCACACGTTGCTTTTACAAGCGTGACAACTAACATTGTGTCATTTTCACAGAATCCTTCCTCACTGGCCTTGCTGAATTCAACACCTACCTCGATACCCTCGACTCGCCTACTTCTCTCGACTCCGTGAAGCTCATCAGCATCATGGACTCTTTCAAGGACAACTTTGAGAACCACTTCCACAGCGAGATTGCCACCATCGCCGCATTCGCCGACCACCCCAAGGCGCCTAAAGTTGATACCCCTGAGGCAGCTGTCGCTTCCGAGACTTTCAAGACCTGGGGCAAGAAGACGGTCACCAAGGCCGGTATGCTTGACGTCGTACCCTTTTTCCTGCTGAACCTCGATCACACTGCTGAGGACGGCCTCTGGGCCAACTGGCCGCCCATGCCTGCCCCCGTGAAATGGGGCATGACAAACATTGCTGGGTCGTGGTACGGCGCCTGGTGGAAGTTTTCCAGCTGCGATGCTCAAGGACAGCCACAGGAGTTATATGCATTGCGGAATATTTGAGGCCAATGCTTAGTGTGAACCGGTCAGCGCAAGGGAGGCTATTGGAATTTTTATCATCCGCATGTAATTTTTGGGAGATTATACCGGGTTGTATCTTAGTCCATAATTTTGGATTCGGGAATGGGCGTAATGACATCACGAGCACGCAGAAGCAGTCAAATATGGATTTACTCTCCCTAGTTTTGGGAAATATACCGTGACTTCCCTGTTCATTTTAGCTGCTAGCCATTGATTTCAAGTACATCGTCTTTGAAGTTGAGGTTCTGTTGACTGCCGCACATGTGTCATAAACAATTGGTTTATCAAAGAATCACGTCCAAATAAACACGCAAGCTAATGCAACTACAGCGAAAGGTGAACAATAGAGAATCAGTGAGAAATTCTTGGACGAGTGTGCTTGGGTCCATTGTGGCTCTTTGTTCAGATGTTCATGTACTGTTTTCCGTCTGAAAAAATTGGGTTTTGCCCTTAAGCTCGCATATATGAGCTCTAAAAGCTCAGCCACGCTGCCTAGTAAAAGTTAACCGCTGATTTCATTATCTATTCCGTGGTATCGACTGAATCGACTGAGGTGCCTCCATAGCGCATCATCCATCAATATCCCCTGGACCCAGCACAGCCGGTCATCACCATGGGTTGTATGCATTCCATGCCCAAGCGCTCCGATTTCGATTCCGATTATGATCGCGATTCTCTATATCACGAAATCCACCCTCTCAGTACTCCGTCACGCCGGCAGCGAAAAGACGTCATGATGGGAGGAGGGGCACAAATGCCGTTACCGCCAGCACATCATGCCCGTGGCTTCGCCGCGGATTTCCACCCATTCGAGGACTCTAGACCTTCTATTCGCCGCAATATGGCTTCGAAAATCAATGAGTCACTACGTTCAGGCCCTTATCCGAGAGTTGGTAGGGTTGCGGTGCCAACTATGTAAGCTTACCTACAGTGAATATCCTACGATGAAATCTTCTAACTATCAATAGCATTGTAACCAGACCAAGTGCCAATGGCAACACGAATCATCTTATTCGTCCCTTTTAAAATAGGGAGGTTATGACATCCTCAGGGCTGATCCCTCAAAGTTGGAGGCACCTATGCCGGCCTAGTATCAACACACCGTCGCACACCTTCTATAAGCGGTGGAACCACCATGGATATGGACGATGGGCGGAATAAATTGGTCTTCTTAATCATTCAGTCACCAGCTCGGAGGTCGGAGGGGAGCTGCTAAACCCTAGATCTAGAGAGAAAGAGTCGTCTGAAATGAATGGTCGAATAGTGAACCCAATATTCTCTCTTCCTTTTGTCACCAAGTATACCAAGCCTCAGGCGGAATTTTAAGTCACTCGAGAACATACCAACTGTGATTTACTTGTTGCTCAATCTGTGGATCACGATTCAATGAACCGCAAGGTTCTACAAAAGACCTGGGCACGACCAATAACATCAGCCTACACGCACTTACCACATCACTTCCACTTTTAACAAACTCTTTCTACTATTCAAGTCGCCTGCCATGGGCTGCACGCCAAGCAAGGAAGTAACACGGGATCCAGCGGCGATTCAAGAGGGGTCAAGTTATAGCAACGCGTCCTGTCCACAAAAGCATGCCGCTGAAAGAAAGATTTCCCAGGGATTGGGATGGAAATGGCGAAAAGAAGAACAAGAAGAAGAATAAAGAGAAGAAGCAACTAGCCTTCGACGTCTAAGAGCATAACCACTAAATGGGGAGCAAGAAACTGCCAAACAGGAGAAAGCAAAGTCAACCGGCAGTCAACACACTTCCGTAAAGGGATTGAATCTCGATCTAAACTGAAATGGATAGTGACTGCTCTTTGGTGGAAGTGGGTGTCAAAGGCAAAGCGGCAGCTCGGAAGACGGGATCATCGGCCATCACAAACATGGGCCTAGACTTGGAAGTGAATATACGTCTCTTTCAGTAGAGCAACGGACTAGAGGGTATAAAAAATCACAAGATAAAATCTGCATTTCATGTGTTGGCCTCCTTCACTCCATATTCATGTTCATGGGTGCGGAATATTGTGCCGGGTTACTACAGAGGTCTGGGCGTATGAGCGAAATGCCGCCCACTAATACCCCGCGTCACGGTGCTACGGCCGCCGACACATCACCAACCCTCCAACACAGTACAACCAAGTGCATTCACGTTCTTCCAACTACCGAAACAATGGGTTCCCCACGCCATGTTCTAGTCTTAGGCGGTAACGGCAGGATCAGCCGGGCCCTCACTGAGATTCTGCTCAAGAAGTCGTGGTCAGTGACGAGCGTTATCCGGACAGAAGAACAGGTCAAGGATCTAGAGGCTTTTGGCTCGGGACTGCCCGGAAAGCTGAACGTCTTGGTCCGGGATCTAGAGAAAGTCGACAGTCAAGAAAAGGCCGCTGCAATAATTCATGAAACCAACCCCGATTCGGTGGTTTGGAGTGCCGGTAAGACGGTTGACGTGTCACTGGGGAACCGCTACCAAGCAGAATATAGGTGCCGGAGCGACAGGTGATCAAGACAGAGTACATGGCACTGTAACATTTTCGGCCGATCTCAGCTAATGATAGGCTAGGTCTTCCGTATTGACCGCGATGCGGCAGTGTACTTCATCCAGGCTGCCGTTGCGACACCCACCGTCACTCACTTCCTCATCGTGAGCTACCTCGGCGCCCGCCGGGCCAACGCTCCATGGTGGACCGACGAGGACTGGGCAGGCTGGAACAAAATCAACTCGACCTTTTTGGCACGCTACTACGAGGCCAAGGTGGCTGCGGACGAGGCGCTTATTACAGAAGCGAAGAAGCGCGACAACTTCACTGCCGTGTCAGTCCGGCCTGGGGGTTTGACGGACAAAGACGCTGGAGGTGTGATGATGGGCCAAACAGAAAAGGCACGAGGCATGACGAGCCGAGCAACAACGGCCCAGGTGACGGCGCTTCTTCTCGAGGCGGAGCATGTGAAGAGTCGGTGGTTGGATGTGCTAGATGGTGATGAGGATGCTGGAGCGGCCGTGGAGAGATGCGTCCGTGAAGGAACTGAATGCGCTGAGGGCGAGACTGTTTACTCTGGATAAGTCTTATTTGAAAGTAGTGGCAGCTTTGGGTTGCCGTCGACGACTTCAACAAACCATGGTAGTGTCATATTTTGAATGACAAACCGCCGTGACAGCGCTGAATTGGAAAGTGCATTTCTGTATTTAATACAAGAGGGTGCTCCTGTTCCTGGAGGTCTCCAATTCTATATACTCACAACCGCTTCTGGTACCTAGCATCGTGGCAGCCTACTATAAGCAGTCAGCACTAAACTCCGCGCCGAACCCCACGCTTAATATATCTACCATCATGGGCTGCTGTGAGTCGACGCCGGAACGGAGTTCCGGGGATAGTAGGCGTCCCCGACCAGTGAGCAGCCGAGGGAGCCAAAGGTACGTTTTTGGCGAAACCAGGCCTCAGCCTTTTGTCAAAGTTGTTTAAGCTCTCCTTCTGAAACTACAGTAGGCCTCGCCGCGTTTCTCACCAGTCTACCGGTAGCGGTGACTACCGAGATAGAAGTATTCCCCTTGCTCATTTGCCGGCAAGTAGACTAAGGCGTGATGAGCAAGCCATCATTCGGGAGCAGTACGGCGGGATATGGATGGGATGATGAGAAGAACGATTCACGCATAGGAGTGGCCATTTTACGCTATGCTAAGCTAAGTTACAGTGGTTCACTCTAGTTAAATGATTCAATGACACACGAGTTATGAATGTGATTCGTGTTTGCTGCTTAACATGATCCCGACTGACGATGTGTTATCATGTTTGCTAGCATCTAACAAAGTCAAGTATCTGGTGACTCAGAATCGGTTTCCGCATCACAGGTCTAAAAAATTGTGTCAATTTGGTCAAACAGTTCTTGTTGGCAACATGGCATCCAGCCAGTGACCGATATGCCGATGTCGTGAATCACAATAGTGTCCTGTCCAAGTCATGGTACTTTCCGCAGCACGACATTCAATCCTATCACTCGAGAGCCCATAAATTACCTACATACCATCGCAAAATTCTCTTTCTTCTTCATTAAAAACGACCTTTGCTCATTCTCCGCAATATGGGATGTTGCAAGTCTACTCCCCGAGTCCCGGGACAGCATGAGAACGGCTTCCAGGATATGGGGCCTCGGCCTCACAGCGAATCCCCACCACCGTACGAGAGCTATTACCCTTACCGTGTCTGCATTTTAGGCTGACCTTTGAGATTAGAGTATCCGGACACCACAGCCCCCAAAACGTCCAACTTGCCCAGGGATCAACCCCTCCTATGATAGCCGATCCGAACACCGGGAGCGGGCCTCCTATCGTTTTTGAGCCGCCCGAAGTTCGTACCGAGGCGAACCCGATTACACCAGCATCTAGCGGGGGTATTGATGAGCACATGCAAGAGCCTCCTGCGACTCATGGGGGGTTGATGGCAGAGACCAGGGAGGAACCCAGGGTCATCTCCAACAAGCAGGGTCCGTCCGGCTCGAGTTCCAGTTCGAGCTCAACCTCCAACTCAAGCAACGCTAACAACAGGGGCAAAGTCTATGAATGACGAAGCCCTTTGTTGGCTGGGAGGAGTTGTCTTTGGGCAGCGAGAAGTGAGTGACTGTGGGAGAGTGCGCACACAGCAGAGGGACATTTGTGGCTAGGTCCACCGAAAGCAAACAATGAATGATGAGGTTGGCACATGGAGTTACACAAGTGGTTCAAAACGTATACAGCCGCCATGCTGTGCAACATGACGATTCGGCTGGGACATGATCGCTTCGAATCACTGCCGTGTACATGGATATCTAGACTTGGCAACTGCGCTTCTGAAACCAAATGCAATCCTACACTCCTGCGCACCCTAATGATAAATATTCCGCCTCACGATCCCTGCAGGACGTAACCAGTGTTTGCAGGCCGCGCAGGGGTCAACTCTCAAGGAGCCAAGCCGCAAAAGTACGAATGAAACGGCTTTGCCAAGGTGAAAAGCACAATTTTAGATTATTCGGGCGACTGATCTTGAGGTTGTTGTCTCTGTTCGCAATCGGTGGGGTAGTGGCGTCGAAGTATTGCTGTGTGTTGGATTGGAGGCGTCGGCTTAAAGAAAAAAAACATACGATAAACTTGCTCAAGTGCCAAGACCCCAGACCAGACAGAGGAATGGCGCATGTTAGACTGCTCTGGTGATCAAGTGGCTTGCTCTTAGCTGAGGGTTTAACTCACCTTTCTGTGGTTGATCGTGGCCGTCCGGGTATGAGGCTTCATGAGTGGCAACAGTGGCAACGGAGGGCCAAAGTTTCCGAGAGCAATTTTGTGTTTGCCTGGGATGCCTCAGTGAGTAAATATACGTGTTGGTGGAACACGGGAATTGGTTTCGGAATTGCGTTGTTGTGATGGTATGACGGTCGGACGGTGCGATGGAACCCTCACGGAGACTCTCCCAATTGTGCTCGCTCAACCGAGTGGGCAACGCGGAATTTAATAAGAGGAGGACCACGCAAGACCAGGCAGCCCTGTCCAAAGAGGCTAAAATTCGCGGAAACTGTCATCTCGATCTACCTTATCGGGTCGTGACGACCAAGTTCTTCTGCCAAGCTTCACCTAGACCGCACCCCAGCCTCACCCGTGTGAACTGCCCATGAGCGACTGGTCCATTAGTTTCCAAAACCCAAGATACACAGGGCCCCAGGCCAATCAGGTATTCTTCGCAGTGGATCGACCGCTAGGATGCTCTGGCACAAGGGTTCTTTCAGCAGCCAGGGTCGAGCAGCTGGCAGCCCATACAAAACTTGCTCAAACCGACGCAGTTGGGCCATCTCGACAACGAAAACGGGCGTCAACGCTCGCCGGCTTGCGCCCATTTTCGCTACTGTCTCTCCACCGAACTCCACGGTTCGTCTGCCATGCACGGGGATTACTCGTTGCAACCATGTCGGCGTCGCGAGTTTGAGGCACTTGACAGCTATTGCCCATGCAGGCAGCCAACACGGCATGCGGCGGGCCTGTTGATCCTTCAGGGTAGAAATAGTCGAGGGCCGCCTCTACCTTTTTTCCCTTACCTTTATAGAAGCAGTGCTCTCCGGGTCTTTTTTTTTTAAAAAACCCAGGGATTTTCGACTATAAAATCCCTTGCATCGCACCAACTGCTGCTTCACCTTCACATCAACAGAAACTCACTGCTCCAACACATCCTCAACCAACCAACCACCAACCAAACATCAACTGAACCAAACAAAAGCTTCACAATGGAATCCATGGATATGTCTACTACGGCCACTATGGTGATGACCGGTACCGCGACTATGGATATGTCATCCGCCACCAGCACTGCTGCCGCCATGAGCATGGGCGGCTCTGGTTCCAGCTGTGTGATCTCTGTATGTGCACCCCCAAGCCCTCGAGCTTTGTGACTGAGTTGGGTTGAGTACTGACTGTGTCTTTTCTCTCACAGATGCTTTGGAACTGGAACACCATCGATTCCTGTTTCATCTCCCGCTCTTGGCACATCACCTCCAAGGGCATGTTCGCCGGATCTTGCATCGGCGTCCTCCTCCTTGTCATGTCCCTCGAAGCCCTCCGCCGCGCCGTCAAGGAATTCGACAGCTACATCATCCGCCAGCACATCGCCAAGTTCGAGGGATCTTCTCCTGCGGTTAGCAACAATGGAACTGGCTCTGATGGCGGCAAGGCCACCGACGGCGCTACCGCCTGCGCCGTTGGCATCCCTCCCTTCCGCCCCAACGTCGGTCAGCAGGCGATCCGCGCGCTTCTGCACATGATGCAGTTCGCTGTGGCTTACTTTGTCATGTTGCTCGCCATGTACTACAACGGATACATCATTATCTGCATCTTCCTCGGCGCGTACCTGGGATCCTTTGTGTTCCACTGGGAGACCCTGGGCGGAAGCCAGCAGACGAGTGCTACCAAGGAAGCCACCGTCTGCTGCGGTTAAAAGAGTGTGGCTCTGGAGAAATACTCTCTGGCATGGGTGGTCAGCGGCAGTGGTGGTGACGGTGTTGGTGTTACGTTTCATCGGCATGTGAGGAGCGGCGGCTGGGAGACAAACTCTCATCTAGTCAACTAGTTGGCTGCTGTCGTACCTGAGGCGCTGGCCATCATCCAGAGTTGGCAAGATGTCGCACGAGTTGAACTTGGTCAGTTGGAGATGAACAGAGGCATAACTGGGAGGCGGCTGGCATGGGCTATCGCATCTAATGACACGTGTGTTGCGCAGGAGCATGTCCAGTCAAACTACTCAGTTAGCCCGTAATAAGATACCCTCTTCGTACTCCTCGTGTGATACCGTTGCCCGGTGAATGAATGCGGTGGTCATAATGCATGCCTCTTCTGATTATCGGGTACTCAGATTGGGTATATGGCGTTGGATTGGGTCAAATCTCGGCTTTCATGGATTGCGTCTAGGGTAAGTCAAGGAGACAAGGAGACAAGGAGACAAGGAGGTTAATAAAGGTGGATGGGGATGGGGATGGTGGGATGGTGGGGTGAAGCGCCCCTGCGATTGGGCGGATCAATGGTACCTGGAGCAAAAGCCAGGCTGGGGCGACGGCTGCGGGCTGACAAATTAACCGTAATGTACCTGGATCCGCGGAGCTCATTGCTGTGAATGCTTAGGGTATGCTTGGCGATCATAGCATGGTCCCTCCTGCGGTCGGCTTCCCTCCTGCGACTCAACCTTAATTGCTCGGCAATTCGTTAGGCCAACTGACTGCGCGACGACAGCATCAGATCCCAATCTCGATCCCGCATCACCAATCATCACCAAGCAACACCAAGCACCTCCCCCAGGCTGGGCATCGAGCCGCCATGTTCCGCCACCTCATGTCCGCCAAGGTGCGCTCCAACGCCGGCTGCTGGACCTGTCGGCTGCGGCGCAAGAAGTGCGACGAGAAACGCCCTGTTTGCGACGGCTGCAGCGCCCTCGAGATCACCTGCCACAATGACGAGGCCAAGCCCGACTGGATGGACGGCGGCCCCAAGCAGAAGGCCATGGCCGAGAAGATCAAGGCCCAGGTCAAGAAGCAGGCGTCGCAGCGCCGCGATCGCAAGTACATGGAGATGCTCGAGTCGGGCACCCGCGACGTCAACCTCGACGGGCCCGGAGAAAATGGAACCGCCGAGCGCACAAGCGAATACTCAAACGAACGGACCAGTCTGGGCCACGAGTATCACGACACCGTCATCTCCAACTCCGATACCGACCCGCCGTCCAGCCAAGACCCTGGCTCTACGCCCGCCTCCAGCAACACAAGCGGTGCTTCCCCCCCCGAGGTTGCGTGGCATAGCCAGTTCCTCGTGCGCCCCGAGGACACGACCAACCCTATCGGTGTCAACACTGAGGTGCACTTCATCATGATCTATCTCGACTACGTCTTCCCTCACCTGTTCCCCTTCTACCGCCCCCCAATGCTAGCCGGTGGTCGCGGCTGGGTCCTCGATGTCCTGCAGAGCAACAAGTCCGTTTGGCACACGGCCATCTCACTCGCCTCCTACTTCTTCAGCATCGTCCTGGCCAACGGAAACAAGGATCACGAGGAATGCACCAACCGCATGGTGCACCAGCTGCAGTCCCAGCTCGAGATGGGCTTGCGCGAGCTTCAGCGGGAGATGAGCGCCCTCAACACTGCTGGAAGTCTTGCAGGCCCGAAAGAAAAGCTGCAAGTCCTCCAGGCCATTCTTCAAATGCTCATCTTCGAGGTGTCAACTAGCAACAAGGAGCACTGGCGGATGCACCTAGACGCCGCCATCGCCATGTTTTTGCAAATCATCCCCTCCCCCGAGATGTGGACCGATATTCTGCAGAGTCTCTACAGTCTTAACTGGCCTCCGCCTGAAATGGGCATCAGCCGGCCATTCAGTACGAGCCAAGCCGCCCTGCGTTTCTTCACTGCAAATATTATCTACGTTGATGTTATGGCCAGCATCACCCTCGAGCAGGCCCCACGGCTGCAAAAGTACCAGGATCCAGTTATTCCCGGATGCAAACTGGCAAAAGAACGAATAAGTGTTCAATCGGCTGGACCCCTTTTCATGGAGGAGTTCACTGGACTCCAAAATTGGGTGGTTCAGATCATTGGTGATATTGCCGCGTTGGATGCTTGGAAGAAGGACCAGAAGCGAGCGGGCTCACTATCCACAACGGAGCTGGTCCAGCGTGGAAAGATCATGGAGGATGCTATCAAGGCGGGCCTCGAGGCCATGGAGAGCGAGTTCCGGATGAGGGTGCCTGCTAACAACCCCGTCTATGCCGTCCTTGGAAACAATGTGCATCCATCACAACCCGGCATTACGGACCAGTCCCCGCCATTACTCATAAATAACGTCATCTGGCTCCAAGCTGCAATGACCTACCTTTATGTCGTCATCTCAGGATGGCAGCCTTCATGCCCCGAGATCAGAAACTCTGTCTCTCAAATGACGGCCCTCTTGACCGAGCTGCCCCAGGACACGGGTCTAAGGACCCTGGCCTGGCCGTTCTGCATTGCTGGCTGCCTTTCCCCTCCAGAGGATGAGTGCACGTACCGTGCCATGGTCCGGCGGATGGGATCAGTGAGTGTGTTTGGAACGGTCAAGGCAGCAATGGAGATCATGGAAGCAGTTTGGGCTCAAAGGAGTCAGATTGACGAGAGTTGGGACGTGGCCAAGTGCATGCGGATTTTGGGACATGGAGTTTTGCTGATTTGATACCCTGGGATACGCCCCCCATTCCTACACTGGCGAGCGGATCATGGGGTGTGATTGACGGCAATTATATGTCTGATTTAGGCGTGATTATGAGACACGGTTGGACTGGATGACAGCAATACTTTGAAAGCTTTGGCGTAACGAATGACTGATTTTAGGGGTAACTGGTTCGGTAGTAACTTGAAAGTTGTCATTTCGCATCAAGGATGGGAAATGATATTATCAAAACTCCTCGTATTTTTTTCTCATGTTTTTCTAATTATGAAAACCAATCTAGCCAGTAGACATTACCCATGGTTGTGAAACCCAAACCGAGACCCAGACATAACCCCAAAAATCTTCAACGTTCATTACATTCCCGTGCAGACCAAGCTGCCCAATTTCATTTTCGTGATGCTCCTCCACCAAACAAAGTGTGTCTCTTTTCGAGAATATCAAGATCCCACCATCCTTCGAGGGCTTGCATAATGGTTCTCCGCTTAGACCTGACCCTCTCTAGGAGCGGACTGCGAGGTCCGTCTGAGAAGGCCGGCGAGGGTGGAGGGAGTAGCAGTGGAGGGACAGGCGGCAGAGGCGGTATTTCTTCCACCGGCCTCGCCACCTCCCTCATGCGCACCCTCTTCTCGCGGATAGGTGCCGTGGGGGGCGGGGGATACCACGGTTGGCGAGCGCTGTCCGAGTCGGAGTCGCTATCGAACCGCTTCTCACGCTGCGCCATGGCCGTCGTCCCGAGACTTCGGCTCCGGCTCCGGGCCGCGATGGGCCCGGGACCGGCGGTCGGCCCCGCCGCAATCCCACGGCCGCACCTTCAGTAGCTCTCGACGTCCTTGGGGGGAGGGGGGGCGCCCTTGGTGCGCTTCCAGAGGCAGATGGAGGTGACGGCGGAGAAGGCGAAGAGCACGCACAGGGCGATGCTCAGGCCCCAGATGGCCTTGATCTGGTAGCACGAGGCCTTGTCGGCGTCGACCCACTTGAACGTGTTGCTGCTCGAGTGGTAGACGTTGTGGAACAGAGAGTTGATGAAGTTGGCCGTGTTGCCGTTCGTGGGGAACTTGGGGCACGACAGGTAGCTGACGGGCTTGCCAACGGTGCAAGCGACGACGATGCATGCGATCAGGATCATCGAGTCAGCGCCGGTGGCAATGAGGAGAGGGAGCATGTAGTCCCAGTAGAGGATGTAACTGATGGCAATGTAGAGAGTTGCGATGCAGGACTGGAAGACGGTGTTAGTTGACGGGGTCCAGTGTTGAAGACGCCACCATGTAAGTCCCTATAAAGAGCAGAGACTCTCGGAAGAAAACAAGAAGCAAGCGGAATCAAACTTACCACAACCAGTGTGCCGATGAGGGCCGAAGGAGCGGCATAGTCGGCCATGACCATCTCGGAGATGAAGTTGGAAGTCAAGCCGATGATGGTAACGAGGGAGACGAACTGCATGGCTCGCATGGCAGTCCAGGTCACGCCTAGAGCACCGAGGGAGGGAGGAGAATGCATCTTGAGAGTCTTGGGAGTGACGATGGAAAGGCGAGGGCGCGACGAGCCGGCGGTGCGCAGCGGGAGGCGGTTGGAGTAGAAAGGGACGGAAGGGGCCGGGGAGGAAATTTTGTCAATGGTTAGGCCCGCCTAAGGAAAAGGCGAGGAGGAAGTTGTTGGTTTTTTCGTAGTGAGGAAAGTAAAGGGAAAAGGCGAAGAGAGTCGTTATGATTTTTGAATGCTGTGAAGCTGGAAATGTTGAACGTTTGCGAAGGAGATGCGACCAAAAACCCAGAGATAGAGAGAAGGGTACAAAGGAAACAAGGAAAAGAAAAAAAAAAGAAAAAGGAAAGAGATAGGAAAGGATGAGATGGAGTGTAGTGTTGTGTAGTTTGATGAAGAAGAGAAGCAGACGATTGAGGACGACTGGCGGTCCGTCTTTATACAGGATGGCTCATGGCCAAAACACACGGCGGAAGGTTGACGTCGAACCACAAGCAAGCCGCAACCACACACAAACACGGCCAGACTCAACGCGGCCTGGATGTTTCCAAATTCAGCAGCCGCCCACGACGGCCATCAATCCATGGAGCCTCCACTCGCGCAGACGACCAGCCGCGCCGTGTTTCACCGTGAAGCCCGCCCAGCAGCCGTCGCGCGCCCTCATCCGCCCGCCGCCTGGAACTTGACACAGACGGGCCCCTGCAAGTGCCTCTTCTCTCCACGCCGCCCGCCCAGGCGCGTGGAAACCGCAGGCGGCCAATGGGGCGGCCGGCCGTACGGTACTGGGAGGGTCTATTTCCCGTTTGCCGCACGGCGGATCCCGGCGGCGCCGTGTCATTGGCGCGGCGCTACACGGCAGGGATGCCGCCATGTACAACTGCGATGCCGGGGGTGGGTTTTGGATAGCCGCGCAGATGGAGACGGATGGGCGTCCTGGCGATCATCGCCCTGGACGGGCCCGTCGATTGGACCAGAGGGCTTCATGATGGCGGACGGCGGACGGGGGGGTTGGTGGTTCGGGTCAAGATTGCGGCCGGGCTGGTTTGGTTTGAGGCCCGGCCGCAGATGGGGCGAGATTGAAGGTGAGCGAGCCTGTCGTTGTTTGCTTTGCGCGAGCCCCGGCCATGTTATGGAGTGTTCTTTGTTTAGATTCCGGTGGCTTGCTTGTTGGTCGTGCAACTGCCGCTGCTTGGACCTGGCCGTGAGGATGAACGCAGCCTCTCTGTCTACATCCCAGTCATGTGCGCTCTGGCCTCTGCGCGCTGCCTACATCTGGGATCGGGGAGCAGGGTTCTTGGCACCCACGCATGGGCCGTGGCTTGTTTGGCCGTGGCCTGCATTTCGTTGAGGGTGCCGTTCGTGAACTTGGATGGCCCGCTATGTTTAGAGGACCAAAGGCCTTAACATGGTTGTATCCCTGGAAAGGCGTCGCTGTTGGACGCCGTCGTGAGATCAGACGCGTTGGGATGGCGTAGCACAGTTCACCAGCACCAAGACCTGGATCAAGACCAAACTGGCATGACATGTCAGTTCATTTTTTGCGCCAGACGCCTATCTAGGATCCTATCATCAAAATAACATGCTTGTCCCATTGCTTTGTTATCCATACATTCTTAGGGCCACCCCATGGCACCCGCTGGGACATGTTCCTCACGGTTACTTTGAACCAGGCCCGTCCCAGTCTCAGGTCTAGGTGGTGGCTTGTAATATTGGACATTCACGTACGTTGCTTAACCAAGAAGATCGTCCATCGCAGATCCGCCTGTCTTAGGAGCAGGTGGCTGTGAAGACCCGCCAGCAGGGGCTCCCCAGATGCCGGCAGCGCTCTTCTCCTTGGCGAGCTGGCCCATCGTGGGACCAGCGGTAGGGGTGTTGGGCTTCTTCATGCCCGCGCTGGCCTTGCCCCACAGGGCTCCAAAGGCATCGCCGCCAGCAGCAGCCGCAGGCTTGTTCGCAGAGCTGGTGACGGGCTTCATGTTGCCCATGGTAGTCGGCGTGTTGGACGCTACGCTAGACATGCCTGGCAAGCCAGACACATGTGGAGCGCCAACGGGTTGAGCCTGGACGGTACCAAAGTAGTTGGGTCCGGAAGCCTGGAAGGCAGCTGGCTTGATGGGCTGGGCGGCCGGCGCAGCAGCAGGGGCGCTAAAGGCAGAGTAGTTGATACCTGGAGTGCCCGATGCGCTGGGAGCAGGCGAGATGGATGACATGCTAACCATCTGGTTGATGTCGGCCTGCTGAGGGCCGGATCGGGGCTGAGGAGAAGCGAAGTGGGCGGTCGAAGAGGCTGACGATGTCACGGGAGCCATGGCAGTCTGTCCAAAGGCACTGGGAGCCGCGGGAGTGGCCTCCTGGAAGTCATCAAACTCATCGTCGTCGTCGTTGGCGGAAGCGGAAGTGCCGCTCGGGGCTAAGGGAGCAAAGCCAGACGAAGAAGCACCGGGGGCTGCAGACGAGGATGACGGCGCGGGATCGTCGAAGGAGAACAGATCAACCTCGGGCTCCTTCTTCTTAGGAAGCTCGGCTGTTGTCTTCTTAACACCGGCTCGCTCAGGTCGCTTTGCGGTTCTGGTGGAGCTCGGTGCGGGCCTCTCACCCTCATCGAACTCGTCGTACTCTTCGAATCGGTCGGCTCGGCTGCTGGAATCCTGCCACTCGTTTGTTTGGCCTCCGAAGCCGCCGCCGTCGCCGTAGACGCCTCCCGAGTAACCACCATAGCCTCCAGGAGCACCACCCCCATCGGCGCTTTCGCTGCCGAAGCCGCCATACCGGCTGGAGCTGGCACCGCCGCTGGAGAAGCCGCCGCCAAAAGTCGCGCCGCCCTCCACGCCTGTGTACTTGCTCTTGCTCGCTCGCGCCTTCTTACGCTCGGCCCGGATGCGCTCGACGTCGCCGAGAAGCTCAGCGAGTTCCTTGGCTCGGTTTCGAACGTTGATGCCCTGGTCCTTGCCATTCGCGTCGATGAAGTGGAACTGGCGGAGCATCTTGAGGAGGGAGATGTGGCCCCGGGCGTCGTCAATGACGCGCTCAGAGCCGTGCTTGATGAGGAACTCGAGTAGTTGGAGGGCCTTGTAGATCTGGCGCCATTCCTCGGCGGCCTTTTCTGTGAAGCGGCGGTAGATCATGGGCATGATCTCATTGAGAGTTTGGCTGGTCGTCGGTCAGCAGATGGGCGGAAACATGTGCGAGGACGTCGGGTTGGGTGGCGTACTAGTTGAAGGTGCCGCTCGCGATCTCCTGCATCAGAGTCGAGGATGCTCCCCAAGGCTCGTTGTTCGTGGCCTCTCGCACCTGTAGACCGACTGTTAGTGCCTGGCCCTGGATTGCTCGCCGTCTCTGGCAGACAAACGCACCTTGGACTCCATCTCCGTAAAGTTCATTACCGCTGCGCATCTCTGTCAGTCATTGGGCGCAACGGACGAGAGCGCTCAGGGGGTACCATTTTGGGCCTTCCTGAACCCGGCCTTGATGTCATAC
This sequence comes from Ilyonectria robusta, assembly GCF_021365365.1. Taxonomy (NCBI): domain Eukaryota; kingdom Fungi; phylum Ascomycota; class Sordariomycetes; order Hypocreales; family Nectriaceae; genus Ilyonectria; species Ilyonectria robusta. The sequence goes on along the minus strand of NW_025764437.1, from coordinate 1,282,775 downwards.
AAGGACAGGTTCGAGACGGTGGACTTCAAGTCGTTCAAATCCATGGTTGCGGGGGATCCAGGGGGCTAGACACCGTGAAGATGATGGGCGGGCGGAGGAACAGGAGCGCGCGGCAATGCTTGGTGTTGTGCTGCCAGCTTGGATGGTAACTATTCCAACAAGATGATGTCAAGTTGCCCCTTGCGCCAAAGTCATCTCGGACACCTGGACTTTCCGGCCTCAGCTGTGGCGAGCCTAATGCCAGCGTGGAGGGGAGTCGAATCACGTGATTACCCACTGGAACATGGCAAATAAGCTACAGAGTACATGGCCTGGGCGTTTGCCAGCACGCAACGCTGGGGGTTACGGACAAGCGAGCGGCACGGGAGGGGAGAGAGGCCATTCGCGATGGAGTGATGGGTTCATTGGCATTTTGTCGAGTGGCTTATGGACATACATCTCGTACAGCATACGCCGCTCCCTACAGTAGCTAAAGTGGGAGGGACCTTAGCTTGCCCAAGAGCCAAGCGTGGGCGTACCTGGGTCCCTCACCGCACTCGTCAGTACCTGAGACTTCAGGCTTGAAAACAGCAGCTCTCTCCGACGACGTTTAATGGCCGGCTCAGCTGGCCCAAAACTTTTCCCCCTTCCCTTGAAGACCAGTCCAAAGGTTTATCGACGACACGTACATCTGGGCCATATTCCCTGTGTATATCTCATCTGCCTGATCCTCTTCTCCCTTTGTACTTTTACCATTTAAGTGTATTACTCACCACAAGGTACGTCTGGTTTGGATCCTACCGCATCACCGCTATACCCGTCATACGAAAGATCCTGGGGTGGCTCAGCTCGCTCATGGGGGGCGAGCAACGCAAGCAGACCGATTCTCAAGGCATAGAATGCAATGGCAAGCGACGGGCTCCAGTTTCCAAACTGTGCCGTCCAGCACCAATTGGCTTCCATGGAAAAGTCGCTCACCCAAACCCGGGCATTGCCGGCATTGGCCCAGTTCCATGCCCATCCATCCATCCATCCATCCTTCTCTCCAGCCGTGGCCTTGGTCCTTGATCCAGCCAGCGAGCCCAGCCGGCTTTGCGGAGTTGCCAACCAGCAGCAGGCTTCCGCCACCGCGAGTCTGTGGCCACCACGGGGCCTTGGACTGGATGAGAAGTGGAGGGGGGGCGATGTGATGATGAGAATCCACTGCGCAGCCCGTGTCCCCAGATCCCTCCAATGGGCATTGGCCTTGAGGCAAAGCCTGCAGCAACTCTGCTGCATCGTGCCACTCAATGGCCGTGGACGAAGTCGACTCGTGTCCCCTGGCGGGCGTGGGCTTGGCCGGGCAACCACCACCTCAACAACCGCCTCAATGCCCCCCCCATTGAAGCTGCGGATGAGGGAGCATTGACGTGCAGAAGGCGCTCGTGGCTCCTACCAATGTCTTGCTTCCAGCACCGGCACCGGCGGCTAACAGGGGCTCCGGCGATGGAACAGCGCTGCTTTGCATCTTCCGCTAGCAGTGTCAGCAGAAGCTTCCAAGCTCTCGCGTCGACCCCGCCCTGGCCACGGTGACCTCATGCGAGGGACAGCGGAGCAGAGCTTCACTGCCAAAGTCCCGCCAACCTTCCCCTGCTCACTTCACGTGACCCGCATTCGGGCACATAGCCCCACCAAAACACTCATTTCCGCTGCTCTCATTGGCCCAACGGACGAGCGCTAACAATTTGCCCCTCTAGCTCTCAAAATGAGACCAACCCTTCTCCGACCCCTCCTACCCCGCCATACCTCTTCCTGCTTCTCTGCCCCGAGATCTTTCTCTCTTCCTCAACTTGCAAACTCCTCCACCATCATAAACGCTACTCGATTCTTCACAGCATCCGCAATCATGGGTAACAGCAAGGTGTAAGCTCTCCCGTTTTGGTCCTTGACAGTCGTCAATGGTATCCTCCTTGACTCTCGCTCTTGACGCTGACCTCGTTCAACAGCTACTTCGACGTCACCTGGGAGGGCCCCGTCATGCAGAACGGCAAGCCTACCTCCACCATCAAGAGTAAGTCCTCAACCTACCCGAATTCATCAGATTCCATCAAGCCATACGCTCCTGGCTACTTCCATGGCTGTGTCTGGCCCTCGCAATCGCCCATTGCATCGTCAGCCCGTGTTTTCGCGGTATTTGTCATGTCAACATGGCGGCCCCTCACCCGCGCCTGCTGGAATCACCTCTTTGTTGTTCTATCTGAGCTGACATCTTGTTTCCTCCCGCACAGGCCAGTCCGGTCGCATCAACTTCAACCTCTACAACGATGTTGTCCCCAAGACCGCCGAGAACTTCCGCGCTCTCTGCACCGGCGAGAAGGGCTTCGGCTATGCTGGATCTGCCTTCCACCGCATCATCCCCGAGTTCATGCTCCAGGGTGGTGACTTCACCCGTGGCAACGTACGCCATTCCAATACCCCACCCGCAAATTGAAACCATAACTCACATTTTTCAAGGGCACTGGTGGCAAGTCCATCTACGGCGAGAAGTTCGCCGATGAGAACTTCCAGCTGAAGCACGACCGACCTGGTCTGCTGTCCATGGCCAACGCTGGCCCCAACACGTAAGCTACCCTCCACGGCAACCGAACACGCATCATGTCGCTAATTGAGCCACTTCACAGCAACGGCTCGCAGTTCTTCGTCACCACCGTTGTTACCTCGTGGCTCAACGGCCGCCACGTCGTCTTCGGCGAGGTCGCTGACCAGGACTCCCTCGACATTGTCAAGGCTCTTGAGGCTACCGGTTCCGGAAGCGGTGCCGTCAACTACAAGGAGAAGCCCACCATTGTCGCCTCTGGTGAGCTGTAAACGCTTCCTTGGCTTGTACGTACTGAGTAAAGGTGATTTGGGATTTTGGAAGTACATGGCATAAAAACCTCGGCGAGGACTAGCAATTGCGGCTGGTGATTAACAAGTTGACCGGCCCTTTGAGTTAGCTACTGAAAATGTCAACTGTTCAGACCCCACTTTTGAAGTCCCGTATCTACCTTTGATGATGTAACATTGGCTTCCCTTGATGTGTTTTCTCAAATGATGATGAACCTTCACGACGACTTTCCAGCGCGATTGAAGAAGAGGAATAATGTGATGTTGCGATGGGTAGTGTATATTCATTTATGCCTACCTAGGTATCTCGCTGAGTGACTCCGTGGGGTCATGTTGATTTTTTTTCTATGCCTGCGCCGCTGCTATGCTCTCCGGAAAAGACGAAAACCAGATCCAAAAACTCCGTTCCCCGCCAGGTATTTGGTGACCACACTCGTTCGCTTCCATTGGCTCTCAATGCCGGAGAATCCAATTCCTGATGTTATGTTCGCAATAGGCAAGGAGACTAACGCTCACGGGTCTTATTCAACCCCCAGCCATGTCTTGAAGTACTCACAGTTACTGGGACCAACGGGTCCGCCTTCTTCGCAGAGGTCAAACACCGGGCACCGACCACAGGGTGCCTCTGTGAAGGAGCTCATGTGCGACTCAGGGCCGCCTTCACGCCCCGTGGGATCTTCGCGGCCAGCCCAGCTTTCGATGGACTGCTTTGCGATCCGGGCGACACGGTAACCAACCTTGCCGGCGACCTTAACTGGCTCGATGAGGTTGTCCCAGACAAGGACGTCAATGAGCTTCTTGACGTCGACTTCGGAAAGGATAGTGTTGTGGGTGATGCCGCTGGTGGACAAGAGACGGGCGATGTCGCGGACGGTGGGATAGCCTGTGTAGCCTGCAGGGAGGGGCAGGAGGGCGTCCTTCTTCGGGGTCGCAGTCACAGAGGTCTTGATGGCCTTGGAGGGGGGTTCATCCAGTTGACCGGCGTCTCGTTTCTTGCCCTTATCCACTGTACCCTTGACAATGCCCTTCTTGGGTACCTGGGACCGGGTGGCGCCCCCTCCGTGGGTGGAGTGGTAGCTGCTCTGGCGCTTGATGAAGTCGAAGACGACGCGCTGCAGGTCCTCAATGAAGGCCTCATCGAGGTTCTGGTCCGTATACCAAGGTCCTCCGGTGGCGCGGTCACTAGGACGGATGGAGGCCTTGATGTACATCTTCTTGTTGGGGTGCTCGACATTCTTGAACGGGGCGATGAGGCCCTTGGTCTGAAGCTGCTTAAGAGCATTCTTGAGGACCGAGTCGTGCATGTTCAACCGCCTCTGGAGGGTTTGGGACCAGATTCCATCACCGCCCGAGTCGTCGATAAGGGAGTAGACCATGATCTGTTCGTCGGTCGAGCACTGCTTATACCTGGAGAGGCAGGCTGTCAGCAAGGCATCTTAAGGTGCGAGCCGTCGCAACATACTTGTGCGCCTCCGTGGCGTCGCGCCACTTCCACAAGACCTGACCCGAGGCCTCGCGCATGGTAATGAAGAGCTTGTCATCGCTGAGGGACTGGACGACGCGGGCGAGCAGCATCAGGTCGCGGTTTGGGATGACGTCGAGGCGGAGCAGGTCATCCTGGGAGAACATGTCGACGCCGGACTCGCGGCAGCGGTCATACAAGGCCTCCTTCCAGACGGACAGCTTGGCGGTGGCGGCATCGCCCTCTGCTGGGGGGGCGGGGGTCGGCATGGCCGCGATGGTGGTGATGCGATGGAGGTCGCTGATGGGCGGGCGGGATGGAGGGGTGACTCAAGCGGCAGTGCGCAGCCGCTGCGGGAGGGGAGATTGCACGTCACGGGCTGGCGATGGCCGCTGGAGGAGAGCAGAATAGATATGGAAGTTAGTGCTACATTGACGGGAGCGATTGGGGTTGTGGGAGGCCGCTGGGTGTTGCGAGGAACGGATGGATAGAAGGTTGATGGTGGGATATCGCAGTTGGGAATAATTATTTTGAGTCTTGCGATTGGCGCAGACAAAAGTTGTCATGGGCACAGACAAAATCATGTGACCCCACTTTTCCTGGCCCCGCATCGTGTCTTGCTCGTCAACTCCTCCACATCAAATCCAGCATCAGTCTGAGCATGGTCTGAACAACGCATATGTTTCGTTGTACCAAAACCATGTTATCTTTGTGCTCGGTCTGGTTGATATCCCGGCTGCAACGGCAGTCACCGTTTGGGTTGCTACTTGCAGCTGATCCTGTGGCTGCAACAGTAACTGCTGTCTGTCTGGAATATCCTCCTTTGCAGCTAATGACTGCATGCTGATGACCCTGATCTATTCGCTACTCTCTGGTCTCATCCTATCCCTGTTCTTCCGCCTCTACTAATCGCTGCATCGAGGGAAATCGGCAGAAAGGGGCCGATGCTCTTGGGAATTGTTACAGTCCACCATCTTTTTGTGGGAGTTTCTAGCTTAGGATACTGCAATATCACCGTACGTGCCCAAATCCAACTGCACATCCTTGTAGAAACACATTTTGTTGTTACAGGTCCCTTTACCCACCCAGTGACAGTTCTTAAAGGGAGCGTCTTCGGACAGCACAGCCCCTGGCTTGTACCTACCTGCGATTTCCACCGCGATTCTAAGCTACCTTGATCGTACCGCTGGCGGACTTTTCACTGCACTTGGTGTGTTTGCACGCCTTGCATCTAGGTCTCGGCCGAGCAGCAGAAGGCTTGCATGCCGGAGCGCAGGCAGTTCTCGGTGGTGTGACGGGAGAGTCTAGCGGGCAGTAACTGGTTTAAACTTGGCCTCTCCTCAGGTAGTCAAAAGAGAAACTGGGCCTAAAAGTGAACGCAATTATATTCCATACGCTATGATCGAAATCTCAAAACAAAAAATCCTCAGGCAGGACGTAAAGGACCCCTCGAGCGAATGAAGCCGATGTTCACACCCCTCTCTGCCTTGTTCATTCCCCTCCCTGCCGCCCGTAATCCTACGCCTGGAACGCCTCAGGCCACATCTTACCACGCTATAGATACAAAATGCTCGAATTCAGAATGCCTGGAAGCTGAAGCTCTCGGGGTCCTAAAAAGTGAACATAAGAGGACAAGTGCGGGACAACTTGCGTTGAGAACCAGCAGCATGTCGAACCGAGTCGTACACTCAGAAGCCATGGTAGCTATCCTAGTGCTCCGGGCTTTTGCTCTTCTCGTTTGTCTCCTCAGGCTTGTCCTTTTCGGTATCGACATCCATTGCATCCGCAGGTTGCTCGTCCTTGGGCTTCTCTTCGAAGTTCTCAGTAGGCTTCTCCGAAGTGTCCTCGGCAGGCTTGGACTCCGGCGTTGGGTCCTTGGCAGCCACTTCGGGTGTGGGATCCTTGGTGGCAGACTCGTTGTCCACTGGCTTCTCAGTCGGCGCGGCCTCGGGGGCTGCCTCGGGCTCGACTTCCTCCTTCTTGATTGTCGTGGTGTCTTCTGCTGGGGCAGAGTCCTCCATTCCAACATCACCATCGCCGTCTATGTTGCTCTTTTCGGGTTCCTTGGGGGTCTCCTCCGGCTTTTCAGACTCCTTCTCAGACTGCTCCTTCTCATGCTGCTCCTGTGCCGAAATGTCCTCGATGGTGTCATCGTTGATATCATGTGTCTCCTCGACTACTGGCTCCTCAACGGCGGTGCCGTTCGTACCGGGGGCAGGAGAGACGTCGCCGCTGTCGATCTCCATGTCTCCCTTTCCGAAATCCGTGAATGGTCGCTTGTTATCGCTGATTCGTGTTGCGCCATTGTTGCGAGCCATCTCATCATCATCACTGGCCTCAAATTCGGCATCGTTCTCAACCCGCTTGTCCCATCTGTGCTCGGTCATGCGGACATCCTTGTTCTCGTCTTCGTCGAGGTCATCGAGCTCGGCCTCTTCCTCGTCGGTCATTCCTCCAAATGGCTTTCGAGGAACATCTTGCATCTGGACTGAGGGTACCGGTCCGGTTTGTCGAAGGTTGTCAATGACGGCAGCAGTGATCTTCTCGAGGTACTCTCGGCTATTGGAGTTTTCCATGTTTGAAGAACGAACGTTCAATTCAAAGTCAGGGGCATAGTACTTGAGATGGTCAGCAGAGTCCTCACATTGGGAACAATTTCGCATACCTCGTAATATTCGTTGTACGGGAGAGTGCGGTTCATCTCCTGTCCAACAAGAACACCAGTCTCAAATGCCCAGGTGCGCGCAACATTCCGCATGGTGTAGCCACCGCCGCCCAGAACAAGCGTAGGAAGGTTGAAGCTCTTGACGTAGTTGACGCAGTTGGCGTGGCCGTCCATGCTGAGGTTGAAGCAGCCCAATCGATCGCCCGACAGACTATCTCCACCACATTGCAAGACAACCGCCTCGGGTTGGTAAAACCTCATGACGTTTTCGATGACCGGCTCGAAGATTGACTTATACGTTTGGTCGGTGATTCCGTCGCGGAGCGGGAAGTTGACGGCATAATTCTTTCCCTGGCCAATGCCAGTATCTCGAAGCTCACCGGTTCCAGGGAAATATTCGCCGTACTTGTGGAAAGACACGGTCATGACACGATCGGTCGTGTAAAAGGCTTCTTCGACACCGTCGCCGTGATGAACGTCAATATCGATGTAGAGAACTCGCTTCTTGAACCGGAGAAGTTCAAGGATTCCCAGAACGATATCTAAAAGTTGGTTAGAGTGGCGTGGGAAAACGTCCTGGAATTAGCCACAAACCGTTGACGTAGCAGAAGCCACTTGCTTCACACTTCTTGGCGTGGTGAAGACCTCCAGCCCAGTTGATGGCAATGTCGCACTTCTGACGATTCAGGCGCGCGGCACCTTCCATGCTGCCACCGGCGCTGATGCCGCAAAACTCGAAGAGGCCATCGAAAACAGGGCAATCGTCGCCGACGTTGTACTTGCCCTGCTCGCGCATGAAGCTGTCCATGTTGTCGGGAGTGACCTTTTGGAGAAAGTCGATGTAGTCGTCCGTGTGAAATTGTGTCATTTCCCCTCTAGTCGCGGGCTTCGCACGCTGTTATTCGGTCAGCAAAGGCACTCTAGCGCCAGGCTGTCATAAGACAAGGCTGGCAGCGACGCGAGGCGACTGACGTAGATTTCCATCTTCTGGTAGAGGTTGTACTGCATAATTAAACTATGCGCCAAGCGAATACGGTGAGGCTTCATGGGATGGCCGGTGACATATGCATAGTTACCGATGTCGGAGTCGTAGAAGTAGGCGACCTTCTTGGGTGATGAGCCATTGAGCGCCGCCGAGCCGAGATTCACAGTGATGTCTCCCATGATGCTGCTGGACGGTTGGCGTCGCGAATCGGGAGGTGAGAATCGGCAAAGTGAATACGATGGAATTCAAAAAGAGGCGATTATCCGTCGATATAACCAGTCGAAGTCAGCTCAAAGGGAGCTCGACATGATCGACTGGGTGGGGTGAATGATCGGGAGAAGTTTCCAAGTCAAGGGAGGGTGAGAACGAACTACACGAAGGGAGGCTGCGGAAGCGCCACAGCGCAAGGTACATCGCGGATAAACTTTGGTGCGTCAAGGCTGGCTAGTCGCATGCGGCGGTGCCTGGGCATGTGTCGTCATTGGACCAGCCACAGAGCATCCACCGCACCACCCTGGCGACGTCCGCAAGGGTCCCTGCGAGGCTGAACCACGCCACAGTGGCAGTGGCACGTGACGTGACTAAGCTCATGGAGCTGTGACTTTCTAGGCTCCCGGGCTGGCGTCAACGTCAACCACCTCTCAACGCAAGCTCCGATCACGACGACCGTCCTCCGCTGTCACCCTCAACCACAGCTCCCCTACCCCATATCTGTCCCATTTCCTCATACAAACTCTCTGTCCGACCCCATAAAAGATCATTTTCAGCACAATGGAGCGCTTCCGGAACCTATTAGGTGGCGGTGGTATGGGCCTTGGAGGAGCTGCCCATGGCACGGTAAGCTCTTCTCCAGCCATTCAAGCTCCCTGCTTGGATGACCCAGGTGTCTCGAGACATTACTAATGTACTGGGATCACAGGACAACACAAACCTGATCGACAACTCCGAAACCGTCTACATTTCATCCCTGGCCTTGCTGAAGATGCTTCGGCATGGTCGCGCAGGTGTGCCCATGGAAGTCATGGGTTTGATGTTGGGGGAGTTCGTGGATGACTTCACCGTCAAGGTCATGGATGTGTTCGCTATGCCTCAAAGTGGTACTGGTGTCAGCGTCGAGGCTGTCGACCCCGTTTTCCAGACCAAGATGATGGACATGCTGCGGCAAACAGGACGGTACGCCATTGCCTCCCTTCGATAACTACATGTGTGGTGTTCATTGGCTGACCTGAATAGACCCGAGTCCGTTGTCGGCTGGTACCACTCCCATCCCGGTTTTGGATGCTGGCTCTCGTCAGTCGATATCAACACCCAGCAGTCCTTCGAGCAGCTGAACCCCCGAGCCGTCGCCGTCGTTATCGATCCCATCCAGTCAGTCAAGGGCAAGGTTGTCATTGATGCATTCCGTCTCATCAACCCCCAGCTCTTGATGATGGGTCAAGAGCCCCGCCAGAGCACGAGCAACTTGGGTCACCTCAACAAGCCTTCCATCCAGGCTCTTATCCACGGTTTAAACCGACACTACTACTCGATCGCAATCGACTATCGCAAGACGGCGCTCGAGGAGAACATGCTGATGAACCTCCACAAGCACGTCTGGACCGAGGCGCTAGAGATGGATGATTTCAGATTGGAGGGATCGAAGAACAAGGATAAGCTTCAGCGCTTGGTCGCCCTGGCCGATGGCTACGAGACCCGCGTGAAGGAGGAGACTGAGCTGACTAAGGATCAACTCAAGACCCGATACGTCGGCAAGCTTGATCCGAAGAAGCATCTCGAAGACGTGGGCCAGGAGCTCATCGAAGACAATATCGTGTCAGTTTCGCGACAGATGATTGACAAGGAGGCGACGATGCCCAAAAAGGACAGCCCAACGGGATCCAAGGGACGAGCGAATGGTGAGCAGATGGATGTGGAGGAGGAGCTATAAGGAAGCAGAAGAAACGGACATGCGGAGGCTTCGGAATAAACTTGTAAGATTACGGGGCGTTGGAGTCGGACGGGACGGACGATATAGAGACCATGCTGTGTTTACGAATTCTTGCACGAGGCAGGATCGGATCCACGGTATTAATTTCTTGCATGATGCGTCTCCCGCCTGCCCCTTTCCTGGCGCGTCGGCGCGACCGAACGGTTCCCCGCAGCCGCGCAAAAGGGGCTGCGGCGCGTTAAGCGCAGAGTTGAACAAACCCCCAACAAAATCGAACAAAGCAGTAGCTTCACAAAACACATAGGAACAATAAAGATGTTCAAATCCGTTCATTTTCTTTATATTATAAGTTGCGTGCATGGTCCATGTAGTTCTTTTGTGGGCTCTGCAACTTCACCGCTAGACTAAAATTGCTTGATCTCAATTCCTTGCCACCTAAGCATCAACAGCCCGATATACTAGCACATTACGCGTACTAGCTCCCTCAGAGACAACTGCTTCCCAATACGACTTCCAAAACAGTAAGGGAAGCGAATTTATTTTTTATCGTGGTCAATACCCATCATGGGCTTTGGCTCATGGCTACGCACCGCGTTGGGCCTCTCTCCTGATCGCCCGGACAGAGCCCAACGAACGCGAACGCCAACGCGAACGCCAACTCCAACGCCAACTCCCGCTTCTCTACGGGCGTCCCAACGCGCCCGGCACGCTTTAAAACCACCTCGTCAAGCGCAAGCTCACATGTCGCTCACGACGGAAACCATTAACAGCCCGGCTTCAGGCCGGAGTCAACGGCGGCGCCCGCGTCGCTCAGAGGCTCACATAGCGCGTCACCGTTCAGACCCAATTATGCCTGGGATACAAGCCGCGTTCCCCCGGCCCAACACACCAAGGCCTTCATTTGAGCCTCTTAAGAACACGGAGAGGCAACTCCGTGATACATCTCGGCCTCCAACGCGAAAAGACAGCACCAGAAAGCCGCGTCGGCCAAAATCAGAGGGTTCAATCACCACCCCCGTGGCGGCTGAGTACCGGCGGATGGACCGCGCCGCCGTCCGCGAAGCCATCACCCGGATCGCAGAGTTGTTCGGCCATATTCCCTATGTGGTCTGTGGCCCTGCTGCTATGCTTTACTACGGCTTCGAGGGCCGTCCAACCTCACATATTAACCTTCTCTGTCCGGCTCACTCTCGAGAAGCCATGAGAGGTTGGGCAATAGCACAGGGCATGTACCCCATGCCCAACCGGCCAGACCACTTCGGACTGGTAACATCTAATGGAATCATTCGGCAAGTTCATGTCGACTACATGGAGGAAGGGTTCGAGGACGTGGACGCGATCCGTTCCGGCAAGACGCGTGCTCTGGTGCTTTCGCTGGCGGGCCTGGCGGACCAGATCGCCCAAGGATATGTCAAAGAGCTAGAGCATTCCGCTGGTCGGGACCAAAAGGTCTTTGCGACTGACATGTTCTGGGTTCTCGGGAAGATTGCTTCCCTGTCCCGCAAGGAACACCATCTCACTCCACGGCGAGCCCCTCATATCTGGCTCGACACATTCTGGGTGCCCTTTACGCTGTCCTTTCCAGACTCGGTACCCTTGTTTGGCGCAGCGGGCATCTTGGTTCAGGAGATGGGCGAGCTTCCTTCTCATGAGCCTAATGAGACCGCAGCCGCCGCGGTGAAGAGGAAACGGAAATCGACCCCGAGAGCTCTAGCACTCAGTCGATCTCCGTCGAACGGCCGGTCTCCATCGAATGGCCGGTCTCCATCGGATAAACGTCGATCTTCGTTGCATGATCGCTCTCCTTCGAGTGCTCGAACTCCGTTGATTGATCGATCTCCATCGAACCGTCGGTCTCCGCTGATTGAGCGGTCTCCATCGAACCGACGGTCTCCGTTGATTGATCGGCCTCCATCGAATGGTCGGTCTCCGTTGCATAATCGATCTCCGTCGAATGGCAGATCTCCACTGAGTGGTCGGAAGGGGGATGACGAATACATGGCGACGCTTTAGCCCAAATAAAGAGGCGTTCGTTTTACACGGTTGATGATCAATGTTTAATAAGTATGTGTGGATAGAAGACATGGAGAGAGCCATGTTTGATTCAACCTTACGATACCCTTACGACTCAGTTCTTGTACCATTATCTCTCCATTTCAACCCTGTTATTACTTTAGAAGGACAAATTTGAATTGCACTCAATACCACTCCAACTTAGCTGGTGACACATGTTTCAATCAAGGGAGCACATGCGGACACTCCATTGCACGAACACGTGGCCCTGACTTCAATGTCTTGCACTGAACGACGTGAAGTTCTCATGACCTTGCCAGTGTAACATGGCCGGGAATTTTCCTGTGGGTGAATTATCTATCCGGTACCAACTACGACTTAAAGCTCTCTAGGTTACATCCTGAAATCTCTCGTTGGGTGAGTGGCATTATTCAACCTTGATCTCCCCCGTGACTATTCAAGAATCGTCCTCATCATCGCCGAACGACCGTAGCCAACTAGAACACAAAGTAACCCGCCATATGGCTCAACCAAAGTTAGTAGTCCAGCAAGTTGCCGTTTTTAGTACGAGTGAATCATGGAGAGAACGAAGTCAACCGCGGCATCGCCCCAGTTGATGACATAGCTCATGTGGACGGCAAGACTGTCGCCACCTTTCTCACAGAACATGTCTCCTGCATCGCAGATAGACATCATCTTGTGATCGACGCACTTGCATCCATCGGGGTTCAGGCGAGGGAAGATCTAATAATCTAGTTAGTATTGAGAATTAGAGGGAGTGGAACGGGTACTTACACCACTGCCATGGCTAGTTCCGACGTTGAATGGCTGACCGGCGGTGAAGGATGGGTCACCCATCAAGACAACCGCAGCGACTATTCAAGTTAGCCAAGTGATCGATTCCAAAATATTCATTCGGACTTACTCTTATCAGTTACGGTCGATTGCTGGGGCTTAGTGGCCGGGAATCCAGTTTCGCTGGTGCCGCACAGGACGTCAGAGGTGACGTGGGCGCCCTACACTTGTGAGTATCTTCCAAATTTTGTACAAAGAGGGTGCTTCAACTTACCTGAGAATACCCCATGAGAACCATCTTGGTGCGAGGGCACTTCTCGGAGTACTTCTGAATCAAAGTGGTCAGATTGGCGACTCCAGCCGTCTGAGACGGAACATAGGGGTCCAGCAGAGCCGGGTAGTCCAGAGACTCGATGTCAGATCCTGGGATGCGTTCGAGGATCTTGTTGGCTACCTGGCCCATGATTCCGGGGCCGGGAGCTTCCTGGCTGGCACGAGCAACAATGACGTGGACGCCAGAGGGGCAGTTCAAGTCCCCTGGGCCTGGGGTGCTCTTGGCAGTGGCCAAAGCAGCCAGGAGAGTGAGACCAGCGAGAATGGAGTGCATCGTGAAGAAGAGTTGCTTTGAGGGAAGCTGAAGTGTAAGCTGGATGGTTGTTGAGATGTGTTGTGATGGTGTTGATGTGTTGAGGAGAGAGTTGTCTAGACCGAGACCTACTCGAGACTTATGCACCAAGTCCTCGAGTGTACGGTGAACTCAGGCGTAACAAGGCCGAACAAAGGCTCATGTTCCTGAACACGCAGCAATGGTGGACCCGGAGTGTTGTTCAGCTGATTCCGGCCGTTCGCTGTGGGGGTTAACTAGCTGCCGGCCCGTCGGGTATCCAAACTCGCCTGCGTTAGCCGCGCAGTAGGCAAACAAGTTTGAAGAAATGACCCTTGTGAAGAAGTGGGATATCCAACTAGCCCTGCTAGCAGGATTGGGACCCTGGGTGACGCTGGTTGTGGAGAAGATGCAGGAGGAGGTGTTCACCAGACTGGGTCGGTGTGCGTTTGCCAGCTGTGTTAATGGTAGGTCATAATACTACATACATCACATGGGACTCTTGTGCCTCTTGTCTAATATGAAGGTGATAATCAGCTTGAATGTGCGGTGACTTGGGTTGTATATTGAGTGTGGTGAGTAAGATGCTGCCGTGGAGTCACATTGTGCGGGTGGTGATTCACACCAAACCACTACTTACGCAAGCTTCCGTCCCAGGAACAGGATCAGATGCGATTCACTTTATTATGTACTCGCCAAAAGCTTACAGGAAGAAGAGCAAAAATAAGGTGGGTAGTCTCAATCATCTCGTGTCTGCGACCAGGATACACCCATGTATCGATGGGGTAGATATGTGGCTTATGTGGGTATGATGCGCCGTCCCGTCAGTTCCCAAACCAGGGCAGAGTCGCGAGAATGAACTGGACTAAGCGTCCCCATGAACAAGCCAGCCTGCACTCACAACGCAGAATATTAAACCAATCCACAATCGTTGCTCGAAATTCCCGAATTATCCCGCGTCAGTAAAATGAATTACGGAATGTCCCAAGCGGCCCTCGACGGGATGATGGGCGCCCCGGAACACCAAATCCGCGCCATCCTGCTGGCCCTCTGCGACGATACGGCGGTGCGCCAGCGCGCGCTGAAGCACTACGCCGCGTTGCAGTCGTTCAACAGCGAGGCTACAGGGCTCAAACGCAAGGCTGCAGGGGACCTATGCATCTGCGTGCAGTGCGATTCCCCGTTTTACAAGGAGGATAACGTGCAAAGGGCCTGTCGATACCATCCCGGTGGGTTTACTCCCCACACAAGCTGTCGGTGGGGTTGGGATATTGACCGCTAACGGTCGGAGTAGGGAATCTCGAACACGACGTCGACTCAGACACCTGGATTGACTGGGACGAAAAGACATTCGGGCTTGAGGATACGCCAGAGAATCGAGAAGAGTACCCCGAAGGGTTCATGTGGACGTGCTGCGATAAGGCCGGTGATGCTTCGGGTTGCACCAAGGGCAATCATGAAGCTCACCCTGACCGGTCTAAGAAGGCTACGGGCGATCGTGCCGGCTCAGGGAGTGGCAATGCAGACTATATCACGATTGATGATGAAGATGATGGCGACGATGAGGAATGAAATTCGGCGTAAGCGGTGCAGGCGGCTTCATGTCATTTGCAGAGTACGGTCTGAATATCTCTTCCTCCCTGCTACTGTACGAGCATGACCAAATCAAGAACCTCCATCTTCAATTATTCCCCTCTTGATCTAAAACACACAATTGGGTAGAATCTTCTAGATTCAACATCAAGATCTCTCTTCCCCCCCGGACATTCTGTTGTCCCGGTCCGCCAGCCTCGCCGCCCTGCCGCCCTTGCGTCCTGCCGCCGCAAATCTGCGGGATGCGGTCGAGAGTTACAACAGCACCACATGCACTACAACAATGGAGCTTCTGCTAAACCATCAACTCGGCCCTTTCGGTCTCGATTCATACTCACATTATGAGGGAGGTGCCAATATGTTCGGGATCGATTGGAACGACCCAGTCAACCTCATGGTGGCCATGGGCGGGCGTATGCCAGAGTGTCCCTCTCCAGCTGAAGTCAAAGAAGAGGCAAAGGAACGGTCAAGCAAGATTTTCTCGACATACCGAACATTGAACAAGATCCTTGAGCGCCATGAGGCCACCATTCAAAAGCGATGGTCCAAGAAGACTCGATCGCAGAGGCTTCGCATTCTCCTCAACGCCTGGCCGGATATGCCTGCCTCGCATCGTCCCGATTTCGAGGCGTTCCGCAACGAGCCGTCTAAGAAGCGAAAGAGCGGTACGAAGCATAGGGGTGCATACATATGGCCCTATATCAACCAGGAAGACCTATCGCAGACTAGACCACTGCCCTTGTTGCTCAACGCAAGAGGCCGTACTCCCCCGACCACTTTCGTGGGTGCCGACCACAATGCAATGCAACTCGGCAAAACGAGCTTGGCAATAGTCGCTATAGCTCTCGATGAATACACCGTGGTACTCAACAGGGCCACCTCCGAAAAGGATTATGGCGAGATGTTGGATTGGGATACTCATCCTGATGCCTGTGATTGGATCCATTCCCGTACAGAATTCCTTCCTGGAGAGGCCCTGCTTATCCTCGAAGCACAAGAACGAGTGTTGGTTTTTCTCGTGGAGTGCTGTCAGGAGCTTCTCCACGAAATCCCGGCGGACACACTCACCAGCGATGAGTTCCCTGTCCAGCCAGAGCCACGAGTGAAATCAGAGAGTGACGCTTCTGGATTTGAATCCCTGGCCGTGTTGGCAGCCGAGGCGCCATATCGGGTGCCAGGACAGCTTGACCTGGGTCGAATGGAGTCGCTTCTTGAAGCTAGAGTGTCAGCCGCAGAAGATAGGCTTTGGATCCTTCGAGAAGATCCGTCATACTTTACGCAACGGCTTCTGGAAACAAAGGAACATCAGCAAGAGCTGATGCGGGACACCTTGGGTCAGTCTCATCACACCGCCTGTACAGGCCGCACCGCTACTCTCTGGTCTCGCATCTTAGGCAATGCTCTCACTGACGCTTACTTGCCCCTTGAACTATTTTCTGAGCTTCACAAGCAGGTGCAGATGCTTCAGCGGCTTCGGCAAAAACACGCTGAAATATCACTCTTGGATTACTTGCCAGAGGAGTACTTAGTTGCTCTTGTCAAGTTCCGTCACTACCTCATTCAAGGTTCACGTGGCATGCTAAGCAATCTCGAAGCACGCGTCATGGCTTCGCCGCCAATGCGTAAGTTCTATGTGCGCGAGCCGAGTGATGGCAAGTCGAAGATAGCAATCAGACCCCGAACTGGGGTAAAAATGACAAAGGTCGAGGAGCACCTCATCTGGCTCCTACATTCGTTGTGGGATTATGAAAATCGGATGTTCTCGGAGAGCCACTCACTTATGCTCGACGAGCTTGAGCGTCTGATACAAGCAGAGCCACAGGCGCAAGCCCTTATATCCAGCCCCGTCGCCAAACTCATCAGTGACGCTTCTATCATCTTTGAATGTTTGAGGCAGCTAGATCTCTACCGCCCATGGGCTTTGCAATTTGATCAGGCTCTTCAAGACCGAGGACCCGAGATCGACCGAGGCTTTATGCAACTCTCTGAGCCATGGCGCGAGATGTTTCTTGCCCTCGACGAGCACAACCTGAATGTGTTCGCCAAGCTGAGTGACCCATCTAGTGGAAACTTCACCTATCCTTTCAGTAAGCGCCGGACAAGGGAGAATGTGGATGCCCTAAGACTGGCTGAGGCCAACCTGGACGATGTGTGGGCCAGCTTTGACCGAATATTCGAGAAGAAGGATATCCAGCTAGACCGAACAGCGGCTCAGCACCTTCTTTCGCAGCCGCGCATGTTGCAGAGGACTCCGGAGTGGGTTGGAACGGCAACAGCTGCCAAGGACAAGCAAGCTGCAGATCCCGATGTCGAGGCCCTTGTTCAGCCTTTCTCGGCGGTGTTCTGTAACCGTTTGAGTACTCTTGACGATACTACGCAACGAAAGACAAAGGCAGAGACAAAGGGGACGCCATCCAAACCAGAAGATGACTCGACTGAAACACCCGAAATCGCACAAATTGACCATCGACCGACCGTCCCCATTGACGCCCGCTCGCTAAAGGTCTTCCGCACCCTCTTTTTCAACCCGGCAGTATCGTCATCGCCGGGCGACGTGCCATGGAATGAGTTCCTTCACGCCATGGCCTTGACTGGGTTCAGAGCTGAGAAGCTGTATGGGTTCGTCTGGCAGTTCTCCCCGACCAAGTTGAATGTCAAACGAAGCATACAATTTAATGAGCCTCATCCGAAGGGCAAGATGACACTTGAGGTGGCCAGGCGATTTGGACGGAGGCTTACCCGGGCATACGGCTGGTCTGCGGGTACGTTTGTATTGAGGCAGAAATAGACACTCCTTGAAGTAGATGGCGTGAATCTTTTGAATAATGTCATGTTGGGTACTGGATCAAGTTATTTGTGCTTCTGACACGGATCAAATATGTGCGTTTCTGGCATTGCCACCGTAGCCTATGCTCTTAACAAAGGGGATAAGAAATAAACGACAGCCCACCCATACGAGCGGTTATATATAGGTTTCTTAGAGCCATATGGTTTTCGCTATGATAAATGCTACAAAAAGACGCCTACCCGTCTGGGAGCATAATTCTTGTGGAGTGGAACGCTCACAAGTTATCACAAAACATGCTCGGAAAGGATCATCTTGATCATTGTCACGACTAGGGACGGACAAGTAGGATTGAGACTGAAATAAACAAGCCCCTCATCTTCACACATCGGATCGAACAGCGTTTAAGTATTTCCCAATAACTCCCAGCCCATGGATGGATAATGTTTCCCAAATCATCTTGCCACCCCCCTTCTCTCTCCCTGGCACGAGAACAGAATCAAAACAAGAGCCCCCAAAGCGGGATACCTCAGCTCCTGAACAAAGATACATTGAACAATTGACATGAAAAGTCGTAAGATCCCCTTGGACACGGGATGTCCAACCTGTGTTGCCTAGTACTCCATGCGCCTGAATGCGTTTGCCGTAACACCCGCTGACAGATTATTGCTCAGCCAAAAGCCCCCACTTGGTCGAGAATGAGAAACTGTGGCGCGGTGGAGATGACTAGACCGCAAGTGTTATCCGTCATATGTCATCATCCAGTACAAACTGAAGCTCATCCGTGAAATGCCGACTGAGGAATGGGATTTTGGGTGGTGGTGGTGGTGCCCCGTCAACAGCGTTCTGCCCCATGACAGTTGTAATATTCCTCGAATCTACATCACTGGGCTCCTACACCCCCATGATAGGTATCTTCTTGTTGCGCTTGCCCAATAGCGTGGCGTTATCCAAGTTGAGCTCGAAGGCACCTCGGCCACGGTTGCGGTCCTTCACCTGCTGCCGGGCCGCTGCCGTCACGGCCGCAGAGTGTTGGCCGTAACCCCTGTCAGTCGTGCGTTCGCGTTCTCGGCCCCGAGGCTCGTTGTCTTGATCCCGGATGTTGGTTTTTCGCATGCTCTGCTCAAGTGCGTTCGTGGCTGCGTTGGGCTTTGCCCCAGCATTAGGGTCTTGGCCATCGATCTGCATGCGATCTTCATCCTCCGTCTCCTCCTCGTCCTCCTCGTTGAGGCCGCCGAGGAACCTTGCAGGCCCACCCTTGGCACCCACCGCCGCTCTTCGTTTGCCCTCCTCCTCTTGGCGATGCACAGCGTAGCTGACATCGAAGACCTCGCGCAGGTTGACGGCTCCAGGTGATCGGAAATCATAACGCTTGCCTGGCTCCTCGAACTTGGCAGGATCAAAGGCCCGGATCATGCCGTCGGGCTTCTTCTTCTCCTCGCGGGGGGTAGGACCATTGCCTTGGACCCACGGGTGAGCCAGAAACTCTCCAATTGTGTACCGTTTCTCGGGATCAACCGTCAGCAGGTGGCTGATGAGATCCTGGGCGGACTTGGAAATGTCATCCCACCACGGAGACAAGAATGTGTACTGGCCCTTGGCGACCTTCTCGGTAAGCACCTCAATGCTCTCGTCATAGAAGGGAGGGAAGCCACAGAGAAGGGTGTACAGGACACAGCCAAGTGCCCACATATCAACAGACTTGGAGTACCGCTCGTCCTTGACAATCTCGGGCGCCGTATACCCAACAGTGCCACAGGGGGTCATGGTCTGGTTGTCCCACACAATCTTGGACAGGCCAAAATCGGCAATCTTGATCTGACCAATGCCACCGGCGCCCTGGCCGGGCATAAACTCACCCTCGTCTGCTTTGTCTTCATCGCCAGGCTGCGTCGGTTTGGGGTTCTTAGAAGCCACGAATGGAATGGGGTTGTACAGGATGTTTTCGGGTTTGATGTCACTGGCAAGGGTCAGCAACCGTCGCCGTGGGATACAGGGGCGAAATGACGTCAGGAGGGGCATCATCGACACCCAGGATCTGCGTAGCCTTGCGGCATCCGGGCGTTGGGGAATTAAACTTACCGATGAACAACACCTCTCTCCTCGTGCAAATACTCGAGAGCCTTGGCGACCTGGACAATGACGTGTCGGGAGAGCTCCTCGCTGAAGTAGGTCAAGCGGACAATCTGGTGGAAGAGCTCGCCACCAGGGGCCAGCTCGAGGATGATGTAGTAGTATTGTCGGGACTCGGAGAAATCGACGAGTTTGATGATGTTGGGGTGGTCAAGCTGGCGCATAATCTGGACCTCCTTCAAAATGTTTGATCGCTGCGTTCGAGTCAGTATGTTGCTTCGCCTAGCCGCGAGTATGCAGGCTCTCCTGTAACTCGACAAAACCGGCGAGCGCGGCAAAAGAAATCACAAAAAATAAGGAGACGCAGACTAAGGAAAATATTGTCGCACCTCTGCAGCCTTCGGGACCTTTTTGAAATCCGGATGTAAATGGTTGTTTCCCTAATAAGGGGGGCAACCCCGTGTGTTGGTAAATGGGGACGGAGAGACGAGATAATGCGAGCGATGACAGAAAACAAAAGGAGACGAGCAGCGTTGACATAACGGCCCAAGCAAACTCACCTGCATGCTGTTCATTTCGTATTTGCGGACGACCTTAATAGCGACCTCGCCTCTATCACCCGTGGTATCACGGGCGCGGTAGACGTTGCTGAAGGCGCCATCGCCCATCTTGGCGACGAGCTCCCATCGCTCGAGGCCCGGGTATCGTGGGAACTTGCTCTTGCTCGCGTTCTCCTCGGCGACGATCTTGGCGAGGTTGGCGTCATCGACACGCTTGGCTTTTGTGGACTTGCCATGGCCCTCGATTGGAGCTTCCGAGTGAGGGTCGGCTTGAGCGGGAGCGTGGTGGCCTTCCGGCGCGCTATGGTGGTGGGCGGGTTGGGCAGCTTGCTGAGGAGCGGCCTCATTCTTTCGCGACTGGTCTTCGGCGGCACGGGCTTGCTTGCCTGTGGTACATGTTAGTCGGGTCGCACACATTGTCGGCCAAAGGATGGAGACAGGAGAAAAAAATTACATACCGTGGCGGATGAAGTTCTTGAGCTGTTGAATGGTCGACATGGCTGGAAAAGGTGTCGCTGGGGCGCGACGAGCCACTTGAGAGAAGACGGTGGGGGGGCAGAGCTCTACAGTGATGCTAGATGAGACGGATGAAGGACGCCTCTCCTCTTGATACTCCGGGGTCTGTAGGCGAGGTTGTTTCTCGTCGTAGTCTAAATCGTCGCAGTCGAGATCGTCGCAGTCGGAGGCTTCGTTTTCGGGTGTTCTGGTGTATTTGTAAGAACTGCAAGGACGGAGGAGCGGCCGATGTCGTCAGGAAGCCGGGACGAGACAGGGCTGGTGGACCAGGGCTCAAGAGGCGGGCTGGCGCGAGTTGGCTTGCGTGCGGCAGATGTGCGGGGTTTAACGAGTCTCAGGACGGAGCTGAGGAGGGTTCGTGCGCGGGACTCGGTCGTACAAGGTGCGTGCGATGGGAAGCGAGGCTGACGGAAGAGCCGGAGAGGGAGGAATGAGGGAGGGAGTGTTTGGACGAGAGAAGCGGACGAAGTTGGGAGAAATGCGGAAGCGGAAGTGGAAGAGGAGGAGGAGGAAGAGGCAGAAGAGTTGGCTGGTGGGAATGGAGAGTGCGAGTGCAATGGAGTGCAGGTGTCAGTGCCAGTGGGCGGTTGACAGCGGACGGACAGTGGACAGTGGGTATCGTCAGTGGGAGAGATTCCCTGGCGGTAGGTGGCCCGGCGGGGTGAGGAACCTGGAAGTGGATCCGCCTCAGTGAGGTCACTGAGCTAGGTACCGAGCTGAGAGGTTCTGGGCTCGCTGCAGGGTGGAGTCGACAGCCACTGTTTCGTCTAGCACCCGACGCCTTGCTGCTGTGCACTGCACCTTGACGCAGCGTTGTGATGGTGATGAGAGAAGAGAGAAAAACACACCAGGAGCAGCAGAAGACAGCGACGGGCTCCGGGAACGAGTGCGAGAGGGCCGGGCAGTTTAGGTTTTGGTGTATTTGTAAGGACCAGCATGAGTGCAGTAGCTGGTCATTGGATCCAGGACGGGAGTGGTCGGTGCAGTCTCGTGGCTGGCTCGTGGCTTTATTCGTTCCCGTTGGACGGGCAAGGATGAGAAACAAGAAACTAGGTACGATACCTCCATACATACGCACATAGGCACGCACATAGGTACGCACAGCACATACGCACTACGAGATATTGTCATGCACCTGCCGCACCCAAGCACCCGCGCAAGAAGCTGACCAGAAGCTAAGTTAGGTATTGCGACAGTGGAGGTGGAGGTTTTAGGTACCCGACCCATCTGGACGGGCAAGGTAAGGTATGTATCCATCCGTCTCAATGGAGCTAAAAGACGGCGTCCACGGCGGGAATGACAGAAACTAAAAACACGCCGCCAAAGCCGCCGCGCCCGCCGCTTCGGCGCGAGCTGGCGAGGAAGAGAAGAGAGAGAAAAAAATACTTGAAGGCATCCCATCCCTCGGCCTGGGAGCCGGCTGCTGTCACATCTGAGGTGTGTGGGTGTGGAGGGGTGGCAGGTGGCATCATCGCTTTCATCATTCACCGGCGTCGTACCTGGGGGCTTGATGCAGTCGTTAGTCAGCGAGGGACGATCTCATTGAGAAACGCGGTGATCCCTCCAGCTGTCAGCTACGAGAGTACCTGGCATCCTGGTGAAGCTTCCCGTCACAACGGATAGCAGATGCAGAACGGTTCCATCGCAAGAGGCCGATCGAAGAACCGTGCCATGCCGCCAGGCACTGCAGCGTCCTGCAGCACTGCGCACGTCCGCCTCTCCGCAGAAACGAGCCTGCATCGACCAAGATCTCGCTTGCTTGCTTGGTTGCTTGCTTGGTTGCTTGCTGCTTGTCAGCGTCAGCGTGGCCATCATCACCATCGCGCAGCCAGAATGGAGCATCCCCACCCCGCCCCGTTATGACGCTGTGGACGACGTCATCATCCCCCCCGTCCACTACGTAGTAGGGGCCTCCACTGGCCTCCAGGGTGGCCCCTCGGCGCTGGTGGCCGCTCTGGGCGCCGTCTGGACTCCCCGTAGCCCGGTCTAGAGGCCGCTCCGCCACCAATCACCGCCTCCCAACGGGCCCCTGCCTGTGCCCTTGGCTCCTTGGCCCTGGCTGCTCGGGATGATGCGCCTTCAGTGGCTACAGTAGGCTGTCCCACAGCGCCCAGGAGGCTTTCTAGTGCCGGCTCCAGCGCTCTCCACTCGGGCTCAACGGGCAGCACCGCGTCTCGGGGCTCGCGAGTCATGGAGCTCCCGATGGGAGGCATTACTCAATGATGACATGGAGACGGCGTACAGATCATGGCGGCAGACATGATCGTTGGGGATTACTCTGCGATATCACAGATTTGCTGCCTCTTCATGCGTGCATACCAGCAGCAGAGACGGCCGCACACAAGCCAGACTAAAAACCGGCTTTTGGCTTTCCGTTTGTTGGGCGATCCAAGTCTAGACCCTGGCTGCATACTTGCCCAAGAGGACCGTTTCTCTGTGCCATCCCATCAATGGCGTGTCTCCTGCAGTCATTGTCTCTGTTTGAAACAGCCATGAATGCTTTCAGTCCCTCATCTCTTGGTTCATTCAGTAGCTTTGCCCATTGCCCTATGACCCTGTCACTCACTCTAGGACTCAATCCACCCTCGACCCTAGAACCTAGGATCGTAAGACAGGGCCTAGCAAGAGTCCAGGATCCATGCTCCATCTGCAGGCTTGATAGTCTCTGCCATCAATCCCACATTTCTCAACCCTTTTCTCTATTGACCTACTGCAAAAACATTCTCGTGTCGCATGCTTGCTTCTTCCCACTCCGGGACGCGGCTCTGCAATGGCGCTTCCCCGGGGCCAGTCATGTCGAGTCACGACAGTTAGCGGGCCGGGAGCTGACACGTGCAGATGCCATCCAGCTCTCAATGTTGATGCTTGTCTCAGCCTCAAAGTGTACATCGAATCCTATCTCAGACTAGCAGGTAGCAAGTCCTAGCCAGTGTTTCTTTGGATCGTCATTTTTGCAATGGCATCTACCCGTCACCACTTTCCACTAGCTCGCTACTCGCAGCACAGAATCTGATGCTCAGGAGCATTCCAACAGCTCATCTCGATGGGTCATGATTGCGGAGTCAGTAAGCAAAACTTCTGGCCTAGGGAGCTCAAGCGTACACACAAAATCCCCGCTTCCAAATGGACGGGACATCCTGGCTTACCATTCGGCTGGGAATGTTTTATTAATTGTCTCGCACTTGTGGATGTAACGACCTCCATAGTAAACTAATTAGCTAGGTGCGAGAAGCAGATTTTCTCCCAATCTACCTGGTAATTGTACTCAACCCAAGGAGCCTACAGCGGGCTGCCTTCTACAGGAAGTTCCGTCTTGAATGGCCCAATTAAGTCAGTCTCAGACTTGCGGGTGAGAATTTGGGACATGGACATGCTTTGCAGACCGCCCAAGTTCACAAGCAGATATATTCATCGGTATGCTTGCTTTATTTATAGCATTTTGGCTCATTATTGCGGCATTCCTTCGGGAGCCAGTTGATCAGATGACGCAAGTAGTGGTATCTGTGATGTTCTTGACTCTTTGTTCATTTATATGTGCTCCAGTCTCTGCCTTCCCTGCTGTGGCGGACATACTGCCACACCCGTCTCTATCAATCTGCCTTGGGGTGGATTCGAGAGACTGAGAATTGGACAACCCACCCACTCACACACTAATATCTTTCTGTGAATATCTTGATCGAAGCCATGTCGATGGTAGTGAGAATAAGGAGACGATAGCGAAAGAAAAAGCAGAAGGGGAGAAAAAGAAGGGCAGGATTTGTGGGTAAAGCGATGCCCGAAAGTATCCATACAAAAAGTGATCCGAGGAACCATAGGGACTTCTAGACAGTATTAATTTACGGTACAGGAAGACGTTGTCCAGAGTAAAAATCAACAGAGATGAGGTGTTTCCATGTTATTTTTCCTAAATATATGAACATGCAATACTGATTGATATCAGAAGCAGCCCCATGCCTCACATAAGACTAACCCCTGGTCTATGACATTATGAGCTAAACTGGGCACAAAAATCGTTGCACTTGCTGATTTCTCCAATTTCATCCCAGCCATGTTTCCGGACAGTCTTCTTTCCCATCAGTGTATTTATAGGAGTTTTCATCCGCGCAAGCCCGTCAAGCTCCACCAAATCCTATACAACTATTGTTAACACATACATCACTGACAGTTGTGTAACAGGTAGGCACTCATTGCGGAACCTAAATCAAGACCAGAAGACCACCAGACATTTGATATCGCAGCATCGCCCTCCGTCAATTTTGGGTTAAGTTCGCTGGATATACAGACTTTGAGGGAAGATTTCTCGATTCAGCAACCCGACCCCAAATCCCATTTGACGCCTTTGTCAGAAACACATTACTTATTTGGAAGACATGGCGTGTTCCACAGTCTTGACGACAAGATTCTTCCTTCAAAAGGGTTGTTTATGTCCATATAGCGGGATAGAGTCCATGTCCGACCACCATACGGCCCTGGGGGCCTTGGAAAGTCCGAAACTCCCATTAAGCACACGTCCAGGAGTCGAGATGCGTTTGATGCGATCTTTTTAGGTCTATGCTGAAGATACCTTCAAATTCGACACCAACATGGCCCAAGAGTTGGGAACTCAGTCGAGGAGAGATGAAAGAGCTTTAAAAGACGAAGACTTGATGAGTTGGTCACCTTCATATCAAAGTAAGCTAAGAATGCATATCATAGCAAACCAATTCGCTAGCTATCTACACCAGACATTCATGTGAAAGCTGAACAGCTCTATACTCCATTACCCGGAAACATCCTTGGCCCAGTAGAAACGACTGTAGGCCTCCCTGACCTCGTCATGACCTTTTCAATGGCCTGGAGGAGCTGGAAGTCCCTCTTGGGCGCAGCGACAACATTGGCCACAACAGGTAGGAACTCCGTCTTACCACTAATTCTAGACTCGTAAGGTACGTCGCCAATTGGGATTACCACGTCTGGGGCGCCTAGGATGGGTTGCAGGAAGAGCTCGTCCAAGGCGGACTGCTTCTCGGGTGAGGGTGAAATCTCGTCTCGATAATTCGGCGCCGCGTTGGCCACAGGGACTACAATGAGTGTTTCGGTATTTGGGTCCGAGAAGAGGGTGTCGAGAAGCCACTGTTTGTATACAAGCATTCGTTGCGTAGCATCCTGGTGCTCTGCAGTCGACACACCTGCGCCTTTGGCCCACCTGCGCTGCACGAAGGGAATCACATATGGCGTCTGCCCATTGTGCGTTTCGGAGTAGGTCTTGCGGAATGCATCTGAAGAGTGGTAGAACTGGTGGTAAAAGGTGCGAGTTACGACATCGTCTAGGTACTTGTCCACGTCGTCAGGGGTTCCAGGAGGATGAGACTGTTTCCAGGAGTGTCGAATGGAAAACTGCAGGACTGTGGCGGGAAGCAGCGTCTTCATATCATCGATAAAATGCTCAATGAGTTTCATTTGATCGCCGTTTTGCACTGGCAGGTAGTCGACTGGATATACGAGCTTGTATGCAGGTGGTGACGGGTCTCGAGTAGGGCTTGGTATCCAGGTTTCGACAACACGCCTAAGGGTAGAGAGGCTTCTTGTAAAGACGCACGGCGTATCGAACAGAGGATAGGTTGTAATCATTCCCCTGAGTGACGTTGAGTCGTGGGAGATCCGAAACTCCCAGACTCCGTTAACCAGGGCAGGCCGTCGGCCGCTGCCACTAGTGTCGGTGCCAACACCACAGTCAACCCAGTCATACGCAGCCACTGCCGCAGCGCTCCCACTACTACTCCCAGCTGGAGATTGGTAGCCATCTGCCCGTGGGTTGAAAGCGGTGAGGTAGTCTACCGCATCCATTGGCTCCTCACGAGCGATCATGGAGCTCAGCTTGGTCAACCCAAGGATGTGGGCACCGCTGGTGACCAGAGACTGTACAACATTGGCCGTGAATGGTGCTGCTTCAGCTGTTTCGAAGTATGCCCGATTGCAGAGTGAGTTTTTGAGACCCTCGAGCCAATAGCAATCCTTCACAACGACTCGGAGCCGTGGGAGACCGTTGGTGATAGAGGCCGGTGTTCGCGGAGGGACTGCGATACTGAGGCAGTCATATGATGCGCCAGCGACCTTGAGTTGCAGAAAGCCAGCCGGCTCGGACCTTGAACCAAAAGTTAGCGGTTATCAATCTATCATGCCATCATTTGGAAAAGATCTCACGGTCCGAGTTTGGGCTTCAGAGCCGTCAAAAACGCTCGCTGTTCGTCATCGTACAGACGGCACACGGACTTCAGGGCATTGTTTTGGAAGACGTAAGGGCCGGGGTCTAGCGCTTGTACCGGTCCATCATCAAATTGGAAATCCAGCCACTGGTTTCCCAGGGAATCGAGGTACTCCCGAAAATCCGAAGAAATCTGTCCCGTCTTGAAATTGGTTAGGATCAGCCCGGCCAGAAACGGTCGCTTCTGATAAACATCGCACTCGTCTAGCTTGTCGAGATAAGTCTCTAGCCACGCTTTGCTGAGCTCAACTCCATTTTCAGCAGCAACCAGAGTGACAAGAGAAGGCTCGTTAGGTGTCTGGATACTCGGCTTGAACTAGATTTGCATGAGCATCAGGGCACCAAGGGCGAGCGGCACTTGACCTACTGGAGTAGCGCCCAAGGCAACATACTACACACCCCCGACCTCAAAGGGCATTTTCAGGTTGGGAGTAATTGCCTTTGGGTGGAAAGTGTTGTGGAAGTGTGGAAGTGTTGAAGTGTGGAAGTGTTGAAGTGTGGAAGTGAAGAAGTAAAGAA
This sequence comes from Ilyonectria robusta, assembly GCF_021365365.1. NCBI lineage: Eukaryota > Fungi > Ascomycota > Sordariomycetes > Hypocreales > Nectriaceae > Ilyonectria > Ilyonectria robusta. The sequence goes on along the minus strand of NW_025764437.1, from coordinate 1,255,190 downwards.
GGGTAGAAATATAAAAGTATAGACGTGTGGAAGTGTGGAAGTAAAGGTATGAAAGTGCGAGAGTGTGAATGTGTGAAAGTGTGGATGCGTGAATGTGTGATGATTTCCTTTGTTGACGCCCGTAGGGACGTAGTTGCGCTGCAGTCCATCAAAGACGTCGCGCCTATTTGAGTTCTTTTTTATAGCTTTACTCAATATCATCAGATAGATCAAAGCCATACACATACAGTATTCTCAAACAGTAGAAATATACAGTAAATGCTACACACAGCACTAGAAAAAACAGTAGCTAAACAATAAAGTTGTTACACGCTGATCTTTGCCTGAAGCTTCACTTCAACCCTTCTAACTTCAACCCTGCTGTCTGCAGTCAACGACCTTGCTGTCCGTAGGTAACCTTGAGATAGAAACCTTATTCCGAGCAATAACATATAAGAGAGACGTCTCCCATCGTCAAGAGACCAACTTCCCTTCTAACAATCATCAAATTTCTTCGTCTTTCATGATGACGGACGTCGCGCCTATAACGAAGTATTTACCGACCATGGACAGCCGTTTCGACATTATTCTATTCTTTCAGTAACATCTCTTAATCACTCCACCCGAAATGGTCTAGACGGGGTGTGTTACATACTTCTTTGTCTATCTCGCCCCTTTGGGACCATATACGACGCCCCATCTACTCGCAGGCACAGTGCATTCAGTTTCCTCATATCTATTGAATCAAATGTACTTCGGCATATCAGAAAAATATACAGCTGCTACTGGGTATCCAAAATAACATCAACGCCCAGATCCACCCAGGCTACCTGTTGTACATGCATATTTCTCATACAAGTCATAGAAGAGTTCAAACCGACTCCAGTTCATTGTTATCAAGCCGGCTTCTCTGTTGCTTGGAGGTACGTAAAAAGACTAGGCCAGGTGATCTACAACTTGAAGCACCTATAAGGCACTTCTTGGCTCTCCGCATACGCCTGGAGGCGGCGATTCTTCCACCCATAAAACACCCTGAGACCCAGAGCTACCACAGAGACAAAGAGGAGCAGCGCTGCGTTGGTCCAGTGACCCGTCGGGTACCCTTTTTCTCGCTCGCTCGCTTGATAGATCCAAACTCCCGGGATCTGCCCGAGGCCGCCACCTAGGGACACGTTGATGGCGATAGCGAGACCTGTGGACGCCGTCGTGAAGACGTTGGAGCTGAGCCATCCCAACATCGGTGGGATACACGCGAATGAGCCAGCCGTGGCCATGATAAGACCGCCATATCGCGCTGCATACGCATCCGCCGGGAGCGCTGCAGACATAATGAACCCAATGGCACCGACTGCAGAGGCCGCGGCTGTGTGGACGCCTCTTGCGTTGAAATGATCCGCCGACCATGCCACGAGAACCTGGCACACTGGGGAGTTGTTAGAACGTCGTCCCTCTGGGGTTTGGAAAATCCTTACCGTATGCGATGGCCCACGGAGGCACCGTCATCAATTGCGCCTGCAAGTCGAGGTATCCCAGCCCAACGGTGATGGACGGCGAGAACAGACTCAAACTCGCAAACGCCGGGCTGGCAGCGAAGTAAATTGCGTAGTGCGCATACAATCGCCAGTCAGTGAGCGTCTCCTTGGCCTCCTCCCAGTTCATGGTCGGATGGGAGACCTTGCTACCCTCGTAGTACAGTCGCTGAATCGCCATATCCTTCTCCCCTTCAGTGAGCCATTTGGTGTGCTCGGGGTAGTCTGGTAGGAAAAAGAGGACGAGGAAGGCAGAGAGACACGACGGGATGCCCTCAATGATGAACAGCCACCGCCAGCCAGAGAGACCCGATGTGCCGTTCATGTGGCCGATGCCGTACGCGATTGCGCCGCCGAACTAGGTATTTGTGAGCAGAGCGAGAAGAGACTGGCAACGAGGATCACTTACTGCGCCAGCCAGAGTGGCGGATGCGAGGATAAATGCGACACTATTCTTTGATGAGCATGACTCTTGCGACAACTCGGACAACCATTGCGAAACTCACCGCACACTTCGCTCGTCATGCTTGTACCAAAAGGTGAGATAATAAACCAATCCCGGGAACAAGCCCGCCTCAAACGTTCCCAGCAAAAATCGAACCGCCGTGACGCTCGCAAAACTATTGGTGGCGGCCGTGACGATGGTCATTGCGCCCCAGCAGAACATAAGGAATGCGAGCCATCGGCTGGGCCGCAGCTTCTTGAGCAGCATGTTGCTGGGGACCTCGAAGACGGCGTAGGAGACGAGAAAGACCATGAGGGAGATGATGAACTGGGAGTTGGTCATGTTGGTCTCGTGCTGCATGTCGTTGTTGGTCGACGAGTTGAGGATCATGGCGTTGCCGATGTTGGTGCGGTCGAGGAAGCACAGGAAGTAGATGGCGGCCGAGAGTGGGATGATGCGCATGTCCTGCTTCCAGAGCAGGCTCTTCTCCGTCGGGCTCATCGACACATCGTACACGAACGCCGGGTCCTACAGGAGCACGATGGTCAGGCACGGGCAATCTACAGGGCGGCACACAGAGGAAACGAGAGGGAAGTTTACATCTTTGATGATGGTGGAGTCGACATCGTCTTCGGCCACGGGAGGAGGGAATGGCCGCGGTATCTTTTCCGCAGGCCACGCCGCCATGTTGAACGCCTGCGCTGGCTCTCAGCAGCGGCCGCGGCGCAATTCAGAGTGATATGAGGCAATGGATACAGCGATTCGACGGAGGGCGGAGCGTCGGACGATGAACGAGGCGCGATGCGATACAGCGGCGGCGTCAAGCGATGGATGTTTCACGACGGTGCGGCAACGACTGTCCAGGAGCCAAGACGAGGGGAAGGGGCGTCCGCCAAGAACAGAGATATCGTGATGACGGGTAAAAAAAAAGCGAGAGAGATGGGAATGGGTTTTTGCTAGGCCAAATCAGACCGCCGTCTCGGGACGAAGAAATGCGGGGGAGAAGTCGGCGGCCTTTTTGTCGCAGCTTCGCTCGCCAGGGCTCCACTGGCCGATCAGATCAGTTCAACCCTCCCACCCCGTAATGACTCGCAGTGGCGCCATGGAGGCCTGGATGAGGGAACCCGGCCGGTGGTTGACGCAAGGGTGCGTTGCGCTGCGTTGCGCTGCGCTTTGTTCGTCTGGTCGGCGTAGATGCGCATGCGCCGAGTTGAATATCTCCGGCGGGCCGCCCACTCTCGCCGCGATATGCGAGGTGACGATGCAGATTCCCATGTTTTCGTACTCTCCCCGACCATCCCAACGACGCAGGGCACGCGACACTTGGTCCCTCGCTTTGCTTTGCTTTCTGCCGACGGGTCCGGCGCGGAGGGGACGGCCATGCCTCGCAACATATGACACGCTGCGGTGGCTCCGGAGACTACGGTCGCGAGCCTAGGGTATTCATTCAACCGCTCCCAAGCCGCAATGGCATTCCCGTCGCACCGAGCACGCGACCCGAAAATGCATCGTAAAAGCGACCACGCGTCCCTCCCTCCACTCGCCAGAAGGCCAGGGTGGGATCCGATAGTCCAATTGTGGGAGAGAACTGCGAGCCCGTGGTGGGGGCGCACTCTGGGAACAGGGAACAATAAGAGACGGCCAATGCTCGAAGTTCGCCTTGGCCGTCATGATCCGATGGTCCCAGGTTTTGGGTGCCTCCCTGCAAGCACTACAACGCCGGCACAGATCCCCCCGACGGACTTTATTTCTTCTCGTAACTGCCGACATGCGCAATCGAGTGCTTGTGATACCCGAATCTCCCGTCCAATTGTCAACTCGGACTGCTTTGCCCCGGCATGTCTCCGAGCGCCCCGGGCCGGGGTGGACCCAGTCTCGGGTGGCTGGTGCGTGGTCCTCCGGTGCCGGCCAAGCCCTCCGGGGGGCCCTGATGACGCAGTTCGTCTACGATCGACAGGCTAGATTGGCTGCACAAGTTACAAGGAAATCGATTGTAAATTTATCTATTTACCCAGGCGATGAAACCGAGGCCCTTCTCTGTGTCTGCCCAGATTGCCAGATAGGGTCGTTTGTGATTAACAGAGCCTGTGTTCCTACCCGAGTGGAGACGGACGGTGTTCAGTGCCTGATTCTCAACGATTAGCAGCTCTCCCAGTTGAGTCACGTCACTCCTGCGATATCGCTGGGATCTTCATTGTTTTGACCGCTCTGAGCACACCCGTTTATCTAGTTACGCGGAAATCAGAGCCCATCGTCGCCTTATCACCGACGCGAAAAATCCATCCTGCACCAATCGGATTCCAAGTCCTCGACAGAAGCCCAATTGCACCAGCAAGGGCAAATCCGATGCCCGCAATCACACCCCGTCTAGTTGCGCCGTCTCTCCGTGTCTACTCCTCCCACTCAGAATCCTCCTCGGCTGGCCAGAAGAACCAGGTGACCACCATGCAAAACTTCAACCCAGCCGCAAGCCACAAGGCCCCGGCAATGCCCACAGAACTGTTCGCAAACAGCCCACCCAGCACCGCACCTAGCACAAGAAGCAGCGGTGCAACGACCCGGCGGTTCCGCCCCACGTTGTGAAGCGCGAACAGGTCACGGTCCGAGAATAGGTCGCAGTAAATGCTCGTCAGGACCACGCTTATGAATGCGTTCTGCCGGAGCGCTCGGCTCGCGACCGCCTGTCCGCAGCTCTGAAATGCGATCAGCGCAATGGGCACCAGGACGTTCCACGCGAAAGGGTCTTCATTCCCGGTTGGTGGGTACGTGGTTGTGATGAGCGCCGCGGCGATAGTCAAGAGCGCTTGGGCTGCAAACGATGCGCACAGTACCCAACGGCGCCTGGGTGAGAAGAAGCGGTGGAATCGGGCGAAGAGGAACGATCCAACGCAAAAGGAACTGATAGAAACCGCCGACTTGAAGAGACGTGGTGATGTCGTAGTTGAAACCAGGGATGCGAGTCCCAGCCCGACGTAGACCGTGTTACCTGACTGCGTGTTAGCACTGACGGCGAGTTGCTGGACTCGGAGCGCAGTTCGTGACTTACCCGTCTGCATAGACACGAACGAACCCCAAACTTGGATTGAACAACTATCCAAGAGTCCCGTCACCAGATAGCAAGCAAGCAGAACCGCATCTGCCCATGAGCAGGATACCTCGGCTCCCATCCTCGCACGCAAACCCACACGCCCCTTGCGTGGCGAGGATCGTGAAAGCAGCGGCGCATTCTCGTCGACTACACGACCATTGTGGCGGCCGTTGCCGGCGGTGCCGTTACTTAGTAGACCGGTCATGATAACTGGAGTCTCACGACGCGTCTTTCTAGCCGAGGAATCCAACAGACGAACAAACGGGACTCTGACGAACTTCAACTGTGTTTATGACAGAGCGACATTTTGCTGGTGGAGACTCTGAGCAAAATAAGTTCAACCATGGAGTTCGCGCTAATAAGCGGCCACCCACTAACACGGCAACATTCCCAAGACAATCACAAAGTACACCGCACTTTCACACTGGGGCGGACGAGTTACTGTGTTTGGCGTAAACAGTGGAATTAGTGAGAAGTGCCCTATCATGGTGAAGCAAGAGAAAGACAACTTTATTCCTGGCCTAGCTTGTTGGTCTGAGTGTGTGGTTCGTCAGATCATGCATGCTCTGGGCTTGGCCGTGATATCACAGGCTCACCGTTCACCGGGTCATGCACAATTTGGCTCACCTTAAAATAAGCACAACCATGCATGGTTCACATTTGTTTACTTGATCCAGGTTTAGAAGCTTCATAATTGTTTTAAAGTGGCATAAATTTTGAATTGCGCTATATGCTACCCCCTGGGTTTTTCTACACCAGTTCCTCAGTGTCCCATAACCTCGTTCATTTAGACCTAGATCTGATGGGACCTGCCAATAAATTTGCTATTCACAAGAAGGTAAAAATAGAATGAAGGTAAAATCCTAACGTCTCCGATCACATCCACCACCTAGAAACATTTCCCAACTAACATCTCCTCTTCGGAAATTCTCTGCTTAGTAGCCCCTGTGAGGCACGGCCTGGGGGGTCTGGGTGACGTAGACGGTCTTGACCACAGTGTGGGCAGAGCACACCTTGGTGTTGTTAGCACCAGAGGCCTGGCCAGCGGTGCGAGTGCGAGTGCTGCTCTTGCGGGTCTTGGTCTTGCGGGTCTTGGTCTTCGTCTTGGAGACCTTGGTAGAGGTGGAAGTAGTGGAAGTGGACTCCTCCTCGTCGCAGTCGCCCTCATCATCATCGCCAGCCATGGCGGTGGTGGTAGGCACAGACGGGGTGATGGCAGAGGTGACGGCGTCAGTAAGCTGAAGGGCAGGAGTGGTCTCAGCGGCGGAGGAGGCAGCGGCGGAGGTCACGGCGGCGGCGGCCGAAGAGGCAACACCAGAAGAGGCAACGCCGGAAGAGGAGGGCGCGGCCAGGATGTTGGACACGGACTCAGAGAGGGTGACGAAGGTAGGACGGGGAGCATCCGAGGGCAGAGAGGTGGTGGTCTCGGCGGTCTCCTCAACGGCCTTGACGGAGCTGGACACGGCAGCGACGGTGGACTGGACGGCAGCGGCGGAAGAGGCAGCAGCAGACTTGGTGGGAGCAGCAGACGAGGCGACAGCGGACTTGGTAGCGGACTTGGTGGCAGCGGCGGAGGAGGCAGAGCTGCCAGTACCGCTTCCGTTGCTCATGCAGGCGAAGGACATCTTGCTAACGGCGCTGCCAGTGGTAGGGCCGGTAAGAGACCATGCCATGGAGACGTAAGGCCAGCAGATACGGCCGTCGGACATGGTAACCATGTCTCCGGCAACGGTGGTGTCAGTGGAGGAGATGGCCTCACCAGACTTGGCGCCAGTGCTGTCGACAAGCTGGAACTTGGTACCGGCGAAGGTACCGCGGCAGCCCATAGCATCGAAGTCGCAGATGGGGTTGGAGATCTCCTCCCAAGAGACAAGGGCGTTGGTACCATCGAAGGCGGCAACGTGGGCGTTGGAGCAATCGTTGGAGCCCTCGGTGATCCAGTTGACCTGGCTGTCACCGTCCTCAGAGCCGACAACGGAGGTGGCCTGGGATCCCTTGAGGGTCTTCTTGTCGGAGAAGAGAGCGATGGCGATGTTTCGGTTGTTGGTGCGGTTCTGGGAGGTGGTGTAGCCGGCGCCCATCCACGAGTTCTCGGTCAGGTCAATGGCACCACGGGAGACCCAGGAGAAGATGTACGAGTCGGAGTCGATGAAGCGGGCGAGGACACTGTAAGAACCGCTCATTCCGCCCATGGGCTCGTTGCTGGCACCGTTGATGACGTGCTCGTTGGAGACCTTGACACCGTTGTTGCCCATGCCCTGGGTCTCGGTGTTCAGCCAGATAGCACCCTGGTCCTCGGCGCAGAGGGACGCGAAAGGAGCCTCGTCAGCCGCCTCGAAAGCAATACCGGTGTTGTGCGAGCAGCCCCAAGAGGAAGAGGCGCCAGCGATGGTCTCGAGCTTGCCGGCCTTGGTGATGTAGCGGATGGCATCACCGAAGTGGCCGGAGGCGGAACCAGAGTAAGAGGTGACGACGATGTAAGCAGCATAGTAACCGGCCTTCTCAGAGTAGACAAGGTCACCGTTGATATCAGGGGAGGCGAGAGAGTCGGAGGCATCGATATCAGGGCCACCGAGCAGGGTTCGGAAGGTCTTGACGCCATTGGTGTATCGGTACAGAACGGCAATACCAACACCGTCAGCCTGACCACTTACGACCTCGTTGGTAAGAAGAGCTTTAATCACATTAGCATTGAGGTCCGTCACAGTTGAGTTGCATAGATTGGTGTCATACCGAAACCGTCGTCGTGAGCGACGAGGCCACCGGCCTCCAGACCGCCGGAAATGCTAACGGCGGTGCCAACAGCCGCGAAGGTGGTGGGGTCAACACCCTGGACGTGGACGCCAGTGCCGCTGGAGTCGAGGTAGGCAAGGAAGGCCTTGGAGCCATCGGGGGAAACGGCGAAGGGGGTACGGCGATGGTGGGGGTAGCCGGTCCAGTAAGCCTCCTTGATGGGGTTGAAGGAGCTGGTGAGGCTCAGCGAGTCGACGAAGTTCTCGAGCGAAGAGGTCGAGATCTTGGCGGCCGCCAGCGCCAGGCCAGCGGCAAAGGTGAAGAGGTGTCGGGTTTGCATGGTGAACAAGTCAGAGAACGAGAGAATCAAGATATCGCGAGTAAGAGAGTGGACTCGGTCGATTCGGTAAAGATCGTGGAAAAGAAATCAAAGAATGTGAAAGACCCCAGGTCAAAAATGCAAAGCCACAAAACTGGTTGATGAGCTTCCAGAATCCAGTGTAAGCCAGGCGGCGCGGGATCTTATAAACAACGGCGGTGCCTCGCTTCTCCCCGGACCCACGGGCCGTATCTTGTAAGCCGGGAGCGACGGCTTCGGCCAAGCCTGACCAATGTAGAAGTCCATCGGTGGAAAAACTCCAAACGTCCATGAACGACTAGGTTTTCGGTTATGGGGCCTGGACTTTGCAGGCGCTCATTTTACATCAGACAGGCAACAGGTGAGGGGGGTGTCGATGCTGGGTTAAGGCGTTTCAAGCCCCGGTCTCGTTCTGACAGGCTGGGATGGGCCTTAGCTTTGATTACAATTCTCTGTATTTGTGAGTCCACTGGGGAAAATACAAGGCCAGAAGGGAAATAAAAGAATCAAATAGTACATAAAATAGCAATACAATAAGATAAATAGTGTAACGTGAGTTGTGAACACTCTGTAGTGGTATTGGGACACTCCTACGGCGGTGTACTAATATGTGGTGTAGTCCTTACACCGATTGAATAACAAGGGTCATCAGCTCACCAACGACCCCGTCTGCCGGGGCCGAACACGAGGTTAGCGGATGGACTCACTGGTGGAGCATCAACGGCCGTGTGCCTAGCCTGGGCCTAACCCGAGCGTGGGTTCGGGGAACGATATGGATACCCACGAGGGATGGTTTCGAAGTGTCAGGCAGTAAACGAGATGGACCCAGGAGCATCTCGAACAAAACGGGGCCACCTCAGAAGGTGGGCGGTTTCTTTCTGCGGGGTACAGTCCCTAATTTCACAGAGCTCGCAATGGCAGACAGGGCTCATGCAGCGGGTTCTCACGACAAGTGCTGCCATGTTGTTGGTTTGGCGCCCCACGGCTCATGATCTTAGTGAAGACGCCATCTCGGTTGATGCCGAGGAGCCCCTTTCCTTTCCTTTCCTTTGTCAGCTAATCAACAATTGCCGTATTCCTAAATCACTTTTCGCCTTCGAGATTATGTTGAGGACAAGTCGAGTCCGGGTGGTCGGACCACAAACACCCAGCCTCTGATAAAGCCTTGGCCAAGAGTTTTGTATGCTTGCCCCTGTTTCGAGAGGTTTCGAGACCATTGCGTTGCCATTGGCCACCTGCTGATCAAAACATCAGATCCATCGTAAGGCAGGGAGGGATCATTGTTGACCGCAGAGCCTCTCGATCGGCAGAGACTGTTCAGAAAGTATTTATTGAAGGGCGACTCTAATTCGTCGAACCCAGGACGACAGCAGCTTAGGAGGGGAAATAATGGCAACGATCAATTAGGAATGTAAACGCGACCAGTCACGCGGCTCCAGGAACGAGGCACACCGGGATCAACGAGGCAGCGCCGGGACTCATTCGATCTGCCGGGAAGCGAGGCGGATCATCAAGATGTAACCCGCCAAAAAAGCGAGACCGAGTGTGTACCCTCTGAGGAGCCTGAAATCACGTCGTATTCCAGGTTGCATTGGCGCGTGGCACAGAATGGGATGAAACGCTGCTTGTCTGGCCCACCTTGGTTGTTCCCTCTCTTCTCCTGGCCACTCGAAAACAGATCCGGACAGCTAGCTCAATTCACGTAAGCCAAAGTTAAGTATATTAATTAGAGACCGCGCCTCTGCAGCAGATACAGTGATCGATCCGGTCCTAACACGAGCCTCATCGGGCGGCGTCTCAGGGGGCGACTCCCGCCACGACGCATCTCCGCGGCCCCTAAAAATGCCAGCGCGGGGGGCCGGCGCCTACAAATAGTCGCCATTCGCCCCCTAAAACTGTCCTGAAAAAAGGCCAAGCCCCCCAAAGTCCCCTCTCCGTCCTAGTTAGGCCGCTATACGCAGAGTCGCACCTGTAAATAGCTGGAGGCGGCCGCCCTACAGCTGGGCTATGCCGGTTCCGGCGCCGGGAGACTCATTCGGGCCTGAAGGATTGGCTGTGCCTCCGCGCGGAACTCGTATAACAGATGTGAGGCAAAATATGTATCGCGTGTTGATTACGAGAAGATGCCTAAGAGCAAACCTCCCATACATAGTTATTTGGTTCATCTTGCGACCGTAGCCTCCATGTCGCATTTTCATCTTTGCTTCACCGTCTCGTCGCCCAACAGCACGTTCAGCATCAACTCTCCTCACCATGGCTGGACTTCAAGGCGGACCCTGGAGAAATCAGCTCTCCAACGCCCTCAATGCCGTGGCCATCCTTGGCGGCGTCATCGCGACCCTGTTGGCGCTCATTGTATTCACCGCTGGTACCAGCCGCAGCGGTGACCACCTAATTCTGAAGGACCTGGCGTTTGTCTCGGTATGATTTTTTCCTCTAAGCGACCGTACGACTCAGCGTTTCGACGTTTCGAAGTTGCGATTTTCAACACGTTGGCTCTTAGCGTCTCGACGCTTCTCGCTCTTCCGCATGCTAACCTGAAGTCATCTGTAGTTTGATGGAATCATTGCCAACAACGATTCTTCCGAGTTCCTGGTCCACCTACACTGGTTCGTCAACTCGTTTTCGTGGGAATACCCCACAGCTCCAGAGGGAATACCAAAGGCTGGCTTTGCATCCAGAGGCCTTCATTTCTCCTCCAACATTGGCTCCGACCTCCGAAAGATCGCCGCAGATCTTGAGCTTCCCCAGAAAAGCTACGACTGCCCCAGCCCCGGTCCCTACGGAAAGCCCTGCGAAAACGTCTTCTTCGAAGCATGGCGCTCATTCGCCACCGTCAACGGCCTCCCTGTCTTCGGCTGGCTAACCTGGATCATGGTATTCTCCGCCATCGTGATGTGCACCCTGGTTATTGCCCAGGAATGGATGATCCGGAAACGGCCCTACTGGATGAGGTGCCGATGCTTGATTGGGAAACGATTCTGCCCAAGCCCGACTGGCACCAGGGAGGAGATTGAGCAGCTCGATGACCACGCGTGGGACAAGGTTCGTCTGGCCTACTGGGGCCTGACGGCAGCATACTTTGCGCTCCCAGCGGTCCAAGGCACGCTCACCTCTATATTCCTTCCGCATTTCATCGGCTACATGGAAGAGCGACTGCCAGAGGGTATCAGCATGAACGTCAAGAGGAATATGACGGGTGAAATGATGCTGTGGGGCGCCTACGTCGCGAGCCAAGTCAGCGCGCTCTGCATTGCGGTCAAGTGGCTGTTGAGCAGACGTCCCAAGGGATGGATGGACGGGCAGAGTCTGGGCGACTTGGAGCGGTCATCAGGGGATGAGCCTGATGAGACTATTCCGTCTGCACGGGGAGAGGCTGATAGTAACGCGAGGTACACTGACTAGGTAGGGCTTGAACAAATATTGCATGTAGATACTCAAAATAATACAAGGCATGTAAAACTGAGATGTCCATCATTACCACCCATGGGATTTAGCCCAATTAGCATGCCCTGCCCTGAGGCTGTCCCCAACAGTGGTCATCTTCATGCCAATAGCCCTCCCCGAATGTTCCTCAATTGGGCATTCGTACCACATTCAGCCCAGCGCGCCAACTCCCCACACATAACATATGGCGAAAAATGACCATGACCTAAATATTTTGTTACTAATAGCATTATATCTTGACTCGCTAGTACTTGCCTCTTCGCTTGACCGAATGGACTTTGCCAGATTTGTCATGCACCCCGCAATCCGGAGGTCCACACGACTCATATCTAGGAGTGGTTCGCATCTACCGGTAGTCTATCTCCAAGCGGGGGAACCGGCTGCATATCTCAGAATGATCCGGGACCGGCTACGGACCGGCGCCGTCTCAATGGCTCTTTAATGCGACCTCGCCCCTTCGATGTTCGTTCTCTGGCAGAGGAATCAACCCAAGCTACAGTCCAACATGTTCTCTTCAGCCACTATTAGAGCAGCGCCGCTGCGACGGCTTGCGGTCCGACAGACCATCCGCTCCTTCAGCCATATCAACCCTCAATCACGCCTCATTATTCCCTCTCATCAAGCCTCCCAGCGTCTCGTGAACCAGTCCAAGCCTATCAAGCACTCTGCGTCGTTCGCTACCAGTGCCGAGGCCGTTGCGCCGGCAGCGGAGCCCGCCGCCGCCCAAGAAAACCAGAACTTCGCTGCCGTGGCCACGGGCGGTATCCCGTACCCGGGGATCCCCAAGATTGAAGACCCGTACCAGAAGCGCCAATGGCAACTCGAGCATATGGCGGGTGCCTTCCGTGTGTTTGCGCGGTTGGGCTTCACTGAGGGTGCTGCGGGACACATCAGCGTCCGTGACACTGTTGACCCAAACACATTTTGGATCAACCCAATGGGCAAGCACTTTGGCATGTTGAGGGCCTGCGACATGGTTCACATCGATGAGGATGGTCAAGTCATCGGCGGCAACCGCGCCGCCGTCAACGCCGCCGGCTTCATGATCCATTCCGCCATCCACAAGGCCCGCCCCGATGTCCACGCCGCATGCCACGCACACTCCAAGTTCGGCAAGGCGTGGTCGACATTCGGCCGGCCGCTGGACATCATTAACCAGGACGCCTGTATGTTCTGGAACAACCAGAGCGTGTACTCCAGCTTCGGCGGAGTCGTGCTGGCCGCCGAGGAGGGCGAGAACATCGCCAAGGCGCTGGGCCCCGTGAACCGCACTGTCGTCCTACAGAACCACGGGCTGCTTACCGCCGGCGGCACCGTTGACGAGGCGGCGTACTTGTTCTCGTTGATGGAGCGCTCGTGCGAGGTGCAGTTGCTGGTGGAGAGCGCCGGGTTGGAGAAACAGGCTATTGGCGAGGAAGAGGCCAAGTTCACGTATGAGGTCAATGCTGACCCAGTAAGTTGCCCCCGATGCCATGGTCTTGCTGTCAGTACTAACTTGGCATAGGAAACGCTTTATACCGAGTTCCAGCCTGACTTCGAGTATGAGATTTGGAAATCCGGTGGGGAAGTTACGAACGGGCTGTAGAAGGATAGGAGCAATCCGATGCCAAATTGAATTCATTGTTTATATTGATAATAGGACGGTGCAACATTTGTATTCTATGCGGATCATTGCACCTAGTGATGTGCGGCGCGGTCCCGGGTACGAGCTCGGAAGTTCTGAAGTATAGGGTAGCTGCCCACGAAATCGTCCATCCCAGATTTACAATTGCTATTAGAATTTAGGCATCTTATGTTCTAAAAAAAGACAAGAAATTTTGGTAATAATTCCAGAGGATATGTCTAACCTAGAGTAGGATTACTGATTCCGCGATTATCTTATGAATTAGGTTTGAATGTAGATACCGCTTGAACCCGGCTGCAACCTGCCTACCTATCACGATTCTCCGCATGAAGTCATCAGCGGGATCGGGAGCTCCCGTTCCAAAGGCACCAAGTCCATTCATACAGTGGGATGCACAGAGTTTACACCCGATCTAAGTCACTCATATAGTACACTAGTCTATCTTAGGGTACAGTTTATCTCTAATACAAGGGTTAAGGTAAGGGTTATGGTAAAGCATTTATATTTATATTTATTTTATCCCCAAAAAATACATCATTATAATGCCGCAGCAGATAATCGCCTGCCTGGTCAGGCTCTCACGGTACGCTTGTGCTTCGGCGAGGCTGAGGTGTTGTCCATGCCTGAGGCAGGCAGCCCACCTACCTGCCCGACATTGTCACCTTTCAGCCAAACCACAATCTCACCAAACCACCACGTTAGCATCCCCACCAAACTTCTAGTCATCTCTCTGCTCCACATCATGGAGAAGTATCTCGGCTCCGTGCTACCATTCCTCAGCGTGGTTGAGGCCGTGAAGACCCTGCCCCGCACAGGTTGGGGGCTCCGAGGCGTACCAAATCCCGAGCACGTCGGCGACCATATGTATCAGATGGCTATGCTCTGCATGGCGTGCCCGAACGTACGTCATAGGAACAGTAACTTTCAACAGTTCCCTTCCGACTGATGGTTTCGCAGTTCGAAGAGAGCGAGCGGCTGCGTGCCGTTCAGATGGCGGTCGTGCACGACGCCGGGGAGGCCATCGTAGGAGACATAACGCCATCTGATGGCGTCAGCCGTGGTCAGTGTGGGGATCGGGGGTCTACCCCTTCTCTTTCTATCACCTAACGATTCGCAGAGGAAAAGGCGCTACGGGAGAACCTGGCCTTCAAGTTCTTCGACTGCCTTCTCAAGCCGTCCAGCCCTGGATTCGCCGCGGAGTTGGCCGGCCTGTGGAGGGAGTATGAAGAGAACGAGACCAAGGTCGCTCAATTCGTCAACCAGGTGGACAAACTCGAGTGCATTCAGCAGGCAGCCATATACGACAAACGCACCCACGGCAAGATTTCCAGGCTTAATGAATTCAGGGCTCTCCGCGCCAAGATCACCGAACCCTGGCTGTCTGAGCTGGCGGATCAAACCCTCGCGGAATGGGATGCCGCTAAAGCACGGCGAGAATCGACAGCTCCCATGATCTTCTTGATTGGTATATGGCCGCCTCGCCTCCCAAGAGCAATTACAAGTTCGCTAACACGCAGGCTTATAGGCGGTCCTGGTGTAGGAAAAGGAACTCAAGGGGCCCGTGCTGCGGAAGAGTTCAACTTTGCGCACATCTCTCTCGGCGACCTGCTACGCAAGGAGCGCGGGGAGCCTGGTTCTCTCTTTGGCGACTTCATCGACGAGAGCATGAAGAATTCCATCATCGTTCCGGCCTTGCTGTCGATGATGCTGCTCAAAGGTTCCATCGAGGCTGCCCTGGCAGAGGGAAAGGCTGGGGTGCTGCTTGACGGCTTCCCGCGAAGCGTCCAGCAAGCTACCGCATTCGAGGAGGAGGTAAGCATCATCTGCGACGGCGGCCTATCCAGTGCGCGTTTCCAGGCTGACTTTGTGTGATTGTCCAGATTTCCGACCGATACTCGACCTTCTTCCTAGACTGTTCAGCAGAGGACATGGTAGCGCGAATCAAGGGTCGAGCATCATCCTCTGGTCGGACGGACGACAGCCCCGAGGTCGTTGCAAAGCGACTGGAGACTTTTAACGCAACCAATGAAGGCGTCGTGAATCATCTAAAGAGAAACCCGCTTCACCGTGTAAGTGACTCATACGAAAGAAGCGGCCTGAATTCATGCTAATTCTTGATTGATAGATCGACGGCGCCGGATCACCAGACGAGGTATACATTGCTATGAAGAAGGCTATCGAGGGTATCCTCGGGGATAAAACGACAGCATGATGATGTACCTACTTTCTGGTCACCCAAACCTTGCTCTTAAATCACCAAGCACATCAATTTGAATTGCCCACAATACTGCCAAAAATGCTCTATTGGTCCCAGAACGTAGACTGCTGAACCAAAATCTCTCCTTCTATGTGCCGCTTCCTCCCCTACGTATCCCTATGACGTAATGCTGGTGAGCCCTTGGAATGCTTCAATTTCCATCCTCCTTTTCTTAAGTCCAGAATTGAGAGCCGATAGCATAAATGCAATCTTCACAGTTGTCTGCCATGTCGACGGGCAGGAAGCCATCTGGGCTGGCGTCATTCGCTGCGGGAAAGTCGGCCGTGACACGAGTCTCCAAGTTTGTGACAATGCTCCATAGGTCCGGCTCTCGCTCCACAATGGACTGTGGCTCTTCGCGCGGCAAGCTACGTAGTAAAGTCGTTAGTTGATCTTGGTGGGGGCGTGGAGTCGGCGGGACCACGGGCTGCAAGTGGTTACTTACTTGACTGTATGAACCTCGACCTCAATAGCGTGTGGCATTGGGATGGTGGGTTCTTAGGTTTTTTATGCAAATTAATCGAGCTAAGAATAGGGAGCTAAGCATAGACAGCTTAGTATAAGAGTAGACGTATTTGCGAGAGTGTGATGGCTTTCGGCGCAGTCCTAAGTTTGGAGACCCATGGGATTATGGAGCGGGAGAGGCTTATTTAAGTCTCCTCCTGTTATGCCCAAAGCCTTTTAATGAAGGAATTGAAAAATTGAACCATATTCTAGGTGAAGATCCGTAATTCATAGAGCCTCACGATACCTCACCCAAAGACCGCATAAACAGACCCCGGGGTCGTGGTAGGCGGCCATTGAGATGCGGGTATGATTGGTTAAAGGTGTCGCCGCCTAATGTCGCCCGGGGTTGTCTTTAGTCGGCCACCCACAAGGGTTTCCATTTGCAGGGCCCTCCTGCTAGAGAGTGCCCAGTGTGATGTGATGGCGATTCTGGTTTGTTGGCAGGCGCTTCCCCAAAGATCAACGCGACGAATGGATGGCATCAACGTTTGAAGAGGCCCGCCTCACTCCAAGCTCGTGCAATAAAGTACACAGCCCGTAACTTAGTTGTTACCTCCGTAAGCGGGAGATTCCTCCACGGGCCTTCAGCCATTAGCATTTTCGCCCGGCTCAGTCTCACTGCAGCACACGTCGCCAAATACGCCACTTTCTATTAAATTGTAAGGCGACCAATAATAGCTGGCGCTCGCCTCGGAGGCAGCGGTGATAGCAGGAATCGAGGATGGAGACGGAGGACAGGTAGTAAATAGGTCGTCAGGCCGTTCCCCGTTCCCCTCCTCGATTTAGAGTCGACCCTAGTTCGTAGTGCGCTGATTATCATCTCCACCACGGTCCACGATGGATCCATGTCCAGACTATGGCGATTTTGACCCCAAGGCCATGAACGGGTTGACCCGCGCCGTTAGTGCCGATGCCACTAACGGCCCCGCAAGCGACTCTCGATCCACATCGATCCCGTCAACGGACCACATCCACCGCAACACATTCGAGGGGCAAGAAGAGCTGTTTGCCGTCGGATCCGGCAACATCGATCCCGTCTTCTTCGACGAGAACCTTCTCTTTCCGCCGCTACCTGCCAACCCACCGCAGATCCCATTCGACATCCCAGTCGACGTGCCAGTCGACGTGCCATTAGACGTTCCCTTCGACTTCCCCTTCGACCCCTCCTTCGACCCCTCCTTCGACCCTCCATTCCTCCATGCTCCATTACTCAACGCCGACACGGCATCCTTCAATTCGTTTCCCGCCCTGCCGCTGGTATTGCTCCCGGGCGACTTATCCAACCATCATCCTGCCATCCACGACCTCAGCTTCCCGGAGCTGACCCCGCCTGCCGCCTTCGACAGCGGTCCTCTGTACCAAGACACGTCCAGCTTTGGAAACGTCGGCGGCTTCGCGGACTTGCTCGAGCTTGACCCCTGGTTCCACCCCAGCGATCCAATGTTCTACACCTTGCCAGAGTCGAGCGGCGGCGAGGCGACATTCCCTCCACCACGGGTGTCCGACCCCGTACCTCCCGTCGAAAGCCTGGGAGAAGGGAGTAGCATCCATGTGGCCCTGAATTCCCATCTTGCACCAACCGACGACAATGAAGCAAATATCGTGGCTCCTACTCCCGTCGCAGCTGCCGACTCTCGCGCGTCGACATCGCACGTTGACGTTGACCGACCTCAAAACGCCCTGCAGCGCATCCACAATAGCAACAAGGTACTGAGAGGCACTGCTTGCAGTTTCTGCTATCTCAACAAGAGAAAGGCAAGTATCGCGCCTAGAATAACGGACCTTGGCCGACTACTCTTAAAGAACTGATTGAGCTAATTGTTTCCGGCGCAAATAGTGCGACTCTAACCCGCGATGCCTGCAATGCATGCTCAAGTCAATACCGGCTGATATGTGCGTCCGGGTCCGCTTTACCGAAGAGCCCATATTCAAGAAGTGTACGTGTGTTTTCCTAGCTGACTTCACTCGTCAGTCAGCCGTCATCCATGAATTACTGACCGCTGTGCGTAGGGAATGTTGGCCTCTACCAATCAAAGATGCGATGGGGGCAACTCGCCTGGGTTCCCGGGCAAATCACTATGAACTTGTACCACTTCGACAATGGGCCAGCCATCCTAGTCAAGTGCCGCCAGTTCATCCCTGACAGTCCCGAGCAGTGTCAGGTTTGGGGAAGGACGCCCGGTGGCTGGAGACTTGAGCCAACGGCTGCCTTTGGCCTTGACTCGGCCGTCTCTGAGGAATATGTCGCGCAATACATCTCCGAGTGCGTTCCGTACTGCGCCGAGGAGGCCGCTCGAAACAGCCCACAGCTCCGCACGATTATTCAAAATGCCTCGCGACAAGACAAACTACTTCCCCTCGCCCTCCAACTCTGGACTGCGAACCGCCTTCTCATGAGAGGGTGGCAGGCGAAGGAAGACCCCGCACTAGGTATCTGTCGAGTCACCGACCCCGAAAGTCCCTACTACAATACCACAATAGCGCCCCGGGTTTTGCAGAACCAAATTGACAGCAGGGTTGAGGCCTTCATGGCTCGGGTCGAGCTTCAGCTTCTCAAAGACCTCCAGAAAGCCATGAAGCAGAAGACGTGTGGCTGGATTGAGATTTTCTCGACCGTGTTTCTTATACTGCGCGTTGCCGAGAAGGATATTTGGAGACTTATGTATTGGCTGCGGCACGAAAACGAAGTGAGTAACACCGTCTGTGCCATGGGAAGTGAACTAACGAAGAAACCTGTAGGCATACAAATGGAAGCACCCCGAGTCGGCCAGCAAGCTCGCCCAGAGGAGCATATTCTGCTGCAACCTCCTCCTGACGTACTTGCACAACGCGGGCTCCGTACCTATCGAGTTCACGAAGTCCAACACACCCTGTACGTGCCCTATCCATCTGATGATATGCCTGTTATTCATTAATTCTCACTGCCCTTCAGCACTTGACCGAATCGGACAGGCGGCGACTCTATACGAGGAGATGAACGACGACAGTGTGGATGACACACTCAGCTCCTTGGCTTTTGTAGAGAACTGGCAGGAGGGAAATGCAGTACAGCCAAAGGAATTCGGTTGTAAATGAGCTTTCCCAATTGGTGGTACCTGTGGAAGGGGTGCTGATGGGCTGGTGTACGCAGATGAAAAACCAGATTGCAGATGCGGAAGAAGTGAAGCATGGGTGACACGGAGAGGAATGATTACTAACGCGAAACGAATGATGCAGATTAATGAATGATATTTCAAAATGGGGTACCTGAGGCAACTTTCGGGTGCGCATATGATTGTTTTCCCAACCAAGTTTGGCTCAGCACCAAGCTCGACGAATTCATCGTGTTCAGCAGGTCAACAGCTGCCACTCCCAGTCATATAAGCGACAGAGGCCTTTCGGCGAAATCCAGGTCTGTACCATGATAAACAAATAGCTGGATCATTTCGACGAGGCGTCAATCAACCCTTCCCGCAAAACCTCTTGTATACCAATACCCAGCTGACAGTCCACACTGGGTGCGGTTTCATCAAGAAGCATCAGTGTAGAGTTAAACATTAAAAGAAAACATAGTGATAGTGGTAGTGAATGTATATTGCTATTGTATGATAGTCCGGAGTATCTGCCCTCCAAACGTGATAAGCAACCACAGATACAGTTGGAACACAGCCTCATTGGGTCTGCGGAGATAGTAGAGAAGCTGATAGAGGCTATTCGGTATACGGAAGATTTGTGTACAACCCTATTCGTCCTCTTACAAACAAGCTACCGTCTTATAACCTAGGAATCATAAGATCCTGCGCGACTGGTCGCATCACGCCCAGAACTTCCTCAGCACCCCGGCTTCCTGATGCCAACGCACCCTCAATCTGGCCTCTCCATACATGACTAGTCTCGGAGCCCACGAAATGTAACCTGTCTTCAATCGCCCACTGGTCCTGTGCGAGGTCACGCACATAACAGGTGGGGAGAGCAGGGCAGGGGACGTGTCGAATCTTGCTGTCAGGTTCAAATCCGGACCAGATTATTTCCATGGGGTCCGGGAAGGGGTTAAACTCGCTGAATAGATCGCTGATATGGGCTACGAGGGTCTCGCGGCGTTGGCTCTCGGACATATTCCACAATTGGCGGCCGGCTTCGCCCGCAACCACGCAAGTTAGCGAGTACAGGCCAACGGCATCGCATGATGAGTCCCGCGTCTCCCAGACGGGGCCGTCGACGCTCTGGGCGAAGCCATTGAGTCCTTGTTCGCGCCACCAGGGCTTCTCATAGGCCAGGACGACCTCGGCATGGAAACCGGACTGCTTAAATTCTTGCATCCACTGCTTGTGCTCACCAAGAGCAGGGCTGAAGTCAATATTGCGATATGAGGCGGTAGGGACGGCGAGGACGACACGGGAGCACTGGAAGACTTCGCCAGCTTCGGTGGTTAGGACAACCTTGTTGCTGGAGGTCTGGTCGATCCATTGGACGGCCTGGGACAGGAGCACGGAGCCGGGCGCAAGGCGCTCAGATAGAGCGTCGCAGATAGACGGGGCACCAGCGCGGAAGCGTAAACGGCGGCCAGAGCGGGCGGGCTGGCCGATGGCGTTGAGGAAGCCGCCGGCGGTCTTGCAGACGAGGAGGAAGTAGAGGGCGGGGACGTCTTCGGCAGTGAGGCCGAAGATGCTGGCAGTCCAGGCGTCGGCGAGCTTCTTGATAACGGGCGTGGCGCCTTGTGAGACGACGAGCTCGCGGACGTTCATGGAGCCGAAGTTGGGGAGCCATAGAGTCGGGTTGTTGAGATCGACGCGCTGCGAGAGGCCCTCGAGGTTGGCGCGGACACGGGTGTACGATCGTCGGTCATCCTCGGAGAACTAGACGCAGAGCCAAGAGGGTTAGATACTTGAGAACAACATGAAAGTGGACATGGAAGCTAGCATTTTCAGCACATACGTTGGGAACGCTGCCATGCTCAAAGCTCCCGGCGCCCTGGACGACGCTCTTCCCAGCGGCGAGCTTCTCCTCCACCATGTCAATGCCGAGCCTGCGAACCAGGTTCCAGGCGCGGGGCTGGTGAACATGGTCGATCCAGGCACCGCAGACGCCGTTCCGGAGACGACCGCCGAGGCTGTCGTGGGCGTCGAGGACGAGGCACGAGATGCCGGCCTGCTGCAGCTCGTGGGCGGCGTTGAGCCCGCTGAGGCCGGCGCCGACGACGATGACTTCGGCGGAGCGCTTGGGCTGGGAGGCAAAGCTCCGGTTTCGGGGGGTTGCGTTGAGGGGGGAAGTCATTGCGGTTTCTGTTCGGAGAGGTCTATCGATTTGTGTTTCCGGATTCGCAGTTGACGTCGTTTTGGTAGGTTGCCTGCTTTATTGTTGAGTGGATAGCTTCAACTCGTTGATGGAGTGGATGGACCAAGACTAAGGTGATGGAGGAGTCAAAAAGCAGGGACCAGCCAACAAGGGAGGAAACCAATTCAAGGCGAGGGAAATATTTTGTCTCTGCGTGGTCATATTCGTCTCAGCGTCAGCAAAAAGAAAGTCCCCAATCCCAATCCCCAATCCCAATCCTAGTCCCACGTCACAACCAACATCATCTCCACCAGCTCCGTAAAATATTCACACCAGACAGCTTCTCTCCCCCACTTGGCCGCGGCCCGTTGTGATGAAGCCGCCCAATCGCCTGACTGCCCATGTTCCCAACTCCACCTCGCTGGCCGCCGTAGGTTTCCTAATTCTGATCCGTTAAATCCAGATCCCGATGCTCAGGTACTTGCCTGCCCACAAGATCTCCGAGCCTGCCCCGCGGTTCTCGGTCTCTAGGACGGAAGGGGAACCCGCACTGCTCCCGGCCATCGCCTCCCATCGCCATGTTTGGCTAAAGCCTCATTCCGGGTGTCATCCCACGTGGATTTTGACAAATCTTACATCACCCGCTGGTATTCTTTTTATTTCAAATTGAAGCGCCTAACAAATCTCACTGGCTTCACAAATACTCTCATTGTCGTGACCTGCTATTGATTGACCGTGTTCTGACTAGCCAGGTCCCCGGCTTCTCCATACCATGCACTCCGCGACTCTTGGCTAGCCCATCTGGGGAGATACATCGCATGTTGTGCGTGCAGCTGATCTAAATGGACCCAGTTCTCAATGTCGACTACAACGGGCCTCGAAGCCGGGGTCATCCCGGGCCACTATCAATCGCAATTGATGAAGCCACCCAAAATTCTGGAACGAAAGCTGCTTGATATGTTCACTGTTTACTTGCAATTTCCTCACTTTTCTTTTATTTAGCCCCTATCCATGAAACCACTCTACAGCGAGACTGTAAATTACTATATTTCGCCCCGTACTACATCTCAGTTGTGGACTTGAATCTCCGAGCTGTTTCCGAAGAACCCCGAAGTCACCGAGAACTACGACATCTGGTAATTCGTACACATCACGTTTCGATTTGCTGGGCATCCGACATTCATGACAAATTACCAACAAACTGCCACCCGCCTTTGATGACCAAATAGTTTATTCGTCACACATGCCATTTTCGGCTTCCTGACCCAAACCCAACACTCACAATAGAGTCCTTCGCCACCACTTCTCCTCCTCTTCCAACCACAACCTCGCATTCTGAGGCTGCGAAAAACCATGACCTTCCTCCGGCGCCACGATTATCTCTACATCGCCTCCCTTTGCCTTTATAGCGTCCGCCATCTGTTGAGCCTGGTCAATTGGCGTCACTCTGTCCTTCGCACCATGTAGTAACAGCAATGGCGACTCAATCTTGTCCACGTGATATAGAGGGCTCCGGTCGCGACAAATTCTCTCTTTATCCTTCTTGCTCGAGCCTGAGGGAATAAGCAAGTGATCCATGTAGTCTGACTCAAGCTTATGTGTGGACTCGTCCAGTCTCTTGAGGTCACTGATACCGGAGAGGCAGACACCCGCCGCAAATGTCTTCGGATGACGCGTCAACGTCCGAAGTGTGTTGTAACCACCTGCACTGACGCCGGTGATTCCCACTCCACCGGATCTCACTTTTTGCGTCGTTATCAGGTATTCTGCAAACTCCGCAGCGTCGTTCGAATCCAGCAGTCCCCAGTTGCCAAACAGAGCCTCGCGGTACTCACGCCCATGTCCACTCGACCCACCATGATTGAGCGCAAGGAGAGCATACCCTCGCGAGGTAAAGTATTGGGTCCGCAGTTTTAGGCCGGGGCCTATGTAGGACGTTGGGCCTCCATGGACCACCATTATCAGGGGCGGTAGCTCGCCGTCCGGTGCTTCAAAGTTTGGATTGTGTGGCGGCCACAGGAAACCGTGAATGCGTCTACCTGACGATTCCCTTGAAGTAATAACCAAGGACTCTGGTTTTGAGTAGAGCGATTCTGGAAGTTCTTCTTCTGTCGACTTCCGTATAGCAGTGATAGTAAAAACATCTCCAAGTTCGCATCGATATAATGTCTGAGGACTGGCCGCCCCGCCTCCGATGACAAGGAAAGACGAGTCATCTAGGCGAGCCACTGAATCCAACATAATTTCGGATAGCATTGATGCATCTTCAATTGTTGTCCATGATCCTGTGTCCAGGTCGACGATATTCAGCTGGGACACTCCGGCGGTGACGGGGCAAGCCACGAGATATCGTTTCGATAACGGGGCATATGTGTGACTATACGACATCAATTGTTTGAGTTTGCTAGGCACCATCGAATCAACTCACCTCCCCTGAAACCAGCGAATCTCACCAACTTCAGACTGGCTCAGCTCATCAAACTGGACCTCAACAGGTACATCTTGGCCAGGTGGGATCCGGAACAAGCGACGATACCCGTTGGGTTCCTTGCCGAAGAACAGCGACCCATCAGGGCCCCATCGCGGCTCAGCAACGCCTTCGCGATCTTTTCCAGCAATTAAGTGAATATCTGAGATGGCACCGTCGGCTTGCCAGGTCGCAGAGCACAGCTTCGCTGCATCGAAAGGGAGGTCAGGATGGTTCCACTCCAGCCAAACCAGTTTCGTCCCGTCGGGACTGAAATACGGAGTGTAGTAGAAGTCAGCACTACCAAGAATCCTTTTGACTTCTCCTGTTTCGGTATTGATGGCCACAATGTAGTTCCTGACTCCGTCAGGAGTGTCGTGCTCGTGATCCTCCTCGTTGGCCAACACCCAAGGATGAGCCGGATGAGCATCAAAGTCGGAATACCTCAACTTGGGCGAGCCTACGAGAAGTGAAACCTCCTTGGTGTCTGTATTTAGGGTGTGGACTGTGTTGTCCTTGTGGGAAAAGATGATGCGGTCGTCGGGGAGCACGGCATATGGCGAGCCTCCATACTCATAGACTGAATTACTTGCACTGTACTCGGCGGGAAGGATATCCTTCAGTCCATCTTTGGTGATTTCGATAATCGAGATGCCACCAGCTTCTCGACTCTCAGTGTAGAAGGCCCGTCCAGATTTAGCCTGCGCCCTAGTCAGCACGGCCAGTCAATATCCAACATCCTGGCTTCGGGGGCTTGTACACTGGCACGAGGAGACGAGAGCTTCCAGCTCTTGGAAACAACAGAGTCGACAGATATGGGCGACTCCCATGAGCCGTATGGGGCGGTTTTCTTGAGCGCCATGGTGGTGAGCAACGAGACACTGTGAAGACAAGAGATGGATGTCACGGAAATGCGGAGACAGATTTTGGAGTAGTACTAGCTGACGAAGCGGGCCATTGGTCGCTGTTACACAGTTGTTTTAGGCAGGTACTGGAGGCTCAATCCCACTCCAGGGGCTCAGTGGGGACGTTAGCGCTGACTCAGTGGGGTTGGCGGCGGGCTCCCACCCGTCCCTCCACCATCATCTTGCGCCACTTGAGTGTCAGTTCTCATCATTCCTCCCAATTTGTTCCATCCAACACAACCCCTCCTGTATATTCCAGGTCGATTAGGGCATGGGGAAAGGAACAGTCACGCCTCTTCAGAGGCCTCGGCGTCTGGGAAAGCCTTGGTGGGTAGTACCGGCATGTTTCGCGGGCTTCATCCTCCTCTCGGAACTCTTTAATTGGCACGTGAGGCGCAGCCGTCGCGAGCAACACGATGAGGTTGAGGGCGTCTATAGCAGATTCCCCAAGCACAACGACCCCTTTCGCTTTCTTCCCTGCACCAACGCGACTCTGCCGCCCGAGCTCGACGACCCAGAGCCAGAACGAAGTTGGAAGGCGCTGTATGAACCGGATCCAGACCGTTGGAGCTGGGAAAACGAGGTACGCGAAGGCGTGGATCATGATGATCCCTACGCTGGACGGGGCATCTACCTCTGTGGATATCTTGACGTGCCTCTCGACTACACCAATGCGTCTGACCCTCGCATCGTCCGTCTAGCTGTTACCAAGCTCCAGGTCTCCGGGCTCCGCCGAATTGACGGCAACTCTGCCCCCAATGCGGGACGTGGGAGCAAGAGGACCATCGTCATCGAACCTGGTGGTCCTGGCGGCAGCGGCACCTCTTATGTATGGCGTGCCGCCGAACTTATCACCAAGCGACTTAGTGACGGTCAGTTCGATGTTCTAGGTTGGGATCCTCGAGGCGTCAACGCTTCGCTCCCAGCCATGTCATGCTTTCCCTATAACGCGGACCGAGATCGCTGGTCTATGCTCGCCGGCCAGTATCGGGAAGTGTCACCTTCACCCAAGGCACAGCTGGAAGTCGTCGATGCTTTGAATGACGCCATCTTGCGTGCTTGTTGGGAGAAGCACGGTGATCTTCCGCGCTTCGTCTCCACGGCATTTGTTGCCCGTGATCTAGAAGAGATCCGGAAGGCGTTAGGCGAGGATGAGTTGACGGGATATCTTGTCAGCTACGGCACTGGCATCGGGCAGACGTATGCCAACATGTTCCCTAACAGCGTCGGCCCCGTGATCCTTGATGGCACTGAATATGTCAGAGATCATCGCCTATTGGGCGGGTTTGGCTGGACGGCCCTCGACAATGTCACCGATGCTTGGACAGACGGATTCCTTGGCGAGTGCATCAATGCTGGGCCAGAGCATTGCACGCTCGCAAAGTCCAAAGATGGGCATTCAGTCTCCCTCAAAGACCTCGAGAAACGCATGGAGACACTAGTGACATCCCTTATTGAAAGACCAATCCCCGGATACACCGACTTCAGCGGGCCCTCGATTGTCACGTACTCTTCCCTTGTCAACGTCATATACGCCTCTCTTTACAACGCGCAAAGTTGGCCTGCGTTGGCTCAAATGCTCTCTGAGCTTGAAGACGGCAACTCAACTCTCGCAACCGCGTTTCTCGAGCACAATGCCTGGCAATACGATCCGACACTGCCTGCCCCTCCTTCTCGGCGCCCATCATCTGATGAGCTTACTACTCTCGTCATCTGTTCGGACGGTTACGATGCGCCGCTCCCTCCTGATGACTTGAATTGGTGGGCCTCGCTCTGGGCGAACATGACTGCCAAATCTTGGATCGCAGGCAACCCGCGCTTCTTCGATGTCTTCCCCTGCCAGCACTTCACCGACTACTGGCCCAAGCCAGCGGAGGTCTACCGGGGTGATCTAAACAACACTCTAAATTTCCCAGTCTTGCTGATTGCTGAGACATATGACCCAGCAACACCGTTGCGGAACGGGAGGAGACTTCTGGCCGAGATGGGTGACAATGCGAGGCTCGTTGTTCACCATGGATATGGTCATTCTTCGAGAGACGCATCGAATTGTACGGATGCCATTGCCAAGGCCTATATTATGGGGCGCGAACTGCCACAAGAATCCGAGACAGCATGCTATGCCAATGAAAAGCCTTACCTGTATGGTGTAGGCAAGGACGGAGTGTCGACAGCAGCCAAGGAACCTTGGGACCCTGTTGCCGAATGGATCAAGCACACGAAGACGCCAGTTTAATAAACCCGGCACCAGCGTTTTCGTGTGTTTTATATTATTACCATAATACTTGACAATCTCGAACAGTTTTGCTTTTGTTTCTTGCTCTACTCAGTACCACCAATACATTGCTTTGATACATCTGAAGATATTCAATAAAGCTGATGTATATGATCACTGCCAAGCATCATATCATTTACAGATAAATAATCTCATCAGTGCTGTTTCTTCTTAACAGGCCTTGTCCATACGTTTGGTCTTTTGTGTCCAGATTCACCAAGCTTGCCCTTCACCAACTCCGACGCTCGGCAACTCATGTCGGATTTGTCCAGTACAGCTAATTCAATAATAAACCAAATTCCCAATGTAAAGCGCTTCTTAGCCATACGGCGCATATTCTTCGTTTATCATCGAGGTCTCATTAGTAAAGGTGTGTCGGATGCCACTCCGCATTGTGGACGATTCACATCTAGACCACGAGCCAGAAAGCCATTGCGAAACAGCCCAACCACAAGACCAAAGACATTCTCTCTACCTTGAAATCAGAGCCAGCATTCCCAGGAGGTGCCGCTCCAGTAGTAGATGCCGTGCCAGTGGAGGTGGTAGTGGTTATCGCCGCCGTCTCCGATGTTTTGGCAGTCGTTGTCTCTGCCGCCGCCGCCGCCGTCGCGTTCTTCGTCAAGCACTTCGCCATAGGATCCGAATCCCCCTTACACCCCTTCACGCACGCATCCAGCTGCTCGCCCTTTTTTCGCGGGAACGGTACATACGGCGCTACGAACTCTGTCTGGCAGTCCTGCAGACACGGCACGGCACTGCACGGCACGGTGTAAACATACTTTTCAATGCCGTAGTCGGCCGACTGATACGCGAAGTCGGACCAGTTGCCTGTCGCACCCGTCAAGTTGAAGGTGGTGGCCTCGAAGATCGAGAAGGTCGGTTCCAATGTCGAGATGCTGCCGTTATCCAGAGGTGTGAAGAGCATATAGTCCAGGCTGTAGGGATAGCCGTCTGGGAATGAGGCTTTCGGAATGGTGGTATTGAAGCTGGTCAAGTCGGTTGACACACAACCCTCAAGATAGCCTACGCCAAGTCAGAGAGGGAGCAGCATCTCATAGGTTCAGCGAGAGGTACAATATTGGCGCCAGATAATTGCCGGACCCCCCCGATCCGTCATGGTTTCATATGTCGGATCGCCCATCATATACACCCTCAGATACTTCATATCGCATCTCCCCGGCCCCTGGCAGTCCGGAATCGGCCAATGAGCTGCGGCAAGGTTGGTGAAGATGGTAAAGGGTTCGCCCGCTCGCACGACATTGGGCGTGTTCAAGACGGTGTGGTCTACAGAGGCGGACACAAGAGCCGCCAGATAGAGAAGTATGAGAGTGAGCATTATGTGTGCAGTCGTCGGCGATGCCGAGATCGTCTCAGTGGTTTGGCTGGCGATGCAGTGACCTGCCAGTTCAACTACTGTACGCCAGTCGACTTGAAAGACGAGGAAATCGCGAGTGCACCATTTTTCAGAGAAGGATTTATTATGTAGCAAAGGATTATTCCCCGCTGCGCGTGTCGGCGCTGACTTGCTAAATACCCCTGCAATCATGCCGCTTCTCCTAGGCATCCTTGCCGAAGCTCGCTTCCCAAGGACTTACCATCTCCTCAAGAAGTTTACAAGTGAAGCTGTTCATGATTATAGCTCAATACCTACCAGAGTATTACATCATGAGCTCGAGGCGCGATGGCTACTGTTGGGTGGAGCGCAGTCTGACAATTAGTAGCAAACACGCGACCAAGAGACACCACGCAGAAGTCGTCTGAACAATAAGAGGAATGATGAAACAGGAACCAGTCCAGAGAATGAAACAAGTACGTCATTAGCCAAGTCGTGTTTGCATTCGGCTCATCCCCTCGTTCTAATATTATAGCAGTACGGGGTCTCGTGACGTGGGAGTCCCGATATGATGTCGCATGTCAACACCAAAACCGCCTGACCCACGTGTCGTGATACTTACCGCCACCCTCCAGGTCACGGTACCGGAGCAAAGAACAATCAGGCGCAAAGAGTATTCACCAGAATATCTAAAAGCAGGGCCGTTTCGCTTGAAAATGACCGTTGGAAGTGGACTCGAGTCGTCAAGACGTCAAGAATGACCCGTTTCGGGTAACGAGAACAGAGTAAGATGTGAAAATCATTAGTGTCATAAGATACAAATATGTACAGCTTGCTTGCTCCACGTATATACAAAGCACCCTGCCACCCATCATGCTAATCCAG
This sequence comes from Ilyonectria robusta, assembly GCF_021365365.1. Classification (NCBI taxonomy): domain Eukaryota; kingdom Fungi; phylum Ascomycota; class Sordariomycetes; order Hypocreales; family Nectriaceae; genus Ilyonectria; species Ilyonectria robusta. Next base: position 1,226,105 of record NW_025764437.1, on the reverse strand, counting down.
CCGTCTCCTGCCTCCCGTCCGTCTCCGTATGGGATCTGGCATGGGCTTCTGGACCTTGCTGAGCGCTTCATCAGGACTTCTCCGGATCTCCCGGAAGGAAGAACCTTGGTGGCGATGTGCAAAGTGGTGTTTTGGTGAGGGGGAAGGTGAGCGTCGGTGAGGGGAGGGTATCCTCCGCGACACCACGGACTTGTACTCAATATAACAGGATGCGATAGTTTCTTGTCGAGGGGTAGGAGTGTCGGAATCTAGGGTATCGTTATTGAAATCGAACGCGTCGAAAGCATCTTCGGGAAATTGTGCGGCAGGATATTCGTCCTCGAGATCTTCATCGAAGCCATCGTGAACATGTTCCTCCTCAGTGGTCTCATCCAACGACGACGGGCTCTCTGCGCAGTCGGAGGTGGCGGCGCTCTCGCAATCGTCCGATTGCGAGGTCTCATCGTCGTCGTGGACGTGTGACCGGGTCAAGTCAGGTCCAAAAGGACCCGACTCCGAACCAGAGAAGGACATGGAGCGTGATGGAGGATTGGAAGAGTACTCGTGAGGCTCCAGAGTCGGAGCCGGGGATGATGCACAAGAGTCGGAGTGCATCGCCTCCGAATTGGGAGGTGAAAGAGGGGCCTCAACAACATGAGAGGACCTGATATTGGTGTGAATAGAGAGGGGCTCCTTGGTCATGACGACCTCGTCATCATCGCCGAAGAAACTAGGAAGGGAGGCATCGTCGACGCTGCTGGCCGAGGTGCTTTCGGTTTTGACGCTGTTGGTCTCGGAGTAAGTAGAAGATGAGATAGAGACAGTGTCGTGCTGATCGAGGTAGCTGTCAGGGAGATAGCTCGCGAAGTACCGGACGATTGAGTCAAAAGACTTGGTCCGGAAGAGCTGGAGAGCGTATTGCCAGTGTTCCGAGTCCATCAGCTTGGGGTTGGCGATGATCTCCACGGCCAGCGACTCGAGAGACTCATGGAGCTCGGTCAGGCGCTGGCGCTGGCGATCGGCCATCAAGCGATGGAACTCGTCAGGGGTATCGGCATCACGGGAGATTTCGTAGACGTCGTGGTGGAAGGCCTCGGGGTCTTGGATGTTGAAGGAGAAGGTGTTGTACTGATCGTGGAGTTTGGTAAAGAGGTCATCCCTCTTCATGCCAAACTTCCAGGCTGGCCAAGACCAGCCTGGTTCGTCTAAGTCTGGCATGTTGAGGTCACTGTCGGATGGGTCGGATAGGTGGAATCGTGGTTTGTTTTGGGGGTTGTGAGGAAGGGAGTCAGCCCAGTCTGTTGCACCGCGTGGTTCGTTCAAAGCTCGAGTGAGCTTTGTGATCTATTTCATAGCCATGGCGGAAAAAGTGGAATCGGCGAATGCTCAGCGGTCTCGAGGGAGCTGGAGCAGTGCGATCGTTTGTTTTTGGGAGGATTTGGGTGCTGTGTTGTGCGGTTCGGGGGGCGGGTTGGCGGTGCGTGGGCGTGGTGACAGTAACGAGAACAGGATCGCTGGTGGTTTGGGGTGCGCCGACTAGCAACATAATTCGGATCGTGCTCGCCCCCAACCCAAGGGAAGATGTTGTGGCCTTAGGCAGAGATTGTGGCACCGTAACGCGATTTTAATTGGATGCATTGTCGGAAAGTCGGGCACGCGAGACTGCAAATGCATCACTCCGCCACTTGTGAAAGCCAATCAACGGCGCGTAGGGATGACGATGTCCAATCATCAAGTTTGATGTGGATACGTGCAGAAATGGGCTCCACACAGCTGGCGAATGCGTCCAATTGAGAACAGGGTGTCCACACCTGCCGGAGCTAAGGGGGCCAAGGGGGGCAAGTGCTGACCCACTCACTGTGCATGTGTGGATTCGCCACTGTATGAACGCCAGATGTCCGAAAATCGCTGCCCAGTGCTCGTCACCAGTGCTCTCGGTTTTTCCTCGTTGTTGCTTACCTACACATACCACCAACCGCTGCTCTGGTACAAATCAACTGCCTCACTGGAGCCGGGCAACTGACCCGCCCTCCCTGTCACCCAACCCGTCTCCGATTCATTTTGGTGGTCGTCGTGACAGCCTCACGCTGAGACTGGAGTCAGGCACCGTACACTTTCGTCTGCACTTTACCCTCCTTTTCGGTGGTCGCCTGGTCGACACGGAGATAGCGTCACTAACTCGATGCCCATGGAAGAAACTAACTTGCAAGGGCCGTGATGCCAGATCACCTGGTTTGTCTTTGGTCAAGACGAACCCTTCCTCAGCCCCTCGTGTCAGCCTCAGTCGAGGCCTCATCAAACTGCACAGCCGCCGATATTCTCGGCGTACGATAGATTAGTGTGGCGCAGAACATCCATCTGCTTCTCTGGGGTTCAGCACTTGGTGATGGAAATCACCCCTGCAAGCGTTGGCAGTCGAGATACCCGACTATGGACTCGGCCCCCAAAACCACAGCCACGCCGCTAACCAACATCCTCCACTCTGCTTGGCCTTGTCCAGCCCTACCTCGCCCACAATGCTCCTCCAGATTCATTGTGCCACACTTCGCTGTCCGAGATACCTGGTACCCACCCACTCGAATCGCCAGCGCAAAAATCTCGGGTAGAATCTGGCAGTCTGCTCGCCAGGCTCCCATAGCCCTCCACCCCAGGACCCAGGCACCCGCTGCGCGCCGCTCCTCCCGTCTGGCTGCCGTTTCTGCTGCCTTCTCGGCCTGGGATTCATAGGCCGTCACAGGCTATCACAGGCTACGCGCTGTACAGGCTAGGGCAAGACAGGCCCCGGCCCCATGGCGAACCAGGCCGGGGAGGTACTTGTATCTGGGTCGTTGAATGACGGGGTCAGTTCCTCGCTGTGGAGGCTGAGACGAGATGGGACTCCATCAGCAGGCCTGGCGGTTTCCCTCTCTGTCCCCATCAAAAGACCCCGGTTTGCCCTTCTGATGTGTCTGCTTGGCCTTTCGCGCCCTCTCGCCCCGGAACTGTCGATTTCTGTCCTGTCCCATGTGCCGCTCTGGTTCCTGCTTTTGATTACATACGGAGCGTACCCAACAGAGCTACTTACCTATGTATACTGCGAGGCGCCCATTCATTCATTACCTAGCCACAGCCCACTTCTGACCCCCCTTTTACCCTCTTCCCCTTGTCGCTACTCTGCTATAATTATCTGCCTCGGCCGAGCTGAGTCGAGCTGATCCGCCGTTTGCCTTGCCGACCGCCGCCTCACTTGCCCAATCCCACTCACTGGGCTCACCCACCCGCTCATAACTGGACACAATACAACTCAATCGCAGCCTGGCACAGCACAGCACAGCACAGCACAACGCAACGCAACTCGTGCATCACCACCTTTGTCTCAATCTACATAGGCTCTTACCCTCACTGCGGCTGGGATCTTTACCTGAGCCGGCTTGGTTGGCTTGTCCCAGAGGTACACTCACTCATCTTTTTTCACTCGTCATCCTCTCAGCCTTCCGCCATCCCGCCCTTCCCGTTTGCTTACCAACGTCGCATGGGCCGTTAGGCACGCCAACCTGATGGCCGATCCTAGGCTGGTGCTCTCCGAGGCCATCTCGGAGGAGCGCACCGAGCCGTTCTCACAGACCCAGATCGATGCTCTCTTCAAGGGCATCCGCGTTGAGGAGCCAGTCCCCTCGGCTGATGCCGGGTCCGTCCCTCTCGACAACCTCCAGGTCGAGGAACACCACCACAGGCAAGGCATCCGCATCCTCGTCCGCCCTCTAGCCAAGTTCCCCAACTCACGGTCCGTCAGTCCTGGCAGTGACAGTTGCCAGTGGCTTGCGCTCCGTGCTGAGGTTGCTTCCGCTGAGCAGCCTGAACACAAGGTCCTCGCTGTGACTCAGACATCCAAGGATATCAAGTTCTCCGTCCGCATCCCCGGCGAAATCCAGGACGAGTCTCCGCGACCTCCGCTGTGGTGCGAGCTGTACTACGACCCTGCCAGTGACAAGGTGATCTTCCTAAACAAGTCGGATGTGCCAATATCCCTCTCCGGCGTCACCCAGACCCCGTTGTCGAGCCCTGTCCTCGCTGAAGCCCTCGTCATTAATCCAGGCGTGGCAAGGGCCTTGAGGCCAGGAACATGGCGCATTGCTGTTAGGGATGTCGCCGTGCTGGACTTTAGGATCCTGGAGAAGCGCCCAGTGACGCTGTACCAACCCCAAGCACCCACCATCGTGGAGGAAGTGTCTTCATCGAGCAGCTCTAGTCAGGTCATTTCAGGCGGAAAGCGAGCCCTGACCCCAGAAGTTGATGTAAAGAGGGTTAAACGCCGCGTCTCAGATCCGGATACACCTGGGGATGATGGCGTCATCATGTTTCTGAGGCCTGCCGCCGACCCTCTTGTCTTCCCCCTTCCCAACGGCCGTGAGACCAAAGAGTTATCTGCTATCAATGGCCACGCATTACTTGACACCGAAAAGGGTCAGACGATTGCAGTACCAGGAGTTTGCGAGCTTGATGAGTACCAGCTTACCAAGCGGGAGCCGATTGCATCCACATCGCTGTCGGCCGTCTACACTGCGGACCATTCTCATGTGCCCGACAACATCGTCACAGTCAAGGTGCTCAAGACCCGTGTCGCGAACCCAAATGACAAACCCCATGTGCACGAACGGAACGTTATCCGTCAAGCTGACATGTGGTTGCGTGAGTGTAAAAGTCAGGAAGAACTCCAACACGAATCCATTGTCCGATACTACGGCGGAGACGCGCGTTTTCTCTCCCTGTACATGGAGCATGTGGACGCAAAGGATCTGACGGCCGCTCCTCGATGGAGGAACAAGGCAAATGACGAATTCCAAGGCGATCGGAGTGATGCCTTGAGGATCCTTGCCGACATTTCTGGCGCCTTGAACTACATTCACGGTCGCAAGCTAGTTCACAATGACATCAAGCCCGCCAACATCTTGTACTCTCCGGAGCGTGGAGCCGTCCTCTGCGACTTTGGACTCTCAACCTTGGCAAGCAACTCGCCTATGGGCGGCGGAACACCGTACTACGTACCGCCGGAATTTATCGGGCGCAAGCTCCGTGGTCCTGCGTCGGACGTTTGGGCTGTTGGCATCACCATGCTTTATGTCCTACGCAAAATTCCGTTCCCTGATTGTCGCGCCCGCCGCCACCATCCCAAGCCGCTGTACTGGCAAATATCCGGAGTCAACAACCCCTCAACACCACACAAACAATATGGCAATGGTCAGCCTGCGATCAACCAAATGCGCGACTGGTTGACTGAGATTTACGATGCTAGAGAGAAGCTTGACAACAAGGATCGACTTGAGCGACTGGTCAAGGAGATGTTGACCCCTAATCCGCAACAACGTATCACCATGGCGAGAGTGTTGCAAGAGTTGGCTGTTGACCAGACCTCGGCTGCAAGTTGAGGACAACTAGAGGATACGAATGATTTAACCAAAGGATATGTCCTTGCTTTTGAAATTTCAGGCGTCAAGTTCGCTTTCATTATGGAGCTTCGATGGGATAACATGTATTTTGCCGCGAGAAGCGGACATAAGCCACGTCTCCAAGTTGACAGGGTGAGTGAGCATGGTCGAAGGGGTGAATAGTAGAGGCTAACATGGTCCAGATTGAAACATACGACATAGATGATCACAGACGTCTTGGAGCACTTTTTTGCATGGGCCCGAAGCAACGGGAGCATTTTTATCCGTTGTGTATTATAGAGCATAGAACGTCTACATCGTTCATTCGTGGGCTCATGAGGGTCATTCGCACCTCGTTCATTACAATTGCCTTTGCGTTCCTCGACTCTCTAGCCACCATTACAGACCGATGCCCATGACGAACGCAGCAGCAAGTGCCACAACAGAAGTCAAGACAGCCTTGTTCACGTTGAGAACGCCCGCAGCGCTGTCACCACCAGTCTCGGTCGCTGAGTCGGCCGAGTCAGTTGAGTTGGAGCTGTTGCTGCTCGTCTCATCCTCATCCAAAGTAGTCTGATCCTTGACGGCGAAGTACTCGACTTCGGAGGTGCAGTTGCTGGGGCCCTTGGCGTCCTTCTTGAAGCGGATGTCGGCGCAGTTGTACAGGGCGTTTCCGCTCTGACCACCCGTGACGACCTGCAGACTAGCTAGGTCGCCATCCTCAACCTCAATCGGGAGCTCAAGCTTGTCGACGCACAGGATGCCTGGGCTGGTGACGTTCCAAAACTGCGGGGTCAGGGAGATGTTGAAGTTGGTCGAGTTCTCGCCGAGACCGAGGTTGATGAAGACGTAGGTGTACGGGTGGTGCAGCTCCAACTTGATGGCGCCGCCGTCAAGGGGCCAGTCAGTGATGTTGCCCGCGCCGTAGTCAGCACCAGCGCCTAAGGGAGATCAATGTTAGCGTGATGGTCGATGGTGAGGCAGGTTGTGAGCAAGAGGCAACGTACAAGGGTTGGTCCACTGGCTGTAGACGGCCTCTCCCTCCTCAGAGAGGGTGTCCGCTCGCCACTCGGGGAAGACAAGGCCGAAGTGGGCCGTCGCAGCCTTGGCTGCGGCCAAGGCAAGGAGGGTCTTGGTGGCGATCATGTTGCTGGTATAGGTGGAAAGTTGAGGAGTTGACAAGAATTGCGGTGCGGCAACGATGTGAGTGTTGCGGGGGGGAGAAGAGGTGAGGTGAAGGTGAGGAGGTAGCTGCAGAGAAAGAAAGCTCCTGCAGCCGAGGAACTTCTTGTTGTCTTTATACCTAGACGCGCAGAAGTGGCTTGCAGGCGTTTGGGCCGGGGTGATGTGAGATATGCTTGACTGGCTAAGCATAACTTAGCTCCGAGGGAGTTGCTAGCGTGAGTGAATTTGCTCTTGGGCTGGGTTGGCAGCTGAATTGGGCGATGCTAGTCGTCGGATGGACGCCTGTGAATGATACTGTCCGGAGCGTTGGCCGGAGTATCGGGACCGGGTGCCAGAATGGCGGGAGCAAGTGGCCGGGTTGGGATGGGACAAGGAGCACCAGCATCTCCGTACTTGGTGAAGCAATGCTTAATCTTGAGTAGCCATCGGAAGCTTTAATAAATCCACTTCTGTACTTATGTGCTTGATTCTCTAATCTTCTCACCTTCATCCAGAGTCTGACATGCCGCCATTCCTCCGGATCTCACGACGATATTCACACCCGCTGAACCAATACACGGACTTGAACATGCGGGGGTGGGGCGCGCCACATCCAGCCCCGTTCCGCACCAGGAGGTTGAGGCCGATATAAACTTGCTCAAATGGCCGCACGATCCCTGCCTTCGGGGAAATATCTCGCAAGGCTCAAGGATTGGTTAGGGAGAGGCGGTCTATTGGTGTTTAGATGGCGGCAAGCGAGGTAGATCCTGCGAATTTGGTTGGCGTACATTTGTTGCTAGGGAGAGCAGAGATCAATTGGGAAGCTGCAGGGTAGGCGTTGCGGCAACAACGCAGAGCAGACCGAGGTGACCAGGGCGTGGAAATGAGGAATAAATTACTATGCTATTAGTCTATTTTTATTGAATTCTAGAAGACGGTACTATTACTTCGATGATGTTAAGTGGTGATTCTTGCACACACACTGTTGCACTTGTTTTGTCCTCCAATCCTTCTTCGACGCTGTGAGTGTCAAGCATTGGATGTTGCAGCAAGGAGTGATCTTGCCATTCTTCAGAGAGCACATGGCTTTCGGCATGTTAATTTGGCAGTCGACCTAAATTTGAACCGATGTATGAACGCCCCAGGGATATCTCACTTCGGTGTCGGATTTGTTGCTTCAGCTTGAAAAGTTGATTAGGGTGCACTTCTCGACGTCGACGGAGCACCGAACGGCTCTTACCATCGGAGCCATTAATAGCTAGCATTGGAAACACTGTAGGACTCTAAAAGCAAAAACACTCACTGTATCACTCTATGTACAGTCTCATGTTCTTATTCCATGTTAATTTCAACGACGGAGCAGTGGTATTGTTGCGGCTGCCTACTTAATGTTCAATATCGCTTACCTAATCATCGAACTCACCAGAGTTCAATTGGACGGCTTCCGTAGCTCAGTTGGTTAGAGCATCGTACTAATACTTCAATTGCCAGTGTTGGTAATGCGAGGGTCGCAGGTTCAAGCCCTGCCGGGAGCAATAGACTCTTGATGCCATCCAATCTTTTTGCCACCTGTTTTGGTCCACTCTGACTGAGTCTGTCTGCCTTAACTTTTTAATCTTCAGTCTGTTGGCTCTACCTGGTGCGGGGTGTAAGTACTAAGCCACGTCGATGCTGAAGAGCATGCTGGATTGTCTCCGCGGTCGACCAAGAATAAACACCCCAAGCCTCACTCGGTCAGATAGTTGATTGACAAAACAACCACCTGGGATGGAAACGAAATTGAGCAGTATATTGCATATAACGTACAGCAAAAACTAATGCGTCGATGCATTACGTTCTCACACCACGTAGTCTCACAATGTCCTACCTAAATACCTACTTGAAGACAGAACTGTCCGTTTGAAGGACCACCATCACCTGACGGCAACGATGACAATGAATGGATCGCTTCTGAGGATGTCTACATCATACCCAACCCATATCATTCACCCATCTATGTCATTTGTGTGCACCGCTGAATCGTTCTCCGTGCCCATGGATGCGTCACGTGATGGGTTATCGCTGCTATTCGATAACGTTTTTCGCTGGTTTCCACTTTTTCGATAAGCTTTTGATGTTGTTGCGCCTACCATCACGCCAACCTCAACTTGCTGTTTCTCCTTCAGTCTCAAGAAATCATGGATCCTGGACGTCGAGCTTTGATCGCGGGGAACCGATCTCCCACGCGACGGGATGTCACCTCGCCCAGGCACGACCCGAGCACCCGAATCACTAAATCTACCCGCCCGCCTCCCCCCAAGAATACTGCGAGGTACCTGTCCCAGGACGAGCAGTCGCGCCAGTTCGTCGCCGACGAGGACAAGTTCGTTCTCAAGCAGTCAAAGAAGAAGGCCGATATCCGGGTTCGAGAGGGTCGCGCAAAGCCGATCGATTACCTTGCGTTCAACCTGAGATACATCGACTCCGATCGCGACGTGTTTGACGAAGATGAAGCCGACCTAGAGATTGACGTCCCTGCGCCTGCAGATATCATCAAGTCTCTGGACGCAGCTCAAACCGCAGAACTCGACTCCGACATTGCATCATACCACGTCTTGGAAACCAACGCAAGGAACCGGGAATATTGGAAGGCGCTCCAGACACTCTGCGCAGACCGGAAATCGAAGCTCAACCCCCTGGGACGAGAAGAGAGGGTGGTGAGCAGTGTCTCCGATGACATTGACAAGATCCTTGCTCCGAAGACACACGATCAACTGGAAGGGTTGCAGAAGCAGATCAAGGCCAAGCTCCAGTCGAATGAGGACATCGACACGGACTACTGGGAGCAGCTACTACGGAGTCTCCTAGTCTGGAAAGCTCGAGCTAAGCTAAATCAAGTATACGAAGCAATTAAGACGAGCCGGATCAACCAACTGAAAGAGATCAATCCGACAAAGGCGAAAGCACTGGACGAAGGGTTGCCCACCACAGACGCCTTGTCTACCTTGCATGTGCCTGTATCTTCAACCTCGAAAGGGGAGGGGTCTAGACAAGTTGCTGCTTCATCTTCTAGCCGCGAATCAGCCCCGCCTGGAACTGCACGCTTCTCTCAGGCAGACAACGAAGACTTCTCTCAGGCTACTAAGGCCCTGTACGATCGTGAGGTTGCTCGAGGCGTGGACGAGAACGAGGAGATCTTCACTAGTGAGGAAGCAGTCGTCAGCACGGGGTCATCGCAGTGGTCGGACAAATACAGACCTCGAAAGCCTCGCTACTTCAACCGTGTGCAAATGGGATACGACTGGAACAAGTATAACCAGACCCACTACGACCACGACAACCCTCCACCAAAGGTCGTCCAAGGATACAAGTTCAACATATTCTATCCCGAGCTCATCGATAAGACGAAAGCACCGACATTCAAGATTATTCGAGAGCACGGGCGAAGACGGGGAGAATCCTTTGCTGCAGCTGGGGAAGAAGACACGTGCCTGATTCGGTTCATCGCAGGCGCGCCATACGAGGATGTTGCGTTTCGAATCGTCGACCGAGAGTGGGACTATAGCGCCAAGAAGGACCGAGGGTTCAAGAGCTCATTCGACAAGGTATGTCGAGATACCCTCCTAATTGTTTCTCCTAAAATGGAATCACGGGCATGTTGAAAACCCACGCTACGGCGGCTGTTGCAGGTGTTTGTGCCCTCGGACAGCCTCACCTGGCGGGCCACTTTGACCTAAACACCAAGGCGCTGGGGTGGGAGTCTGACCGCTCTTCCTCTATGCATATCTAAGAAAACACAAACTAATTCTTACACCTTGCAGGGCATCTTGCAGCTGCACTTTCAGTTCAAGAAGGTATGTTCCTACACAATGGTGGCTGCGATGTACTCGATGGTCGATACTGACGTGTCACGCCCAGATCTACTACAGAAAGTAGCTTCCCGTTTGCTTCCTGGCTTGCTCACCGCCTCAAACGGAGTGTCGTTAGACTTGTTTTCGCATTACGCCGACAAGTCATCGGCTTGTTCTGCAGCCTGAAGAGAGGGGGAACTTGAGCTGACTGAATCAATGGAGGAAACTAAGTTGGTCTCGGAGACAACAAAGGAGTGAAGGGTTACCAGTGGGATTCACTGACAGCGGCGCGGATCGTGTTGGATGCCCATAGCTTCTCCCTAGATCCTCGATTGGGTAGTCTTGTCCCTTGTCTTGTCCCTTTGATTGGCATGTTGTGTCACCGCATTAGGCCATCTGCTTCAGTCGCCCGCAGCAGGCTGGTTCTGAGATGGGCCCGTCTACTTCTGCGTTGTATCGTGTCCACACTAGCAGGTATGCACAGGCACAAACTTACGTACATACACCCACACCATCAAAGGGACGGCACGACGGGATGGCCGTCTGTCAGTGGCTCACGTGGGAGTCAAACATGGGATGGCGAAGGCCTCGAGCATCTGGACTTCTGGACTTCTGGACCGGTCTGCACTCGGAATACGAACAGGATTTGCGTGCAGGGCAAAAAAAGAAAAACCATAGCAATCTGCATGTATTTGCTAGAGGGTTGATTGTGCCCGAGATGCCAGCAATCACAATGGAGGATTCTTGCATCCAGCTCGCCTCACTCACATATTCTCCAGTATTCTCCAAGCCTCCAAACCTTAGCTGTCATACGGGTAGCCGGCGGTGAAGTTCGACATGTCGTTCCATGCACGACTATCCAGAATTGGCCCGTACTGCAGTGATGATTTGGTTTGACCAGGGTCCGGCCAGATGCTTCTACAGCTTCCACGTCGACTTGGCAGCGCGGCTCCGGTAACAAAGCAGCACCCCAGAGCAGGACTCCAACCAAATACGGCCGGGGCGGGCGGGACGGGGGTGACATGGGGAGTGAAACGGGGGAGTGGAATTGGGAAAGTGAGGAGTGAGAGGAGTGGAACGAGCATGATTGGCCTCCTTGTTGGTATCGCCTCCAGATGCAAGCTGCCGTTCCAGAAGTCTACCTCCCGCGGTAGGACGGGTCCCAGAGAGTACAAACCGGCCAGACTGCCGTCAAGTGACTTGCAGCCTGGTTTGGCGAAACGACATGTACAAGGCCCGATGCGACAGTGCTCCGGCTGCACACCAAACGCCCAAGATGGCCCGAGAGGCGCCGGTGGGGAGACACGACGTGAATGACAGGCAGTCGGAGAGAGACAGAGAGAGGCAGACAGAGAGAGGGCCAGCAACGGTGAGTGAGTGAGGCTCTGTTACACACATTTGGTAGGGAGGTTCCAGGGCTTGCAAGGTCGGTAGCTAGCCAAAAAGGGTGCAGTTGCCAGCCTGCAAACCAGGTAGGTGGTAGGTAGTAGGTACTAGGTAGGCAAAGGAGGAAGGTACTATGCAATCCACAACCAACCTACAGCCTACAGCCTACAGCCTACAGCCTACACCCACAACCCACAACTCACAACCCACAGCCTGCATCATGCACCTTGACCGACCAGGGTGTGTGCATCTAAATCTGGTGCGCGAGGTACTCCGTACATTTGCACATCTACGCGGGTCGCTGCTTCGAGAATCCACGCTGGCTCTGACAGGAGCCAAGCAAGCCACGCAGCCGTTTGGGGACGCCGTTTGCGCCGTCGTTTGGCTTTGGGTTGCCGGGGCTTGTCTTGACGATACCGGACCATCCTGGACAAGCGCGCACGCACGCACACAACGCGGGAGAGCACAAGACGTTGGGGGGCATGTATGGATACTCTATGGATACTCTAATGCTGTATGCTCGACAGAATAGGGCCATGCCGCCCGCGAGGGCGTGTGTCCCGGCCACTACCGTCCCGTCGTTTCGTTCCCTAGATGCCGCCCGCCCTCTCGTTGCTTTTCTCTGTTCGCCGTGTGGTGCTCGCTGTGACTTGGGCCACGCCTTGGGGCTTGGGAAACACGCCTTGGGGAGCTTGGGAAACACGCCTTGGGGAACTTGGGAAACACGCCCCCCTGTACGTACGTACGGATCGGTTTCTCGGGGCACCGTCCCTGGGCCCCGTTCCCTTTCATTGCCCGCAGACAGACCGGGTAGTTGGGATGATGGGCGTTGTTTAAGACCGGGGGTGTTTCTGGGCTTTCGGGTCTTCTGCAGCTGTCTACTGCAAGCCATCCTGCCCCAGCTGTTTATCAACGGCGGCTCGCCCCGTGCACCTTACACTCGAATGGGATAGTCTTGCAGCTGCTGCTTCTACCTCTCTCCCTGCCTCCCTGCCTCCCTACCTCTCTACCTCTCTACCCTTGTCCACACGAGGAGCCCCAAGTCTTTCTTGCGACTTCAAATATCGCTGGTGTCCCATTGTTTGTATTGTGAACCCCAACGACGTCCCTCTTGTCTGGTCGTTCCCACTTCTTCTTCCATCCCATCCCTTCTTCATCGACCTCTCACTCTCTCTCACTCACACACACACACACAACACACACACACACATACTCTCTCTCTTGTCTCCCCTTTTCAGGAAAACCATCAAACCATCATCACGAGACCGGACTGTGCTTCCTCTCCAACAGCCCCTTCTGACTTGTCTTCCGGCCATGGATCCACCATTCTCTGAAGGCGAGCAACCTCCCAGGTACACGAGCGGCCTGGTTCCCGGAGCCGCCCAACAATCAAGTTGCGTGTCAGAGCTTGCCTCCATGGATACTGCATCCTACTACACGCCATCGCCTGTGGCTCAAATCCAGTCGCCGCACCCTTCAGAAGCTGCCTCTCTGCCCTCAACTTCCGCCTCGTACGAAATTCACTATTGCCCGTCTTGCCCGTCTCCTACTGTGATCATCGACGGATACACAACGTGCTTCCCGTCCATGACTTCCAACCCTCAGCACTTCCCCAGAAGCCACCATCACCACGCCTGGTCGTCGCCTCCTCCAGGATCAGACGAGTTTGACGAATACTCTTACCACGCTTCTCCCACCTGCGCCAGTAGCGACACTTGCTACAACCCTTCGCCCGTCTCACCAACCTCGTGGCCGTCCCCGCAGTGCCCGCACCATACCCTTCAGCAGCCGCTGGACCAGTTCCCTTCCCAAGACTCCTTCAAGAACCTACAGATCTGCACCCCAACCTCTACAGACAGCTTCCCCCTCCCCACCCGCGGCCCCCAGCTCGCCGCGTCTTACACGGGGAGTTTCATCGACCGCTGTCTCGACGCGGACATCGACGGACTGCCCCGAGATAACACCTCCGGGAGGATTCAAGACTTCCTGAGTGCGAGTCTCCCTGCCACACCCTCGCCCGGCGAGTTTCCTGCAGGAACTCCCATCTACATGCCCGCCATCAACCAGGATGACGCCTCATTGGGCGGACCGCAGAACCTGGCGAGCCCAGATGGAAACCCCATCTTCATGCCCGCTACCAACCCTAATGATGCCTCACTGGGCAGCCCGCAGAATTTGGCGAGCCCAGATGGAAACACCGAAACCAGAGAGCCCAACATTGAGGACACACCCATCAGAGATGATGAACCGTACGCCCAACTTATCTACCGCGCCTTCAAGAGCCGGGACGACCACACCATGACGCTGCAGGAGATCTACTCTTGGTTCCGCGACAACACCAAGAAGGGCAACAGCCAGAGCAAGGGTTGGCAGAACAGCATCCGCCACAACCTCAGCATGAATGCGGTAAGTTGAACGTGACCGGGGGGATGTGCTGCTGGGATCCCTGTTTCAGATCTCGCTTGCCCCTGCAGGTCGTAGGGTTGTCGTGCATACACCACGATACTCCGCACATGTGAGCCAGAAGCTGACAGTGTACCCGATTACAGGCATTTACGAAGCGAGACGACAAGACATTGCAGACGGTCATCCTCGTTGGCAACCGGGCGTCGCTGCCCACTGACTCCAAGCGATCCACGGAGTGGGTGCTCGCCGACTGGGCCATCAAAGACGGAGTGCAGAGCACCACACGCTATCGCAAGGGCAACCCAACACGCAGCAGGGCTTCTTCCCAAAGCGGAAGCCAGCAGACCGATGGCCAAATCTCCACAAGGGCCATTTCCGGCCGTAGAGGCGGAAACGCCGCGAGCCGCGCCAGGTTGCGCAGTCGCCAGAACGCCCAGCAGACGTCTATGCCATTGACTCCCGCAACGGTACAGCAACTGCCCTTGCCTATCGGGCCACCCTTGCGGCCGGCGATGCCCTCGAGCATGTACCCATATGGCGGTGATGAGATGCTTCAGACGCCTCTTCAGACGCCGCCGCAGATGGCTATCACGCAGAACCCAACCTACTCGCCGCTTACCCCGGAGACGAATGCTCCAGATTCGTTCTCTCTGGTGCTTCCAGAGGCGAGCCAAGCACACCATGGCGTCAGTGCCAACCCAGCCGCTGCATATGCGCTTGCAAGTGGGAACCAGGGATCCTTGTACAATGCGCCATCCCCATCCGAGTTCCCCTTCAGCTTCAACGACATCTCCGGCATGTACCCGGGCGAATACTCCCAGAACAACAGCCAACACATCGTTGGCGGGGCTAGTGGAAGCCTGTTTCCCATGAACGGTGATGCCGCTTCCTACGGATGGGGCAATGACGCGCCTTAATTCCCGGGTGGTCTCCTGGGCAATCCTCCAGCGCCACAGGGTCGCATCGCGTGCCCCATTGTCTGTCTGCTGCTTGGACGACAAGGAAGAGGTGTTGGTTTAGACCTGTCGACAACGACTATTCACAGCACGAAAGGCCAAAAAAAAAAAAAAAAAAAAACCCTCCCAAAAAAAAAAACGAGCAGAGGAGTAGGACACAACGAGTGCGCAATTTCGGAAACAACTTTACTCCTATTGTCGTTTCTTTGCCAATCTGTTGGTAAGGATGCGCCCGCAGGATTGAGGTGATGAACCAACAAGATAATTCCAGGGTGGATGGACATTGGGTGGCGCTGACAGCCATCACGACAATCCCAGTGGCCAAGGGAATTGAGCTCACGGGGCATTGGACTTTCTCGATTGGGCGAGACTAGGAGCGCCTATGGCGCTGAATTGTTGGTTCTTCGAACATGGGGTTCCGAGTTTTCGGGTCAGGTAATATGCGAACGCGTCTTTTTGATGTTACTGCGGGCTTTAGGTCATACATCGGCGCATTTACTAAGGACACTTTGGGAGGGTGCTTTGATTAGAGCTGAGCGCCTTTTAGCTCCATTGGAGAAGAAGGTATCACGATATTGATGTCCAGGATGGATGGATGGATGGGAGCTTGGAACTTGGGCACTTTCCTTTATTTTTTCTTTTTTCCTTTTTCTTTTTCTTCCCGTTAGGGACAGGGGAGGCTCTGAGTCTGTCTAGAGAGGGTGGTAGTTGTTTCCTTTGGTCCTTTGGAAGTTGGGGAGGGCGTCACCGTCGGTGCCGTCACCTGACGGCAAAGGCGAGGGCGGTCCTCTTCAAGCGAGTTTTTGTCATTTACGGCCTCCTGCTATTTATCTTCGGATATTTGTCTAGCTTTTCAGAGCAGCCTTACACAAAAGCACATGGTATCAATAGCACTAAAAGTCTGATCTTTGCAAATTTTAAATCTATGCCTTGATTCATGCATTGCCTAATTGTTATCTTGTTTTTGCGTATTGAAGGCTGCATCTTACGGGTGGGTGGAGTCCCGTTGGAGGTGCCTTGTGGTGGGTGATGGTGTGGCAGTTTCCGACGCTGATGATGGTTTTCTGATAGCTCGTCCCCCCCCTGCACCTAGTCAATGCAGTCAGAGCACAAGGATCAGTGATTTAAGGCCGAACAATTGCCATTCCTCTCAAGAGTGGCTCTTTCGGTGTTACGGTCAGCTGCGCAAGTGACAACGCTGTGAAACGGGGGGGATGGGCCACGGCCTCCCCCCCCCCCCCCCTTGAACATTAAACCAAGTCATTGTGAGCTATTACGATGCCAATTGCAAATCCCGTGCTCCTACAGACATGGATGAAGCAATTCAACAAGGAACGGCCGCTCATTTTTCGGTTATCTTGCCAGTGCTATTGGGTTCCTCCCCATCGGGTCGACCGCGGAGCCAGATCCGGGCGCCTTTTAGGGAGGTGGTAGGGCCATTCCTCGTCCGCAAAAGAGGGCTAGCAAAGGGCTGGACAGACCCCTCTCGAGAATCCTGGACAGATGGGCGACGAAAGGGCTGCCTGAGAAGATGGGGGGGAGGGGGAACTGGTGCCCTGTGGGTGTGAACTGGCGTACCGCGGGGGATGCTTCTTTGAGCGAGGCCATCCCTCCCGTTTGACCGCAACCCTGCGCAGATCTCCTCGAGACGGGGACGGCGCGCAGGGGGTGAGGTGAGCTAGCTGCTGCACTGCAATTATGCATGTCGACTTCGCGGCGGTCCGTGAGCCATCCTCCTCCGCCCGACTGCTGCTTCAGACTGCGGGAGGCAAGCTGACGGCAGCAAAGGTCGTTTGGGCAAACGGCAAACGGGGTGGAATTAGGAGCGCGGGCGAGGGGGCTAAAGGCTCGCGATAGGAAAGCCACATCTTAGGTGCGTCAGTGAAGGCGTTGACAACGTGGGCCGAGTCTCCGTCGTCCCTAGGCTCTAATTAGTTGGAGCCAGACTCCACGCAGTAAGTTGGCCAGTACGAAGGGGGATGATCGACGGCTTGTAGCAACTAGCGGCCCTTGACCAGGGTGCCCCTTGTTGGATCTGAGCAGGCGATCAGCCAGGCTATCCTGCATTTCATCCCGCCCATAGCGTATTTCTCGGTCTGAAAGGTGGTGTGGAGCAGAGAGAGCAGGGAGAGTAGAGAGCTAGAACAAGGCTCACCCCCCTCGGACGTAATCACCAACTCTGAGGAGATCGGGAGGCGCCGGCCCAACTTGGGGGCAAGCCGCAGCCCAGGGAGGGGATCTGCGACGCCCTCTCGGGGGGTCAGCAATGTGCAAGCTGTGCAGAGAAATCCAGAGTAGATGGATGGACTTGACAGGACGTGGAGGTGAACGGGGTGGATGGGGTGGCATGCAACAGGGGCCATGTGTCTTACATACGTAGCTGGGCATGACGTGGATTTTTCTGGTTAGTGCTGTGCTCCGGCTCGAGTCCGTCGAGGCACCACTGCAGGACTGATCTTTTGACAGATAACTGCCTGCCGCAGTGAGGCACAGACTGAGGGCTGGTGATGGAGGGCGTTCCATATCTCCGTGGCCGTAGTCTCTCATCGAGCAGCGCAACGCCAAGCGCTCCAAATGCCGAGAGAAGCGAGAACAGAGGCCCCGAACTAAAAAGACGATCACAAGGGAGACGGGGACAGCGAACCAGCCCCCTGCAACAGGCGAGCACATCGGTCTGGGTGCATGTTGCGCCGTTGACGGCTGGGCTAGTCCCACACTTGGCTGCTCCAGTAGGGGACGCCACAAGTGCCAGAGTGAAGAAGTCCTTGAAAGAGCGGACTTGGACTGGACAGAGGGAGGGCTGCCGGATAGTCAGAGCCTCCCCCCAGAGCTTCTGGAGGCAGTCCCTCACTCCATGCAGGCCGTGTTGGATGCCACGAAAAGGTAACCTTGACTGGCTAGTCCCGCTGCGAGCGAATGCCGGCATCCTTTTTCGGTGGGCTCTCTCTCGCCTGGAGACGGGGCCGTGTATTCTCGTTTTCTCAATTGAGGAGACGCCCCGATTCTGATTCGCCGGCCAGTTTCCCTTCCGGAGCGGTACGTCGCATGTACTGTACATGGGAAACCCCGGACGGAGAATGCGTGTGTTGCAGTGCGTTTTGGGGGGCTCCCGTCAGCATGGAGCCTGAGTTCGCAGTCGGGCGCATATTACCATGGGATGGGATGGGGTGGTGAATTAATTTATGCGTACATATGCAAAATCGATCGGATCGATCGTGGCCGAGATCCAAACCAGCACAGATCGGACGAGATGCTACCTCAGCCCCTGGGAGAAGGCGTAAGGTAGCGTAGGAATTGGGAATTGGGAATTGGGAATTGGGTGAAGGTGGTGGACGAGAACAAAGAGCAAAGGAACTTCCCGGTTCCTGATCCCCGTCCGCCAGCTGAGGAATCAACCATTTGCAATTGGGCAGGTACGTACCTATCTGAGCTCGGCCACCTCCATCAACGCAACTTGTTGGGGGGCTGAGCTGAGTCGCTCACACCCGTTCCTTCCTGATTGGCAGCCGGGCCACTCACTCCCATCACCACCAACCAACACGGGCGGGATGTCCATCCATCCATCACCACCCAACACAGGCGCGCTTTCATCAACACGGGCGCGCTTTGAGCGGGATTGCGAAACACTTTGGTCGGCCGACTGCTGAAAACCGAGCTGAGCTGGATCGATGGACGGAGGTCCTGCGTCAAAGATACGGCTGGCGTTGCGTAACAACCGGGGAACCTGGACAGCTGTGGCAGCCTGCAGCTCTCCACCTACTACTCCGCAAGGCATGCAGCGACGACGACGACGACGACGACGACAACTACTAAACGAAACGCCCCCTTGTCAACACGCCCCGAAGGTGAGCCAGAACCAGGCTGTCATATCTCACCGTTGCTTCGGGCCACACACACAAACCACACACCCCATGGGCATCAACGCAGTCCACACCGTCCAAACCTGCAGAACATGGGTCACGAGGAGGTCGCCACACTATCGAGATGCATCGCGATCCCATCTTGAGGATCGCAACTGATACCAGGTTCCTGGAATGTAGTGGAGGCCCCCAGCATCCACGATGGTTCACCAGCACAACCGCCTGTGAAAGCAGACGCCACCTCCATGACGTACCATGGAGATTGAAATACCCAGGCTGCGAATTCGAAACTGCCTACGGAGCACCTGTGATTCAGACCGCCCGCTGAAATTACCCATTGCCGTGACCCTCTCCGCTCCCTTGCCGGGACTAACAGGCCGGTACCGAATACATCGCGGGTCAACAACAAACCACCCAGGACACAGGATGACATTTGCGGTCTGGGAACTCTATCCCAATCACCGCCCATGCTCGCTCGTAGTCTAGATCCCGTCTGCAAGCACGTACTCCCTAAGTTAAGGCTCACTGCCCTCGCACAAGTTTGCCCAGACGAACACGAGCTGCTGCCGGTGGCGATAGCGTCCCGTCGTCTTTTCCAAGTTGAGGAAAAGAAGCATGAGGCTCCCGCCAGCCGCCCCCCCTCCCCACCGCTACCAGATGGAAGAGCGAGGTCAGTCCACGTAGCAAGATCCTTGCTGCAGAAGATGCGCAATCCCACACCGAGGCAATTCCGAGAGCTCACGTTGGTCGCCCGTTTTGGGCCTCACTCTATGGCTGGCTTGGCACCGCACTAGAAGGTGTAAGCGCAATCGGATTTGGACTTGAGCGTCCTGCTCAAGCCACGGCCAAAGCGAACGGGATGGAATAAAGGGTGGCGTTTTCTGTTCATTGTCACACGGCGCCCCGTCCCCTCCGTCCACGGCACGTAAATTTGGGGGTGTGAGGTGGAAGTGGAGGAGGAGGAGGGAGAAGACGCCCCTAGCTCATATACTCTTCTGACCAACAGCTCTCGAGCACACCCGCCCCGGAAACGCCGCCATCTTTCAACGCCCCTGCCTCTCAAATCGTACGATCCTGAGACCCTGGCCCGTGTGCTAGATGCAGAGCTGCCACCCAGGATGAGCTTGGCCTAGAATGCGGAGGGCTTTCTGCGTTGCTTGGTCGGGCACGTTGACGAAGCTCGCCCGGGCAGAGGGCGAGCTAGCAATAGACCCGAAGCGTCGCAGGGATCTCGGGGGGAATATCATAGGCTGGAGCCTCCCATGCCGGTTGACGTGGGCACGATCCGATTTGCTGGCGGTGGCGGAAGGGTCAGATGTGACGACGAGGCTGGGGGAGATCCCCCGCCCGCTACCAGGCGCCGTTTGCGATAGCCGCTGGCGTGACAGCATCAAGTGCGAACTGCCGGGACTGCGTGATAGAGCTAACGGAAAACGTTTTGAGCATTGAGATGCCGAAGGCCACTAGCAACCGTTGACTGATCACATGAAGCCTGGGTTCGCCATGTTGAAGGTGCCCTTGGCTGGCTTGTGGAGTTTGGTGCAGTTCCTGGTCATCGACTTCGCTTTCCGAGCAAGAATCGAGTGTATGAGACTAAAAAGTCACAAATATCGACATGTCAAGCACCGCTGTCATCTCTTGCCAGTCTCCGTATTGTCGTCTCCGTATTGGGACCCCAGACACACGAGATCGACGTAGATAGAACTGCCATCGAATGAATGGCTTCCTTGATGTCGTGAAGCAACGACCATCCACCATACTCCAGTTCACCACGGTGTCACAAATCTGTCCTTGCTCGGCGAGCACAGCATGAGCAATGCAATGTCACCTTCCTGCTTCGACTGCACACTTGGAGGTACTAGACTGGCGACGATCTATTCCTAGCTTTGAAATGCTTCGTTTCCAAGTTCCCAAATTTTTCCTGTACTTGTAAATCCCTTTCGTTCACTTCTCTTCCTGACATTGTCATCTAAATCCTTTCCATCGAGGAATACAAAATAGCACCGAGCAGTTACGCTATATAGAAACCCACTGGCCTCATCCTTGTTATCTGTGCCTTCCAAGTTCTGACAAAATGAGAAATGCTATCTAGAATTTTCGCTTCTTCTTGACTGGACCAGCAGCCGCTTTTTTCTCCAGTTCCCTCTTCAGCTCCTCTCGCTTGCGATCTGCCCTCTCTTGAGACGTTTCCCTAGGTGTAGCCTTTGATGGTTCTTCCTCAACCACTGGGCCCCGACTGCGACCCCTACCTTCATCTGCCACCGGTACCACAGGACCGGTGTCACTTCCTTTCTTCTTCCCAATCATGCCCAATTTTCTGGGGGCGGGTCGAGTGGCGGGTTGTGCAGATGTCTCACCAGCATCCGGTTCATGTGTTTCGGCTGGTTCCATTGCAGGCTGCTTGGCTTTGGGACCACCAATGCGCCCCAGACCAAGGCCGCCTTTCTTTGGCGCGGGCTTTGGCGGTGGCGGTGGCGAAGACGGGGGTTGATCGTCATCTGGAAGCGAGGCAGTTGCACCATCGTCCTCCGCCTCAGACGCTGTCTCGGAGTCATCAACCTTCTGGATCGCACCCCGCGTCTTTGGAGGGCTTGGTACGGGGCTTGGGGCGCGGGCCGGAGGCGACTGCTTCTTTCGGCCGAGCATGCCTAGCCGTGAGGCAGGTTTCTTGGACTCCGGTTGCCGTGTCTCAGAGGGGATAATCCGGGTGTTTCTGACCGGCTCAGGGGAATCTGGTTCCTCCTCCGTGGATACATCGTCCGGCAGAGGTTCTGTTTTCGCTATTGTCGATTTCCGTCCCGTCGTGAGGCCAGGTGGGGTGGATTGAACCTGGAAGTCGTCGTCGTCAACACCCAGGGACCCATCTGCGGGTGGTGGAGTGGTCGCTTTGGACGCATCGGCCTTTTCTTGAGATGGTCTTGGTGTAGATGATACACCAAGGAAGTCTTGCCACCATTGATCCAGCTGAGCCGGCTGTTCAATAGCAATGGCGGGTTCAAAGTGTAGCCCTTCGCCTCCAAAGACCGCCTTTACCAATGATTCTGTGTCGCTTGGGTCGTCACCACTCTTTGTTACATCGGATTTCCAACGTCGGCGGTTGAATGGGGCGAGACCGGGAACCTTGTCTGCAGCTGCTGTCCTAGACACCTTTTTCTTCCCAGATAGGGGGTTGAACACATGCTCCAATCCTGTGCCCATGGCGTCCAGCTTGTCCAGTAACTTGTTGAGAACTGCGTCTTTCTGGTCAAGCATCCGAACAAGTGAGTCCACCTCCTGGTGTCTTGTGAGATGGGCTTGGACCAAAGGGAGGACAAGGTCTTTTGCAATGGCAGAAGAAGGAGATTTCTTCAAATGCATAGGCCATGTTAATGGCTGCAGCCCCGGAAGCTCACAGGTAATCTGCAGAGTAAGCCCTTCATCTCCTGCATCGGACTTGGAGGCCCGGTTCAAGCGTAGACGCGTCTGGTCGTGCCCCGGCTGCGATGAATCCAAGGCGCTTTTGATACTAGTCAGGAACTTGACCATGTTGTCCGGCGTATCACTGGGGTCGATGCTGGTATTCTCACTCCAGCCCCGTATGCAGATGGCCTTCCGATCGAGGCTCTCGGTCCACATGTTCGCCATGTCGGTGACATGAACCGTGTAGGCTGCCGTGTCGATATCGATAGACACGAGTAGCACAGGCATGTCGGATGAAGAGGGTAGCGGCAGTGGCCGCCATGACTTCGTGGGGGACATGTCCGTTCCGGGGCTTAGGACAGAGGAAGTTCGGGGTTGCAAGTTCCCAGGGTAATAGGCCGAGCACACTTCCACAGGCCGCGACGTTGCCTGCGCAGGCGAATGCGACGGTGATGTATGAGCTAGCTACCCGGCCTATGTCTCACAGAGGGGTGCAGAGACGTGTTGATGATAGAATGCCGCAGCCTCCGGGGTGGCGCTATAAGACCGCCGCGGGCGTGCGCGCGGAGCTCGAGGCAGGATGTCCTGAACTGGACCGGGGAATTTCCAGTTGGAGGCTGAAGACCGTCTTGGGCTATCGGCGTTGTCTCAGACAGCTAGATTTGCCAGGATAACGTTATGATCCGGAGAGGTCACTTAGCTAGGTCTCACAAGCCATGTGGACTTCGGACGCCTCGTTCAAAGGGGAAGTGCACCTAGGTCGGCAGCCGGCACGGGGTTGAGTGGACCGATCAGCGCCTTGGTGACGGCGGCTACACAGGAGATTAATGTCGGCAAATGAGTCCGGTGTGACGGTTCACCGCGTGTGTCGATGGAAGATCTGTGGTGTTCTCGAAGCGAGAGAGAAACAGTCCAGGTTACCATGCGATTGTCGCGACTGAGCCCAGCGTGTTGCCGATTGGCCTGAGTAGTGCCTGAGGCCCGGAACAAGCGCCTGAGCAGCAGTCTCACGCCAAACCTCATCCCAACTAAAACAGTTTAGACACGAATTTCACATGCGAGGGGGGGTTCTTATACCAAACAATTGATTGAGTAGACAAACTCTATCATTTTTTTATCAAATCTTTTATTTGTGCCAGAAAATATTAAAGTAGTAACTCAAACGGGTTGAACAATGAGAAGAAAACCACAGGCAGGTTTCTGGCCCTTGGGCGCTAATTGTACCATGTGCGGGGTACAATCACCTACGAGATGCACTGAACGTGAACAGCTGCCTATTGCCTAGGCTGCACAGTTGGGGAATGCACCTTCAACAGCCCGCCAATTCTGCAAAACAAGTCGACAAGACCACCTAGTTCATGTTGAATTCTTACGCATCATCGCTCTCAATGCCATCTTTGTAGGCACTCAGAGCTCGTTCTCGACAACCCTTGTGATCGACAATCTGCTTCGGATACCCCTTCTTCTTTGCCTTCGGTCCGGCACCTCTGTTGTACGGGTCATGGATTTCCTTGGAAGTTAGATCTTTCAGCTCAGGAACCCATTTGCGGATATAGTCTCCGTTAGGATCGAATTTCTCGCTCTGTAACAGAGGGTTGAAGATCCTGAAGTACGGCTGAGGGTCGACGCCCACACTGGCACCAAAGCCCCATCCACCACTGTTGCTGGCAAAGTCGCCGTCGATCAGGTGCTCCATGAAATACTTCTCCCCTTTCCGCCAGTCGAGTAGGAGATCCTTTGCCAAGAAGGAGGCTACAATCATGCGGCATCTGTTGTGCATATAGCCCAAGTGGTTCAGCTGCCGCATGGCAGCGTCAACAATAGGAAACCCGGTGCGGCCTTCGCACCAAGCGGCAAAGTGTTCCTCGTCATAGGACCAAGTAATATTGGAATACTCGGGCTTGAATGGCTTGTTCATACTAGAGATGGTCAATATTCGGTATAACATAGTCAAAGCCATTCTAACTTACCAGACGTAGGGCCAGTGAACCAAAACGTGCCTGTAGAAGTCGCGCCAGGCAACTTCGCTGATCCAGGTCTGGATACCGTCATTTCCCCCATTCAGCTTCTTGGTCTTGTTTCTGTCTCGGGCGACTCGCACGCAGGTCCTGGCGCTGATGGTGCCGGAGGCCAAATGGACCGACAGACAAGAAGTTCCGTTGTCTGATGGGATATTTCGTTTATCGTGGTATCCTCCAATTCTGTCCTCGCAAAACTTGTCTAGCCGTTCCAGTGCTTCATGTTCGCCACATGGCCAAAGGGAGTGGAATCTCTTCTTCTCTTCATTAGTCAGAGACTTATTCTTGGGTGCTTCCGGAATGAGTCCCCCAAACAGCGTCTTGAACTGCTCACGGGCGCTGTCTGGATTCTTCGCCGGCGGGTCGAACAACTCCAAGAGGTCAAGGTTATCGTGGATATGCGCGACCCATGATCGATACCATGGAGAGTACACAGCGTACTGCTTTCCGGTGCCGGTTTGCAGATCCCCTGGGGGTACAACGCAGGTGTCGTGAACCACTTCAAAGGACTTGCCATTTCCCGCGAAGTCTCGCACCATGGTTGCCTCGCGTCTCAATTCGTCCACTTCGTATTCCATGTTGGCGAAGAGGTGGCTCGCTCCCCACTCACCCATGAGTTCTAGGATACGGTTCGGGATGTTCTTTCTCTTCTCGGCAGTTTCGACATAGAGCGGGATATCGAGCTTCGCAAGATCCTTTTTGAGCACCTCGAGCGTACGCAACGTAAAGTCGACCCTGACGGGCGACCTCAAGTGCGCCTCAAAGTCCTGAGGGCTCACCATGTACATGCAGATCAATGGAACACCAGCCTCGCGGGCTTTGTTGCTGGCCAGCGCCAATGCCCTGTTGTCAGTGTGCCGCAGGTCCATCTTGAACCAGTGGACAACTGCATCCTTGACTTCAACTCTCTTTCTCTCCCGCGCCGTCTCCTCCAAGGCGGAAATGAGTGCCTCGATTGGCCGGGCAATCTCGTTGTTCCTGTATGCGCGTGCGCGTGCGTTGCTCATCTCGGGTGGATAGTAGTTACGAAGAACGATGCCATGCTCCTCGGCATGCTGGGCGAAATGATGTGGTTGGCGCAGCACGTCGGTGAACTTGGATTTGTCGACGGTTTTGGTCTTTTTTGCAGCGTCGGTAGACTTCGGGGGAGCGGCGGACTTGCGCTTGGGAGCCATCGTGGAGAATATCGATGTGGAGGGCAATCTCGAGGGGGAAATCAGGCTGGCCCGACCGAGATGGCTAATCGATGGTGAAGTTTTGGTCGAGATGCTTCGTAATTTTTGGACACTGGTGGTAGAAATCCGGATGAGTGCATGCATACAAGAGATTACGAGAAGGTTGTTGATTGGGAGTGGTCCGTTCAAGAGGGTTGTTGATGAAAAGGAGAAGATCCCTTGGCTGATTTGTTTGCTTTTCCATAAGTGGTGATGACATGGCTTGTTGAGAGTCGATGGTAAGTGCTCGATGACGTCCCTGGAGATCGGACCTACACTACCGGGATCTCAGATCTCAGATTCATAGGGCGCTTTGACTCGGGGCGCTAGATGGCCCCTGCGGTATGATTCACCTGAGGTTTGTTTGGAGCCTGGGGCGGGTCATTTTGGACGCGTCAAGATCACAACTGGGTCAAAGAATAGGTACTTATCGGTCTGTGTCCGTCCAGATTCGGTTCAAACAGAGGTAGTACCTTCACGGGAGAGAA